>NC_088169.1:66198300-68598300 GCF_028769735.1 Zonotrichia leucophrys gambelii
GACTGCAAAACAAAAATCTCTTTTAAACTTACTTTCAGGCCAGTATTGTTTTGTGGAGCTAAAGCAGAGAATAAAATAAGTATGTGCAAGGCAGAAGTAGGAACATATGTCCCTATGTAAGGGACATGTTGCTCTGGGAAAAAGTTGCTGTCTATTACCTTGTGTGTTCTGGCATTACAGATGAGTGACAACTACCTAAGAAAGGTAGATCCAAAGGCAAATGCTTCCCCTGGATATACATGATGAAATAACATCATATTATGAAGTTAAGCCCTAAAATATAGAGGAGAAGAAAAGTGGCAGCTAAACCCATCACATGAGAGGTGCTGGCATTTTGAGTCAACATGCATCTCTTCATGGAAACTATAAAAAGTCACCTTTGTAATTTTGCTGTCTTCAGCATTTTTTTCTGTGATAAGCATGAGTCCTTCTTAGAGAAAGACTTTAATCCTTCATAGGAGATGCAGCAATTCAACATTTCAAATCCTGGTTATTTACCCTCCTGTTTGTGTCCTAAAGTGTGGCTTGTTCAGCCTTTCAGACAAAGATATAGTTCCTAGGAAGATTCCTTCTTGTGTCACCTCCACTATTTAGTCTCTTTTTATAGCTGCCATTGCCAACTGTGGCTTTGTGTTTCTTTTTTCTTTTCAGTCGTTTCACTTTCCTGGTTTTTTTCTTCTTGCAAATTTCTTTAGTTTTTGGTGTCTTAGAAAATGCTGTACACTTAGTTTTATT
Organism: Zonotrichia leucophrys gambelii; assembly: GCF_028769735.1. Lineage (NCBI taxonomy): Eukaryota > Metazoa > Chordata > Aves > Passeriformes > Passerellidae > Zonotrichia > Zonotrichia leucophrys. Next base: position 66,199,036 of record NC_088169.1, read on the forward strand.
GCACCGCTGAGGGACATCTTTCTCTTTATTTTAAGAGACTTTTCTGAAGTACTTTCCTCCTGAATGACAGCATGAAGACATTATATTCTTTCATGTGCTATTTAGTTTGGAATGCTCTGTTTTGCTTTCTGCAACATGTGCTCAGAATCTGATACCTTTAGTAGGAGCACTACATTGTCCCTAATTATTGCTTCTTTTCCTGTTCCTCATTTGTAACAGTGCCTGCTTTTAGTAAGTTCTTTTGCCCAAATTCTTGGCATTACCTCTTAATTTCACTCCTCTTATTTATAGATTTATCCTGGTTATGAAAAATACATTAATAGCCTCTTAGAGGTAGTCTGATCAGCGTGCTTTATCCCTACCATACTGTCTGTCAAGCCTCTTGACTTGTTTCAAAAACAAATTAACAGGATTGGGCTAATCTTCTTCCATCAGTAGTCAAATTTCTCTGATCACATTTGCTTGAGACTGTGAGCATCCTCAGATAGTTCTTAGGGCCTTAAAAGGTGCTGAGGACTTGGTAAACAGCAGTAATCACATCACACAGAATTTTTTTCTAAACAACAATTTATAAGCTTTTATTAAATAAGTGGTGTCTCTACACATGATCTGAATAGAGCGAGACAAGTACATGAATAATCATCATTGTCTGAAAATGTTTTTTCTTGTTATGACACATAAAGCTTATGACACATAAAGCATTCATAAGATCATGAAGTTGTTTTACAGTCTTGCAATTTATGGTGAGTTGCTCCACTTACCAGCAAAGGAATATTATCCCATGAATACTGCATTTAATCAACTGCTTAACTGAATTATTCTGCCAGAAATGTACTTGTTAATGATGCTATTTTCGACTGATTCTAAGGCTGCTGGATTCACTTTAACAGCATGTAGGATCTGTGGCCTGTTAAAATACTTTCCTGCAGTTCAAATGTTTGTGTGACACAATTGTCTCTGTTTGTATTTTAACTTTCTGCAATTATACGGTTTCCATGCACACAAATGAAATACTGGTGATCCTGTATTAACCATAGATGAACTACCCACAATGCACTCTATGAGTTAAACCCTTTCTTCCTAACAAAACAAAGCAGTTTGTAGCAAGACAATGGGCAGAGTTAAAAAAAATCAGAAATGGAAGACAATAGGAAAGTCAAACCTATACCTTCAGTAAGTGTTTTTGCAACACCTCTTAAAAATCTATATAAATATATATGTATATAAACCTAGAAAAAGGTTATTATTAAAGATATCTGCTAATGATGGGCTAAAATTCTCAGCTTTGTCGTTGAACTTACCTTTGCAGACATTGAAATTGGAAATTTCTTCTTCTGAAGGGAAATTGTCCCTCCTGTCCATAACCCTAACACCAGAAGCCTTTTATCCCTGAGTAAATCAGTTCAGATCCCAGTCCCATGGCTTTCTATGGAGATCGTTGCCAAGTTTGCACATGGGTAGTTTTGTCAGGATCCATTCCACCTGACCCATTGCAGAGGTAATCCTGACCTTAAACTCACAACTCTGCAATGTGAACCATGCAGTGATGAAAGAGTAGAGAGCATAAAAACTTGAAAGTGCATATGTGCCTTTTGTGGAATAAAGAACAACTGATTTTTCATCAGCTTCAAATTATACTGGGATAATTCAAGCTACCTGTCCCTATGGAGAAGTATTTCTGTAAAGCCTGATCATTTTCAGCTCTGCCCAGTTTGAATTCCCATGGACATGTCAGTCACTCACTACACTGAAGTACACAGGCCTCATATATGTTTCTACTTCTCCACTTCTCACTGACCCTAACAAATTGTCTGCAGTTTGTGGTAACAAAACATGAGTAAAATAAAAATCTGTCTTCATTTGTGATTTAGCTCTAAGTTCTGCAAAACCATACCAAAAATATGGGCTTTTTAATATATTAACATCTCTTCCAGACTGAATTGATTTCAGAGTCTGTGGTCCCAGAATCCGGGTTCATGGATGCATTTTATAAAGTTTAATGAAGGCTGTAACAATGTTCCCTGGGGGTACTTTTCTATTCAATCAGAGACATGAAAAAGAAATACATGAGGATTCATCCCAGTTTTTTATAGAACTGAAAGCCTCATTAGAAACTGAGATAAGACATTCTTTAGTTGCAGACTTTTGCTAAGAGATTGTAGAGCTCCTCCAGCCACCTTCTGGCCAGTGATGATTATATGGGCTGAAGTAAAGACACTTCTTTCTCATACCATTCCACATGTAGCTTACACTTCTGCTGGTTGTCCAGATGGAAAGGGTGAGGCTAGAATTTGTCTCGGGAAGAAAATAAATATTTGGTACTGAAATTAGAATAATGCAAAAATTTGACATTAAAGTGTAGACTGGATTTCAGTGAGTGTAGAAATCTAATAGGTTGTTAAAACTTAATTCTCAGACAAACAAATTCTAGACATTTTTACAGTTTGACACAACAGCAGCAATTTATTTTATTTCAAAAAATAACTTGTTATTAACAAATCATCTGTCCTTGACAGAAAACTGGCAAATTATGTATTACACAACATACTTTAAAAAATCTGTGTGCAAGGTTCCAGAGAATAAAAGCAATATTGCATATAAAACCAAGTATTAAAAAACAGCATCTCTGCTATTAATTGTAGACTTCAGTGCAGGATGATTAAAAACAAATGCTTTGGAGGAGCAGTCCTTTAATTGGAGACATCAAGTCTGTGTTTGAATTCTGTAATGTTTACTCCAAATGTCAGAAACTCATTGCATCTTTAAAATGAGGTTTGTTGTTACTGAGTTTAATTTGGATTGAATATTTTTTCTAAAATATTTATCCAACTATTAAATATGAAAAGTAATGCAAAAGGTAAAATAGCTTCACCTCATATCTTTTTTCAGTGTCCCAGGATGGGACACAGGGCGAGACTCTGGGTCATTATGGCACACTGTTTTTCAGATTTCATATTGTCTGTTATCTTTATTTGAAAATATGTATATATCTTTATTTTAAACATACCTCTGTGCAAATTAACAAACACATACCATGGGATACTTTGAGAGTTGCAGAGACCATGCTGGTTCCTAGGTCATCTCAGAGGACAAAAGCCTTCATGAGGTGCAGTGGAAAACAACATAACTGCCCCCACTTCCATGGGACAGGCTGATGACCAGACTGTCCTGAGAGGCATAAGATGCTGCAGATGCTTGATCCCTTTCCAGCAGCACATCTGGGCATGAAGGTGTTAAATCAGTGCCCATTCCTCATGAAAAATCTTTACTGCTTCTATAGCATTCAAGGCATCTTGTGGCTTATGTTCCGGGGGCTAGTGTTGAGATTTTGGTAGAGGAGGGTCTGCAGGGCTGCCCTTGGGAAAAAGAGACCAGGGGATGCTCCATGCTGTACTTAGCATGGGCAGCTTGAAGAGACCCACCACAGGACAAAACAGAACCCATCAGACAAGTTTGTTGTGCCCCAGGAAAAACACATTTAAGAGTGGGCAAAATATGAGGAAAAGAGGAAGAGGGAAGACAAAGAGAAGAAGGAAGCAGTGAGAGGAGAACAGAATCAGAGAGATACAACAGAGGCAGCAGGAAGATGAGATGCTCCATGGCAGAGTGGATGTACCTGAAGGACGGCAGCCCATAAGAGTCCCAGAGGAAATGAGATAAAAGGAAGAGCGTTGAACAGAAACCTCCACATGCAGACAACAACTTGCATCCTGCATCACTTTTTGTCCGGCTAAAGGCACTACTGAATGCAACCTGCGGTGATAGAAAGGCAGGGAGGAGTAGTGTCTGAAGGGAAGCTGAGCCTGGAAAAGGAGGAGTGTGTTTTGCCTAAGTGTTCCAAAGTTTGTGTCTTTTTTATTTGTTTCCCATACCCAAATCAGTGACAAAATATTTCTATTAATTGGCAATAAATCAAGTTCATTTCCCCATGCTGAGTTGCTCATGCCCCTGACAGTAATTGGTAATTTATTTTCCTGTCTCCATCTCAATTCACAAGCTTTACAGCTCCTGTCTTTCCAACCCTGTCCCCTATCCAAATGCAAGAGCAAACTAACTACTGGTTGGGTGCTGGGCTGGCAGATGGTTGCAAGCCACCACAGCTATTTAACCAGCCAGAGGATAGCTAAAGACCAAGTAGGACAACGAAAAATGCCAGCTGAGAGGGCTAGAAGGGATTTATGGGATTGCCATCTAGCACTGGCAAACACACAGCCCTACAGAGGGACTGAACTGAGAGAGCAATCTGGTGCATTTTCCCAGGATTTGAAGACTTCACATGAGCTGGAAGTATTCAAGCTCATAGATTCACAGGTTTAAAGCTAAAGTGTGAGAATACACAGGAGAGATGGCTAGCTCCATCTTAGTAGTTCATGGAGTAAAAACTCCAAGATATGTGTGGGAAACAAACTACTAATCTCCTTCCTGTAATCAGATAAACATAAGACAGATAAAAAGAGCATGAAATTTGTCCTAAGAGCTAAGCTAAGAGCTAAGAGCTGGAACAAAATGAACCATTAGTTTCTTTACATCCCCAAACAGAGCCAGGAAAGTCAGCCAGCTGTGCAAAACATCACACTGCCTAATAAGGTAAGATTGCAACTACTTTCTCCCCTTAAAGAATCACAAAATAAGCTGAGTTGGAAGGGACCCATGAGGATCACAGAGTCCAACTCCTGGCCCTGCACAGAACCATCCCCAAGGGTCACACCATGTGCCTGAAAGTGTTGTCCAAATGTTTCTTGAACTCTGTCAGGCTCGGTGTTGTGAAGTTAATCCTAAAGCAGTTATTTTTGTAAAAGGTAGATAGTACCAGGCACAGACAATAGTTATCTTCAAATTATCTAATTTTTGACACAAAGACCAAATAAATATGTAATTTGGGACTAGAAAAGTCAGGATTCTCTGCTTATTATTTTATCTAATTCAGCAACCAGAAGTCCAAGTCAAACAGTCAATGAATATCCTAAAACAGTGTCTACAACTCATAGGCTGTGCTTTCCACACATGTAGGATACATTTGGTCTACTTTCCATATTTCTACAGGCTGTGCTTATAACCTGTGAACTTGCAGCGGGGCCCCAGATTAATTTTGCATGCTGCAAATTCATTTTATGATGTGCATACATGGTGTGATGCCTTGAACTTATTGTTCCTTCTTTGAAGCTGATTTATCCTCACATTGCACGTCCATCTTGCTCAGGATAAGTCAGAACTAAATAAACTAGCACAAATCATCAGTGTGCAGTAGGAAACAGAGATCTAGATATCTCAGCCACTTGGCATGTGCTGCATGGCACACACATACATATTTTAGCCAAAATAGGTCTGACAGGGAACCTTCAGATATCTGAGGAGTAGATCAAATTATCAACTCTGCTGTTTCTGGGATAAACAGTTTTTTCTGTCTAGGACTGCATTGTGCCCTATAAGCACACAGATCACACAATATTGGATCATGTAATAAACACTGTGAGATAATGACTTCATAGGTTTTAAAACACAGAGACCTGTGTTTGAATTGTGGGATCTGTCTTTTTTATGCTGTAAGCGCCTCAGGATTCCTACTTGTAGCAACATTTTATGTGGCAGTCAGTGTCCCATTCTTGGTCTTATTAGGAAAATAAGAGGTGTCTACTTTTGGACAATAGAGGCCTGAGTAATACATGAGTGCTGTGGGTAAATCTGGGTCCTCCTTTCATCACTTTGTTGCAGTAACACTTTTTCCTTTACTAATATTTTTTCATCCAAAGATATTTGTAATACAAGAGCTTCAAGTATCACAAAAAAATCTGAGGGCATCAGTCTCTAGAGGAAACATGATATTAGAACTGTAAAGCCATCATATAAGCAGAACATTTCTATTGTAGCTACTGATGATCTAAAAGTTAGAATAGGAAAAAACCTATTTGTGCAGAAAAGGCTGTTCATCAATCATATTTATTGTGAGCACAGAATAAAATCAAAATAATGAGAAGCTGCATTTGGTGATGGAGAAAGCCTAGTGTTTATTAATCTATCCTCATGTATATAATTACCAAACATGCTGGTCAGAAGCTAAGCCACTGTACTTATAACTTAACAAAGAAATAAGTGATATTATCTTACAAATATTCATATTCTCCTTCTAATATGAAAAGTAGCAGCCAGTATCCAGCAGGTGCTAACTTTTCTGTAGAGCCTAGTTTAATCTTTGACATGGATGAACATATGTCTTTCGTGCAACTTGAGATTAGCAGCATTGCTTCTCATGGATGCTTCTCACCTGCCTCACCTCCTCATCTCATTTTATTTGAGCATATTTCTAGTAGGGAACGCAAAAAAGCCAGCAAATGTTAGAAGTGTGTTTTGTCTGAGATTACTTCCTGTGCTAACTTCCAGGAGCACCCTCTGGCTGGCTGACCAGATAACTGAAATACATAGGTGCCTATTAATTCCATTAAAAAGATTAGATATTTCAGACTTACAGCTGTCTCTATTTTGCCAGACAAATGCCATCCTCTGTTAAGCTCTTCCCCAGAAAGGAAAATCTGGCCAGTTGCAGTCAGCATGAGCCAAGCAATCAGCATGCCAGGTCTGCAGCTGAAAATCTGGAATTATCTTATAACAGCAGCAGCAGGAATATTTAGGGGTGAGCGATTGTAAGAACTGACTCCTGGGACTCACAGTGTTCAGCAGGCCTTTGGCCAAGCTAAACACCAAGTAGAAAATGCTCTTCAGTCATTGCAGCATATTCCCAGACCCACTCCTGTCTACACATATCTAACAAACTTAGCTTCAGACCTAAGGAAATACATGTCCAGACAAACAAATCTTCACATCCAATTCACAGGGATTCCTTTGCTTCCAGGTAGGGTGCGAGAAGAGTAACAAGGAGCAGCTTCATGAATGGCTCCAAGAAAAGAGACACTGATCATCAACAACTTGACAGAGGGACTGGGGACAATTCCAGTGAGACCTCTGTCTGTGGGTCATTAAGTGACCTTGCAAGTTAAGGCACCATTTCTAAAATAGCAGCTTTCAATCTGTGCAGACACTGGTTCTCAGATATGCCTACAATTTACCTCTATCAGAATAGATGTCTTAGTAGTCTTAAGAGAGAGAACCACCACGGCATGAATTTCAGAAATTGTTAAGATCTGCTCATTAAAGAAAATTTGCTTAATCTTTGGGATGTGTGAAAATGTGGAAAAAACCCAAACAGATAACGCCATAGCTATATTTTCCTTCCCAAATTGCACCTGTGGGTACAGTACAACCTCAAAACCTGTTTCCATGCTTCCCTCTAAAGTTATCCACCAGTTTTGCCTATCTTTATTAGCTACTTTTCTTAGCAACTTGCTAATTTACTTTTCCAGATTGAGTAACAGCCAGCTAAGTTTTATGTTTATTCTTCTCTCTTTCTAAAATTCTTGTGTCTACAGAAGACGGCTAGATCAGATAGTGCAGAACAGCTGTTTTCATCAGGGGTTTTTTTGTTTGTCAGCAGAGCTTAAATCTTTTTCCAGTGAAGCTGTAGATGGCATATTCATGCAACATATTTTGCTTCTAAGTGGTTTATATTAAAAAGCTGAATGACTGTACAAGTCCCAACCAGGTGTAGTTTGGGAATGATTATACTTGGAATTTGAAAATAAATTAGTAGAAAAGGGTACATTCATTTCCAAAACATGGCTTCCTAGGAAATCAGAGCTCTCAAAGGTACTAGTTCTTTGTAAACATATTAGCATTCAGCTTGGATGACTGGAATCTACAGGATAAACTATTATGCCCAGGGACGTTTCTTTGTTTTTTTGGGTTGTTTGTTTTTTGGGTTTTTTTCAAGAAATGCCTGCACATCACCACACAAGTCTGCACAGAAGCATGCTCTGAGGGACCAAACCCCACCATTAGGTAAAATCAGCCCAAGGATGGCAGTAATGAAATGTCTCTGCCTGTCTTTGGAGAATAAATATACTGAGGCCTGAGAACTCTCCAAACTGCTGCTCCTCTCTGTGGACAGTATTGGGAGTGTCATCCACAGAAATAGATCCTCAATGTGCACAGATATCTCATCTCTAGAACATAAACTGGCCTAATGGCATCCATTCTAAACTTTACCCTTTGTCCCCATACAACACCAGGTTTACGGGGGGTGAAGGGTAAAGTTTAGACTGGATGCCATTCAGCTTCATACAACAGGTTTAAATTCCACATGCATTTGGCTGATGTGAACTCACAGCAATTAAATGATTCATGTGTCCCCCAGCCTGGCCTCCTTTTGAAACTCCAGGGTGTCAGAAGATGAGTTAACCCACCATGAGGCTGGGAGACATGAAAGCACCAAATTCAGGAGTCATCTGGCTCTTTGGTGGCTGTGCACTATCAGCCAAAGGCAGCAAACAAAGGAGGGAGGCCTGAAGCTGCCATTTGACTGCCCAGAAAAGCACCCATATGAAGAAAGGTGTGCAGTCATCCTCTGTTCAAATAAATTAGCTGACATTGCCAGAAATGATGCTCTGCTGCACCTCACACAGGGTGACCATGTGGTGACTCACAAAGTCCATTGCGTGGGTCCACGGGAGGTGGAAAACATCCCCTACACACCATACATTCATCTTACACAATTGAATGACCTCCCAATAATTAATATCCTGGATCACTCCCAGAGTGAAAAACAACTTAAAGTAAAATAAATTCAATTTGCTTGAAATGTTTTACTCAGTACTTTCTTTGTAGGTTCCACTTATAAAATAATTTAATTTAAGGGTAGGCCTACTTTGATTTGAGTGATTGGTAACTGCTTTCAAAATGTTATTGGAATATTTTATATGAAACATTCATGGACCAGAAATGTAAGTCCATCTCTTATCAATAAGCTTACAAGGTAATTTTGTTTCACCTCATTTTCTCCATCCCTCAGGTCCAGAAGATTTTGATGTAATCACCCAAAATGACCTGCCTTCAATGGGACTTTTCTTCCTTCTGGCACACAGCTGTTGGTCTTCGGCACCCTTAGGAGAATGAGTTTTGTTTGTCTGAAAGAAGGATTTAATTTAAGAAGATTCCAGCTCCCTGGTGTCTTTCCTGACCTGCAATCTGCAGGCTGTGAGGTGGGTTCAAGAGCTGCCACCACTTGTTTGAAATTAGGGCTCATGTCTAACTCTTTGACTGCGACACAGGTTGAAGGGCTGTGTCTACTACACACAAAACTCACTTCTGCAGTTGGGGTTATTAGTAAAGGCTCTCCTGGCAAAACTTAATGTCTCTGACAGCTCTACTTCTTTGGCTGTGGGCTCAAAAGTTGTTAGATAAGGATACGAGAAGAGAAGGAGAAAGAGGAGTCTGTTTAAGTCCTGTTTCCCTATGAAACCAGAACTTTCTATGCTATATCACACATAGATAAATAGACCAAGTCCAGATTGAGATGGAAATTCTTTTTCTGTCTTCAAAGGCATTTTTGCTCCCAAAAGTTCCACTCCTAGAGAGTATCATATTAAACAGAAAATCTAATGGACAGTTGAAGAACTCTTCTCTTGACAGTCTCATCAAATCTGGTATATTCATACCACATATTTTGCTTCTAAGTGATTTTTATTAAAAAGCTGAATGATTGTACAAATCCCAATCAGCGTAGTTTGGGAATGATTATACTTGATTTTGAAAAGAAATTAGTAGAAGAGGGTAGAACTAGACCTGTCTTAGCAATCTGTGCAGTTTTGTGCATATATATAAATATACAAATATTTTCTAATAGTCAGTTGTGCATACATAGCTACAATCAGTGCTGGCTAAATAAAAATAAGATAATGCTTTTCACAGACTGATAAATTTTATCACCTCACAGAGGAATTTAAAAAAAATCTTGGGGAATATCCTTTGCAAATGTGAACCACAGAGCATATTTCTTTCAATGGCTCGCTGCATGTAATCTATTCCTCCAATAATCTTCCTCTCACTAGTATTCACTCATTTTCTTTCCACATCATGCATGTAATGGGCCTCCTTAAGGTGGGATGTAATGCCACACGTGAAAGCAGTATTAAGGAATGTATCTGCTGCAATACACATACAAAAACTAGACAACTCTCTTAATCTCACAATTCAGTTTCCTACTCAGCACTCTCAGGTTTTGCACATAATTTTCATGAGTAAAACCAGACTGATTAGAAAACCAAATTATTTTCCACCCACGTGATGTGGGGGAAAAAGATATAAAATGGCAAAGGTTTTAGGAGTAGTACTGACTCAAATCTATTCTTTTTAAATTCCCTTTTTCTTTTTTTCCTTCTTTTTCTACTTTTGGAACAATGTAACATTTATTTATGACAGATATAAATTTTAAGAAGATATATTGGTGGATCATATCTTTTCCACCCCAAGGCAAGAGTCGTATATTCATAATACATTTTTCATTACTTACTGTGATCCTTCTGAATAACAGATGGAAAAAAACCATGACTGCAGTGTATTATGAAAATGTTTTCTATCCAAGGAGATAGTCAAAGAGGACTCTGAAAAGATAAGACATATAAATTTTAAGTCTCCTAGGACAACATGCTAATCCAAGCAGATAACATTCAGTGTAAAATAATCTCCAGTAATATATAGCAGTTTAGAAAGTTGTTTGTTTCAAGCAGAACTTTTGAAGTTAAGTGTCAGAAAGCTTTTGAAAAATTCCTATCTCATAAATCATACCTATTTCAGAAATCATTCATAAATCATTCATAAATCATTTTGATAGGTGCTGTCTTGTTTTCCTTAGTTGTCTGTAAATACTAGTATTGAAATAGCATGATTTCTCAAGGGTGAGCAATTCCAGGTTCCAATAATTCCTTGCAACTACATAAAATTACTAATGATGTCCTATTTCCTGCCCAAAACTGTGGCTTCCTGATCTCACCTTTCACAAGTACCTGTGTCATCAAGTACACAGGGTTGGATCTGATAATGGGTAGATAAGCCTAGTCTGCTGAAATCTCAGTGAGGGAAACCAAACATTTAAAACTGTATGTGCATGACTAATTGATCTGATCTGTTAGCATGAAGAGAGCTGAACCCCTTGCAAACTCCCTAGCACATGGACTTCCCTTTGTATAGCAAAGCACTGCACCCTTCAGAGCAACACTAGAATTAACAATTGTACATACACACTTTCCAGAAAAAGCAGGTTTTGACTTTGCTTCTAATACAGAATATTTAAATGATAGATAAGACTTGTGTTAATGGTTTTGTGGAATATTAGGAGAATCAATCTTTAAACCCTGTGGAAGGTATCTTTGTAAATCAAATATTTTTGTGATGAGTTCTCTGTTTTGTTTCTTTGTACTTTTCACATATGACTTTAATAAAGATATGTAATGGCTAACTAAACTTACTATGGATATGGTTTAATTCTGCTAAATCCTTTCATAAACTTGGGCAGCTTTAGAACCATATGGTGTTAAAACTAAGGCCGCATGGTGTTTTTTGTAATTGTTTTGCTGTGCCTTTATTTTTTGCTTGGTATAATTCTTACTGAGTGTAGTAAGATCATATCTGAGATCTAAAATGATGTTTTGGAAATAAAATAAAATAAAATAAAGCAGTTCATACACACACACTCACTCACACAAACACATATATGTAATAGGAATATATATGTATGTATGTAAATATATAGCCCAGCAAATTTTCACAGTTATTACAAATTTCTTCTTTACAGATGCACTATGTCCATGTGAAATATTTTCAAAATTATAATTTTGAACACAGATTGCAATGTGTGTTGAGTGTATTGTAGCCATCCATACATAATATCCACCCAAGCATTTGCAGATGTTACTTAACTTTGCCAAGGAATTTCAACACTCTGGATGAGGTCTTGAACTCAGATTTGGCTGATGCAATGTAACCTACGATATTTCTTCCCCAATGTAGGAAGGCAAACTAAATGAGCTATGGTTGCCCTGCTGAGTTGATTCCTTCACATTCATTTTTTGCCTTTTGGAATTTCCAATGACAAAAAATTATCCTCTGAGCACCAAAGAAGGTCTCAGGAGAAGTTTTTGAAAAGCCACTGGAAATAAACAGAGCTAAATACCAACACGTAATCCCAGCTTATTCTCACACAGGATAAATACATCAAAAGGATCAAGGCAAACAGGAAGAAACCATAATCTTTTTGTCTTATTCATGTTACTAAAAGCTATTCCTTGGTAATGATATAAATCTGTGCCTTCCAAACACAAAGTTCTGAAGAAAAATCACTAATCCTTTGAGTAATAGCACTTCTTACTTACTTTCAGTTTTTCTTATTCTGCTTTGCAACCCAGTATAACAAAGGAAAACTTGATAGAATATCCATAGCTAAGTAAAAACATAGCCAAGTCAAAGAACAGTAAACAAGAAAACACCATTTCATAAGTGTTTCCCAGTGTTGATTTTTAGACCATTGAAAAGATAAGTCAACATTAGTCCACTTCTAGTAATGGACATTTTCATTCCCTGGAGTTTTTCCTCACCCCCATTGTTCCCATCTCAGAATTAAAAAGAAAAAAGTTAAAATAATAATAAGAAAAAAACTCCATAGTGTGGTACTAGCAATGCTTTCTCCCTTTCCATAATTTGAAACAGAAAATTCTATATGGCAAAATATTCCTCTTGTGCCACTAAGCTGCCAGAGTTTTACAGATTGATTGATTGATTTTAAGCTGCTGCAGTTTTATAGATCATCAATATCTACTCACCTATTTTCACATTTACTTTGGTATAGGAGTCCTTGGGAGGGAATCTTGTGACTTCTCTGAAAAGTCCACATCACCTATCACCTTCTACAAGTAATCCTTCCAACCTTTGACAAAATAATGGTTTGAGGACAGTCAGATGGTTATAAAGATACACCTGTAAAAGAAAATAAATGCAATTCCTTTGAGTTACTTTTGGGAATTTATACCACATACATATGCATGCTAAGAGAGTACCACATACAAGTGTGCACCACTGATGGGAATTTTCTAAGACGACTTATTTTAGTCTTCTAATTCCTAAAATATGATAACTTTAAGACATTAGGTACTCTGACTTCAACACAAAGGCACTGTAGCCTTTGTGTTCCCTCCAGAAGTGAATTGGTTCCTAAGATTTTAATTTAATTAATTGGCACTCATGCTCCAAATGCTGTGAGTTACTGTATTGTTTCAAAGCAGAAAATGTCATTTACCCTTCAAAATTATGTTTGAGAGATAGCAAAATGTGACAATTCAATAGATAACAATAGATAATTGAATGTTAGATTCTCTCAGAGATCAGTTATTTCAAGAGCAGCAGGAATATGTCTTTTCTGAGGAATTTCTGCATTACTTTCATTGACCAGTTTTCCACTTTCATGTTAGACAGCTGCAATTGCTAAACCATCAAAGCAAATAGTAAAAAATTGAATGAAGCCAAAAAAGGCACACTAGGGAGGACAGTTTACTTTTACACAGATTCTACTGAATTGCCTTTTTGAACTTGCTATCCATTAAAAACATCAGGGATTTAAAAGCTTTTATAATAGCTGCAGCTAAAAATGCTAGTGATTACTGCAAATTACTGCTTCATTTCTTATGCTGGTCGTTGAACATGAATCAGCGAAGAAGGCAAACCCTGTCCTGGGCTGCATTAGGCACAGCACTGCCAGCAGGGAGGAGATTCTGGCCCTTTGTTTGACACTGGTGAGGCCACACTGCTGTGTCCAGTGCTGGGATTCTTAGAACAAGAGACATGGACATAGTGGAAAGAGCCCAATGAAGGGCCGTGAAGATGATGCAGAGATAGGAGCACCTCTCCAGTGAGGAAATGCTAAGAGACATAGGACAGGTCAGGTGTCTGAAAAGAAGGCTGAGTGGGGGTTTTGTACATTATCAAAGTACATCAATGTACACACCCTTTTTAGAAGTTAAATTCAACAATAGCTTCATGCTGCTTATGCATGTTAAAGGGCTCAGACTTCATATGCTCCACCTAATCTCAATTTTTTGGTACATGAGAAAAAAACAACCTGCAGAAATGTGATTCAACATGACACATTTTGAAGAATAGGATGAGTTGGGAGGTGCACAGAGAGGGAGGATCAGAGTGCTTCTGAAGAGGATAATGTAAATAAACCACACACTTAATGATCCTCTACTCTATGGTGAGAGCCCACCAATAAAGTGTCCAGGTCAGGATTCCTCAGTGCAGGAAAGCTACTTCCAGTGGCTTACTCCACCCTGTCAGGAGCACAGGTAACCACAGAGCACGTTGGACAGCAAGCTCTCTCTACTCCTTGAACAGCTCATCAGGTTTGGCTCTCCTCATGGGGCAGCTGAAGAATCTCCTCCATTAAGCTGCAAAGGACAGAGAAAGAAGAGGAAGTGCCAGGCACTTTATGTGTCCCAGCAACAGCATGTGCTCACCTGAACAAATGTAAAAAGTACACGGTGTGAATATTAGTACTGCCTGTGCAGAAGATAACAGTCAGAAATGGTGTTGGCCACATGTTGGACAGACACCATAAACCCTCCTGTGCTGGTGTCTCCAGGTCAGCAGGTACTGTGTCAATATAGTCTGGACCACAGGTCTGCCATGTTTCACATCAGAGCAACATCCTTTCTTCTCTTTTATTGATACAACCATTCTTTTGATAAAAATTGCCAATCATTTTCCTCAGAAAAAAACTCAAATCATGTCATATTAAAGCAGATGGCATTGGCCAAACAAAATAAATGCTTTAACCCAGACTATTTTGTTTTCTTTTATCATAAAAGAGGAGATTTTTTGGTGTGATTTTCTGTGTGTTATGGTAATGGGGTTGGGGGTGCTGTTGAGGTGTTACATTTCCAATTCATCTGAAACAAATTTCAACTTCCCCTCCAATTCTTTTTTGGTTAAGGCAGCAAATTTACAGCCTTTAGGGAATCAAAAAAAAAGATTTCTGTTGTTTTCTAGAAACATAAATCCAATTCTCTGAAATAATTTTCAAGTACTGCAGGTGTAAAAGGTTGTGGTAGCTAAAGTAAACATAGCAAAAAAAATTGCATTTTTTAAGGAGAAACAAATCTATTATTTAGGCTAAGGAGAACAGCCAAAGTGACTTATCTGTAAAACTTGAATATGACTGTCTTGAACACAGGAACTTACAGGTTACAGAAAAATATATTTTTACTTTTTCAGACTCACATGAATGAACACAAGAGCAGAAAGAGACTCTAGTTCTGTCAAGTCTCTTTTCTCAGGTATCAAGCAGATTAAATCTGCTCTATTTTTGTAGACTTTCCCTTCACATCAATCACCCCAATTTCCTGTCATTTGTACCATGACTACTTTGACTCACACTGGTTATATGTTCTTGCTACACCCATCCCCTGAGACATCTTTTGTGTAATTTTTAATATCAGCATTTTGGCTGTTTGTATGTTGGAAGTCTGTGTGGTTTCCTTTGTATTTCTGAAGATGGTCTGAGGGTTGTTTCTGTTCCTTCTGTAATTACATACACCTTTGTGTGTTTATGTTAAAGAAGTTTGGGTCCAAAAAGGACTTGGACAGTTTCAAATGTTTTTTCTTCCTGAAGGAGTTCATCTCACAATCTCTGCATGGGGGAATAAGAAGGACAGAACTTTTAAAAATACCCTTTTCATTATAGCAACAGATACTCCTAGGAAATATTTTCTACAAAGCATGACTCTCAGCAGCAAATGTCATATATATTTTCCAAGATACACTTTCAGAGAAAAGACTATGAAAGCATAAGCCTAAGTATTTAATTAACCTGTATTTATGATTTGTTATAGACATGGCCAGGTGTTCTATGGTCAGGAATGTTGCCTCCTCTGACATTTCTGACAGCCTTTGGACAACAAAAAGCACAATATCTTCTGCAATTTCCTGCCTATCTTGTTGAATAAAGCAGGTAATTAAAATAATAAAAATGTATCATTAAATACTTCCAAGAACAGATTATTTTCATATTCTAATTAGCTCCAGGAAGTTTCCTTCTCATTGTGCTGAGCAAGGCACATGTTTCAGGAGAGTAGTTCTAACTCAGAAATCTGTTTTGCTGTCACTAAAGCTACAAAATAAATGGCTATGATGTTTAGTAGCTCCCAGCATTGGGATTCACCTCTCAGCCCTCATTGGCAAAGGGGCACATTTGAGCCTTTTCCCTGTCTTGACTTCTTACCTTATAACTTTCCTTTGTAGGAATTACTTCTCATTTTGTTTATGGCCAGATTCAGTCCTAATGGAAAACCATGTGTCCCATGCTGTGGTTCATTGGAAGTTCCTCTTGGCAGCTCTTCCGATGTAAGCATTTCTCCCTGCCCTTGCCCAGAGACACTGCTTGCTTCCATGACATCCCCTTCAGTTTTACTGTACAGCTGCTTGCAGAACTGAGAGACAAACCAAACCAAGGAGCTGATTCAATGACTCCAGGGTGAAAACAGCCTTGGGAGTGGAGTTTAAGATAGTTTTTGCTCAGAATGAGTTGAACAATACAAGTGTGATTACTTAGAAAATCATGTTTGCCATGTGAGACCATAAATATCTCTGGTGGCACAAATGAGGAGATGATATAGAGACAAGATCAAGCTTTGGGGAAGGGGAGGTAGATAGGAACAGTTTAGACCAGCTTTTCTGCCAGGAGAAGAATCCCCCAGAAACCTCACAAATATAAAAAATTTCAAATCTTGCTTTTTAACACCCTCCATTTTGTGACTGCAAGAGTAAGGGCCTCTGGTTACAACACTGCTTGCAGACCGAGTGTTTAATACATCAGCAGCTTGGCAGAATTCTTTGTGGTTCTCTTTCTTTGAGGGACCATCTGGCTCCATCAACTGCTACCCAGTATAATGAAATATTAGACTCATCCAAATCATGTGAGCTTCAGATATGTGTCATGAAAAGAGTCCAACACTTGGGACTGTTTGGTTGGATTATTTTCTCCTTTTCCCCTCTGTGCATATTTATTTCATTAGATTTATCTCTGTTCTATTTTCTTTCTCTTCATGACTGCAGGCTTTTTTTAAATTCCAGATGAAGTGTCACCAGATAATATTTAGAAAAGAGCCTTTTGATTTCTTAGCATTTGTTCTATATATAACTTGCTGTATATGTGGAATTGAAGTAGACTCTAGCAAGAACTCTAGCAGGCAAACATGTATTGCCAAGGAAATAGATACAGCATGACTGAATCCTCAGCCTTCTGAATCTCTCATTTGTATTGCTCTTTCATCTGAGCTGACAATTGTTGGAAGAAGCATCTGAAACCGACATATTTCACCTAGTGGCTCAGTTTCTGCACACTTATAGTAGGCTGATCAGTACCAGACATCTTAACATCGGCAAATGCTGTCAATAAAGCACTGATCTATTTTTGGCAAATTACTTCTACTTTTTAAATAGCTGAAAGCCAGTCACAGTCTGCCCTACACTGAACTTTGTGATTCTAGACTAAAGAGAATGCAACAACCATAGAGCATTGTTTGCTCTACATCTTATACATCAAACCGGGATTTTTTAAATTGCTATCCCACTATGGTTTTCTGAAATGCATCTTGCTTTTGTATTTGCAAGGCTTGAACATATCCCAAGTTTCTCAATTTTCTTATTTAAAAAAAGGTTTCCTCCTCTAAAAACTGTGTTTGCATAGCCCATAATGTTAAAAAAAAATGTAATCAAAGGTGAGCCAGCCCAGTTAATTCTTATCTCACTTCAAGAAAGACAGGACAGCTACCAGTTGAGTGCACATTCCAAAGCAGAGAAGCTTGAGCAAGTATAGCAGAAGTCCAAAGAGGTTGAATGGGCAATTCCTGATGGAGATCATACACTAAAGGAAAAACCACAGGTGCTGGTCATACCCAGGAGAAATGTAGAAGCATTTACCAAGTGCGGAAGGAGATTAGGAAAGTCAAAATTCAGCTGGAGTTAAAACTAGACAGGGAGGTCTAGGAGGGCAAGGAAGTTCTTCTGTAGGTACATCAGCAGTAGAAGGAAGATTAGGGAAAATCTGGCGATTTGGGCACGGGACCTAGTGACAGAAACCATTGAGAAAATCTGTTTTCACTGGTTGACTTGCCTTCTGGCATCCCAGTTCTGCTGGCTACTAGAATAAGGCTACTAGCAGAATCTGTTAGAGGGAAGTGGTACCCACAGGAGAGGAAGACACTTAAGGATGCTGCGGCAGCTGACCAGTGTCACTACAGAGATTCACTCTTCATACTTCTGAAAGGTTGTGGTGATGAATGGAGTTTTTACATTATTGGAAAAAGGAATGTGTGATGCTATTGTTGAGGAAGGGGGAGAAAATCTGGGAAATTACAGGCTTCACTATCTCAGAATCATGGGAAAATTATGTGGCAAATCCTCCTCAAAGTCATTTTCAGATACATGATTAAGAAGAAGGCAACTGGGAACAGGGAGCAAGTCATACTTGACCAACTTAATTGCTTGCTATGATTCAATGACTCGCTTCACAGACAATGGGACAGCTGTGGATGCTGTATATCCTGACTTTAGCATGGCATTTAATGAGGTCCATGGTAATCTTGTAGGCAAAAAAGGTGTGACGCAAACTGAGTAAGTGGATGATAAGGACAGCTGTCATGATATGGAATGAACTTAAAATTCATCTTTATTTTCAATTTTCAATTCATATTATTTTCAAATTGGTAATATGGAAGTTATTAAAAGAGTCAATATACAGTAAGAATTAAAGATTAAAGTACAAAGAAAACCATGTTTCCAAATGAATATACAGATACTCCCAAAGAAGATTAAGCATTCCTTAATGTTTAGATAAATCCTCTATAAATTAGAAGAGGCAGCAAAGCTTCCAAATATAAAAATATTCAAGGAAAAGTTTGAAAGAAAAACATTCCCAAGAGAAGAGGGGAGGATCAGAAGAAATGTAGGCTGCTCATTTTGCAAGCAGAAAAATCTGTGTTCCAAATTACTTAGGTCAAACTAGTTTTCCATATTATGTCTTCACATCCCAGACCCTCTTTTTCAGCCCTTATTCTCATTTTATCAATTAGTTCAACATTATTAGCATCAGCAGAATGTTTGTTGGAGCAGAGCTAAGACCTTTGTACAACTGCATGCCACTTGTCATAGACTGCAGATTTCCCTGCATCCATTTCTCAAGGCAGTTAAGTTTCTGTAAGCAATTGTATTACACCACCACAAATGTAAGTTATGACAGTGTTCTAATTCATTTTTATCAGCCTCTCTATAACTTCATGATTCTGACTTCACTCCTTCAGTGGTGAACACTTCTGGGATTAACACTTGCTTTTATTTAACTCGCTGTCAGTGACTAAAGAAACTACAAATGGATGTATCAACATGAAGTATTTTATATTACATTGAATTGACATTATGGTCTACCATCGATGCTTTTCATTCAGTAAGTCCAATGAAAGTCAACAGCTCATTGACTCGGGTTTCAGTGAGAAGAAATTCAAAGAAATATGAATCCAAAGTAAAAAAAAAATCAAAAATCCCTATTTAAATTAGACTTGTTCTTGGATTGCTCTCTTGCTTCTCACTTAATTTTTTTTAGGTTTTTTTTTTTCCTTTTACAATTAGCTGAGAAAAAGAGGAGTTGAACAAGTGAAAGAGATCTAAACTGGAGGTGAGCAAGTTAAAGTAGTTAAATTAAACCACTTGAAAGAGGAGGAAGAGGCACATTTAAAGAGGAACATTTCTTTGAACCACTGATCTGCTTTCGATGCAATTTTTTCAGCCCAGATCAGAAAGGCTACAGTGAAAGGTGGCAGAATGCAGAACAGCATTCATTTCACAGCATTAAAAAAATACTGCTGAAGTCAACAGTTCACATCTTTTAAGACACACAATACTTTTCAATATATATTAATAAGCATTTATTTTTTCCTGCTTCCACAGAAATAAGGTCCAAAATAGAAGAGTCCAAAATTTCCAGAAGGATCATGAGTCTAAATAGCTTAAAAACATCCAGCTTTAGTTTACAGTCTGATATATATGGCTACAGTCCTGGGTTACCTTTCAAAACAGGATACCAGGAGGAAACTCTGAAAATCTATTCCAAATCCTAGAAATTATACTTGAGGGTACAATTCCCCATTGGAAAAGTTATGGACTAGATGACTTAAAGGTGTGTTTCCATCTCTGCTTAAGACTTTAAAAAGTACATATATGTTTTATAAATTCTTGTAACTCCTACAAATGTATAAAGTATACCAAAGTATACCAGCACATCATTTGCATTTTTCCAAAAGAATCAGCTGTGCCTCACCTTGTAAAAGCTTATATCATAAGTTATATTAACAGAGCCTTGAACTTGGCGAACTGTATTCATAACTCCTGAACAAAGTCCAGGGGAGACACTGTGAGAGACCAGCCAGCATCTCCTGCTCTCTCTTATCCTCCTGGGAGAAGTGGAACAAGTAGAAGAGAATGAATCCTGCTGACCCATGAGGACCCTGGTACACAATCAAGTCACAAAGGAGAGGATTCATAAAATGAGGGACAATCCTTCTATTTAGTCCCAGATTTCTTCCACTGATTCCCTCACCATGGAGGAGTGCTTCTGACACTGACACTAACAGGTGGTACAACAACAGAGAGACATCAAACTTACCCACCGTGACCTAATTAGAGGAAAAGTTATTAGGGTTTGATTTGTTCTGTATTAATTCAGCTTTTCTCTGGTTTCTGAGTAGGTGGCTACTTTTCCACATTCAGACGAAACCTTTTGGGAAAGGAAGTTTTGAGTGAAGCTTCATGGCAAGTTGGAACTGAACGAAAACCTATTTTTTCCCCCTGTTACAGAATGATACAAGATTTTTCTCTTTTCCCAGGAAAAAAGCACTCCAGACAATAATAAAACTTTCATTTGACAAATTAAATGAACTCTGATCTTGTTCTAGAGTCTGCACATTGGAGACTGAGAAGGCAATATTTTTTGATGAGTCACTTCACAGAATTGGGTGTTTCCCACACTGCTGAATCATACATAATTTTATTTTATTTTTTCACTTCGTCTGTTTTCTGTCAACTGTCTTATTTGTCTTGTGACTAAATCCCAGGAGCTCCAGTAGCCCAGTGAGGGATATGACAACAAATCCCATTGTGTTTACTTATATCCTAGCCTCTTCTAAGCTTAACTTTTTAATTGTTTATTCATTTGAGAAGGATTTTTATATCTTCATTAGCATCATCTGTCAATATTAATTAGAGTACTAGTATCACATCTTGGAATTACCTCTTTCCGAAGAAAGTTATCCTTGACCACATCTGGTTCTATCAATCAGATATTTAGTCAGATTCAAGCCTTCAGTATCTACTTTAGGGAGAACCATATCCTGCTCTCAGTCCCTTTTAATTCTCCACAGATGAAGATTTTGTCAAAGATGGTATCAATGTCAGGGATGATATTTGCCTTTCACCACTTGACCAAGGGGATTCTTTCCACATAGGCTTCTGCAGCCCACATCTTCCTTCACTCCCTAGTGATTATCCCTGCCTAGTGAGGGCTGCAATTGTAAAGACTGACTTGCAGAGAGTTTGCAACCAGGGTAGTAAAACTCAGAATGTTCCCTGGGGCATAGAAGGAAAACTGGGAATTACAACGTTATGGCAACATCTATCAGTGCTTAGTGAGGAGACAAGCACAGGGTTAATCAGCATGGATATGCATCCAGGTTTGCACTTTCTGTAAGCAGGCTTTCAGTTACATAGCTTAACTCCCAGGATTCCCAGAGGTTTTCCAGCTTCAGCACAGAGTGTCCTTTGAACAATTTGTACTTCCTGAACTGAAAATCTAGGTGTGTTTCTAGAAGTTGTAGTTGGCAGCACCTGCAATTGAACTATTGCTGAAAAGTCCTTCTAATTTGCACAACAGGTTGCCTAAACACTCCTGAAAGATTTATCTGGAATGTGTTTTCCCAGCTCACAAAACTTTAAAAGCTTCAATAAATGTTCCTAGAAAAACCTAACAGTTTTTTTAATATATTCATCAGCAGAAAAAAGACCCCAAGCAAACAGAAAGCAAGAAACCGGTAGGTTTAACTCAGAGTCTAGAAGTTGAGGCCATTGTGTTGTTTGTGAGACATCTTTGTCCTGTTCCCAACCCCATGCAAATTTATTCCTATAAGGCAGGGTAATTGTAAAAACTGAAACTTGGAGAGAGAATATGCAGCATTGGCTGTGTTGTGGAAGGCAGAATTTAAGTTGCTGGTGTAAGTCCAAGAGAGATAAAATCCAAAAGGATAAAATGTAAGAAGAGAAACAATTATTTAGTAATTAAATAACCATTTATAAAAGTCATATTTGAGATAATGAAGGACTTGTATGTCTTCTTATGTCTGGAATCAATCCCACCCAAATTTCACTATACAAGACAGGCTTAGCTGGGCTTTGCCCTCATTTGTGCTTGCATGGACAATGACAAAAAATTCCTCCTTTTCAAGAGACCAAACTGTAGCTAGGGAAAATAGCAGGACAAAGCATCTAATCTAAAACACTAATAAATAATTGGCAAGTTGGTTGCAGTATTTAAACTGCAAGTTTTGTAATTTTTCTCAGATCTTCTAGCCCAAAGCATATTGTATGCATCTCATTTTACTCTTAATGCAGAAGTTGGAAACAGACTAAAGCTATGGATACCTGGAAATAAGCATAAATATTTGCTTCAGGCTGTTTCACTTATAATGGCATTTTTCACCTTTCCATGCTTTACAGGCTTTTACTTGCCTCTAGAGTTCTTTCTGGCAATTTGCTTTGGGTTTTTTGAGTCATACAGAGTAATTTATTTATGGAAAAAAGTTAGGAATACCAAAGGTATATATCTTTATGTAGTTGCTTGAATATAAATAAAATTATATTTTCATATCTTTGGCAGATATCAGCCCCTAATTCATGTCAGTCATACACAAGTCTTCATTCTTATACTTCAAACCGTTTTGTCTAAAATTATTTCCAGGTACAGCATAGCTATATCACTGATGCACCTGCTTTTTAGGTGTGCCAGAAGCACTACAAGCATTTCCCAGCTATAACAGAAATTTAATGTCATATTTTTGCTACCATCCCATATTATATTGCACCATGTATCACCTATGGGACCTGGAAATTGAAGGCCAGAGCAAGGGGAAGGATAGGACAGGACCTTAGAGGATAGGAGCCTATTTCCTATCTCCTTAACTCTTGACACAGCAAAAAAAAAGTATCAAAAGTCTTTGGTTTAATTTTAAAACCCAAGGAAATTGCTACATTCTGGTATAATTCCATTTCTCTTAAAATCTACATGTAATTGATTCATTTAATTAAAGCAGTGTCAAGTTTTCCAGAAAACACTCAGAGTTCATGGGTGAACAATCACCATGTAATCCTGCAAAGTCACCTGATTTTCAGTTTGGCTGCATAGAAAAACACTAGTTTCTTACTAAACCATATGATCCTCATATGACCTTAGGGCATACTGAATAGGAATCCACATGGGAGAGAAGAAAACACCCTTCTTTTTTGGATAAATTTGCAGTTTAAAGAAGCGAGGGAAAGATCTGCTTGTGAAGCAAGTCTGAGCTATCAAATAACAAGAGAGGTTTTGATCTGCATGTTTAGTGTTTGTGGACCATTTGTGTCAGTTTTGCAGCAAGTAAATGAATATTTGTGAGTGCATGGACAAACAAACTCACCAAAAAAAGGAAAGATCAAGCAGGCAGAAATACAAAAGTCTACATAACTGCCAAATAATGGCAGATTAAATAAAGTTCTTTAACAACAGGAGCCAATAATAATTACAGAAAAAGTGCAGAGAATGTAATTGAATTGTGAAAGAAGTAAAAGAAACAGGGTTCTGTATTCACTGCAAATATGGAATAAACCAAAAGAGCATGCTTAAATTAATGTGAACCTCTGATTTCATCCAAAGTTTAAGTATTCTCCAAGTTCAAATCATGCTATTAATAACATGACGGTTTTTTTGAAAGCTACATCATACAAGGAAAAACAGTGAGTGAAGCTATGGAAACTGTGAAAGCACTGCACTGCTAAACAATGACTAGAATTAATGAAGTAAGCAAATTCCATCCTAGGGTTAAGGATGGAGGAACAGCAAGAGCTAAATGATGACTTTGTTTCAGTACAAATGTTCTTCCACAGACACTGCAAAGCTGTATGTGACCATAAAAGACTTTTTCCTCAGTCTTCTTTTTCACCCACGTAATTTATAAACAGTCTCAAAAGGGTTCCCTGGCCTAAGTGTGTAAAATGTGGATGTGAGGTGAAACCAGGATGAAACATTCTAAGCTGAGTAAATCATCCAGCCAAACAAAAACTATCTGGGTGCAGTCAATCCAACATTCTTTCTCATCAGTGTCTCTTGTTTCTCTTCATTGTGTGTTTTTCTCCATGAATCTACCTCCTGTCATCACCACATTGCTTTTTGAACTCCCTCTTTACCAAAATATTTGTCAAGACCTCCAGCTCCCCCACTCTGCACCAAGAATCTCCTTCCTTTGTTCTTGATTCCCCAGGACCTTTCAAGATCCAGGGTAGAACTTGCCTCCCTGGCTTTAATGTGATTTGTGGACTTAGGGAATTTTATCATGTAAACATAGCCTCTAGCACATATTTTGAATACATACCAAGGCACATATTCTGAATCCTTGATCCTGTATTCATGGTGCATGGAAGATCCCGGAGCAAGCACTAGTGCAATCGGTGTGGTCTGACATCTGAACTGTTCATTTGATGCTGAAAAAAAAGTACTCATCTCAATGTGCAGGTTCTGCTGCTGTAAAAAGAAAAGACATGGAAGTATGCTTTTGATGTCTCAAGGATTTTTCTTCGTTCTCTTCATGTTTCTATTTTTCCTTCATGGCTGAATGATTGCGTCCCATGAGTATTCCACCAGGGACAGATGCTGTCTTTGTTTTGTTGAGCAGACGAAACACTTCACATAATGAGTTTGAGACTTTAGAAATGTCATGTGGGTTCTTTACAGCTTATTAATTAATCATAATAAAAAACATTCCTAGTTTCCTCAGTGGAGTATGTATTTTGATTCAGCTCAGCTGAAGAAGCAATACCTTCAGCAGATCTGTGCTACAGAATATTACTGCTGCTTAGAACAATATTATTTGAAACAGGCAATTGCAAGACAGCCCAGATTAAGAAGCTCATGGTGTTTGTCCCATCTCCTCCGTCTGTGTTTCATTAAGATTTTCCAATAAGCTCTTCAGGCACTGTATGCCACTCACAGTACAGTCTGTAAGCTGTCTTTCAGCTCTTACAGTGATTGTTTATTGCCAAATTATCAAGAAGGCCACCAAAATAGATTGGCGAGTTTTAACCATGAAAATGTGAGAAGAATCAATGTTGTAGTTTCAGGATTAATGAGAAACAATGCTCCAAAGACCATGGAAATAAACATACTCTAAAACTTGGTTTTCTTTTCTATAGATACCTGACTCAGATGCAGAAAGAAATTTCAATTATAGCTATACAGTATTGTTTCATCAACTATAGAACTTCACCCCTTGAAAATGGAATAAATTCACTTCGCATCCCTAAAATTAAAGGAACTAATTTTCTTGAGTTAGAGAGGTTAAATTCTGGCCATTTGAGGCAAATGTCTGTCTCTCTTGTATTTTCCATTGTCTAATGACAAAAGAATGCCTTTGTATCTAGAGAAACTCATTAAATAGATTTATACTTTTCTTGGAATTCTCTTACAGTTCTTAGATGCTGTCCCAAAAGGGATGGCAGTAGGAATGGAAGTAGGGTAGGGCTGAGGTGGAGGGAAGAGTGCACCTTCCCCCAGTGTTACACAGAACGTGCTCTGTACAAGCAATGACCTGACAGGCACACACTACAGCCACATTACCCCTCCTGCTCCTCTTTTCCTTCCCACAGTCATTTCCACTCTGGGAATTTGGAGGCAGGAATGGAAGATCCATGACTGAATCACTTTCTGTGTCCCACGGACTACAGTCCTCCACAGCAGGCTGAAGACTGGTTTAGGCTCTGTGACCAACCTGTAGATGACATTTGTTAGGTGGCTTGCCCACCCATACGAAGAAATATTTCTTTTCGCTTCCATTTTTCTTTAGTAGAAAAGTTGTGGGGTGCTGAAGACTTCTTTTATAAAGGAAAGAAAGGTACAACCATGGCCCAAAGCTGAACACGGAGGCAACACTACTGGCAGTTCAACACAGATTTGCAGGGATGATGACAATCAATCATCTCAACAGGTTAGGAAAGAAAATTACAGACTCCCCATCTCTTGTGTCTTCAGATCAACACTCAATGTGCTTTTGAAAGACAAACTTCAGCCAAACATATTCAGAGAGTAGAATAAAAATGAATGCAGTGTGACTTATTTCACACAAAAAATGAAACTAGATGATGTAACATTTCCTTCTTGTTTTAATGAATGCTTCATTAATTAATTTATTTCTATTTATCTTTGTCAAAGAATCCTAGTTTAATATTTTTTTGAAGACAAAGAAGCTGTTGGCTAGTTTAACCAGTGATTCCTATTATTTGGGATTTGAGGGGTTTATATGATATGACAGTTCTCTGGATGATTTAATCAAAGTCAGATGGTGGATGGAACATTCATTTTTGATAAGTCTTTCAAGACATTGTTAAATTTCCTCTCTTAGTTGCTTTTCCAATACAATTATAATTTCTTAAAGAACTAACTGAATACTAAAACAAATTATATTATTAAATTTGTGCTTTATTTTGTCAGTAGAGGTTTTGTCATTTAAATTTTAAAGCATAGAAGGGTGGGTTAAAATAATTATCTTCAGTTTGTGATAGATTCCTTGCTAGAGGGAGGCTGCCTCTTGCCACAACATTTGGTAAGTGGAGAACTGGAGTTAAAGCTCCAAGGTTTTTATAGGAGAAATTTGGGAAGAAATCAGTCTGAGTGTTTATTATGGGGACCCCTGCTGTTGGATGCTTTGGTAAGGTTAATCTTGCTTTGCTTCATCCACTCCATATTGCAACTGCAATTCCAGATGGTATATTAATAGGAAATAATATAGTGGAAAAAGGATGGATATTTTCTCCCAGGTGAAAGATGAACCTGCAGTTCATATATGTACCAGGATATTTGGGCCAAGACTGTCCTTCAGGAAATGAAAAAGTTTCCATTTCATTACTGCAATATTTTGCTCCTGGCAGCATTCATATTTATCATGTGTACATAGATCTGTGTTGGTTTTGTATATTTTTTTAAAATATGAATACATGTACATCACACTTTAGCACACTTAGACACAATTTTTCTTTTAAAGCTGAGCCTATAATGTCCCAGAAACCCAAGCTAGCAAGTGACAGAAAGTCTATGACCTGATGCCATTTTTGTAGATGGGAGTCTGTTTTGAACTTTAGAAGACTTTCTATGCATATACTTCTGAAATCAGACCTTGGGCATCTTCCAGATGCTTGAAATGGTCTTAACCAAGAATCCCTCAGGATTTGGCCTCAAATAAATCAGCTGTGAAAGCATTATTTCCAGAAGTGAATTGTTTTTTGTTCTCCATATGATCTAGTTCCAGGGCTTCTCATATGTTTCTCAAAACTCCATTTTTTCTTCCAGATGTGAATTATATGCAATAGGTACACATTTTTGTTGTTACTTGTTCCTTTATTGAAGGTATTTTTCTGGTACTTTCCCTGGAGTTCCAGAACGCTGGAATGATGGTAGAATGCCATTTAAGGATGACAATTTCAGATAAAAATAAAAGCTACTAATGAGATACAGAATGAAGAAATCATATTGGAGAGGGAAAAGGCTATTAGAGATTACATATATATATATATATATATATATATATATATATATATAGGAGAGTATACCACAAAACATTTGAGAATAAAATTTTTTGAGAGGTCTTTTTGGATTACATACTTTTCTTACATCTGAGAAAATCACTTTTTCCCAGTACACATCAAAGTAAGATTTCTGAAGAGAAGATTTTCTCTGCCTGCAATGGGTGGCCAAGAAGAACTGCTCCAGGGACTGTGGTGTTGGGAACAGCAGATGCAGAGCTATGATCAACACACTTCTCCTTGGAACAAATGGTCCCCAACACTGCAACCATTATCTAGGAGAAAGATAAAAATGACAGGTGAAGACAGATGTCAATTTTCAATTTCTTTTTTAGAGCAGCTTTTTGCCTGTAGCATGCGTGAATCCTGTGGCAGTCATGAATCAGACTCTTCTCTGAAAGGAACTGTCCAATCTTGCAGTAGAATTGGAGGGTATTTAACAATACAGAAGTCAAATAGGCAAGGTCAGCCAAAATGTGCCCAGATTTTAATGATCCAAACCCAAAAGGTTGGAATTTCATATTTATCCACCAAAAGAATATTACACTATCTATGAATTATAACTGGAGAATCCAAGCAGAACCATGTATAAATAGTTTTGCATGCACAAGAATTAATTCAAAACCCACTAGTGCAAAAATAACCAGTAAAAGAGATTTGTGAACATAATGTGATATTGTTAGTCTTTTAAATACTTGCTGTTGTAGAAATGACATGTAATTAACAAATTGTCTGATACACAACTATATGTTTCTGTGCTTTTTCCCTCCCAGAAATGTTCTTACAAACAGATGTTAAAACTCTTATTGTCATAGTAGATTTGAGTGAAAAAATTGATTTTGGTTAATTCTTTGTTCACATCCTCTACTTGTAATACAAACTAGAGATACAGATGACTGGGCCTGTAGATTTGACTCAATGTTCTGTTATCTGGCACAGTACAAAAGCTGATATTAAGTGTTATTACAGTATTTGTGATCAATTGTGTCTTTGGAAACAGGGAAAGTACTAAATGCATTTTGAAATTTTGTGACAAATAGGACTATTTAAAGAGATTAGACTAACAGAAACTGGAACTATCTGGAAATTAAATAAGATGATGACAGATACAGACAACTTGAAGACAGGCTGAAAAAGATTCTGTACAGCTTTTAAAAAGTGAATTAGTCTTACCACAAATTTAGACCAAAACTAGAAAGGAGACTTCTTTTTTTGTTTTATGATCTACATTTCTATAGTTCAGCTTTGATTTTTGGCTTCAAATGAATCTAAAAACTTTCAGAGACAATGAAGACCAAGTTCCTACATCTCTCCTGTTGCTGAGACGTACTGCTGTGAATATACACTGACTGCTATGGATTTCTTTGGGTTTTTTTCATATAACTGTGTGGGCAAATAGCTGCTGCACTATTTTTTCAGTTTTAAAAACTTTGAGTGTATGAGTCCTGTACATATTTAAGCCACTCTGAATAAACAGCTCCTTTCATTGAAACATTTGTGCTTACAGTAATAAAGATTTGGCTTTATTGTAATTAGTCATTGGTCTCTGAAAAATTAACAAAAATATTTTGAGGAAAAAAGCCAAAGGGGAGAAACAGGATTACACAGCTTTATTTATACATTAGGCAAATTTAACTGGATGAGGCACAAACATTTACAGGAAAGTCATGTCATTCTAGCAACAACTGCAACTAGACCCCACTGGGGAATTAAGTCAATTCCATAGGACTCAAAGGCAAAATACTTGGAAAAAATATAGATGGATGCCTGGCTACAGTGAAGGCTTCATGGAGTAATCTAAATTTCATATACACAAATGTCATATTTGTGTCCACTGATTTTTTACTTTTTTTTCTCAAACAGGGGCCCAATGTTATTTTCAGTTGCTGGGATTATTGTACCTTACTCAACATTATGCACCTTGCTCCCAGAGATGGGCATGTAGAATTTAAACCTATGGGTATCGCAGCTGTTATTAGTTTTGAAACAAATTTTCGTTGGAAAATGTTGGCTCCATATAAAGCAGAGCTTTCTGCTCATCTGGCAGTTTTACACATAGTTAAAAAAATTTTATTCATCATGATAAGAACAGCAATGAAATAACAGAATGCCTGAAATTTCCATTTAAATATTCTTTTCCATCATGGTTGTGGTTTTTTGCATGCTGAAATAAATTAAATTAGTAGATAAATTTCACAATTTTTTTTTCTTATATCTGGGAGAAGTTTATGAGAATTTTATTTTACAGGTGAAATCAAAATGAGAATTTTCATAGAACTCAAACCTACACTTTGAATCATGGAGTTCCCATTTTAAGTTGCCCACTCATATGATCAATATCGCTGGGTTAGTATGTAACACTGCATTCCCAGAATAGGAAAAAAAGACATCTTCTCATAAATGGGCTTCTTTTGCTCTGATGATGGTGTGTGAAATGCTTTCCTGCTATTCTCCTGCATGGAAAGGCGATAGTGCAGTATGGGATGTTAATGCCATGGCCACAATGGATACAAAGAGGGATGCTGAGCTGAATAAGGATGGGGAAGGAAGCATAGCTGTCACCATATCTCAGATTCTTGTGCCTCACCAGCCTATGAGGATGGTGAGAAATAAAATCATTCTGGCTCTCTTTCTTTCCCAGTAAGTTCACATCACACCATGTCTATACCCAGTGGCTTATTTGGGTTGGTAGGTATATATTATTTTCCCACTCAGGGATGAAAGTCAGGGTGCACTAAGGTAGCAATGGGGTCAGAGGACACAGCAGCACAGCATTTTAAATGTCTTTATTGGGCTCAACTACTGTAAAGAATGATACAGAATTAGGTAATAATGCAAAGAGTTCCCCAAAGAATTAGGTATGGTTGAAATCATGGGGCCCATGAGATGGTAAATCTGTTACATATCATTCTTGTTTTCCCTTTCCAGATGCTGTAACACAGCCTGACAGGACTGCAAGAGACATTTCACATGAAATCCACTGTCTCTGCATTTCTCATTTTTGGTTTTTTATTGTATTCTACAGTTTCTTCTGGCTTGTCTGCAGGAAAGTTTGTTTCAGGAAAGTCTGATTCAGGAAGGCAAATAGGTGAATCTGTCCTTCCAGACGTGCTGTTTAGCAGTAGTGTCTAGAGGAATATTTTTAGAGCTACTCCTGAGGTAAAAATATATGAAAACCAAAAAGGTAAAGCCATCTGTAACACATTTTGTAGGAAATTACAAGCATTAAGTTAATCAGAAGGATAATATAAATTTTACTATTACAAATCCCTCACCCAATGTAAAGTCATGCTTTAAATATATCTACATAAGAGAATATATGTTCGGTATAGTTTTGATTGGTCCAAGAAGAAAAGGAGCCTGTATGCTCACTGAAAGGCTCAAATAAAATGTTTACCAGTTTCTAAACTATTTAACGTCTTTGGTTTCATTGAAAAATGTGCTAATGTATGTACATTTTTGTTAATGTATAATGTATATAATGTTATGTTAATGTATATAATGTTATATTAATGTATATAATGAAATTGGAGGTGATGAGGCCTTATAAGTAGAGATGTGAGTGCAACAGTCCTTGTTTGAGTACTGTGTTCCACTGTCCTTCCCTGGTAAAATGTGCGTTCATGTAACCCAACCTTTTAAAAGCGGATTTTACACGTCTCCCAGTTACTGGAATAAATGCTGAGAACAAATTCAAAGCCTCCATATGAAACCCCAGCTCCAGAGTTCAGCAGCAGTGGAACCAGAACAAAGACTTTGATGATTTCTTGATTTTGAGAGAAAAAGAGAGGCACAGAAGGGGAAAGCAAGAGCCAAATGAAATCACAGTTTTTCTTTGCACTTGGCTTCTGGCAGTCCAGCAGTGATTATTCCAGTTGTCTTTGTGGTTTTCCTTGGTGTGCTTTATCAAGTGATATAACTGTATGGTATGATAAGCTTATATTAAAAAAAAATATTTTAAAGCAGAGCTAATTAAATCTCTAATTCTTATTCCTCTAACGAGACTCATTTTATTTATCTCAATTTAATTATCCTGGATATAAAGACTGCTTTACAAAGCAAACAAAGGCGCTCCAAATATTCATTCTGTTTGTCATTACCAGAAAATTATCTCAAATGACATCCGTTAACCTTTTTTCTGGAATTGTATTCTGCAAGGAAATTTTTAAGACAAAATTAATTTGTCTGTTTATACTGTAAGTTCCTCTGAACTCCTGACTGTTTGGACTTGATATGCTTAAAAGAAAACATTTTTTAAGAAGATTAGATACACCCAGTGAAGCCACATCACCCTAGAACATAGGACACTTTTCCTTTTAAAAGCCAAGCAGAGGTCGCGGAGATAGGAACCTGCTGTGTGTGAGCAGTGAGCTCGCACGTGTTGGTTCAGGCAGGGCACTGTTAGATTGTTAACACTGTACCACTGTTAGACTGCCAGCAGACAAGCACACACAGACCCCAAGGCTCAAGGCATCAGCAAGTGCAGTTGGATAGTCCTCTGCAGCTGCCTCTTCTCCATGGCATGCCAGAGAGATTACATCTGGACAGACAATGGTCAGATATCCACCTGTGGGTCCCCAAATTCACAGCGATCAATCTCCCACAACATCTTCCCAGTTCATCCAATTTGAAATAATCTTCCTTTAGCATGGACGGCTGCCATACTAAACACCAAAATGAGGGTCATGCCTCTGCCTTGACTCTTACAGTTGTTTTCCCCTGTAGGAACACAAATATCAAATTTCCAGGAATCGCCAGTTTCTGTCTCACAATGACAAGGTTCATCTCATCCTCCCTTTTCAGAATTTCACACTTTTTACCCATGCATTTTGGCATCCAGGACAAACTTTTCTTTGATCATTTAGGATTTGCACTTCTACTATATTTTAGTTTTGCTATTTATATCCTTCTCTGTGGCAGATCATCACCCCATGAAGTTATAACATCTTTTTCACAATTTCTTCTCATTCACATGCATATAAATTCCATACAGTTCCTGCACCTATTTTTTAAGAGATTTCAAGTTTTTCATTCCCAGAATTCAAAATGTGACATCATTGTCCTGCATCTTTAGTTTATCAATATTTTTCCATTGAAATCACAAATATGAGTTATAAACATACTTATGTATATTGTCTTGTTCACTTCTATTAAGTTCTACTGTCCTCAAGTTATTTTGGTAAGAAAAGTTTTTTTTTTTTTAACTATCTTATTATTGTATTTGCTGGGAAATGTCCCAACGAAGGCATGAATCTGACTCTATGTTCTCAGAAGATTAATTTATTACTTTATGATACTATATTACACTAACGAATACTATACTAAACTAAAGACTACAGAAAAGATACTTAATCAATGCTAAAAGGCTAATAATGAAAACTCATGACTCTTTCCAGAGTCTCGACACATTATTCTTGATTGGACAAAGAGTCAAAACAGCACACACCAGAATCCAATGAAACAATCACCTGTGGGCAAATAATCTCCAAGCACGTTCCACACGAGCAATACAGAGGAGAAGCAAATGAGATAAGAATGGTTTTCCTTTTCTCTGAGGCTTCTCAGCTTCTCAGGAGAAAAATCCTGGTCGAAGGGATTTTTTTCAGAGATTGTGAATGCCACAACTTATGCCTTTATAATCCATAGCCTATATAACTGATTTATCCCCCTTGCACCTCAATCTCTGCACAACCTTGCTAATCTATGTTGAGGAGCACATTCAGAGCAGGTATTTCAGTGTGAGCTGCAGGCTGAGCTCTGGGCTGGGGGAGCCCCAGAAAAGAGGCTGTGAAATGCCAACCCTTTGTATAGCAAAGGATCTGCCGCCGGGTGAGGGGCACTCAGATAACACCAGCATCTCCACCCCTCTTACACGTCTTAGAAACTGTCCCAGCTACAGCAAGATCAGCATGAGAGGCTGCTGGGTCAGCACATGGAAGGTCAGAATGCTGGAGGAGGGTAACGCTGCAGAAATGCAGCTGCTTTGCCGACATTCACTATAATCAGCAAACAGCTCTGTGTGTAGCTAGTCAAATCAGGTTGTATCTGAACTCCTGAAGGTTTTAAGGACCCGTGGAAAACCACATTTAAGCTGCCTCAGTTTGACAGGGGCACTTGCCAAGACCTCTCTATTTCTGCCCTCTTCCTCATGTATCCATGAGCTGTGAGAGCATTTCTACAAGGTTCTGCATTTTGCTGTGTGGATCCATCACTTGACTTAGGTTTTATGAAACAAATACTGTTCATGAAAACAAAATATTAACCTAAATATTTTCTTAATGTGTAAAAACAGGAGGATTTGTTCCACTGTGAATGTTCAGTTTCATACTGTAAGCAGTAAAGTTAACTTAAAATGCTTATGTACTTCAAGGCAACTTGTAAAAGATCTTGCTGGAAGGTACAGGGAAATTTAAAATCTCTAGATAGTTCCATTAACTGTGCAGTTTCTCAGTGAAAAATAGCAAGCTAAGAAGCATTACATATTAAAGATTTGTTTCTGGTTAGTGTAACTGTTAGATTTTATTTCAAATACAAGCATAGATCTGGTGGTTTTTTTCAGTCTAGCAGCAGATAATTTAACAAACTTGGATCAGATATGGACTGCATACATTGATTTTAATGCTGAGAATTATTCCTCGATGAAAATGTTGCACACTTTGATTATTAGAGCACTTCCACTGTGCTTCCTACTACATCATCTGAAGTGAAACTTTGCCTAAGGCAGTTTTAAAAAGTCAGCTGTTTCAAGTATTTTGGCAGATCTTTAATTCTTTCCCTGTCATTACTTCATCTCCCAGTCTCTTCAAAATGTTGAAACTAAGCTGAAGCTGTTTTGCCCAGCACAGAGCCTGTGTAATTGTCAGCTGTGACTCCAGACACCAAGAGCAGGTGACTGCATGTGGCTGCTCTTGCTGCATTTTGGAGGGGAAAAAGAAAACAGCTGCCCATGCACAGCTGAAAGTACAAAATTTTAGAAATCTGCAGCATCATCAAAACTGACCTCAAGTTATAAGAAGTTAAAAGAAAGCTGTTGGGGAGTCTTAAAAAAAACCTATTACACTGTGGGGAATTATGTTCTAGAGTTAGCAAGCCCTGCTGTTGGTAGTATCTGCCACCACTGAATCACCAAGGGCTTGACACGAGGACCATTTGTTGTGTTTAGGAATAAGCACATTTCTGTGCCAAAGGGGTAAGGCTGCCTTGTTATATATGTATAACACTGAAAGTGCAACTGCTTAATTTTTTTTTTTTTGAACAATTAGTTTGATATAAATTGTATTTATATATGGCTAAAATTACTGAGTGATGACCACCTTCCCATGGAACTTATGGCCCTGGGAGTAGAACAACAGTTTTCTATCCACATTAGGAGGGAATTTGATTCCTCAGAAACCTTGCTATATTTTACATTTATATAAATTACAAAAAAAGTGGGATACAGCTTGTGTGTTAAAAAGAACCAGTAAAACTTACAATTCCGTGCCCTCTGTTTTCTCCGATGTTTTGCTTTCTGACTGTGAAAAAAATGAATGATACACACTTACTGTGGATTTATAAACAGTTATGCAGGACCATAGAGAGTTTTTTACCTAAGACCTATTTCTTCAGTGGATTATACTGGATTTTATGTCAGTTAAAGAAAATAGAAACAAACTACAACTCCCACCAGTTTATGATCCTATATTGTTGCTCTAGAAGTATGTCAGCTGAGATGTCAGAAATAAGGCTAATTTTTTCAAACACATATTTTTCAGAAAAAAAGATACAAATTCAGCAGCTTGAAAGCTTTTTGTGTAGCTATTAAAAATAAAATTTTCTTAAGTATCTATTTTTAACAGTTTCAAAATAAAACACTTCAAATTTTGCGTTTTCAATATTTCTCTTAAGTTTTAAAAACCTTTTCCATTCTGTTACTATGTCTTAGAACTTATTTCCAAAAATATAAAGAGTATGGGAAAATGTCTTCCTTTGGATGAACAAGAATTTAGGAAAAATATTGAGAAATTATCAGAAAATATGCTTTCATTCATATGATTGTGTTCAAGACAAAAATATTACTTAGGTGAACTCCCTGTTCAGAAGACCACATTTTTTAAAACATTTTTCTCATTATTAAAATTGCTTTTATGCCTTCCTGATCTTCCTGTACTTAGAGGGGGAGGTATAAAAAATGAAGGAGGGTGACTTCTTACACAGGCAGATAGTGATAGGACAAGGGAGAATGGTTTCAAACTAAAGGAGGAAAGCGATTGGGTGCTAAGAAGCCTTCTGCTGTGCCTGGTGTACACAAAAGTGCCTTTGACACAATCAGGGCATTTGGGGCTGCAGTGCACAGGGGCTTCCAAGAGCAGACCACCTGGATGTTACACAGTAGGAGTATCTTAGGGGGATTGACCCACTTCAGTAGGGAGGCATCCATCATTATGTCTATTATTATGTGGAAATTGAGAGATTTGGAGTCATAATGTTTTTTAAGTAAGGCCAAAAATCATACAGCTAGCCTGATTTTGAAAATAGTCAGGTACTTCTTACTGCCATAGAAACATCAGATATTTGTAGATACTTCTTTCAGCTTTACAACTGAAACTTTGCACAACTAGTCCAGAAGTTACTTTAAATTCCATTTCTAAGTCTATATGTTAATAAAGAATTTTTCGAACAGGCAAACTTTAAATTCACTAACCAAATAAATTCAAACCAGGTGAACAAGAGGTTATGTAAAAATCAGGAGAGAAGAATTCCCTTCCTAAATTTCGAAAACTTTTGCAAACAAAGTGTGACACAATGTTTTGTCTGTCTTTGTTGTTCTCCTGCCATGATTCCAAGTCAACACAATAGCATCTTGTTCCTGGCAGCAATGAGCCAATAAAGAGACTCTCCAGCAGTTAAATCAATATGTTTGGAAGTGCCCTTTTTCTCAGATCTCTTGCTAATTTTTAGGGGAAAAAAAAACCAGCTCTTCAGCTAAAAGATCTGTTATTAGTTTCCAAATGTTAGATGAAATAATACCTGAGGAATGTTATAAGCTGCACTTTAAGCCAAATTCTGTCTGTATTCCTTTTGAAAAGCACACTTTTAACCTCACTGAATAAAAATTATGGAATTTTTCTAATTAATTTCAGGTTCCATTATAATTAAATTAAATATATACCTAAGGTGGAAAATAACCTCTTCCAAGAATTGCTTAATTTCTAAGAGGATCTGAGGCCCAAAATACCAAATTGTACCTTCTTGATACAGTAACAGAATGAAGTAAACAGTGAAACCAGGTTTCTTCACTCTGATTTTCCCAAACCTCAGTAAAGACTCTAGTGAAGTAGGGCTGGTGATTAATCATGCATGTAATTAACACTTGCTGTTTAAGGAATTTTTCCTACCAGTGAGAAGACAGTTTTATCTCACTGAGGGCTGTTGATGGAAAGATTCCTGACTTCCATTTCAATGTAATCAAAACTTTTCTGACTAACTTCCCTTTCTCTTTTGGGTCTCTCAAAAGCCTTCATTTGACCTCATGCGTTACTGTAGAGCAAACGTAGCAGATTGGCAGAAGGTATGCAAATACACAGAGGGGGAAAATGACAAGGAACATTTTAAGAACCTGTTCTTGAGGGCAGTTTTATTGAGTGGAATTATATGTTGATTATTAAAGAGAAATCCTCTCTTCACAGAAGTCAACAGGGTTTTCTGCCAGCTTCAGAAAGGCAAGGATCAAATTTGCCTCTAGCAACTTTTCCTAGTGCATCTTCTCTGGGTCTCTTCAGCACCATGATTCTGTGATATGATTTGGTACAAGTTATCAGATACTTGAATCCAGAACTTTTTTCACAATAAAGAAAGCCCACAATGTATTTACTGGTTCATGGGGAATCAAAAATAAAGGCAAGTTGAATAGAGATGTACAACTGCCAAAGCCCAGCATTTGCACTTCACCATCATAATACAAGCACTTGTCCTTAAACAACTACACTCTTTTAACCCCAGAATATTACCTTCAATATAATATGATCTAATTTATTTTGTGTTAATTAAACTTTTATCATTTTCCCTTTCACAATGAGAAGTTTGACAGCATGGTCCACTTCTCTTTGTTTCTGTCTTAGGGTCACTCTTTTTGCTTATACAGTTTATCATTAAATTCCACTTTCTGGATTTCAAATGAGAGGATAAAATCCTTTTAGGGCTATAAGTGCACAGAGAGACCAAAAGAATTGCAGCTGAAGTTGTATCACATGTAACACTAAGACCCTTAAACACATGGATTAGAAAGAATCCAACAATGTGTCATCTCTTTCCAGAGGCCAAGCTCTCGTGCCATTCTGGCAGTGTGAAGCAGCAGATCTGGGGGTGAGTGCAGATAGACAGAACCTGCCCTCTGGCACTCGCTCTGGCCGCAGAAACCTCACTCAGATCTCACCGCCGAGTAAGTACCACTCTTGTACTCAACACTCAAGGAAAGGTTTGCCTTGTGATGGCACTGCTGTTCCCAGCTGGATGTACTGACCCCTAAAATGCCATGAGCCCCCACCTTCAGAGATGCCTGTCCTCAGAGCCCTGAGCTGGGCAGTGCAAACATATTGCAAAGAGTTCAGCTGAATCCAGCTTCCAAGTTTTATCTGTTCTGTTTTGCTTCCACATCCCTTCAGTTATCACCTTTTCTAGAAGCAGACAAAGGCAAAAACACCAAATTATGTTATGTGGTTAGCCAAGTTTCAAGGTCTTCCAAGTAACTTTCACTAAGAAAAACTGAAATTTGAGTCAAGGGTCTTTGTTACAGAGTTGTTTCTTTGCAACAGAATTAAAGCAAAGTGAAGCCCCCATTATTCCCACGTTGCATGGATCTGAAACAGGTATTACTTAGCTCCAAACATCTTTCACCTGACATTTGAACCCTAAAATCCCCTTAGCAAACTTTCCTAGGTGTCACTCATGTGTGGTTATTATTTGCCCCGTTTCTCACTTCGTCCCTTATGCTCTGCCTCAGAAATTAAGTTAGCAAACATTTCTCCATTCCTAGGTAGGTTACACATGTACTTTGCTGGTACATAAAACAGTCCCACAACGTTTTTACAGCTGGCTGAAACAACAATTGTCTCATAATAGCAACTGCTCCTGATGTCCATTTACCCCTTTCAGGTAGCCTGTATGTCTGACTTCATTAAGAAAAATGCTTCACTCCAACAGAGAAAAAAGAAAAACTATGTGAAAAACTGATGAAATGAGATAAAATAAAAGACTGCATGGTATAAGAGTATGCATTTAAAAAAAATTGAAATTATTTTAAAAAATTGAAATTATTATTGGCCACTAAAGGCATGTAGAATTTTAATTAACAGCCCATAAAGAGAAAGGCCATAAGATTTATGAGATCAGGGAGAGCCTACTTCACAGCAGGAAAGGCACTTTTATCCAACCAGAATAAAGGTAGGAAGAATTATCTGTTATTATCTGTGAAGTTTTACTGTGAGAGTTAGCATGGCTCAGGAGGGGCATATTTAGGCTGGAAGATAATATTGACCAAGGAACAAATAGATATGAGGAGGCCAGTGATAAATTCAGCTTGCAAAATAAAAGGCTTTGACTCATTCCAGCAGGTTTTGAAACACCCATTCATAATGAGTAGGCTTGGGGAAAAAAATGAAATGGTTTTGCATTGGAGCTTATAATTTAATTACATTATATAAACTGGTGGAGCATTTTGTAGTAATTAGAACATGGACTTCATGACTCAGAAAGTCTTTGCCAGCACTACAGACTGGTGTAAATCTCAGATCATGCATTCTTTGCTATTCTCATCATGTTTTACCTTTTCAGTAACTTAGGATAAATGATAACTTTCTGTTACATGGTAGTGCCATTTAAACAATCTCAAGAGTTTGTTTAAGAGTTTACAAACTCTTAAGAGTTTGTTTCTTTCCATGTCAAGTTTATATTCACTGGAGACCTGAGTAATACCTTGTGTTCCTGAGCAAATCTGCTCCCTGGGGCAGATTCTGTTTCTTTTGTCCTGTTGGAAAATTTCACTCTTCCAGAATATTTCCACAGATCATGCTCTCAGCTATGTGGGTGAAAAGAAAAAAAAGGCCAAAACTTTGGCCTCCAGTTTTTCTTCACAGGCTTTTATGACTAATTAGGTTTTCATCCAAGTATCCAAAAGTACTAATCTCCTATTTCAAGCATTTAGACCACACCAGAATAAGATAAACCTAAGGTTATCTTCAGCAAAACTCCTTCCTACACATAAGGTGTGAAATCAGGTTTAATGTTCTCCTGTCGTAATGTTCTTTATGGCCATACATCAAAAAGCTCAAGGGTTCACAGTCTAGGACTTGGAGGCCAAGTAGTCCAACACTGAAAATATATACAAGAAATCTTTATGGATCACAGCCTGAGAGCCAGACACAAATATTGCCCAGATGCACTTTACATTTCTGCTGTTTGCTCCTTCCATCCTTTGGTGGTAAAGCCAGTCAAAGGTATTTGAAGCAGGTTGGCCTTTGATAATACATAACTGGTACAAACAGAGAGCTCGAGCCCTGGAACACACTGAAATAAAGGTCTCCACAAGAGACACAGAAGAATCAAATTTCAATATCCCCAAGCTTTCATACGTCTGTATTTCTCTGTATTTATTATTTTATCCCAAACCTTTGGATAACCCATTTTGAAGAAATATAGTGTAGAATCAATTAATTGGAACTTCTGCTGTCACCTCAGCTACTTGATTTCTCATAGCTCATGTATCAGCTTCAAATAAGATCCAAATTGACTAAAATCTCTTTGGACTTCTGAATTTCATAGGGCACTTTCTGGTTTTTGTCAGTGGTGGTGCTGGTCTCCCCATAGTTTGGATTTTGTGTCAGTGACACTTTCCCTGAGATGGGCTTCCCAACTTGCTG
Organism: Zonotrichia leucophrys gambelii; assembly: GCF_028769735.1. Classification (NCBI taxonomy): domain Eukaryota; kingdom Metazoa; phylum Chordata; class Aves; order Passeriformes; family Passerellidae; genus Zonotrichia; species Zonotrichia leucophrys. Next base: position 66,239,733 of record NC_088169.1, read on the forward strand.
ATGCCTTTCGTTGACTCTGTTTCAAGAAAAGCTTCACTTTCACACCAATTCTCAGTTTCACTCTCTTTTTACAGAAACACTTAGATGTGAAGCAATAATTTGTCATTCAATCCAGATCTTCATGCTCTTGGGTGTAAATGCCAAATTCTGATTTTATTTAGATATTTCAGTTGTACTTGATTATTCTACATTTATTTATACTTTAAATACTATAGTACTTATGTACTTTATTTATCTACATTTTTCTAATAATACATTTAAACTGATTTCATTGACTCTTCTCTTCTTATTCCTTCTGCTTTCCTTTCCTCTACTTTTTATAGGACACAACCAGATACTAGAAGGGGACTTTCTAAGACAGTATAGTTTCCACAGGAAACTACTGTGAAAGAAACAGCATCTGTCATACAGCAAATTAAACCTAGATACCTCAAATCTTCTTTGGTGACTTTACAGGTAATTTCTCTGGATGTCTAAACATTAAAGGGATTCTATATATCTTTCTAAGGATGGTCACAGGAATTCTTAATTTCTAAGGCTGAAGAAGTATTTTTTTGTTTTTTTGGTTTTTTTTAAAGCTCCCTTAGAGCTTTCAAGCTTTTTTATTTATTACATTGCATTATATATAAAATCAGCTGGATCTAAGCCATATAATTTTAGGCTTTATTTGGGATGCAGACAAGTTTTATGTATTCTAAACAGACTTGGAATATCTATTGACATGAGTCAGTCAACCAGAAACTGAGTTAAAACATTTTAAGCTCCACAAGCATTAAAAATCTTGCTAAATCAATTTTACTTTCCCTTGGATAATGTCAATTCTAAAGAAAATTCAAATCAAGTGGAAATATTTTGTGTTCGAATTGCAATCTTTCAGAAAAACCTTGGTTACTAGAATTCATGGCTTACCCATGAAGTACATGAGAATTTCTTTATCCATGTACAAACATACAGATGTTCCAACTGTGAAATTCTGAGCTGAGATGGAAAGAGCTTAGGGGAGAAGAATATGATTAGAATTAAATTAATAACTGGAAGACATCAGTGATAACCAAAGGGTCCAAGCTGAACATAAATTAATATGAATTAACATGTTAGTAAGGAGGAAAGTAACTTTAATGGGCATTAAAGCAGAAGAGTTTAGATCTCTTGGAATGTAGAACTGATGATTTAGAACTGATGAAGAGAAGCTGTTTATAAGGTGGGGACCTTTACCCTGAGTTGAGAGTCTTTCAGAGTGTGCTCATACCCACCACAATATGAAACACATCTGGGAACACAGCTCATATCAATCCTCTCTGACATCTTCCTGGCTTGCAAACCTAATTGTATAGGCATGATGGAGCAGTCTTCCAAGAATGAGCCTAAATACTAAACTTGGTGGAGATGCAGGTGGTGTTGAAGAGCTCCAGAGAAATCTGGTGTTAAGCATATCAAGGTCCTGCCCCTGGAGGTGTCAAATACCATAACTTTGCTTCACTGCAAACACAAAAACTAAACTAAAGTATTTGCTTTAAGTGCAATGCTTGAAATGTCACCAACAAGTTCAAACTGCCTCTGATTTCCTGAGTTGCTGTCCCAGATCTCTTCCCCAAAACTCAGGTCACCCTAAGGTGTTCATGGTAACAACCTAAGCAATCTGTAGTGGTGGCTAAGGAGCTACAGTCACACGAGCACTATGCAAACAAGACAAAACACAAAAAGTACCCCAGCCTGTACAGCAACAAACTATAGCTCCTTGTCACACAGTTCCACAAATGAAAACAAGTATTCTGCAGCTTTTCCAAATTCATGATTTCTTGGTGATTTTTTAATTTATCTCTCTCTGGGGGAAAATGTGAACTTCACCCCAAAAAGGAGTGCTAGTTTCATATTCCAGGTTAGAAACAAAAGCCACCAGCATGACAGCAACATCTAGAAGTAGGAGACATGTGTCTCTGGGCAGCATGGTACAGGAGGGAATCATAACACAGACAAGCAAGGACCCCCAAGTAAAAGCTGCACAGGCTAGGGGGAGGATGGTCACAATTAGAATCCCCTAATACAAGAGTGTGTCAGGACGACACAATAAAAGATGCAAAAGGACACAAAAGAATGGGTGAAGAGAATAAAATTAAAATTAACTGCATTTTTAGCTTAGAGTGAAACAATGAATAATATAATGTTGATTTACAGCTTCATCTAAAAATGGTGTGAGCTGAACTTGTCACCAGAGGCATTATGTTTGGAAAGAGTGGGTTTCTCCAAGAGACAATGTACCTGTCAAAATGCAATGTGCCTAATGAAAATGGATGAAACTCCCAGCCTAGAGATGAGACAGTACCTCATAAATTCTTTCTGCAAATTCAGTGCAAATTGGCAAAGGAAACAGGATAATCTGAAGAGCTGTTAACACAAGGTAATCAAAAACATATAGAAAGTTTCCATTCAACAGTCTAAGATTATTTTTCCTTCATTTCTGGTCTATGTGACTACAGAGCCAAAATAACTTCATGTTTTGTTTCTCTTTAATTCAGTTTATTTCTTGCTGTATCTGAGCAATGGCTTTGTGCTACATGTGAGGAGGTACCTAAAAAATCATCTGAACACACAGAGCCAAGTATCAATCTGTGTTTTCTGCTGCCAGAAAAAAATTAATTCCTTTCCTCTTTCACCTTCTTTCTACTTCTCATCCACAGTCTTAGGGAAAAAAATGTTTATTTCATTTTTAAAACCTGAAAGCTGAGCCACCTGACGTGGCTCACTTATCTGCAGAGATAAGAGCCTGTTGGAGGAGGCTGGTGCTGCAGAGCTTGTGCCAGGCTGTAAACATTGTAAGAGGTCATTTGATCTGAAAGGTTTTTCATTTGGGCCAGCCTCACATCCTTACATGGGCACTCACCAGATGAGCTTTGTTTATTTTCTGAAAACAACCCTTCTAAATGATTGTGGAATGAGATGACTTATTACTATATGACTTGTAGGATAAATATTTCCAAAATAAAACTAAAGTTTCATAAATAAGTGGAGGGAGGGAAAGTGCTGAGATTGTGGTTGTTTATTGCTAGAAGGAAAAACACTAAATAATAATTTCTGTATATTTTATGCTGACTACTGGAATAAACAAAAAAATGCTTATCCACAGGGGACTACATAAAGCAATAGATGAGGGTGCTTATAAATAACTTGTGGTAATGAGGGAAAGCTGTGTATATTTTTCTTCTCCACATGGGATATGCCAAAAGGAGAGTGTGCCAAAAAGACTTATGTCAAGACTTTTTAAAACCACAAACAATTTTGGCTCCTATGACTACAGATGTCCTATGAGAGCTGGATTTACAGGTAAACAATGTGTGAAGCTGGAAAATACTTAATGGTTTACAAAAACTATTCAACATTAATTTCTGGAGAAGCAGACACTGGACATGGCCTGTGGTGTCTGTACAAGACCATGAAGGTAAAAACCAATGCCATGGAAGAAAACCAGCATTTCCTCTTGAATCAGAGGGGGACCAAAATATCACCCCTTTGAATGAGCCTCTTGTTGCAGCCCAGGAATGTAAGAGAGGGCTAGAGTTGTGATGTGAGAAGGATAAGCAAGATTTCACTTACTCTGCAAATATGCATTTTGTAACAGCACCAATCCTTTGAACACACCAAGAAGGATTAAAGTCAATATATTTCCACAGGCCTCTGATGCTAATCTTGTTTTTATCATTTTAATAATGTGATGCTTTATACAAAGTACATATACTACAGGCAGTCTTCCAGGACTTGTTCAAAAATATATTAAAATATTCAGCTGATATATTTTGACAAGTAATCTTGGTAACAGGTCTTCAAATGTTTCTGTTTTGTGGATGGTTTAGATGTCTATCACACACTAAGACATCCAACATGCCACTCAGAAAGGAGTGGAAGGCAGTCTATAAGCCTTGCACTGCAGAGAATTGTTTAATCTCCCAGGGTTATAATGGGATGTAGCCAAATTGAAAAAGGGGAAGAAAATTAGTTGTCTACCCAAGAAGAAGGATCAGAATTAACTCCTCTCTGGAACAGAACTAAGCTGTGCACTCAGGAAGAGGAAAGAAGCTGACCTCAGCCTGCCAGGATGTTTGGAAAGGGAGCAAGCACAGCACAGAATCTGAGATTCTGTATTTTCAGTATCTCTCTACCCAAGGAAAAATGGCATTTGTTTTGAATTAGTGTGCTAAAGGCAACTGGCTGAAAATGGCTGCTGACACTTTCTATAAATTGAAAACTGTCCTAGACAGCAGAAAAGAGAGGTATTTGTCAAGGATAATAGGCCTGGAAAGATCCTTTGAATCCCCTAAAATGCCAAGCAAGAAGGACATCTGATTAAAGAGGTACAGGGCACATTTGTCCTAGACACCATGTAGGGTCCCAAAATTCTCTCCAATACCATGTAAGAAGTTTAATGTTGATGTTAAATATCTTCAGAAGGCAAGGGAGGGGAAAAGATGAGCAGATATCTGCATGGCCAAGAAAGACTGACTGTGCGGCACTTAGTTGCCAGCTGCAGCTAAATCACATGAGGAAGGCAAGTAGGTTACATGTTTCAACTTAAATGTATTTGTTTCTTTATTATCAGGGATTCTACGACACATTCAAGAGCATTTTTAAGCCTTGTGCAAAGCCTGTCTTTCATGTGTGTTTATCACAAGTCAGGAGGTTACATGGAATCCTCAGAAGACCCACGTGGAGAGGTGGACACAGATGAACCATTAAGATTTTTGTGTTGGTTCAGGGGGATGCAGAGACTCACAAGCACAAGAAACACATAAAGTGTGCCCAGAAAATACATTGATGGAATCTGGAAAGGAAAGAGCCTGCTGATTCAGAGAGAGATGCAAACAGAGATATTTTGACTGAATATGGAATGGGTGGTAAACCTTGCAATTTTATTCCCAAGAAAAATTTATGAATATGAATTCTGCATGACATTTAACAATTTTCATTGCATTAAAAGAGTAAAAATTCTTTATTCCACAGAAATATCATTAGCTGGTTTTAAATGGTATATGAATTACCACTATAATTACCTCCGTTATTCACTGCACCCAAATGTTGCCTCAGGAAAGCTATGACCACATAAACAGTCCATAAACCCCCCATCTTGTTCTTAAATAAACTAGACCTGAGATCTAATTATTGCATTCCTTCTCACTAAAGTGTACTCTTCCTTTCCTAGGTAGAAGAACAATCACTCTCTGAAGACCTCTAAGAAATCTGGGCCTTTTGCTCCATGGATAAAATCATAGGAATTACAGCATTCTGTCCTAGAACTGATAGTGGTAACTACTGATGATAGTATAATACATATAAAAAATAAGAGTAGCATTTTCTTAACAAGTTTTTTTTTCACCTAAACTGGTAAAGAAATACAGAAAACAGCCTGGGTCTAACATGTTATGATAACATTATGTGAGAGCTAACTTAAACTTTATGTTACAACAGCATCAGAAGTGTCCTAGATGCTGCTGAGAGAAAGAATTAGAAACTCTTCTCTGGTGTCAGCAGATTATCTGGTTTGTAGTCAAGGCATATCACAGAGGCAGAGACTTTGGTGATGTCTCAGCACACAATATTTTGGGATGACATAACTGATTAGGTCCAGCCTTATTAGGCTCCATGCTGTGCAAATAGCTGCAGTCCTCCTGAGGTCACCATATCTCTGCTTTTTGCCACCACTTTTTGACTGCAAAGTGCCCAGTGGCTACATCTGCTCCTCTGTGGGAGTTTGCAGTCTCTTAGAATTGCCATGATCTAGTCAAAAGAGAGAAAATGTAAGTGAAGAACAGGACAAAATGTTTATTTGGGAAAGAATGTATTTACCATGACTTATTAGGAGAATTTCCCTCAGTTATATTTAAGGAAAAAATGCTTTGTTCCTCCATGGGCGAGAGCAGTAGAGAGCCAGGGGAAGAATCTGGAGGGTGGAGGACAAAAGTTACAGGCTGAGAGCAGGGAAACACCAGGGCAGCTCCTGACTGAATCAAGCCTTAGAAATAGAGTCTTAATGCTCGGAAAGGCTGCAATAGGAACACAGGGAGGGAAGGTGAGCACTGGCAGCAGCTGGGATGCAGGCCTTGCCCCATGTGCTTTGTGAAGACCCTGAGGCCTTGCCCCACATGCTTTGTGAAGCCCCTGAGATGAAAGCTCCTTCATGAGGCAAGGGCACATCTCCAACGTGCTGAGTGACACTTTCCTCCAGGCGGACACTGCTGGCAGCTCTGTGCAGATGTGCTCTGGGAGACACCTCTCAGCTCCCATCCCCACCCCACAGATGCCTGGGCAGGGCTCTCAGCCAGAAGGTGCTCCTGGGCCGGGGAGGAGGTCCAAGCTTGCTGGTGTTGGCAAGCTGCCCCATGCACTGGCAAGAGCTGCTCTGAGCACCTGCAGTGACTTCCATCCCAGATTTCCTTACAAGGCTGGAGGCTCTTCCAGTTAGTGACTGTGAGTAAAACACAAAGAGAAATATATTAGATTTATAGATAGATTGTTATATTAGAATTATATTTCCAGATGTGCAGCTCTTGACTAGCAGCACAGAAATATCCACTCTACAATATGCACAAGTCTTATTCCAAAGCTGTGGTGGCATTGACCTGGAGTGAGGTGTGTGAGGTGGGTGAGACACACTCCTACACAGGGTGCAGCAAGAAGGGAACGGCGTGGCTGTCTAACCAAACTCTGTCCTCACCTTCTGTCCTCCATGGCTCATTTTTTAAGTATTTCCCTCTAGACCAATCTTATGTCTTGTGCAAAGATTGTGAATTCTTCAGGTAAGTATAGCTTCACCCTCTTCTTATTGCTTGAGATTTACCCCCTGATTTCTTCCAGTGCACTTGTGTCTGCACCAGGACCTACACAAGGCTACTAGTTTCTCCTCAACATTGCTAAATCTATACTAAATCCCAAAATTAGTGATGTAAATTCACAAGTGTAGAGCAGGAGGCCTATGGCACCACGGAGAGAAAGACAGACAGCAATCTCGCTCTGGTCTTTTCATCTTCCTCCACAGGACTACAGCACTCACACTGAACCAGGACAGTCCTCCTCAGTCACAGATGTGACTTTATTTTAATTTTTTTTTTTTTTAATTACAGATGACTTCTTTATTCCAAGGAACAAAGCCTATGAGTCAGAGAGGATGTGGTAAAGCCATTTTTGTCCTGCTGGCTGGAGCCCAGTGGCTTGCTCAGGCAACCCATCCTAACCAGATTCTTCTAAGAGCAAAGGTAAGTGACCAAACCCAGAGACTCTGTTTCATGACAGATGAGCATGGGAATGGCAGCACTCAGAGCACTCCAGTCTGGCATCACTTTCACAGGGCTGCTCCATCACTGCACCTTGTCCCCTCGGGCTACCTCTAAAACACACAGATCCAATAACTTAGCAACCAAACTCAGGGCTCAAACACTTGTAGCACATTCAGGCTTGAGCTGCAAAAGGAGGGAGGCTATTGACTTGGGTCCAAATAATTATTTTGCTTAACGACGCTAATATAACCTTGATTACTGGGATAGTGGAGACTTTTAAAATAGCTATGGATAATTAAAATTAAATTTAAAAATGTTTAAAAATTTAAATTACTACCATATAGTCACCATGAATCACAATAATGTACTTAGCATATACTTCTGATTTAGTATTTTGGATATATCAAAACCCAATTGATTTTCTTTGTCACTTCAGGTCCCTAAGAAATTCTCTTGGAGAGGAAAAAGATAATGAAGAACCTTGGGTTTGTTGGCTCAAAGTTTTAAGCAATCCAGTTTTTAAGTTCTATGTTCCTATTTCTGTTTGCATATTACCTGGAGGATGAACCTGCTGACATACAAGAAAAAATTGGGCACAATTATTAAAAAGAAGGGGGTGATGTTATTTATCACTTCAGCTTAGAGAAAAACAGCACTTTCTCTATCACTCCAGTCAAGAGATGTTCTTAAGAAAAAAAGATAAGTTATAATAAAATTAGTGTAGACACCAATATCTATAGTGCGCTGAGAAGCAACCAAGTTACTCAGCTTTTTCATGTATTCTGAAAAGTAGACCTACAAAATGTAGAAGAAGAAGTGAGGGAAGAATTCAAGTTTAGATAAATGTTGGTTTTGTTTTTAAGGAAAAAATAAAGTCTTCTGCAATTTTGTTTCTTCCTTAAAGAGATATTTTAAATTTTCCATGGTTCAAAAAATAAAAATCTGTTACAATTGTAGTAATTCCAAAAATGAAGAACCAGACAGTTCCTTCTTCCAGGTCCTTTGGAAGTTCAGCATTTGGACACAGTAACTTATTTTGCCTAAATTGATCGAATCTGTCAGTTTCTGGGATGGCAGTAAACACCTGTATTTATATGAAACCCAGGGCAGGACAAAAAGCTTCTGTTTGACCCAGCGTGTCTAGAATCAGTGAAAATATTCCAGAGCTTAAAAGTGTTGCTACATTGAGACCCTTTGAGCTATCCTCAGCTAACTCATGTTATGCAAAACATAACATAAATCACACATAATTGAGAATCCTCATTTCTCTCCATATTTCTGATATTATTCTTATCACAGTTGTATGCTTTCTACCATTACAATCAAATTTTCTATATTTTTTAAATGCCATTGTAAAAAGAAAGCATTAGCTTTTTTTTTTTTTCCTGTTTACAAAACACCTGACATTTTTCTGGGACACCTCTTCCTGCAAGCTATCTGACTCATCTAATACAGGACCTTGCAAGAAGTTCGGGGAATGTCCCTCTACTAAGAACATCAATACAGAGTACAGATGACGATGATTTGCTATAACTTGTTGTGGAATTGCAGCTTGCCTAGGGGTCAGGTTGGACTAGGATGTGCTTACAGGTCTTCTTGAGTTGTCTCCATTCAGTGCTGCCCGGTGTCAGAGGTCACCAGGCCCAAAAGCCACCTATCCCCGCTGTAGTGAAAACTCTCCCTAAGGTGGAACTAACACACAAGAGAAGCCTCTTTTGGGTCAATGTTGTGCTGAGCCGATCAAAGCAGATACAGCTGGGTCAAGTCAGTGAATTTATTTTCCCAAGGGACATATTTATATATCTCATATGATAGTACCAAAAATTATTTAGATACATCTACATGAACTGGGGCATTAGTATGGAAGGATGTTTGATTTCCTTTCCTCCGAACTGTGATTTACTCCGCACAAAACAAATATCCAGTTGTGCAATATGTGAAGGCAACATAGTGGACTGGAGTGACCTGGTGCTTACTAATGCAAACCAGACTTCACAAGCTGATGAACTACTCCTCACAACTGCTTCTCCTCAGTCATCTACTATGGAAGTGGCAAATATTTAACATTAGAGTTTCTTTTTCATTTTGTTTTTCTCCTGGCTCTCAACCATGGCATTCATATTGTTACTCTTAACATTTGTGAACAACCACTATTTTCATCATCTCTTCTCTCACATTTAATTTATCAAAAAAACCCACACTTTTAAGTTCATATTTTCCATGTTGTCAGGAACCAGTGCTTTGGATCATATTAATTTTATACTCTTTTTTATTATTATTAAGCTAAAGAGAAGAAAGAAGCAAGAGGTATAAGTAGTTATGTGCATCCAAAATGACATTCTCTTGCATATAGAACGGATATAAGGCCAGACACAGAAGGGCTGGAGAGGTTGCCTAGGATATATGATGTTGCCATTATTGAACATGTCCTGTTTCCATTAACAGCTTCAAAGTTCAAACTCACCGTCATGATTTATCATGGGCTACTATTTCCATCATTGTGACAAACATGATGGCCACATCCTGGGACTTTGAGACCACCTTTTCAAGATGTAGAAATTAAGCTAACCAGCAGGTTTACCTCATCTTTAATCCCCAAGCTGAGCTGTGCCCACTGTGACACCTCAGGGCCTGTGCACTTTTGAACCCTGAGTCCATATTTTCTGCGAGGAACCACAGTGAAATCAATAACCACAACAGCTCTCTCCAGTTACCAGGAGTGAACAGCAGGAAATTGTGTTACCACGTTCCTGCATGTAGCTTCATGTCCTAATGACAGCTTTGCTTTGAAAGTACTTATGCTTTTTAAGAAAATTTTAAGGGGTTCCAGAAGTAGAAGGCACAGAGTGCCAAAAGGCCCCATGCATTTCAGATGGCTTCTACAGAGGCCATTAACTCCAACTTCCTGAACCCTGATGGCCCAGGAAAACACAGTGCATGCCTGGAAGGAGCTCAAACAGCAACATGAACACTAAATGAAATCCAGACAGACAAACTACAGATCCAAGATCTTTCACCCCCAGTCAGCAATGGCAGGCAGAGAAAGTCACAGTGTTCAGTGCACCACAGGAGGACAGAGGTCAAATAAAAAAGGGAAACTTAGAGGAATTAATGAAAAACTTTAAGATAATATCTAGACAGCTTGCTGTCTTTTTTAATAGCTACTTGGGATAAAAGTAAAGGAGAAGGGATGAATAAGATAGAAGTTTTTCGGAGGTCTGCATCTACAAAGTAAATTCTGTGAATATCAGATATAAAAAGGCTCTTTAGATGACGGACTGTGTGAATCAATATATACCAGGTAGCCAGGGCGACCACCAGCCCACAGCTGAAATGCAGAGAGTAGATTTATTTCAGTACCTTGCTAACACAGGGTAGCAGAGACACAGAGGGAGACAGGCTCCCTTAGGCTAAGCTCATCCTAGCAAAAACAGAGAGCCTGTTGCCTGTCCCAATATTTCAAAAGCCTTTATGCACACACAGTTTATCACAAGACTGCTTTTATTATCTCTCTCCGGCAGAAGGCTCATGCATGTCTGTGGGAGTGTATTATCCTTGCACAGGAATACTATTCAAAACAGACAGAGGATGAGCAACAGTGAGCATAATAAAAGTTGTTCCAAACTGATATTCTTAGCATACCCAGAAGAAAAGGTCAGTTTGAGTGAAACTACTTCCCCCTCACCAAATCTTATGGTTTTAACCCTCTCCTCCCAACTCAGATTAACTTGGCTTTTAGTAAAATTGTCTTTCTACAATAACTAAGAAACGTCATTCAATACTAAAAAATGGCCAGTTACAAGAACATGCGTAGTAGACTCAAATTTACATGAGATTTAACATCTGATCTATGCTGTCTTTTGGTTGAAAGTGTTGTGCACATAGTGACAAATTTTTTTTCAGACAAAGAAATGTAGTGAGAAAACTCTAAAAACCCAACATAGCACTGCTGACTTTTTTCACTAGATCATTTAGTGAAGACATTTGTAATGCAAAGATGAATGAACATTTGACTAGAAGAAGCAAGACACACAATAAAGGATGTCTGAAAAGATGATATTGCAAGAAAATGACAAGAAATCCAAACTTTAACAGGAAAGAAATAAGGTGCCTTTCATCACTATATGCCAAGAACTAATGGGGAATTTAGGTGATTGGCATTGGCCAGTCAGACCTGTCTTGAGTTAAAAATTATCCAGTTGCTTATGTCTGGGGATCCCAGAAGAAAGTGGAATGCTAGGAAGAAACACTGAACACCAGCTCATGACACCTGGAAATTTAGCAGGCAGAAGCTGAAAGTGATTCACAAGCTGTCCCTGCTCAGTGAGCAAAACCAAATTGGTTGTGAGCAGTAACAATTTTCCTAATGATGTTTCTTCTTATAGGACAATTGCTGCAAAGATACAGGTGAAGACAGAGGCAGACACAAACTGTGTTTGAGCAGCATAAAGGGTGGTTCTGTTGCATTTGTTATAATTTCTCAGTTCAATATAGTCACACATCAGTCCTTTCAGAAACAAGGTCATGCAGCTTTCTCCATGTTTCCAGTGACACACTGGTGTTAAACAAAAACATGTGGAGCAATCAACTATGTGCAGGCTATGGCCTCTGAACAGTAAGAAGTTCTTGTTACCTTATTTCAGTATAGAGTTTTATTTCTTCTGGATTGAGACCAGTGTTAGCTAACATCATTGTACTCCTTCATTTCCTAAGAGCTTTGTAAAAAGTGGGCTTGCTGTTCCACTGTCCTAAAGCTGTGGGAGCCCACCCCTACCACTGGAAGCAGAGATGGAGAATGCACCTCTATCAGACAGAGCATTGTGTGTGTGCATGCATCCCAGTGTGAAGCATCCCCTAGGGATATTAGAAACCACAATCAGCGCTGTTAAGCTTTCCTGGTGATGCCTGGATAAGCAATGGGAAAAAGAGGTGATGGACATAATGGTTGGTTTCTAGTGGGAGCTGAAGGAGAGACAGATGTGGAAAAAGAAGATGGAAAATCCTCAAAACAGTGTGGAGGACTGGGATGCACTTATGTTTGGGATAGGGTGGAGATGAAGAAGAAAACCAAAGATAATGCAGAGGCTCTCACTAAGTGCTAAGGGAGGGAGATATGTTTTATCTCCTACATAATACATAATTAAGAAAAAATATTTCAATCTCTTGCAAGGAAATCACAATATACAGCCATCTTAATACCATGTACGAAGCTAAATTACCTCACATTTAGTGATTTGATTATGGCAAATATTTTTTTCTTAAAAACATGAAGAAAATGAACTCTGGTCACTCCCCAAGAAAAATAATAAGGTATCACATAGAAAACTAAAAAACTATTAGTAATAAATCCCCCAGTACCCCCATAGTCTTTGCATTATATGATGTTTGATAGGCCAGTCCTTCTCTGGAAAAAAACAGAATGCAATAAATGTTTCTTCCCTTATAACAATCACAATAATATGACCATGCAAACTTTTAGCTAACAGAACTCTTTAGGATCTGAATTTTGCATATGTGAAGTTCACCAGGGTGTGATGAGAAGACAAACAAAGCATTTTTCAGGGATAGATCCAGGCACACACTATCAGAGCTTTGGGACATCTTTCAGTCCCACCAGGGCTCACCCCAGGCAGGATTAAGGTGGTTCCTGCTCCCTCTGCACCACCTGCACTGCCTGCTCGCGTGCAGAGCCGAGTGCTCCTCTCCTTCCCTCCCTGCAGGACCTGCTCACCCACCCCATGCTGGGTCAGCCATGGTTGTACAGCTCCTAGCACCGTGACTCATGGCTGCAAGACAGCTCCAAATCGCTCATCACAGACGGATCAGAGCTTGTGCTGGCACCACCTTACAGCCTAGCTGCCAGCAGTGCTTGTGTTTTCAGATTATGATACTGTTATGATACTAACAGACTTTAACTGTTCACTGCATTTTATGTTTCCCCTTTGCTTTGCAACACTCAGTATAGGCTTCTAGAGCTTTCCTTTCAATTTTCAGTAATGAGTATGATTATTAAAAAATTCTGCTGTATACCTGTATACTCTTTATTCTTGCTTTTTCAATGTTGTAGTTCCTATGAGATTTGGGGTCTTTGGATCCATTTACTAGTAGGCTTTGATTATGGGAATTTTCTGGCTTTTTGCAGATGTACAGATTTCTTCTCTTAGGTGTTTCTTTCAGGTTCTAACTCTCCATAACCCCTGGATTATTCAGAAATAAAGACAGGATGGACGCTGTGGGAGCTCTGTTGTTTAGCTAGTTTAGGTGACTTTAAATACTTAACTCAAGTGCAAGTGGACAATAAAAGGTAAGAGTTGACCTTCTCAGGAGAATCCAGAAGAGAAGATTCTGGCAGTGTGAAGGGAATAAGGAGCTCATTGAAAGGACTTTAAACAGGACAAAAGGGTAAGACAAGCCTTGCTAGAAATAAGCCTGTGGGCAGCACACTAATATTTAAGGGATGGTGCTTAGCCAGGTCCTTCAGTCTGTGGAGGCAGGGGATAGAGATCCTTCTGGCAGCAAAGACACAAGGGCTTTCAATGTGATAGAAACCACAGAAGCACCTGAGAATGGTCACACAGGAATTTGGGCTTCCCTGTTCAAAAATGTGGTAGGGTCAATAACCAAACTGAAGTAAATCTGCACCAATGCATGCAGGATGGGCAACAAACAGGAGAAGCTGGGAGCCATTGTGCAGCAGGAAAATTAGGACATAGCTGCCATTGAGGATGACTTGAACAACTGGAGCACTGCAATGGATGGCAATAAACTCTTCAGAAGGGATAGGCAAGGAAGGATGAGTGGTATGGTAGTCCTGTAGGTTAGGGAATGTCTTAATTGTCTGGAGCTTAATGACCGGGACTAAAGGGTGGAATGTTTATGGGTAAGATTCCAGGGAAGGCCAACAAGGCAAATATCCTGCTGGGTGTCTGTTATAGACCCCTCCTAGCAGGATGAAGACGCAGAAGAAATATTCTGTTAGCAGCTGAGAAAAGTCTCACAATCATTAGCCCTTCTTCTAGGGAGACTTCTGCTCACCAGTCTGCTGGAAATAAAACAGCAGAGAGGAAACAGACCAGGAGGTTCCTTGAGAGAGTGTTAAGACAACTTCTTGACACAGTTTGTCAGTGAGGAACCAGGGGAGGTGCCCCACAGGACACATTTTTAGTGAACAGAGAAGAACTAGTGGGAGATGTGATGGTTTGAGGCTGTCTTAGAAAAAGTAATCATTAAATCATATAATTTTCACATCTTTGAGAAGTCAGGAGGGAGACTGGAAGAACTGACAATAGGACTTCCACAGGTCAGATTTTAGCCTGTTTAGGAGCCTGGTTGACAGCATCCTGAAGGGCAAAAATGTCCAGGAAGTTTGGATATTCTTCAAGAAGTAAATCTTAAAGATTCAAGAGCAGGTTGAACAGACTTCTTACAAAGATTACAAAAATTTTGTGATGTTACGCAGGGAGAAAATGAGAGGGACCAAAGCCCAACTAGAACTTAATTTGGCTACTACAATAAAAGACACAAAAAAATCTTTATATAAATACAACAAAAATTAGCAACAAAAGTAGAACTAAAGAGAATCTCCATCCTTTATTGGATACCAGGAGAACCATAGTGCCAAATGATTAAGAAAAGACTGAGGCTATTTGCATGTTTTTAGGAGTAAGACCAGTTGTACACCAGCTCCCTGAGCTAAAAGACACAGAGAAAAACGAAGTCCCCAGAATCCAAGGGGAAATGGTTATTGATCTACAACACCACCTAGACATACACAAGTCTATAGGGATGGAAGGGATCCACAAGAGTACTGAGAGAGCTGATGAAAGGGCTCATAGAGCTACTTTCAATTGTTTACCAGCAGTCCTGGCTAACTGGGCAGGTCCCAGTTGACTGGAATTCAACACATTTCTTCCTCAGCAACTTCACTGAGGATACAAAACTGGGAGGAGTGGCTGTGGGACCTCAGAGAACTGTGGGACTCTTCAGAGGGATGTTGAGAGGTTGGAGAGACAGGTAGAGAGGAACCTTCTGAAATTCAGCAAGGGTAAATTGCAGGGTCCTGCACCTGGGGAGGAATAACCTCAAACACTGGTAGAGGTTGGGGGCTGCCCTGCTGGAAAGTGGCTCTGGGGAGAAGGACCTGGGGTCTGGAGCACAAGTTCTGTGAGGCTTGTCTGAGGGAAATGGGGTTGTTTAGCCCGGGGGAAAGGAGGGTCGGGGGGAATCCTTATCACTCTCTGCAACTCCCTGAAAGGAGGGTGGAGTGAGGTGGGTTCAGTCTCCTCCCAAGTAACAAGTGATACAATGAGAGGAACTGGCCTCAAGTTGGGCTGGAGAGATTTAGATTGGATACAATGAAGAATTTCACTACTGAAAGGGTGGTCAGACATGGGACTGGGCTGCCCAGAGAAGTGGTTAAGTTTAAAAAATGCATGGATGTGGTACCAGGGGAAATGGTTTAGTAGTAAGTGTGTAACAGTGCTGGGTTAATGACTGGAACTGACGATGATCTTAGAGATCTTTTCCAACCTAAATGATGCTAAGATTGGAAGATCTATCTGAGATACCTACACCAACCAACAGATCTCCCTTTTCTATGCATTTCTTTAACCAGCTTTCAGTCCTAGCTTTTTGATGATGGCTGTCTTGCCTTTCCTTTTGTTTATACATCTGTCTTATAAATATAGATAGATAATATCTATCTACATTTATAGATAGAGGTATTTTTCATACATTTTCATTGATATCTGTCAGATACAGCCACTTCTTTTTTATAAGTTATTTTGCTATACCTGTCACCAGTAGTGCAACAAGAAGTATTTCTCTCACAAAGAAGCACTGGCATTTCCCTAGCTTGTTCAACATCCAAACAGCATAGCATAACTGCACTTTCCCAAAAAGATTGATCATGACTAATGCTCATGGAACATTGACCCCACAACCTCTACCAGTGAGCTCCCACAAAACTCCTAATTGATTTAATTAGCAGTAAGCAGCTGTATTCTTCAGGCAGATGAGAGGATTACATCAATATATGCATCCGTCGACATGTTTTGGCAAAAGGAAACATTTAATGAAAACTGGGGCCTTATACAATCACACACTCTTGCTTTGCAAATCATTTTCCATAGACTGTATCTCATAAATATAATTTAACAACTTCATATTCTCTTTGCTTCAGCAAACTGAATTTACTGCTGATGATTGAATGGGGTCTGGATGGTTTGATGTGGTGTCAATAACACAATGGGTGTTTCCCACTGGGAGGTTTTAAAAACATTTTTATTGGAGTTTACTTGTTTATCATGATCTGATGGAAACAGTCTCATTTCAGCAAGGCCTGTCAGGTATGTCTTGCTTGCTTGTCCCTGGCAGATTTTTGCACTCCTGTACAGGCAGTCCCTTGGGAGGCAGCAGCCAGGTGTACCACTGTACAATAATCAATAATTTTCCTTGAAGGATTTTGCAGATAGGAAAACCCATTATGGCATTTCTGTAATTCAAGCAAACAAAACATTTTAAAATTTGAAGGTACACTCCGCCTCTCTCTGCTGTACCTTTTCTACATGCCATCTCTGGGAGTTGGAGGCTGCTCAGATGAGGAAGCCAGCAGGAAGCATACATACCTGCCCTGTTAAATGAGAAGAGGCTAGGAAGCCAGCTCAGCCACTCCACTCTGCTGTCCTTTTATCTTGCTCCATGGTTCAGTCTTGGTGTGTTCCACCTAGCTGTCTCCCAGACAATGCCCTAGTATGACTCTGGGGGTGCTTTACTAGAGTGGTCCCTCTGAAAGCCAATGCAGACTGCATTACATCAGATTTTGTACCTATTTTGTACCTGTCCTTCAGTGTTCTCAGGTTCAGTGGCTGTCATGTTTCCACTATCTGTCCAGGAGTTATGGTCATGATGCAGGGAGATTGCAGATGTCAGAGACAAATGTCCACCCATATTCTTTTCTAATCTTTACCTGATATACTTTGATGTTGCTGTCCTCAGAGACAGGACACAACCCATCCCATTGTTCACAGCTCATGCTTTCGCTTTGCTTGTGTCTGCATTTACCCCCACCGATGAACCAAGCCATTGAACTGTTACAACTGCAGCTCCAGCAGCCTGGTCACCCCTCCCAACAGTTCATGTGCAAACCTCCTCTCCAGCAGCGTTAGAGCGTGCCAGACATGAGGTGTCTCATTAGCTCTTGTTCCCAGCTTCCAGCAGCAGCTGGCACACCCTGCTGCAGTTTAAGCCTCAGATGTCAGATGTCATTGTGCAAAGCTTCCAGACACAACCCTTTGGTCTCCTCCAGTGCCTCTGCTCCTTGTCAGACCTATTCTCCACAATTTCCATTCTTCACTTGGCAAGGACTCTGAGGCACTGATTCCATTTCATTTTTCCAGTGAAATCTCAGTTCAGTAATACTTTATTGGCCTGGCTTCTTAAGTAGATATTTCCAAAGTATTTTTAAAAATAAATGTTTTTAAAAACCCCAACCTCTGGATATCTCTCTGAGATACCTCTTCTCAGCTTGATTGATGGAAAATTTATTGATTTTCTTCCACTTCACCAATCATTTCAGATGTCTGCTCATTGATACATTCTCTCACTGAGCTGTCTGCTTGAGTTCACTGAGTTTTTCCATATGTAGCTAAGTTTCACCTGGGAGATGATTTATAATTCTCTTTCCTTTTTTGGTGAAGATTATAAGCATTTTCTGTGATGATGACTATACATTTTACCTTGAGCAGTGGTTCTTTGGCCAACTTTTATCCTTGCAGTGATTGATTCTGAGCCTCTTTGTGCCTCAGCTGGTAGATAGGTATCAACACCTACTGTATTATTCTTACCCAATAGAGACAGTTTGAAAAAATAACTTTGCATCAGGTGATCCAAAATACTGGGACCTGCTTATGCTTCAAAATTTAAAAATTCAGATTTTTATCTTTATAAGACCTTTGTATCTTTGTAACAGATTTGTATCTTTATGTATCTCCAGATATAAATGTATATCTACTTTTCTCAAAATCATGAGAAAAAAAAAATAATGTGTGGTATCAGCATGCCTTGCAAGACTTAAGATTCAAGGATTATTTATCAGTCAATGTACTTCAGTCACAAGCTAACCTAAAGAAATTCCTTTTTGGTTACAACTCTCAGCTTCCCTTATTCCTCATTCATTCTGGGCTGAAGTGCAGCAGCAATGACACCCAGGTTAAGTGCTGCACCTGAAAAAGTTACATTGGCCCTTTCAAGTAACTAAAACTTAGCTGTGCCAGGCACAGGAAATGTTCAAGGCTGGGTTGGATGGAAGTCTGAGCTGCCTGACCTAGTTGAAGGTGTCCTTGTTCATTGCAGGGGTTTACACTGTGTCACTTTCAAAGGTCCCTTCAAACTACTCTGTGATTCTATAACCCAAAAGTGAGGCAAATTTCCCATTCAGTCATTAAACTTTCAGCATATACAGGATGAACTTTGCATAGAAAGATAAGGAAGAAAATAATTACTGGTATGCTGCCTCTTTGAGACAAGGAAGACATTGTTATTCTTTCCTTGTTCTCTGACACTGAAGCTGGACAGAAACCAGAATAACTTGAAAAAGAGTTAGTAAATCCTTGAGGTCTATTTAAATGGTCAGTTGAGACTGAATTGAAGGCAACCAGGATTAATCAATCTAAAGAATTTTTAAATTATTTCTCTATTCTTAATGTCAGTTTTCCTTTTAATCCCCTGATCCTCATTTCTTAGTTTGGCTTCTATGCACTGCTACTCACAGTGAAAAAAAATTAATGTGGTGATGACGAGATGGAAATATCAGTCCCTGCAACTGAACTCTGCCAATTGAACCCCTGACTTTAGTACGATGTAGCTGCAGAGCAAAATACTGCTGGACTGCTCAGAAACACTGCATCTTTTTTTAATTCATGAAGGTCAATTATGAGTTTAGTCCAGCCATTATGAGTATGATCCCAGAAAAAATTTCATGCAGTGTATAAGTGACACAAAAACCAGTCTTTCACGTGCAGCTTTTAAAAACAAATTGGTGGGTTTGGATGGTGAAAAACAGCAAAATAAAAGCAAAATATTTTGCCTCGCATTGAGCCTCTCCTCCCTTTGCTCCTGAAAAGACCATTTCCCAGAGTAAAATTTTTTACCTCTTTCATCAGATTTTTTTCTAACTGAAGTGATTCCTAAAATTCTTTTTCCAAAACAAGAAGATTTTAATAAATAAATCATAGCCTGCAAGAAGTCACTGCTGCCATAAAGCAGATGAAAACTCCCATACCTCCCCATGAAGCTGACAAGTTGATACCCACTTCAACAGCAATTGAATAGCAAATGTACAGCAAAATTTTCTTTCCTTCCTTGATTTTATCATTATTTCACTTAGGTAGGTAGCAACTGCCTTTCCACTTGTTACAAACAAAAGTTTGTAACAAAAGTTACAAACTTTTTCAAATGCTTCACAGAGACCACTTTTGAATGCATGACTATAAAATCTACCTTTAAATTGAGACACTGAAAGTTATGACAAAAGGAAATACCTCCCCTATGAGAAAAAAAATGAATAGCATGATTTCTTGATTTCTATATACTAAGCCCCATTGAAAAATTACTGAAAAAATTGATTCTTACATGAGGGAGAAAAAGAGCCATCAGTGAAATCAATCATTTCTAAGGTATATGATAAACCACATTGCTTAAAATTTTTCTGTTTGTTACAAGATTTGAGTTGTTGAGAAGAAGGTCACTAAATATCTGAACAATTAGTGAGAGCTGGGGTTTTCTTCTTCTGATATCACACACACACACAAAAAAAAGAAAAATTAAGTATCGTTACTATTAATAGGGAGAATATTAATAACTAGGATTCTGGGGGGGAAAGTAATGATCCAGGATCACTGAGCTATATCCCCTTCCTGGATTAAATGAGGTGTATGCACATCAAGTAGCAAAGGGCTGCATGAAAGTCTCTTCATCCAGGCAACAACTGACAGAGTAAGAGGATGCAGTCTGAAGCTGTGCCATGGAAAGTTCAGGTTAAATTTTAGAAAAAATTCTTCAAAGAGTGACTGGGAACTGGAATTGTCTGCCCAGGGAGATGCTGGAGTCACCGTCCCTGGACGTGTTTAAATAAGGAATGGAAGTGGCACTCAGTGCCACAGTTTAGTTGATGAGGAGGTGTTAAGTTAGGTCATAGGTTGGACTGGGTGATGTAAAAGGTCTTTTCCAACCTTGTTCCCCCTGTGATTCTGTGACTGTGAACCCCTTTAATATAACTGTTTGAGCCCAACCCATCAGAGAATTCCTTACCAATAAAGCCATTTTTTCATGTAGTGTTGTCTGAGTGCAGTGAACTCCACTAAACTACACAGATATGATGCCTGATATGACCAGAGTAAGCTGTCATAATGAAGGTTGGTAGGTCTACAATTGCCATAGAATTTCTGTGTGCCTCAGTGGAGTAGTGTTCTTTTATATCCTGGAGGATAAAAAATCCCCAATGGATGGTTTAAATGATCAATGACTATGCTGCTAATGATTTGAGGATAAACTTTCATGTCCTCAGACTTAGGACACCATTTCTCATACTGACATTTGCTTCTCAAATGCACAGTGAAGTCCTTAGTCCAAAGTCAGAGAGAGCATTTATAAATGTTTTGAAATTATTTGCAATTATGAAAAATATCTCAAAAATAGAATAGTTAAGTAACCTACTGCTCCCAGAGTTGTTTCCTCTCTGTTTAACCTATTGCATATCCTTTGGCATCAGGTGCTAACTGATGCAAATGATTCACTCCTTCATGACCACTGTTAGCCAGGAAAGCTCTTCTCTCACATCAAAATGGTGGAGAATACTTGATGGATAGCAAGGAACTACTTGTACCTGTTGATCTTAGTAACCATAAGAAGTATAAAGTAGGAACTACTTGTACTTGTTGATCTTAGTAACCATAAGAAGCATAAAGTATCTGTTTGAAAATCCAGCTCTGATTGACTTGCCTAATGTCAGAGACAGGAAAAAAAAGCCCTCCCAGCCCACAGCTCTCTTTCCTTGGGCTAATATGTCTTACATGTAAAGAAGGATGTAAAACACATTCCCTTTTGTATGTGGTAAAGATAACAGAAATACCTTCAGCAATGGAAAGTACAGACTGGGACATTTTTCATGTTATGCAAAAATGTATATGTACACTAGGAAACCACTGCTTGTTCAAAAGAACAGGGGATGCCAGGGGCAAAGAAATAAAATTTCAACAGCCTTTCAGTGCAGTCTGGGACAGCAGCACAAGGCCTGTAACTCAGGAATATCTGACATTGCTTGAAGAAATGCAGATCTCAGAGCAGGTTCCTTTCCTCTTCTCTCAAGTGGATCTTTCATTCCATCTGGAGCTTTGTGTTTTCTTGGCTACTCAGCCAGCCACATTACAGACAGTGAATTAAAAGCTGCTCAGTGGCTGTAACCACAATGGAAATCTACTCCACAGCTGTGACTTTCAAATCAAATTACAAAAAAACAAACACACCACTTCATGGTTTTAATACATACTAATGTAAAAGCAGCATATTCAGTAAATTCATAACTACATCTATATGAATCTCTGTAACTCCTCATGTCCAAGAAAGGCACACCCATTTGTCTCAGCCAGAAATCCAGCCCAAGAAACTTTCTGTCATTGAAAGTGCAAGTCTGGATCACTGAAATCCATAGAGTTATTCCAAGTTCACATCAGCAGAACAAAGATCAGAATCTGACCCAAATATTTACTGAATTTTGGAGTCTCTGTGTCTAGCCATCAAGAAATGCCTGCTGGATGCAAACTCTGCAGTCTTCAGGCAGAACACAAGGAGTCTGGTGAGGAAACAGACATGGATGTTGTTTTCTAACACAGAACTGTCGAGCAGTGTGCCAAGTGTTGTACATGTTAGTCACAGGAAAATGGAACATTGCAAAATTAAATCACTCTCTATACCAGATTCTACATCTTAACACAGGAATGGCTTGCAAGAATTAGCTTGCTGTTACACTTTAATCTAGATGTTCTTTTCCCATTAATGGCTCAGCCTGTGGTATTATCCAGGCAGGCAGCAGAGGGGAGTGACCTCTGTTTCCTTGCTGCCCAGCTCCACTAGGCAGCCCTGTGGTGTCTGTACTCCCTTTGGAGTGTCTCCTGTCTCAGTGTCTTCATACTGCACAAGAGAGCATGCTGATGCTGAAACTAGCCCTGAAAGAGTAGAAATATCTATAAAATACTACTAGGACATAATGGAGATAATCTCCCAGATCCCAGAGCAGCACAGCAGCACTGGCACATGAGCTAATGAGGGCTTTCACAAACACTTTTCATCTTGGCTGCAACACTGTGCTGGCCCAGCAGATCTGCCACTAGACAGTGAGAAAGGCCTAGCAATGTGAACTGAAGCATCTCTGTGCCTTTCTGTGCTGCATGGTATAGGGTACCTGAAATATCACAGGGGCTGAGCTTGTGTCTCACCACAAGGAATTTATTACAGATGAATGTTGGCAAGTGAAAGACTGTTAGTGAACCCAGGAAAAGCTTTCTCCTATAAGAACCCAGCAAGGCAATGTAGTCTAACTATTTGGGTTATTTCCTCTGCCACAAAGTGGCTAAGAGCTGAATTTTGTCTAGTTATAGATAACATTTCTCAGCACCCTTAAATAATTCTATTGACTATTTTTATGTCCAAATTGGGTAAAAAATACCTGAAATACAATGTACAATTTCTTTCAAAACTTATTTGGACTAACACTGACAAGTAATCTGGGAAATTTTACAAAGAAAATACTTTATTTTTTGTACAGTTATAGGAATAAAAAATAGAGCTAGACTTAGTTGACTGCTACTTCACTGGTCAGAAGAAAAAAGGTCTCTTTTTTTCTTCTGACCTGCGCTCCCTTCTTGCCTGCCTCTGAAGTGCATTTCACATGAAGCAATTAAAAGATAAAATGTGTAGGCTTAGATGGCCAAAAGTTAACCTTCTTCCTAGTTCAGTGCTCCAACCAAGACACCACAAATCTATGCGCTGCTGTTGACCTCTGCTCACCAAGGAGAGCCCAGAGATTTCTGGTTTCAGTACAGCTATGGAAGGTGGAAAACACAGGTTTGAAGGCCCTGAAGATGAGACCAGGTGAGGCTACACTTTGTGAGACACTGATTTGGTGATGCTCAAGCACTGGGAATAGCACGGAGACATGACAAAGTGACATGGCCCTGGCAGGCCACGAGCCTGTCAGACACATCAGGCAATCCCATGAATACAACACCTTGCTTGGACCAAGCCATGTGCAGGCCATGTCTGATGGGTCAGGTTTGTCACTGGGCCTCAGCAGAGAAAAGCCCAAGGCAGGACTGGGCTTGGATTAGAAGCCAAGCTGAACTCCATCAGGCACAGACACTGATCCCAAAGCCACAGGGACCTGATAAACAGATCTCTGATTAACATCTAGTTTACCAGGAAGTTTAAACATCTCAGTGTTGGCTGGTATTCAGCAGAGGCATAGGACATGCATTCTTTTGTCAAAGCCTTTGCTAAGCCCTTGCATGAGCCCTGTGGACTGTGAAGGAGACCCTTGAGTTTATTCTCTGACAGAATAAGAATCCACCTTAGTCTTAGTATAGTGGAGAGCAAAAGAAGAGTATTGGAAACTTGGGCAATACTCTAAAGACAACTTGATGGTTTCTTTCTAGATTTCACCCTTATTCACAGTGACAATTTGCATGTCTTCAGCCCAGTTACCTCTGTGTTATCACATCAGCCAGCAAAGCTGACAACAGCTCCTGCTGGCCACATACACAGCTGTGTGAGCTTTTTGACCATGCAGGACTCTTCATAGGTCTCCTCTAGACTTTATTTCCAAGCTGCTCTATCCAATGCCAGTCTATGTATTCAACCAGTAGACTCAGTCAATTTATTTTGGAGGGAAAATACCCAATAATATTAAGAAATTTCAGATTTTCAGAGCCAAAAGATGAATAGTGAAATAGTAAGTAGAAGATAAAAAGTGAGCTTGGTTTTTTTAACAATGAAAATTGAAATTTTTCTAAAGCTGTTGTAAAGAAAAAAAACCCAACAAATAGTGCCAATAAGGATGTACAGTAAGATGGTAACATAGATACTGATTTCATACACCCAGTCATGTGGCTAGTGGTAGTGTTGGGCCAGAGGACCACATTATTTCCTTACAGCATGAAAGTGAATGTGATAAGAAAAGTTATGTGCTGCAGCCTTTGGCCCCAGGGTCTAGCAGTTCTTGGAAAAAGCACCATGTACTTTTTTGATTTCTCTGGAATAGCCACGATCCATCCTCCAGAGATGTGTAAAACAAGGTCATACTGAGGACATCCCATTCCTTTCTCTTATTCCTTACCTTACAGAATGTGGTGAGAGATGTTTCTTCCAGCACTCATGGATTATCACTTATCCCTCACGTTCTCTACTCTAAACTGTACTAGACAGCTTAAAAACATCTGTGTCCAAGCACCTCCTTGGTCTATACTCCTTCATGATGAAATGATGCCTTCAGCATCACCTCAGTACTGTGAGAGGGACCCAGAGGTGTCGGGGATCCAAATTGAGGAAGGTCAGCAGGAGTGGCAGAAGGAAAGCACTCACACCAATAAGACACATCTTCCCTGGCTCCAGCAACAAAAAGAACTGACACATCTGGGGAAAGGAAACCCTCACAGGAATAAGAGTAATCTCACCATCAGAACAACTAATTAGCACTTATTATTATTGTATGAATGCTATACACTCCAGATTTTAAGATCCCAGTCCCATGTGAAAAAACTTTTGAAAGGGTTGTATTTGTTGCGTACCAGTCATTAGCCTCAGTACAGGGCCACACCTGAGGTATCCAAGATCTTTTTTAAATTTAAGGTTTGCAGCAATAGGCAGTTTACGTTTTGTTGGGAAAGACTTGACCTACTCCATACCACAACCATGAATCAACCTGTCTGTGAGCCAAAAGATACTACTTCTGCTTTCTCATGATTTAACACCTTGAACCCCCTGAAACCAAGAACCCCCTGAAAACAACAAAATTAATAGAGTTCAAGCCAACAGGAGAAACAAAATCATGAAAACACCAAGCAACACACTTGAGGGTTTTTTCCCATCTTTTCCTATTTTGTTTCTTGGTAAAGATGTGGGGAAATAAATTTATGTTCCACTCACAACATATATTGTTGTTATATTGTTATATCTACAATATAACCATTAGGAAGTGGAAAAAGACTAATCCTGTAAAGAAACAGAAATCCTTCCCAAATGAAAAAAATCACTTGTTTGTCTTACATTGGCCCTGACACCACTTGACAATAGAGAGTTATCAAAACCCACAATAAGAAAGAATCCTTTTCATCCTCATGAAAAGAAATATCACCAACAAATAATCCCCGACATATAATTTCAAATCAACACTTGTCATGAGAAATTGCCTCCCTCAATGAAGCAATGATTTTATATTACTATTATTATATATAATATAATTTTACATTATAAATAGTAAAATACTATTGTATATTATTAATATAATTATAATAATGATAATAATAATAATATCCCTTTTCCCAGGGATCTCCACACAGAATAGGAAGAGAGATGCCAGTACCCTGACCATATTCATGCTGTGTGTATGCTGTGCCCCTCCAGGGCATCCAGCAGTAGGTGATTTACAGGACAAGTGGGTTATACCTGACATGTGCAGGTGAGCAGCAGCATGCACACAGTAGCAGCAGACTCATGGGAGTGCTGGTGGCAATGTCTTCTCTTCTACAGGAGGCAGCTCTGCAGCCTGAAATTTGGGCACATTTCTAAAGGGTGGAAACTGTAGTCAGGTTATTCTTCACGTCCTCCATGCACACAACCTCAGCGAACCTTGCATGGATTTTTCTGCAGCTATGACTCAACAGAACCATATACTGAAGGTGTAGTTCCTCACCAGTGCTCCTGAACACTGTTTCACACTGGGACCCAGAAGCCTGCCTTGTCACTGCCATGACCTGGCTGGCAGCTCCCTCCTCATCCCAGAACAGAATCCAGGAACAGAAAGCATTCGGCTCCAACAGCACTTTCCTGGCTGACCCCTGGCACTGTGAACCTTCCCTTCAGCATCCTGTGGTTGCACAACTTGACCTTTAAATATCTGCTGGGCTTAGTCAGGAGGATAACCCTGCCCCAAGCACCTCCAGCCTGCTTTCCCACAGCATGCTGAGATATCACTTGCTTTCTACATTTCATAGCTGAAAACAAGAAGGCATAAACACCACTCTCAGAAATCCCTACTTATAATGGTAGGGATTCACGTTCCTCAAGACAAGTAAGAGATATCTCAAAATTGATCCTCTCCACTATTGCTGACATTCCTAAATATTAAAATACATTCTGTCAAAACTGCTGCCTTTACTCATCGTGCCATGGCAAATGCATTCTCTTTACTTGTGGGTTTATGCACACAACCACTAAGCAAGGAGCAGTAAGCAGATATCTGCTGCTTAGTGCTCTCTGTCATAAAACTTTCCAAGTTAACAGACAAAAAATGCTGTTTCCACAGAACTAATAATAATAGGTCAAAAGAAAACATCCTCTGAGCAACTAAAATTTCTAAGGAAATCTTTCTTAATCTGTGGAAGTGGAGATTACTCATAGCACTGGAAGAACTATCAAAGGTTTCACTCCCACTAGTCTTCAATATTTAAAACTGACCTCCAGGTTCCAAAAATATTAACAATTTACCTAACATCTCCTTGGAAGTACATTTCCAAAAATGAGAAATTTATTTCCAGCATTTAGGGTACAGTAAATGTTATGAATTCAGCACAATTTTTCATTAGTACTCATTTGCCCTTATATCAAAAAAATTGTACTATTGCTACAAGGACCTAATAAAGCACTTACACAGACGGCTTTGATGGGAATAGTCATGTGCTTAAAAAAAAATGTATCCTTAAGTACTATTTACAGATAAGAGCACATCTTTTCAGGCCCATTTCCCTAGCTTGTTGAAATACAACATAGCACAGCCATACAGAGCAGCAATATGCCAGTTGCAGATGCTTTAAAACAGAAAAAGCACCCCACCTATTCCATAGGATCAGTTTCATGAAGAAAAGTATCCAGTAGCTGCCCACAGAGGAACAGGCCTGACAAAGAGGAAATATGAGAAATAAAATAAGCAGAGTAAAACTGAGACTTTCAAAAGAGTTACACAACTTGCATAACACAAGAGGAAATCTCACACTGTTGGGAAAATTCACCAAGTGGTTCCCTCCATAGGTGTACAAATGGGAGAGGGACACAGCTGACCTCTGACTAAAAAACAAAAAAACCTAATGAGGTGATAGAAAGCAGACAGGATGCAAAAAGAGTGCTGGTCTGAAGCAGCCTCATTCACTGGGTATGAATGTCTTTGAGGTTTTGAATCACAGCTGTGGAAACAAGCTGCTGAATTTCCTCCCTTAACTCTCCCAGTAATTTTATTATTGAAGTATAAATGTTCTGGAAGTCAGCATTAACAGCAAACTCCTGAGTGCCCTCTGTGAGCAGAGGATGCCAGTGGGAGAGAAACTGTGATTTATGTTTTCACGCAACTAAGGAGGCACAGAAATGAGCCAGGCAAACAGTGCTCAGCCTGGCTATATAATTTCTTTCTACTCTATTTCTTTCTACATCAGGAGCTGATCTACCTTATCTGAACTTTATAGCAAAAGTGAGTCTATTGATCAAACATTTTTAACTGTGCTGATTTTAATAGATTAAGACTCTGTGTTGCAGTGCTCTGTCTGAATCAGAATAAAAATGTGTTCTATGAAAGGGAAGACAAAATTTGGATTAATTTTTATTCCTCAGACACAGTCTATTGTTTTATGTACCTGTCATTTTTTTGATCCTGAGGGGCACTGTCCTTACACCAGCTGGTCCACTATTATCTTGGTAAGAAAGTCACTCAGGCTCTATAAAGTATGATTTTAAATAGGTTTTTTTATTAAAGTTAAGAAAGAAAGGAAGTATACTATAGAGGTTTTTAACATTATCCACTTCTCTACATCAATAAATACTCAGTGTAAGCATTTATGACTGCTTTGCTATGTGCTAAAGAGTGAGCACAAGCTTGTAACTCAAGTTAGGCAGAAAGCATCATACAATCTTTTCTTACCACCCACAAATTCACATTTTCTTGGACTGCCTTGGCTTTTCCCATGGCCACATCTTGAAAGACTCATATTCAAAACTTAAGGAAGAAGATTTTTTTCCTCGTCCATTTTTCCTCATCCATGTATGAAAGACTTCCCCATTTTGTCATGTCAGCATCACTTCTGGCTCTGTCCCACTGTCCTGTGGAAGAGGAGGAACAAGGAGAGGTAGGGTGAAGTTCAGATGTAACTACCTCATGAACCATGAACGCAGAGAAGAGAGAGAAGCATAAGGGCTCAAGAAGCTCAGCTGAACAGGTTTAGGTTGTGGTAGCTCAAGAAAATGCTGCCTCTTTCTGCCCACCTCAGCATCATGCCAAAAGATTTGGCAGGTGCAGATGGAAACAATCCCTGAATTCTCAGTTTTTCATTCAAAAATCCGGGGTTTAGCTGAAATCATAAAGCTTTATTGGCTTTGACATACTTTCAAGTGCTACTGGAGGTTGTACAGAACACTCCACAACATCAGAAAGTCGTCCTGGGAATAAAATAGGACAATTTAATTATTTTTTTTCACTAATTTCTTCCTGGTTTTATAGCCATCTCTCCCAGCAGATGTTAAGTGCCTCTAGTTGAAGGGTCAGGAAGATGATTACAAAACCTGAAGGCCTTTCTTTAGAGTCTCTGTCTCCTTCCCCTTTTGATGATGAGCACATGGCCCAAAGAAACACTTTTTTTCTCTCTCTGTTTTGGTAACGTTTACTATTTCCATCAGCTGAGGGAAAGCTTTGAGGACTTTTTAGACCCACTTTGTAGACAACAGGATATAATCACAATTTTATTTCTGGGTAGAGCTATTTTAGAGCATTAATCTTCTGAACACTTCCAGAGGTACGTAACAGACAGTTTACACACAGACAGACACAACAGCACAGGGAGATCTATTCTAGCTTTCTAAGAAAGAGGCTTATTTCTCTATAATTTATTATAATCTGTTGCCTGAATGCTGGCAAGCAACAAGACAAGCTCTGACATATGACAGTCGTTTGTGTTGTAATATTTGAACATTATTATAGGGATGAAAAGGAGGGTAAGAAGTAAACTCCTAAATGATGTTGTGTTTGGTTCTCCTTTTGAAAACATCCTCTGGCAGCAGCACAAGAAAAGGCTGCACCCAAATCACCACCTTCAGACCCTGACTCATTCATCACAGCTGAAAAAGTCAAAAGGAGGTCAGGAGGAACGAAGAGTCAAGCTTCATCAGAGTCAGTTCCAGAAAGAATTCAAATACCCTATTGCTAGTAAATACTTGAAACAGCCAAAAAGCCTAAATTGGACTATGGAAAAAATCTGTTTCTGGTCACACAACCAGAAACACGTTGTGTTTGCTGTTTTCCTGGTGTATCTGGGGAAACTGTACCTGTAAGGTGACTCAGCTAAAGCCAGTTGTCCTGCATGGCTGTGGCACTTGGATGTTGCTGTGTCATGGGCTCAGAGCGACAGTCAGAAGGCAGATCTGACTTTATCCAGACTCTGTCAGGCTCCTTGGGACTTAAAAATGGCCTATGGCCCTAGAGGTAAAACTAAAAAAATAAATTCTCTCCCTAAAAATTACTACTGACCATGTCTCACTGCCCAGTCTGGACACTTGGCCATCTGCAAATAATAACTGGGAAAGGAAAGTCTCTACCTGACAACCAGGCAGCAAACTGTAGATGCTAACCTAAGGAGGACATAGAACCACAGAATCACAGGATCACAAAATGGATCAGGTTGGAAGAGACCACAGTGGGGCATCTGGTCCAACCTCCCTGCTCAAGCTGGGCCATCCTAGAGCACGTCACAGGATTGTGTCCAGACAATTCTAGAATATCTCCAGTGAGAGAGACTCCACACCCTCTCTGGGCAATCTGTGCCAGTGCATGGTCACATACACAGTATAGAAGCTCTTCCTCATGATCAGGTGAAATTTCCCGTGAATCAGTTTCTGCCTGTTGCCTCTTGTCCTGTTGCTTGGCGCCACCAAGAAGAGCCTGGCTCCATCCTCTTGATATCTTCCCTTCAGATACTTATGGACATTGATGAGGTGCCCTCCCAATCCCCTCCATGGAAGGTGTTTTATGGTGGACTAGTTTATGGGTACGTGACAAAAAAAACCCAGCATGCTAAAATGAAAGAGACTTGAGATGGAAAAATACATGAGGCTCAGAATTAGAGTGCAGAGAAAAAACAACAAAATTGAACAAAAAAATTCTGCATGCTGTGACAAATAGCAGAAACCAGACTCTGTGAAAACAGAAGGAAAAATAACAACTGATTACACTGCTTGCAAGAACTTGACAATGCCATCATGATGAGAGTAACGCAGATAAAGATGATAGAGGAAACACAAGAAAAAAGTGGAAAAGCTGATAGATATATGGATAAATCCAGAGAGATATAGGTATAGATATAGATATAGATATAGATATAGATATAGATATAGATATAGATGTAGATATAGATGATATAGATAGATATAGATAGATAGATAGTTACAAATATAGATATAGATGCAGCATAGAATAGTACCAGGTAATGACAGCAGGAAAAGCGAGTACTAAAAGAAGAGTTAAATAAAATTATTTTTCCAGAAATCGTACCCAAGCAAATGCCACCACAGGGTTTGTATTCATCTATGATCACTGTAGGAAATAAATTTATAAACTCTATCAGATGGTATAGATACATATATACATACATATATATATATATAAATACTTTTGTTTTTCCAAAGTGTTTTTAAGTGAAGGAATTTATGTTTTAATACTTGATTTTTTTTCTTTATAGGAAATATTTGTATGCCTAATGAATCAAAGAGGGGATAGGAGGTACCCATAAAAATACAGTGATCTTTTTGTGCAAAATACGCTTTAATGTATACTCTTTCTTTAGACTGTATCTGAGCACTCAAAAAGTTTCCCTCAAAATATAATCAACATTCCAGAGTAGATAGGAAAGTATCTGTAAACTATGAGAGGTATATAAAAGTATGACTAAAAGTGTCTGTGCTGCTTTCAGAGGGTACATGCCACTCTGATCTCATGTCATGTTAAAGAAATTAAAATCTATACGAACAAATGTACCATGAGTAATGTTGGGCTCATTGCCCACATTCTGCGGATTGGAAAGCATTTCTTGAGAGCAGCACTGCACTTCAGATGAGGATGTGAAGTGGCATGTTAAGATATGAGAGTGATGTGACTGGTCTGTGAAATAAATGCATCAAAAGAATACATATTCTCACCATACAAAAGTATAAAGTGGAAACTCATACGTCTATTAAATTTTCACTAAAAATACTTTTTTTATTTTTCCATCTGGTTGTGAATTAAAGGCAGTATATTGTACAAGACACTTGGCAGAATTCTTTTAAGAAAGGTTAGGCTGCTTTTCATCAGAAAAAATGTCAATTGACACATCTCTCATAGTATTTGAACACAGTGAAGTAGTGAAAAATAGGGCAGTGTGAGGAACACTTCAGATTTAAAATAAAATTTGTGTTGTCTTGAGATTCTTATAAAGGAATAGGAACAGTGTCATTCTGGCTGAGTGCTTGACTGAAAAGGGAACAACTTGAGAGGGCCCTCAAAGTAAAGAAAACTAATTTGAATATAAAAGCTGTTGAAAGCTCACAATAAGGAGCCAAGATAGGACATGCCCTGCCCCAGAGAGCTGCACACTTAATGATTAAGGAGGGGTTAAAATAGTTCTCCTCAGTGTTCTGTAATTATAAAATTGTTATAAAATTGGAGGCCAAATTAACCACTACACATGGGGATATTTGCATTTTCCATCTTCTACCTGGATTTCAAGAAAACAGCAAAGACAGAGCTATCACTTCCCCAGGTGAGAAGGCCTATGCTAACTGGGTCTTGGATGTGATCAGTAAATTATAGTATAATCAGTAAATGATAGGAAGTAATAAATTTTCATCTCAAACATTACTAGGGCAATATTAAAGCCAGTAGTCAGTCTAATGACACATTAATTGGGATAACAAGTTTTCTCTAGGTACTTCTTTCCCCTCTTCCTATTTCCCAGATTATTACAGAGCATTTATTCAAGCCTGTCTTTTTCCATAAGCAGCAAAGAATGGGACATGCATGTGCCATTTGCTGTAAGACTTGGAAATTAAACATTTGGAAGTGCTAATAAGCTCTCAAGCTCTCTAGCTGTGCCCCTAACCCTAGAGCCAGTGCTCTAAGAGGGGAGAAACAGATGCTTCTCTTCCTGTTCTCCCTCCAGCTCTCCATGTGGTGATAAGAAACTTGGATATATTCCCCACTGAGAGCTGCAAGGTCATCCAAGAGATGAGTGTGGGTGTGAACTGTGCTCTGTTCTCCTCTGCTTGGCATCCAGCAATGACGTGTGCTGTTTGTGCTCTGACTGGAAGGATGCTACAGAGAAGCTGTATCTAGATCTAGGTCTGATTTCAGCCTAAGGAAGCTGCAGAGAACACATTTTAATTGCAGGTCTGACGTGGTTCAGTGGACAGCAGGAATATTCTTCAACATAATGGATGTGAGTATACATGACAGAGAAAGAAACTAAACCAAACAAACAAACAAAAACAAAAAAACCAACCTTGAAGTTGCAGACTGGATAGACCTTTCACTACCAAATATTTTATAATCGGCCTTCATTTAATAAAATCTGCAATGTAAAAAGGAAAAGTCAATTAAAAGCAAAGTCAAGTCTCCTCAAAAATGACCAAAATTCACCTATGGCTATATCTTCATCTATTTTCACCAAATTTCAGGGCAACTAATGAAAAATGACTACTCATGATAGAAGGTCTGAGCAATGAATCTATCTCACAGTCTGGCAGGTCCTCAGCTATCTGAAGACATGATGTACCTAGTTAATGCAATGTACTGTTCATTGGAAACAGTGAACACACTTCAAAAATTGGAACCAGCTGTCATAACCAAGAAGCAAGATAGACCCTGTACTGCTCTGAATGTAAACACCTAGGAACCCATATTGTGTTCACATCAGAACTTTCAATGGCAGCGGCATTTGCAGTATGAACATCCATAATGCATCCATAATCATAGAGTCAAAAACAAGGGAGGATTATCTTTCAGCTAGTCTTTAGTAAAGCATGAAAAGAACTTTGATCCCTTCTAAACAACTTTTTTTTAAATAGGAGTAGGATTAAATACTAACACCTTCTTTTTTTCCTTCCTACACTGTAATTCATCCAGAGTGAAACAGAACTGAGCACCAAATCTCAAAGGACATGGAAATTATTTCCTTTAGAATACAATGTATCCCAGAGATTCAAAACATTGCTCTTTGAACTTTTAAAAAAGGTTTCTTAAGCCAGTTCTTGGAAACTGATAAACCAGAAGACCCCAGAGCCTACATCTGCCATCTGCACAAATTAGGAATTACTCAGTCACTGAAACTGAGATCATCAGAGCAGCAGAAGTGAGAGCCCCTGTGTTGTCCATTCTCCCTCTCTTCTTCCCCTAAATCAAACATATATTGAGCACAAGGGCATACATATAAAGCCAAACATACTTCTACATAATGACTCTTCAAGGAAAAATTATGAGCTTACAATGAAATACATTTTTACTTGTTTCTTTTTGCAGTCTATGAGCATGATTATTTTGCTCATTTTTGGTATGACTTACTCATAATTCTGTATTTGCCTAATAGCATGCAAGTTTGATAAACAGCATGCTAAAACACAGCCAGATGTTTTCAGACAGCTCATTTTTGAATAATTCCAGAGGATAAAGGTGGCGGAACTGCACTTCTTCCTGTGGTGGGCAAAAAGAGATGGTAGTAGTTTGGACAAGAGCCAAAATCTAAAAGAGGGAGGGGCATTCCAGGGAGCAGTGGGGAAAGATGATAATTATGAGAACCCTCTGTTATCAATTAATTTTGAAATACCAAAAAAAAATTATGTGGGACTAGGGAAAATAGAGGAGGTCTTTCCCTGGCATTTTCACAGCTGATCAGATGATCTGCGCCAGGGGGACTCACACAATCAGTTTCAACTTACCAGCTCTTCCAGAAATCCCTTCATGTACACACAATCACGTGGCACAAATAACAGTTGGGTGTGTGGCCAAACTTAGAGATCTCCCATTCTTGTTGTTGGTCAGGCTAATCCACACATTATTTCACATTAGGCTTATCAAGTTATTATCCTGGCTATTTCAGCTTTTCTCTTCAGCTACTTTCCTTTTTCTCCAAGATTTTCAGTACTTTCAATAAGTCCTGCATTTCTGTTTTGTTACACTAACTAATGTTCCATGGCTTCATGCCACTATCCACTGCCTTCAGCTCTACAGAATTTAGGCAAAGCTGTCCATAGAAGGCAGCCAGAAGAATAAATCATAAACCACATTACATTTCATATAGTGGAGTTAAATTATTTCACTGCTACCAGGAGTACTCTTATTATTTTAAACAAGAAAAGAAGCAAGGATGTACAAAAGTAAAGCCATTTACTTTCTCTTAAAATTTTTGATATTTACATAAAATTCATTATTGGGCAACTCAGTTCACACCTTAAATTCAATTGTCTTCAAATTCTTTCCTTTTTAAATGCCTTTGGCTGCTGTGTCCCTGAGGCCCATTCAAGACATTTTTTATGACTTCTTGGTTATTATGTTGGGTTTGTCATGGCACACTAAAAAATGGGGGGTTTGTATGATACACAGAAAAGATGTTCCTTTCTCTGTCTAAATCAACAGACTACTGCAGTCCTATATTCAGCCTGTAGCACAAACCTATCCCTTTCCTAGGAACTCCTTCTTCTATCCACCTGGTATGGCAGCCTGCTGAATAGCTCAGGTGCAGTAGTGGCATTCAGCAGTGAAGAACATACTATTAAGGGAAAGAATTTGGGAGGATAATGTGATGGGAATTAATTTGGGAGGATATTGTGGTAAGAATTAATGCTCACTGGAACAGAAGAAAATGTACTGAAAGAAAATTGCAGAGTTAGGGATCCTGAAACATGGAAAGAGAAGGCTGTTGGAGTATAGAAAAGAATCATCCCACTACATACAGGGACCTGTCTGTATTTTCATACTATTGGAGCAAGTATTAATACTCCTATATAGCAATACTGAGAGAAGAAATAATAGATTATATGAAGGCTTTATGAAGACAAAATTTAAGTATTACAGCGATTTGAAATCATGTGGTTTCAATTATGGTTCCATACAAATTCATAATGGTTTCCATTAGTAATTGGAAAGGAAGTAAGAAATGCACCATATTGCCAATCTGCCCTTCAAACCCTGTCAGCAGTAAACCCACACAGACTTCAGTTTAAACTCAGTGAACTAAATTCACCCTCATTCAACTGCTAGAGAAACCTACACATTTTTGTCAGTATTGGGGTGCCTTTTTTTCCTCAGTTCACAGTGTTCCAGCATAATCGTATCCTTCAGTCGATTGAACTTGTACAGACAGAAAACATGTAAAAATTATTCAAAGGCACGGGAAGCAGAGAAACCTGCAGTTCACTTTTACGTTCAACATAAATCCTTCATATTGTTTTTGGGTGTGGTGAAAGTCATGCATTAAATACATAGTTATTAAATACACATTAAATAAATAAGTGCCACGGATGAAGGTAACTCGTTTGCTTTCTTCAGGCACTGACATTTTCTCACACTTGCAACAAGAATAACTTGAAAACTTTTGCCAAACATCTTCAAATGTGTTCCTGCTTCTTCCCAACAGCATATAGTAAACCCCATCCCCAGCTGGTCTAAATAAGATGAGCTTCACTGAAGTAAATTAATTCTATAACAAATTAATGAGAGAAGTTCAAAATAGCACATAAAATTTTGGAAGCATTTTCCCAGGTTTTCATAGTATTTACTCTGCTAGGAACTGTATCTGTCAATATAACCCACTACTTCCATTTATTGTGTTAGACTTGCGAGCCCTTTTGTGACCTTACCTCAGGGATATTTTCACTTTCTGATACACCCTGCTGCAAACTAAATTAATCTTAATATAATATTTTAACAAACTCTTGAAAAAACATCTTAATGGATCTTCTTCCATTCTGAAAAGTCCATCAGACAAGACTAATCATGTCCAGAATCTGCTGTTGTAATTGAAGAAACTTTCTGTTGAGTTCAGGAAATTTGAGTAGGCTCCTTTGTGTGTACCAGCCTCTTTGCCAACCAACAAAGCTGAAGCTCCTGTGAAGATGACTGCTACCAGGCAGAACCAGAGTCATTTGAAGGGATTTCTGAGGAATTTGAAGAATGCAATCTTCCTCAAAGAATGAGAGAAATATTTTGCATGGAACAAAACCAGAAAAAAGCCGCTCCTCTGATGAAAAATAGAAATCACTGTCTTGCTCAGCTGCTCTTGTGAGTTTTCCCGGTTAACAAACTTTTGTTGTGACATTTCTTATGAGTTTTCTTGGTTAACACACTCACACACACCACCATGGAGCCCAAGAGGACAGAGGCAAGACCAGTTAACATGGAATACCTGAGCACATGAGCAATGCCCAGTAGTTACTGAAAAGGAATGTCAGCTTCCCAGCTACTCTGGCTGGTTCAAAGACTACTACAGCTTTGTCAACATTAAGCATTAAAAAAAATAAACTTAGCCTAAAAACTCAGTGAAAATGAAAAGAAAAAAATCAAAGATATTTCCAAATCAAGAGACCATGCATTATTTAAAGGAACTTTTTGCAACTCCCTGTATTTTTTTTTCTTCTTCCTGCAGCTGTAGCAGAAATCCATAATGCATGCTTTTGTAGACTGTGTGCCATTCTCATGTAAGGCTAGTGCTTCTAAACTGCATGGCTGTAGAATGAGAATCTGGACCTTCATGTGAAACTGGTCTCTCTGAGAGATAAGTTTTGAAAGAAGTCTTATGAAAACAAGTCTTCCATAAACAAAAGAAGAAAGCCACAAGTAGTGCAGCAGAAAAGAAATACATTTTACAGAGGTGCCTTTTACATGACATACCATTACCCAGTGTGAGTCATTGCTGTGTGATGCATTCAAGCACCGGCCAGCAATAAAAGCAGAATTAGACATTCATGCAGATAATAAGAACATCCAAAGCTCTTTTTGAAAAGGTTAAAGATATATATTATTCTTACCTTAGCTCACAAACTAATGAAACAGCCAGGAGGAGGAAGAACTTTCTGAAAGGCAGGTTAGCTATCTGTCTGACCTTGCATATATCTTTCTCAGATGTTGGCTCTGCTAGGACCGGATAGTGAAGTGAATGAGCAACTCTTTCCAGCTCAGAGATAAATACAGAGTTCCTGCTGTTATCTCTGTGTTCTCAGGTATTTTCCAGAGGCCCCTTGCACATGCATCACATACCGTTACTCATGCACCACACCCGTCCCCGTGGCTCCTGAAGACCTCATGCTTCCAAGGGGTTCTCTTGCTGTCAGCCGACCCTGGAGACTCCAGTGTGGGGTCCACAACACAGAGTTGGACCAGCTGCTATGAGTTCAGCCTGCAAGAGCTCAGCCCATTTCTCCTCTAAGACCTCAGAGGGGAGCACTCAGCAGAGCAGCATCTGCAGCCCTGCTCAGACAGAACTCAACTGTGCAGCCACCCAGAACAGCTTCTCGAGATCCGATGGACACCAAAGCACACTGCAGAGCAGCAGTATGCCTGAACAATCATATGCAAAGGGCCATGTCCATCTTGAGGAAATGGACCTAAACCCAAGCCCATTTGCAAACCACACATGCAAACAATCCATCCCTTTACCCTAGACTGAACCCAAGACTCAGCTGTAAGCACCTCTAATAGTGGAAATTGTTCAGACTGAGATCTGAATCAAAAATTGTGGGCACAATTTATGTTTAATATTTGGTCATGTTTTGTTCACTGTAACCTAGTGTGAAGGCCAATGCTACTCTTCTTTCTAATTGCTTGGCATCACACTGTTGGATGGATGGAAAACAACGTTCCCATATTGTCAAGATCTCTGGTTTCCAAAATATATATTTTCTTTTCTTTTTTAAATGTCAGAACAGCTGAGCTATAGGTAAGAGAATGCTTTCATTAAACAAAAAATCAAAATGTCAAATTCTTATATCCTAGTGGAATAAGAGGCTGGAAGCCTGAAAGATGCAGTCACTTGTAACTTAAGCTACTAACACTCCAGAGAGTACTGACAGTTTTCCAGCAAGTGAAGCACTAGGCCTCTCTGTACATGAATAGGCGGTATCCTCCAGAGGAGCTCAAGCTACAAATGCCAGCATGATTTTCCCAGAAACAAACTGTGCTTCATAGCAGCAATCATTCCAGACTGCAGGAGGGACAACACCAGAAGGCCAAAGGAAAATCAGCATAAGGACCAAGTGATTTATAGCATTCATCGAAGGCAGTGTTATTACAAAATGAGGAAAATGTCTCCTCTTTCAGCACTTGAATCACTTGAGGCAATGTAGATGCCAAAGGCTCACACCTTTGTATGCAGACCTGTAATTACAAGAAATAAAGCAGATGAAAGAGACCAATGACTCAGCTGTGCTATATGAGAGCAGTTACATCAAGCAAAATCTCTCACTAGTCAGTTTGAAGGACCAGGTTAGGGAACAAAGTAAACTCATTCTCAATTTATACAGAGCCCTTCTGAAACTCTTCACCCTGCTGAGGTGGTCAGCATCACAAATTTCTCTCTCCCACTGGCACAAACAAGTAGCAGTGCAATAGTATCAACAGGAGCAATGAGATTAGTAGAAATCAATTTGATTTCTACTTCACCATTTGCTTTTTCTCTGTTGAGCCTCACCTGATAGTTGGAGAATCATTATCTATAAAGCTGTTAGTTTTCTGGGGTTTGATTTGTTTAGTCTTTTTTACTTGCTTTCAGTGCCAATTCAGAAACTGCAAAGCTGCCTTATGAAATAGCTCCTAGAAACATGCCCTCTAACCAAGACACTAGGCTGGTTCCTCACGTGCTCCCTCTTGCCTTCCTGAAAGGAAATGTACCTTCTTTCTACATCACGTTAATTATTTGGTGCTGAATGGACTCAAAGTAGATCTCTTTGCCACCTGAGATTTATTTATCAAATAAAACTTATTAAATTGGTTTTACTGCTAATGGTCAAAATGGGAGATAAATAAATTGAGGTAGGAGATGGAGGACAAATAAAAAGCCACCAGCCCAGGATTTGGAAAGCTACAGAATCTACAGACTCACATCTGAAAAACTAGACAGATCATAAGAAATGGGAAGATTATTGATATATGAATTCATGTTCTTCACAAGAAAAAAGAATCCAAAAAACCAAAACCAACGGCAACAAAACAAACAAACAAACAAACAAACAAACAAACAAAAAATGCCACCTCCAGCACCACCACCCCCCCAAACTCCGCTATATTGTCTAATAGTGTCTGAGTTTCAGCCACTCAGACTCCTGGCTGGAACTAAAAACACAGATGAGGAGTATCAGATCTCACCTTTGAAAATGCCACTTTGTGTTTCCAGCTCTTTTCTGCACTTGATGCTTAAAACATACAAAGCAGGGATTGCCATATCAGAGCAGACTTCTGATGCACCTATCCAGTAAAAACTTGTGGGATAACCTATCTGAAGAAAGAATGTCTTGCTTACTCCAGACAGTCGCTGAACTATATTCTGAAGTCCAGGTACTTATCCAAAACTAATTCAATGTTCCCACTATATAAACATGTCTAATCTCTTGATGCCTGCCAAATTTTGTTCCAACAGCTCATACCACAATCACCTAAAGAACTTCACCATAAATTTGGATGTTTCAGATCCTGATGAGTTGTCCAGACTCATCTTCTGTTGAAAATGCCTATGAATAGTTATATAACATGATTTAGAATGCTAACATAGAACAGCATTTTCAAGCTTGGTAAAGAGCCAATAGATAAAGCATTAATTCTCAATAAAATTAATGTCTCTTAATAAAATGGAGAGTCAATGGCATGCAGGAAGAACAAGTCATGATCTGCACTTTGTTTCCAACAGAGAATGTGTTACTACAGTTACAAATGTGTTTTAGAGATCTGGTGCCACTGGGGGAAAATTAGTTTATAAGAACTAGGGAGCTACTCAGACTGGATTTCAAACCTCAGTTCTGGTAATATTATTATATTAGTGTATATTAACTAATATATGTCCATATAAGAGAGAATAGAGCCAACCTCATTAGTTCAACTCATGTCCAAACAAATTAAGAGAGAAAGTTAGCTATTCATTACATGGAATGGAATGGAATGGAATGGAATGGAATGGAATGGAATGGAATGGAATATTTGAGTTGGGAGGGACTTACAGCAATCATCCTCTCCAACTGCCTGACCACAAGTCAGAGTATGTTGTTAAGGGCATTCTCCAATTCCTCTCAAACACTGACAGGCTTGGGGTATTGACCACCTCTTTAGGAAGCCTAGTAACAGCTCCCCTCGTTTTTTAAGAAGCTTTCTCCGACAACGGGATTTAAATGATGGGGAAAAAATAGAACCCCTCTGAAACTTATGTTGTTTTGCAAAAGAAATAATGTCGCAGGCTTTCCTAGAGACCTTTCCTACCTATAACACATGTTTTAAAGGGCAAAAGACACAAAAGGAAGTCTCTGAGGTGCAGATACAATGTCAAAGTGCTGCCAAATATCTGTGGAGTCAAGATTCTTTGAGGAACACAGCATCAACAAGTGCATGACTAGCTAATTTAGTCCAGCTGATCTGATTTGTGTTTACTTGAAAAACACAATTTTGTTTTGGGGGATTTTTAGAGATATTTTTTCATTTTGCCTTCCCCTAAAATATAGAGTATTTAATGATGTCCATCCCTTTCAGCTTGCATCTCAGGAGCATTTTCTCAGAAGAGGTTATTTGGTGCCAAGAAAACAAAATATCTAGTTAGTGCTTCTGCTTGCAGACAAAGCAAAAAGATCAGCAGCCTGTCAAACACTGCATCCCTCCTCTCTTCTGGCAGAGCAGCAGCACACAGAACAGAGCAGCTCTTGGGTGAAGGGGCACCCATCCTCCCTGGAGCTGCCAGTCCTGAATCTGCTCAGGCATTCCAGTTTTCTCCACCCATTTTGTATTTTCAGCCTCTCCTTAGCAATTTGTCCAAATGAAATACAGAACACTGTAACTTAAGCCCACAGCACACGATGTACAGATTTTCTCAGAAACAACTCACAGAACCAAAGATCTGTGGAACAGAGGTGAAAAATACCACCATCCACTTAAAAATAAGTCCATAATGGCTACACTTTCCTGTAAGGAAAGCTAAAAATGACATTACTTCATTTATCCAAAGACTGGGGGCCCACACCTCTCAGAGGTTTTGGCTGTCATCCTTGATAGCCAAAGTGAGCAGGCTTTACTGGGAAAAGTCTCCCAGTCATGACAAACAAGTAATAAAAAAAGAAAAATCTTTTATCAGGCTGTTAAAAGATCCTTTGACTGCCTTTTCCCAAAGCTCCCTTCAGGGCTGTATATTAGAAAAAGATTAATGGTGTGCTATTTAGCACCACCTTGTGCTGACTTGTCCTTTTCAAAGGAATGCAGTCAAGGGAGAGAAACACATTCAGTCTTGACAACCCAATGCATAAGGGTAAAACACTTGGGTGATTGGGTTGAGTTTGTTAGTTTGAGATTTTTTATCACAACAGCAATTTCAGAATGTAAATAGCAAGAGCAAGAATTGCCATATTATATCATTTAAAAATTAAATAAACAAAACAAAGCCTCCAAACCTGTACAGGCAAGAGAGACTTGATCATAAATAAGAACAATTTCTTGCAGCTTTTACTTAATTGTTACATATTAACAAAGCAGGCAGATTATTATATTTACTATACTACAGACAGTCGTGCAAACCTGCCTCTAGAATAAATCTTTACCACATGTAATTAGTGAAACTAGATATAATGTAAAAAATGTAAGTTTACTTACACCAACTACTTTTGGAAAAATTTGAGAGCGAGAAATCTGATTTTGAAGTTTGCGTGCCACAAATTTAATACATCAGGGCTGATCTCCCTGTGTCCATGGATGGGGTTATGGAGCTCTGGTCCCTCTACCTCAGTCTTTCAGTGTTGACAGTGATG
Source organism: Zonotrichia leucophrys gambelii (assembly GCF_028769735.1). Lineage (NCBI taxonomy): Eukaryota > Metazoa > Chordata > Aves > Passeriformes > Passerellidae > Zonotrichia > Zonotrichia leucophrys. The sequence continues at coordinate 66,282,254 of NC_088169.1, forward strand.
CTCACAGCCCTGCTCACAGACAGACCTGTGCATCTGTGCATCCTCAGAGCACCCCATTGGGGTAGCAAAGTGTTACTACTGCTACCTGTTGTGCAGGGGGTCCTTTGCTTTATCCCCTGCCCAAAGTTGTCTAGTACAAGATTTTCGGACCCAGAAGAGGGGTTAGATTTAATTTCTGTGAACCCTTCTGCATATGCTACCAGTACCAGACCCTGTTATGGATGTTGTGCATAGACACTCCTAGCTCAAGGTAAAGGGCCCAGTCAGAAGCCTGACAAAACTCTAGTATCATTTTCCAATTGCTTTTTGTGGTTCTTGGATTAGATGCTATGAGAACAGGTGAGGTTCCATAAAGAAAAATTTTAGTCAGCCAAAAACCCTTGCCTCTCTGACAAAAAAACCCACCAAAAAAAAAAAAAAAAAAAAAACAACAAAAAAAACCAAAAACCAGAAACAAAGTCTTTCAGTGATTTCCAAGAATGAATTGATAATTCAGACCTTGGATTTTCTAATATTTTTAATGTACAACCTTTCCAAAGTCTGTGAGTAGTTGTGAAACACAGCAAAAGAGCAGCCCTTTCCCTCATTTTGCTGCAGAAAGTCTGCAGAAGGCAAGCCACACCGCTGCAGGGAGCTCCCACCCAGCATCAGCCCTGACACTGAACTCCCTGCTTCCAGTCCCAGCTGGGAAGGTCAAAGGACTGCTTTCCTGGAGAAGCTGTCCATAACAAGTGTGTAAATAACGTGTAGGTTAAACAAATGCTAATTATGGGCTGACAGCTGAGGCCCTTGGCAGCCTCTCTGCTTGCTGCCTGGACGAGGTGGTCAGGGATTTTGCATCACAGTCTGCCTCCAAGGGAAAATTCACTCTTGGAACTGGCATAAGTTTATGGAAGAAGGGAAAGTATAATTAAAAATTCCCCTGAGAGAAGCTACATTAAGCCAAGTTGGATGGAGCAGGGACACCTTCCACAGGCCAGATTGCTCAAGACCATCCAAGCTGGTCTTGAACTCTTCCAAGGATGGGGCATCCACCACTTCTTCGGGCCATCACTCCCATAGCAGATGACTTCTTTTTAATATCTAAGCAAAGCATACTCTCATTCAGTTTAAAGCCATTACCCCTTGTTCTATCATTACCTGTGAAACATACACATATGAAGCTGCAAAAATATTTCTGGATGCTTTTTAAAGGGAAAAATGAATACTCAGCTTCATTTTATTGAGCAGTCCACAGAGGATTGAAGGGATGAAGAGATTCACTGTCAATTCATTCACATATTGAACTGTAATCACAAGTCACTGATAAAGATAGTACAAGAGATCTATCAGTCATTATCACAATTTTGATGTCTTCAGTCTAATAGCTGACATTATCTAGAGGGTTTGAATGTGATAAACTTCAAAGGGAAACAGTGCTACTGCAAGTGATCTAGCTGACAATAAACCTAATTAAGTTTAGATACCATAGCAAAGAAAGCGGTTTTGTGATCAAAAATTATTAAATTAAATATTTCCTTTGGTGCCACTACCAACTAAATCCAGTCTTGCAAAATCTACCATGATCTGAAAAGAGCCTATACACAATGATTGCCAAATAAAATAAAAGGAAACTCAAAAAAAAAGAGATAGATTAGCCTAATGTTTCTGCAGTATGTATCAGGTTGTAAAATGGGTTCAATGTGCCATTTCAAAGAGACAAGTGAAGCTGAAATATTAGGAGTTTCTCAGTTCAAATGAAAGAGGGAAAATTGGGCAAATTTATTCATTCTGACCTGCATGTATCCCATTAAAGACAACTATTTGGAAAGAATTTCTATTAAGAGCCTATATTAATCTTATATGTAATTCACAATGCACATCTTCATTGCCCATCTTGTGCATCCAGCTTTCTTACATTCAGTGGTTGCCTGAGGGATATAAGTTAGACCTCCTAAAATTAGCCCCCAGTTATGCTGGAACATCAGGGAGAGAAGCAACAGCGTCTGAAAACCTCTGAAGGGAGATCCTTTTTCTTTGTTCTATAGTCAGAGAAAGTGATATCTAGAACCATTTTGGATCAGCTACCTCTCTTTCCCCTGAAGGACTCAGGACTTTCTGGCCACATCTCCTACCTTCCACAAAGGTGCAAGAGCGCTTTCAATGAAGTGGCTTCCTTCAGTCAGAAGAGGTTCAAATCCACATCTTCCACAAGACAGCCCTGGGATTCAGGTCAGTTAGGAGAGATGATTTATGTGCTGTGGGATCAGGCATGCAAGAGTCATCAGACCAGAAGGAGAGCAGCTACAGGGAATTGGGATTAGAGGCTACCAACAAGGACATTCAGCTGGGACATAGTAAGTATGGAAAACCTTCCTGAAAGTCAGCAACAGAACTCTGGATCAGGTTTCCCCTTTTTTCTTTATCTTTCCAATCACAGGTTTCTCTCTGTAGATTGGTGAACAAATCTCAGGGTAACATCCTTTTCTTGGAACCCATCAACTATCTTGTTGATACAGAGTCATAAAACTCTTCCTACCAACAAGAGATGTTCTGTTTGAATACTTGATTGAAGATGCATGCACTTTCAGAGAAGAGATTCGCAGAAGATTTAACTTAAAGTGGCTTTCTCACAGCATATCCAGATCTATTTACCAATGCTGCTCACTGAAGAGTCACCAAGGATGTCACTGAGTACAATACTTCATGACAAAGATAAGATTTCTAATATTTAAGGACATGACAATCTTCCAGTATTCCAGTAAACTCTGGAACTTTTCTCTGGTTTCCTGAAGAATAGTTATGTCTATCAATACATTATTCTACAATCCTGTGATTTATATTTGTATAACTGATACTCTGTAGGAGTCCGGGATCTAAAAAAGATCTGTGAATTGAAAAAAAAGTTTTCTCTTTTTCAGCCCAACTTCTGTTCACAAAGAGGTTGAATTACATCATCTGAAACTTGAACATAAAAAGGAATTGGTGGGTTGGGAAGTGTGAGGAGGAATGAGAAGGAATACATTATTTTTATTTTGAAAAATGTCTTTCTGAATGTAAATGTTCTTGCATAAGTATGAATATATTATTTTGCTATGTGTACAAATAACTTTTTTTCCTACAATATTTTTAGAGCTATAGTTTTCTTACCAAATTCAGCAATTAAATATGACAAATAACAAGAGTTCATTTCACGTCCACAAATCCAGTTCAAAGCTACCTGCCTCTAGCAGGGGTAAGACTGCCAGATTACCAGCAGAGCTGTGAAAACTACCATACTTGAGAATTTTCCATTATTAATTTGTCCTGAAGCAGCTGGATGAGGGATTCAGCATCCCTCCTGCTCAACCTGGGAACTTTTCAAGCTCCCTGTAGCCAAAAATCTAGTACTTTTTGTTAGATCATGTCTAGACATAGTCTAGACCATATCCAGTCCCCTCAGATAGGTACACATCCCAGTTCTCAGGCCCACATGTCCATATCCCAGCTTCTCATCCTAGTGCGTGTGTTTCCTGCCTACACACCTCATCCTCCCACATGCCCTGTTTTTTTCTCGCAGAGGAAATCCACATTCCTACCCTGGACAGGCTCCATGCAACCTCCACCAGCTGCTGAAGATGCAGGACTGAGAGGCCAGGACTTTGAGGACAGATGATGTGGCCAGGATCCAGGTAAAAAAATCCCATTTCTGAGATGCAGGGGAAAAGCAAGACAAGCTGATTCAATTGCCTGGACACTGGTACAGAGAGAGTCATTTTGCAATTACTTACAATGATGAAGACATAGAGCTGGCAGGTGTGACAAGAAGCTGTTGATGACCCCATGTGCCTAAAGAAAGGCAGCTGGAGCCCAGAGATCCTACATTAAGACCTCCAACACATTTCCAGAAACCCCAACTAAGTCTCTTAGAGTTATATAACTGTAGGAACTGAAATGCCATCTTTGTTTTTTTAAAGGCTAGCTAAAGTATTTGCAAAACAGACAGCAAGTGCAGAAGTAGTTTATCATCTCTAGCTTGATTTTCTCCCAAAACTTTTTCTTGGTTCCACCAACAATCATACCTCAAACTCATCAATAATAATTTTTCCTGCACTTTACCACAACTAATGTGCATGTGTGTAATACACACACTTCTTTTTGCTTTCATTCAGTAAGTCCATAAATACCTATAAATATCTCTGTAAAAAAGCAAAGTTAAGGCCCACCAGTTCTTCATATTCAGCTCCACATGCAAAAAGAGCAAAGCATTCAGTATCACATTTATTCATGCCCAAAGTGACTGAGCATCATTGACCAGCTTAAACATGGTGAGACATAAATAAAGCACAGCATCGACAGTGAGTAAAATTCCAGTTTTGCAGCAACACAAACTTCTGATTTTTCAGAGTTGTGTGCATTAATGGAGCTAACTTCAAAAATTAACCTCGCAATCATTCTGCTACTCTTCTGACACAAAGAGATCAAAAATTGTCTTAGCTGTTAATTAGCTGCACTAGATCACTTCATTCAAATGTTACTAATTGGGGTCTGACACAATGTGAGGTTACAGACATACTGTCAGAGCATGAGGTCTTCAGTCAGTCCTTGCTGTTGATTATTTACGCCTTTGGGAGTACATAATGCAAAATATCTATACATTTTAACAAAATGCTAAAAGTCTGAACCCCCACATGAGGTTACACTGCAGATATTTAGAGCAAGGTGTTTCTTTTAATTATTGTATTATTATTATTTTTTCAACATAAAGCAGGATTTCAAAAGCTTATATAATACATAATTTCTTTTTCCGACAATTTTAATAAGAAGTTCTTTCTACCTAAAATACATACAGAGAAGTAGACAGTAAAATTCCCCGGGTAAAACCTATATTTCAAAAGCGGATCTCATTGACACTCAACAATAAAAATTTTATTGTCCACTTAAAGATGTGAAAATGAAAGCCAAGGAGTAAACAGTATCAATGGAATTTGATCTAAGTATCAATATAGAGCATAGGGTTAACCCCAAATCCAATATCTCATAGCAAGAATGCCTATTGGACTCATATCAAAATGGGTTCACCAGCATCAGCAGATTCCTAATTAAGCATTTGAAGACCCAAATCCTTAACATTACCTCATTAACCCACCGAGTGGGGAAGAGATGTGATGTGAATGTCCACATCTCATATCCCCAGATCGGGTCACATCCAGGAAATGGGTTCATATTTGCTTCCCCAAACCAAGTCTGATACTATGCCTATGAGCTTAGATTGAACCTAGAGACAAGTAAACATTTTCCATCTGCTCCTCAGACCTTTCCAGCATAGAAGGAGCAGGAGAGACACTATGATGGCACACCAGTATTTGGAGACTGTGAGTTGCCAACACAGCAATATGAGAGCTGGAGAAAACTCAAACTGGGACAAAAGACATATTACACCCATGGTGGTCTCGCATCTGAATTTAGATTCATAATAAAGTATATGATAGAAGACACCATTAAGGATCACAGGACTTCATTTGAAAGACGGAAATGGAGAAAGGGGAGAAACACTGCCACGGTATTCCACAGCAGGAACTCTCCCCATTATAAACTATCCATGAGGTGTTAAAATGAACTCCAGCTGGCAATTTACTGTGACTCCTCTGGGATAGTTATTGTAAAACAGAATCACATGGTTCATACATACTGGGCCAAGCACACTGAGTGCACACTGAATATATATCAGTATTTTTTTTCCTATCACAAATGCAAACAACTGTGAGTGGCTGCATTGATTCAGGTTCATGTCGCATGGCTAGAAATTATGAGGGTAAGTAGAATTTGAGAATTCTGCAACTAATTCAGGAGTTTCTAAAGGCTCCAGTTCTCCCTCCAAAAGATGTCAGGTGTTTTCTGTTAGAATGAGTCAAATCTAAGGAAAATTTATCCTCAGAAGAAGATGAAATTATGTGGTTTGCTGCTTTTCTTTTCATATACCAGCAGTGGACTATTTACTTATATCTTCAGAGTAGGGTCATTTGGCATCACATCATGTCATCTTCCTTGACTGTCTGGCAGATAATATTAAAAACCCTATTTCTACAAAGAAGACTGTAAGAGTAAAATGGGGGGTTTCTGTATAAATTTCCCAATACAAAATCTTGAGATCTATACTCATGGAAAACACAGTAAAAATGCAAAGACATCTTAGGAGTTACTATATATAAAAAGTTAAAAGGTATAATTTAATATCCTATTTGCATTTTCAGTCTACAGTGGACTTCCAAATTTCTCTGCATATTCTTGCATGGAAGGAAAGGGAAAAAAGCTATTAGTTTGTTTCACTGATTGAACATGGTGGAATGTGACTAGTTTGGGCATAAACTGGGACATTTGTCCTATTTTATATTTATTCTCTTCTGTGATTATTACAGCACAATCTGAGCTACTTCAATTTGGAAAGGAAAGGGAACAGAAGACTATGAAATGCTGTGGATTTTCCCCACCAGTTCCCCAGGAGCAAGAGAGCAAAAGAGACAGAATAGGACAGCTTTGTTCTGCTGTTTTTCAGGGTTTATTAGATTTGAGGTTTGGGTTTTCTGAAGGAATTATTTACACACTGTATTAAAATACGGAGTCACATACATTTTTTCTTAGAAAAAGCCAGATTGAAAGAAAAAAAAATATGCTGACATTTGTAATGATCCTTAGTTCCCCAGTGACTTCTTTCCAAATCCTCCAACATTGCCAGGAAAACTTCATGATTATTGCATTGTGCAGAGATGAAAATCATCAACCAGGAGATTCAGGATGGCTTTTAGATACCTTTGGCCTGAGACACTAAATATTTTGATGAGCTTTTGAAACTAACTAAAAGTACCATTGGAACCCATAGTTTGTTTGAAGGATAAGTTTGATGTTAGCACCTGTAAAACTGAGAAGATATGCAATAGCAAACTGCACTATTTCTAATATCCTGAGAGTTAAAAGACTCATGTCCAGCTAAGTTATATTCTCATAGTGAATGCTAATATTATGAAGGCATGATTAACTATCTCAGGATAATTACTTTATGTAACAAGTATGCCTGATGCAGAGACATTTTTTCCCTGGCACATCTTCCAAACTCCTCACAGCCAATGGTTTAGGGTGTCCCGGAACCAAAAGTCACATCCTGAGTATGAAGTTTACTTGTCGTCTGGGGATCTATATTCCACAAAAGAGATGAAGTACTTTTGCCTACTTCTGAATTAGACTTCTGCTGCCACTTCTAGAAGTCTATAGACTTCTGCTATATTTTTCATGATATAGCAAATCATTATGGAGAAGATACTTCCTTTTGTTTATTTTATCTTCACTTTATCAGCAACTATCTCTTTAAAAGAAAAAAAAAAAGAGCTCAGGATTGAAATTAATTGTTCCAAGTTTTTAAGAATCGTCTTTTGTTTACCTTCTGTTTAACAGTCTTTTTCAGATTGTTATCAAATTATCCCAATTAGACTTATTTCTCCTCAGCTTCAACCTGCTGAGGGTATCAGCAGGTTCTGCAGCCTCTTCCCACTGCCAGCACTTTGGCTTTGGGTGTTCATGACCAATTCTGGCACAGTGTGGCTGAACCTTGGGTGAAGCTGCTGGGAAAGAGATGTGTGAGAAAGAACCAAGAGAATGCCTTGCTGGGGACCTCTTCCCAGCTTGGGACCTGCTTTTGGCCTGAATGCTGCCCCACAGTCCCTGTCTGAGCAGCACTCAGGGATGCCTGTGGCTGTGACCACCTGCGACCTTGCCTTCCCAGCGTGGCCTCAGACCAAGTCTGTCATCACATCCTGGTCAAGAAATGAGAGTTATTTACTGCCCTGATAACCCCCTAGACCTGCTCTGCTCCCCTTGTTTGGGTACCATGGGACAGGGCTCCTGTCCAAGGGTCTCTATAGGCTCTGTGTTCCTTGCAGAGCAGCCCAGCACCCACGGCATCCTGACAGGTCTGAAAATGTCAAAAGACACTATGCTGGACATACAAGCCTCTTTCACTACTCAGAAGATACAATCCTCAAGGAATTGTTTCAGTAAGCTGACCTGGATATTACTTCTCCTTAAGGCAAGACATCTCATCATCAGTACTGTTGAAAGCTTCTAAGTGACCTGACAGATAAGCATGGTTAACTATACATTGCTCATTGTTAGGAAAATTTATCCCAATTTTAATGACAATAAGACAGAATCAAATCTTTGAGCCCAATGGATGATGGGGTAAAATATAAGCAAATATTACATGGACATGTAAATGATATTTTGGCAGATACTCTATAAATTTAGTGAAGAACAAAGGATGTTATAAAGGTTGTCAGACGGCTAGAACTTACATAAATTAGATATGTTTCCATAGTGTTTTTAAGGCAATTCCCAGTCTTGTCATTCTTTAATCTTTCAGTAGGGGAATCTTGCTAATTGAAGAGCTTTCAAAGGAGCTTTTATACAAAGTTAATGGAAAACCACTTGCAAGAGTAGCCAAATCACCATGAATTCGAGAATCTTCCTCCTGATTTAAAACTTTGTCTAAGTGATAGCTCTACAAAAGTCTAAAAATCTACTGTATGACCAGGAGAATTGTCTTTCTTATCTGGTAACCCATCTAAAATCCAAGTGTACTACAGCAGATGCAAAACAAGACCTAAATATTCTAAGCCCCTCGAGGATAACTCTAGAGGTAAACAGTGCATCAGCTATTCTAGGTTAGGAAGAAATGACCACATTCAAATTATAACACGTCATTGCAAGGGCCAAAGCTCCATATTCCACATTATTTCATGAAAAGGTAAGAGGGGGTGTGGGGGAGTGTGTGTCTGTCTGCCTGTCTTTTCTGACAAAAGTTTCCATTATTATTCTTATCAGCACTGAAGCAGAAAAAGAGCACAGTTGTGGAGGGAATACCACCAGAGGGAAAAAACACATGAAAATATTTCTATTCGCATTAGCTTCGATGTCTAGACATAAAATGTGATAAGTTATCAGTAGCCCATTAACTTAACACATGGCCTTTAAAGATTCATGTGCAAGCAATGAACTTGTTTTATATTTGTCCCTGGCACAACTCATAATCATTCTAAACCAGTAGCTGTAGACACGTCAAGTGTGCAAATATCTTAGCATTTTTATTAGACTTTTATTACTTGTTTGCTTTTTACCCTGCTTCTCCCTTTACAAATTCTTTATCCTTGTGGAAACTGAAATCTCTCTACATGAATTCTTGCCTTAATTCTGAACCAGGTATAATTTAAGAAGCTACAGACTATACTTTTCCAGTTAGACTTAGTGAAGTATGTACAGCTCCTGGATATTTGAAATAAAAGAAATATTTCCTAAATTTAAGGGTGGACATTTTCTGTTGGAAAACTTGTCATTAACAGAATTTAACTTATAACTCTCATAAGTCCAAAGGAGATAAACTAGAAATAAGTACCCAGGAGGAATTTTGTGTGCAAGTGAGATAGAGTATGCTGAGCTGTAATAGCTGTCCTAGTGATATGAGGTGAATACAGCAATACAAGCTCTTCATCACATGAGCACCCATACACAGTATGCACATAGATATGCAAAAAAAAACAAACCTAGGGAAGTAAGTTTTTTATAATACAGCTAAAACTTTACATTGAATACACAGAAGATAGTAGAAATAAGAGAGATAAATTACTTGCTAAAAATTCCCTTAAATTTATATGCAACCATTATTTTCTTCTCTGTTGAGAAAATAAACATATATCCTTCAAACAGAAGCACATACTGCTAGACTGCCAGAAAAAGCAGATCAGTGTATTTACAGCCTTTGCTCACAAAATGAAAGCAAACTGGAAAAGGAAGCACATAAATCAAAGTTCATAGTGATGCCTAAGCCTGACAAGTGGGACAGGAAATCAAATCTTATGCTTCTATCTTTGACCTCAAGACAATGTATTTAAACCTATTCACTGAGACTCACATACATACCTTCAGTTCCAAGGAAAGTGAAATTTGGCCACCCACTTAAAGACTCACTCAAATTCCAGCACAAAAAAGGTTCTAGTTTCTCCTTATTTCATTTGCTCCACACAATAAAATATTGTTAAAAACTTACCTAAATGAGTTAGTAAAGGATTTTAAAGGAATAGGAAATTTTACTATTCCAGATTCTCTCTGGATATTTTCTAAGGCTTTCTAATAGCCTACCTTAATGGTATTTTACATGTCTTAAGCAGTGGTAGTCCAGATGCCTTAGTAAAAGGTTAACTACTTCTGGATTCACTGCAATCGTAGGGTAGGCCCAAAAGAAGTTTCTGTAATACCAAAGGAGAGAGACAATAACTTCACAATTAGAAATCAAACGTCTTAGTCAGAACTTCATGTTTTACTGGAAAATGTGGGCTTCTGTTCATAGGAATTGGAATCTGGATTGGTTCTGACATCTAACAAACAATGACCAATTCTCATGTAAATAGTTCACTCCCACCTTCCCCACAGGACCTTCTTTATTGCCTGAATTAGTCATTTAGTCAGACTGATATCTCACCACCACAAATAAGCAGTTTTTTAGCTGTAAAAAAGAACATTTCTAATGAGAGGCATTGATTATATTTCCCCATGCAAGGAAACAAACACATTGTAAGGATGACTCACATTAATTTGTAAATGCCTAGGAAGTCATCAAACCTCACTGTTCCCACAGATAAATATGTTGTAGCATACTTCACTTGTCTGCAATAATAAAGTCAAAGTATTGTCTCTGTGAGACACAAGTATTTCTTAGTTACAGCATATTTAACCTGGAAATACTCGGAGACTAATTACTTGCTAAAAATGCCTGTTAAATTTACACAAAACTAATATTTTCTTCTCTGCTGAGAAAATAAACATAAACACTTCAAACAGAAGCACATACCAGCGGACTGTCAGAAAAAAGCAGATCACAGCATGTACACAACCTTTGCTTACTTGATGAAAGCAAGCTGGAATAGGAAGTGTGTAAATCAAAGCACCTATTTCTATGGATGCTTACAGCTGGAAAGTAGCTCCCAATGCTCAATACACATAATATGTCTCAGGTTTCTGTGGTTAAGATGACCCCTGAGATTTAGAAAGTCTTTTTTTCCCACCCCCGTGACTGAAGAAGAAGTCGAGATTTGTTGTTTCTGCTTTTCAAGGTTGTTAATTTTCTCTTATCTATTACATTCTTTTTATATTTATACAAACTATATATACTTTATTTACAATAATTTTCCAATACCTATCACCTATGTTAGACAGTCTGTCTCTACTCTAAACCAATCCAGAACTGTCACCATCACAGCAGAAGATGGAGGACAAGAAGAAGAAGAAAGACAGGACACGCCCAGATTCCTCCATCTTGCCTCTTGAACTCCCATTCTAAAACCCAAAAATTCTACTTTTTCACCCTGTGACAAATTAACTATCATTCTACTCAAACTCTTGTGGCTTGTAAATCTTCACACAAAGTTGGTAATCTTTTCTATGGACTAAAATCAAACGCACAAGTGTTTTTGACTCTGTGCCAAGGTCTCTGAGCCCCTTGCCAGGGTCTCGAATCAGCCAGGGCAGCCAGAGGAATGTCCTGGGTCCTGACATATAGGTAGCTGTATTCTCTGCCTCTTTAGCACCACTTTTCCCACCAAGGTAGATCAGCACCTACCAATGGGTCCTCTGGGAATGGCCAAAACCAGGTGACATTGTCTACAACAGGCCATATCCAAAACCACATCCTTCCACCTCATCCACAAGTGGAAGTTGAGCAATTGGAAGACATCCCACCATTGGGTCATAAACCCAGCTCACATTTTGACAGTGAAAGTACTCACGTATGACTCAGCTTCACAGAGCAGGGACACTCCCAAGCCCTGCACTTCTGCTTGTTCTGAAAATAGGTTAATGAAATTTCTTTAAAAAAAACCACCCAGCTACATATTGTCTTTTCACAATCTCTTTCAGATGTTCACCAATTTGTATGATTTGTGTTGTCATAGTGACTGGAAGTCTCAGGTGACATGGAGGGACTCTTATGGCAAATGACTCACTAAAATGTACTGAGTCAAAGTTCCTCTGAAGAGCTAATTTAGGATTAAAATGCTCTGATTCCTGAATAGAGACAAAAAAAAAAGAAGATTGTTGATCAAACTTCAACCCCAGAAGTCTAAATTGTCTTCAGTGGGAGGAAATAAATGCACTAAACCACTTACAAATCACCCTCCAAACTACTCCAGTAAAAACTGTGGAATGTAAGGAGATGAAAGCCAGTGACACTTTAAATCATGACACTGCAATTTGCTACCTCATTAGTTGATAAATAGCAAGTTCAGCTGCCCTCACATGAGAGGGGTGAAATGATTGGGAAGGCATTAAACCTTACTTTCTCCTTTTCTTCACAAGTTGAGGCTTAAGGCAGAATATACTAATGAGAATATGAGGGAAAGTGGTTTCCTTGAAGACTCACAATGGTTGGAAACCATATTCTGAACCCAGATTTTAAGAGTGACATCTCAGGGCTGACCACAAAATACTTTTAACTAAATTCTTCAACTCAATGTGTTATTGCTTTTTCCTCAAAAAACTGTACAAAAACCCCAGAGACAAACTAAACAAGACCAGTAGGAGAAAACCTGACTAGGTAAAAAAAGTCCTGTACTTCAAGAAGCAACGTCCCTGTGGTTGCAATATTTTAAGAGATTTTTTTCTTTCTAAATAATTTTAGTAATTTCTTTGTTCAACAAGATGAAGTGCAAAGTCCTACATGTGGGGATGAACAACATCAGGCAGAGGTATATGTGAAAAGCGCCCACATATACCAGGTGAAAAGCAGCTTGACAGACAACAACCTGGGGGTACTGATGAACACCAAGTTGAACATGAGCCAACAGTATGTCCACGTTGCAAAGAAACCAAGGTTAACCTGCCGTGCATTAGGCACAGCATTGCCAGCAGGTCAAAAGGGGTGATCCTGCCTCTCTGACACTGGTGAGGTTGCCCCTGCACAGTTGTGTCCATGTGGGTCTTGTGAATGCAACAAAGACACGGACATATAGTAGAGAGGGCAATAAATGGCCAAAAAGATGACACAGGTACTGGAGCATCTCCCCTGTAAAGAGAGGTTGAGAGAACTGGGACTGTTCAGACCTCAGAAAAGAAGGCTCAGGCAGACCTTATTCATGTCTAAAAACGCCTGAAGAGAAGGTCTAAAGAGGACAGAGCTGGCCTCTTCAGTGGTGCCCAGTGAAAGGACATCAGAAAATGGGCACAAACTCAAACACAGAGATGTCATCTGAACACCAGGAAATATATTTTCTCGCTGTGAGGATGACCAAGCACTGGCACACCTGGCCCAGGGAGCTTGTGAAGTCCCCATCATTGGAGATACTCAAAAGACAACTGGGCACAGCCCTGATCAACCGGCTTTGGGTGGCCCTGCTTACGCAGAGATATTGGCCCAGACAATTTCCAAATGTCACTTCCAATCAATTATTTTGTGTTTCTGTGACAATAAGCAGTTATATCAATATTTGCAACTGCATGCTCATCTTCAACTTATTTCATCTTTTCTTTTTTTTTCTTATTTCACATTTTTTAAAGTAGCTGTAAAGAATGAAATGCAGAAGAAGCTTATTGCACCACACCCTCACACAGCCTGTCATGTAAACACTTCACTTTTTGTTGACTGTAAATGTTTAGTATATAAGACCAGGATTTATTTTCCTTAATTCTGTTTATCTAAGTAACTAAGTAACTTGTTTGTCTGGGCTTCTGCTGCAAGCAGTACAGCTCATTACAGGCATTGTTAACTGTGCTAAATGGGCATTTTTATGCAACAGAAACCTGAACTGTTACCAAAAGGGAGGTTTCCACATTCCCCATGCTCCTGCATCCCTCCAGGGAAACAGTACACTGGAACCTGATTCTGCTTATTCCAGCAGCTGCTAAAAGAGGCACAGAAGGAGCAATGGCATGAATGGAGCCAGAGGCATGCTGACTTAGAGTGAGCCTCTGGCCATGACCTCAGTCTACTTTTCTCCAATGGCTTTAAAAACATAGCTCATACTAGGCTGTGTGCTAGAAAGAAATTAATCTCTTCTGTTGTAATTAAATGTATTTAATATTAAATCTGATCAGTTCAGCTGTGTCCCAGAAAAATCCTACAATCTCCAGTGATTCAAAATTAAGTCTTGTGTGTCTGCAAGTGCTCAGTGTTGAAAAACATGCAAGAAAAAAAAGATAGAATTTTATTCTTGTTACTTTGATCAGACACCTTTACATCAATTGTTAGAATTTTAAACTTACTGAGAGGATGAATCAGTACTCCTGTTACTATCTAGTGCTATGTGATAAAAGTGAGCGTGAATGGCAAATAATCAGAAAGTACCTACTGAGAAGCTCCGCTTAGGCACAGAAGAATACATTCAAGCATAGCACGATATTAACAAAGAATGTGCCAGTTATCCAGAATAACACTAAAAGTGAAACATGCTTTGTCTATGATAATAATGTGATACACAAAACTATCCCTGAAGGAATGAGATCAGACTCCAGTCATTTTTAATATGATCATTTTTCATCTGTTCATTAATCCAATTCATCATTTATATTCAAGATTTGCATATTTAACTCACTGGACATCTGTCTGTTGCTTTCAGTCTAGTTTGTCTGACACAATCCCATAAATGCTCCCATATGTCAATTACTTCAATCTAGTAAACACAGAAAAGAGATGGAGGGTGCCAATGAATCTTGCTAAGCTTCTCCCACAACTGAATCACTGTGGCACAAAAAATAAAATACTATAAAAGAGGTACTAGGAAACAATCACAAGAAACAGCTGCCTAGATTCACAGACTGGATTAAAGCAACATAGCTGAAGTTGGAACCTCTGGAGCTATGACTCAAAGGAGAAACAGACTGTGAGATTGTGGCTATTCAGGCTACTTCTCAGGCTTTGACTGAAGTGTTACACAGCAATACCCTGCCATCCTACAGCTCCAAGCAGTCATCTATTGACTGTTGCATGTCCAGAAGTCCTTGAGAAGTGCCAAAGGCACATGTGCAAATCTGTTACACATACACAGTCTAATCCAGGGGACAAGGAAAACTAAGCATCTCCAAGTTCTGAAAACTTTCTATCAAAAGTTCATTCTTGTTCAAAGAGCAGGCAAAAAGTGAGCTTAAAACAATCCTACCAGAAATGTTAACACTCATCTGCTGGAGATATAAACATTTGCATTCATATGAGTGAAGAAAGCTGCAGAAGCTATGCATTAACTTTCTGCATACTGAATCACCAATTTGTTAGAATATTTGGTGGTGTTCTCAACCTTTGTTGTCAGTTATGGAGTTTGGTGTCTCCAGCTTACTTAATGACAAAGCAATCATCGCTACATCACCTCCATGCAGACAGCTTCCCTACCTCTGCTTTGTTCTGCCTCAAAGCCAAAGTAGTAATGATAATTTAAGTACTGGGACCTGAGAGACTGGGACAGTTCAGAGCTACCCAGATAATCTGAAGGAGTGCATACAGAAAAAGGCGTGCAGAAAGACTGTCGGACAGGATTTTCAGTAGCGGGGTAAGCCACAATTTTTAAATGCTTCACTAAGAATTCACAATTCACAAAACCTTTTCATTTGCTAAAACTTTTCCTTGAACAAAAAAAAAAAACTGGAAAAAAAATAGAAGAACACAGGTAATGAAGTGGAAAGCCTGGAAGGTACAGAAATAGGGAACGATGCATTGTTCTGTAAATCCATAATGTTTCTCTTGCCACAGGAGACCAATAGAAAATTAGGCCCCAGTTTTAAACCTACTTAATTTTTATTAATTATTAGCCTCTAACTATTATTCTAAAGGTGCAAATATATACTGTCATCCACATTAACATTAAGATGTTCTTATAAATTTATAACTGCTATATAAGTTTAAAACTGATTTAATTTCTCCATTTAATGTAGCTGAGTTTTGGCAGCAGATTATTTTAGATGTGCAACTGTGAACAAGGTGGAAGATGAAAACCACCAACAAAAACCTTTTTTTCTAAGCATAATCCACAGTTTTTATATAAAGTTCTTCATCTCAACTACACCTGCTTCACTCCTCGTTTCTTGAGGTAGTCTTGGTGATATGGGAGCAGTAGAATTACAAGTACAGAAAAACAGCTCAGTTTCTTCTCTGTAAATCTGTGGTGAGCATGAAGATCCCCTCTGTCCAAATGAAAATTTGTAGATTGATTTCCTTGGTTGCTTGCTTCCAGCTGCTACAAAAAGATGTGGCTAGTCAATAGAAAGAAGACTAGTTTACAGTTTTCTCTTAACTTTTAAATTAATGACCCATTTCATTCAAAAAATGCTTTATTATGATCACCCCATGGCTGTTTTCCCCAGCTTTTCGCATCAAGTTTCTTTGTTGTAAATAATTCATAGAAATACAGAAAAATACGGCCTTCAGCCAAAATAATTTCCCACTCAAAAACGAGAACACTAAAGGTCAGTGAGAAAGTCATACAGTGACTCAGCAGGAAACATGTAGGACATAGACAGAATCTGAGTCAGAGACACAGAGTTTATTGACTGCTGTGCATCTCCCTGGGAGGGAGATATCAAACAACAGGCTCTGAAACATCTAGCTCTCAAAACAGAAAATCTAAAATGAACAACAATCCTTCATTCATATGGCAATCTTGTGGATTTGAAAAGTGTTTTAGCATGTAAAATTCTCAAAAAATAAGGACAATATTAGAACTTAAGAACATAAGAACTGCCTTTCCAGCTACAAAAGAGGTTAATTTGATTGAACAGTGCCCTCTAACACTTGATTAAAGGAAAAGAGAAGAAAAATATAAGTATGGGGAGATATTATTTTAATATATTTTCTTCATTTTCCACAATTTCCAATCCAGAGACCACCATTACTGAGTTTTGCAGAACATCTTTCACCCCTTTGACTTACCAGAAATACCCTTTTTTTCTGTATTCGTATAATGAGAGGTTGTATAAAGTCATTCTCTTACTCAACCTCTCAACCAAAATGTATTCAGAAAGTATGAAAATTAATTTCTGGAAATGCCTTTTCCCCTTTATATCACTAAATACAAATGAGTAAGAAAAGTTCAGAAGCTTCCCCCATATGTGGACATATTTTTCTTCCTTTTCTTTTTTGCCGTTTTATCTTTTTTTTTTTTTTCAATGAAGACGCAATAAACTTAGAATAAGAGGGGAAAAAATAAAAAATATAGAACAAATCTTAAATGTTACTCCAATATATTCTAAGAGGAAAAGAAACAAGGAAAGAGTAGTTGTGAAAAAAAGATCCAAACCATTTAGTCCAACTCTTGCTGGGTTTGCAAGAAGGCTCCAGCTGGAAACCTAAGCTAGACTATATTCCAAGCTGCGTGGTTTTAACGCAGCTTTAATCTGTCCAAAGAATAGCTACAATATCTGCTATGCAAGCCACATGTTATTTGCACCATGCTGGGGGCATGGGGTGGCTGCAGAAAAGGAAAATCTATCAGTGACAAATCAGACATATAATCAGGGAATGACATAATCTGTTTTTTACTGATACATCTCACATGCTTTCATGCAATTTTGAGGTTTCTATTTGAGTGCTTGGGTAACTTTACAGAGGTTGCTCTTTTTCTCAAAGTGGGACTGATTGAAGAGTGGGATTTTTTCTAAAATCATAACAGGAAATATGAAACAATTATGTCTCACTGGATGCATTTTCAGCTGTTTTTTCTTTGGATAATTAGAAAAACTCTGAAACAATATAATTAAGTGGTGAAGCTTACTAGTCAATTTAATTATGTATTTTATGGTTACACAAGAGAAAGCTAGTGCCTAAGTGATGCTGGCTTGCTGATATCTGGAGAGAAGACTTCTGTCTTCTGTGAGAAGCTGCTCCCACAATGGACTGGGCCAGTTTCCACCCAGCATCATGATGAATGCACCATTGGCCAAAGCTGAGCCCATCAGACACACAAGTAATGTCTCTGTGATAACATGTTTTTAAAAGGGTGAAAAATGCTGCACAGCAGCATCTGTGAGAGAGGAGTGAGAAAATATGAGAGAAAGAAGTCTGCAGACACCAAGGACCCTGGAGAAGCAGAGGAAGGAGGCGGTCCAGGCACCAGAGCAAAGATTCCCCTGCAGCCTGTGATGCAGACCACGGTGAGCCAGGTTGTTCTGCTGAAGCCTTGAGGATCACAGTGGATCAGATATCCACCTGCAGCTCATGGTAGGCCCCATGCTGGAGCAGATGGATGTGCCCCAAACAAAGCTGCAGCCCATGGATATCCCACACAGCTCCTGGCAAGGGCTGCAGGAGGAGACCACACTGATGCAAGTTTTCTGGTGGGATTTGGGAGCCCGTGAGGAACCACACTGAAGCAGTTCATTCCTAAGGGACTCTTCTACCCTGTGGAAGGAGGAGCAAGTTTGTGAAGAATCGCAGCCCACGGGAAGGAGTCTCATTGGAGAAGATCATGAAGGACTGTAGCCTATATTTAAGGATCCCACACTGGAACATGGGAACCAGGGAATAAGGAGTGGCAGAGACAACGTGATGAACTGATTCTCCATTCCTCAACCCTCTGTGCTGATGAGGGTAGGAGAAGATGGAGAAGTTGATAGTGAAGCTGAACCCAGGAAGAAGGGAGGGGTGGGAGGATGTCCAGTTTATCTCGGCTGTTTGAGGGGCCTGGAAAGGCCCGAGGGTGACCTTGGGGCAGCCCGGGTATCGAAGGACGAGAAGAGGCTTCAGTTCTTCTTTCTGGTTTTATGTTTATTAATTGTTTATCTAAAAGATGTTCTTTCAGCCACCAGAGATCTGCTCAGCAGTCAGCCATGGGCACACTGTCTCCGCCCTCCGGGGCAGGCACCTATCTTTATATCCATTGTGACGTGTACAATATTTATCATTTTCCCCCAATACCATCTATTCTCATAACTCGGTGTACTCTTAGTATTAACCAATCCAAAGGTGCCACCGTGGCCAAAGAAGATGGAGGAGAGGAGGAAGAAGAAGGAGGGCAGGACACACCCCAATTCCTCCATCTTACTCCTCTAAACCCCCCTGTACATAAATCCTAAACCTTGTGTCTCACTCTCTAATTAACTAATCCCTTCACCATTCACCCGGTGAAGCCCTCATCCTTGTCGTCTCCTGTGCAGGGTTAAAGTCCAGCTACCAGACACTTCTGGCAACATTCCAGGACTCCCGAGCCCCCCAAGCTGGTCTCGGAGGCTCAGCATCTCAGGACTGAGATCTTGAGATCCGACATCTCCCCCTTCTGTTTGCCCCAAGAAAACCTCTTTTACAATCTGATTCATGGCATCTGGGACGACATGGATGAGGACTAGGAAAGCTATTACAACATAAAATCCTAAACTATTAAAACATAAAATCCTACCCTTAAAATTCTTCTCCAAATGGGAGAATTGTCAAAGAAATCTGCCCTTAAAATTCCTCTCCAAATGGGAGAAATGTCAAAGAAATCTACCAGCTGATCAATATATGATCCTTTGTCAGTTTCCCCTGTAATAGATAAATTTACCCCATTGCTTATTGCAATTCAAGATCCCAAGGAGAAAACCTCCCAGTCTTTCGTTCTTATACAGAAATATTCAAGACCCCAAAGAGAAAAAACCCCCCCCAGAGTCTTTCGTTTCTCTTGTTTCTCTTCTGAGTTGTCCTTTGCAGTCTGAGTCCCGACTTTTGTCTGAGTATTCGTTTCTTCTTATATCTTGTTGAGGAAAATCGCTGGATAGTTGCAGACTTGTTACGAAATGATGCTGTAGCTCTGCTGACAACTGCCTCTTTGTTCCGCGATTGTTGCTGTTTGCAAGCTCACTCAGGGGTTACCTAGTTTTTGATTCAACTGACAATAGGGTTAGAAAACACACAAGCCTCCCCAGGAGGGGAGAGGCTTGGACTCCACGAGGGTTTTTTACCAAAGGCACCAAGTCTGGAGAGGGCCCCTCCTCGCCCGAGACGTTACCGTGGGTCCGGCCCGCCCCCGCCCGCGCTCTTTACTCTGCGCATGCGTGCTTTCCGAGCCGCCCTCTGTCTCTCCCGAGGTAATTTTTTCCTCTCCCTTTTTGTTCCGCCTCTGAATTTTCCCCCTTCGGTCTGCCTCTGACTCTCTCCTCCTCCTCCGACGCTGTGTGTGTGTGGCCTTTCGTCAGTGTGTGCGGCCGCCCCCGCCGGCACCCGCGCCCGCCGCGTTCGCATCGATCTGCGTCCCGGGTTTTTTGCGTCACAACCGCGCGCCCCCTGCGTCTCCCGGCAGCCTTTCTGGGATTGCGCAATTCCCCTAATTTCGCTGCATGGGTCAGACGCCCCGGCTTTGGTTTGTGGCTTCTCCCCCCCGGGTTTTTTGCGAGTTTTGCCCGCCGCGCGCGTTTCTGCTACCTTGCCGGCCCCCGGGGCCGCTGCCGCCCCTGGCCCTGAGCTTAGCAAAGCCGTATCTGAACACGCGTCTTTTGTTTTTTCTTCAGCCGCGCTCCCCGCCTGCTCCGCCGCTGCCTGGCTGCCGCGAGAAAGCGCCTCCTCTGATCCCTTTTTCTCCTCCCCCTGCTCTCCCCCCTCCATGCTCTCTGGACTTTTTGGACGCTTTTGGGGTTTTCCAGGGTTTTTGGGTTTTGGGACCGGGTATTTTAATAATATTTCTTGCTCTTTTTCTCCAAGAGCATTTTCCTCTCGGCCTTTTAAGGCCAGAGCTAATAATTTTTTCCTGGAGCCTTGCTCCCCCCTCTCTTTCAGAGAGCCCCCCCCCCAGACGTCTGCTGCGTCTGTTGGGTTATTTCTTCCTGGCCTTTTAAGGCCAGAGCTAATTTTTTTTTTTTTTTTTTTTTTTTTTTTTTCCGGAGTCTTGCTCCCCCCCTTTTAAGGGCCCCCCCCCCGGACGTCTGCTGCGTCTCGGGGGTCTTCCTTCCCGGCCTTTTAAGGCCAGAGCTAATTTTTTTTTTTTTTTGTATGTTTGTGTCACACCTTATAAGGTGGACAAAATTTCCCGTTGTTCCTGGGAAGGTGTGCCCCCATGTTCTTATTTTTCAGGCTTTCTTACCAAATCTGTTGTTCAGAGCAGTCTGGACTTCTCGATCTGTCCAGCAGATTACGAGAGGTGGACCCAGGGCGCCTTCTGGTTCCAGTCCGGGCTGTTCTGCTACGAATTCTCTTCGGCAGAAACTGAGAGATGGAATTCTCAGTGACTGCTGGTTTTTTGCAGTCTCTGTTGGCTTTTTTTTTTCTTCTTCTCTCTTTTTCTTCAGGGCTTTGAAGGTGGTGGTGGTGCCCCCCCCCGAAAGGTTGTGGTGGTCGGAGCTCACCCAGTGGAAGCCAAATGTCCGGTTTTTCTCCCCGAAAGGTTTTGTGGTGGTTCTGGCCCGTCCAGGGACGCCAAGTGTCCGGTTTATCTTCCCCCGAAAGGTTGTGGTGATTCTGGTCCGTCCAGGGACGCCAATTGTCCGGTTTATCTCGGCTGTTTGAGGGGCCTGGAAAGGCCCGAGGGTGACCTTGGGGCAGCCCGGGTATCGAAGGACGAGAAGAGGCTTCAGTTCTTCTTTCTGGTTTTATGTTTATTAATTGTTTATCTAAAAGATGTTCTTTCAGCCACCAGAGATCTGCTCAGCAGTCAGCCATGGGCACACTGTCTCCGCCCTCCGGGGCAGGCACCTATCTTTATACCCATTGTGACGTGTACAATATTTATCATTTTTCCCCAATACCATCTATTATTATAACTCGGTGTACTCTTAGTAATAACCAATCCAAAGGTGCCACCGTGGCCAAAGAAGATGGAGGAGAGGAGGAAGAAGAAGGAGGGTAGGACACACCCCAATTCCTCCATCTTACTCCTCTAAACCCCCCTGTACATAAATCCTAAACCTTGTGTCTCACTCTCTAATTAACTAATCCCTTCACCATTCACCCGGTGAAGCCCTCATCCTTGTCGTCTCCTGTGCAGGGTTAAAGTCCAGCTACCAGACACTTCTGGCAACATTCCAGGACTCCCGAGCCCCCCAAGCTGGTCTCGGAGGCTCAGCATCTCAGGACTGAGATCTTGAGATCCGACAGGAGGAAGGTATTTTAAGATTAATTCTTATTTCTCATTATTGTCAAATAATAAACTAAATTAAATTAATTTTGCCAAGTTGAGTCTGTTTTGCCCATGATAGCAATTGAAAAGTGATCCTTCTCTCCTTAGCACACTTGCAAGCTTTTCATTGCATTTTCTTCCCCTGTCCTTTTGATAGAGAGAGTGAGTGATAGAAAAGCTTGCTGAGCACCTTATGGCCCAGCAGGGCAGGAAAGCACTGGAAGGTGAGGGGTGTACAGCATGTAAATTCTCACAGATAGTGAATAAACCTAGTGAATGACCACTCTGTAATTCTCTGAAGTTCAGGAAGGCAACCCTAATACCTGGAAAAACTCTATTTGAGGCATTTCTATTTATTCCTTACTATGAATTCTTACTAATTTATTGTCATGAAACATTATCTACTTTTTGATATATGGTAGAGTAAATGGTGCATTTGAAAGAGGTAGCTGTCTGAAATGATATACAAGGCGTAGAAAATTGTAGAAGGCATTAGTTTCAGACAAAAATAGCAAAAAGCAATGCCAGAGACTTCTCCGGCTTACAGCTGGATCAACTTCAAAATCTGGTTTTTTGTCTCGCCATTCAGAATAGAAGAGTAAGGTTTTTTAATTAAGCCTGTTCATAGCATCTGCAGAACTGGAGAGTTGCTGTCTACATCAGAATAATGCTTGAGCTGCTTAAAAGACCAAGTTATGAAGTCAAGAGAAAGAACATCCAGTATTTATAACCCACATCATTAAATTTGTGGTAAAACTCACAATGAAAGAAAATAACAATTACACCAACTATATTAATTCTGAAGGATCCCAAAATTGCAATTAAGAATTACTTCCCAAATAACTGAAATACAGCAATACTTGAAAAATTACATTATACTGTTCAGAAGGTCTTTCGTAAAGACAAAAGAGCTATACAATTTTGATTCAAATTTCTAATTAAAAAGTGTATCAGTATTTTTTTTAATTGTCTGAGTAATACTGTGAACTTAAAACCAGGGTTGGATTACTTATATGATATAAAGTTTATGACATAAATGCAGAACCAGTGTCCAACACTTAGGCAGGAAACAAAAATCTAAGGTAGATTAAGAGAGACATGATTAGCAGAACAGTAAAGGAAAAAGGCTTGAATCAGTGTCAGACTTTGAAGATAAAATTTTGATGTCACCAGAGCTAGAGTAGAATTCAGTGACCTTAGAGATTTCCAGCATCATGGACAATCCACAACACCTGGACAGAGCTGACGGCGATGTCAGAGGACTCAAAGGGAAAAATGTGGAGCCAAATTCCAGGAATGTACCCCTTCCATTATAAAGGTCATTAAACTCACATGCATGGGAAACAAAATCATCTTTTCACCTATATAATCAACTGATCCAGTTTATCCTAAAAGAGACACAGGTGATCAGCTGAATAATCTTTTAAGAGTGTTGAGCTGAATTAACGCAACTGAATCCCACTCTGTTCCTCGTACTGATCTCTTTATTATATTGGCATCTGAGGCACCTCATGAGAATGTGGAAACTTCTTTTGAGATGCAGGAACTTAAGTGACTGTAGTCTGGGCATGACTCCCACCTTGGGTTCTTGAAGATACACATACTTGAATGATACCTCCACATATATTTATCAGAATTAAAACCAGAAATAGCATAGCCTGTCTGGAGTTCTTTAGTGATTACAAATGTATAGAAACAAATAGAAATAGATAGGATGCCCTCAAGTATAAGTCCACTTTTCCACAGCTGTAGAATGACATATCCAAAGTAAGACATGTCTTTTCCTTGCCTTCACCAGAAGCCATGACACACTTTATTTCCCATACCAAATGTGGTATTATTAATACAAAAAAAAACCAGTAGCACCACAAAATAGCCCTTGGCACATCAAAAGTTTAGACAGTAACTAAAAGTACCATTGACTTGAGAATATGCAAATATGTGTGACCTGCAAAGTCAAAAAGTGTGTTGTTTCCGAGGCAGCAGTTTGTCCTGGCCATAGTATTAACACTTTCAGCAAAACAAAACAAAGACAAAATAAAAAAGACTTCAGATTGTGGAGGGACCCGGGTTAGTGAAAATGTACTATGCTTCTTTGAAAGCCACATGTTTTAGGCTGGTCAGTCCCTTCAGCATGCCTACCATCCTACACCTTCTTCCAAGACTGAAATGAAATCCATAGATAAAAATTGCTTAAAATTATGAGGAGTAGCTTTTAGTTTTGATAAGACATCCATTTTTAACACATAAACAGAATTTACAAGCCAGCTTTTAGGTAACATATGGAAAAAATTGGCTGTGCTCATGTAAGAAAAGCCTAAAGACTTAAGATTTCAGCATCAGTTCAAAGTTTTGGATTTATTTGTCATTTACAGCATATATAAACACATAATAATACATGAAAGAAAGAAAATTAAAAGCCAAAACAAAAAGAAAGCAAATTCTCATGCAACAACTTTCTGGATTCTCTAAACAATGATTCTCCCTGGAAAGCAACTAAAAGAAAATGGCTTAACAGACACTCTTAAAGGTCATAAAGATGAAAAGCAGAGGCTGCCAACAGCTGGAAATAAACATATATTCGCAAAGAAAATTATGACATGATATATAAGACAAAGTTACATCATAAGGATACTTGGCCTTCTCACCATGGGATTTTTTTCCATGCTCTGTCAGTTGAGCAATATTTAATCTGACTTTTTTTCAGAACTACTTATTCATAAGAAAGACTATTATTTATACTGAAAACTATTTAAAATTGACTTAAAACAGAGGCATACTGAAAAATTTTAAATTTTCAGTCACATAAAGATAATTGCAACACAATAACATTCTTTCTGGGCTTGAGGGGAAAAAAAAATGAAGGGCCCTGGTTCAGCTATTGCATTTATCAGTTATTAATTTTACTACAGTTAAAACTAGTATTAAATAGCTTAATCCAGACTTCCTTTAAAAGTCTCACCTCAGAGGAGTCCCAGTTGACATTTCAGGCATTAACTGGGAGTATAGCTCAGCACAATCACCATTTGGTATCTGTTCAGTCTGTAGAGAAACTCTGCAGCTGGCTAAGTTTCTGATACCAGAGCTCACCTGACATCTAGAATGCTGCTCCTGAGACTTGTCAGAAGAAATGTGCTGCTGATAGCTCAGAAAACTCAATTTCATTGCACCTTTTTCATGCATAATAAAGCAAGTAAAATGTTCCTCCAGGCCCAGGCCTGACACCTTTAGAGCTCAATTCTTGAGGCATATTCAGAGTACATGAAGTGTACCAATCTCTCCATAAGGGAGATTGAAGTGTCCCTCTTTCCATCACTGCACAATGATTAGAGTGATTAGCAAAGATTTGTATGATGGCCATTTAAGTCCACTCTTTTCTTGGGGGATTAAAGATACTGTTCCTGCTGTCCCAGGGAATCTCATCCCCACAGCTCTAGGATATTCAGAAGAATGTATGTTTCTAGCATAAGACGGCATGAGGGGAGAATGGAGAAAATGGGAGTTGTTTTCATTAGCTCCATTCAAACTGGGCCAATTTTCATTATTAAGAAAAGGTTCTTTGTCACCCTGTTTTTTAAAGTTCTTCTAAGCCTTCTGATGCTTACATTCTTGTAATGAACTTTCTCACAGACTTTATGTAAATAATTGTTTTGCATTCTTTTATGGAGGAGGAGAAATTTGATGGACTGTTAGTTTGTCCAGTATCATTGGAGAGGTGACACTGTCATCCTCCAATCCACTGTCACTTTTAGAAATCTATAAATGTTGAAGTTAGAAATTAAACTACCCTCCTTTTTACCCTGGAGATTCTAGTGTCCACGTCATTTTATTTCATGTCCTAAAGTGACAGTTCTTCAAACTAGATAGGGAGAAAGAACAAGAAAGACAGTGAGGAAAAACCCCAGAGAAAGGACTGATAAATGTGAATCTAATCTTTGATCATCTTTTGAGAGCAAGGACTGATGTTGCCTTAAGTTTGTTACTATGGCTTTATCTTCAAAGGAAAGCTGAGAAATGTTATGATTAACAACACTGCTGTTTACAACAATTTCAACACTGCAGTGTCTATGATTTCCCAATCAGCATGTTGGCACTCATGAAACATCCATAGGTACTTAGCTCTGCCTAACAAAATCACAATATGTTTCCACTACAAAAATGAGCATGCCAAAGCACTTACTTGCTCTGCCCCTTCGGCAAGCTGACATGGCATGGCGTTCATGCAGGCTGGTAAACTCACTACCTTCCAAAACAGTGATCTTGGGCCAGATGCCAGTTAGATGGCAGAGACTAGTGCATGGGATCCATCTCCCAGAGCTTTGAAGTGGCCCACACACACCCGATAGGACACACGCACTGACCCACAGATGCTCTCACGTGGGCAGTTGCTGAACCTTCTGTGTACATGCTGCCTCTGGATGCTCATACTCCAAAAGCTCCAACTGCTTTGATTTTTTTTTAATTACTTTTATTCATATCAGACAGCTTTGCATGCTTTCTTAAGCTTGCCTTCTTGGTTGGAGACAAAATTATTGATCAGCAAAGGATCCATGACACACATAACCTACGCCTTGTCTTGGGACTCAGCAAAGGAACAAAAAGTGCTGTCAAGGCCCACAGTTCCTTGCCAAGGCCAATTGCAATAAGAAGGGTCCAAGTCTGCTATGCATTACCTCTTAAGAGAGGAAAGGCCTCAAAAACTAAAACCCATTGACAAGACTACTACTATGCTATGAGTAGGATGACTAACAATGGACGAAGAATTTCCCCATACAGAGGGCCACCTTTGGAGTTCCCTGTGGAGAACTGGCCCTGGATATCCACCCTGAGACCGTCATAAGTCACCAGCCCATCTCAGTGGAGAAAAAGATTGGCATTTGTTACTCTTCACTTCATTACCCCAACTTTTGCCAAATACTGGGTAACCAAATTAGTTTCAAAAAACTTTTGACATGCAGGAAGGTGTATGAGTTTGCTGAGGCTACCAACTACACCATTTACACGTGACTAGTACTTAGCAGCAACGCTTGATTATTATTTTTGGCATAAGTAGTAGGGCAGAGATGCACTGAACAAGTAACTCTTCTTAAACTGAGTGTCCTGAAAGACAGTATCATGGGAAAGGGAAAATGTGAGAGTCAAAAGGATTAAACAACTGGGGCTTCAACACCACAGTTTGTTCATACTGCAACATGGGGTGGCTCAGCCAGGCCTGACAAAAAAACCAGATTTAATTATCTTGGATTGTCAATGTGCTACAGCAAAAATTCAATGAATTTTACACTAACAAATAATAACAACATATATCACCCTTCCTGCTGACAGAGATAGGTAAGTTTGTTCTGCACCATCTTACAATATTGTGAAAAATTTAGAAGAGTCCACATTGGTTTTCCTAATTTTCGTTCACTAAGACAAGTTGAAAACAAATCCCAGCACACAGCCAAAAGTATTTTCTTTGCTAGGGAGTATTAACAAATGTCCAAACCCATCACATGGCATTCTCCTGCAGATACTGATATCAGACCTGCTCAGAAACATAACAACTTCCATTGTTCAAATTCAATCAAATTCTGTAAGCATGAGATCTCAAAAGAATAATTAAGCCAATTATCATGGAAAGAATCTTAAGTTATTCTAGATAAAAACACAACTGCATGTGTGAAATTTTCAATTATTGACTTCTTCAAAAATTCAGGGAAGGAGGGAGGTCTCACTCTCTGAAAATGATAAAATAAAATTATAAAAATAAACGCTATCAGACCTTTTAAACATCTTGCTCTCAGTTTAATGTTCAGTCTTCTGGCTCTCCCACAGTCCCTTCCAACTGTGCTTTTGCAGCTTCACTACGCCAGAGCCACACATGGCAGATGCCACATGTCAACCTGATCTGGGATTTGTTGACTACTGGTCAGGCAACATGGCTACTGGACTGGCAGAATGCCAGCAAAGCCAGGAGCACAATCCCACTCTATGTGGCTCTATTGCAGCCACAGCCCTTCCCTGCAGCACCCCCAGCACTGGCCTGGAGCACACCTTCTCCACAGCAGGCACACATCCCTCCTGCAATGCCACAGGCACAGCAAGGAGCAGGTGTTGCTGTTGTCACCCCTACTTGCAGGCACACATCCATAGTGCACGTAGACATCAAAATGAGAAATGAGTGATGTGTGTTTAAACACACACTGGTCACTTGAGAGAGATGTCTCAGATATTTTAGATGCTGACCTCATAACAAACAATGGCAAAGAAATGAGCATCACTGCCATTCATCTGGATGAATACTAATTTGTCATCTCTTCAGGTTGCCTGTTCTTGTCTCAAGGTGGAACTGGTCTTGTCAGGCATACAGTCAATACAGGAGAAAAAAGAATGTTTTCTTTCTTACACCAGAACCAGTATGAAGATCCTCATCTGCCTTCCCTTGGCTTTGTCATACACTGAAGTAGTAGGAGTTTTAAGCCTTTTTATAGGTTTTCCATGAGCCTTGTGGCTCTCCCTGCTTTAGCATGCATGGATTTTACAAAAGGAACACTACAAAAGAGCAGAATAAAGGATGAACAAAGTACTGATCATGTGCCACATTTTAGTTACTCATAACAAGATTAAATCAGTTCCTATTACCAGCAAGTAAAGCACAGAAGTCACAGGACTGTGTGTGAAATGTGATGTTGAAGACCTTGCCCCTGCTTTGGATTACCATCCATTACTATTGCAATCCCTTCCTTTAAAATGTTGCTGAGAAAGTTATGGGACTTGAATTGCCCTTGTTCTACAGAACTAAGAAAAATTCCTTATACCTTATACTCTTCTTCAAGTAGATATTTAGATAATCAGTGTATAAGATGCAATCACAAAGCTGAAACTAAAACTGCAGTAGCAATTTAATAGAAATTTAGAGATATAATATTTTAAAAAACAGATTAGATATTTTTCTCACTGCTCTATAATTTTATAATAACTGTGGACCTGCCAAACTAACCTACTTCAGCAGTATAAATACAATGGATTATTTAATTTTAGCTGCATTATATAACATATTCTAAATTTCCATAATTTAGAAGTCTCTCACATAACTCTCACTTCTGGCAACCTCTTAAGAGATTTCTCTTTAACTGATTTTTAACCACTTACCTTAGCAGTACAGCCCTGACCTCTAGTGGATTCAGGGAAACAATACTGCAGGCAGGACAACATGCTAAGTTGGTTTCATAAACAATATCATTTAAACCTGGAAAAAGTAGAAAGCAAAGCCATGCAATCAGCCAAGGAATAGCTGTTTTATTAAACAGATGAAAATTAATTACAGGCTAACAGCAGCACTGGTTTTGCCTTAAGCCAACATCCATCTGATTGATGAGGTGTTTTGATTCTCAGCAGATGACTGCTCATTCCCATTGGGAGCTCTGTATTCTGTAACTCTTAGTTATCTGCAAAGTTTGCTTGACTTACCTTTTTTTTTGCTAACTTACCTTCAGACCAAAAGAAAGATACCTATGACTGGATTCAGAAAAACAAGTAAGACAGGCTAGGGATAAGTACATTCCTATTTTTCTGTGATCTGAGAATTAGACTAAGACCTGATTGCTGCAAAGGT
Source organism: Zonotrichia leucophrys gambelii (assembly GCF_028769735.1). Taxonomy (NCBI): domain Eukaryota; kingdom Metazoa; phylum Chordata; class Aves; order Passeriformes; family Passerellidae; genus Zonotrichia; species Zonotrichia leucophrys. The sequence continues at coordinate 66,311,909 of NC_088169.1, forward strand.
TTATGAACCTCTATTACATTCAATAAAAATTTAACACTTGCATGATACACTCCAGTTACCCAAAGACTGAGGGTCTTATGTTTCCTGTTATTTTTATCCCACTGTGAAAATTAAATCCAGAGCTCTGACAAGATTACTGAAATAATTTTCCAATTAAGTATGGGAGGCTTCCACATAAAGACAGCAGAAAATATGCAAGAGACAACATTAAAACATAAAAACAATTAAATTCAGCTGCCTTCATCTAGAAGGCCAACGAAAGACACAAAGCGATGGGAATGTGGTCTCCCTCTTTCAAATTCCTGACACAGGATAAATGATGCATGGACAGCCTTAACAGGATAGCCACAGATACTCTGCCATACTCCTTCCTACGTGCTCTACAGTCTCCAGCATAGAAGTCTCACTAAAGCACTACTGAAAGCTGATTCTCTTTATGTCACATTATATACCTGCATTAATGAATTAATGAATATAATGTTGTTCTGGTTTGCTGTGAACTAAGCAAATGCAAATTGGGCCAAATCAGACAGACAGAACATAACAAGGGTGACACTATGGGAAATAATAACAACAACAACAATAATAATAATAATAATAATAATAATAATAATAATAATAATAGTTGTTGTTGTTGTTGTTGTCATTTAAAAAAAAAAAGATACCTCTTCCAAAGAGTGACAAACGCACTGCACTTTAACATCATCTGTAAAAGTTTAAAATGCAAATATGCAGATATGTTATCCAGATTCTGAGTTCTGCAAGAGAAGGCCAACAAATCTGTTACTTATGAAGTTTGGACTACTCAGTCAGAGCAGCCCATCCAAAAATTAATTATGTAGAAATAGTACATTTCTTTGCTTATTCATTACAGAAGATGCTCAATAAAAGATATGATTTTTAATCCTTTAAGGAGAAGAAAACATCCTATTTCTATCCTTATTACAGATTTATTAATTCAATATCTACATTAATTTTGTTCATAATCCAAACACATATATTAGACTTTTCCAAATAAGAATAATTTGACAAAAATTTCTAGGGATCCTGAGGCTGCCCTTAACTTTGCTACGCTGCAATTCTTGCACTCAGACATCATTGCCTTAATTAGAGGGCCTCATTTTATTGTTCCACTATGGTTTGCCATGGCAACCTCACTGTTTAGTTCACTGCTTTGATTGGTCATATTGGATCAACTGGTACTGGACAAAATTATCTTCCCAGAAATACTCTAAATATAATGGTTTCTTTATAAGCCTCCCTTTATGTGCTAGCAAGCTAGGTACGTTTGGCATCATAGACTTGAATTTTTTGGCTATATCTGTATTGCCCTAAGTTCTCCTTGAAATGCCTTCAGTGCCAAACTCCTCCAACCACAGGTTCCTTGGCTCTTGGAAAGAATATGACACCTATCCCAAATCCAAATACCAGACTGAGCTAGCATCATGAGACATTAATTACTATAAGCATGCTTTGGCATTCTCATAAGGGTTTCTATGTCAGCCCATGTCAAGAAAAGGACCAGCCAGAGCAGCCTTCCTATCTGAAGTACAGCTTGGACTGCATAACCTCCTCAGGCCCAAGCTAATGTTGCCTTGCCTGCCTCCGGACCATCAGGAAGCCAGTCTATTCTGACCACTGTACATGTCCTCAGTTTTTACTTTCTTCTCCCTGCCTTTCTCAAGCAAATAGAAAAAACTGTATCCAAAAATCAGTCCTAGTAACCTCAGCCTCTGGCTTACTCCCTGTGGCTCAGAACGTTTCAGACTTACCACCTCTATTAAATCTCCTTGCTTTATTTGCTATCCTGAAAAGGATTGCTAGCTCCTGGATTAATTCTCTGAAAGCCACATTTCTGTGTACAGAAATGCAAGCAAGCCTTTACCCACTTTATCTCCTACTGAACAGTTTTTGCTGTGCCTAATAGGAACTGTCAAGGTCCAACTGTCAAGTGGGGAGCAATAGGGAAAGAATGGAATTAGACATGCCTATGTCACAAAGTGTAAGTCAGAAAATTCAGAAAATCAAGGCTGTTTTTAAGGTGTCTCTCAGAGCTGAGGTACGAACTTGCAGAAAGGCCCAGTTTGAGATGGAGACAGATAATTCTAGGTGTCTCTATGTGTTACTGCTCCCACAGTCGGAGGAACTCTTCAAGGCAGCCAAATCCCAAGGGAGTGACTTGTTTGACCAGCAGGAGGCTGACTAAGACAGAGGTAACGTCCCCAGCTGAAGAACACAGATCTCTCAAGCTTTGTGCTACACTTGCCAGACCTCTAAAATTCTATTTAAACAGCCATGTTAGAAATATCTGCCTACAAAAGAATGGATGGTTATACCTGACAAGGTGTATCTGACTTTAAAAGTAAATGGAAACTGTGGGCCTTCTTCACATCTGCAAATCATTTAAGTCCTGAATACAGATGTACATAATCAGGGTAGGAAATGTTACCAGAGGGATTTATAACTGCCCACACAGAAAGCCAGTGACATAACTGATTTAGAATTCAGGAGTTCATGGCTGTTTGCCCTAAGTTTCATCCCCATGCCTACAGTCTGTCTGACTTGAATGAAACAATTTCTACTTACAGCATGCTGTCATTTCTTTTTAATGTTTATACTCAAATAAGAGGGACCCTACTTGAATCACTGTCTCAGCCTCAGCATATAAATCTGACTCAGATTCATAGGCCTGTAATCCATCTAATTTTGAAAGAGCACAGGAAAATGAAGAACAGCTTTGCAATTTTGTACTGGGATGGGTCTATGAGTATGGCTACAGAACTCTGGTACTCCCAGGCATACAGCACATAAATTTAGAAAAAAATTAGGTGAAAGGATGGCACAACTGCGTCTTCAAAAGAGATTCAAAGTTGGATGAAATGCAGTTGCTGAACTGTTGGACCATACATCTATTTAGTGCCTAGATGAGTCAAGGAAGAACTGCCACCTGTTCCTGCTCCAGAACAGGATTCCAGCCATCTTTTCTCTGGTGTTCAGGAACAACTTGGGCTCCTAAAAAATCAATAAACTAGCCTTCCTGCTGCTGAAAACAGGTGTCCAACTTATTTATGCCCGCAGCTGAAGAACAGTGATCCCATCAGATGTTTTTATTCTATGCACTGAGAACCTCTGAGATACTCTAGGCACAGCCAGTAATTGATTCCCAACGTTTTGGCTATACTGTGAGACACAGAAGGGCTCCTAAGAATCCAGCGCTGAGAGCAAAACAGTGTCAGCACCAAGTCAAAGTACTTGTGTAGTCCTACAAGAAGCACTTCACTCTATCCAGAGCTACCTAGGGCTCCCAGTGTCTACATTTTCTTGAGTTTTCAAGTCGTCCCTAGCTAGGACATGTCAGCACCGCAAGGTTAACAAAGACATTGAAGGGTGGTGGTAGGTGTGGTTTTTCCTATAGGACTGGCTGCAGGATCACAGGGTAGCACGTTCACTCATTGCTGTGAACAAACAGATTATGGCTCAGCCACAAGTGCTAGAAAGGTCTGGGGAAAACGTGCTGCAAGTCATAAAAGTGCTGTGCTCAGGGACATATGTACAATGTGTGGTGTAGATGTGCCTGGCAGAGCTTGAGTGGGCTCCATCGGCCCATGAGCTCCCCAGGGAAGGGACTGAAGCACCAAGCTTGAGAAGTGTTTGGACACTACTCTCACGCACACGGTGAGACTCTCGGGGACGGTCCTGGGCAGGGACAAGAGATGGACACACCAAATATCCTTACAGCATCCCTGAGACACACAGCAGCCCATCCTGATCTTCACAACGGCATTAAAGCTGTGACTCGCAGTGCAGTCCAGGCTCTTTACTACCACTAAACCCCTCGAACTCCTCGGCACCCATCCGTGTCCCTCACCGACCCACACTCCCACCTCCACCGCGGCCCCGGCGGCGCTCCCCGCCCTCGCCCGCCCCTCGCGGTCTCCACGGCGACCCGCCCGCCCCTTCCGGCCGCGGCTCGGAAGCGGCGGGGCGGAAGCGGCCGGGGCGCCGCGCCGGGGGCGGATGCGCGGGCGGGCGGCGGGGCCGCAGTGCCGGGGGCTCCGCGGGAGAGGCCGCCAGGTACCGGCGGGCACGGGGCACTCACAGCCGGGGAGGGGGCGGCGGAACGGGCCGGGCCGGGCGGGAAGGGAAGCGGGGCCCGGCCTGCGCCCTTGGCTTGCGCCGGCCCGGCCCTTCCCGGCCGGATGCTGCCGTCGGGGGCTGCGCCGCTCGTTCTCCGCCCCGGCGGTGGCAGCAAATTTTTTTTATTTGTTGATTGACAGCTTGCTGTGAGTCAGTTTTAAACCAAACAATGCTAGAAGACACCGCTAGTGGAGGTGTTGGCTATGGTGTTGGCTAATAACACCTTCTCAAAAGCAAAACAAAAGAGATGTTTTGTGTGATGATGTGGTGTGCTAAACTCTGCTTTTCATTAAGTGTTTTAGCCTCCTGTGCATCTGAGGTTGTGACACCTAGCAGACTAGGTGGACTGCTGCCATAGAGAAAAGTGTGTGTACGTTTACGTGCTTGTTGCTTTACTGTTGAATAAAACTAATGTAAAATGATTGTGAAAAGTAGTAGTAGTCGCTGGAGTGAGAGCCTCTGCACTAGCAGCGGGTGGAACACTTTTTTCTACTCTTGGAGGAAACTCTGCTAATGAAATTAAAGTAGAATTAACCACCAGAAGTGTTGTATTTAAATGAAATAATGATGTCGTTTCTCAATGGTATTTTTTTCTCCTTGAATTTTTTGTTTTTAGTACCCCAAGTCTGACCATCAAATATGATTCTTTGCCTGCTACACGAAACTTCTTAAGTACTCCTTTTGCCATTTGGCCACATGGCTTCAACTACAATGGTAAGTTAGGATTTCAATCGTATATTTTCAGATCTTTTTGCTCTAGTCTGCTGACTGTCTGGCTGATGAGGAGAATGCCACTAATATTTGACATTTTCTTTTAAAAATTTGTTTTGCTTGTTACTGCTGAATTCTGATATTTCCCTTTTCAGGAGTGTCTTCATAGCTTTTGGATACTTCTAAACACTTACTCACTGGCCAGTGCAGCATAGGAATTGCCATATCATGCTAGTGGTGTTTTCAGTCAGGAGTGATAGCCGGAAATTTGGTGTATATAAATCCTACTTCTACATAGTAGTCTTTTATTCACAGATGCTAATATTGACATGGATTTTTACCTAATGTTAAACAGTCAGTGAATTGAATATTTGAAATCATACCTGGACATAGGTATTGTTGAAGTATCTACTAGATATATTCTCTTATATAGAAAGATCAGTATTTGACATTTTCATAAAAACACCTAGACATTTGAAAATCATAATGTTCTGTCAATCATAATGTTCTGTCATGAAAATCATAATGTACCACACGGTAGCATGGTAAGTAGGTGGGGGGGATTTTCATTAACAGGTAAGAAATTTTGTTTTAGTTATATTATATGAGTGTTTTTGTTGTATATTTCTTTGTTATTCTTTTGTTGTTGTGTAGTATGGTTTTCTTCACTGGATTCTATTCTAATAAAATATTATCTATGTAATCACTGGTGCTACCTTGGATTGGACATGCTTGTGTGTCTTCTGTTCCTTGAGGCTGAAGTAGAGGTGTTTGCTTTTAGGAGCAGCTGATAAGGGATGGTTTAAACTGAGGGAATAGGACAAATGCATGTTTGGATAGAGGTACCCATTGCAAATGTTCCTAAACTTCACTGAATATTAGAGCTTGTCAGGAGTACATTGCTAAGGACATTTTCCAGCTGCCAGTGAAGTGAATGCATTGCTTCTCTGGACTTACCTGGAGATGAATCAAGCTCCTGGCATTCTCCTACAACGCTTTGGTTCTTAATAGTGTTCTTTTTTCCTCCCTGCCCCAAGTCACTTCCATTGTCTGGTTTGTTTAGCAGCTGCACATTATTCCTGCACAAAGGATGTCAGAGCTTAAGTGAGTGCCAGAGAAAGAACATTAGAAACCAAGGAAGACTTTCTTGGTTTTTTTTTTTTTTTTTGACACTCGTGCTTTTTTTATTCTGGTTTGAAATACTTGTCAAATTTTAGTCCAAGAACTCATAATTCTGATCTATGAAGTTGCAGGCTCTTTTTTAAATAAAACTATATCAGGTACAGATGTACTGACGTAAAGAACATTCCGAAAGAGCTAAATTCATTAAAATAAATGGTATTGAGTATACCATGCTATGGGATATTGAGAAGCTTTTGCAGATTTTGTTGTGTTTCATGGGGTTGGGCAGACTTTTAGCCCACCTTGGAAAAAGTCTAGTGGAAGTTGGTTTTGTTTCCTAGCCACCTAACAGTATATAATAAGGAGCACTCCTTAAATTGTATTATATGCAGAAGTCAAGTTCTGAGCACAAGATCTTTGTTTCCACTGTGTGAAGAATAACTGTGCTGATACTTGGGCACTGGTATCTAAAAGATAAATGTTTTCTTCCTGGACATCTGTTCGGGGATATTTTTGCCTATCCTCTCTGTTGAGTTAGTGACCAGCTTAAAAAAGGAGATCTGGTTTTCTAGTTGTCATCTCTAATTGTTTTGGGTAGTATTTGTTAATGCTTTTATTAGGTGTAATTTCCATTCCTGCTTTTGATTCTAATTGCCTTTCATTGTTCTAAGGCTTCATAATTTATCCAAGCCTTGTGATGCAGTTACATGAGGTTTTAGCTAAGTTTAGTATGTGCCAAAGAATTTTTGAGTCCATCTTCTAATAATAAATTTGTATCAGTTATAGTAGGGTTGTTGGGGTGTTTTTAATGTATGAGGATGTAAAAAAAGGTCATATAATTTCTAAAAAATCCTTTGTCATTCTTGCAGCAACAAGCTTTAGAACTGGCATTGGATCGTGCTGAGGTAAGAAGCAGCTAAATTGCTTGTTTATACATAATTTATTGGTCTTAGAGTTATAAAAATACAATAGCTATTTTTTTATTTCTCCTGAAGAGTGGTAGAAAACCATGTTATGTAAATATATACGTGTGTAATCACCTATACATGCAACACTGAGATTGCAGAATTCTAACTGAAATTGCTGTCATGTATTTGTCTCTTACCCATTGTACTGAGAGCATCATCAAGTGCAATGGTGATAGACTGTGCAAGGAGCTTTCCCCTTCTAAACCAGCAAATCTGTGTGCTGTGAAATAAGCACACAGAAATATGTGGTAAAATCCTGTTTGTCTTTTTAAGGATAGCCTAGTGGGAATGAAGAGGCAAGTGCCTTCACATTCGTGTTCCTTAATGCTGTCATCTGATATAACAGTTACCTTGAGCCCTGTTACAGGAAATACATGTTCCTGTGAGAAAAAAACTGTTAATTTAAATACTTCAAACAACAGAGGAAAAACCTTGGAAAAAAATTTGGAAAAACCTCGTTAGAATATAAATCACATTTACTGGAGGATGCTATCTCTTTTATTCTTTTTTAATTCAAATGTTTAATGTACATGAATTGTATTTACAAGGCATAGCTCTATAGAGAAAAATAATTAAATGCAAAAGGCAAAGGACGAACTTTCTGAAATTATCATGTTGAAGATTATTTGATTTGTAAATGTTGTCAAGCCAGTATGCATCAACTTGGTTGTACCTTAGTGTGTTAACCACATGAATTTCAGTAGTGGTAGCTAAGTACAGTAGTGTTGTAGTGTTAGTTGCTACTGTAATTAAAAGATATGAGTGTAGGATCAAGACCTTGCATGAAACTGATGCCATGGGCATGAAATGCTGTCTTTGGCAGCTAAATTGAGTTGTGTTCTTGTTGATGACTGTAACATAATAGATTGTAGTTACTGCACTTTCAGAACAGTCTTGTACTATAATTGTTAATTACTTTCTGTATACGTGGAACACAGTCTGGTAGTGATCTCTAGTTGTGTGGTAGCTAGAATTAAATTTCTTTGTAATGCATGCTGATTCCTTGTTTACTTTTCTCTTTTAGTATATCATTGAAAGTGCCCGTCAGAGACCTCCCAAAAGAAAATATTTATCCAGTGGAAGGTACCAAGAGTTTCAGTATTTAGTTTTTTAATAGCATTTCTTTGATTTAATTTTGGTTACATGTTGAGTCTTTTTAATTTCAGAAAATCTGTATTTCAAAAACTTTATGATTTATATATTGAAGAATGTGAAAAAGAGCCTGAGATAAAGGTAAGTGGAAATTGCTGAAAAGCTTTTCATTTCTGTCTAAACAGGCAGGTTGAGAAAATACTTTGGTTTTAATTCCACTTAATTTCTTTGTTAAATCAAGTATAAACCCTTCTTACTGTAGTAGTCACTTAAAGATAAGACTATATAACGTGAATAGTAAGGCCTAGATTGCTTTAGTGAGCTGTTCATTCTGTCTTAATCTTGGGTCAGTGAAGGTCACTTGACAAGTTCAGGGCCAGTGTCAGTGCCATGTGCATTGTTGTTTCACAATCAATTGCTTAGCATGACTGCCATGGAAAAATGTGGAACATTTTCAGACCCTGTAATTTTGTTGTAAATTCTGATTAATTTCTCCAGCTGTTGGTAAGCTAAGAAGTTTTGTGGAAAATTTTCACAATGTTAGCAAAGACACTCAAAGAGGCTTATCTTTGCTAAACTCTGAATGTCAAATTGAACAAGATAAAGCTGTGGAACCTGCTGTATTGCTGCTTTCAAGGAAGTAAAACTAATGAGAAGACAAATGAGCACTCAGGTTAACTCCCAGCTGATGATTGTACCCAGAACTCGTATTCAGAGATGAAATATGGTCTCCAGCCAGAGGCTGTAAAATTATCTGAGGTTCAGAATTCATTGTCTTAAGTTCTAAGGGGATTTCAAATGTTTACATTTGTAGGATGTTTATGTGCTCTCTGAAACACATCAAATAATTATAAAAATCTGTTATACATCCAAAAGATAGTTTTACAGTTCAATACGGGAATAGTGTCTGTGGCTGCTGGATCAAATTTCAGCAAATAAAGACAAGAAAACACAATTAAGAAAGCTACCAAATGCACATTATTTTAACCCTGGACAGAAATGCTGCCTTCTATTAGGAATATCTGAAAGTACTAAATATTTTGTTGTTATTAAGCAAGTTGTACTGGATTCATGATGTTTGTAGAATGATACAAATAATGGTGCACTGTAGATTTACAACATTTTAGCATAATGTTATTCTTATTAACTCTGTATGTGAACTTCCAATTCTAGGGTTTGTAATTTTAAATGAGTGGGATTTTTTACAAAAATCTGTGTCTATAAACATGCATGATGATACGTAATACGCTTATTCTGCTGACTACAGTACAGTTAAATTTAACTGGGCTTGTTTAGATGTGTAATTTGTCCTTAATCTAAGCAACAGTCTAACAAAAACAATTGCTGTTGTTTTTATATCTGCTAATTATTTCATAGTATTATGTTCATGAGCAATGTTTACTTTTAAAGCAGAAGCTGAGACGAAATGTGAACTTACTTGAGAAGCTGGTTATGCAGGAGACGTTGTCGTGTCTGGTAGTAAACCTCTATCCAGGAAATGAGGGTTATTCGCTGATGCTCAGGGGGAAAAATGGTTCAGGTAATATTTTTCTCTTGAATTTTAAAAAATACTCCGAATGCTGTATAAAGTTTTAGAATGTGTTGTTGTTTACATTTATCTGTTACGTAATTGCAACCTAATTGCACTGGGGGGTGGGAGAAGAACCAATTGTACTTGAGCTAAAAATTTACATAAAGCTCTGAGCTGTTTATCTACAGACAAAATCTGTAGATAGGAGTCTTTTTGATAGCTTTCCAGTCTCTTATTTTCCCTTAGTTTCTGCAGCTGCATATGCAAGTTTCATTCACTTCAGGTTTCTCCTGTCAAACTGTTTCTTTCACTGCTTCCCATGTCTAGATCTGCCCAGAGGCATTTGTGTTCCACTTTGGTGTTATTTTCATACCATTTGTACTGCCATGGGCGATTAGAGCATACATTATGTCACCTGGGAGCAAAAGCTAGCACAGTACGAGCAAACTAAAACTCTAAGTACAGAAATGGATGTAAAAAAATAGTAGTATCCGAAAAAATAGTATGTGTGGATAGGTTTCTGCCAGCCTTGCTTTTTCCTGTGGCAAGTTTGTTTTAGATTTCTTAATGTGTTTTTTTGAAATACAAAGGTAATATGTTTTGTTTAAATTCAGACTCTGAGACCATTCGTCTGCCTTATGAAGAAGGAGAGCTGCTTGAATATTTGGATGCAGAGGAACTACCACCTATTCTGGTTGATCTTTTAGAAAAATCTCAGGTTTGAAATTTCTGTTTTCACAAAGAACTTACGTATTGCACCCAGATAAACCTTGATTTTTCTGAATGCTTCACATAGATGATTATAAGCACAAGATACCTATGCATATGAAACTGTAGTATTTAATGCCCCAAATAAATATTTTTTTGATATATAGGAAAAAACCAGTACTTACTACTGAGAAGAAGGAGATAAGAGAGATTGCTATGATTACAGCTGTGAAACATCTTCAACTCTAGCAAAATTTCGTTTGTTCTTTGTCATTATGGAATGTGTGGCATGGGAATTTCTTACAGCTGCATCGCTGGCATATGAAAACCCTGCATTTGAAGCTTGTACTTTAGGTGTGTCTAGGACAAACATGTCTGTGTACATAGAAAAGACTGCTGGTCTGAAAAATGTAGTCATGAGTTTTATTCCTAGTTTCACTGAATTTTATATGTTATATAGCAAACTTCTTTATAGAGGCAGGGGAAGATTGGTAAATATTAGTTTATTCAAAAGCTGGTGTTTTTCTTTCAACCAGGTTAATATTTTCCATTGTGGATGTGTCATAGCAGAAATACGGGACTACAGGCAGTCTGGTAACATGAAATCTCCAACCTACCAAAGCAAGCACATTCTTTTGCGACCTACAATGCAGGTAAAGAGGAGCCTTAAGTAATTTGTGGTAGTTCATAGACTGGATATGCACAGTTACTGAACATATATTATCAAATCCTATTATTCACAATTACCATTATGTCTTTTTCCTCAGACTTTAATTTGTGATGTGCATTCTATAACAAGTGACAACCACAAATGGACACAGGTAGGTTAAAGGTCATTTAAAAATTTTACAGTGATGTCATAATTACACAGCAAACCAAAAATTTATTAACAGTTTTTATTTGTTTAATAATTTTTTTCGGTTTTTTTCTAAGATAATGTCTACATGCATAGGTATATAGGAACTTGACTGCTGTAAAAATTTTATTTTTATTAATAGCTGTGTATATTACAGGAGGACAAACTCCTACTTGAGAGCCAACTTATTTTGGCTACAGCAGAGCCTTTGTGTCTTGATCCTTCAATAGCAGTGACCTGTACTACAAACAGACTCCTGTACAACAAGCAGAAGATGAACACTCGCCCCATGAAACGGTAGTTTTCAGTATGAAATATGTTTTCAAAGACAAATAAAAGTAATGCTTTATGTAAAAATTTAGCTCCTCCTATGTAATATCTACTTGAATAGGAATATGTGAGAAACAGTCAGAAATTATATAATATTTTTTGGTGTTCAATACTGTATTTTATTTTGGTTACTAGTAGATACTGTAGTGGGGTCATTTTTGTATATCAAAGGAAAGTGTAAATATGTTAACATAATCAGTTTTATTGCAGTTTGGATTTGGGGTTTTCTTTGCAGAGTCAGATGGCAGCTCGGTTATGTAAAATATATAAACAGATACGTTGCATATTGGTCTCTCATTGATTAAAAGCTACATATAAGTTTAATCCTGAATGAGCAAATGAAAAGAATTATTTTTGTGTTTGACATTCAGGCTAAACAGAAGTGTAAGTATATAAAAATATTGGAAAAACTTAAAATAATGTGGTATGCACTATGTACAAAATATTGAAATTGCTTCACTTTTGTGCATGATTGGGCCCTTTTTTATTTCCACAGAAGCTTGAAAGCTTTGTTCAACGTGTTTGTTCTATCAGAGCTGCATTCACTCTGTAAACAGGAAATGTATTCATGGTCTGTCACAATTACTGAAATATTTAAAAATAAATTTTCATTAAAATACTATGCTATTATTATACTATGCTATTATTATACATTATACTATGCTATACTATGCTATACCAAACCAGCAGTAATTTCTGGAAAAATGTAAATAATTAATTTGATCATGCTGTCTTTGAAATTAAAGCTTGGCAGTCAACAAATATTCCACTAGAAAAATAGGAAAAGCGAATTAATGAATGTCCAGAACAGCATTACTGAACCCATGAGTTTGTCATGAAACAAAAACTAGAGGGTAGTTACTGTCATTACAACTTTATAGTTACATAGGTAGGACAAGCGTCATTTGATGGCACTGAAATTATGATAATGTAATACATAAATATTTTAAGCTTGCATCTTCTTAATTACTCATTTTGATGATGTACTTAAATTAGGCATTTAAAAAATAACCACATTCTTAGTGCTGAAACAGATAAACAGAATACTGGTATATTTTATAAATACAAAATCATAATTTAAAGTTGTATAGTGTAATCCAATTAGAATCCAGAAGCAATTTTAAATTAGTATTTACAAACCTATTAGTCTGCATGTAAGTAGCAGTTCTGTGCTTATTTTTGGTTTTGTACAAGGACAGTGGAGAAGTTATTGTTGATGGTTTTACAAGCTTAGATGTGATTTTGCCATAGGTGCTTCAAAAGGTACTCAAGGTCCTCTCTGAACAGACAGCAAGAAGTAGCTCACTACTCAACCCCACCTCAGCTCAGACTACTTGACTACTTGCAGAAAAGGAAGGAGAGGAAAGCAGCCCAGCAGTATGACCTCAAAATTTCAAAAGCTGGAAATGTAAGTGTTCTGAAAAGTAATGTAATGTACTTCTAACTATTTAATTAAAGGATTTAATATATTAATCATGTTTTTCATTTTCCAGTGCGTAGATATGTGGAAACAGAACCCTTGCTACTTGACTGCTCCTTCTGAAGTAGATGTAAGACCACCAATTGTTATCTATAATTAGCAATTATTAGAAATTGTATTATATGAAGAAGTGTCTAAGAAGTAACCAGTATCAAAGAGTGACCTTTAAAAAATGGGAGTGACTTTAACATTTACAGTTACTTTTCTGTACCATAAGGTATAAACACAAGTTAAGCCACACTGTAATATATTGCAGTTGTATCAGAATAGTTTGGATGAAGTAATCAGTACAAACAAATTGTTAGCATTGTTTTTCTGTGGGCTTAATGAGCACATGTCTATTTGAAGTTCTCTGATAGTATGAAAACCCAAAAAACAAATGAGGTTTTTAGATTGTTTAAATATAAGTTACTTTTCATCTTGGCAGAAATTCCTGCCTTTTGATATGCTGTACTATGGGACATTAATATTTTGAAAAGTTTTAGATTTTATGCAGAGAATTCTAATTGAGAGTTGTTTTTTTCACTCTGTGTGCATTTTTCTCTTGGGGCACTCATACTTAGTTTCTGGCACTACCAGAACACATGCTATTAGTGTATAGAAGGGACTCACAGAAAATCCTGAGTTGGAAGGGACCTACAAGGATCATCAGGTCCAACTCCTAGTCCTGCAGGACAGGACAAACCCCAAAATCATATAATGTGTCTTATCCAAAAGCTTCTTGAACTCTGTCAGGTGGGTGGTATGACCACCACCCTGGGGAACCTGTTCCAGTGCCCAGCCACCCTCTGGGTGAAGAACCTTTTCCTAAATCCAACCTAAACCTCCCCTGACACAACCTCAGGTACCTCCCTGGGGTCCTGTCACTGGCCACTGAGAGTTTAGATCAGTGCCTGCCCCTCCTCTTCCCCTTACAGGGAAGTTATTACTGCTATGATCTCTGTCCTCAGTCTCCTCCCTGCTGAACAGACCAAGTGAGCTCAGCCACTCCTCATGCAGCTTTCCCTCAAGGGCCTTCACCATCCTCGTGGCTCTCCTTTGAGTTCTCTCTAGTAGCTTTATATCCTTCTTATACTGTGGCACCCAGAACTGCCCCCTGCACTTGAGGTGAGGCAGCCACAGCTCAGAGCAGAGCGGGACAATCCCCTCCCTTGCCCAGCTGGTGATGCTGTGCCTGATGCTGTGCCAGGATGCCAGGGCACTGCTGACTCATATTTTACTTGCCACCAACCAGGATGTCCAGGTCCCTTTCCACAGGTTTTCTCTACTATGCTGAGGTTTTGTAAGAGACTGTAGACTAGACAAGACTGTAGCTCTGGACGTTATAGGGCTGCCAAGAGTGCAAATGACACTGGAATGACAGTGTAAGTTTCTACAAAACAAACCTCTCTTTTCACTTCAACTGTGTTGTACCTGACTTAATCAGAGGCTTTAGGAATTACTGTTATGGTGAAATTACTTAACCGTTCCCCATTGCAGGCAATGATTTCAATCTGTAGTCTGAAACCATGTTTCACTCTTCTGTTAAGTTTAACATAGGAAATGTGCTATAACCCTATAAATGTATAGTTCTGAGGATTCTTCAGTTAAGTTTTCTTGAAGAAACGTAGGAGGTAACATAGGGGATTCTTTCTTTTCTGATCTCTCTGTTTTGTTTAAGGTGGAAAAATATGCCAAAGTGGAAAAGTCTATCAAGTCTGATGACTCACAACCAACTGTCTGGCCAGCACACGTGAGTTATTTAGACCTTTGTCCAAACTTCACTGTTTCTAGTTAAAATGCCTCTTATTTCAACAAAATCAGTGTAATGTGGAATAATCTTCCCTCCCCCAATTTAATTGATCTTCCATGTGTTACAGAGACATGGGAAGATTACCAGAGATACTTGTAATTTTATACAGTAAAGCAAGCATGTGATCAGTCTGATTTCCTCAGATTTTCCAGAAATACAAGGATAAGAAGCTTGTATTAAGGAAATTATCATTATTTACACAGACATCTGCACAGCAAATTGCTTTCTTTACTCAGACATTCAAAGGCTGATTAAAAAGAGCTTTATTGAAATCAAAATGTTACAGTTTGAGAGAGAGTAATATTAAATGCCTCTTACAAAAAAACTCCTTCTGCAATGTTTAAGTTGAACCTTAAGATTTTTGGCACAAACGATGTGACTTGATTAGAAGTAGTAATTTAATATAATCATTGATTAATTCACATTAATAATAATGGATTCACTGATTAGTTATGTGATTAAATCACATAATTGAGTATTTTTGTATAATTTGAGAGGCAAGGTACTAGCTTTATTACAGCATGTATCATGATATCCTTGTAGTTGCTTGTTGGAAAAAAGTAATACTTCCCCATAGAATTTAATGTTCAGCTCCAGCATTTTATTCTCAACATTTTTGCATTGTCATAATTCATATAAAACTGTTTCTATATATGTTTACCCAGTCTACATTTCTATGTCTAACATGATCATTTGGGGTTTGCAATAACTTTGTATTTTTAAGAGGTATAAATCCTTTTCCTCTCATCCTGTTAATGTAACTTCTGGAATCACTTTGATTTTAGATAATGCACCCCTTCCTATAGAGTGTTATTTGAAGTTACTTATAGAATGTTTCTTACTCTGTATTGTATATAGAGGTGGTCTGCTTTACTTGCTGTTTCAGCTAAGGCTTGTTCAAGACTTACTAGGTCATTCTGTCTTTTTAGGAAATGAAGGATGATTATGTGTTTGAATGTGAAGTTGGTAATCAGGTTCAAAAAACAAAACTGACCATTTTTCAGTCTCTTGGCAATCCCTTGTACTATGGTAAAATTCAGACGCTCAAAGGTGATGAGGAAAATGACAACCTGTTAACTCCATCACAGTAAGTTACATGTTCTTTTTTTAAACTATGCTGTGATAAGTAAGTGGAGGAAAACAAGCATTGCTTGTCATTTTCAGGCACAAAAATACTCTAGAGCTAGAAGTCTGACTTAAGATTTTTTAACCAAAAAAACAACCCAAACCAAAACATGTACATGCCACCATCATATTTCAAATGTACTTTTATTCTTTTATTTTAAATTAGTACATTCTTTTACATTAAAGATACATTGGGGGAGAAATAAGACCACCAGCAAATCCAGTCATGAAAGTTGTGGAGATACTGTAAGATGTTGTTGCACTCCTTTTTGGTGATACTCAGATTGTTCTCAAAATTTGCTTGATGCCGTGAAAGTGAAAGATGTGACTATATTCTGTTTACTCTTAGATCCAGTTGAACTAAATAAATGAAGAAAAACATGAGCTTCTGAGAAGCTTCATAATTTTGAATTGTTTGGAATATGCTGGTTTTGGCTGGGGTTCTACAGATTCTCTGCTCTCGGCTGTTTTTGTTGTGTATACCAGATAATTTGTGTGGAGGAACCCATGCAGCAGAGTAGAGCCTATAAATTTCACTAAGGCAAGGAGCAGTGAGACTGAGCAAACCTTTTAGTTCTGCTAATGAAAGTTATTTTTTGTCTTCTAGTATGTAATCATTCTTTTAGTTTTTTATGAAAATCTTAAAACATCCTGAGTTTTAAGAGTATTTTATCCCTAGACTTGTGCTATTCACTTTTTGTTTCTAAACTGTTGTGGTTTAACCCTAGCTGGCAACTAAGCAACATGCAAGCACTCACTCTCTCCTCCCCTGACCTCCCTGGTGGAATGGGGGAAAAAAATAGCAATGGTAAAAGTGAGGAACCATGTGGCTTGAGATAAGAACAGTTTAATAGGTCAAGGAGAACCTACACATGGAAGCAAAGCAAAACAAGGAATTCATTCACCACTTCCTATGGGCAGGCACGTGTTTGCCTGTCTCCAGGAGGGCAGGGCCCCATCATACCTGATGGTTACTGGGAAAGACAAATGCCTTCTCCTTAAATGCTTCCCCTACCCCTCTCTTCCTTTATGCCCTGGCTTTATTTGCCACATGGTATATATGGAATATCTCTTCCTTTGGTCACTTGGTGTCAGCTGTCCTTGCAGTGTTACTTCCCCACTTCGTGAACACCCCTGGCCCTTTTGCTTGTGAGAGACCTTTCAGTACTGCTTAGGAATAGCTAAAACACCCTTGTATTACCAACACTGCTTTTAGCACAAATCCAAAAAAGCCCTGTGTCAGCTGTCATGGAGAAAATTAACTCTACCCTAGCCAAAATCAGCACACATACTTAGTGCTGATCTTTTTGGAACAACAGTGCTAGCTTGGAGTTGTGTAATAAGGCTGGGAATTAAATTAATATAGAGGTATTAAATGCCTGGAGGGTTTTGGAAATCATTGCTAAGACACTAACAATTAAAGTTCATCAAAACTTAGAGAGCTCATCTTTGGCAAACTGACATATGAAATGAAAGGTGAAGTAAACTTTTTCGTTGTTCAGTAAAATAAAATACTTTTAAAAACTTTTTTTGGAGCTGGAGAAACTTCTGTAAAGTTAAAGAAACATAGTAATAATTTTTCGAGCTGTAAGTGTCATGCAAAAGAGAGATACTTATTTAGGAGGTCTGGAAGATCATAGGGAATTGGAATTGGCATAAGTGAAAACAAACATTTTGTTTCCATTGTTTCATAAAATATTATGCATAGGACTGTTTTTGACCTCCCCTCAGCACGCTTGTATTTCAGTCTGAGTGTACTGGTATGGTGTTGGTTTATACATATCTTTTCTTTTGTACTTTTTCATAAGTAATTCTGTAGCAGTTACATAAAAAAAAAAAAAAACCAAAATCCAAAACTTCTGTATTCTGCCTTTTGCTTTGTAGGTAATTTGCTGTTAAAGGAGACCATATTAGATCATGTGTGTATATTGTACATGTAGTTAGGAAGTCAAGTGTGTATTTCAAATACTGAATGATACTCAGTCCATTGAATGGATACATTATCATTTGTATTTCAAGCAGGTATGAGAAAAACACAGCACTGCCATTTGTTTGAAGCCTTGTGATTATAAAAATATGTTCTTTTAGTCCAATTCATACTGAAAATATACTTTATATTTTAGGTTCCTTATTGGTTCGAAGACTGATGCTGAAAGGTAAATTAATATAGTTTGTACGGCTATTTGGCTTGATGACAAATAATAAATTTTGTTCCTTTTTGGCAGTTATGACTGCCAGTGCTATGGTTATGGAAGCAGATGCAGAACAAATGAAAAAAAATAAGAGGAATTAGTCATCATATCAAGAAGTAGAATAGTGTGTAGCTTCTGTATTTAACAAGCAAGGAAGAATAGAGGACATCAAATACGTGAGTACACCTGAACTCTGAGACCACTTAGTAGTAATTTCATCCTAACATTTGGCATGGTAAATTAGCAATCATGGAAATGCTTGATTTAAACTTGTTATTTGAAGTGTAATCTAGGATTTAAGATTTATACACCTTCATTTGTTTTATTGTGCATGCCTTGATTCAGCTTTCCTAGAGAAGCAAGTCATAAACCAGTTTTTCAGTATATTTTAGTTGTAGAATGGGTAGCAGTAGCTAATTCAGGGATAACTGAGGCAGCAAAATAAGTGGTTTTTAACTCTTTGTCAGACTACATTGCATTGGATTGCCAGTGCATATAAGCACAGAACCTTTAAAAAGCAACCTCTGTCAGATCCAGTTGTGGTTTTGTGCCTCCATAGGATACTGCTGGCTATGTACATGCCATAGCTCTTCACACACCCTTATGTGCCTGGCAGGGAAATGAGTCTTTGATTTGATCAAAAATCAGTCATAATATTCTTTTTTTAAATAGATAATTTTGATCAAGAAACTCTTTGCTTATATTCTCTCCTGCCTCCTTTGTGCTGATACTTTTGCTGTTTGTTCTGTAAGCTGAACTGGGGAGATTGGGTGGCTGAAAAATAAAACAAAAATATTACAAGAGCATAGTTTTAACTGAGATTGATTTCCTGATCATATTTGTCACTGAAGTCCTTTCATCAGAATAAGCAACAGGGTTTCAGTGACAAGGATGAGAAGAAACAGTAGAGGAGTGCAGGGCCTCCTTTTTGAGTACATGGCATTTTGCTACCCTGATTCCACCGATTTTTAAATATGTCAGTCTAAAATCTAATTGCTACAAGAAGTGCACTGCCCCCTTTCCTCTGTCATGTGTGTCAGGGCCCTTGCTTATGTCTGCATTAGTCAGGCAACTGCATATGACAGAAGCAGGGCTACATCAGAATAGAGAGTATTTCATCACATTTAGGTGTGAGGTAATGGAAATATTCCACCTGGTTTTCACTGAGGTCCAGTCTGCCAGAGTGTGAGTGACCACAGTACTTCAGCTTTATATTTCAAAGTCATTTTGTATATTCCACTCATGTTTGTGAAACAGTATTCCCTCAACTTTGTTGTCTTAGATGAGCAGAGATGTAGTATCTGATTCAATTTGATAAAACCATATTTTAAACTTGTTTCCCTGATGCTTTAGCGAATGTCTGTCATAATGCTCACAGGGGAGTGATTGTTCAGCCCTTGCATTTAGACTCCTCATCTGACATGGACCTCAAGCTGAAGGAGGGTTGACTGTTTCACAGGCAGCATAACCAGAAGAGACACTTTTTATAAAATATTCTGGACCTCTGTAATAAAGGGAGAATGGGATCCCTGTTGACTGACATCCTAAAGATCTGCAGTTGCTTTTGGGAATGAACTGTTCTGTTGTGTTCTGTATTCTTCCAGTAGAGTGTTTCTCACACTGTATTTTGTATTAGAAAAAAAAAGAGAGATTAAAAGTTAAAATTTAATAAATCTAAGAGCCCAGGAATATAATGTAGAAAGATACAAAGAGGTATAAGTCTGTTTTATATATGTGCATCTCTATGTTACATAGAGATATGCTTACACAATATATAAAATATATGACTATAACATATACAATTATGTGTTTATCTATAAGTATACTCTGGAAGTTCAAACTTTTAAATCTTTTTATGTCCTTATTGTTTGTTTCAGAGTGGTGAACCAGTACCAGGAGTTAGTGCAAAATGAAGCTAAATGTACTGTGAAAATGTTTCATAATTCAAGTGGATCAGTCAGTCATCTTTCTCCAGGGAAGGAAATGGAAGTGAGTTTATCAAGCTACAAATTTATTTTATTTGAGCTTAATTATTGAAATATTAGAATAAATTTTGTTATGCACATTTAACAGTAAAATAACCTAAAAATGTTATCCTGAATGAATTTTTAAATGCATTATGGTCATGATCATTCAGTGTGAGTATATTGGAAAAGTTAGTGGAAAACATTTATGTTTTCAATGTTCAAATGTTGTCTTTTAGCTGTTTTAAGGGGTGGGAGGTTGGCTCTGTATCATGTAGCTAGCTCCAAAGTTTTGTTTTAGCATTTTCCCCTGTTCAGGTGAAACTTTCATAGAGCAGTATAGTAAAATGCAGCTGTGTGTCTTGTTTTGCAGGTCAGTAAACACAGAAGCAGATGGAGTAGCTGAACTTCTTTTACCTTTAGAAATTCAAATTATTTTCTCTTCATTTTGAAGAGGAAAACTTGCAAAAACACCCAAACAAAAACCAATAGAAACAAAAAGCCAAAGGCAAAAAAAGCTCAAACACATAAAAAACGTCCAAAACACAAACCCCAACAACTTTAAAGTGTGTATGTTTACATGCACACGCATTTCTACATTTCCAGTATAAACTCTTGCATTCCTAAATTTCCCTGCCTGTTGGTATTGCCTTGCGTTTTACTTGCTGCTTCTGGCTTTGTTTAGTCAGAGTCAGTACTTCAGCAGTGAGCTGTGTGTTATACTCCACCTAGTAAATGAGATTTATATCCCCTGGGGTGTTTCCTTGACATCTTTCCCCTAAATATCTACTTTAAAACTCCAACAATGTTTTTCTGAAGGAGGTAGTTCCTGGTGTCAGGCAGACCAGCAGCATTCCAAGGCCAGCAGTTGCAAAAAGGAATATGGATGTTTCTATGTATGTGTGCACTGCCAAAAGCTGGACTAGAGTTACTCAGGTTACTGTATTTAATGATCTAGGTACCATTGGAATGGGGCATTGGTCTTTATTTTCAAAATCAAGAAAGCAGATTTTAATACAAGAAGAGAAAGGTAGACCTCAGAATTTTCCTCAAAGGATTCTTTTTTATAAGCAAGCAATTAAAAACATATAGAGGGACTCTCTCTTATCACTGAGAATCATTGGAAGTTAAGCTCACCAAAAAAGGGTGATTCTGCACAATGCTCTGATTTCTTAGCTCATGCACATTTAATTGAGGCTCCAGTATTGACATATTCTGTTCACTAAATTGCCAGCCTCATTTCCCAGTTTCAGCAGTTTGCACACTGTATGTTTGTTTAAACAGTACTGTCATTTATGGACATCTGCTATAAGGTAAAACCACATAGAATATAACTGAATGCATTTCACTGTTGAGTCTTTAGACAGTGTCAGATAATGGAATTATGGATGTAGGGTCTGTTGTGAGTGACTGAGAACTACAGACTCATATAGGTGAAGCAGATACATGTTCAGATAACCTGATGATTAGGATACAAAAGCAAACAAAAAGGCTGTATCTTCCCTCTAAGAGTATGAAGTTCTGGTCCCACTCAAACCAGTGGGGAAATGTGTCTTGATTTCTCTGCATTCAAGATTTTCCTTGAATTTATTTGAAATCCTGCTTCCAGAATAAAGAATTCTGATCCTGTTCTTTAAGTCTGTCCTGGTTGAAAATGGCAGGTATATAGAGAATGAGTGAATTAAATTATGTCATTTTTCAAGTAAAATGTAAATGTTTTATTATTTCAAGTGTATTCATCACTTTTGTGTTTGTGAAAATTACTACAAGAAATTCCAGAATTATGGAGAAAAGTGAAACTCTTAAATTATATTACTTATTTTTTTGCTCAGTTTAAATTTTTACTAGCACTTTCGTGCTGCTTCTTGATGGTAAAGACTTCATGTAAAGAGAGTTCATAATAGGCTAGTTTTTAAAAATAAATGCATAAGCATCTGAAATGGCTGAAAGGAATATTGTCGTAGTTCTTAGAAGCCTTCATACAAATCAGTTGATTTCATACAACCAATTGTCTTTTCTATCAGCTGTGTGAAAATTTTTGTCATTGCTTTGGTAGTGTTAATTGCTTTTTCCTCCCAGCAGCCGGAAAGTGTATCAGGCTCTGTTCAGTCTTCAGTACTGGGGAAAGGTGTAAAACACCGACCTCCTCCTATCAAATTACCTTCAAGTTCAGGAAGTAGCTCTTCAGGTAATTATTTTTTGACTCAAACATCTAATTTTAACATGATCTGCCTGTTGTAAAATGAAAGTATATCCCTTTAGTTAAGATTTAATTAAAAAATATCAGAATCTTATCTGTGAGAAGAGCATGGGTTTTTTTTTTAGTTTCTGATTATATAGTTCATAAAATTCTATCTTAATATTCAAGGTAACATGTACTCACAGAATAGTAATGTATTTTAATTATGCTTTTTCAGGTAATATTTTTAGTTCACAACAGTCAAGTGGCCATCTAAAATCCCCAACTCCACCTCCTCCTTCTAAGCCTCCTGGTCTTTCTCGGAAACAATCTATGGATCTTAATCAAGTTAGCATGCTCTCTCCAGCTGCCATGTCTCCTGCGAGCTCTTCACAAAGTGAGTCACGACCTAAATTCTCCATTAAATCTTAGGCTTTTGCATAAATGCTTCCTGAGATAAACTTCTTAACCTGTGGAATGATGAAACTTAAGTGTACAGTGTACCCTAAATTGTATAAGTTGTGCAGCTTTAGGCAGGTCTCTTGTTCACTGTATGTATTTTATGTTTATTGTAACTGTGTTCGTTTTCTGTATATATATGTATGCACCCTCTGTGTATACGTTTTAATACATTTTCTGCAATTAGCATGATCTCCTCATATATGAAAGGCTGGTAGATGATGTGATGAGATAAATTCCAAAGTGTAGATTTTTTTCCTCCAGTGTAAAAACAGTATGTTAGATCAATTTGCCTTTACATTATTTAAGCATCTGGTTTTTTAAATGTTATAGGAGCTGGTGCAGTTGTGTATCTGTGTATGTATATAATCTGATCAGTCCCAAGGTGATGATACAATAAACGATAAGATGATTTTTTAAAAACACTCCTACACTGTTTTACAAATCATTGCTGATTGCAAGTGTGGTGGTGATGCTGCTGATGATAGCACCATATTCTCAGGTGTAAAAATGCAAATTTCAATCAGAAGCAACATCCTAGTTAAAGTATTTTCATTAACACTGACAGGATCATTGTAATCTTAGCTGTAGATCATAAATGTTTTCTAAAACATGTATGTGTCTTGAGCCATTTCATGAACAGATCTGTACAAAGAGGAAACCATAGCTGCAGCTTCTCAAATTTTTTAATGAATACTTGTATACTGCACATTCCAGTATCCTGCATGGTATTATAATATGCTTTTTGCATTAAATAATTTAAAACCTGGGTAGCTCAAAAGGTGTAACTTTTCTGCCTTCTTGTTTTGCACAAGATAAAAAAGAAAACTTAAGTTTTCTTCCAAAATACTGAGTCTGGATTTATGTTAGTGTTATGAATTGTGTAAATCTGCTGCACACAGTTACTTTAAGGCTCTGGTCACCATTCATATTTATTTCCTTTCTTTCTGCAGGACATAAAAGCTTAAAAAAAAAAAGAAAAACAAAAAAAAACAGCTCAAGCTTTTTGGGGGGTTGGTTTTGTTTTGTTTTTCTATTGATAGGCTTTGCCTACTGCATCCACAACAACTACAGCTGTGTGTGTTACATTTAAGTAGAGAGAATTGCACAGTAGCTTTTAAAGATGCAGTATTATCCTCTTCTATGGTTCTTAAATATTAGATAGTTGCTTTTTATTTGATCATTACTTGGAAGATTGCAGTTTGACTATGATGAAATTTAGATCAGCCCCATGATCACTGAAATTGTACATGATCTTGCTGACTCTTGTTTTCCATTGTAAGTTTTTAACACAACCTATTGTGCAGGCAGTACATGGATACTATTTGTTTAGGACAAACATTAATTAGATTAAAATGGTCACTAAGAAATTATTTTAAGTATTCTTGAATAGAATTATGACTTGATGTATGATAGATTATGGAAGCCTTAAAGGAAAATAGAAATTGGTGTATGTTACAAGGAATGAAGCATGGAGAATGGATTTTCTTTGTGATTATACTGCATCCTTAACAACGAATGTGTGCTGCTACACTTGTCAAGTAGAAATTAACACTTGCAATCTAAAAAAATGGAAGAAATTGTCAATGCTAAGATTCCGTTAACCTTATACAAAAAGGACTGGCCTTTTATAACAAACTAGCACTTTTTATTTTTCTCAATGAGCAGGGTCTGGAACTCCTAAACCATCTACTCCTACTCCAACCAACACCCCTTCATCGACCCCACACCCTCCTGATGCTCAGAGCTCAACTCCTATTACCCTTTCTGCCACCCCTACTCCCCAAGATTCAGGCTTCACCCCTCAGCCCACTTTGTTAACCCCGTTTGCTCAGCAGCAAATGTCTCTGAGCCAGGCACTGCCTGTAATGACCATTCCTCTTTCCACCATGGTAACATCCATTACTACAGGAACAACCTCCACCCAGGTCATGGCAAACCCTGCAGGACTTAACTTCATCAATGTAGTGGGCTCTGTGTGGTAAGTCTTTTGTTATGATGGTTTCTTAATTTGCCATGGGGGTTGGTTGGTGGGAGGGGATGTGGTCCAGAACTGTCCACCATCCATTAGGGTAAATATTTTTCAGGATCTGCAGTACAAAATGATCACTCACTTCGTAATTACAAAGTGAAGAGCCACTAGAAACTATTTGTATTTCTCAGATAGAAGTCACCTACTATTAGAGTATTGAAATGATCTATTAAAAAAGGCCTTTATTGCTTTTATCTTTGTGGAGCCATATAGGTTCATTTCTGAAGGCTTTATCTCAATTTAAGTGATTTCTGAGGTGTTGCTCTGTAAGTTTGAAAAGTTTTTATTAATCAGAGGGGAAGTAGATATCATATGCAGACCAATCTAAATGAAAAATGGGAACAGATTCGTTTCTATCCATTTGAAAAAGCATTGAGGTGAAATACTTTTTGATCCTTAAAACTCATTTTGTGGTTTGAAGAAAAAAAATGCTGTCAAGAATAGATGGTATGGTATAACATGAACTGCTTTTTAGACTATAGAAAATCCTGCAATTACGATGGTCAGTGTAAGACACATAGTGTGCTTCAATGCAGGTATCAGACATTCAAATTGCCCAGCTAAGGTGTTCAGCAGCTGGTCACTGTTGATAAATTAGACTTTTTTTATAGGGAAAAAAGAGCAAACCCGTTCCTTTTACGATAGTACAACCATTTTGCAGACTGTTGGCCCTTTAGTATTTCTAGAATGAAAGGACCACTTGTGGTTTATTTTTAACAGTTCATATCAAAGAAGAAAAAAACCAGTATGTGCTCATAATATCAAATATATCTTATGCTCTAGGCAAAATGATTTTTTTAAGCTGCATTGATGCTTTATCCATAGTTCCATAATTTACAGCAAGCTACTGATTTACTTGCCATGAGACAGAGGGCGACAGTTTAGTTATTCAGACTTAATTGTGCCAATTGGGTTTGATGTGTTGTCTTTCCTCTTCTACAGTGGAACACAGTCACTGATGAGTGGTTCAAACCCTATGTTGGGGTGCAACACTGGTGCCATAGCCCCTGCAGGTATAAATCTGAGTGGCATTTTACCCCCAGGAGGTCTGGTACCAAGTGCGCTGCCCGCTGCAATGCAATCTGCCTCCCAAGCAGGTCAGTGTGACTGAGTGGAAAAGCCACCCTTCAGACAGGGACAGTGTGAAAACATTCTGTGAGAAAAGTGCACTGAAGTGGCCTTTGTGTGAAGAGGTTGTGTATTTGATGGCTGGAGCTCAGGAACAACGTACATCGTTTTGTATTCAAGGTGTAGGCTATGTTGAGATTGTTTTAAGCTGGTTTTTGGTGAGCTGCGCTGGGGGTACACAGTCAAAACCTGGATTGTTTGGTGCACTCAGTAAGAAGTTCAGAAGAAACTCCAAATTTAAATGAAATTTTGATAATGATGACTGCCAGAAAAAAGTCATGATTGAAATTAGAAAGAGGCCTCACTTTCTAAATGTGTGGGGCATTTTATTCTAGCCCTGGTACTACTCTATTCTTGTACAACAATTAAGTAGTTCATTATTGCCTTCAAATGCAACTATATAAATCTTAAAAGCACAATTTAAATTATCAGTTTCTTTTTTCTGAACATATAATAAAAAAGAGTCTAATGTATGGTTATGGAATGAGAACAGTAGAAGACTTCAAGATATCCATCCCTTATACTAAGAGTTAAATCTGTCTAAACCATACTGAACCAATGTTTATATAAACTGTATTTAAATATCTCCACTGAAGAAGATTCCAGTCTTCCTCTAGCTGTTTGGAGTGGCTCATTATCCATGCAAAATGTTTCCCTCTAATTACAATGCATCTCCTGAATTGCAATTTTTTTTTCCTCCTATATCCTTCAGATGTGAAAAATAGTTGTTCACTCTTTCTCTTTACCTTCTAAGTATCAAACATGCTGTCATGTCCCACATTTGTCTTTTTCTGATAGGTTGTATTTTTCAAACCTTTCATAATCCTGTCACTCTTTTCTAGACTGTCCAATTTGCTTACATCCTTCTTAAAATGTGATAACCAAAACGGGACACAAGCCTGAGCTTGGCTGATTTACTACTGTGGAGCACAGCAGAATAAATGCATCTCATCTCTTTCACAACATTCCTGTTAACATTTCCCCAAATGAGGTCTGCCTGTTTTTTATCTGTATTTTTTGCAACAGCATTGCCTTGACATAAGAATGGCTTTACTGGTTTAGGCCAAAAATCCATCCAGTTTATATTCTGTCTCTGACAGTTGCCATTAGAGGATACTGAGGAGAGTGTTTGAGATGAGACAAAAATGTGAAATGAAACATCCCTTGTCTACAACTGTACCTCTTCTGGCAATCTACAGCTTTGAGACTTTCTCAGCTGAAGAATATCCACATGGATCTTTGTGCTTAATATCTTGTGCTAGATTTCTAGTCTGTGGATTTATCTAATTGGTTTTTGAACCCATGTATATTTTCGGAATCTCTACAGCATCTTGTGACAGTGAATTTTATAAATGAAAACTGTGTGGAGAGGTTCTTTTCTTTTGTGTGCTCTGTAGTTTGTGATATGGATGATTTGGATATGTTTGTGACCTGTAACTTCACATGTCCTTTCTTGCTGTATAGACGCAAAGATAGTTACAATTTTGTACTTGGTCATTTGTCTTTTTTTAAATCAGTGTTACTGAGTTTTGGACCATTTCTTCACTTCATGAGGATTGCTTTTAGTCTACTTCTGTCCTTTCAAGCACTATCAACTTCTACCAGTTAGGTGTCACATTTTTGTACATGCTGTGCTGTCACCCACACACAACAGATGCAGGTAATGAGCTGAGCTAGGTCTGTGCAAGACCTCCAGGGCTTCTCTTTGAGACCTGCTGTCTTACTGGAGTGTCACTCAAATTTGGGGTGGGATTGTTTTCTTTTAAAGATTGTAAGAGTGTATTACTTCATGGAGCCCTTGGACTTTTTTAGATTTACTGTACAAACAGTAAAGCTTTTTAAAGGCAGAAGAAGGATCACTGAAAAATAACTGCTGTGGTGTTCTCCACAATCACCTTTGTGTAAATGCACCAACAGGTTATAGGTCACAGGGTATAATGTTAAGTAGAGATACAGGTTTCTTTCCATTTAGTCAGCTCTTGTGCACTTGGAGTCTGAATAACTATGAGCTGCATTATGGAAAATGCAGCATTGTATTAAGTTTACACCTTATTTACACTTGCCAGTATTACATTTTTATTATACTTTTATTATTATACACTTAGTATTAAGTTTACGCTCAATTTACACTTGCCAGTTTTCCAACTTCCATATGTTTAGAAATAGTCCCAGTGGAAAGGTGTACTGCAAAACACAAATAGAACTGAGTAAAGACTCACTACTAATAAAAAGATGTTTTCTTTAACAGGCAGCCCATTTGGTTTGAAAAATACATCAAATCTTCGGCCCTTAAATCTTCTACAGGTAATTTATATACTTGGACACAATAATAATGATAATTTCTTATCTTTCTGTAGAGACCTGCTTAGTGCTGCTTACTGCACTGCCCCACACAGATCTTTGGAGCCAGGTGGTCAGACCATTTACTGCAAATCTTAATTGCTTATTTAAAAGGCTTAGAATAAGAGAAAAAACATCTCCATAGACATACAAGGTGGAAGTTATATTCCTAGCTCAGAAAAAAGCAGATAATTCTCAGTAACAATATAAAGATGCTGACATCTGAATTCAAAAGATTAACCCTAAAATACAATCTTTCAGGATTTGCCTAAGGTTTCATTGCAGATCACAGACTAAAGTCACAATTATACTGTACAAAACAGAATCACTCAGAGGTTACACATAGAATGCCTAAAAGCCAAGCTCAGCATGCACAGG
The DNA here is from genome assembly GCF_028769735.1 of Zonotrichia leucophrys gambelii. Taxonomy (NCBI): domain Eukaryota; kingdom Metazoa; phylum Chordata; class Aves; order Passeriformes; family Passerellidae; genus Zonotrichia; species Zonotrichia leucophrys. The sequence continues at coordinate 66,340,433 of NC_088169.1, forward strand.
TAGGTGCAGTAATAGGTTTCAAGAGGTTTTAGAAATGAAAGTTCATGTAAGATAGGGAGTTTGGAAGGTCTGTAAATGCTTTATTTGCACTAAGCATACATACAAATACAAACATGAGCAGATATTTGTTATATCAGAGTTGCATTTAAAAGCAGAGCAGGGGTTGTTTGTGGAACTGGGCGGAGTTCCCAGACCTTGCAGTCAGCTGCCAGATGCAGGTGCAGAATTGCAGCTTCGGTGTTCCACATACATTGCACCACGCTTCAAAAAATTACTACCAGCTTTGCTACTTCCTCTTCCCACTCATGTACACTACAGAAAGATGGAAAAGGGCAGGCACAGGAGGCAGTTATGTCAGAGTGGAGCTCTTCTATAGAATTAAATGCTTGTATTTGAATGATTCCATAAAGGACGTTCTTTCAAGCTAGCTCTGCCACTCATATAAACCAAGAACAATTCAGCTGAAATAAGTGCAATTAAAGCTGGGGTAAGGGAAAGGACTCAAGGCTGTTTCACTATCTATTAAAATTCAGTGGAATATTCTGAAAGTGGAAATTATATACAGTGGTGTTGAAGACTGTCATTTATCTTTCCAGTATCAGTACAGTATCTGCCATTTTAATTAAAATAATTAAAATACATTTTCCTATGGAAATACCTTTCTGTCAGTTCATTCAAGTTTGTTTTCAGAGCATGAGCCTTTTTCAGAAACAGCAACAATTGTAAATTGATTGACTTTAAAGGCATTACAAAACAAAAATCAAGCCCCTGGGAAGTACACAACTATCAATACAATCTTCATCCTAGAACAGCAGGAAACTCAGCAGTTTGATTGAATTATGCCTTTTGTTTTTAATCTTCAACAGCTTCCAGGTGGTTCATTTATTTTTAACCCACTCCAGCAGCAGCTGTCACAGTTTTCTCCAAAGCAGCAATCTCAGCAGCCTACAACCTGTAGTCCTCAGCAGCAGGGAGAACAGGTGTGTGCTAACAGCCCTCAGTCTGGGGTGCATGGATGAAACAGTTCCTCCTATTCTCCCCATCTCCACAAGTAAATGAGCCATTACCCATGGATCTGAAGCAGAGGGGGAGGAAACTCTTCCTCCTAAACTTTCTCAAACAGCAAAGAGTGCAGTGGCTCTGTTGCTATGGCTGGAGCTGGGTTATACTTCTTTATTTGTATCCTGTATAGAAAAGCTATAACTGCTGAGCATTGTCTAATTCTGTCATGAAGAGAGCCAGCCCCACTGTATGAGTGGTGTAAAATCAGCTTAGTGATTTGTTTATCATAACTAACAGATGTATCAGATGAACAGAGAAAAAATGCAGTCAGCATTATAACAGAGAAACAAACACTTGTTACTGACACTGCTGTGAGTTGGCCTACAAACCTCACTGCTGTAGTTCAGCAGAATTTTCTTTGCACCAAAGGAAATACAAGTTGTCTTTAAAGCTGTAATCTTAAGAGATTTGCTCTGCTGCTGCCTGTAATAAGTGTTAAAGGCTTTAATCACTGAGGAAATCTGGAGTCTTGATAAGACACCGATCCATCTTTAAATGACAAATTCTGAGTGGTCAGTTGCACCTTAAAATCCTAAGGTACAATTACCAGGTTAGTACTTAAAAATCCTAACCAACATTGATGCAGCAGTATGAGAAAACTAGCTGCTCTGCTTTTGAGTTCTCAGACACACAAGCTTTCTGTTTAACCAAATACTCTCTACTGGGTACTCAAGTTAGTCATAATTTGACTTGTGAGACTGTAGGCTGTTCATAAATAAGATGCCTCTCTGATTTTTTTTATGGTATATATAGCCTCCTGTGCCACAGGCCTTGTTCTGGATTGTGGGAAGGTTTAATGGGAAACTTTGCAATTTGTTCACAGCATCCGAATCTCTGAATGTCAGCTAGTCGTTGAACTACTAAAAAAAAAAAAGTAACTTGACCTTGTACTGTTGGGTTTTATTTTCTAGATATTGAACATCAAGGGCATTTATAAAAAGGCTGACGTAAGCATAGTTCTTGTGGCAGGAAGTTCGGGAGAAAATCAATCTCTGCATTGGTTCAACTGCCCTAAGGAACTTCTCTCATACCTTGCATTATAGAGGAGGGGGTTGTTGGCTAAAATGACATATTATGAATGCTAGATTCCTTAGCTTTGGAACAGATAGGAATGTTATGTGCTCACAGTGCTTAGTGAAAAACTTAGGCCCAAAAACAGCAACAATTTTCTGTGCTACCAATATAATACAAACATGCATTCTCTGTCATACTTAGGGATTCTCCCCACATGGTGTTTCTATGACTCCTAGTCATCATGGAGGTGATGATGTCTCAACATGCAATCTTTTGGTCTGGTTTTCCTAGATCTTAGTAGCATTATAATGTAATGCTGAAGAAGCATTGCAACTCCTGGACTGAACCATCTTTTTTCTGACTCATAAGCCATGCATATAATGAATTGTACATATAATGCTTTATTTTCCTTTGTTATAAATCAGTGCGTAATTTAAGTTCTAAAAGAGGTCATAATTCAGCACCCTTTGACTTCAGGAGACATTGGTCAGACTCCCATTAATTCGGTTTAAGTGATTACTGTGAAAACTACTGTGTTCTGATAATGTGATTTTAAAAGCAGGGTATTTTTATGAAATTTAGATGTGTAGCACAATACGAACATGGGAATGCATCAGCATTTGCACACTTTGATGGATTAGGACCTTTGCACATGGGTATTTCAGGGGCCCCTGAAGACTTTGGGGCTGGGAGTGGGACAGGAAATTGTTGTAAGATTACAACCATGAAGTGTAGTCTCTGCTAGACTGCAGAGAAATTGAAAACTATGTGGACTTCTGCTGAGTAACAGGAGCACTACCATTTCTGCCAAAACAAAGCTGTTCTGGGGTATTCAGTATCTGTTAGTTCTGCTGTTAGTGACTACACTAGCCTGTATCTGGCACATACTGGATGACGTAGCATTAAATGTTTTTAAATGGCACTTCAGAATTTTGCCTTCACACTGGCTTTATTTGCTTATTCATTGATACGAGTTTGGTAATAAGGATCAAGCTTTTCATTTTTGCTAGGGGTCTGACCAAGGTCCATCCAATCAAGATCAGGCATTATCTGCCCAACAAGCTGCTGTAATTAACCTGACTGGAGTAGGGAATTTTATGCAACCTCAAGCCACAGGTATGTGCTTGCTGAGCCTCCTTTTGTAGCGAAGTGTTTATGTTGATAAATTCACACTGAAATGAAGTTTGGTCTTAAGGAAGTCTTACGTTAGATCACAATGATTTACTGTTTATTATCAAGACATGAATTCTATGAGAAATACTTGACTTCTAAAGCATGCACTTCTCTGCTTTGTTTGGCAGTTAAGTGCCATCAATTGATAGTATCACATGAAAGCAAGTTACACTTAAGACAAAATGAAAATGCAGCGAACTTCATGCCAGACTTCATTAAGGAATGTTTCTTTAACTCTTGTGCTTAACATCCAGTGTGAGAAACCTTTGTGTCTCCACAAGCACTTCATAATCTAATTAACTAACAGAGTATGTATATCATGTATACTTTATTCTGCACTGTTCCAAATCTGACTCTAAAACTAATTCAATTGATCCCCCTTTCCTGTTACACTGTATTCCTATGTCTTCCTCCCCTGACCAACTCAATCTGACTTCTTTGACCTGCCTGCTTTCCCCTTCTCCTTTCTCAGTGTTGTCTCAGCTTGGCTCTGCTGTGAACAGACCTGGGCAAAGCCTTCCTCAGCAGAGACTCCAGCTCTCTTCTGCCTTGCAACAGCAACAACAACAAGCCTTGCAGCAGCAGCAGCAACAGATACAAGTAATCCAGCAACTTCACTCTGACTGTGTTAAAAAAAAATCAAATTAAAAATACAATTCTTGGCTCCAAAATCCAAAATATTGCCCTCTTGATCTCTCTTTTTAATTAATGCAGTTATGGTCTCGCAAATTTAAAGAAAAAACAAACGACAAAACCAACATGTATTTGGCAAACTATCATGCAGGACCTGAAATCTGTGGTTCTCTCAGCTTGGAGCACTGAATTTATTTTTATTCGTTTAAGCCCTCCACCTTCCTGATTTGCAAACATTCAAGGGGTGCTTGTGGCACATATCTAAATACTATACCAGGTGACAATAGATTTCAAAATGGCATGGATGTAAGCACCTGGAATTTCAAATGTAGCCCTGCTACAGTCAGTACATGAAAGCATGAGCTTTGCAAAGCTCCTTTACCATTCAGATGCTTCATAAAAAAATTTTAGCATTTTTTAGCACACAGTCACATGTTTGTAGTATATACAGAAAATTCATACAACGCATACACTGAGAAGCTATCACATTAGGAAGGTACTGTGTAACCCAAACACTCAGTGAAGTTGCTGAGTTACTGCAGTTACTGCAATGAAGAGCAAGGGCAAAGAAACAAAGCTGTGCACATTCACATGTAAAATGTTAGCTTGTGCCCTCAGCAGGCTTCTGTGCCACTGGTGCTGCTTGACTGTACCCAACTGCCCCAGTACATGGTGTGTTCCTTTTGTCAACCTGGTGCTTCTTTATTTTTTCTTTCTCTCCCCCTCTTCATTCTTCCTGGTGTGAAAGCTTTATAGTCAACACTAACAAGCTTTTTCTCCCTTCTCCTCCATGGCAGCAGTTGCGATTCTTGCAGCATCAAATGGCTATGGCAGCGGCAGCAGCACAAGCAGCTCACCTGCATCATCAACATTCAGGCAGCCACTCAAAAAGTAAAAGGAAAAGAGGCACATCAGCCCCTCCAAAATCATGAGACTTGCCTCCCCCCACAAAAAAATTGATTGGAAGGGGATTTTTTTTTCAGATTGTTAAGGAAAAGGCTTAAAATAAAATTAGTGTTTTATATTACTGGTGGGAAAATGAACTTTTGACATTACACTAAAAGAAATGAACTGATTTGGAAGCCAACCCTACAGAACTTAAAAATTTAATCTATAAAGTGGCTAGGATCTGGTTTCCTCTAGTCACTTAATTTTTTAACAGAATGTTTTATCTTGTATTTTTTACCAGTCAACAACATTGTACATAGAATGAGGGTGAAAAACATTTTAGAAAAGATGAACTTTGTAAATGTAGTATTGATATTTGTTTATTTAGTATAAAAGGTTTGTGAACACTGTAACAAATACAATTTTTACAAATCCATTTTTGAAAAGAGCTCTCTTTTTGTTCACTTGGGTGTTATACTTTTTATTACTTTGTCTATGAGCTTCTTTACTTCTTTGTGTCTTGTAATTGCTCTGGTGATACAGTCCTGAAGCTTGGCTCCTGTAAGAGGACTTCCACCTAAACATTGAAGAGAACAATTTGATTTTCTATTTAAACTTCAGTTATGTGTATCTAACTGTGCTTTCCAAATGCAAGTATTAATACATTAATTACCATTACCAGCTCCCTTTCACTGGGGAGCATACAGCTTTCCCAGCCCTAGCTTCAGGCAAAGATAATGGAAATAAACAAGAGGTGTAACAGGAGACATGCCCACAATTAGTCCTCTCCTGTGATTGCTTCTTGAACTTTAGTCATGCCACCCACCATCTTAAAACTCCTTTCAAGAGCAGGTAATTTAATGAGTATTCAGGCAGACACTGTTACCATAAAGCACCTGCATCTCACAAAGCAAAGCAGGTACAGAATCTTTTCTTGACCTAACATCATCGTCTCTTATAGGCTTCTTTGTAGTAAATTTAGAAGTACCTGGTTTATGGACAGAACACAGTCTGCCTTCTTCATCAGTTACAATGGTTACTGTTCCAGTTGCTAAATCTTCTTCTTCAGCAGTTGGATCAACAATGAGTAATGTGCTTGTGAAAGAAATGCATGCACATATGTTGGTATACATTGCTCCATTAATGTTATTGCAAAATACAATTTTTACTGCAGTCTTACAAAATACTTGTAGATGGATTTAGTGCTCAAGCTTATCTGTTTTCCTACCAAAATGCACCAATTTTAAAAGAAAGAAAAAAAAAAGCCAAAAAATGTGGGAGAGTCCACATAATCATGTGTTTGTGACTGTGGAAAATAGGCATATAAGCGGTTTCATAAATCTGTGACGTTGCAGGAAAAGGCCGCTGAATTGCTATTTGCAGTATGTAATATGAAAGACTGGAGTTGTTATTTTGTAGTTACGCTGAAGACTGGCATTGGTTTTAGGTGTAGGCTGCACTAATTTCTACCAGACACCTTAAAGCAAAACTGATTGCCACTGGCAAGTTCACCAAAGTGGTTCTCAGTTTGTTGTCAGTGAACTGTTAACATCACTCAGACTGGGAATAGTTCAAAACCAGATTCATTGGGTTGCTTAAGACAGTTTATTTTGGCTTTCATGCTGTCACATATGCAGTTCAGTGCATGGCTGTTGTTGATGTACAGGTTGCTGCCACAGGAGCAGCCCTGCAGCAGTGCTCCTCAGCCATGGCCACACTAACCAGCAACCTACCACTTCCATTACCACTTCTATTTATTCAAGGAGGCCTTTTATGCAGAAGAAAACTGCCTCTGGAAGCCAGAGTATGTAAAGCATTTTATTGAAAGAGCTATTAACCAGAATTAAAAAAAAAAAAATAAAACCAACGCAAACCACACAACACAGGCAGACACCCCTTCAGTACTTAGTTCTAGAAGCTAAAAGGAGACTTCAGTAACTTGTTTGATGCAACAGTTGGTTTCAGGGAAGGAAACAAAGCCCAACAGACACTCATGGAAAGCCTTCTTCCCCAGGCAGCTTTTTGGTCTATGTGTAAGTATATGTGATTTGTGTGTAAATAATACCTTACTGACAGCTGTCTGCCTAGTACGTTACTCAAACACGTAGTGTACATCCAACTTCAGACCCAGCAGAAATGGTACTAAAGCAATTAACAGAGGCATTCTAAAGTACCAATAATATCCTGCTCTGATGCATTGGTAATCACTTGGTCAACAACTGACATTAATGCTCTCCCCACATCATTTGTTATTTGGATGAAAGGCCCCTACTAATAATTTCTGTAAATAAACATTAATGTGCCATAACCCCCCATAATCTCCAAACAGACCTAAATCTTGAAGAGCAGAGTGATCACTATCCTGTCACTTTCTACTTTGCAAATGGATGTCACCAGAAATGACTGCATTTCTTATAAATAGCAGCAGGACACATTTTTAACATTCTTGACCTAAGGAAGACCCAGTAGACAATTTCAGATGAGGAGTCAAGTTACCAGATGTGATTACTTCGAATTCTCATAATCAGATTCTCTTGCTACATGAACAATGACTTAAGCATGCTGGCTACACTTCACCTTGAGTAATTATGTTTTCAGTTATCCAGGGGTTCTATTGTTCTAACTGGACTGTTACTTCCTTTCTATCAGTTACTTACACAGGCTTCTGAAACATTAATTGCACTGGTAACGTTTTCATCTTAAAGATACTTCAAAAACCTCAAACAGTACCCATCCATGTACTTTTAAGCTTATTTTTACTGCACTTTGTCTTGTGAACTCCTTACATCACAGAACTAGAGGCCCCTTCAATGAGAGAGGCTGTGGATTTAAGACGGGTGGAGCAGCATTGCCTGAGGCTCCACTCTGGTCCTTGGCAGAAGTGCACAAACATCATCGGTGGCATCTTCCATCTTTCATTTGTTTTACAAACACTGTTATTTCCATAAAGTACGAAACAGTTTGGAACTTACTCATCAAATACAGCAAATGATGTGGCAACCGGATGCTTTCTGATAATCAAAGGATTCTTCTGTTTTAAATTAACTTCTGATAAACCAGTTTCTTCATTTATCGTAACCAATGGCAATTGCACTGAAGAGATGAAAAAATTACACTGGTCTAATATTAAACATGGTCTAATATTAAACAGGCCTAGAAATGTTAACAACTACTGAAATATTTAAGCTGTTCTCTTAACCTGCTGAAAATCAATCAGAATCGTTTTTCCTACATTAATTATACTCCACAAAAAAACCAAATCATTCTTGAATTCAAGGAAAGTATTTAGCTTAGAATGACCTGTTCAAGGAAGTGTTTGATTTTTGTATTGAGGGTAACAGAAGCTTTTTTTCCTTACACAGAAATATTTTCTACTTCCAAAATGCCACACAATTAAAATACTTCAGACTCTAGTACTTTAGATTCTAATACTTTAGAATATTTAGCCAAAAGTGTTTTTTCCCCCAAGTCTACTGGGCATATAAAAAGTAGTAATGTAGTCTCATGTCATGAATTGTATATATCTGTAGAAACAGTGCAACCTGACCTTCAGCTAACTCTTGCCTCTTGCTGTGACAACCCATACATTGCTAGTGACAAGGACAAGAGCCAAGTAGCTAGGGGAATTCCAAGGCTGGCAATTCACAGTTAGAAAGGGAGGCCTTGCCATAAGTTTCCCTTTAAACTGCTCCTTCATGCATTTATAAGCCACACACCTGCAAACAGTCAGGCCACACATTTTTTTACAAACTATAATTCATTAAGCTAGGAAAGGAATATTCTGTTGTGACAAAGTACAACAGAATATTATATATCTGTAAGCAAAGCCTCCAACAGCTCTTCCTGCCTACGCAAAATACATTATCAAAGTAATACCCTGATGTAGATGTTAAACTTATTCATGGTCACTGCTGAAAGACTCATGTATCTGACACCAGAGAACACGTGGCAGAATAGCAGTTAGTCCTTTAAGAAAGCAATAATTAGTGTACAAAAAAGATCCTATTTTCCAGGTGTTACACACCTATGGCATCCCACCATCACTTCCACCTTGTATTTGCATTCAAATGACAGGAAACAAACAGTCCCATTAACTAGTTACCCACTTAGCAGGGTTCAAAACAGATGCCTTTCTCCAAGCAACACTTACCAGAATGTCTCTTGTTCTAAATAAGACTTACCATTTTTTAATGCTGCCAACAAAGCAAAGACACTGGCATCCAGAAGGTTTCCATCATAGTCCAGACATATGATATCACAGTATAACACCCACGCAAGCTATCAAAAAAGGTTTGCACATGTGAGATACTCCATCAGCTAAGTAAATGGTCTAATATATAAGAAAATTCTGGCCACACTAAATACAGATACTTATTTCTATCATCTGATTTTTGGACTTAGGAAGTAAACTAAGCTATGAAGACTGAAAAGCACAAACAATACTAAAACCTCCTATAACCTCAAATACCTTCTTTATTTGCACTTGTGTACAGGTCCTGTGATCTTGTTACTATCTCCCTCTTCGTTCTGAGACAGAACTTACCTTGCCATTGGCAATACATAGGTCTTCTTTCACTATCATCTGTGAACTAAAATAAAATGAGAGTAAGCAAGGCAATGAAAGGGCACCAAGACAGATTTGCTTGTATTTTAACAGCACTGAGATGGTTCTTACTTTTCAATCACATCTGCGATGTACTGGCTCGCTGCTTGAGCCTCTTCACCAGGTGGTCCAGAGCGAAACCTCTCTGCACAGAGGGATGGCAGCTCCACATTTGGAACTAGGTGGCAAGAATCATTAGTCATAAACCAAAGAAAACAGGCAATGGGTAATCAAAAATAAAAAAATAAGTAACAAATGCTATTAATACTATTTTATGTACTTCAAATGAAAGGCAAGACCAAGAATTTTTCAATCAAGCCTTCCTAATTCTCCCCTCAAAAATAAAGTTAGGCATGAGTTTGTATTAAAGAACTTATAGTACTCTCTGTACTCAGGAACTATATATTCCATGGAAAAGCACATACTCCTAGCTACCACTCTCTGTTTATAATCCTTCTCTATCATGACCCACACAAACACTTATTTAAGTATTAAGCAGTTTTCAGCAGATCAAAACAGCAGCATTTCCATCCCACTGCCTGACTTTGCTGGTATGCTGTCTGCTTTCCATCAACTATTAAAACCTGAGGCTTTAGACTTGAAGCAAAAACATGCATAAACATTCATGAAAAAACCTAAGCATAGTCAAGCTTACTGAAAACAACATACTTGGGAGATGCCTTAGAAAAAGGGGACTTTGTCTCTCAATTCCACAGAATTATTTTATTTCCAAAGAAACTCCAAACAGGAGTGAGGAGGTACCACTGGGACTTACAGTTCTCTGAGAAATAAACAGTTTTTATTCCACAGTTTTTAACAGTTACATTTTTTGCCTACTGGGACTTTGAAACAGAAGTTAACATGCCTTTGCACAACCATGCATGCCACTATCTTTTATAGAGTACCTTCTCCCTCTTAATATACACAATGATGCAGGTTTCCTTCCATGCCTAGCCTGGAAACAGCAACAAAAAGGTAGCTGTATACAGAAAACTCACAAGCAAAGCAAAGGGAATTCTAGATGCCTAGATGTCAATTTTGAAATTAATTTGAAGAGTTGTAATAAAATTTGATCCAAATGAATTCTTTTAAGAAATCTACAGAACACAATTTCCACAACCTTTTAGCTGAAGCAATACAAAACCTCAGATCCATACTGAAACACTTACCAATATATCCCTTATTAGCAGAATCCACTGCAGGTGCAGCAAGTTCCTGGAAAAATACAAAAGAGAAAAATGAAGAATTTTGTACAAAATATTTTTAGTTGTTCTATATACAAATGGTTGTTTTCTTCCCAGTTATTATTACAATGAGATTTACAAAAGTCATTTTTAATCATTCCTTCTCTGTTAATTTCCTATGGAAGAACTCAGTACAGGGATGAACAGTCATTTGTCTTGTAGGTCATGGCAGGCCAGCAGTAGAGATGGGGCTACAAGGCATTCAATAGTCCAGCCAGCTCATTCCCAGTGCGCTTACTGATCCATGTTCAGGAACTTTTTTCAATTACAGAGCTTTTATCTAGAAGGAACAAGGACTTTAGTTTTGTACACGATGGGCATCACAAAAATACATGTTCTCAGACTATACAGGTAGGATTATACAATTACATTATATATTAACTTTCAGGTCTGGAAGTAACTCAGGTGAAAGACTGTAATTGCATCTGACTGGCACATTACTGTAACTCCAAGGGCGATCAATTCTAAACACAAATGCACTAAATCAGCGAACAGATAAATAAAGATAAAAACCAACCATACCGCTTTTATTCCGCAAATCACTGTGGTATTTCCTAACTTCACCAGGGCAGAACCATCTGCAGTTGTAATTGAACCTGAAGAGAAAAAGTACTGTTCAATAAAATCTATTTTCCCTTCAAAGGGCGCTAAATAACATCCAATCTTCATGGAGTGTTTACCTTCCATCATTTTGTACTAAACACAGCCTAAGCAAAATCTTGAATCCAGAGTGGGACAGAATCTCTGTATTAAACAGTCAATCATACAGAATGGTTGAGGTTCTCCAGCCTGCTGAGCCCCCTCTGCATGGCAGCAGAACCCTCTGGCATATCAGATAACACTCCCAGTTCAGTGTCATCTGCAAACTTGTGAGGGCACCTAAACTGTGCTGCACATACAGGAGCAGAACTGACTAATTACACTGAGCACATTAGCCCAGGAACGGGACTGAAAACAATGCTTGAGGATACCATTGTGGCCCACATTCCCTTTCATGCTTGTTGAAACTGTAAAGAAAAATCCTTCCTCTTCCTGGTTTCCAAATACAAGAACCAAGAAAACCAATTAGCAAGTCATTCATGTCACCGCTATAACCTGATATTAATAATACCTCCCCCATTATTATTCCACATAAGCACTTGCCTATGTTGACAGTGGTTGTCCGAAATTCACCCAACTCTCTTCCATCAGGCCGACAGTTCTCCTTCTAAAGAAAAATTACAAACTTCAAATTAGAAAACATACTTTATCAAATAACATGGTAATATTTTTGCTACAGAACTTCATAAAAAATATGAGTTTTCCCTAGCAAAAATGCTAGGGAAAACTCAGTCAGTCTATAGCTAGCTTTTCATCAACTGATATGTAGTTTGTGGTTATAGGCCTACAAAAGAAAACTCCTGATTTTTTAAAATTAATTTAAATTTATTTAGACACTATAACAATAGACCGATGTCTCAAGGGTAGGTACTACAGGAGATTAGATTCAGAACATAATCCAAGAATGAACACACACTGGTAAAGTTAAAATGAGAGTTTCTAACTGCCTGCATTGCTTAGTGGAGCTCTTAAAATTAGAGTGAACTAAAGAAAACAAAAGAAAAACCCTTCACCAAAAGAAAATGCAGCATTCAAATACCATCAATACCACACATAACCCTTATTTTAGAAACTGAAACAATATTCCATCATTTTAGATTACTCACTGCAGTTTCAAGCTTTTCAAAAGCAAACTCTTTTGGTTCAATTATGAGAACCAAAATTTGCAATAATACTGGATCCATTTCTAAGTCAATACAACTTCAGTAACAGCTGAACTAATTTAAGGTTCAGCTGTTGAGTGTTCTTCCCCCGCAGTTACAGTGTGCATGGTTAGCAGCAATAGTCTCTATTACTAATTTTTGTAGCATCTAAAAGCCTGGTTTGGCACCATTTTGTACTAGGCAAAAACCTGCATCACCATCTTGGTCAAATTTAACCTGAACTGCTTTCAAGACCAACAGAAGCATTCACCCATCAAGATGAACAGCATCAACACCATGGAAAGATGGAAAGAAAAGCATGTTCTGAAGAGCACAAAAGTTTTTCACCTGCTCAGACAGTTTTTTGGGTTGGGTTTTTTTCAGTTTCTATTTCCATAGTTTCATATTTCCATACAGACAAGTTAGAAGAGCAGAAGCAAGAAAGAAAAAATTCTTTCTTGCTTTCTTATACGGCATCTTATGTTTCACTTACCAAAAACCTCCTGTAATATTCCAGTGGTTCCACAGTTCTAGAACAAATAGAAAGAGAAGTTCAAATGCAAGTTCCTTAGTAGGCAAGACACAGGGAAAAAAAAATCTGGGAATCAAGATGCCTGACAAAGCTGTTTTGCAATACAGTTACAGAACAATGAGGAAATTTTAAACTAATCTTAAAAAAAAGATGTTTTCACAATGAACCTGCCTGTGCATACACTGAACAAAAACTGCTAGCTTTCATCTTTCAAGGAATGCAAACAGGAAAATTTTACTACACTGTGTGAAATATCTGTTAGCTCAAGGACTGCAAACCAATGCAAAGATCTGTATAAAAATGTTTAATTATTCAGTTTTTCTTAGAATCTTTGAGAAAATGTAAAACTACAAAATATGCTTCATGCAGTGCTTCAGATAAGAAATAATTGATGCTTATTATTAATCATATACTAGTAACAGTACCTGTGAATTAGTATTTTAAGCAGGGATTTTTAAGGTTAAAAAAAAAAGTTATTATAAATGTGTTGCCAATATTTAAACAAAGCAATCACAGTTTTGTTAAAATAGTGCTTCTGGGGCAGGGGTGGAAAAAAGATAAATGGAATAGGCAAGTTTTCCAAATGCAAACTAACACACAGAGGTATCACCAACATAATGGACAGCATGAATTGGCTCCTGTTGGCTCCACATGTGTTGGTCCGGTACCACTGGATTACAAACCCAGCATAAGGTCTGTTGTCTTACAGTTCATGTAACAGCACTTGCTAAACCTTGTTTGAAGCTTCTAAACCACACAATAGAATCAAGGATGCTGGGACAGCCTACCCAGAGAAGCTGTGGATGCCCCATGCCTGGAAGTGTTCAAGGCCAGGCTGGATGGGGCTCTGAGCAACCTGGTCCAGCAAAAGGTGTCCCTGCCCACGGCACAGGGATTGGAACTGGATCATCTGGGAAAACCCCCTCTGACCCAAACCATTTTCCTGTTCTAAAACGAGTAGTTGTAAGTGGGAAGTCATTGAATTCCCTACAATTTTAACTTCCTTATAATTCGGTCAGCTGTGTAAGGGGAGGTTTAGGTTGGAGAGTAGGAAAAAAGTTTGTCACGTAGAGGATGATTTGGCACTGGGACTGGAACTTCCCCAGGGCAGAGGTCACAGCATCAAAACTGCCCGAGTCCAAGAAGTGCATGGATAACGCCCTCAGGCACATGGTGACTCCTGGGGGTATCCTGCACAGAGCCAGGAGCTGGACTCGCTGATCTCTAAGGATCCACCTCGGCATTCTCTGCAATTCTGATACCAGGCAGCTCCGGGCCTCACTGAGCTCGGCTTTTTGCCGGGCGTTTTCCCGGCTGGCCAAACCCCGCTCGCTCAGTCTTTCCCGCACGCGTCGGAGGCTCCACAGCCGCGCAGCACCGACGCCATCCCTCCCAGACGCGCCGAGCCCGCCCCCGGCGTGCGGCCGGGGAGCAGGATAAAGCCCTCGAGGGTCCCCGCGCGGCCGGGGCAGTGACCGGATAAAGCCCTTAAGGGTCCCCGCGCGGCCAGGGGGGCGCTGGGAGGCGCGGGCGGGACCCCCGGCGCGGGTCCGATGGAACGGCGGTCCCCGGGCCCAGCACTTACTTGAACGCCGCCGCCATGGCGGTACCGTCTCCGCCCCGGATGTGGCGCCCCCTGGCGGCCTGCCCTCCCGGCAGCCTCCTCGGGCGGACCGGCGGCAGCGGCGGCCACAGGGGCGGCGGCGCTGCCGGGCCCTGACCGCTGGGGGGCGCCGGCGGCTCCCAGCGGCACCTGGCGGGCGGCGCGGCCGCTTCCGCGTCGCTGTCGCGGCGCGCTGGGGCCCCGCGGCTGCCGCGGGCGATGGCGCTGCCGCCGCTCCCGTCACTGCCCCTGTCCCTGCCCGCGGCCGCGCTGGCGCTGGCGGCCCTCGCCGCCTTCCTCCTCGTCCTGGTGAGAGCCGCGCATGGCGGGCCCGGGGGGCTCCGTGGCGGGGGCGGTGGGCGAGGCCGCTCGATGCCCGCCCCCAGGCGCGGGGCAGGGGCGCTGCCCGGAGTCCCGGCCCTGCCCGGGGGTCCCGCGGTCCCGCAGGCGGCAGGGCCGGCCCGGGCCGGGCGGCAGAAGACGGCAGGGCTGCGCTTGTGCGGGGGGTTGTGCGGGCAGCGTGTTTCGCAAGGCGTGGGGTGCCGTACCTGGCAAAGGGCACCAAGACAGAGCATTTCAGCCTTAGAGTACGTGTTGGGAAATGTCCTGGTAACGCCTTCGCGTTAACCATTGGGAAGTGGCTGTGTGTCTGCCTATCTGAAATGCCCTGCGAGATTAAGAAGATCGACCCCCTGGAAAGCGAAATTCTGCTGCCTGTCCACAGTGCCACGTATGCATCCTGCCCAGGCAGGTGGCGGAGGCACCGTCGTGGAGGTGTTGAAGGAAGGACTGGACGTGGCACTCAGTGCCGTGGTCTAATTGATACGGTGGTGTTGGGGCATCGGTGATCTCAGAGTTCTTTTTCAACCTAAGTGATTCCGTGTGTGATGCCACCAAGTAAAAGTGCTCCAGAACCCAAGTTCTGCCGCTTTTTTTAGCCTTGCATAAAGCAATCAGAGCCTTAGTTTTGCAAGCACATAGGGCTGGCCTGTCGTGAGCCTTGCCATTGATTTCAGTGGCTTGGTGGGGATCAGAGGTGGCACCTGCCTTTGTGCTCAAGGTTACTTGGGGAAGGAGCTTGGACCACGACTTTGGAGGCACCTGCATGCTTTGCAGTTAAAAACAGCAGCAAGCCAATGATGCTGACAGTGATCACAGTGGGAGTGACCAAACAGCATGAGAGGGTTTTGGTCCTGTGTGAAATTCCACAACAGTGACCCACCTCGTTACTGGAATATACTTAGTTCTGGTAACTGGTAGCGCATTTAACAGATAGGTAAGGTTCTAACAGAATGCCTGACAACTTTTTTCATTTCTTCTTCATCACAGATTTGTGTAATCGCTCATGTGACTGCCAAAACAATGCCACACGAAGATGCTGAGTGCAGAAAAGGATCTGCACTAAATTTACATGATCCTGCTACAAGAGAACTCTCTGTCGTTGTGCCTTCATACAATGAGGAAAACCGGTGTAAGATTTTTCTAGTTTTCAGGAAAAGAAGAAAATCTGTCTGTTGTTACTGTAATAATACAGAGGTCAGTTGGGTTAGCAGTAGATTCTGGCAGGCCAGATTTTGGGCACAGTTTCCAGAAAACAGTCCAAGTACTTTGGATTTCAAAATTAAGGCATAGTGTAACTTGATTTCTACTGCTAAAAATAGCATGGGGCACTTGTAAGAGTCCTCTTAATTTTAATGAACCCCAGAAGAATGGCTGTTCGTTGCCCCTTCAAATGCTGCAAGGCAAGAAGTAGTAAAATACTTTTTTCATTTATTTGAGAGCTTCCCACTCTTTAAAACGACAACAGCAGCTTCAGACAAGCAGAAAAAGTGATGATCTCACTGGTTTGTGTTTAGTTTGGCCATAGATAGGAGTACCTGATACTGAGTGAAGGCATTTAAATGTGATAGAAATAATCAAACTCTAAAGTGATGTGGCAGTGCACAAGCTGACAGCTTGCTTAAATAGATAAAAGTCAGTGCTGTTTTACAGGCTCAGTCATAAAGAATGTTTTTATCCTTTAATATTGTGTAGAGAATTACATACTTCAAAATGAAAAGTTGGTTCCTCAGAAAAAATATTTTTATCCTGTCTTTTTATAATGTGTGTGATTTTCTTCAGTGTTCTTTCTGCATTCAGAAAGGGCAGCACTTAGAGTTGCAGCTGCTAAGCTTGGTTACTGAAAGTAGTGTTGTATGAAAGAGTTGATTTGCTTAGCCTTGCTTTGTGGCTGTTTTCAGCTTGCTTGTGCAGGTGCTTTTGGTGTTATAAGCTGCTAACCTGACTTCCTCCACCTTTTCTCTAGTACCACTTATGATGGATGAAGCTTTGGATTATCTAGAAAAAAGACAGGTATTTTCTTTTTGCATTCAAAATTCATTGTTTTCCTGTGTATTATGCATAACAAGTCAGTGATCTAGTCACTTTGTTATGTTAGTGTACATTAAAACAGTAGCACTTGGCAACTTAGAAATAATGCTTCTGTATCTTATCAGTTATTTTTAGATCTAGTGCCAGAAAGGATTTTTAAATTAAGTAAAAATTTAATTTGCTACTGTAGGATGAAATAATCTTGATATGCATGAAATCTGCCCAAGACAGAGCTAAGGATTAACCATGCATTTAACTTTCTAAGCTAAGTCCTGGTTTGTTCCAGCAAGTTTCATAAGCATCTGTTCTTCATTAGGATTTGTTCTCTGGGTAAGAAGCTCATTGTGAAAGTTTGTGGATTTTGTTTTGTTTGGGCTTTCTTAAAAGTGATGTTTTTCTAAGCTTCCATCTTCTACAGCTAAATGGATTTTTCAGTTCTAGATGGTAGCATGACAAGCCAGTGTAACGGTATCTGCATCAAAAATGGCAAAATTCTGTAATTATGTCTTCTTAACAAATTTACTGCATCATATTAGTATCTGTTGGCACCTATGAATGACTTCTAGGGAGAAAAGAATAATGACATTTGAAAGGCCTACTGCCTACTTAACAAATTGCATGAAATTGAAACAAAATGCATTATTTCTGCTTTTATTTTCAAGAAACAAGATCCTTCATTCACTTATGAAGTGATAGTGGTTAATGATGGTAGTAAAGATCAAACTGCAAAGGTAAGAAAAAGTAATGTCTTCCCAAGCAATCAGAGTCATGAATTTTGTTTGGATTTTTGTATATTTGTGGAATATACCAGTGGTCTGTATTTATATTTTGGTTGACAGTTGAAGTTCACATTTCTGAATTGCCTCTGTTGTTGCATCGTGGATGGTGCATCTGCAGATGAATACACATATTATTGTTTTGCAAATTCTAGTTTTCTTGATTGGCAACTGTGACAGCCATTTTCCTGCAGCTGAGGTTCTAAGAATTCTAATCCTAACTTCAAGAAATTTCACTTGAAGTACTCTACATGTGCATAGTGATGATGTGAATATGAATTTGAGGAAGCTAAAAAGTCTTTTAAAAGATCTCATTCATACTGTGATTGACAGAACAGGTGACACAGTTCTTTCCCTTTGTGGGATTGTTAATTTAAAAATCCATGTGCCAGTAGCAGTATTTTCAAAATAGTTCTGTTTTCTTCTGCTTTTGATGTATGTCACTGACAAGGAAGGCTAGCCAGCTTGTGGGGTTTTTTTTCTACTGCTTGGAAGATGTTTGAGGTAGACACTAAAATGTATATTGCTTTAAGGATTGCTAGTATATGTTTTTGACTGCTGTGCATTTTTTCTACCATCTCTCTCAACTGAGCATACAATGTCTGCAGGCCTCTGGACTTAAAAGGACTCAAGACAACCTTTAGAAAAAATTAGAAGAAAACTCAAGCTTTTTCTTCCCCACATGTACCAAAATGTTCAGATCCTTGCAGTGTGAATGGGGTTTTAGGTCAATATGAATTTTTCTTCAAAACCTCAAATAGCAGCAAGACAAGTGAGAAATAGGTGGCTGTCATAGAAAATTGTATTTCTTTTATGAACTATTGGTGTTAATTGAAAAGGTCTGTAGTAGTATGATATAAATTAAATTAGGATTGAGTTTTTTAGAGGTGGGAGGATGGGAGTTGAGATTGCTTAGGGAAATATCCTGTTCTTATTGAACATTACTTCATTTCTTCAGTCTTCTTGTTTTGACTGTGAACTGTTTTTTATTTTCCCAAACAGACTCCAGCGAACACCGGCAATGTATTTGTGCCGACTGAAGTGGTTATAGCTCTGTGCTATTAATTTATTTTCTTTTGAAGGGTGAGCAAATGTACACTTCTCCTTTGGTTCCTGGTTTTGTTTTATGCTGGCTTTTTGTGTATCTGTCAGGTTGCAAAGGAGTACTGCAAGAAATATGGAAGTGACAAAGTGCGAGTGATAACTTTGGAAAAAAATCGAGGGAAAGGGGGAGCAGTCAGGACGGTAATTAATACTTTCATCTCCTTCTCTGTTTGAACTACCTGTGCCCGAGTATGCAGAAGATAGAGCTGTGCTGATTGACATTTTGAATTCAATGCATTAACAAAATGATTAGGAGAAAACTGAGTACAGATTCTGTAAATTAAAGCAAAAATATTTTTCAAAATAAGACTGTTTTAGATCTTGGTAGCAGTGTTGTCTTTCCAGAAAGATCAATAACAAAGACTTTTTTATAATACAATAATTCAAAGTAGAAAAAACTGCTGGAATCTCATAATCATGTTAGTTCTACTTAGAAATATACTTGCATTTATAAAAGCCAACAAAAAAAAAAAAAAAAAACCCAAAACTGTTTCAGATTAAAGTTAAGCTTATGTAGACAAAATAGAGTCAAATTGGCAAACTTCACTGTCCAGGTCATGGCTGTGGTTTTTAACATGGCTGATAAACAAGAACTCATCCAGCACAGTTTGTTCTATCACCCACACTCGATAGTCAAAACAGCACAATTCATGCTTTCACATAGATATTATCATAAAATGAGCATGTTCTAAATATGAAATAGCTGTTACACATTTAGAAGGAACATTGTATTCCTATGATGTATGACACCTTGCTTTTCTGAAAAAGGGTGATACCATCTATGGATTGTCAGTGATGTGTCTTTATCTGTATTTTCAGCTCTGTCTTTAGTATGTCAGTTTATTTTTTATGAAAAATTAATAACTATTGGAAATTGAGAGAACATAATATTGGAACATATGGAACTGTTATAAGAGATACAAATTTGAAGCTATTCCAAGAGAAGGAGAACAGTTTTCTGTGTGATATACTTTTACAATGCATGATGCAGAGTGGATGTGTGTACAGCTACTTCCTTGACAGGCTTTTCCAGATGCACACATGCTTGGTTGCAACAGTACTTCTGTTGCATGTACTGCTAATTGTTTTCCTGTCTGGACCCCTTCAAAAATTATGAAATATTTCTGACCAAGCATATAGCAAATTAAGCTGTGAAACCTGTGCATCACAAGTGTTTTGCAGTGGTACTATGACTTGAGACTTAGTCTTAAATTAGTTTTGAGAAATAGCTCCTGAATTTTCATGAAACGGTGTTAGGAAAAACTCGCGCTGCATCCTCCTTTCCGCAGTGCATGTGACCAAGAAAAGCCACCCACTGCAGTGGCAATTGCTAATCACTGCTTCTTCATGCTCCCCTCTAGAGCTGACTGTAGCAACTTGTTGCCTTTTAGATTTAGGTTTTCCTGAGAAGGATTGTTAGCCTTTCATGTTCATGCATTGTCTGTCACTGTGGACACTCAGAGTGTGAAGTCTCTAGATGTTAGAACCATATAAATAGGTAAATTACTGTTAGTAACAGAATATTAAGACGCACCTGCTGTGTGGAATCTGAGAGATATCACTGTTTCGTTACTACATAGGTTTTTGGAGTGTCTTGCACCTAGCTTATGACAAATACTTGATTACAAAGGCGTTGATTTTTGTATTGACTATTTTCATTGCAGGGTGTCTTTAGTTCTCGGGGGAAAACAATTCTTATGGCTGACGCAGATGGAGCTACAAAATTTGCAGATATTGAAAAAGTAGAAGAAGGTCTGAAGAATCTCCAGCCATGGCCTGTGGGTATAAATTCTCATGCTTTTTCTGCAATACACATGCATACTTTAATACACAAGATAGACTTCTATAGCTCTCTTCAAACTTTTTGAGATCTATTTGAAGATCTAGGTGTAAGTCTGAAGATCTAAGTGTAAGGTTAGAAGCCTCAAGAATGGGCTGTCAGAAGGAGCTTTTACTGAGTTCTTACCTCCTTTGCACCATTGTGCCTACTCCAAGGCAGTACAGAATGTTCTATTTGCTGTTTATCCTTCCTGCAAATTGTTTGAAATTGTTCTGTTCTGTATAAATACTATGTGATGCCTACTTAGTTCCTCTTTGTGAACTGTTTTGTTTTTTCATTTTATCTGATGTCATCCTGTATACCTTTAAGGGTGCATCTTAATTCTACCCTCTTTTATATAGGTTTTCTTTTCTCAGGGTCCTTAGTTTAATGACAGTATTTGGAAGAACTTTTATTGTAAACAAAAATTCAAGAACCTGTGGAACAAGAACACCTCTCTGCACAGTCATTCTCTTTTGGGAGCTTGACTTGAAAGAACTGAGGTTTATTTTCTGCTTAAATGCTGGTTTCCCAGAGCGTTAGAAGAGGTGTGCAGCCTTACAGACAGAGCTGTGGGGGATGTACCTGTGGAACGGGTCACAGCCTGTGAGTGCAAGAGCCGCAAGTGCAGGACCCAGCGGGCAGCATGTGACCCTGATGCTCTTCCCTACCAGGGCTGCAGCAGCTGCTGGTTCTCCATACTGGCCTCAAATAGAGTAGATTTGAGAGATTTTATGTGAGAAGTAGTGTGAGAATAGTGTTAAACCTTTTGTTTTGATCATGTTGATTTAATTTGAGATTATATTTTTTGTTGACATCGTGGCATTTTATTTGTTTGAAGATACATCAGTGCAACAAGTGCTTCATTCTGTTATTGCTTCCATCATGCAATATTTAAGGAAAATGTACATTGTAACACTTTGTTCCTAGGAATGCTGCATACTTATCTGTGCTGCTAACATTTGCCATGTGCATAAAGTAAACAATTTAAAGCTAAACAAGACCTGAATAAATGGAGGCAATTTGCATGCACCTTATGCAAATTGTAATAAACTTTAGATTGTCTCTTAATTGTAGGAGACTGATTTAGCATCAAAACCTAGCAATAGAAGGAGTGCACCTACAGGAAGCTGAAAAGTGTACTGCTTTGAAGTTGTTTTTTTTTTTTAATTTTATGGTTCTCAACACAAGATTCCACCAATTCAAATAATAACTATTTAAGAAACAACTCATTAATTTATATTCCTGTACAGGAAGGGATGGCTATTTCCTGTGGTTCTAGAGCTCATCTGGAGAAGGACTCAATAGCAAAGGTTTGTTTCCATTTCCTGCTGTGTGCTAATAACCAAATATTTCCATTATTTGTTTCTGCTCTACAGGTTTTGCAAGTAGATAATCAATATTTTTTAAAGAATGGAAGCTAAAAATAAGGAGAAGCTTGTCATACATGCAGGATATCCTCCATCATATACAAAGGATGTGTTCTAAATTTTAAGCACTTTGAAGTTATTTCAGTTAGTGTTCCAATTTATGGATTTAATTTTTATAGTTGAGAGTATTTCACAAGCAGAGCTTCTAAACCCTGACAGAATTGGTAGCCAGTAACCAGTAGTGGGGCTCGAAGGGAAGGCAGCTGATGAGTTCATTATTATTGATTTCCTTCCAGTGCTAGAACTTGGCCTGCAGATCTTGAAACCTGTTGAAAATGAGTTAGGGATAATTAGCAGCCAGCTGTTTGAAGAGTACCACTATTCATGGGAAAGTGGTTTTAAGTCTTCTGTATTACTCATAGTAAAATTTTTGAGTTTTGAACACACGGACAGTGCTGTTCTATGTGTGGCTCCTGTGTAATAAACAGTGATGCAGAGGCACATG
Source organism: Zonotrichia leucophrys gambelii (assembly GCF_028769735.1). Taxonomy (NCBI): domain Eukaryota; kingdom Metazoa; phylum Chordata; class Aves; order Passeriformes; family Passerellidae; genus Zonotrichia; species Zonotrichia leucophrys. Next base: position 66,362,871 of record NC_088169.1, read on the forward strand.
GCTTTATCTTGCATCTGATTTTCTGATGTCTTGGCAGACAGTAATTGACAAAGTACAGGCATGGAATGTGTATTGCAACAGACACATTGCTGGGCTCATTTTTTAGCGTCATTGGACATGCTCTTCATGGTGAATGTTCTCAAGAGTAAGCTTTGTTTATACTGATGTTTAGTACTTGAAATTATTCTAAAATATATACACAACTACTGAAATAGTTACAGAAGTTCAAAAGAAGTTACACTGGTAATGTTCAGCCTCTTGTAGATCATTACCAACAACAGTTCTAGTTGTTTAGGAACTGTCTTGAATAAAAAACTAAGAGGGACCTCTGCAAATCCAGACTCCAGCCTCTGGAGTTCATGGCCAAACTTATCTGTATGATTATTATGTCAGGAGCACAAGTGTAACCAATGAATAGGCTGGGTACAAATATCGGGAATATAAAATATATCTGTGAAAGCAAAAGAACAAAAGAGATGACTGTAACATTGCTGGAAATATAAAAGAAAATGTCTTGCACAGCAGCCTTTACTTTAGACCTGGTTTTCACTTAGTCCATTATATACTTCCAAAGAATCAATCAGAAGATAACTATGGCTGTTCCACTAATTATTTGAAATTCAGGTGCAGGTTCCTGCTTTACTTAATAAGGCATAATCCTGAGTGAAAAACTGCTCTGAACTGGGGAGAGGAGAAAAAGGAACTTGGATTTCTCCTATCCTAGACTATACACATGACTGGCAAGTCTTTCCCTAGATCAAAATATTTCTCTTTCAGCCAATATTTTGTTTGTACTGTAACAATTTTTAAGTTCTGTTTTCATTCCGGTGCAAAATGCAACCAGTTTACAAACTTTGAAAGCTATCATGAAACAGGATTACTGTCCTGTAAGACTGCTCTCTTCAAACGATTCACTCATCCCTCAAATAAAGCCAGATAACTTCTTGCCTTTTGTCCACAGCGCTCTTACTTCCGAACTCTCCTCATGTATGGGTTCCACTTCCTGGTGTGGTTTCTCTGTGTCAAAGAGATCCGGGACACACAGTGTGGATTTAAACTTCTCACCAGACAAGCTGCCTTGCAGACTTTCTCAAATCTTCACATAGAACGCTGGTAAATTGTTCCTTTTTTGTTGGTGGTGTTTTTTTATAATTGAACATGGGTTTGAAAAAGTAATTTTAGTGTTGCAGCTACAATGAAGCATGTGATGTCTGTGTAGTGCATCTCAGCCAATTATAGTATTGCCTGCATGGCAACTTTGATTTCTTGTTATGTTAAAGTATCCTGGTAATTGCTAGAAATTCTATGTTCTTATTAAGATACATTGTAGCAAAGTACTTGGGTATTTAATTTTATTCTTTATTTAATTTCTCTTTTCTCAAAAGATGTATGTAACCCTAGGTAGGATAAAAAACTTTGGTTTTGCCTTGTCATAGGACATGGTAATTGATTAGGAAAGAGGAGAGGGGAAAAAGAGGCAAAAAGGCCTCAAACAACTGAAAATCCCAAGAACTCTTCTTTCTCCAGAAGAAATTTCAAACAAACAGTTTTTCATGGTGCTGTAATGCACTCCCAATTTCTGTGAGTCCTCTTACCTTTTACAGATATAAGCCATACAAGCAGAGTCAGACAGCAGCTGTTGTTATGATTAGGAAAGTTAAGAGTTATTAATCATATTCAAATCTCCTATCAGTGTTATTTTTTATACATTACAATTCAGTAATGCTTAACCAAAGTATTTTATGTAAAATCAATATCTGATAAGGTGTTTGTAATTGCTGAGGACTGTAAAGTGAAAGCAAATGCTTATTCTTTACTACTTTCTTGCTGAAGTATTTTATGTGAGGAACATTGACAGATATCTTTAATTTCAGAAAACTGAAAATTATGTGGTTTTTTTTAATTACTTTAGAGCTTCTTTAGTTATAATTTAGCTGCAACAGTTCCCATATGTGAGTTATACAGCCATGACAGCTATTATGAGACTGAAGCACTATTTTCACACAAATATCACAATTTCTGTAGATTTTCCATACCACAATCCTTGCTAAAAAGGATAGTTTAATTAGGTGTAATCAAACTTCTTCAAACTATTGTCTTCATTCAAGAAAATCTCTCATGGGCTTCTGTTTGCTTGACAGGGAGCAGAACTGCTGAACAATGTTCCTAAACACAAACAGGATTGTGTGCAATCCTACAGTCCTAGCCAATTCCACTGTGTATAGTTTCAGGCTGAGCTCTGACAGCTGTGCTGCCCCTCCAGACTGCAGTTGCAAAGGTGGTGTTTGGGCACACGGATCTCGTGTGGAACAGAGAGCCATTGTTGCATTGAACTGAGCAGTCAACAGCCAGAAAATTACTTTCCCACCTGAGTGGGTTGCTTATTGCACCAAAGGAGACTGTGCCTGAGCCAGAAGTAGGATTTGTGCTGCTACCTCCAAACCCAGTCTTGATCTATAAAGCTCTGTAAATTTCACATACAGGATTTTTCTAAGTGCTAGTAATAAATGGTTAAACTCATATGCAAGGCCCAGAAGTGCACATCTCAAAATTGTCTTATTTAACTTCATTTTATAAATTAAGCATTCCAAGAAGAAAACTGAAAGAAGTAGATGAGGATAATCAGTTTCAGCTGTAAAAATTCAATCCTGAATTTTATTCATTTTTAAAATTAAGGATTTTTTTGTAATAATATTTTTTGGTTATATGAAGTGTTTTCTAGATAAAAACAAGCTTTCTTCTGCCACTTCAATTATCTAGCACCAAAAGAATGAAAGAGTAAAAACAATTGTGTTGTACTCTGTTATCCGGGAATAGAAGCAGTGAAAAAGGAATATTGCTAACATTTTACAGTAATTAGGCCGTTGGTGTGGAACATACAGGCAGATCTTCATGTCTTAATTCATTGAGCCTTGTGTGTGCCACTAGAAGATGAGCCTTCTATTCTTGCTCTTTTATCTACAGTAATCCATAAACTAATCCCTTGTATATTTTATTATTTATCTGAAATGTGCTGGTTAGTGATGAAGAATGCTTGTTTTGTGTGTCAAGAAAAGAGCAACTCAAGTTCTTCCAAGAAATAAGCTCTTCAGATAATTATAAGTCAGAAATTGCCTAAAACAGCTATAGATTTTTTTGGATCTTTTAAAATTTGGTTTACTTCTGTACAAACTGGCAATGTATTTTCTGGTTTCATGCTCATCTCTCAATCAACACTCTTTGTGTTTACCTGCCTTCTTTTTTATATTTATTGGCTAATTTATACCAAATCTGACAGAACAGTAGAGATTTCAAGATCAAAATCTTTGGCAAGGTGTGTGGAAAATTAAACCCTCTTAGAGGAGCAAAACTCAGATTATTGCCACTGCTGAAGAAAAAAACCTCAAAAGTCTCAAAAGTTACTTTTCTGCTCCATAGCTAGTCATTCAGCCTCTGTAACTGGAAGATAGCATGTCAGTGCACAAATCAAGTATTGTCCCTTTCCCAGTTAATACTACAAAGATCTGGAATTAAACTGGGAGATGGGGAGGTATAAGTGTGTGGGGAGAGTGCATATATTCAGGGAAATGATAGTCCTAAGTGAAATGTCAATGTTGTACAAACAGTTAGGATAATTGCAGTGGAAATTATATAGGGACATCAAACATTCATCCCATAACATTAGATTTCTTTGTATGTAATTGTGTAAAATCTGAAATAGCTCAATGCTGGAAACTTCTTTTTAAACAAATCTGATATCTTTCCATTGCATAACATGTGTAAAAAGGAAAATACAAACTGATTAGACATTAGTGCCATAGAGGTTCTGTACATATCATGAATATGGAGACAGAAGAATAAGAAATAGTAGTTGGAATTGTACTTCTGCTGACCTGGAACAATGTGGCTCCAGCTGGCTCACAAAGCAACTTTTTCATACAGAAACCATCAGCAAGGGGTAGCAGAGGAACCACTCTCTTGGTATTGGATAACAGGCTCTGAAATCTGGATTTATTTCCGCTTCTACGTCACTTCACTGGGGCTACTTGACTTCCAAGGAATTGGACGTTTGATTCTCATTGACTCTTAAAATCCCACAAGTGGGGTGCAGGTCTGTTAGGTACTTGAAGGGGTGTTCAGCTCTGTGTGGTCAGTGCTCAGATGTTCAGGGAATAATGGAGGAGGATGCTGGATTTAATAGGATAAAAGCCATCTGAGTTAAGCACCCTGGTCCTTGAGCCTGCCAAGGGCTCCGCAGCTGCTGTGCTGGAATGTGTGGTGAGCTGCTGAAGGGAATGAACACCAGGCTTCTGCACAAACTAAATTGTCTGTGCTGTCTGCTCAACCTTAGTCAGGCTTGGATTTGTGGGGGTACTGCAGTGCTAGGTGAAATGCTTATAAAAAACACCTAGAGTAAAATTGATGCATAACATGTTCAGTCATCAAGTTAATACAAAAGTACTATAAAATCAGCTATCTAATAATTCCCACCTGCTTAGACCTTCACTTCTTAATACTTTCCCCATGCTTTTTCCATTCCAGTGCACATTGATGTGAATATCACCTCTTTAATATTAAAAATACTAGAAAACAGACCAGAATTTTTCTTCTTGCTGCACTGAATATGATTTATAGATGCTTACATTTAAGAAATCTTGAAACTGAAGCATACAAGTTAAAATACAGTTTTATTATTATGGCAATAAGGATCACGTAACACTTCTTAAAGAGAGACCAAGATATTTCCTAGAATATTTTTTAATCTAACCCTAAATTTTAGAAGGCATTTGAAAATTGATACTACAAAGTGTTTATACATTCGATAGTTGCATCCTAAACTGCCTTTTTTTTGGTGAATGTTCTCATTGTCTTTTTTGTTTAACTATCCTTTGGCTGTGTATATGTGGCTATAAACGAAGCATTCTTGAAATTTACTTTCTAAATAGCAAAGTTTTGACATTAGTTTGAAATTAAAGCAGCCTTTTGAACAGAGAGCATATGCTTTGTGTTTTAGATTCTGAATTTGATTACATAGCTAATCTGTTTTTCAGAAATGGATGGAGCAGATTTTTTAATTTTAAACTTAAAAGAAAATTAAAAGAGATTTTATAAAAACATAACAGAGACAGTTGGAATTAGTCACTTCAGGCTATAAAAGAAGATCTAGTTCTGCATCTACGGTCTTGACCTAAAAGCTGTAACTGTTCATGTTAAATTTTAATGCACAGGAGAAATACTGGAAAATTAAATGGTCTCGCTGGCTGAGTTTTCCTATCCTAAATTTGATCATTGATTTTTTCTGACAACAAAAAAAAAGATAAATTTTCTTCCAGCCGGAAAATGTCTAACCTTAGGAGAACTAGACATAGCAATTGCAGTCCTACCTTTATGATAAAAGGAGGGGAAATTCAAAATGTAGTTCTAATCCTGGTTTGATGGACGTATTTTTGTGAAGTGGCAATTTATGATGGCATTGTACAAGTCAGCAGATCAATGAAGAGATCAAATTGTTGCTATTACTTTTGTCTATAAAAATTGCCTTGTGCACTGAACAAGGCAGGCTGTTTCACATTTAAAACTGGGAAAGAAACTAGTAAAAAAAATTATTGTCCAGTTTGTCACTAATCTCTAAATATGAGTTGCTATATAACAGTTACAGAAAAATAAGCATTCATATTGCTGCAGGGATTTTTTTTTCCCACTTTTGTGCCATTGTAGACCAATACAAGCAGTGGAATTAATTGTTTTTTTCCTGGTTTTGTGCATGGCACGTAGAATTGTTTTTGAGTGTCTAGTCAACGTAAAAATATTTTTGCTGTTTTAACTCTGTCTGTTATGTCTTTTAAAAAGTCCTGCTCTTGGCTGAGGTGTGGACTTTCAAAAGCCCAAGTTCAGCTAGGGCAGTTCTGGCAGTCTAGTCCACTTGGCATCTTGTTTCATGGTTAGACTTCTTTGACCATTTGCTGTTTTCATTGCCTTTAAGAGTTTCTTGGAAAAAACATATCTTGCATGTACAAAGCTTGTAAATTCCAGTTAGAACATTATAGCTGAAGGTCTGATTTTCCTTTTTGAAACACATAATACTGGACCAGAAAAATAAAGAGTCCTAGTGCAATTTTAAAATACAGAATAATTTTTAAGGATAGATATTTTATAAGCTCTAGCGTCTTAAGGATTCAGTTTAAAAAGATTGAATTCAATTAAACACCTACCAACTTGGTTTCCAGATGAATTTTAGCCAGCATTGTCTTAAATTGTGACACAATTAACCAAAATACAACCACATGGAGAATTTTTTCTTTACAATACATGTTTGTGGTAATTAGCAAGTCATGGAGCTACTATTAGAAATAGATGGGGAAATCGTTCACACCATAGATTTTTGGCTATCTAACTCTGGATACTTAGATTGGAATCTATGTGTCCCCCTCCCAAGAGGCAGCAGAATGAAGTACATGGTGTGAATAATATCTTGCTGTTTTCGAGAGCGGTTCTGTCACGGGTTAACTGCTCACAAATGGCCCATGAATTGCACTTACAGCTCATCCACGGGTGTGGCTTTGATCTCCTCTAGTGTAGGCTCTATTTAACACACCCAAATTTAATCCTGGCTGTGGAGGCTTCTGTATGGTTCTCCTGTATCATCTGGATCTGGTGGTCTGCAGTGTGCCTGTAGTGCTGTCAGTGTATTGAGCACGGTGCACTCTGTGTTCCCTGACTAACCATTCTGGCATACTGAAAGGTGGCGGGGAAAAGGAATGAAAAACAATAACCCAATGGTATTTTACTGAAGTCATTCTCCTTTCAGTTTTGAATAGTTGTTTTTTATTTCAGGATATGTTCACTGTTACCCAAATGGCAACCTCATGTAACAATATTAGTGTTCAACCTGATTAATTCCTGTGCTTTTAATCTCTTACTTTGAGCCCTGTAGTTCACAGAACTATTTAATGTTCTTGTTCTGTGATGTATGTGCTGACATTCCAGTAATCAGTTGTCCACAGGAATTACTGCAAATAACTATTAGTTCACTAGGCTAATAGTTTATGTAATACTTTTAGAGCAGCTCATGCAGTCTAATTCATCAGACAATTATTCTGCGTCTCTTAAGATTTTTAGTCATTTAAGTAAGTATTACAAAATTAGATTTAGTCTTAATACACATGATTCATAAACATTCAAAGGTGAATACATTGGGGTTTTGGCTTACAAATGTAAAATGTCAGCAAAAAATTAAATACTGCCTCTTCAGTAGAAGAGACCATGGAGTGATTAATAAAATAATATTCAACCCTCATGTAAAGACAGCAGTGAAATGACAGGGCTGCTTGGAGCAGATTTAGTTCACTGAGGTAAAAAATAATTTATTCTTCTAACTTTTTTGGTGACAGTGAGAAGGCCTGTGTCCTAATCAAAATTGGAGTTGCAAAGCAGCTCTAAATTCCCTGTACACAATAGCTGTAGCTTCTATAGATAACATCTGTCTGTGCTGCCTTTGCTTGTTTTAGTGCTGTCCCGTGTGGAAGCAGTGGCTCTCCTGTCCTGTACACAGAGATCATGAGTCCAGCTCTGTGCCTGTGATTCCACCAGCAAGGCAGCCTGCTGTGGTCTGCACTGCAGGGGGAACCTACCTGTGTGTGTCAGACCTACGTGCACATTTCAGAGTGGACTGCTGCTGTTGTTGCATTTATTAATAGTTTTACAGAAATGCACCTCTTGAAAGGAGAAGGTGGCTTGGAGTAGAAGGAAGTAACATCTGAACTTGGCAAACAACCTGCTAAAGTGTGTCTTCTGCCTGCTCTTGATCCCTTTGTCCCTTTCCATCTTTTCTCTAGTGTTAAATGGAATTACCAAAGATGTGAATTCAAGCAACTCTTTAAGCACGAATGAATAATCTTGGGGGTCTTTTATTGCATACATTTCCTCCAGTGGCAAAATATTTTCTTTCACTTTGAAAGAAAACTGTCTTTGATTCAGCAACAAGAATTTAAGGCAAATTATCAGAATCTTCTTAATTGTGATTTGTGTTCTACACTGTCAGTAGTAGCTACTGACAGTTTCATATGCTGATTTCTAAACAGGCATTAAAAGCTGCCAAACTACTTGTTGCTTATCAAAAGTCTGGTGTTTCAGAGCCAGAAGGCCTACTTGAGACTGCATTTACAGGAATGAAACACAGACAATTCTCTGTGCAGACAACTGGGAGGATTAAGGTGCATTCTGGACAAAGTGAATAGGAAGGAGCACTTGACACAGCAGCATCACTGCCCCAATTAATTTTGCCATACAACCTGCAAAGAATCGAGCCAAAAAAAACCCCACGTCTCTCTCAAGAGGGTTTTTGTATTGTGCATTAAGTGGTCACTAAACTGTTGTTTGGATTCGGTTGTGCATGGTAACATAAATAATTTCTCACTTCTGTGCTGCTGCCTTGAGTTCCTTGACTGAGAAAATAAAAGGAGCACCCATCAGATCAGCATAAAGCCACAGCAGGTAGATGTCCTCTTTGATGAAACTACTAGAGATGTGGAGTGACACTGTGCATTTGACTGCTTGGTCTTCATGGTCTTCAAAAACATTTAAATTGTGATTGTGACAGAAGGAGAAGCAAGAAGTGGGCTGAACACAGATTGATCTATACCTTCAAATACAGAACACAGTGAAGTATTGTTATTGTTGTCTGTATTTTGGCTATGTTGTGAGATGTTTAGTCAAGAAAATTAATTTCCCATCCATGTGTATCTGACCCATGGAGCATTGGTATCAACTGCATAACTGAACAGTCATTTAATTAACATTTCCACTGTCTTTCATCTGGGAGTATGTGTGATTATATTTGGTATTTCCTGTTCTTCTTCAGGGCATTTGATGTGGAACTTCTTTATATAGCCCAGCGCTTGAAAATACCTATAGCAGAAGTTGCTGTCAACTGGACTGAAATAGAAGGTGGGGAGATAGTTCATGTTCTTACAAGATTCCTGACATGTCAATCCAGAATAATAGATCCAAGGTTATTGCCCTATTTACCTGGTTTTGATAGCACACAGTCTTCTTTCCATACTGAATTTTGTGTCCTTGCAAGCCTATTGCTATGGCTTGGTACAGAAAGTGTATGTGAAGGGGTAACATGGCTGAGAAACTGCAGTCCCATGGAGACAAAAGCAAGAAATTACAATTCTAGGACAAAACACTGTTTTGGCATGTCTTCTTGCTGTAATGTGTCAATAAATCAGTGCAATTTTAAAACACTCTGCAGGCAGTCTGACCATCACCACTTACTGATTAAATTCCATTTCACTGTATCTTGCCTTACAAAATTCTCAGCTACTAAGGCTTCCTCTAGAGTACCATGTCTTCTTAAAATGTGATATTGTTTCAGACCTGTAGGAAGGTCTCTGCCACTAAGTTACTGAGAAGTATAGCTCCATGCATATTTCTTCAGTGCAGAACCAGCTTAAGAGGTTCTGCTTGCTTTGGCTCACTTCTCCCACATCAAATGTGGTTCCTCTATTTTTTTGCCCTTTTCATGTTTTTTATCTTTTTTTAAATCTCTTCAACACAACCCCTGGACAACAGAAATTATAATGAACTGTAGTAATGATGAAAGGTGCAAGTAGAGAATGTCCTGAGCCAGCTTTACTAGGAATGTTTCCTTTCAGTGCAATTCCATGTGAATGTTTCCTTTCAGTGCAGTTCCATGTGTTCCATCCAACACAAATATTAACAGAGATGGTGGAAGGCTTGGTTTTGTAGTGTGGGTTCCTTGCCTTGCCTCAAGATAGGTACCTTCGTATTACTGTTGTAAGACAAGCTGGTGATCCTCCTCTCCAAAGCTGCTGGATAAATAATTTGCTTAGCTATTGGTGCTCAGGTTCCCATTTACTTGAACAAAGCCTTGTCATGGGGAGCAGTGCACATCTTGTCACATACATGGAATTACTGTGCTGCTTGCAAACTCGAGTGTCTCACCTATGGCATAACGTAATACTATAAAGCAATTGCTTTCAAAATACGTATTTTTTATTAATGTTAAGATCTAGGTTGTGGGGCTGAGTATGCTTAGAATGCAGGGGTTCGTGACTGCGTAAATGTGAGTCTTGCCAGTGCTCATTTTTTTCTTAACAATGTCATTCTGATTTTCTTCTTCATTAATCACAGGTTCTAAGTTAGTTCCCTTTTGGAGCTGGCTGCAGATGGGCAGGGATCTTCTTTTTATACGACTGCGATATATGACTGGTGCCTGGAAGCTTGAAGCAAAAAAATGTAATTAGGTTATTTACATTTTCCAAATATATTATTATGCTTAATGGAACACAAGAACAGTTTCAATCAAGTGAAGTGGTGGTGAAAGCTGAGGTAATTCTTCATTGCTCCTCTGTATGTTTCATTTTTCCAGCATGTATGTGTTTTATAAGATTGTCAGTGGAGAATTTCTACATTTTGATAAAAGAAAGCATTTCCAAAAAGATTTTCTTATGTGGTAATCAGGTTTTTATTTTATTAAACAGCAGCTTTAACATTTCTTATAAATTCATTCAAATAAATATATCTGCTTTTGTCTCATCATCCATCTGGAATCTCCTTATAAAAAGAGGCACTCTGTTCGACATTGTGCAATGTTCTGTTGTGAATGACCACAGCCATTTGTTTCTGTTATATCTGGAAATGTTAGGACATATTGCAACTTGGAATTATCATTCATGGTTCATGCTGATGCATGTTTAGATTCAATGTTATGGGAAACATTAATGGATTTTACTGAGTTCTAGCAGTAATGTTCATAAAGTTGTTCTCAGGACTTCCATTAGTCCCTTGACATTCCAAATGTTTTTGTCTGAAGCTGAAATAGTTTTCCTGAGATCCAACCGCAGATCTTTTCCAGACTGTAGAAGGTCCAAGAGAAAGCACATTTAATTTAAAAATGTCTTTTATAAATGTGTTTTGCTCATACGTACTTAGTAGTGCATGCTCAAGGCTAGGAGTCCTTGACATCTACAGATCTGTAGTGAAAAGGGTATGGAAAGCTCAGAGCATGCGAAAGTGAGACCCGGTGTACACTGGGGACCTGTGCATTAGTAATGCCAGTCTGATGTTGTCATGCTTCAAATGAGATCAGAGGCAGAGGGAGGGTCTTGACTCTTTCATACTAATGTCACACTGCATTACAGTACAGTAACAGTTTCATTTGTGCTTTCAAAGTAGCTGTGAATTGCCAACAATCTAAGCCAATCTGTCTTCCTGAAACTTGTACAAATTTGAAGAGCTTTAAAAAATGAATAGTATGGTTGTACTTTCACATATAAATTCACTGGTGATTTTTCTTACTCTTTCTGTAATACTGACTTGGGTTTTGCCTTTGTTAGGGTTACCTCAGTTTTCTATAAAGTGCTGGAATAAATTCTCAAAAAATATATTGAGTTTGACTTTACAGGCTTTGTTCTCTTACCTTGTCCAGATACATGTCTGTCACTTCTGCAGAATCAATCACCACTTCTCATTGTCCTTACTAGAATAAAATACCAGCTCCTCAGGACACCTGCTACAGTGTGGATTCACAGAATCAGAGAATATTTTGAGTTGGAAGGGACCTATAATGGTTGCTTCTATAGGTGCATTCCTTTGCAGTGGGAATAAGAGCTGAACTGGAATAAAGGAGCCAACTGGGATGGAAGGAGAATGGGGAGAAATAGAAAAGGAGCATGATCTGGGGCTGAGGTTGAAAGCTAGAGTGAAATGGAAGATTTACTTTGGCTGAGAAAGATGGTTGGCTTGGCCTTCTGTCATTCGTGTAGCAGTCAGAAGTCTTCGGGGTAGCATACTCATCTCCCAGGCAGTTATTTGGAGATACAAGACACACAGGCAGTACCAGTAGACCAGGACTCACCACACACATGCTCTAAAAAACCATGTTTTAGACTCACACTTGCATTTAGATTTCTGCTCTACTCTCCTGTGTGTTCCTTCAGGCCCAGCACACCTCAATTGTTGCACAGTGATCCCAGAATCTCCTGGGTTCCATTTCAGAAGCAGATGTACTGGTTTAATGGCACAGAGGCATAAAGAGGAGTATTCCTGCTCTCTCTCTACACCTGTTCTGGGGCTGCTTAGGGTCTCCCTGAAGCCAGTTCAGCTCACTAGAATGGCAGGATGCCATCTTCTACATGTCTGCTTTTTTTTTTTCCTTTCTTCTGAGATAGTTTTCTACCATTTCAGTGATCTAAAATGATTCCCTGCATGGTCTATCAGGCAGAGGGTGCAGCAGCAAAAGGAGAGCTGCCGCCTTTGGTGGCTGTGAACTTACCACAAGTTTGTAGACTGACTTGTCACCTGGAGGCTAGTTCACTGTTCAAGGGCAGGAAAAGTAAATTAAAATTCCTCCTTTTTTAAACCTATACAAGACCTGAGATGTTGTTGCCCTCTCAAAATGAGGCCTTGAATTACTCTGTTCCATCAAGAAAGATTTGATTCTGGCTCTTGACATGTTCCAGAGACCCCACTTGGTTTTACAAAGTGATAAAACTTGAAATGGGAGGTTTGAGTTGAATGTTTCAGTTATTCCTAGTAGGAGAAGAGCTGATTGATTCTCACTTGATGCAGGCCTTCTCTGTGTAGAGAACTAAGCACCTCAGACATAAACAAAGAATCTCCCTGATCACCAAGGCTGTCATTCAGACCCGTGCTCTGCCTAACTTGTCCTCATGATTCTCTTTGTAGAGTTTCAGGGATAGATTTATTTGTATTCCAGTGGAGTCCTAATTTTACTATTTCTTCCTAGCCTTGCATTTGCAGGGGTGACCTGCAGGAGGTGAAAATCTTCTATATTACTCACTGTCCTGACCCAGCTCTCCAAAGAACTCAAAGTATTCTCACAGAATGTGAAAAGAAAATAAAACAAATAGAGAAAATCTACATGGTAATTCTGCAACATTCTTACCAGCATCGATGTCTGCGTAGGCAGCGCTTTTATAAATACAAATTTCAATTAAAAAAAAAATTACATCTCTGCATAAAAACCTTAGTTTTCTGCACCACTTTAGTGACAAGTGATTTTTTCAAAAGGAACAATTTAAAGTCCTCTTTGAAAAACACATTAAAAAAAAGTTACTAGAAAATGTTCAGTATTTAACATGAGTTTGCTGTACTCATTTTTTATCACAATTTTCTCTTTTTTATCACAACCCAAAGCACTAGCCATGCAATATCCGTTGGTACACACTTTATCTTTTAGCTTTTATCCTTACAAGCTATTTTTTTGAACTCATATTTTAAATATCAATTGGAAAAACAGTAAAAATCTTTTTACTCTCAGGCATGTCTGTGGATATGCAATATGTTTTCTATGACAGCTCAAAGTTCACTGCTGAGAGGTATAAGCAGATAAACATAGAAGATGGCACCAGTTTGTTCTGCAGAATTGTGTTCAGTAATACATCAATTTGAAATTCTTGAAGCTTCTGTGCAGACCCTTCCACCACCACCAATGTCCAGGTCATGGGAAATAAAATTATAGCAATGTGTATAAGTACAGTTTGTATTTCCAAGCCACAGAATAGTACCAGCCAGTATTTAACTTGAATTCTTTGCTAATGTTTAAGGCTCTGGAGACCTATCCATAATTATTTATGTACCTATTGTCCAAGTGTTCCTTGAGTTCACAGTCATAATGCTGACTGCAAACTAAAAATAGTCAAAACGAAGAGACAGACAAAGACAGAAGGCTGCAATGAAATCTCTGTATCTTAGTGTTTATTACTTAAAATAACATCTAACCTTATTTATGATCTGTGTGTGTTTCTTAGTGATGCAGTGGCATGTCTGTAATAGCTCAAGGGGCATGAATTAAAGTAGTATTCCAGCACTGCTGGAGGCTGCACCCTGCCAGCTGGACCATAAGTTATCTACCTCTTTGGGATAGAGATTCAGAGGTTAAGAATGGGATGATACCAAGTCATACCTATTTCTTTATATAACAGCACATAAGGGAGTCTTGAGCACACAAGCCCAATGGGTCATTGAGGCTCAGGGGAGAAGCTACCGGCAAACCTTTGTTTCTTACTAGGAAAGAAATTATATTTCCATATGAGCAAGCATTAGTAATAGTTGTGAGATCATAGCTGAGAGGGGTGTGCTAGAATATGATTTCATTTAGGAGATCCATCAGAAAAGAGAGGGCTAACTAGCCTCCATTTCCCTCAGTGTTTTTTAATCTACTTAACTTTCCGTTCATGGATCTGTTCAACTGCCCTGGCTGTATAATTAGATATTTCTCTGGTGTAAAAAAGAAACAAATAAAACCTTTCCAGGCCTGCTTGCTGGGCTTAGTCTTCCAAGTACCAGAACACTCTTTGGTGCTCAAGAAACAGCTGTAAATGAAACAAACATCCTTCCAAAATGGCTTAGCCACAGGTGATCCTTCTTACCTACATGACCTTAACTTCCCCCTCAGGTACATCCTTCACACCAGTCAGGCTCTGCTTTCCTTGGTTCTTCATGCTCTGCTGTCAAGGTCACTTTCCTCCATTGTATTTTCATCAGTCCATTGTTTTAGCAGAACAAACTTCAATATCTAGACTGAATCCAAGCCTTTGTTGCTGGCACATTCTATGCAATATTCTTGAAGAATGAGGTGACATGAATTCTGGCAGTTCCATCTGGTTTTTGCCATGTTTTGGTGTTTCATCTGGGATTATTCTGGGATATAAAGATCCCATTGCAAAACAAAGAGAAATACTGAGTGTCAGCTTTTGGACTGGAGATCAGAAGAGGTACTTGAACCTACAGGATGATGAAAAGTCATGGAGTTCTGCAGACAGTTTTGGCAAATTCACTTTGCCTCATCTCTGGAAAGCAGCCTTCCACATGTGGCACTAATCCTTATCTTCCTATCTTTGTAGAGTAGAGAAAGGTTTAGCTAATTGTGTCAAGGACAGGCTTCACCCTTTAGCCACGCTACAGCCTTAGTTGCACAGCATAGGCTGTCGTAAACGACCCACTGCATATTCTCAGTCATCTCTTGTCAAACTAGAAAAAAGGTCAAAACCACAAGGAATTTGTAACTCTTTTGGCTGACTTGGTCTGCCATTTAAGGTCTCAACAACAGAACTGCTGATAACTTCCATATCTTGCTGCCAAAAAACCAAAGCCATACCCATGGCCATCTTCCAGTTTTTAAGCCAAGTCATACATTTTGGAAGTGGTAATCAACTGTGTCAGCTGTCCCTTTGGTTGTTTTACAAGTCTGGCTAGGTTCTGCCCTGGTAGAAGGTTTTGTGATAATGAAAGATGAAACACAGATGAGATTAGAACAACATTTACTGGTTTTCCATCAAAGAGTAAAAATCTGATCTCACAAAAATGTTTACTGATGTTATGTTTAATTTTACTATTCTTGACAATTTATTTTCTCAATAAAATGCTTCATAAGAACAGGAACAGAATGAAAAATAGCCCATTTTCTGCAGGAGTACTGCAAGGGGACTAGAGAAAGGACAAGCACAAAAATTATTCTCATAAAGGAGACAGCAAGCAATTTCATTTGAGTATTTGCTAGAAAGCTAGAAAAAGAGAATGGTTGATTACACAAGAATATATTTGATTTAAGCAGCTTCGGCATGCATTACTCATGTTTTCATGTATTGCCTCAATTTTCATGACACCTCTAAAATTCTTGCACCCACACTCATATCTGCATATAGTAATCCCATAGCAGAATAAATCTGGACCTTTTCAGTTCACTTATCAAACAAATTAATTACTGGAAAAGTCTGTTTACCAAAATGAATAAATAGAGCTAGACAACTTAATAGAGCCATTCATCTTTAAGTATTAAACAAAGAATAAGGAATGCTGTGATTTGTCAGATCCTACAGAAATACTGCAGAGTGGAGATGTTACTCACCATCTTGTCTACATATGTCATGTTTGTCTTTCACATACTTGCCGGTGCCTTCCTAAGGTTCATGAGAACCAGGGTAAAGCTAACTTCATATACTGGACATTCTCCTTTCCACAAAGTAGAAGAGGATCATGATAAAGCAGGGTCACTGCTCAGGTACCCCTGAACAGCCATTCAGAGGCAAGAGAATGGGGTTTTATCTTACATTGATAAGACTGAAGGTAGGAAAATTCAGTGTAAGGCCCACTCCATTCCCTGAAACCATGAATGCTCTGCCTCCAATATTGAAAGGTTTTGGAGAAAGTAGTGAGGGAAGAGTGATCTTGCTGTGTGCACCCTTGCCCATAACAAAGGAATTTCAGGAGTGCCTTGAACAGACCTGCATGGTTACAAGAATCTAATTTCACATGTAATGATTTCTCTGGGTTGTAAAATAATGAAGCATTCTTTCTATTCCTGGCTTCTTCTTATTTACTCAAGATTATACAGTAAATCAGTCTACCCCTAATCTAGAAGATGGGCATGATAATTTAATTACCCTCAAAAAACCTCTGCTGAATTTTCCAATGGTAAGACAAAAGATTTTAATATGTCAGAAGAGAAGCTACTCACTGTGAACAGCAAGCATTCACAGGGAATATGAAGTCATTTTGTCGACTACGTGGGACCCCAATTATCCTGCCTGCAGGCTGCATGAAAAATCTTGGGGTTTTAGCTCCTCTCCTTCTGAGATGTTCTCTATCAATGCAAGCATTAAGCTTATAGTTCTGTAGGAGTGCAGTCAACAGCAGGCAATTACACTCCCCACTTTAAAGAGGCTTTATTATGCACTGTGATTACTTTAGGGAGAATACTGTCTTTGCTACTAAGTGCAAATCTAATGGATAATATCACTGCACAAGTTCAAGCAATGTACAAGAGCTTTTATTTCCATCAAGCAAGATGTTTGAGGTTTAGGGAAAAAGATTGCAGAATGGTCATTCATAAAGCCACTGCTGCACTCAGTCAGATATTTAAGAGTTAGGAAAATTCAGCAGGAATGTAGACTGATGTTCTCAGCCGTGCCTAGATAATAATTTACAAGGACCTTAAAAGTTTCTTAGGAAATTCCTAGCTCTACAAAAGGATTGTTTTTTCCATGTTGCTGCTGCCGACTCGACAATGTTTTTCCCCCAATTTAATCTGCATTTACATTCACTCAGGGTTGAATCCCATACTAAATGGGACTGTGTCCTGTAGAGATTAATTTTTGATTCTCAGAGAAGAGGACAGATAAAGTATGCAATGCTCCTAAGATGGCTGTTGTCTTTGTAGTTAGTACCACCGTAAAGAACTTCAAAATAAATTGATTCAGGTTTCACAGGTCTTTGCTTAACACAGTAAAAAAACTTACAGGGAAGATTCACTGGATGTCAAGTTAGTGGCAAACATCATTATCTTTAATATCTGAAAGGTAATGTAATTAAAACAACCAAAAAAAGATGTGGTTGTTATTTTGCTAGGATGCAAACCTGACATCAAAATGCTCTGTGGCCAACACACCATTTGGTGTTTGATAGCACCACCAAGCCTGAGGTAACAGACCTTCAAGAAAAAGAAGGGTTTGCAGCATGGAAGTAGTTTCACACAAGAAAACTCCCCAAATTGCTGGTGTGGAGCCACAACACGGCAGTGCTACCAGTATTTTGCTTTCCATTGTGAGGCATTGTACATGCACACTGTATTTCAAATATAGCTGTCACTTAGTAGATTGATTACATTAGTGCAAGGCTTCTCAAGTTTTATGATGCCATGGCTTTCTCAACAGCAGGGAACAGTCGCTCTTACAGATCTACTACATTTTTGCCAGAAAATAAAAGGCTAATGACTTGAAATATGAATGCCACAGTAAGGCCCATGATTAATAGCCACTGAGTAATAAAATCATTGCTGACAAAATATGTCGAACGACAAGTTTAAATCTTTTCCAATGAAAAGTTTAAATATCCCCTTGGGAAAGAAGTCCTCTGTCTTGTTTCCAGTGCTGCAGAGGCATTTTTTATTCAATTGCTTCTTGGGCAAGTGTTGTGAAGCAGTTTCCAGCACATGGACAAGAACCAAGACTTCCCATTCTCAAACACATTTTTCTGTTAAAAGGGAGGGTGTGTACCTCTCCACTTTGTCTGTGTCCTCAGGAGTCCTGCACTCTTTGCTGAACAGTGGCCCAAAGGATTTCAATGGCCTCATGCTGGACCTTTCCATAGCTGTTTCAGAAAGGAGGTATCAAAGATTAAATCCAAAACCTGTCTGCTCCATTTTGTTGTAGACATTATATTGCTGTGGTGACACAGCCCCTACTTCCTACTTTCTTCAGATGATGAAAGTACTACTTCACTTTCTTCTGGTTCTCCCTCTCAACAAGTACCAAGCCCACCTCTTATGCCCAACAGCTTTCAGCTGAGGGGCTGAGGCAGGTAAGGAGAACTGCTCTAATTCCTCAAAGCTCTAAAAAATAAAAGGGATTATACACCCATGTTGTGGAAATGAGATCTGTGCCTCAACTCTTCACTAAGAGGGAAAATTCATTGAGAAACTGATGTTTTGTAGCATAAAACTAAATGCCACAGAATAGTTGGTTACTGCTGCTAGAGAAAACTAGATTGGGAGTATCATGGGAAAATACCAAACAAGAAGATTTTTCTAAAACATGCTCATTTCTTCATCTCCTGAATTATGTTGTAGCTGTTTATAGTGGTTAGTCCTAAGTCTTGTCTTCACATGATACACAGTACAATAGCCCAGTAAACAGCACCAATCCACTGGAAATACCAAATTACATTAAAGAAATGTGTAGGGAGATGTTGCTTCAGCCAAGAGGAATGTGGGCCAGGTGACAGGCTCCAGCTTTTGGGGGGCTACCCCCACCAGAAGAGTCCTAATACATAGCCAGCCAGAGCACAGCCCCCTAAGCCAAGGAAAAGATCTGCCCTCACATACAGAGACCAGAGGGCAACACCACCATGCCCTGGCCCCTACCCGCACTCTCTTTGCATTATCATCCTTGACCTAAAACCATGCCAGCTGTAGGCCCAGCTGGGCTATAAAAGAAAAATAGCAACCACCTTTTCTTCTAAAACTCTTGATCATTCAACTTACATCGCTTGTCTCCAGGGCATGATACAAGAGGGTACAACAAGCGCTGAGTGCCTGCCCCTCATTTTCCCTGCCAATGTTTCTTGCCAGCAGAGCCCCACAAGGCTGCACCCACAGTCCAGTCTGTCCCAGTGCAAGCAGCCCACACAGGCATTACTGCTAGCTCCTCCTTGCTTTCCAGGACACCTCTGCAATGACTGTCACTTCTATTACTGGCCCAAAGCCCACAGCTGCAGCTCTTTCCATCATGGGGATTGCTGAGTCCTTATTTCCCTAAACTGCTGCCTCTCCACTTGCATTTTCCATCACCTGGAGGCTGTCAGGCCAGAGAGCAAATACCTCACATATGGTGATGAAGCCTTCCTCAGTGCTGTCTAAAGCCACAGAGGAAAAGAGCAGCCCTGTCCAAATGCCAACAGTGGCACAGCAGGCCCTTGCCCATTCACATCGCAAGTACCATTCTTCTAGGCAGACCTCTGCTTCCCAGGACTTCCCCACACAACCTTCAAAAAGCAACCAAAACAACCTTTAAAAATATGCCAGCTAGGATATCAATTCCTGCTGACTCCTTAAGACCTGCAGCCTTGTTTTCCAGCACTGCTGGGCTGCTGGTGGGCTCACAGGCAGGCTCATGTCAATATGAGCTGATGTACAAACTGAATTAGACACACAGCCCTTCATACAGCACAGGGTAACAGAGCAGTGGTGCTGCTGCAGTATGTATTGAAAATCAAGCATCTTTGCCTGGGACCTGGTATTTTACACAGTATTATGATTTGTTATGCACAGCAAGGCAGAGATGTGCAGACCACATCATATTTTCTCTCTCATAAGAGCTTAAGAACTCTGCTTCCCTAAATGTAAATGGAGAATTTGAGGAAACACAAGCCTTTGATGTGTGTGGGGAGATGTCATGCATTTAGGCAGAATATTTTAATTATGTGAATTACAACAGGACAGCCTGCTCTTTTTCTTTTTAGCATGCTGAGTCATTTCCACTTGGACTCTGCAAACATGGACCCTTGCACTGAGTGTTTAAGTATTTGGAATAAACAATTAATGTTGTGCTCCAGCTTTCGCAAGCCTCGTGCAGAATAAAGACAGCGCTCCTTCTCTCTTTTCCTTGTGCTTGTTAGTGCCTCCTTTGGAAGAGTGTGGAGCTAGTTGGGCACCCCATTTTGAGATACAGAGTGCCAAGGGCCAGTTTGCTGAAACTATCTCACCCGGTTCCCAGGGATTGACTTCTGAGCCTTCTCTGAGGCTTTCAGTTGCCATCCAGTCTCATTTGTGTACAAAATGTGGAGAGATGAGTCAGAGTAATTTCTCGCCCTTTATGAAGAAAACCTGATACCTTGTGCATAGTTGTGGTATTTCTACACACAGTTTACATACTAGCCACCAACCCAGTTTTATTTTTCTTTTGAATCTTTTGATTTTTTCATACAGTAATTGTTCTGCTGAACTCTATAGCTAAATGAGGTGTTTATTCAGCATCTGTGCCTTCTAAATATTTACTAATGAAGATCTTTTTAAAAAAACTTTTTCCCTCAGCTTATTGACTAGCGTAACTTTTTCCATTTCTTTGATCCTGAAGCCCCCTTTATTTTAATTATCCTCCCTTTTGGCAACCAAAAGAAAATGTGGCAATATATTCCAAGCCCTTCTTCACCCCTCCAGTTAACAGAAATACCGGTTGTAGATCAAAGAACCCATCAGAACAAACTGCTTCCTATGCAATAAGCCCTCTGTCTCTGGAATAAGCAAGTTTATCTTCATTGTGCATTCCGATAAGATGTTATTATAGCAGTGACTTTAATTACATTTCTCATTATTACATTAGTGTGCAGCAACATAGAGTTTCACTGAATCTAAATGTGTTACGTTGTAAAATATGGTGCCTTTAAGTCTTGTGATGGAAGCCACAAAACATCAACAAAAAAAGGGGTTGGTTTTACAGTTGGACAGATGTTTCTGTGAAAGGAATGATGAAATTTTTCTGGAAAAAAAGTCTTGAGCATGGAAAAAGATGAAGAAACATCATGAAATGGCAACAGCATATGCCTCGTGTACTGTACATCATCTCTGTAATTCAAATGTGAAGACTAGAAAATAAATCACTTCTTTATGATTTAAGCTGCTTTGTGATTTTCCTGTCTGAAGTTCATACAGTGATATACCTACAGGTATGCTTTAGTGGCAAATCTTTAAATGTTGATTTGCTTTCCT
This sequence comes from Zonotrichia leucophrys gambelii, assembly GCF_028769735.1. NCBI lineage: Eukaryota > Metazoa > Chordata > Aves > Passeriformes > Passerellidae > Zonotrichia > Zonotrichia leucophrys. The sequence continues at coordinate 66,384,103 of NC_088169.1, forward strand.
CCATAAGAAATAGATTCTTCTGTCCTTATTTCTCTTTTGGTTTGCTTGGGAGTTTTTTATGGTAAAACTAGAAAATGTAAGACTAATGAACTATCTCAAAGTATATAATCCTAGGCATCGAGTCGGGTAAAAATATTTGTAGCTATAAAAACATTCTTCAGGACTTGTACATTTCAGATGTCTAATAGTCTCTGAACAGATGCTGAGTAAAACAGATCTTTATGTATCTCAGCTTCTCTGATAACTTGATTAAATATGAGGTCTGGTATTTGGTGCCAGGTGTTTCCCAGGGGAGTGAATTTATCACATGCTTAGTCTTGCAATCCTTATTTAATAACTACTTGATCTATAACTTAATGTTAGTTCCTATGAACTGCAGTCAACTTTTAAATCAGGGCATAAATTACCAAATGCATCTCCCTGTGAAAAGCACAGGTCTCCAAACAGACTGTTCCTACTTGTCCTATGGAGTGGCAATAACTTCATGATCTCCAAGACAACAACATGTTTGCAAGGAGTGGATTAGAGTGCAGTGGTCTCCTTCTTGCAACTCCTAAGCAAAATATTCAGTCAGTACCCAACTTGTTTCAAAGAAGACACAGGGTAAAATGATGCACTGCATGACCCCTATTGCTGGAAGCAACTGTAAATCTGTGAGGTTCTTTTTCTGCCAGATAATAAAATACAGATAATCTGATCCATATAAATCAAGTTTTTAATTAAAATACTTTGAGTTTTCTAGAACAGATGGCATTTTCCCTTCTAATTGCTGCATCCTGCTTTAATGCCAACACTGAACAAATAAGATATGTTTATCAGTACAATGTTATAGTCATGTATCACTGAGGGTTTTTTCCTTTTTATATTTTCAGTTTTAAATAGTCTAGTTTATAAAGATGTCTTTTTTTCTCCCCTGGCAGGCACATATACTGTCTTTCTTTAAACTATGGGAGTGTTTTAAAATAAAATATTATTAAGGAGATGTTTACAGTCAACATTAATTTTTAACATCTTTACACGTTTTCATCTGGATAGGGAAGGCTGAGGACACCATTTAGTGATAAGAGTTTCAAATGACCTTCCAAGATGGGCTTTCTCCAAAAGTGAAACACATCTTTGCAGTCTCTGGTTTGAGAAATTTTTTAATGAGCTTTTAACTTCATAAAAAAGAAAAAGGGTGGAGGAAGGGGGAATTACTGGCTTGTTGTTATTGTGTGAGCATTCTTTTCCCTTCCTAGAGCAAGAATATGAAGAAACCATATAAGCATGTGAAAATCCAAGCAACCATACCTTCTAAGTAAACAGAACACACAAGGACATTTTAGGGATAACTGCTACACTAGATAAGACAAAGTTTCCAGTTAGATTGGAAAAGACCTCCAAGACCACCAAATTCAACCTCCATCTGAACAGCACCACGTCCACTAGGTCATATCACAGTGTGCCATGCTTTCTTGGGTTTTGAACACTTCCAGGGATGCTGACTCCACCATTGCCTGGGGAGCCTGTTCCAATGTGTAACCACTCTATCATTAGTTTTGCCTGGGAGAAGAGGCCAACCCCCACCTTGCTACAGCCTCCTTTCAGGCACTTGTAAAGAGTGACAGAATTGTTCAAGCTGAATTTCAAACACAAGGAGGCACATCAGAACTGAAATTAACACGTCCAGATGACCCAACTCAATATTTCCACAATCTTCTTCATACCTCTTTTTCATTGACAATGTGGCCAAGAGAAAAACATTATCTCTATGGACTCACTTTAAATCTGCTTCAGGAATGATACCCTGTCTGGGCAATAGTTTCTTCTGAAAAGTTCTATTCATCAAGGATGGCTTCACTGGCCTCAAAAATTTAGTATCTAACATGGAAATAATGTGTGTTGGACAAAGTCTTGACTGGTACAGAAGCCCATCACTGAAGTACAGAGATTGCTTTACAAAGATTGCTTAATTGCAAGGTATTGCAATTGCACTTGTGATGTGTGATCAGGAGATAGTTCGGAGAGCTCTACGTGTTCTTGGAAATAAATTAAAAAAAAAAACCACACACAAAACCACAAACCAAAACCAGAAATTCAGTCTTACGAAGTTGAAAGCATTTTGAATCTAAATCAGCTGAAAAGAAAGAAAATAAATAGAAAGGAAATAATAATTAGGAACTGCTTAAAACATTCTAGGAGATACTTTCAAAGCCACAATCCAACTGAGAACGGAGGCTATTCTGGTTAACAGAGAACAGACAGACCCCAAATGAGTATGAATGCAAATATGTTCTATAAAACATACAAGACAAAAAAGAAGTAGAGATTTTAGAAAAAAAATCATAATGGAAAAAAAAGGAGGATAAATCCATGGATGGCAAAAGTAGCAGTAAGAAAGGGGTTAAGTATTCCAGATAAATTAAAGTAATTAAAACAATTATTTGTTCAGTACTAGGTAAAAATTATAGAACTGAGAATAAAATTAAAGATTTCAAAAACTATTTGGGAAAAAAAGGAGTTAAATTACTTATACTGCAAGGTAATAACATTTTCTATTTTAACAATAACTTAAGATGATGTTAAAAAGCAAACCCTGACTTAAGACATTTTGAAATCATCAGCTCAATAGCTTCTTGTGAAAAGTTGTGCTTACTGGATTCCCTGGTCTTAAAAATTCAGCATCTAACACCTTGTTCTCAAGGATTTTAAATGTGAGCACTAATGAGCTCTATGACCAACACACGCTACTTCAACAGATTTGCAAAGGTTAGGAACAGTAAAGCAGAAGACAGCTAATATTATGTTAGCATTTTGAGATATAAGGAATATGTGGGGTGATTAGAGATCTCTCAGATTTAAAAACAGTTCCAGGTAAAACTATGAAACAGTTAAAACAGGTCATGGTTGCTAAAGTATTAAGGGAGGACAACAGGAGGATGGCATATGCACCACCACTCAATAAATACATCTGATGAAATTAAAACTGAATTAAAAGATTAACTGGTAAAGGAAATGAGTTTGATATTACAGACTTTTCAGAGGTATTCAGCTTCACGCTACCTGACATTTTAATTAAGAAATTAATGTAAGCTGTATTGAATTTGTATTATTTTAAATTGATTAAAAACTGACTAGTTCCTAGGTCTGAAAACATCACCATAAATGGGGAAAATTTTATCAACTTGATGGATTTTTAATGAGGGCACAAAGAGATAATTTCTTGACCTAACAAGATTTAACTATCTTTTTAATAATGACACAGAAGAATCTATGAAGTTGTTACTGAGAACTTTGCCAATGACACAAATTATGGCATTGTTGAAAAAGGAGGACAAAAAAAATGAAGAGAATATGTAATTAGACTGTCAGTAGTGCAGGTGAGGACCTCAAAGTCATCCTATCTGTCCCCATTTCCATGAAAGAACCAGCTGTTCTGACAGATTTTTTGCCTAATCTGCTCTTCAGAGGCAGAATTTCTCCCTCAGCAATGGGGAAGTTATTCCAGTACTTGCTTGTAAGCCTGGCTCAAGAAAACAGCATGTTTCTGCACACTCTGTTCCTGTTTGTAAGGTGGTGTGCTGGAGTGAAGAATGTTTGCAGGTCAAGGTGTGAGAGGATGGGGAGTCTAACCTAGAACCTAAATAAATCTTGAGCTTCATTTCAGCAAGAGACAAAATTATTAAATATTGGTGTGATCTCCATTAGTTGAAATAGAGACTTACAAGGTCAACTGTTCTCAGTGTATGTCCCCTGATTTCTAGTAGAGCTGGAGAAGCCTGGGTTCTTGATGTCCACCATTCAAAAAATGTTGAAAATTTGGAATGGAATCAAAGGGGAGTCCAGCAACTCTTAAGATTATTTAATCACCTGATATTTAAGGGCCATTGCCAAGTGTAAGAAGGAAAAGGTAGAGCATAAGCACAAGCTGTAAAGGAACATGCAAAAAGAATGAACTTTTAGTCCTATGTGTAAAGAACGACACAAGATGAAACTGCTAGTAGCTGAAGCTAGAAAAATTCAGAACAGAGAAAGCCATTTTTCTTTACAGCCTGTGCTTATGCTACCTTGTAAGCTGAGGATAAGCCTGACCACGGAACAACTTAGCAAGACTTGTAATGGATTTTCCATCATTAATGATTTCAAAATCTCTTTTTCCAGAAGATTTGCTCTAGCTCAACCATAGCTGTTGGCTCTGATGCCAAAGTTCAGGGAAATCCTGGGACCTCTGTATATATGTGAAGCCAAAGGACAGTGGCTTAACCTTACTACCAATGAATCTTTACATATTGTTTCTCTTCCATACTCTTTCTTTTCATCCAAGCAAGTCCTCAGCAACAAGAAAACTGCTAACGTTAGAAAGATAAAGAATGGGCTTAGATAAAATGGCTGAGAGTTCATCTGGTTCTTCTCAACACTAGGTGTGAAGTTCAGAAGGTGAAGTGAAGGCAGGGGATTACAGCAGTTCTTGAATCAATGACAGCTGAGCCAGAGGCACATAAATATTTCATCCAGGTCAAACCTCAGGGAGGTGATTTATCACAGGTTTCAGCCAGTGATGGCTGAAAAGGGTGGAAAGAATCCTTGCAGACTTCGCCTATTATGGTTTACTAAGTCATCAACGCTGCTGTGCTAAAGGAACAAGAAGTGCAAGTAGGTTGTCTCTGTCCTCTTCCTCCACACAGTCTCACAGTTTTGAGGACAAAGTAACAGACTTTGTCAACTGGAAGATCATATTCTTCCAACTAATCTCAGCTAGTCTGGCATCAATCCACATATCTTGGAATAAAAAGACATCTCAAGAATCATATTGTTCTGAGCATCTCAAGTCATATTCTCTGCAGCAGAGAACAAACTCAGCACCAATACCAAGACAGGTAGCTGGATCTCAGTGTGCTAAAAACTTTGGAGAATTAAAGTCAAGTCATTTTATGTGGATCAAAGAAAAGGAAAAAAATCAAGGGACTCTATGGAGCTTTATTATAATAAAATGAAGACAAATTTCCCTGGAATTCCTTAGAATTTATGGGGGTTTAGCTCAGAGCAGAAATTGCCCCCCAAATCTTTAATAACAAATATGATTTCATTCTTTTAGCTGGTACTTACATACACACACTAACAAAAATCTTGTTATGGTACTGGATAGGAAATTATCCTTTCCACTTACAAAAACTGTAGTAACCTGGCCAGTCCAAATATTTTGCAGAGTCTTTTTCATCTGGTAATTGAAAGGTACAGAGAATAAATTCATTTGTTCATGCCACAGTATGCTCATTCACTTCTTGACACCCCTTCTAACCCTGGATAAAAAGTGCAATGAAACTAAATGACAAATTGCAGATCTTACTAGTCATCTGACCCAAAAGGGAGAGAATCCCCATCCTGGTGGCAGTACCTGAAGCCACTCAGCCTGCTCACCTCTGTGTCTCCCAATATTTCTGAACTATTGTTTTTCAGTTTTCTCAGGTGGTCTTTGTTATTCCATCTACTCCACTGGTGATTCCCTTTATTCCTTCTCTCCCTTTAGGCATACACCTCCAAACCTGCCTGCCTACATCCTTCTTCTGCCTCTCTGGATTTATAGCTTCACTTGCAGAATCTGAAGCGAAGAGCAGTGAGATGAGCAATTGCAATTCCTTTTCTGTGACAGTACAGACCACCCAGCTGCTCAGCACAGTCTCTGCAGTGCTGCCTTCACCAACATGTTGCACAAGATTGCAGATACTTTTTCCACCTGTTTTTCTTCTGAGAATTAGCATCTTAAACTATAAACATGTTTATAAAAGCAAATGTTTCATCCTGCTTGTGCTGGAAAAGATGTGTGAAGGAAGACTCCCTGATGGTTCAAGTGCTTATTTCTAAACCTGATACAGATGTGTCCCAACTGTTGGGACCTTAATTCGATACCGAGATACCCAAACTGCCTGTGAATAAGAAGCAGGATACACTCCAAGCTTCCACACAGCACAAGAAATATCAGATAGTCAAACCCAAGGGTAAGGAGTTGGGGCTGGTCCAGCCCTATCCTGGGAAGGCAAGTAAAAGGTGTGGAGCTAGGCATCCTGGCAGGGTTTGGGCTTGTAGTTCAGGCACCCACAGAGAGAGTGAGATGGTGAGTGCTGCTGCTTGAATAATCAGCTTCTTCTTGGCAATGCTGCCCCACGTCTGACTCCACCCTGCAATACTGGAACAGCCCTCCCTTTCCAGGGCTCTGGCACAGGCAAAGCGGGCAACGGAACCACAACTATGTTGCTGTTCCCAAAAATCTGCTGCCAGAGGCAAGTGCCTGCTGTGTCTTTGCCTGGAGAGAGCCCTTGAGGAAAATGTAACTCATGCAGCAAGTCCAAGACACCGTGGCTAGGAGTCTTCTAGTGCCCGCAGCAGCACACTTGGAGCTGTTTGAGGGATCTCCATCACCCGGCACACGACACTGCTGGTGTAACAGCTGTTCCTTGTCCAGTGCTGGACACTGCCAGAACTCCACTGGAGCCCTGGAGCAGTACCTGCAGAGTCAGTGTATTTACAGCTCTCAGGAACTTGCAGCTCCGTCCAAGTGGAAAATTCATGTTATTCTATATTTTACACAGTATCAGCGCTAAAAGGCATTAGTACCTTTTCATCCGTTTTACAGCTACATACAGTCTTTACTATTTTCTACATAACCTTTTATTGGTGCTTTTCTTTACATACTTACCCAGTACAAAAATACAAAATACAGACCAAAATAAGAATACTCCAATAAGGTTTTGTTTTATGAGTAAAGAGGGTTGGTCCATGTTTTGTGGGAGGGGATTTGAGAAAGTTACATCGTGTGTAGGCTAAGGGAGCGCTTTTGCAAAGGGCAGGATGGGAAATGAGGCGCTGGAGAGAGATAATGGCAAATGAGAAATGGAATTAGCATGGCCCAGGTGATGCAGAGGAGTAACAGGTGATGAATCACCCTGGCAGGAGGAGCAGAGCCTTACAAAGAGGACACTGGCTTTGAAAGCCGTGCAGAAGATATGGGCTCAGGGATTTGGGCTCCAAAAGTGTGTGTGGAGAGAGTGGAAAGGAGAGGCAGGATTTGTGAGCACTGCTCCTAGGAGATCCCTCATTCCAAAGGTTGTTCCAAGCAGATCACAGGTAACACCAGCATATATTCAGCTCTTGTAATAAAACATGTATGTGTGCATGCCACGTGATCAAAAATACAACTGCATGCAAAAAAAATTGTTGCCTGCTAGATAATCTATAATGTATCAAACTCTAGTGTTACATATGTACACACACACACACATATATATATGTATAAACACACACATATGACTTCTGTTAGCTATGGGAACTAACAGATATGGGACAGTTAAAACTGCCCCCACACAAGTAGGAATGCAATTAAATCATTTCACAAATAATTTATGCCTATTTAACTGGAAGCTTCAATCAAAGTAAAGTTTTGGGAACTGACTGCTCAATCTGGGCAGGTGCTCTGCTGGTTGGGGTCACTCCAGTAGTGGTACTGGTACTTTAATGTACCCTGTCAATGAAGACAGACTGGAGATGGCACAGCAGGCTGTGCACCAGAGCAGCAGGAGTAAAGACCTGCCTTGTCCTGCCACCCCTTTTTTGGTAGCAGAAACTCTGAGCAGAGGCATGAGAAACCAGAAGTTTCAACACCTGAAAGAGATGCAGTGAGACCCAGCAGAATTTGGTTGTCCTTCAGTAAGTTACATACCACACCTCTGCCGACCCACCCCCCCTACCCCCCAAAATTACCCATGTATACATCTGCAGTGTGATGTCTTCAGTTAAAAATAAACAGCATTGTGGACATAAAATCTGAAAGCATGCCCAGTTAGAATGTGTGATTGGCACTTTATTAATATTTACAGTGATTTTTAATTAACAGCATCTCTTCAGCCACTCATCTATCGAGAAGTCTCCTGTAGAAGAAGCCCGACGAGCAGTGGGGAAGCCACCAGTATTTGAAGAAGATTTAGTCAAAGCAGGAAACAGAGATATTTTGGGGCATTACATTGTATCTCCCTATTGCACCACAGCCCTCACGCACGCATGCTTGGACAAAACTGCGCTGCGGAGCCGTAATTGCATTGTGGCTTTTTGATGTCTACTCAAACAACATTAGCTTTGCTGTCATGTTTTACAATGTAAAAAATTTTGGTGAAAATGTCAGCAGGATGGTATCTTTAATCATATTTATTGATTGACCTCAAAAGGCACAGTGCAATTTAACTGGAGCCCCTCGATGCAGCCAGGGTCAGGTTTAGACAGTACCTGTTCCTAGCACTGCCTGGAGCCCCAATTTCATGAGTAGCTTTTATGTCTGGTGTCCTTGAAGCCACTTGACTTCCCTTCTTTCAGCCCTTCCTTATTAGGACTAATGCAATACGCTACATAGCTAGACATGCTTACTTTTAGGGAATATGAGGGTTTAATAGGTAATCTCTGGAGCAGGAGATGCTCATCAGTGCCAGCTGCAGTTTGGTGTTCTCTGACCAGTCCGAGAAATGATGGGACCTCCGCACATCCCGGCGTGGGAAGGTGCAGTCTGATCCCCAAACCCGTTGCAGCTGTGCTGTCCAGCCGTCCCAGAGGGACGACGTTGATTCCGAGTCTTTGCCCGCAGCCGGCGTTTGTCTCCTGTGCACAAAAGCCGGGTCAGCAGCGCTGGTAGCAGCGCAGGACGGGGCTGAAGTTGCCCACGCCCCGCTTGGCCCCGGTGTCTATCCTCGGGCACCGGCGAGAGGGACCCCGGGGAAGGGCCGGCTGCGGGGACACTTTCGGGAAGGACCTGTCCCGGGGCGGCCCGGCTGTCACACACAAACGCCTCGGCGGCCCCGCACGGCCCCGGGCAGGGCAGCGATCGGGGCACCCCCTCGGCGGGCAGCCCGGGCCGGCGGGATGGCGGCCCCCGAGGGGCTGGGGACGAGCGACAGCGGGGGTGTGAGAAAGGCGGGTTCGGCGGGGGTGGTTCGTGTGTGTCTGTGCCTGCGGGTGAGCTCTGTCACGGGGAGCCCGTGTGCCGGAGAGGCAGAACTTGGCGGGCGCGGAGCGGTGAGCCTGGCGAGGGGCGGCGGGTGTTGGGAGGTGCATGGTGTGAGTGTGCGTGTGAGTGTGTGAGTGTGAGTGTGTAACTCACATGGGCGTGTGGTCGTCCGCGTGTGCTTGAGCGTGTGTGTGTATCTGTATCTGTGTGGATGCGCGTGTGTGTGAGCGGTGCCAAGTGTGCGAGCGTGTGGATGTGCGCTTGTGTGTGTGCGAGCGATCTCGGCTGTGAGCGATCTCGTGTGTGTGCGATCGTGTGTGTGTGTCTGTGTGTGTGTGTGTGTGTGTGTGTGTGTGAGCGCGGCCGGGGGGGCGCGGGGGCGGGGGGCCGAGGGGCGGGCCAGCGGCCGCGGCGCTGCTGGCCGCGCTCCAGCCCGGCGCACTAATACAGCCTGACGGCTCCCGCCTGACTGACGCCGGCCGGGGCTGCTGCTGCCGCTGCCGCTGCGCCCTGGCCCCGCCGCCGCCGCCGCCGCCGCGCAGCTGCAGCCCCGCTCCCGCCCGCGGCGCGCCGAGACCCCAGCCCGCTCCCGTGGCAGGTAAGAGCCGGGGCTCCCGGCAGCGTCCCGGCAAGGGCGAGGGGGGAAGCAGAGGGGACGGGGGACAGCGCCGTCGCTCTAAACTTCGCGCCGCGGCTGTCCCGCATCCTTCCCGAGCGGTGCCGGGCGGCGGCGGCGGCCGCAGCATCATCCATCCCCCGAGCGCCCGGCGGAGCAGCCGCGGCGGCGCCCCGGGCCGGGGTCCCCCCGGGTGGCGGCCCCGGCCCCGCTGCGCTGGGGCGGTGTGCGGGCGGGGGCTGGGGCCGCAGAGCAGCGAGATGAGACAGACCGACGCCAGGACGGCGAGCGAAAGGAGGAGCGCGGGGAAAAACATTTTTATGGATGGCTAAACGGTGACAAGTCTTCCCGCTGTCAGGATTTCTTTCTTTCTCGCTTAAGTAGGAGAGGGGAGGTTTAAAAGAAAGAAAAAAAAAAAGGAAAGAAAAGAAAAGAAACAACAGAGCCCCACATGACACGTTTGGAAATACTTTTCCTTTCAGAGGTTATTTTCTGTTCAAGAAATCCCGCTCCTGGACACGCTCCCGGGAAAAACGGAGCAGAATTGCTGGGATTCGGGGTTTTTATTCCAGCTACGAACGGTGACTCTGATTGGCTTCTTGTCTTTTGGCTCCGAAGTTAAAACGTTACACGTTTGTTGGTTAGCAAATAACCAACATTTCCAAAAACAATAGCCCTCGATATGGCAAATTAGAAATCACTGCAATTTTATCTCTGTGGCCAGGCAGCTCTAAGTGGGGGGAAATTCGGAGTTCAGCTTATTGGTAACAATTCAGATATTGTTTGGTAACTTTGTGTTTGATTTTATGGGTAAATTTATTTCGTGCTAGCCAGGTCTGCTTTAAAAGAGGCATTAGTGGAATAAAAATAAAAGACACACACATGGACATGAGCAGATGCACAGACATGCACGCCCACTGTTAATTACTTGCATCTTATAAATTAGTGAAATAAATATTTCAGCCCAGAATGGTCAACTATTTAGTGAAGGAGCTCTCCCTTGGCAGAAGTAGGAGAATGTGTGCACGGCTTGGGAATGAATTCAAGTTTGCAGTGGTTTGGGAAGGGCACTGCAGATAACGCAAGTTTCAGTACTCTTCAGCATCTCCGATGTGTGGAAATGTGCCCCTCTGTATGTGCAAGTATTGGTGTGGTAGGACTAATCTTCCCGTCTTCAGGAGCATGAGATGAAGAAAGTGCTGCAAAATTCTTCTCCTCAGCAACGGTAGGACAAATGTCATCACTCAAACAAACCTCATCTGTTTTAATCCAGCCAGACAACTCCCTTCTTTCAGATTTGATAAGTACCAGTGTCTGGCTGGTTCATCTTTGCTTCCTGTTAGATTTTAAAGCAGACGCTGGGGATGTTTGTGGTTTGCTTTTTGGTTTTTTAAATATTGAGTTAATTTGCCTTAGTAGCTAAAATAAACATGCCCAAAAATACATTTTTAGTCAGTTGTATCAGGAAGGATATCTTGTATTTACTGGGTTTAGCAGTAGTTCCCATTTCCCTCTGCCCTTTGTGATGGAATTAGAAACATTTTCTTCTTCACTTTATTAGCTTGCGCATAAGCTGATAAACAGGAATTCTGCAAAAGTGCCTTGAATAAGGGTCAAGTGTATTTTATAACAAATCCTTATCATATCCAAATTATGTATGCAAACCAAGAGATTTCCTGATGGATGCATCAAATCCGTGTCAGTATTTGTAAACTGATACAAGGTGGAGAGAGCTTTTATTTACGTGCAGCAACTGAAATGAACACACACAAAGCTGTCAACTGCCCAACTTTGTGAAGAAGTTGAGAATTAGTATTTCACTAAAGAGTCATGCACACACATGCCAAGGATCTGCAGAAGGTGGGGATGTGGTGTAGAGGAACTCTGTAGCACCTCGGGTTTGAAAGTTACTCTCACAAAAATGGGCAGCAGTCCTGCATCTTCGCTTCAGTGGGTACAACATGAGGCCCAGCTCACTGAAAGAGGAGTGTGGAAGTGTCAATACAAAGTATCACGTAACATCTGCACAGTTAATTCTCCTTTCTCTCCTTTTATTCTTTTACAGGCTTTCTGCATCTCATGTTTGAATTCTTAGCTATCTGCTGTTATCAGACAGGGAGATAGTGTGTCATGCAATCCTCTCTCCTGAGTGCTAAAGTGCTGTAATTTTGATGGCCAGGCTAATCTGTCACTATAAAGTTTTATTTTTCCATTGTTAAATTCAAAGGACAATGACTACTAATTACAAGTGACCTTTAACCAAAACACTAGCTGGAGTTTATCACCAGTGCTGATACTGACTAACAGTAATTCCAGCATCAGCAGTACTGGGCACCCTGTTTCAAAGAAGCTGAAAAGAATAAGGGGAGACAAATATATATATATGTATATATATACATGCTCTATAATTTGTCTGCTGCAAAAAATACAGTGATAGTGTAGAGAGATTCCATTTTCTGTGCAATATATATCCTTTACAAATAATAATTACAGGGCTGGGGAAGACAAAAAATCCCCAAATAATGCATCAGAAATATTTTAACTGAAAACAATACAGCAGAAATATACGTAGTAAAGGTTGCTCTGTCTGGCTGCCTGGTTTCCTGATACAGGTGGGTGTAAAGAACCATTAGTGTTACTGTGCATGAGCAGCAAGGGATAGTAATAACAACAGCAATTTGGGATAATCATTGCAGTCCTATTACTGTCTTTGAGAACAGTTGAGAGAAGCACTAGACTTTGAACACAGTGCAACAAAATTAATTTTTCAAAAATATCCCAAATTATTCCCCATCTGATAGTTTGCCTGCAGTGTTTGAATGGTTAGTACTGTGGGAATTTTACAGGTGGAAAGGTGACTTAAAGAGATTTGGGCCCTGTGTATTTATTATAGCAGCTAAAAATCTGGCTGTGCTTTTGCAGATGAGTAGATTTAATAGATTGCAGGACCAGAGCCCAGACAGAGATCCTGACCAATACATGTTTGCATTTCAATTAAAGCAGGTGAAACATCAGGTGGATTGTTCTACAGGACCATTTCAGATTTCTGCACCTTGGACAGATGTAAGGTTGAGCAGCTCTCTTTGAGGTTCAGTTCCTCTAAACAGGGGCGCAGCAAGGACATGGTGGAAGTGGACATGGAGTGAAGGAGACTTCCCAATTTATGCAGCCAGCCCTACTTTAAAAACCAAGAAAAAAAAACAGAAGAAGAAAGCCTGATAATTGATCTCTGTTTTTCTGAGACATCATTAAGATCGAAGTGTGTTTCTGACTGGGAGAAGCAAAGCCTTATCTTTCACATCTTTCTATCCAGAACTTGTTTCCTTCCCACTCTTTTTTCCTTGTCAGTGGCATCACCATCCTCCCTCTGCCAAGCTTAGCATCATCTTTGCCTCTTCTATTTCCTCACAGGTTGTGATACTTCCAGATATCTCTTGACAGTTTTTCTTTGTGTTACTTCTTACATTCCTCCTTCCTTTTATTTGCAGCTGCCAAAGCATTAGTCCACATTGTGGCAACCTTCCAGCTTGATACTGCAACCTCCCATTTCCCAACAAGATCTCTTCTCCCACCTACGTTCTGCTCCCAGATGCAAAATCCTGCATCTTTTGCTTTTCTTCCTGAAACATCTCCCATTCTGGAGTCTCTCTATATGCCTGGCCTTTGTATAGGTTTTGAAAATATTCCCCACATCCTGAGTTCCCCACAACTGTTGGCCTCAAACTCACTGTCCATTAAAAGAGAAAAATGAGGAGGAAAGAAAATTAGCAGACCCGTGGGTCATTAGAGCTTGTTCTGCTTCAGGCTTCCTTTCACCCTCATTACCTGGCTACAATGGGAGCCAGACTGGCCACTTCTTGATAGCGGTGGTTCTGTGTTTGCTCGGCCTGCTGGTGAGCTGGGTCACGCAGCCGTGCTGGGCAGAACAGCAGGCAGGAGCTGGCCATGGGGGTGCCCTTTCCAGCAGGCCTTGTCTGCCAGCAGCAAAGCTCCACCTAATGAAGAACCCTTTATAGTGGGAATAACCCTGCAGCTGAGGTCAATACATTTCAACAATGCCTAATCTTTTTTTTATGTGTGTTTTCTTGCTTGCCTTCCTCAAAAAAAAAAGCAAACAAACAAACAAAAAAAAACAACAAAAAAACCCACACACACACACAAAAACCAAAAACAAAACCCCAAAAACCCTACTTTTTTTTTCTTTTAAGCATTTCTTTGCAGCATTACTCATCAGATCATGCTTTACAAAGCCATTTCTGTCAGGGCACCTGTGGGACAGATGCAGAACACGAGGCACCCGAGGGAAGGCTGTTTACCCTGAGGCCTGTGGCAGGGAGCGATCCCACACACTGCCCGGTGGGCACAAAACTGACCCGAGGCACAAGCAGTTCATGTGGCTTTTCAAAACTCTCTTTTGGTTGCTTGCTGGTCTTGCCTATCCAAACCTACTTATCTCTGTCAAATTACTCTGGTGCAGCTGCCAAGGTGCAGCTTCTCACCCTGCAGCATACGTGAGGTAGCAGATTTATCTCTCTCATCAACAGATCTTGGATTACTTCACACAGGGCACGGCACCTTCTCAGAGACATCTAGAGGAGAGAAACCAAAATCCATTCCCATGGGAGGCTGCAGCTCCCATGCCTGTCCCGCTGCATGGTCCTACAGGACCACTCAGGCTTCTTGGTGGTGCCCTCCTTGGGAGCCTTGGGCTGTAGGGGCTGCCTGGGCCAGAGCTGAGTGGCCCAGGCACTCAGGAGCGGAGAGGAAGGGTAGCAACAGCCATGAAGAGATGGAATATTCCTTGGAATCCTGAGATGGATTTGAAGAGGAGTAAAATATTTCTTCTAAGGACTCAGGGCCTGATTTGTGCCTTCTGAGACAGCTGGTAGATAACATGGCGTCTTACATGCTAAAGAGAATCCAGTCTTTGTTTTTTTATTCCCAGGCTCAAATGTAGGCATATGAAACCTGTTTAATCTCCTAAGAAGATGTTCTGGTTTACAGAGAATCTGAGCACCCACATCTTCAGCTGAAGTCACTGGGAATGGCCAGCTACCTCCTTCTTTCCCCCACAGGAGGGAACTAGATAGGCAAGTTCTCGCTCCTTTTGTTCTTAGTCCTGTTGTTGGGAAATAACTTCCACAGACAGTCCAAGCATATCCAGATATTTTTCAAAGAAAATGTCCTGGTCCCTTGACCAAGGCAATCCTTGCCACTGGGCCAGATCTTTACATGGATAAAGCACACTAATACTAGTGTTTACCTTTTCTCCACACAGTTATTTGCTGCAGCTCTCCAAGATGCAGGCCATGTGGATGCTCCACCCTTCCTCCCCCCTGAAGGGTTTCACAAGCCACTGAGGGCTCAATTAGCACAGATTACTGCGGATGTTCATGCAGGAGAACCTATATGTCAATCTTATTGCATTAGCAATTTCCCACAGTGATGCACAATGGAGGCCTTTTAGGAAAAACAGATTCGAGTGTGATATGGTTTGAACACAATGAAATGCTAATGCGATTCCGTGGATGTGTACAGTGTGTGATGTGTACAGAAAGTGTCTTGTGTGTGAAATCTATCCCCCCTGTGCAGTTAGCCAGGCTGTCTCACCTGCAGAGAAAGAGACGTGGCCAGCAGTACTGTTGCTTCCTCCCCAGGCCTGCTGCCAGTCAGAGGGGAAGTGTTTCTAGAAGTTCTTCCTTTTGAATTTTTTATTGATCTGTATTTCACTTTCCAAGCTGTGAGATGCTAAATCATCTGCAAAAGACATCTCCTATTTTAACACCAAAACTGAGTAATGCTTCAGACAGACCTCCCTGAGGTGGGATGTGCTACCATACAATGTGAGGAGAACATTTGCTTTGTCCTTTTTCCCTGTGTGCACTGTAAAGGCACAACCAGGTATGCAAAAGCATATTCTCTTCTGACAGTTTAAGACACTAAATTTCCAGAATAGGTTCTTATCACACTATGTGCCACATTATTGGTGAAGTAATTGTTCTTTACAAGTATCCTTATTCACAACATTCTTAACATCTGAATCTAAGCAAATCCTTTTCCTAAAATGAGTATTTGGGAATGACTCCAAGAATGCCAGTGATTGATAACAAGGATTACGGAATCCGATTATTGTGGCTGTAAACTTTAGACTAGCATGGAAGCTGAAGTTCTTTTCAAGTTCCCTTCTTCCTTTGTGAGGTGTTTGTTCTGGAGGCACTTGGCTTCATGCTTTGTATCAGAGACGAATCAGCTTTTGTTTTAAAAGCGGGAATTCTATTTTTTGCGTATTTCTAACCCTTCCATTTTTAGAAACACCAATGGGCTTTGCTGCAGTTTCTGTGGGAATGGTGGATATGTGAGGAATGCAGGACCGACTGGCTGTAAAATGGGGATAGCCAGAGCCATGAGAAGACATTTTGGCTTCCTAGGGCAGGTTGATGCACCTCCTCATCACCCCAATGCCTCCTGCCTTCTCCCACAGATGCACCCTCAGAGCTCCTCCATGGCATGAGTGCTCCTTAGCCTGCAGCTCTGCTGGAGGAAAGCAGCTGAGAGAGGGGCTCTTCCTTGGAGGTGCCAGACCGAGTGTGAGCAAGGCAGCCTCAGGAAGAGGTAAGGCAGGGACTGGGTGGATGGGTCTTCTTCCTGCCTGCAGGGAGCAGGGTGTGAAGCAGAGAAGAGGATGTGTCCCTGTGGGATTGCATCTTAGAAACTTTGGTGTGGCCCAGACAGGGAATACTGTGTGGTTCACTCCTTATAAACATCACAGTCACTGGTTTCCTTTAAAAATTAATACTGAGGAAGGAAGTGCATTCGGAGAGAGATCATAGTGAAAAATTGGTCCAGTTTAATATTTTTACACAGACTTTGGTTGTGGTAATTTTGTGGGGTGCCTTCAGATATTGTGGGAGATTTTCAAAGGCAAAATTTGGTGGGAACATCAACCCTCTGGTTTGGGTTGCCATCCTCAGCAGCTGGAGGCAAGTAGCCCAGGGGTCAAAGCCAGTGTAGTCATGCTAGCCCAGTGCTACACCAGAAGAGAGGGACCCTTTTACTCAGTTCTAGTAGGGGATGTAGGGTCATTAGGGCTCATCTCAAGGAGTTTTCCAGTCCCTTCTTCCTCCCCAAGGCCAGCATAGTTATTCTTGAAGCAAGCTGTGTAAAATGCACTCGCTGACGGCAGCAACTGTCCCAACATGTATCTATCCTACTCCCTGATTTTTCAAGTGGACATGAAAGATGGATTGCCCCTATCCTGCCTGCAGCAGACTTTGCACATGGGGGTACTGTTACTGTGCCCATGCAACTCTGCTCTCCCCATCTTATGTCACACCAACAAAGCTTTGTTGAAACATCCGCCAATGTGCTCATCCACAGTCCCACAGCAGTCCTACAGCAGGAATTGCTTACTAATCAGGCATCATGGGCATACCAGACATGACCTGGGTACTTAATTTTCTTTTGTGACAGAATTTATGCTCCTGAAATACTTCTGCAGGTGTTTGTTTGTTTGTGTGGAAGTGCACATAGCTGTGTTAAGGTGTGCAGATTATATACTTGAATATTTCCTCCTTTGTATCAAGTAAGAATGTGTTGTTCCTGTCACGAGCAGCTAAAAGATGCTGAGTAGATGAGGTAATACTTGAGTGGTTACATGAGCTCAGAACAATTATGTGGATACCTGAAATTTTTAGTCACTAGCATCAAATTTTGTTCTTACTTTATTTGGGAGGCAGTGAGTTCAGGTGAAGGCTCCACAGGGTGAATAAGTGGCTGGAGAAGCATGAGGTGCTGTGAGATTTGCTTTGTGGTATTGATGCCTGCACATAAAGTTCACTGTAGAAGGGTTTTCTAAACAAACTTGAAAAATACTCAAGAAAATTAGTTTCAGAAGCCTATTCATTTAAGCTTATATGAATAAACAAGATGCTGCCAGGGCTGTGTGAAACATGGATACATTTGAGTTTCAAACACTCTACCTCCTATCATTGGATGTGTTTTTAGTTGGAGCAGTCCAGGGTCAAACTGAAAAGAAATTTAATTTCCTAATTAAAAAAACCCAACCTTAGTTTCATCCTATTAAATTAAAACCCTAGGTGTTAGGTTCTGTGATTGTGGAAGAAGTTGGGAACACTGTAATGAATAATTCATTCACTGTATTTTCTTGTGTATGAAAGACAGTGATTTCAGATGGGTTCATAATAGCACCCTTGTCCCAAGGGTGGGTCCCAAGGGCAACACGAAGCCTCGGGGGATCCCAACTAATGCTGAGGGTGCCATGAGTGGAGCAAGTGATTTACATGCTTCAAAAATAACATGTAGCCACTGTTGCTCAGCCATGAGCCTATTATTGGACTGTGCTGCTCAGGTTGTGCTTTCACACTGCTCTTATGGAATGAGTGTACATGTGAAATCTCTGCTGCCCAGCTCCAAGTTGCTATTTGGGCAAAAATATAAAAAGGTTGGTGCATGAGGCCCAAGGCAAGGTTGGTGATGTTCGCCACTCATTTGAGACCCACATATTTGTACACACTTTTGTTTGTTTGTTTGTTTGTTTGTTTGTTTGTTTGTTTGTTTGTTTGTTCTGAAACCCTTTTCCCTGCTGATGTGAAGAAGATCCCCAGAGCGAGTAGTAGTGATGATTTGACTCGGGAGGTTCTTGTAAAGCCCTGGGTGTGTGCAGGCTGCTGCCAGCTGGGCACATTTGAAAACATACCAAGAATCATTTAATTTAAGAAAACTCACATGCTTCTCTCTTTCATAGTAGGTAGAAGTAACTGAATCAGCATTAGGTAAAAATAACTAACCAAGAGCATGTTCACTGCATTCTTCTTCACACTGATCGACTGAAACAATTTTCTCCCTTCCAGTTCTGTTGTGATTTAGTTGCTGAGTGTCAGACTTCCAGCTATAATTGTCTCACTGCTCTGTTTTCCAGCTGCATGCATCTCCAAAAACTGCACAGCTTATGTCTAGACGACCCTCTGAAAAATCTCCCTCTGTGGCCTTACTTAGCTGTTGCAGTGACACTGAGACTGATGATGTCAGGCATTCTCAAGACAGATAGCCGTGCCTCTCACCAGACAAGTGCTGGAGTGGAGGCAGCACCTTGAAGCTTTATGCTGAGATCATGAGTACATATACATCTGCCCACACTTGCATGCACATACACAGATACACTTCTGAGGGATGCTGGACACTTTGTTTTTACATAGTGGTGTCTTAAGTCTGTTGTCATTAGCATCCATAAAAGTTTTCCTTTTTGACTTCTGCAGAAAGCTTGGAGTGAAATTTAACAAGGACTGGTACAATTTCCCTGCTGTGCCTATGGGAGCAAAATTCCCCCAGCCTGAGGGAATGGTATGAAGCTGTGTCAAGGGAAGTTTTGGTTGGGTATCAGGAAAAGTTCTTCACCCAGAGGGTGATTTGGCACTGGAACAGGCTCCTCAGAGAAGTGGTCACAGCACCAAGCCTGATAGAGTTCAAGAAGTGTTTGGACAATGCTCTGAGGCCCATGGTGTGACTCCTGGGGTGGCCTGTGCAGGGCCAGGAGTTGGCTTTGATGACCCTAGTGTGTCCCTTTCAGCTCAGGATATTCTATGATTCTGTGATTCTATGACAACTGAATTAGAGTAAACTCCATCAGCATGTTGGACTGCACAGGCATTCTGCTAGAGTGTGATGTGACTCTTCCCTGACACAACGGATCCTTCTTTACATTAGGTAAAATCTAAACTTACCAAATCTTTCCATTGTGGAGATGTCAGCATGTTTGCACTAGAAAGAGAGGAGGGCATGTTTAATATCCATAAGCTCTGGAACTCCTCTTATTGGCTTCATCAGGACTTGTCTCCAGTTAGGAAACTGTAAGCCCACAGCTATGGTGGGCTTTCCTCTGCTCCTGGTGTGTCAGGCTCTTTAGTATCACAGTAGAAGTTATTGAAGTGAAGCTCCTGGAGCAACACATTTCTCCTGTTGACCTGAGAACCTACAGGCTATTTCTACACCAAAAGGTGAAAAATGGGCATAGGAGAAGGAGAAAATATCCTAGTCCCTTCTACTTCATGTCCATTTTGCTGGCTATTAGCAGTAGTCATTCAGACTTGAGGTGTCTCATCTCACACATTAGCTGTATGCAGTGCCTGATTTTGCTATTTTTTTCCTAGATATTTACCTTTATGTGAAAAGCTCCGTGATATGTACACACATATTCTTCTCAAGTACAAATTTAGGGACTTGGAGATGAGTAGGTCAGATGGGTGATAAAAATTTGGACATGTTTGTGAGGCCAAGTAAATTCTATTGAAATACTTTTTCTATACTAATAAATTAAGCATGCCTTATACTGTTCTTTGCCTTGAGGCTTACTTCTGTGCAATGGTGGTCTCACCCTCCAAAACATGGTGGCTCTATGCTGACTTATTATTAGGAGTGACCCCTGTTCCCTCCTAACTCTTGAACTCTGCACAAAAGTGGTTTGGGAGAGTGCTGCTGGCACAGACCAAAGCCATTCCAGCTGCTGTGGTAATAACATGCTGCAGGTAATAAAGTTCCTGTGCCCAGAGATGTTTCCCACCGCTGTTGTGCCACAGCAACAGTAGACAACCCTATGTTTAGGGAGGATGGAGCCAGTGAACTGGGCTGACATGTTTCCAGTCCCACCTTCTCTGCAGGCTGCAGGAAAAAAATGGGTGGGTCCGTGCTCACGCCCCATATGTCTTATACCTCTTCCCTAAATCAAGCTTCAGATCTTAGGCTATACTCAGTGATGGAATAAAGATTGACAGCATGGAAGACTGACTGTGTTTGGTGTTGACCCTTCACTTAGCTGACAGATAGACAAAGCCTTCTTTGTAGTCCCAGGGGAGGGAATTGTGTTAGGAATGTATCCTGAACGATGCCTGACTCATCCTCATGATAGCACATCATAATAGCACATCGTATTGTCACTGAGGGAGATAGAGGTGACCAACCAGAACTTCCATCCTTGTATAATGGACATGTGCTGGGAATATGGATCAAAACCCTAGCACTTCCCTTCCCACTGCCACTCTAAACTGCATCAAGCATTGAGAAACACAATAGATCATCAGCACAGAAAATACATCAAGTGTGGGTTTGAAATATTCCAGTTGGGTAGTCAAGTTGCCTGTTACCAAAGGCATATGGCTTAAGCTACTGCTGTCCTGAAAGACTGTTAAAATTAAATTGTGAATTGACATCTCTGTCATTGCAGCCCTGAAGCAGAGTGGCTGCCTTGCTGTTTCGCAATGGAGAATCTAAGCGTAGCAACACGGGGCTTAGTCTGCTGAATAGTGTGCAGTATTATGTAATTTAATAACATTAAACTAGGATGTTCTGATAATATTATTTGAAAGCTGTTTAGTTTATTTAATACCATTTGTATTTTATATGTCAGTTGAATTTGGGGAAAAAGGATTTCAGAAGAAACAGGGGGGAGTGCGGTAGGAAATTGTGCAATGTACTTATCTGAGACTACATCACATGGTCTGCAAAGCACGGCTTTTGCTTTTATACACATAGTCTTGGCGACTCTCCCACCAGCAACAATAGTGCTCAGACTCATACTGATGTCACTGTTGAGTTATTTAATTTGACTGAACGAGATTAATGTGTTTATTTAAAACCTTGGTCAAAATGGAAAAGAAAATCTCGGGACAATACTTTTATGTGAACATGTATGTTTTCACATCTGATGATTGTAATGTTGCATTAACTTATCAGGAGTAGTTGTTTACACATGCCAATGCCCAGGAGACCCCCTCAGATAAGAAGTGTGAGCCTTTTCCCTCTCATCATAGAGCAGAGACTTCTACACTGCTACTGGTCCGGTGGGCTTTCATCCCAGGCTTTCCTTGCTTCCTGTTGCTGCTTTCAGGGTTGATCCACAGTGATCCCAGCATTGTTTTATATTCTCATGTGAAGATGAGTTTTGGTGCAATGTGATGGTGGATCCTCCACAGGTTCTCACCAGGGCAGCGAGGGACAGACACCTCCACTGCACAGGATGTCTGGATGGGGCTGGTGCTGGGCTCTGTAGCCTGAGCCTGCTCCTGCAAGGACTGGAGCCTGCCTGCCTAAATTTTATCCACATTATGTTTTATAAAGAGATTGAGGGTGTTTTTTCCTGTGATAAATCACTCTGATTTTCCTTCATTCTCATATGTACCCCTTAAGTGTTTGGAATAGACTTTGGTTTTGTCTAGAGGCATTAGTAACTATCCAGTTAAATATTCCAGGTCATTGGACTTCTACTAATATAGAGCAGGGAAAAAATCTGGAATCTGAATGTTCTTTTTGTATGGTGGGACAGGTTTCCACAGTCCTGTGTAATTGATCTTTGACTGATGAAGGGCATGGGTGAGGGGGCTTCTGCCATGCTCTGTCAAGAGCCCCTCTTGACAGTCGGGGACAAATGGACACACACATAAGTTGATAATGTAGAAATTGCATAAGCCAGAGCTCAGTGCTCTGGTGGGTGCCTGAAGCAAGGTGTGCCTGTTCTGCTTTCCTGTTTTGTAGTTCCTTTGTGCATGATTTTATGGCACTTGGCATGTGAAAGTCTTGGGGAAGAGCAGCTGCTGCCAAAGAGTTGCTTTCATGATTTCTCCTCTGTAGGGCCAAGTGCTTCCATCCTCCTAGTGCAGTGGAAGGCTTTTGGAACTTTGAGCTCCTTGCCCCACCACTGCTGCTGTTGTGGAGGAAGGGAAAAAGCTTGTTATGTTTTCATGTATCTGCATTTCTCAGTGATGGACATCTCTCAAAGGGAAATGCAGTGGGGCATAGGGATGGGTAAGAGAACAAAACAGAGGAGCTGGGAGAAAAACAGCTCTAGGCAGTCCTTGGTCCTCAGTAAACATCACAGCCTGTCCAAGAGGCTGTGCTGCCCTGGGCCATGTGTGCTCACACTGCAGCATGCTCCAGAGCTGCATGGCGCCGAGGGTATCCAAATATGCCAAAGAACCAGTCCTTGGGATTGGCCTCCTGTCTCACTGTGTTGTACCTGTGCCTGCACACTGTGTCCCCAGGTGCCCTCTGAACTCTTACAAGACCTGTATATTCAAGGAAATTGCACAAAATATGGTTTGTGAAGCTCTGCCGCTCCCTGTGCTGGGCAATATCTGTCTGCCCAGTGGCTGCATCTAAGTGGTGCTGAGGACTGGGAGCAGGCCTTTATTGCTGGGGCAAAAAAGGTCCACAAGGGTGGGCTAGGGCAGTCATGGAGCTGCTTTTCTAGAGGCATCCATTTGGAAGCTGGCCCCATTGCTTGTTTCAAGTGCCCTCTGTGTAGTTCAGACTTTTGGACTTGCTTTGTGCAGGGGGTCCATGAAATATATTTAAAGCAGTAAATAGCTTGACATACAAGGACATTTTTTCCTCAGAGTTCCAGTCAGTGGAAATATGTAATTTTCAGCTAAAATTAGACTGGCTCCAGCTATACGAAAAAAAAAAAAAAGGAAAAGCCCTCAAGAGCTAAACTCTTTCTGTTGGACTTTGTCAGATGTAGCAACTCCTAGCAAAAATAACTCAGGATCCATCCACTCAGGATCCATCCAGCACAAACTGTGTCCAAAAGTCTGTGATTTGGATCCAGAAAGCTGTGAACTGTTGATGAGAGAGAAACAGACTGTATAGGCAAAAAAGACTTTTCTCTTCCATGTAAGAAAATATAAATAAGTCTAGAGAATACTAATAAATCTTTCAAAAGCTTTAAATGAAATCTAGGAGAAGTTTAAATTAATTTTGCAGTAAATATTTTACAACTCTTGACAGTACAGTTAGACTGGAGTGGCAGAGAGCGAGTTGAAATCAGAACAGTGTTCTACTCATTGCTTCCATAGAATTTGATATCACAGATTTATTTTCATAGAAGATGATTGAGCTGAACCTACAGCTACCAGCATATAAAAAAGAGGGCAAATTTTATTTTGTACTAATAATAATCTTAGTCCTGCAACCATTTGCCTGGTGCATTAAACTCTAAACACAAGCTGAAGTGACTGGATACTTTACAATTTCCATGAAATCCCCAACTCTAAAATGAGTGGGGTGGATAGTGTGGAAGAGAGGCTTGGGCCCAAAATAAACATTAAAAACCAAACAGAAAACCACTGAAAATTAACTACACATTTTGAATGATTTCTCTTTCAAAACATTTTATTGAGGGAACAATGGAAATAGTGTGTGAAGCCTAACCATGTATTGTGTTGCTGTTCCAGGCTTCATCAGCAGTTTCTTGATGTTTGGAAAGTTCTGAGACCCACCCTGTTGGACTACTTGTGCCTAAGACTACAAAAACGTACGTGTGAAAGAACCTCTCTTCCTTCTTCCACTGAAGGAAGTGTCCATCACAGCACTCTGGAAACGCCGTGCAGGCCTTGCAAGGCAGGAGAACAGTTTGTGCTTCCCTTGACGCTCGTGCGCAATCTCTGCTTCTTATGCACTCCAGCACCCCTATCAGCTCCTTGTTCTCCTTCACCAGCCCCGCAGTGAAGAGGCTGCTGGGCTGGAAACAAGGAGATGAAGAAGAAAAGTGGGCAGAAAAAGCTGTTGATTCCTTGGTGAAGAAGTTAAAGAAGAAAAAAGGAGCCATGGAAGAACTGGAGAGGGCTCTGAGCTGCCCGGGTCAGCCCAGTAAATGCGTCACGATCCCACGTTCCTTGGATGGGCGGCTGCAGGTGTCTCACCGCAAGGGGCTTCCCCACGTCATATACTGCAGAGTGTGGCGCTGGCCTGACCTACAGTCTCACCATGAGCTGAAACCACTGGAATGTTGTGAGTTCCCTTTTGGCTCGAAACAGAAAGAAGTGTGCATCAACCCCTACCATTACCGCCGGGTGGAAACCCCAGGTAATTATGTCATCTGCAGATGATTCGCATCTCTGTGTTAGCTCTTGCTCCGGCAGGTCTAGTCTTGGTGCATCCTACAGCCGTGCTCTGAAATGTGAAAAGGCAGGTTCCATCTGATGGAAGGATCTTGGGTCTCACCCTGCCTGCTGCTATCATAGCTCTGGCAGCCAGGACTAGGGAGGGAGTAAGGAGCCCCTCTCCAGTTGGGGTCTGAGTCCCGTCGGACCCCTGAGGGCGCCCGGATCTTGTCCAAGGTGCTGAAAGCAGCTTCCTCTCCCTGGACGTGGGTGCTGAATCCTCCCCGTCTGAGCTGGTTTGCATGAAGTCTGGGCACCAGCCTGGCCTCACCACTGTGGTGAGATTTATGTCTCACTGAAAACCAACAGTTGACTCATTAAGCCCCAGGAAACGCTAGCTCTCTCTTTAAAGATAAGAGTTGCAGTAAAATGGCATATTTTGCAGTGAATACGAAACCTGGTCAGTTGATTCTTCCTAAAATACCTGGTGGCCTGCCTTAAGTGGGATTTACTTACCTAAATGGAGAGTTTATGTGAAATAAATCCATCAGGTTCCCATAAAACTTTGACATTTTCTACTGATAACCCTCTTTGGACTGCACTAAAAACTTACGACCTCACTGAGAGGTCATTTAATTGGGCTTTATGTCAATGAAACAGCTGTTAAAAAATTGTAGTGTTCAGTGTTGACTTCTATAGGGATCTTGGAAAACAGGGCTGGCAAAGGTCTTAAACAGTCATTCTGTTTTCCTCTGCCCAGACTCCAGAACAAAACAAAATTACCAGGTACGTTCCTGACAGATATTTTCCTAATAAGCTCTAAAAATCCCATGTGATTAAGGCTCTACAACCTCCCCAGGCAAGTGAAGCTATTGCTTTTCTATCCTTACAGTTCAAAATGATTTCTAATGTCCAACCTAGCTCTCCCTTACTGCCAAAAATCACGGTAATTTAATTTACTAATGGATACGGTTGGTAAGTGTATACTTTTTATTCTGAGATTACTCCTTGTCTGGCATGGATTTTACTCTGAGGTGACATTCGGATCAGATAAGTGAACCGTGGGATGTTTCTTTTCACACAGATGAAATAAGGGAAAGACATTTGTTAACATTTGTTAAACACCAGGGGCTGCTTCTTCTTCTGATAATCCTTCCAGTGCAGCAGAGCTGTCATTGTGAAGGTGTATCCAATCTGCTGTAAACACTGTCAAAACTTTTATATTTTACAGCTACACTGAGTGGCGCTTGTTGTCAACAGTTTTCAGTGGACAAAGCTGATCTCATGCCTTGTTAAAGTAAACTCTTCAATAATTTAAGAAAAGATGCCCAGAAAACATCCCTTTTTTTTTTTGTTGTTGTTTATTGCACTTCTTTATTTGCAGGCTGCAGTCTTTAGTGTCTTATTTCTTCTGGTGTAACTTTGGTGCAGTTAATGGAGTCTCCTCAAAGCTGACAGCACTGAACTGTGCTGATTTCAACCCTGGTTTTCTCATCTGTTCAGTGCCAGCTAACAAACACTGCTAATGGAATAGTCCAGCAGCTGCTAAATGGCTGCCACAGCTTGTTGTTCTGATCCTGAAACTCAGAAGCTTTCAGCTGTGAACACATCCCTGTTGTCTGTCTGTGCAGCAGACTGGCAGTATCTGTGCTAGTGAAGCAGAAGGGGACAAGGTGCAGGTCTGGGTACTGCTGAATTGATAACATGATCCCAGGAACAGCTTTCACCCATGTGGACTCGTGTGGACTAGCAGCTCTCAGAGTGCAGAGTTAGCCCTCAGGAAGGAATTTGGGCACTTTGGACTTGGCCACCTTGTTCTGGAGGTGAAAGTGAGTGCAACAGAGAGGATACAAGCTGTGCTGTGCCAGTTCTCCACAGGACCCAGGAATTGCTCTCAGGCTGTTGTATTCACTCCTACAACTCTGCTTACAGGCACAACTCAGAAGCTGAAGCTCACAGCCATAGTATATATTTTTACAGTATAGCAGAGTGCTACCCGCTCGGGTGCTCTGGGGCAGCAGCAGCAGAGAGAACTTGCACCACTGGAAGGGGTGCAGTGCAGCTCCAGTTAGAAAGCAGTGCTGCAAGGAGGGGCTGGCAAGGCAAGAGAACACATGAGCTTCATGAGAAAGTGGCAGCAGTGAGATCACCGCAGAAAAGGCTGGGAGTGGTTGATTTAGGTGCCAGTCTGTTTAAACAACAGTCCTCTTTTAACTGCAGGAAATCTGCATCTTGGCTGTTAGTGATTTTAGTTTTATATAAGATTCTCTGAGTCTCTGAGTTTCATCCTCTGGAGCTAAAGAATCCCTCACTGAATAAGTCAACACTGTATTTTTTATAATCCACATACCAGCATTATTTTCATACGAATGTCCACCCTTTTGGGGATCATTTTCCATCACTGCAGTCTTTCTTGCTGAGTCAACCACTCCATGACCAGATCCATTAACTTCAATCCAGAATGAATAAGCCGTGTCAAAGATGGGAGGGCCTCATCCTTTCTTTGACAGCCTGGCAAATCCTCTGTTACTAGAGTACAGCTTTGAAATCTGGTCAGATTCAGGGATTTCATTACCTCTGCTGTGTCCTCAGGCTGCCCAGTGCCATTTTAGGCTCTGCTACTGAAACTGCACAGATTACACATGGCTTTTATTGCTGCTACAACCATTCCTGGCAGATTTCTTCTCAGGTCTGCTGAATAGCAGGTGCCACTTAGGAAAAAAAAAAAGCAGAAAATATTTCCTCTATGTGTGCAACATCCCACTGCAGAGAGGAGTTAGCCACCTAATCTGAAAGAGGTAGATATGTTAGTTATGCTCTGCTTCCCCTTTCATTGTTGCCTTTGAAGGGCTTCTAAAAAGTCTGGTTTGTTGTCAGCAGAAGCTGCCTAAACATGTACCCTATCGTTTTTATAAGAGATCATTCATATGTGAGTATTGCAAATTTGAGGGTGCAATTTGCTCTGGACAGGAGAATTTTTGACTTAGACTAACTGACTGCTTTCATGAAGCCTGAGTGGGACTAAGATGTGACAGCCTGCAAGGCGGAAGATGGCTTCACTGTTGTTTGTGTGTTTGGGAGTAGCCGTGGGCACAGGGAAGAGATGGATCTCACTGGAGAGTGGTCTCCAAAAGTAGTAAACTATATGGAGATGAATTAATGTGTGAGAAATCGCAGTGTGGATGTTGTACCTGAAATTAAAATGAGGCAGAGAAGTTTGCTTGCTAGCATCTGAAGTCACAGGCACAGCCAGGTTCCCATCAAGAACTGTTTAAGCTAAAGGGAATGGGAGAAAGGTATGAAAAGCAGTGGCAGGACTTAGGACATGACCATATTTGTCTTCAGTTGAACAAAGATCATGAACACTTCAGCATGCATAGAAGGAAGGATCCACCTCAGGCTCCTGGTGGACAGTAGCACATAGAAGAAAAGGACCCCAATGAGTGCAGAAAATGTGGGTAATTTATGAGGACAGACAGGTCCCAACACATTCAGTTACTCAGTTTTATGCCTCTGGTCACACTTCCTTCAGAGTGGTTGAGCCCTGGAGAGTGACATGTTACTGAAAGAATAAGGAGAACAAGGCCCTGGGGGATACTCTTAGCCACAATAAGAACATCTCGGAATGCTTCCCCACCACAGAGGCTTCAGCCCTCTAGGCAGTCACAGAACAGTCAGTGGAAAGAGTGAGTGAGGTGGCAAACAAACTGTTCAACAGAGCAGAAATTAAGAGTGCCATGGTCAGAGCTGGGAAGGAGTTCAAGGCTTGAAAATTCTTCCTGCTGACTCACTCAAGGCAAATCAAAGGCTTTCCCTGGCAAGCGCTGTTCACACATCTCAGCTTTCATTTAGAGAAGGAGTTGAGTTCTCACAGGGCTGAAGGAAGCAGCTCCCTCAGCTGTGGTGCCCACAGTGAGGTGTCAGTCTCTCAACACTGCAGGACATTGCTGCACACAGCTGCCCCTTGCTCAGCACCTCTGCTGGGTGCAAAATGATCTCCAGCTCCTCATTTTTGAAGGCTGCTGGTTGGAGCTGGCTGATCAGCAGCAGACCTGACAAGCATCAGACCAGTTTCATGGAGCTGCTGAGGAAAACTCCAGAAGCAGCAAAGGAAAACTCCAGACGCAGCAACATTTCACAGCCTGGAGCTGTTCACAGGAGCATGGGATGGGAGGAATACAGCTCACCAAAACTATATCTGCAGTGCTGGTATTGGTCTTGTCTCAGTATATAGCAGTTAAAGAGTTTATTCCTCTCCACTGGCTGTGAAGAGATCCACAGGGGACTGGGCAGTGCATGCCAGATGTGAACACTTGTATTGCCTGTATGAGTCCTACCTGAATGTTTAAAGCTAAAAGAACAGTAAAGAAGCAGAAATACCTCTCTTTACCAAACAAGAAAGTGGCAGCAGACTCTTCATCCCACAAATAGGGGCATATGAGAGGCAGAAGGAAAGAAAATAGTCTCCAGAGCACCAATCCTTGTCCTGGCCAGAGGCTAATTAGCAATGCATTGGGCCAGAGAACCATGTATGTGTGGTGTCCTAACAGGTATGCCAGTGCCTGTGTTTCTGGGCAGAGGAGAAGATAACTTCTGCAGTGAACTCCCTGCCATCAGTCCAATCTTTTGCAGTGTTAGGGCTTAGATCTTCAGGTCATGGGTGACTAGCAAACTCCCAGTGGTATATTCCAGTGGGTGGGCAGACAAGTTGTTTAACCCTGCCTCTACTGCAGCATTGAGCAAGAAGCTGTGAACCCATTGTTGGTACCAGGCACTGTAAATGCCCCAGCTCTCTGAGCAACTGATGTGCATTCCAAGCAGAGTTCCTGCAGCCTCTTCTCATGCACATGTTTTGCATTATCTATACATTATTTGCTTTATTCAATAGCAATTATACCACTCTTTCATTAAGCTGGATAAATGAGAGTTTGCTGTAATTAAAAGTTGTTAGCTAACCTACCTAAAAATAATTTGCCTTACCTAGACAGCTCTTTGGCTCAAGCAATATGTTAAAACATGTTCAAACTGTATATTCCCACCAACATTTAAAAACAAGAGTGTACATTGCTATTTGTTTCCATAAACCAGTAAGGATAGGCTGGAAGATGATGTGCTGCTGAATTTTAGGCCAGAGGAACTCTGGATACTAAGTCAGTCAATACAAGCCTGCTGAATTGTCCCTGATGCTGGGACAATTCATCCTTCTCACAATAACTCAAATTGCCTCCTTATCTTCTTTGGTGGCTTTTAGATCTACACGATACCAACTGGGAATTCATTCTCCCTACCTGTGCTGAAAGCCTTAACTAAGATAATTAGGCATTATGAGCTAGTAACTAATAGAGAAATCTTGGAGTACAGGAATCACCCATTGTAGGGGTTGCTCTCACCACCAAGGATTATGGAAGACATGGTTAAAGCCTCAGGTTGAAGTCTCATATTGTAAATTTATCAGCGAGCCTCCTTGTGTTCCAGCCTAGGGACTGCATCTTCATAGGTATCTCACTAGTCAGGATTTTCAAAGTGTTTTGAGTCTTAATTCTCCTATGTCAGAATCCAAAGTAATTTGGATCAGCTTTGGGTTTCTCAAAGGGGCAATGCTGTTAACAGCACTGACAGCGTGAGATAAAAAGGAAGAGAGTTTGTGGATAGGCAGTATCTTCTTCTAGGCTAATTTTTAAGTGGGTTAATTTGGATTTCAGTTTTCTGGCCTGCATTTTTCATGTCTTAAATACCAACCACTGACATATGCCTTATTGTGCTAGATCTTTTATAACTATATTGCAAGACCCAAATTGATATTGCTGCAATGTTTGAATTGCCATTTACATTCCCTTTCAAAGATCCCACTGTCTGTCTGGCAGCATTTTCAAGTACCTGATAACATTTTAGATCTGGTTTCAGGTCTGTACTTCTTTTTGCCCATGTGTCACACGCTGATAGTAAAATATGCAGTGTATTGTAGAGCACTATTAATTGTTATTAAACTTGGCTGTAAATTTGGCACATCCTGGTGATAATATTTAGAAAACTTCTGATGTGTTCAGTTTTTGAAGAAGGGAGGATTTGGTAATTTTGGAAGTGAGAGATGTACCTCCTGAATTTCTGCATGCCATACTTGTGGTACCTTGCTCAAGTCAAGATTCCTTATTTTTCAAGTGAAACTGCTGTAACTGGCTGCAGATCTAGAGAAAAATGTCCAAGAATTCAGCTTTTGATTCTTGGTTATGGACATATTTGTTACTCTTCAATGACTTGTATGCAGACAGCAATATTTGAGCAGCATGGAATATGCCTCTTTTTAGCTTACAACAAGATATGCTTTCAAGAACACAGCTTTAACCATTTTTTCTCTTGTTTTTGTTTTCAGTCCTACCTCCAGTACTTGTTCCAAGACACAGTGAATTTAACCCTCACCTCAGCCTCCTTGCCAAGTTTCGAAACACTTCTCTGCACAGCGAGCCACTGATGCCGCACAATGCCACTTACCCGGATTCCTTCCAGCACCCTCCGTGCACCCCTTTCCCGTCATCCCCCAGCCACATGTTCTCCCAGTCCCCCAACAGCATTAGCTACCCCAACTCACCTGAAAGCTCTTCTGGACCAGGAAGTCCCTATCAGCTCACAGGTAAGAATGAGCTTTGGGACACCCTCACTGAGGCATTTGAGGGTTGTGACAGGGCCTGGGGTCAGGTGACAATTCTGTGCTCCCCCCAGACTGTAGCTGCAGATTGAACTGCTGGATAGAGTGGACTTGGAATGTGATTTCTCATGACTGTCTCCTGTATACTGTCTCTCAGTCCTTCTGAAAGATGCTCAAGCGATTGAGAACTGTAGTTGTCCCGCTCCTAGAAGTGCCTGGGTGCGGTGACATGATTACTCTGGGAAAAAAACGGAGGAGAGAAGCAGGTGCGGCAGAAAAGAGCACTTGCAATACCTAAGTTAGGGACCTAGGATGGTCAGGGTAGGAAACTTTAGAAACTCCATCAAGGAGACAGGAAAAAATGGGGAAACTGGTGTGCAGAAAGTTTTTTAAGTTCATGGCAATCATACTGACTGTATAAATTTCAGAAAGTTAAGATGTTTAACAATCTGGTCTAATACTTGGAGAAGTCACCAGGCAAGTTCCTGTGACTTTGGAAGATGTTCCACAGTTCTGAGATTAGCAGGTTTATATCACTCAGATTGTTTGTGCTGTGAACTCCTGACTTAGTACAGCTCTAATTACCTGAAAATTTAACTGTGCTTTTGCTGCTAATGCAACACAGCTAAGAGCTGGTTTTAATATCAAAAAAAATGGTTCAGATTCACTTCAGCACTGCAACTTTCAAGCAGTTTCAGTTATGTCAGCTTTTTCACAAAGATGAATTCAGGTCAGAATCTTGTAATTTAAGATTTTAGTGACTTAACTATGAAGCATTTAAATTCAGGTCCTTAATGATATGCCTATTTCATTTTAAGAAAGAAGTTTATTTTACAAAGTTTTTGTAGCATTTGAATTTCCTTTTAAATTGAATACTTTCAACACAGTATGATGTTTTTCCTTCCTTCTTCATTCACTGAATGTGCCTTCATTCATTTCTTCTCTAGATCTCTATTTCTGATTATATCATATTTAGCAACACTGAAACATTTCATCAAGTAGCAAGACTTGTTTGTCTTGCCAATATTTTTCTTTCTCCTGTGTGTAACTAAGTTGGATTTAGTGGAGCTGGTCCTGACAGGTAAATCAGGCCCATTCCATCTGTGTAATGACTCTGACTCGTGCATTTAACTGAACTTGGGACCTCGCAAAGCTACTTAATAATGGAAGTGGCTCAACCTGAGCTTCAGTATATCACAGCACATGGCTTACTGATAAGCATAATTTGCCTGTGTAACAATTAGGGATGGAAGGCTATCTAAAGCAAACTGGAGTTGCATCAAGAACCTTGAGAGGGATTGCTGTGACCAAATATAGATGTCAGCAATGCAGGTTTCTGCATCTCATGGAATTGTCTACACTCTCCCTGTAACCAGAGGAGGAAAACAGACACTCCTAGAAAAAGATTGATTGCATCTTCTTGTATATGTCGAATACACTGTCTTTGCAGGTTCCTATTTTTCTTTAGTGAATATAAGGAGACCTAAATGTGACTCGTTTAGGAGCAGACATCAAAAATATCCATATAACCACATGATTCTGTGATTATATTCCTTTCTGTAACTTATTTTCTCTTCCACTATTTTTTGTCTCTGTTTTACTGGTTTTTGTTGGAGGGTTATGTCATCTAAGTGTTAGAAATATCATATAGTGTATGAAATTCCTAGGTCCTGAACAGTGCTTAAATAGAATAGAATAACGTGGCTTACTTGGAAGATTCAGTGGTTGTCTCATGATACAGTTCACAGTTATCCACTCTGGGTCAAGTTGCTTCATTTTGAGGGCCAGACAACAGACCCCAAACACAAGAGGGAATTTCAGTCTGGAACCAAGTTAAACCCTTCTTAGAGAGGCCCTTGGTCCTTCAAGCTTGTATATGGCTATAATTTTCATATTATCCCATTGAGTTTCTGTTCAAATGAGGCAAAACTACACACTTTTAGTGCTTATGCACTGAATGTTGTCATTTTATAATACGAAAATTAAGTTCTTTTTAATTTGGCTTTCTAAAGCCTCCAGCCTTTCTGGATAATCCCCACTGTAGAGTCACCTTCTGTTTTCTAGCTCATGTTGCTGTAAATGAAACAAATCAGGAGCTGAGCAGTTGTGACTTGATACTTTTCCTCCCAATGTTTTCATGACATCTATTGCTCTTTGATGGGAGACGGAACAAACCAGGTGAGGGACACACTTCCCTTGTAGGACAGGGGGAAAAAGACAAGTCTGGAGGGAGTTTTGTCAAGTCTGATTTCTGCAGGTTTCCATAAGCTTTTTCTACATATTATGAAGAAAGAGAGCTTTCTCCCAGAGAATGAAATAAAGTCAGTTTCTGTTTGTGTTGTGAACTCCTGACTTAGTACAGCCCTAATTATCTGAAAATTTAAATTGTCCTCCACAAGTTTTGAATTAAAGACAGAAATCTGGAAATAACAGATGAAACTGCATTACTTTCTTAGGGTAACAACCAGTGTTAACAGAGAACTTGATTTTACATGGGTCTAGGCCTGAGGCACTGTTGTGACCACCCCTCTCTCTTTCAAGCTCTGCATGTCCAACATGACAGCTTTTCCTTCCCATCTTTGCTGAACATGCAATGGTCTTAATATGGAGACTGAAGGGAAGTCAGATTCCGATTTGTGCTTTTTCCAGTCTTCTCAAACCAAACAGTACTGAAGTGGTAAAATACTCACCAGGAAAAAAACAGGAGGAATTTACCAACATACTGACTTAGTGTCTTTCTTCCTCTCTTTCTCCTTTCTTTTTTCTTTCTTTCTGTAGTGGAAACTCCACCTCCACCCTACCATGCAAGAGAACCTCCAGGAATCCACAATGGAAGGTCAATGGATGCAATAGCTGAAAGTCAGCTAGTGCTGTCTTTGCCCAATGGAGGTAAATCTGCCGATGGAGAAGCTGAAAGTAAATACCATTTGTATTATTCTTTAAATAAAAACTTTTAAGAAAAAAAATTGTTTTAAAAAATTGTTATTTGCACATGAAGGGTTAGTGATCTGTAATAATAATTTTCAGTCAGTTTTGCAGTAAGGCTGTGTGCTAGACCCATCCATTAGCTAGCAGGATAGGTTGAAGTAATATTTCCATGAATTATGAGCAAAGTTACAGAGTTTAGACCTTATTTGCATCCATGGACTATTACAGTTAAAAAGCTGTTAATGCAAGCAAACACCGTTATCTACATTGTAAAGATAAACATATCAAATCAGGGATGGTGGGGCAATATAACACACGAAAGAGTTATCAATATCAGAACTCATTTCTTTATCACCTTCAGCTCTAGGTTTCAAGTACTTTAAAGCCTTATGGTAGGGACCTTTTTACTGCCATCTTTGTATAAATGTTATGGAACTGGCTGGCTGGAAAAGGAAAGGACCTGTTCTAGAGGAGTACCAAGATATTTTGACAGAACTCCAAAGTCTTTGTCGTCTTATAAGAATTATTTAGTGAGAGGCATTAATGGTCAAAGGAGGGTCTGGGGTCCTGTTTACACCCCTCAAACAACTTGATGACCTCTCCTCTTGATGGCCTTTCCTACCTTTGGGCTAGTACTGGCTAGTGCTAATGCCCCCACCATTCAGAGCCCGTGCGGCAGAGTAGGAAGGGGAAATGGAATTCCTCTGCTGGCTTTTGCTTTGGCTTCCTGCTACTGCAATGAAAAATCACTGATGTTCTTTTAGTCCATCATATTGTTTTCCTAAAGAAGTGTCATTTCTAGAACGAGGACTGAGCACTGCACACACATGCACATTAAAAAAAAAAATATTGCCAGCCTTCTGAAACAGTGTATTTAGCATGGAACTGGAGCAGAAGGAATGTGAGGGGATAGTGCTAATTATGGATGGGGACACAGAATGGCTGCATAATAACAGGTTATCAGACACCAATACTTATAAATAAATTGTCAAGCTAGTTTAATCTCTTTATCACAGCCTACCATCCCTGATCACTATCCTAGTGAATATTAGTTGGAAGTTTATTAGAGGTTATGCACAGAGGTGCTCTGGGAGCAGGCGGGCTCACATGCCTGTGGTGAGCAGGCAGGATAAAGTTTCCTACTAATTCCTGTAGGACAAATGAGGCTCAGAGATTCTGTTACATTTTTGAGTCTTTCTCTGTCTCTGACTTAGAAAACCTGAGCAGGGGAGATCCAAAAGAAATGACCTTGCTGACATTTCTGCTTACAGTCCCACATGGAAGCGGAAAGCCTGAAAGCATGCAAAAATTGGAGTGATTTATTACTTCTCCAGAGTTTGGTATTAGGCTGAAGGCCTAATACCAAAAACTTGGCTCAGTTTTGACTTGCTTTGAGCCCATCTGTCATCTCTATCTCCTGCTGGTGTGCAGAGCAGATGTATCCCTTTCTATTTTCAGTGTATAGTTTGGGCCCCAGTTCAGCAAGGAATGTCAGTGTGGTTGATTTAATGCAGTGGAGTTTCCACTTTTAAGAAGAAGTGGGGCTCTTCAAGGCTTAGACTTAAGCTGATGCATCAACCTTTTGCATGTTTGGTACTTCAGTCATAAAATCAAGAAGCAATGGAAGCTTCTGTGGGGATAAAGTATGACATAAGTGACTGTTTAGATAAAGAGATGGGGGTCTGAGAGTGGGAGGGAATGAAAGAAAACAGAGCAAGATTGTTTAAAAAAATATTGCTGAAACCTGAGCAGCTGCTTAACTTTATTTCCTACAGACTTTCGGCCTGTTTGTTATGAGGAACCCCAACACTGGTGCTCAGTTGCCTACTATGAACTCAACAACCGGGTAGGGGAGACTTTCCAGGCCTCCTCTCGAAGTATCCTTATAGATGGATTTACAGATCCTTCAAATAACAAAAACAGGTTCTGCCTGGGTCTGCTCTCAAATGTAAACCGCAATTCTACTATAGAAAACACCAGGAGACACATAGGAAAAGGTAAGAGGAAATCCCCTCTCCTCAGGAATAATATTCAGAGCTCAGAAGATCCATGCATTGCATGAACTAACCTATCTGATTCATCAGATGTGCTTGCCTGAAAATCAGACCTCTGACATTACTTGTGAAATAGAAGAAAAGCAGAGAATTCTTTTCTGACTGGATAACAATCAACAGAGTAACTCCTTACAAAGGCTATTTACTTGGCCAGCAAAGAGAAAAATGTTGTTTATAGTTGTGTGTTCTAATTTAGCAGTATGTATTTTCATTTTATTTATTAGAGCTTCTGGCAACTGGGAATATTGCCATTGAAATGCCACTAAAAGGATAATTGTTGGTGCCTCAGGGCTGCTTCTCCTCCCACCAAATAACAAAGGGAGATGGATGAAACACTTAGTAGTTGAGTTACTTAGCTGAAGAACTCTGGTGGAGGGGTGTTTGTAGCTTTCCCCTCCCCCCCACCTCCTGCCAGTCCGATTCCCTGCTTTGCCAGCTTTTCACTGGTAAAACTACGGTTTGTGTTCTCCCACCAGTGGCTGCTGGTGCAGCTCTGTGTGCTCCAGCGCTGGTGTACAGACACCCTCAGCATGCAGTGCTGGGGCCAAGCACCAGGAGTCCACACCTGGACGCACACACTCTGTCCCAGCTCCCCAGGGCTGTGTAGGGTTTGATATTCTCCCAGAACTTACTGTTGTTTGTGGTGGTGAGTCAGAAGCCCTGTGCCAGCCACTTCTCCATGCAGATGAAGCTTTGCCTGTTCTGGTACATCCAGTCTAGACTCATTATCTTGCCAACCCAGCCTCTCACCAGTAGCTGCCTGGGAATGCATTTCCCACTGGGCTAATTAACTCTAATTGTTCCACTCCTATTATCTTGTCAACCTCACCTCATTTCCCAGGCCTAGAGCAATATTTTAATTGGCTCTTGATAGTCTAGTGTTGAATGACTGAATATGAGGAAGCTCTGAGACAAATGTGATACATTTTTTGCAAACAGCAGTGAACCTGAAGGCTGGAGCAGGCAATGTTGTGCTAAGCTCTTGCACTTTTCCCCAGAATGAAAAACACTTATGTTGCAGATGCTACGTGTGCCATAGTGGTTCGTTGTGTGGAGTGCAAATGTGTTGTACATCTAGTCCTAACTTACTTAGAAAATAAAGCAAAGCTTTACATCCTATCAGTGTAAGCTGTCAGAGGGATGTAGATCAAAGCTGAGCATGGCCCTAAAAGAAGAATGACAAAAGATCCCAGCTGTCATTTGGCAGTGTTACAGTCTGTGACTTTCTGCCCCAAAAGATGAGGAGACAGAAGAGAAATAAAGTTGGGTAAATGCTAATGGTCTTCATCCATTTAAATGTGAAGATCTGTCTTAATGGTCTTCATCCATTTAAATGTGAAGATCTGTCTTAATTGATTGGAAGTCCTTTAAAGTCCTACACTAGGAATGTGCCCAAGGGAAGGGAGCAGATTGCCCAGAGAGGAGCTTAATATATCAGAGATCCTTAATTTTACTGCTCTTCCCTGTTTATGCAAATCCTAAAAAAACACATACAAGTGGAATAGAAGTGGCACCAGTGCAGGCCTGCAGAAGAGCACTGAGCAGCTCCAGAAACCTATAGTTCAAAGGCATGGTGAACAGATGAAAGCTGCTGAAATGTATACAATTGTCACATGTTAACACTGGAGAAAAAAGAGTGAGTAAACAAGATTAGCTCAGTAGGATAAGGATATGTGATTGAATTGTCATCTAGAGTATCAGCGTGAAACCATTTCCTGGAAATACCACATCAAAGCTAAAAACAATCCAGAACACAATGTGACATCTACGAGCAATTGGACGTGTTTCAGCAGTCAGACTTCAAGGACAAAAAAGTAACTTTTGATCAGTGTCAAAAAGATGCGGATGCTTGCAGACTGTTGAATTTTCAGTTTCTGCAGAGGTAATGAACTACAAATATGTATTTAGCTGTTTGGTTTCCTTTAGGGTACTTTCCTCTGGTGAATGAGTACTAGAATAATAGGAATACACACTAATTAGTGTTGTATTTACTGCTTTTAAAAAGTTCACAAGAAGAAAACAATTTGTAACCTCTGCTTTCAGAAGTGGCATTGATGTTTTTGTTATTGTAGCACAATGTTTGGGCAATGCCTTTGAAAGCATTCATTTTTTTTCAGAAAATGGGTTACTTAATATACTTTGAAAACTCGGTCTTTAAAAGTTTTCACCTTAGCATCCTCTGTGTGACCCTAAGTCTGTAGTTTCTCCTGAAGATTTGAAATGTGGTGCACATTTACGTCCTAATTCTTCTCTCCCTACCCTCTGTTCTCACTTCATCTGATTATTTCAGACAGCTATATGGACTCCATCAAGTTCCTTTCTGTCTTTCCCTTTTGCCCATTTCCATGGGAAGGAAGATCAAGTGGTAACAGTCAGGGTGTGCAGCACCCCACAGTGCCTGGTGCAATTGGAGCTGATGCTTTCCTGTCACTGCTGCTCCCAGTGCAGCACCAGAGTGTGTTCCGAGCCACAGCCCTGCCACTCACAGCTCATTTCAATCTTGTGGCTGCTCAGAAGTCAAGTGATGGCTCGAAGACAGACTTTAAGGTTCCTGTCTGAGTTACCCTGGAAGACTATGGGAGAATGTATTTTTTCCCAGATTCTTTTCCCACTCAACCTGCTTTTCCCCGGTGCCATTCCCACTTCTGTTTAGAGGCTGGTTTTGTCCTAAGGATGTGCTGCTGCCCCTTGTTGTTATGACTGCAGAATGATAAACAGACTGGGAATATGTAACCAGTCTGTTTGTATGAAAGACAGCAGGAATAAAACTAATTACAGCTGCATTATTAAAGCACAGTTACCAGTAGCTTTGTAGGCAGTCTGCTGAGGCTCTGTGAACATTTGTGTGTGTTTGAAGAGCATACCTAGTATTAGAGAGGAGGATTTTATTTTTATTTAGTGGTGGTTTTTACAAGAACAAAGAATTGAGTTTTTCCACCTCTCTTGGCCCTGGGAAGGATTAATTTCCCCTAATCTAGCCATGGGAAGGGTGACTGGGCATTTTCACGGATGACTTGTCCCCTTTCAGGTTGTGGCTTCATGCTCACTTTTCAAGCAGTCAGGGTCCCCATTGCCACACTTGTACTGATGAAGATCTCACAAGATCTCACTGAAAATAAATTTTGTTTTGTTTGTTTTCAAGTTTATTAGCTGGTTCAGTTCCTCAG
This sequence comes from Zonotrichia leucophrys gambelii, assembly GCF_028769735.1. Classification (NCBI taxonomy): domain Eukaryota; kingdom Metazoa; phylum Chordata; class Aves; order Passeriformes; family Passerellidae; genus Zonotrichia; species Zonotrichia leucophrys. The sequence continues at coordinate 66,423,364 of NC_088169.1, forward strand.
CCTGGACAGCAGCCCAATCCTCAGCTGTTGCTGCCAGCATGAAAGCAGGTGTGTCAGCAGGGGCAGGGAATGGGAGAGCCTTTTCAGCACCTGCACAGGCTTCCATGGCATTAAGCTGGCTCTGAGCCTGCACTCTGTAGCAGATGGAGTGAATCATCTGGTCACAGTGCCTCTCTCTAGCTATCAGCTAGAGAAGGCATCTACACAGTTATCATCTTACAGATGATCCCCAAATTCAAGGTTGCTGAATTAGGCTAAGATAAATTCTCCCACCAATTCCGGTATGTTTTCATGCAAGCACATATCCTTGGTGGATCAGAGTATTTGAAGGGATAGAACTGCTTCCACCTTAATTTCCCCAAGTCACAGTCAAAATTTGAGTTAGTATTGGTAAGCCACTTGGGCACTGAAAAGTTCTGAAGAAAAGCAGTAATTTTCATGCTACAGGTCACTTGGAACAGGATCTGATGAGTAAGTCACATCATGTAAATGCAAATACATGGTTCTGATGTGGGAGATAAAGCAAAATACAGAAAACTATTTTAGGTACATGCCATGCTGTGTTTTAAATGTTTGACAGTAGGACCCTGTAGTAAAACAACAGCATGCAGTGAAGTGGGTCTTGGCCGCTGCTCATTTGCTTAACAGGGAAAATACATTTAGCTGTGTTATGCAATACTGATTTTTCCATTCTTGGGTAGTTTTGATTGATGTTTAGGATATTGTTGACATGTGCTTGATGTTTATGTATGTGTATTTTGTCATAAAGTTACTACTTTAGTACAACTATGCTGTTGGGTAAAAGTAAAGAAACCAGCACTGAGAAACAAAGATCCTGGAAGGATCCTGGGCTTGTATCCCCAAACCAGTAAAATAATTAATTACTGGCATAAAGTGCATTGTGAAAAACGGAGACATAATACATGTTACTTTTTTTTTTTTCCAAGGTGTTCATCTTTACTACGTTGGTGGAGAGGTTTATGCTGAATGTGTCAGTGACAGCAGTATTTTTGTGCAAAGCCGCAACTGTAACTACCAGCACGGTTTCCATCCTGCCACGGTCTGCAAGATCCCCAGTGGCTGCAGCCTCAAGATCTTCAACAACCAGCTCTTTGCCCAGCTTCTTGCCCAGTCAGTCAATCATGGTTTTGAAGTGGTGTATGAGCTGACCAAGATGTGTACGATTCGAATGAGCTTTGTTAAAGTAAGGATTCTTTGTTTTCTCTTACATCCTTGCTTTTGCTTTCTCTTGCATCCTTTGGTGCAAAACTAGATCACATCAAATCCATTCCAAGGGAAGATGTAGATACCCAACTTTTGAATAGCAATTCATACTGCATGTTTTCCAGTATTGCCTTAAACTTAGAGGTGCTTAAAATCAATCACTTTTGTGGTCAACTTGAAAATCTCTTAGATTACAAAATTTAGGTGCTCCATAGACTCTCTGTGGAAAATAGGCTGAGAATGCATGGTGGTGTTCCCCCACTGATTGATTGTTCAAAAAGCTCATCTCAGAAGGGCTTAGCAACCTATAAATGTTGTAGCACATATCTTAGGCAGTTGTGATCTCTCCTATTGTTACTGATTTGCAATAGAGCTTGATGGAGCCATTAACTTGAAAAGAATGTTCTTATGTATTTAGGCCAATTTACAGTCTCACCCACAGACTGGTATATATTGTCTTAATCAAGAAACACTGAGTCCTTCCTCATCCCTCACTGAGCTTGCAGAGAATTGTTGTTTGCCATCTCTCCAATCCCTCACAAATATCATCTTACTTTCTGATGACATTCACTCTGGCCAGCCACACAACCAGAAGGGCTTCTTGCAAGCAGAACAGAAAACCCGAAAGAATATTTTATCTTCCCCTTGTTATTTGGAAGAGACAAGAGGCTACCAAATCCCTTACTGTTCTGATGTCCTTCATATTTGAATTTCACAGCCTGACTGCTCTGTGGGAAATCTATCAGTCTTTGTGGGACTTTCTCAAATCTTCTGAATGGCCTTCTCACCAGAACAAGATCTCTCAACTCCTTTTAGCACTTAGGATTTATTTGCATGCCTGTTGTAGCATCTAACCCCCAAAGAATGGCACGTGTTTCGAGATAGTTTCCAGATGATGCTAGACCAGCTTGCTATAGTGCTGTTGGGGAGAGCTGTCAGCAATGTTCAGCCTGCAAACTAGACCACTTGCACCATTAGAAGTTCTTGGTCCTGCTAGGTGCCATAAAAATGGCTTGAGTATGTTCCTTTATCTTGCAGATTTGTTTTTATACAAATGACTGAATTGAGGTGATTGAATTCTCATCTGAGATACCAAAAAGTGCTTGAGGCTCAAGTCCAGTTTCCTTAAGTTCTACAGAGCTGATGAGTTGAGTCCTACATATCTTTCTGGTCTAACTTTTTCTAGCCATCCTTGGGGACCCATCTTCTTAAGTCTTCAAGAGAATCAGGAGTGCCCTGTAATCTCTCCCAGGAGTCCAAGCCAAAATCTCCATGCCCATGCTGTTGCTTTGTTCTTGAGAGTGAACTGATATCTTATTCACATACAAGCATTAGGGCAAAAAAAAAAGAAAGCAAGAAATCCAACAAACAGCATTTTCTTTAATGGAAGACATGAATGGGCATGTTGTTTGTAAAGGCAGTATAGCCAGTTACACAATATTTTCATTATCTCAGCAATTCAGGGGCAAGCTCTTTGATGTGTTATCTGCCTCCATGCCCAGCATGGCAGCAGAAATGGTGGTGTTGATGCACTCACTATATAAAGCTGCTGCCATATTATCACCTTGCTTTGTTGAAATAATAACAGCTATTATTGTGCTTCAGGCACCAGAAGACCAGTGCAAGGAGTTATTTTGAACTCTTTCCCATGACGTCTGGAAAATTGCTATGCAAATCTCATCTAGGCTCTTTCTTCCTGGCCTGCAAATACACTTTCCCTTATTCAGTCTTCCTAAAATATTTCCCTCCCAAGGAGTGAGCCCTCCTGTGTTCAGTCTGGGGTCAGGAGTGATCCTGGATGTTGGGGATGCAGTGCCAAAGGGGCCTGCTGTCTGTCAGAGCCATAGTCCAAGAGAGCCCTGGTGTGCAGGGCAGTGCTGTGGCTTCTCTGCTGACTCGTGTCCAGACACTGCTGGGCACCTTCGGCCCAAAGGGCTGGAGATCCTGCTCTGACCCCACCAATGCTTGAGCTACCAGCTGGGAGGCAGGGATAGGTAGGGATCGAGATATGAGAAACTTGACAGGGCTGTGCCCTCTTCTGATGTAGGGCATGGGACAGAGGGAGGTGAAGGTCTTGTCCCCTCTGATGCCCTTTTTGTGCCCACTGAGCAGCTGAAAGGAGCTCAAATACGGGTGTATCATCAGTGAAAGCAGCTTCCATCCACTGAGCACTGCTGAAAACCAAAGCAGGTTGGCTCTTGCCACCTCTCCACAGCTGAGGCAGCTGAAGCACTAAGGGAAGAGATGGAGAGTTTCTCCAAGCCGAGGTCTGAACCCAGCTCAATCCCTCCCACACCTCTCCAGGTCTTGGGGCTAAGGGGAACACCTAGCAGACTTGAAAGCTCAGCACTCTGGGATATGGAGACTAGGCTGGAGTGAGCTGTTGCCCACAGGAGGAGGGAAGTGTTGGCAGGAGCAGCAGGACCCATGAGAGTACCAGTGTCCTCTTCCCACCATCTGTGGAAAACACCCCTGCAGCTTTGAAAGTTGTACTCACTTCATTCCCTCGTTAAGAGAACTCCAGCTCTGGGCTCTTCTCAGTCCCAGGGTGAAGGAGGCTACCTGCAACCCAAGAGTGATATACAGGGAGCATCAGAGTCCTTGCCCTCCTGGCATTTCCCCTGGGGGTGCTCCAGCCAGAGACAGCATCGCTGGGAGTGTTTAGGAGTTGCCAGCAGAGGGAGATGGCCAGCCACCTGCCAGGCTCCCCCAAATCTGCCACATTGTGCTTGAATCCTGTGATTCCTGTTCCTCTAGATTTTCTGTCCTGCCTGTCAGCAAGGTGTGCCACCTCCTCTGCTGCTTGCTCTCCTGGCTGTGTATCTTCACTGCAGTTGAGTACTTGTGACTTTACCACCTCAGAAGTCTGACTGTCCTGCCGTTTTATGCAAACATTTACAGAACATCAATCTGAGGTTCTGTGAATGCAGGCTCTTTCTAGTCTGATAAATGCTCTGCAGTTCAGAAAAATGCTGTCTGTTTGGAAGTACTCTTTGGGCTTTGGTGGGTCCATATCTTACTCTTCTGCTTTCTTTCCCCTTTTCTTCATTAATTAGCATGGATTTTATCCAGACCACCTATGGTGACATCTCATTTTAGTGTTGATCCTAATTTTCCAGCTATCATCTAAAGAAGTAGCTGCACTGGCAGCCACAGCTGTCTGAGCTGCTCAGCACTCTCCAATTTTGGTGACTTTGGCAGCCATCAGTCTTAATATACCTCATATCCTTTTTTGACAAGAATACCAATCTGCCTGCTTATCATAATGACAGGTATGACTCAGTGTCTGATCAGCATCCCACAAATGAAGATCCTCTTCCTGTAGTGGGACCATATTTTGCACATTGCCCTATGGAAATCTGAGATCAGTTCTGCCAGTGAGACATCTGGTGAGCTGCAAGACTCGGGGCTGTGACTCGAATGCCTTGTGTTGCTGTGATGTCAGGCTGCCTGCTTAGCACTGCTTAGACACTGTGCCTGCTTGAATCAGAGAATATGCTGAGTTGGAAGGGATTCATCAGGATCATCAAGCCCAGCTCCTGGCCCTGCACAGCAATATCCCCAAGAATCACACCCACAAGCATTGTCTGAATGCTTCTTGAACTCTGTCAGGCTTGGTGCTGTGACCACTTGCCTGGGATGCCTGTTCCAGTGCCCAACCATCCTCTGAGAGAAAAGTCTTTTCCTAACTTAAACCTGCTCCTTGAAGCATAGGTACTTCAGGTTTTCTCTTCTCCCTGCCAGCACCCCATCCCTACCTTCTCTCAGATGCCTGATATCCCTTATCTTCCCCAAGAGAGTTGGAGAAATTACTGCAGGACTTCCCACAGCAGACAGCTGGGAACTCTTGTTGGCAAAGAGGACATGTTCAAGGATAGAAAACCCATGGGCAATATCTATACATAGGCTAAGTATGGTACATAAGAACTGCTGGAAGTTTCCAGAGGTTAGGCAAATACTTAGAAATTCTAAATTCTTAGAATCAAAGGATGAATCTCTACCAATACACAGAGCAGTGCCCAGGACCATCCCTAGTTCCTGTTAATGAAAAAGGCTGGCCTGCTTTTTGTCGGTGCCAGACAGCAGTCTGCCAGACTTCCCTGGCCATGTCCCTGGGGTGCAAACAACAGGGACCATTCCCCATGGGCTGTTTGCAGGCAGCCGGGCTTGGAAACAGGCCTTTTCATGCTAGTTGCTCTCTGCACCTGGAAGTGTAACTGAGATTTTTAATTTAATAGCATTGAGTCCCTGGTAATTATGCTAACAATGACCTTAAAAAGGAGCTAAGTTTTTAGAGAAAATTATCCCTAGGATAAAGTAGCAAATCTTGGGAACTTGGATGGTGGACTGTCTGTAGTTGAGTTAGACTATCAGCACTGGAGTTATGATTTAATGTTTTGATTGTTTTAAATTAAAAAAAACACTTCACTTTGTGGTCCTTTTATAGGGCTGGGGAGCAGAGTATCATCGCCAAGATGTTACAAGCACACCCTGCTGGATTGAGATCCATCTGCATGGACCATTGCAATGGCTGGATAAGGTGCTGACACAGATGGGCTCACCTCACAACCCCATCTCCTCAGTCTCTTAAGAATCATCTCTAGAATTCCCTTAGGATGGATGCTATTGCAGGCAGTGGCTTATAGAATTCCCATGAACAGAAGCTTCTATATGTAGATGTATGTAGATGTAAATATATCTATACATAGTCTACTCTCTTTTTTAATTTTTTTTTCATTTTGTGGTTTCTAGTTACTCTGATGCCAGTACAATAAGTTTAGAAAGTCGGGTATAGCATATCTGTTCTCTAGTACAAAATAAGCCAAATTCCTGCAAAAGTGTCAAACATTTCCTGTGAGCATCTTCATTCCCCAGCCAATCCAGTAAACGGTGCAAATTCCCAGCACTTTCATGTGGGTTCAGAAACCTGTCTGTCACTGTACCTAGTAGGTGAAATTCACCCTTCTGCAGGCAACCAAAATCAGATCTCTGTGCCATTTAAATTCATCTTACATCCTGATTTCAAGTCCAGAAGAGGACCTGAGCTGGTGCACAGGACTTATGCATAGAGGTGACTTTTATCTAGGGAACTGAAGGACTAAACTGCCATTCCAGTCTGTCTCCCTACTGCAAAGCACGATGGGACAACAAATCCTCTGAAGAGCTGGATGCGCACTGCTCTCCTGGGATTTGGCAGGAGAAGGGAGCATGTTCAGCACACGAACCTTATCTCAGAGCATTCTGGACAATCTGAGTAGTCTGATACTGCTAACATAGTAGGGTATGGTACTGCTGCACTGAAAAGCAACAAGCTCCTAAGAAAAAAATGATAATTTAAATATATGCCCATGAGTTAAAAAAATTAATTAACTTCCAGTGCTTTTTTGCAAAGTACATACATACTTGCATATGTGTCGGGTGTGTAAACTAAATCCTGTTCATTCTACAGTATTGATGTAGTTTGTTTTAAGATTAGGACTGTCTGTATTTAGACTGCTGCGCTGATATCAAGGTACTCCTAAAAGGGATTTGAACTGTGATTCAGAAAAAGGACATCAATTGTGCATTGAAGAAGCAAATCATTACTTTATCATTCGTCTTGGGAACAGAAAGCCCCACACTCAAAGGATGCAATGAGAAGGAGATGGGAGTCAGCCATGTCCATCTCCTGTATTGGGCCAGTCCTCGGGATCTGACAGCATTGCTCGGATCTGACTGAGAGGGCTTCCCTGCCAGTCACTCCATACATCCCTGTCATCCCTGTGGATGCTTTCTCATCTTAGGTACACGCTTCTTCATTTGCTGAGCTTTTGCCTTGCCTGCAGAGGATGGTGAGGCATGGTGGAGCCATGAAAAAGTAAAGAGTGAATCTGTGTGCAGAACCATGTCTGTGTTCTTTCTGTAAGCAGGGAAACCTATTGTCCATGCCCTAATCCCATCCTTGCAAAATGCTGTTCACTTGGAAACCTTTCCTGAGAAGACATTTTGATAATCTTTCCTTTTGCTGAAAGAGTTGAGATTATTTCTTTCCAGGCATAACAATCCGCTGAAAATCGTTTTTATTCAAGAGTCAGAAAGACTGAAAATATCTGCAACATCATTTCTCCATAGAACAAGTAGAAATATTAGTGAAAAAAAAAATGTTTTTCAGAATATTTCTTTTCTTCTCAAACAATATCTGGTGCTGGACATTTTGCTGAATATTTAGAAGAAGACTCCTGCAATCTTCAGCTGTATCACAAATGCAAAAGGAAATATTCACCAGAGAGACAGTGAGTAAACTAACAGTGTTATTTCATTTGAATGCATCTTCAGCTGCCTGCAGCTTTAGCAGGGCACAGAAGGATAAATTATTGTTAAGTTTGAGCAGTAATAGCAAGTTGTATAGGAAATTTGTAAGTGCAAAGAACCCTATTCTGTCACCATTTGATGTCAGCAGTGTCACTATGAGATAGGAAAAATTTTACAGTCTCTTGCAGCAATGAAATCTAATAACAATAATAATCATATAGAGAAATTCCAGGCCATTTACTATTTAGCAGACTTTAGAGACATCAGTTTGGAAAAATGCATTTTCCTCATCTCTCTCTGTTACAGTATCTGTTAAGAGATCAGATCCTGGTAATGTTTTTTAGCATGTTTGTTGCTCCTCTTCTCCAGCTGCACCTTTGCTCCAAAGGATGAGCACCTTTTGATTTTGCTCTTTATTTATTTTTTTTGTTTTGTTTTGTTTTAGCAGCTAAGGACAGAGGATATCACCTTTACTGTCCAGGATCTAGCTCTGTCCCTTATCCTAGATTCTTCCTTGTCTTTTAGGCTGAATCCTCCTTCCCTTTTAATATAGAGAGAAGCCTAGGAGTTCCTTTTAGACATTCCCAGCATTGTCATCTTCCTCACAGAAAGCAAAGAGAAATGTTCTGAGGTGCATCTGCTCTTGGGCAGTTCCAGAACTCAGTTTTCTGTCAATACTGCAGAGAAAAATTGGAAAAATGGCCAGTGAAGAGAAGCAGCTTCTTCTGGGGCATTATTTGTTTCATCACAAGGTATTTCAGGCAGGTGAAATACACTCCTATCTGAGCATGCTTGTGTCTTCCCACTGAGTAAAAGGGGAACTCAGGGTCATCAGCTCAAATGCAGACTGCTACATTGGATGTATTCAAAAATAGATGAAGGGAACCCTAATGACAGTGTTTCGACTTTCCCAGCCTGGTAATGATGCTTGCTCAGCAAGTGTTTGTTTGGTTTAAATGGAAGTCGGTCAATTTAGAGCAGTTTTTCCTTTCCTTTATGTCTACCTTTAATCATTTTACAAATAGAATTTGGCTTCCATGTAGTCCATACATGCATCTCATTTAAGGTAGTCACTTTAATAACTGCCTTACTAATAAGAAAAGAGGCATTTCTGGAGCATGATTCTTCTGACCTATTTAAAACACCTGTAGCATGAGATGAATTTCAGCAAATTTAACTATTTGCTGAAAACTGGATCAAAGCACTTGATTCTGGGCAATTCTGGCAACAGCCATCTGTTTTTAGCCTTTGGGAAGGCTGATACCACTGTGTCAGTTGTTTCCTATTGTGATGGTTTCTGGGGGCTTAGCCCACTGTGCTGTGCAAACACACAGAAGCTGACAGCTCCTCCCCAAAGCCCACAGTACGTGGAAGGAGCGGTAACAGGATGAGACAAAAAAGTAAATAATATTAGACTTGCCCACATAAAAAGTAAGGCTAATAAACCATTTATTTCCCTTTATTTTTAACAAGGTTCCTTTTACAGACTTTTCTAATATATATGAATTGCAATTGGTTAAAATTCAGGTTTCTTACAATTTACAGCAATAGAACTTTGTATCTCTAATGTCTTCCCCACTTTGGAAGGAGATGATTTCTGCTCAAAGGTCTTCATGAACCTTTAAACCTGTAGTCAGTTTAAGGTCTTTATAAATGTTCTACTCATTAATGCTCAGCCTTTGGAGACAGTTCTCCTGAGAGATTTAAAACCACTTACAGCAAGACTACTTAGTTGAAAGCAGATTTTTAAAATGGTTTTTTTTTGAGTCATCAACAGTTCATAGCCTCTTAAAAGATTCTGTGGAGCAGTACCATGCATCAGCAGGCAGCGGCGGGAGCCTAATGAGGCAGAGTCATAAAGCACATTCAGCATGGTATGTAGACCACTTGTTTTCCTATTAAACAGTCGAGAGAAGATGACTTCAGTTGCTGCCAGTTCTTCGGCACCACCAGTATTAATGTGCTGTTTGCATCCGGAGGTGGCAGGAGCAAATCTCGCAGCCTGGCTGCCTGGAGCCATTCTATGGCACTGCTGCTTGGGTGGCTCAGTCCCATCCCCTTGCCTAGGAAAAGCTGCCCAGGTACGGCACAGCAGTGGCTGTAGCATTGCAAGGTGCAGCACGTGCTTGCCCTCCCCATCAGCTGCTATTCCACCAACATGTTTACTCCTCATCAGAATGCTTCGGCAAGCTCAGTCTGAAAGGTAACTGTGGCCCAAAGTAGCATCAGCTGGACTTGAGGAAATCCCTTCCATGTCTCCAGCAGGTACTGTGTCAAGACTTTCACTACCCTGAGCAGCCTTGTTCAAGCAGTCCCTGTCTGGAACAGGGTGTCAGACTTGATGCCATGGTGAGATCCCTTCCAATATACTTCATCCTCTGGGTTTCTGTGGAGATTCAGTCATAACTGGTTGCCACAGGAAGGAGCTCTCTGTTAGCAGCACTTTCAGGATGAAACATGTTTCTCCTTAGCTATTTCATATTAGTGTTCCCTCAGCATAAAATCAGCACTCTAAACATCTCTCACTGTAAACGTATATTCACCACACCCCTCTTAAAATGCAGAAAACAAGGCAATTGTGACTGTAACCTTATCTAATCTGCTCTTGTTCTTCCTGACTTACAACACCCATCTTTGTCTATCAGCTCTACAAATGAATCTCACCAGTGACTAAGGAGTTGCACAAACAGCTGGATTTACAGAGGCAGCTCAGGCAGAGACTTGGCTTCTTGACTGCATGGAAACGGTTAATAAAAAAGCCTGATCAATTCAGGAACTTTAAAGGGGTATCAAGTATAAGATTAATGTTCTTGAATCAAGACTGCTCTGGTACAACTACAAAGTATTTTAGGAATACTTTAGCACTACCTGGTACTCAGCAAAGGAAAGAAACATTACATCCTCTCTTACTATTCACCTCTTCCCCTAGCTCCACATAACCTAACTTAGTACAAGCAAAATCAAACACAACAAAAAAAGAACAATGAGTCATAAAGTAGAGTAATTAAATACAATTTTTTCAAAGCTGAGAAGTGCTGCCTAAAATGTAGACTTATATCACGAGAAGGCCATGTAGTTATAGGAAAAGTGGGTAATGGCTTTACTGAAAGAGGGTAGTTTTAGTTAAGATATTAGGCAGAAATTCTTTATTCTGAGGGTGGGGAGACACTGGCACAGGAAAAACTGTCCCAGAGAAGTTCAAAGCCAGGTTGCATGGGGCTTTGAGTAACCTGGCCTACAGGAGGGTGTCCCTGCCCACAGCAGGAGGTTGGGACTTGATCATCTTTAAAGGTCACTTCCAACCCAAACTATTTGATGACAATGATGTCGCAGATGCCCACCAAGCCAGGAACAAGACTTCCTTGCTCTGGAGAAACCTGGAGACCTGGCTGTTACTTGAACATCTGAACCCAAGCCCTTCTGAGTGAGTGGAGACCTCACTGAAGGGGCTGAGAAAATTTTTATAAAGGATTTACAGTTCATGGGTGTTCCAGTAGCCAGAAGTGCACTGAGATGATGAAGATACTGAGGAGGAGGAGGGAGCATACAATCAGATAAGCCCAGTGGTCATCACTGGAGGTATAAGGCAGTACCTGCCCAGGCAGCCACTCAAGGCCTGTTTTAGAAGCAGCTTGAATTACCACAATCCTTGCTTGGGTTTTTGCTATACACCTGGCCTGGGAGAATGTGCCAGCTTCCTGATTAAGCCATCCGATATCGTGGGGCAAATGGTGTTCCATGTGCTCCAGAGAGTAAGCTCTCGTTGCATTTGGGAACCAAACTTGGAAGATTATTCTCTGCCTCACCCCAAGACTAATGAGGAGCTCAGCTTCAGGGCATTGTCCAAGGACACTACAAACACATCCAGCATATACTCCTCAAAGAAAGATGCAGTCTGAACAGAAACTGCACTACTGAAAGCTGTGGACTATACATGGAGAGAGCATCTAACCTGGGAATTGCAACAAACCAGCTCATTACAAGATAAGGTGGGAAATTGCAGTGCCCAAAGAAAAACAGTCAGCAGGAACCTTCATGAGGACTCCTGACTATGAAATCAGATTTTTAACAGTACATAAGTGTGGACAAGTGTGCTTCCCTAAGAGCAACTAAGAGGTCAAGTTACCATGAAAAAAGAGCTTGACAGTTAGTCTCATCTTGCAGCCAGGAGAGAGATTCTGTGAGACTTGAGATCTATGAATTAAGAAGTTCTCAACCTGGAGGCTTCATTGCAGCCACTGAAACAGGGCTTGTTCCTCATGGCAGCTCCAGGAGTACCCTTCTTCAAGATACAAGAAGCCTGAGTGGGCATTTAGTCTTTGTTCAGTTGAGAGAAATCTCTTTGTGTGTCTAGGACACACAACTTCTGCATGTTGGGGACCAGCACAGAACACAGCCTTTGGTTTGTACCCATCATTTACCCACAGGAAGTTCCAGAACAGTCAGGAACAGCCAGAATCCTGTTACATGTTCACCCCAGGGCTGTCCAGACACCCTGCCCAGGCGTGCCTTACATTACGTTGCCACACTGATGCCACATTTCTCTGCCAGGGAGGTGAGACACATGAGAATCCTAGCAAGAGGACACCTCCACTTGCACCTGGGCCATGCTTGCAAACTTGGTGCCTGTATAGATAACAAATCTAATTTGCAGGCCATGTCTCTCATGCAAGGTAGACATAACCACTATGTCCTCCAGAATCAGCTACTCTTCCATTATGGTCAATGTGAACATTTGCAGCTAATTGTGAACACATTTTAGATCTTCAGTCATAGTGTTTTTATTATCCATGGATGCTGCTATTTTATATTCTGTGTTAGTATTCAAATAATATTGCATATGAATAGCATAGGGTGAAATAGACCAAGCAGTTAATAATTTTAAATACAGACCTCATCAGCAAAGAAAAGCTAGAGAAATCTTGGTAAAATCTGACCCCTTGCACTTTCACAGTAGTGAGCGAGCACGTCATATTCAAAGTGGTTTATTTGATGCTAAAGTGTGTGTTGTCTTATTAATTCACAGTTATGTCCATAAGAAGCTTTGCAAACAAGGGCAAGGGAACAAACATAATGATGAGCAGACACAATGTGCATTCAGATAAATTTTTTTCACTTACTCAAGCAATTGGAGTTTTTAATTATTTATAATACTGTTAAAGTATAAGTTAAATGTACCACAGCCTGCTTTCTGCAGATAAGTCAGTGATAGCAATTTAAACCTTCATTTCATATCACCTCTGTGATATTAATGGGGTTGAGAAGTGAGACAAGAAAGTGAAGAAACAGGCCTTTTTGTGTGGATCAACGAAGCCATGAAGTTGCAAAGCTCTATGAATTGGTGGATTTGAGCAAGGAGTGTTAACTATGGGATTGTGTTAACTATGACCTATCAGTCTGGTGAGAAAAGCACTGTAGTCATCCACAGATTAACAAGTGTCACTCATGTCTATGAATAATTCTGCCCTCTGTTTTCCATCAGATGCAAAGCAAAACATCTGCACTATCCACAAGTATTACTCACGGTTTGTGACATTCTGTCAGCCAGCGTAGGTCGCTGTATAAAGAACAATACTTGGGCTCTTGCCTCTGGAGAATGAAAAATTCAGGAGTGCGAGAGACCCGGGCAGCTCGGAGTCCTCCAACCAGCCCCAGAGTACTCTATTCCATTCCATTCCATGTCATACCAAGAAAAATGGAATGACTGCTAAAAAAGGGGACACTTTCTCAAGCATTCCTCCTGCTGCATTTGATTTGAGGCATTCTGAAGACAACACATTTAGCCTGAACAATACACTTTTTAACGCACTCCACTTTCTTTGGCCAGAATTATTCTATTGTAAAAGGGATTATTCACGTCTTGTGTTTTACTGTTAATAAAGAGATTTCTGTTTTAAGAGTCCCTTCTCTTGTTGTCTCCCATTCTTCTCTTTTAAAGAGATTGGCTGTAGGTCCCAGTATGACCACAAGTGACTTTAGGAACTGGAGCATTCAGAAAGCCTTTATCATACAAATCAGTCTTAGGCAAAAGGAAGCATCCCATTACTCACTTAGTGCATCTCATTGCACTAAATGAGTAATGGGATGCTTGACACAAGAAAAGGTATTGAAAATTAATTCAGCATAAAATCTCCATGTATATGAATCCCTTACTGTCCTGTGATAGATTTGATGATTCAAGAGGATGGTTCAGTTTTCTTTGGACGGGGACAGCTCTGATCTGACAGGCAATCAGTGAACAATGATGCTGCCCTGTGACACCTTCCCTCTGGACCAGATTGACATAAGTGGGAAGACAGACTGGCAGCTGCACAGTTCTTCAACTGCTCAAGGACAATGAGAGATAAATAAGAATGTACTCTTAGGTAAGTGTTGTGTTTCCATCTTCCTAAAATTCAGATTTTGTTCTGCGATAACAGAAGAGATAGACAACATAATGGGCCACAGAGCGACACAGACAGTGCTGGCTTGGGAATCCCATCCAATCTTCCGCCCAAACAGGAGAGCACTGCTACCAGCACATCTCCCAGTGTCTGCACTGGCCTGATGGTGCTGCTATCACAAACTACCAAAAATACAGGATAGGTGAGATGCACTCTACTGTACTTCTCTATGCACAGCTTCAGCACCTGACATTTGTTTTGACATAGACAACTTGTTTGGCACTGTCTTAACAAACACTCCCTGTGCCAATTTTCTGCCCTGAGGGATTTGGTTTTAAAAAAGTTTAATCAGATCTGTCCACCTAAATGATCTGTTCACCTTTAAAACGTTAACCATTTAAAACAAAATCAAGTACATTATTCTACAATTTTTGCCAATTATGTTTTCACATATATTCTTATTCACTGAAAAGTAACCTATTTTTGCTTTATTTAAAATAATTTTCTATAACAAGACCTTGAAACACAAAATTTCCTTCTAGTCAGAGCTGGCTGTTTTAGCACAGGAAGAAAAACCTATATAAATTTAACAAAAGAAAAAAGAACAGAATTTTTTTTTAAGAAAAACCAAAGATTTTACTCACTTATTGGTCCAGAACTGTTTATACAAAGTTTTTCAAGTTCTTTTTTAAAGAACAATTTGCACAATGCTAAACACAATAAATCCCCACAGAACAAGTTGTATAAATACAAAAAGCAGAACATGTAAAAATCCACAGGACTAACAAATACTGCTGAAGAGATATTATTTAGTGGATCAAACTGCTGCAATATAAAAGTAGTACTTGATAATAAGCACCTAACCCATTTGGATAACCTCTATTCAGAAATGTGGCTTAATACAAAACAATTTTTATAAATAAAACACGGAATTTAACATTTACATAATATAGTGTTTGGATTCTTAACTCAATTAGTTGCAAGTTCATTTTAATTGGTTGAAAACCTGTGAAGTCAAGCACTGCAGCTGATTAGAGATCTGTTGTCTTAATAAAAGACTTTTAACTATACCTTTTTGAGAAGAAAGAGACTAGATTTTGAATTATTTACTATTATGAGTTAAAAACTTTATAATTTAATTTAGTCACTTAAAAATTAGTGGTATTCTAAACTGTAATTAAGTTATATTTCACATATAAGAAGTTAGTAATTTCAAATAACTCCATGTAACAAGGTCCAACTCTCAGTTTCATACTTTTCACCTGATACTTTTTTAAGTTTTTTGCCATTTATCATTTTAGGAACTTTTAAGTGCAAATTCTTTTACATGCTATGCACAATGTAGCATTTCAAACCTACTTAATTTGCAGGTAATAGAGATCACCTAGTTGTACTTTTCTGAACTGCTGGATTGACTTCTTGATGGCATATTGTCTTTGCCTTTAGTGAAAGATTCTACAGGACATAAATCTCTCATATCCCTGAGCAATTGCTGTTAGCTAATGCCACTGGACTGACTCAGCTTCAGAACTTTGTTTCACAGTGCCCCCAGAAAGTAACTGACTTCCATCAATGATTGTCATCAAAGACTGACTTAACTGTAAATGTTTATATAGAAAAATGTTAATTTATTATAATTTTGGTAGAAAAGGGTGTACAGCTAAACACTGCTACCATAAACAAGTTTTTATTAACAAATTAAATATTAAAAAATATTAAAGTTAAGGTTTAAGAATAATTGGAAAAGACTTCTCCAGATGTCAAAGGAAACATCCCCATAACAGATCACGCAGCCAGTGCTACATGGAGTAAGAGGGTAGCATTGATTACACGAGCTCAACTGGGAATTCTGGAAAAAATCATGGACTGGCCAAAAGGCAAAGATTTTAGAGCACTGCAGATAAGACTTGTGCACAAGAAGCACCCACACACAACCAGTTACCAGAAGGTGAAAGAGGCTATGCCCTATTTAGTGATGAATCCTGTTGTGTGGCAGGAAACCATCAGAGGTGAACAAGTCATTGAGGCTGCTGAAGGAGAAGGCAAGTCAAGCCAGTTTGCAGAGGTGAAAGCCATCTGAACTAGCCAGAGAGATTGCTGAATGAGAAAAGTGACTTGCCTCTGTCTCTATCCTGACTCCTGGATGGTGGCTAATGACCTATGGAGGGGGCTGCAAAAATGGAAGAGGACCAATTGGCAGTGCAAAGATAAACCCATCTGGGCTGGACTGCACCTGCACTGGGGCAGGACATCAGTGCACAGGTCGAAAACTTGACTGGAAATGTGTATCAGGGAGATGTTCACATGCCCAAAACCCACTCCACTGAAGAACAGGTAGATAAGGCTGCCAAAACTGAATTAACTTAGGTACACTTGGAGTGGGAGTGGAAGGGTGAGCCATTTGTAACCTGATGGGGCCATGAAACATCAGCTGCAACAAACAGATGTGCTCATCACTGAGGGACTGACCTGACCATGGAGGCCATTGTACAGATCATTCATGAATGAGAAGCATGTGCTGCAATCAACCAAGCCACTGAAGTAAACTTTCCCTGGAATAGAGAGCAGCAGCTGGGTTTCCCGTATGGTGAGGCCTGGCAAACTGGACCATTGCCATAAACACACCAAACATATGGTACATACTCACCATGGTAACAACTGGAAGGCTGGCAACATACCCTGCAAACCACTGCCACTGTTCAAGACACCATCTCAGATCTTGAGAGACACATTTTGTGGCAATATGGTACCAAGCAAGAATTGAATCAGACAATGGGACTGCTTTTCAAAACAGCCTAATAAACTCTTGGGCAAAAAACCATGGCATTGAGCGGACATCACATCCCTTATCACCCATAAGATAAGGGGTTGTGTGGTATAACACAATCAGCCTGCTGAAGACTGTGTTAAGTGTTAGGTAATGGGGCATGGAAGGATTGGGATGTAAATTTAACAGAAGCCATTTGGCTGGTTAACACCAGTTCTGCAAACCTCCCTGGTACTGTCCAAACAAAACCCCTACACCCTGGGGGAGGAGATAAGGTTCCCATACTATACATGGGAAGTGACTAGGAACACCGGGGTGGATTTCTCTCCCTATAGGAAAAGGCAAACCCATTTATGTGATTGTCTTTGCTCAAATACCTGGGTGTACTTGGTGAGTAACGCAGAAGGATGAGGAGACAGGTATGTGCTCCATGGAGATTTGACCCTGGGGGGAAAGCAATCTGTGTTGTAAGTTGTTGGACATCTGAAGGGGTGGAGGATGCTCTTGAGATAGGAAAATAACACCTATCTGTGAAAGGACAGGGGATGGCACTAATGAAAATTTATAAATCTGTATGTCCAGCCAAAGTCAACCCATCACAGCCCCTCTGCTCTGGAAAAAATGCCATCTGGTGGACTGCATCCAGTTCTGGAACCCACAACATAGGAAGGACATCCACCTGTTACAGCAAATCCAGAGATGGGTCACAAGCTGATTAGAGGGACGGAAGACCTCTCCTATGAGGAAAGGCTGAGCGAATTGGGATTGTCCAGCCTAGAAAAGCAGTGGCTTCATACTTGAAGTGAGCCTACAGAAAAGATGGGAGAGGGACTTTTTAGAAAGACATGTAGGGACAGAGTAAGGGAATAAGGGTTCACACTAAGAGTAGATTTAGATTAGATATTAGGAAGAAATTCTTTACTGTGAGGGTCGTCAGGCACTGGAACAGGTTGCTCAGAGAATCTAGGTATGTATACCCCCTCCCTGGGAAGTGTTCAAGGCCAGGCTGGACAGAGCTCTAAGTAACCTGGTCTTATGAAAGGTATCCCTGTCCACAGCAGGGGAGTTGGAACTTGATGACCTTTCAAAGTCCCTTCCAACTGTTGAGGAACACATCTGGTGCAGGTAGTTGATTTATAAGCTGCAGTTATAGATGCAGATTGAGATGCAAATTGAGCTCTGGGTGGGAGCAATGACAGGAGGCAGTGAACTGCCAACACTTTGTATAACAAAAGGCATGAAGGTGAGCGGCCAGCCAGGTGGATGGACACAGGGATGTGGCAGGAATGGAAGACTCAGAAGGGAAGATTCAGGAGGAAGAGCCTTACACCGTGATGGTATAAAAGCCCAGGAGTTCCTTTGTCTGGGATCCCTCCTTGGAGGCACCAGCCCAGGCTGTTTCTGTGTTATTACACTGTTAATAAATTGCTTTATGGAACAAGGTTCTCAAGCCCTGGGGTCAAACCAGTAAGGAAACCTGGTCTGACTGCAAGCCAGGTGTGCAGGGAGTCAGGGGGGGCACCAGTCAGATCACTGGAGCTGCCTGCACTGAAGGAGCTTTGGCCCCAGAAGTTGAAGTCTCTGGCACTGGGAGAGTGACTGTCAGAGAGTCCTGTGAATGGTCAGACTGAGAAGTTTCTGTAACACAATCCAGACCATTCTATGGTTTGCTCACAAGTCTGCAGACACCCAAGCAGCTCAAAACCTCAAAAAAGTGCAAACAGGAAACAAATACATAACAACAGCAACTTCCATTTTTGTTTAAACACTGAGATTCTTTGTATTTATACAAAATACAGATCCTGTCCCTCCTTCAGCACCAGACTCATCTGCAGATCATTGATCTTTCCTCATTACCCAGGTGCTCCTTGAAACTGTTGCTGCCTTTGTTCCAAAGCTTGTTGACTTAACAGTTGCTGTTGTTTCTGTAGAAACTGCACTACTTCTGGGCTTCTGAGTAGGGACTGAAAGAGAGAGAAAGTGAACTTTATTTTACAAAACTCACATACGTTAAATAGCTACCACAGTAATATTTTTCCACTACACTAATTCACACATTACCCACTGCTGTTGCTTAATATCATAAAAACCCCGTAAGTATAGCAAACAAGAGTAATTTATTGACATACTAGAACCAAAACATCTTTCAGTTGTGCTTCAGTTCTACAGCTGTGCTTCAATTGAGCTAATTTCTACATTTCTCACTGCAGATCGCTCAAAACCAGTTTAACAAATGAATAAAATATTGTAATCCTGAAGCAAAGCTCATGTGCCTGTCAGACTTCAAGCATCAGGACTATGCCCATAGCACATATTTCAGTTTTAGGCAGTCCTGTGAGGAGCAGGGAGGTAGACTCAATGATCCTTGTGGGTCTCTTCCAACTCAAGATACTCTATGGTTTTCACTGATTGTTCAGAATTTCCCAACATTTCAAAACAGAAGCCCATCCATAGGGAATGACTTAAAAAACTCCTCTGCATTCAATCAAAAGACAAAGTATCTAAAAATATTTGCATTTGGCTCCTGGCTTGAATAGCTGCAGTCTGTAATCCAACTCTAGTTGTTCACTCTCATTCCTGCATGGTGGCAGCACAAGTGATTGTAAGGTTAAATGGCAAATCAGGTTGGGAATTGATTCCTTCCAAAAATTAATACAGGAAAAGGGTTATTTTTCAGCTGAATGAATTCCCTAGATGCTTGCTCATTATGCATGGTTACTTCAGTGACATAACCAAAGAGGTACTGCAACTGGAAGGCAGAGGAGAAAGAGAGAAGCAAGAACCAGATCAAGAAGAGTCTGAATTTCAGGAATACTGGAAGGAATCCTGAGTTCTTAAGGAGCCTTGACATAATTAGTGCAAAAGCTCTGAAAATCTATTAAAAGAGCTTCTGGTTGCTGTACATCTATTAAAAAATAATGTTTAATTCATAAGATACCTTTCAAATTTAATTAAAAGCCATGTTCATAAAAAACAGCCAGGAAAGGGGACAGCAAGCCAGTAAGTGGGGCATGAAGAACAAGAGATAATATGAAAACTAATCTGTAGTTCATTACTTGTTTTCCTCATAAAAACTGAAGAGCTATGAATACACCTCTGAGTTTTAGACACAATCACTAAAAAAGTGCTATCATTGAGAAAGAATTATCAAGAAATACCTCTAGGTAATTGTATACCTAAGACTGACATGATGTTTCTTTTAAAGCTTTCCAAATTTCTGAACAAGCACTACAGCACTATAATGAGGATTGTTAAATTGCATTAATTGCACAACAGAGGAAGATAAACAGTCCCATAGCTTTTGAACAATAGAGACTGCAAAAACATGCAACAAAGAAAGGTGTAGCGAAGAGGCTGAGCAAACTGTAGGTACTGAATGATTTCCCTGCACTGGGCTTAGTTAAAGGAGAAATCAGTGTTTAAAAAACTTTACAAGACTCGCCATCCATGCAGTCTGCAAATATAATAAATCACACTGTTTGCTTAGAGTTTGCTTTATCAACACACATATACACAACTTTAAGTTTGATATGATACATCTACAATTTCTAAAACACACCACAGTAAACCTTACATGAGACCAATAAAGTCCATTCATTGTTCTACCCAAGGCTTTGCCTGAACAAGCTAAAACCATCTCAGTTATACTGTAGGCACTATTTACCCTAAAGAAACCACCCCATCTGTTACTACCAGAACTTCAGATCATTAAATTCAGTCATCTTAGTATTCTTCACAGAGAGACTGAAGCACACATCTCTGAAGCATGTTTCAAATTTGAAATTATGCACTTGCAGTGCATGCTTATTAAACTGATTTTCTTTTTTCACAATGGTGGCAGGTAAACACTGTTACATTGCCTTTACTTATTTGAATCCAAAGCCTCTCAAAAACAAGACTTACCAGCCTCTTCTTATTCAATACTTGTTCTAAAAGAGTAGGTCTTGCTGGGCGATCCCCAATGGATCCTGTTCTCTGTTTTGTGACAGACACTGAACCTTCAGCACTATCCTGCACATAACAGAAAACAAAAACAAAAAACAAGGGAGGTCAGACAATGAACTCTGATACAGTCATACACAGAAAATCCCAAGAGTAAAGAACATTTGCCTCCTCAATCTGAAGAGTAAAGTAACAGCACAAAAATGGAAATCTGTCTATTCAAGACCTGGCCTCTTCTTTCCACCTCCTTTCACTATTTTACCAGCAAGAGTGAAGCAATGCATCTTCAGAGTTAGTCTTCTATACTGCAAAACTGCTAGGGCTAGTTAAGGGCTTCCATTTATTTGACTGCATTTCTTAAAAATGAAGTAATTTACAACAGGTCAGCCTCCAGCTTGTGAAAATGAATGATATTTACACAATGTGGCTCTACAATCTGCTCTAAGGAAAATATGAAAGGTTTAGAAAATTTCAACCAATGTCAAATCCCATGTGTATTACATTCAAAACTTACTGATACTTCCATCTACCTGAAAGGGGTCAAAAGCAGGAACAATAAAAAGCTATGTACCTTTCACTTCTATCCTCTCCACAGAAGTGAAAAATGAAACTTCTAGTAGAAACTTTTACTGAAAATGGCCTCAATAAATATCACTGTAAAAAAGTAAGCTTAGCACTAAATACCCTGCTTGTTCCTGCAACTTCAGGCCCCAATTTCCTTACATTCAAAACAATCTCCACTTGCACAAACTGGGAAAAGAAAACCCACCCTCTTCCAACATGCAATAATCAGTATTTCATGCTACAGACCAAAAGGTTTTAACCTATCACTACTTGAAATGCAGCATTTTTACCCTTCTCCCATAGCACATAGCATACACCCTTCTCCCTTGTCCCCTTTCCTAAACTAGCACAAGTATTTGTGTAGACACATCATGAATTGAACAAGATGAACTATCAGGGAAAAGAGAAGAGGGAAAGTCATGCTGGTATTTAAATCTAGAATTCATTCTCCTTTTCAGTAATGTGTGCTCTCTTATTGAAATGAGAAGTAGCTACTAGAATTAGAAAAGGCTCACAAAACAGCATGCATGATAATAGCATTTAACTTTTTCACTGGAAACAAGCATGCCATGCTTTTTCAATGTGAGAAGGAAAAAGCTCAGACTAAGTATCACAAACACAAGAGGAACTGTTCTAATGTAAACACTACCTGGCAAATTAGGTTGACACTAACAAGATTCAAAAATAAGGTGAATATTCACACCAGGTAGCAGACCTGAAAAAACCACCAGAATGTAACAGAGCCACAGAGCTTACAAGGGTTCAACAAAAATCCAAAATACTATATGCAACACTTATCAATTATAGTTACAGAATACATCAGGAAAACCTCAGCAAGTCCTTTGAACTGGAAGAGAGAGAGAATATTCCCTAGCAGCAACATGTACATTCCCTTTTTTAAAGCACCTGCTTTACAGGCTTTTACAGACATACAAAAGATGATTCTTTTGTGTGATACCCAGTATGGTTACTATTATATTTACATGAAGAAAAATGGAAACAGGAAAAGACTTTGGTGGCCTGCAATTAACTGCAGTTAGATCAGTTCCCAGTGACACAACTCCGGACACAGCTGCGATGACATAAAAGGGTGGCTTTTAGCAGGAGCTCCGGGTAAGATTTTTTTCTTCTTCTGACAATCACTATTTCACACCTACTCTTTTGAGCACAAACAACTTAGCACCTTCAAGTGTAAAACTATTTCCCTTTTTCTGTTTCACCTAAATACAAGATCTGAAACACTAACTCTGTACAAGCGACCATCACAGAAGGGCCCTAGCTGAGTCACAAACTGCAGGAAAAAGAGTATTTAAAAAAATGTACATTACCATCAGTTTTCCCACTGATAGTATTTCCCCTTCTAAAAAATACACATTAGCTTATACAAGTTAAGTATGAACTAGCCGTGGTGGAAATATTTACCTGCCATTTAATATCAAAGTAAAAACCAAAAAGCATCCTGAAGAACCTACACAACTGACTTTTGTACACCTGATACCCAAAGCCTTTGTGACTTTAAAACCCCACACTTCAGCACCAGCTGAGAAACAAGTCTGACATCTCTCTTAGTCTATACTTTCCTACCACGGGAAAAAAAGCCACGCTACAAGCGAAGCATATTCCAGCGATATTTTTTTTCTTGGAACCTGGTATAGCTGTAAGCTTCTACAAATTACGCCAGAACTGAAAACAAACAGAGTTTGCTCTGGCAAACAGGAAGAGCGAGCTGCAGGACGGCCCTAAACTTCTTCCCTTTCCTCTGGCCGTCTGACAGATCCCTACAGCCCCCAGGCAGCCCCAGCTCCGAGGGACCAGCGGCACCCGAGGGTGTCCGGGCCGGGCCCCGCCGCCCCCGCCTCACCTCGGCCCGCGGGCCGCCCCCCGCGGCCGCCGCCCCGCCGCCCCCCAGGGCCTGGTCGCTCTTCTTGCGCTTGTACTTGTCCTTGTAGATCTTGTTGCGGTGCCGCTTGCACATCCAGGGCTTGCGCTGCTTCACCACCTGCGTGGTGGTCTCGCTGCAGCCCTCGTACGTGCAGCTCTTGCACTCGCCGCCCGCCGCCGCCTCGCCGCCCGCAGCCCCCGGCGCCGCCGCCTCCTCCTCCTCCAGCTCCTCCAGGCTGGCCGTGCTCTCGCCGCCCGCCGCCTCCACCTCCACCTCCTCCTCCCCCACCTCGATCTCGCCGGGGGGCCCCAGCTCGTAGAACACCATGAGGCCGCCGCTAGCGGAGGGCGGCAGCTGCTGGTCGGCGCTCGGCTGCAGCACCACCCCCGCCGCCCCGGCCGCCGCCTCCTCGCCGCCGCCGGGCTGCATCACGAGCAGCGTCAGCTGCTGCTGCTGCGGCGGCGACGAGGAGGAGGAGGAAGAGGCGGAGGAGGCGGGAGCGGCGGCGGGGCTGCCCTGCAGGGCGGCGGTGCCCGGCCCGGCCCGGCCGGTCCCCGAGCGAGCGCGCCGCTCCCACGCCTCCGCCGCACCGCCCGCGCGCAGGCGCCGCGCGCACGGCGCACGCGCCCCGGCCTGCTCAGGGGCGGGGCCCCGGTAATGGCGGCGCCGCCCCCGGGCGCTGTGGGGGAATTTGCGTCGAGGCTGTAGTGGCACCGCTGGCGTGAAGCGTTTGAGGACGCGTTAGAGCCTCCAGTGTGGTTTGGCCCCGGGTGGTAAATGCTCGTGGTCGAAAGGAGCCTGGAAGTCGGAGGGTCTGCAAGCAATCAGAAAGTTATATGAGTATACTGCGCGCTTGGCGTGGGATATTGGTTTGTTAGCCCCTGACTTACTGTGTAAGCACGCGGCAGTGGGTTTGGATACAGGGGCAGGGTGAAAGGGAAGAGCGAAACATTGTGAAAAATGCGTACTTTATGATTGGCTTTTCGCAAATATTGAAATTAATATATGTGTTGTGTCAGAAATTAATGCTGTATTAATTCTCTTAAGTAGTGTGTTAAATATAGTTTTAGGTCATAACAAAATGTTAAAATAGAAACTATACAATATAGGATACTTTTTCTCTAAAGAATGGACTCGCACCGAGATAGCAGCCACAGGACACCCAAGTCTTTCAGAGAAAGAGAATTTATTGCCCTTTTATCAGGAGAAACGAACTTCTTCCCATCTCGCTCAGGCAGGATGGTGCCACTAGGATTATGAGGAAGAAGCTGACACTGGCCAGACAGAATCCTTTGAATGGAATTTATGTATCATGTATGAGGTGTATGAATATGCAACAGGCTATTGCTTTGAAGGGTTAATCCTCTGTTAACGGGTGTCCTTTTTCGAGCTTGTGCTGCCCGGAAAAAGGTACCCGGACATCCGTAACTCTTTGTTTCTCTTGTCTCATATTGTCCTAATTCAAGTTGTCCAAATTATAATTACTCTATGTGTATTACTATTTTTATAATCATTTTGTTAAACAGCTATTAAACTATTAAATTTTTTTAAAAATTTAATTAAAAATTAAAGTGATTGGCGTTTTTCACAAGATGAATTAGAGGGGGTGAGGGGTCAGAGAGAGGAAAAGAAAATTAAGAAATGAGAGAAAAGAGAAAAATGAGGTGCTGCCCAGGTTTGAAGGGGTACCTTTTCATGGGCAGGTTTCTCGCTTTCTGTGCAAGTTAATTATCATGCACAGTCTGCTCTTTCAGATCTTTTGGGATATAGCTCAGAGAGCTTTGTGAAAAACGCCAACCACTTGTTTTTAAAATGTTAAAAGTTTAATAGTAATAAAATGGTTATAAAAATAGCTATATAATTAAAGTAATAATAATTTGGACAATTTGGAATAGGACAATATGAGATAAGAAAAACAAAGAGTTACAGACAGTCCAGGTACCTCTTCCTGGGCAGCACAAGCCTGAAAAAGGACACCCGTTAACAGAGGATTAACCCTTAAAAGCAATAGCCCGTTGCATGTTCGTACACCTCATACATGATGCCAAAATTCCATTCAAACACAGGATTCTGTTTGGTGTCAACTTCTTCCTCTGGATCCTAACGGCGTCTTCAGGGCTGAGTGAGGCGGGAAGAACTCGACAAAAGACCAATAAATTATTTTTCTCTGAAAGATTTAGGTGTCCTGTAGGTCCTATTTTGGTGTGAGTCCTTTCTTTTAAAAAGGTATTTAGATAGCTTAGTTTCTATTTTAACATTATGTTAACATTATGTTTTAACCTAAAACTATATTTAACACACTGCTTAAGAAAATTAATACAGCGTAACTTTCTAACATAACACATATAATATTCATTTTAATATTTGTGAAAAGCCAATCATAAAATATGCATTTTTCAAGGAACTTTGATGGTCTTGATCTCCTTCCACAGCCTGTGCCCACACCTTGCCCTCATTCCCATGCTTGTGTGATGCTATGTTGGGCTCATCTCCAGGAACTACAACAAGGCTGTTAGTCCAGGAAGAGTGCTGCCCTCCCTCTGCATGGCCCCCGTCTCCAGCCACATCTTCTCCTTTCTCACAGAGCATTGACACCAGCAATCCTCATCTGTTAGTGCAAACAGTCCTTGGTTGGCTCCGTTGCTATCCAGCTATCGTTTCTGAGACATACACATTATCCCATCATCTTCTGGGATTCTGTGCCCTGTCAGCCTGCTCAGCCTCCTGCCCTGCTGGGGTCATGTGATGGCTGTCCAGATCCAAGCTTTCCTGCTGCTGAGCTTTGCAAGTGCTGTCTCTAGGCTGTACTTGTGTCCTTGCTGTCCATCCACTGTCACTTGAGAGTGCAGATACAGGGATGCAGTTTGGCTTCTCCCACTTAGCCTTTTTGTTGCCTCTAGTGACAGCTTGTGTTGCTCTCAGCATGCTGCTCCTTGCCCTTTCTTCCTTTGGATATCAGTTCTCTCCTTGGGTTACTTCTGCATGGCTGCAGAGAAGTCCCACTGACTTCCATCTGCTTGATCACCTGCTGTTGGCCCCTCTTTATTTGTCTTAGCTCCTTTCCATGGGTTCTTGCCTTTCTCACTGCACACAGCAGTTCATCCCATATTAAGGAACGCTGCTGACTCCGTTTATTTCCTGGCAATTGCCGTAGCTCCCTTTTCCTGTCAATAAGACAAATGATTATGCTGTTCGTAGTTGTAGCCATTCTGTTTCACCCTCAATCTTGTCATAATGCATTTCTTTCTCATTTGTCAAAATAGTTAATGATGGTATAGTCCCAGAAAAATTGCAGTGAATTGAGTAACTCTGTCCTCATTGCCTTTGACCAAGCAGTCATGGGTGAGGTGATCACCAGCTCCAGGGTTTAAACAGGAATTACAGACTGTTTTTGTCAGTTAAGGCTTACTCTCCCCACATCTGCTTCAGTGTTTTTCATCTCTGTTACAGCCATGCTAGGACAACTTGAACAAACCTTTCTTTAGGATTCAGCCTTGATATGTGTCAGTAGTGAAAAATACAAAAATTACACATTATCGCTGTCATATTTTCTGGAAAAATCCCCTCAACAGGATTTTTTCTCCTGGGAAACTGAGAAGCCTCAGAGAAAAAGGAAAACTATATTATCTCATTTGTTTCTCCTGTGTTTTGCTGCTTTGAAATGTGGTTGGAGATTGTTTATTCAACATGTGAATTATTTTGACTTAATGACCAATCATGGTCAGGCTGTGGTGGACCCTGGAAGGGAGAGTCACAGGTTTTTCAGTAGTATCTTGTTAAGTCTTCTGTCTGTATCCTTTCTCTATAGTATAGCATTCTTTAATACAATATAAAATAACATAAAATAATAAATTAGCCTTTTAAGAACATGGGGTCAGATTCATCGATTCCTCCTCCATCTGGGTAGCTCAGAAAATACCACATGCATAGATTTGTTTTTGTCCCACTTCTTAACTATTTTGATGTCATGACAAAATGTTTGGGGTTTTTTTCACATTATAGGCCCATTCAAATAATTATTTGTTTATTTCTTTTGCTTTGAATGCATCTTGAAAGAATGTCTTCCTAAAATTCTAAGTTCCTCCACATTAATACAAAATTATTATATCAAATAATAAATTTACTAATCACAAAAGTCTCAAGTTTAATGAATCAAAATAAATCACATTTTTCACAGAATCACAGAATCACAGAAATTCTAGGTTGGAGGAGACCTTTAACATCATCAAGTCCAACCCATGTTCTAACACCTCAACTAGATCATGGCACCAAGTACCACATCCAGTCTTTTTCTAAACTCTTTGAGGGATGGTGACTCTACCACCTCCCTGGGTAGATAATTCCAGTATTTGACCACTCTTTCTGTAAAATACTTCCTCCTTAATTCTAGCCTGTATCTCCCTTGGGGCAGCTTGAGACTGTGTCGTCTTGTTCTGTCTGTTGTTGCCCAGAGAAAGAGACCGAGCCCCAGCTCACCACAGCCACCCTTCAGGAAGTTGAAGAGAGTAACAAGGTCACCCCTGAGTCTCCTTTTCTCCAGGCTGAACAACCCC
Source organism: Zonotrichia leucophrys gambelii (assembly GCF_028769735.1). Classification (NCBI taxonomy): domain Eukaryota; kingdom Metazoa; phylum Chordata; class Aves; order Passeriformes; family Passerellidae; genus Zonotrichia; species Zonotrichia leucophrys. The sequence goes on from NC_088169.1 coordinate 66,450,970, forward strand.
AGCTCTCTCAGTCGTTCCTCATACAGCTTGTGTTCCAAGCCCCTCACCAGCCTTGTTGCTCTCCTTTGGACATGCTCAAGCATCTCAACATCCCTCCTAAACTGAGGGGCCCAGAAATGGACGCAATACTCCAGGTGAGGCCTCACCAGTGCCAAGTACAGGGGAAGAATGACCTCCCTGCTCCTGCTGGCCACACCGTTCCTGATACTGGCCAGGATGCCATTGGCCTTCTTGGCCACTGGGGCACACTGCTGGCTCATGTTCAGCCAACTGTCAACCAACACCCCCAGGTCCCTTTCCACCTGAGCACTGTCCAGCCACACCGTTCCTAGCTTATATCGTTGCAGGAGGTTATTGTGGCCAAAGTGCAGGACTCGGCACTTGGACTTATTGAACCTCATCCCATTAGATTCTGCCCATCCATCCAACCATTCCAAGTCCCTCTGCAAAGCCCTCTGTCCCTCTAACAGATCAACACAGGTTCCCAGCTTAGTGTCATCTGCAAATTTGCTAATAAAGGACTCTAAGCCCTCATCCATGTCATCAATAAAAATATTAAACAGAACTGGCCCCAGCACAGACCCCTGAGGGACACCACTGGTGACTGGTCGCCAGCTGGATGCAGCACCATTCACCACCGCTCTCTGGGCCTGGCCATGCAGCCAGTTCCTAACCCAGCAAAGAGTGCTCCTGCCCAAGCCACGGGCTGCCAGCTTGTCTAGGAGTATGCTGTGGGAGACAGTGTCAAAGGCCTTGCTGAAATCCAAGTAAACAACACCTACAGCCTTTCCTGCATCCACTAGGCAGGTTACCTGGTCATAAAAGGTGACCAGGTTGGTCAAACATGACCTACCCCTCCTAAATCCATGCTGGCTGGGTCTGATACCCTGGCCATCTTGTAAATTTTGCATGATGGCGCTTAATATAAACTGTTCCATTATTTTGCCAGGTACTGAGGTTAGGTTGACTGGTCTATAATTACCAGGATCTTCCTTTGCACCTTTTTTGTGAATGGGTATCACATTGGCCAGCTTCCAGTCATCTGGAACCTCACCAGTGAGCCAGGACTGTTGGTAAGTGATGGACAGTGGCATTGCAAGCTCATTTACCAGCTCTCTCATTACCCTGGGGTGGATCCCGTCTGGTCCCACAGATTTATGAACATCCAAGCATTTCAGTAGTTCTTTGACTGCCTCCTCTTGGATGATGGGGGGACCATTCTGCTCCCTGTCACCATCAACCAGCCCAGACATGCAGGTGTCTTGAGGGCAAGTCATCTTCTCACTAAAACTAGAGGCAAAATAGGCATTAAGCACTTCTGCCTTTTCCTCATCTTCAGATACTAAGTTCCCTCCTTTGTCCAATAAAGAGCAAAGGCTGGTCTTACCTTTCCTTCTACCATTAATGTATTTGTAAAAACATTTTTTATTATCCTTTACAGAAGTTGCCATTCTAAGTTCAAACTGAGCTTTGGCCTCCCTAGTTTTTTTCCTGCATGCTCTAGCAGCCTTCTTGAATACTTCCTTAGAGACCTGACCTTTCTTCCAACGCTGATACATCCTCTTTTTATTCTTAAGTTCCTCCAAAACCTCCTTGCCCAGCCTGGCTGGACGTTTACCCCAGTGACTGATCTTTCGGCACACAGGGATGGTCTGTTCCTGTGCCCTCAAGATCTCTGTTTTGAGGTATGCCCACCCTTCCTGAACTCCTTTGTTTTCAAGGGCTGCTTCCCAAGGGATGCTCTGAATAAGTCTCCTAAACAGGCCAAAGTCTGCCCTCCGGAAGTCCAATGCAACAGTTTTACTGGTGCTCCTCCTGACTTCACCAAATATTGAGAACTCTATTATTTCGTGATCACTCTGCCCCAAGCGACCTCCAACCACCACATCTCCCACCAGCCCATCTCTGTTTGCAAACAGCAGATCTAACATAGTCCCTCCCCTGGTGGGTTCACCCACCAGCTGCAACAAAAAGTTGTCCTCCATACATTCTAAGAATTTCCTGGACTGCCTTTTTATTGCTGTATTAAGTTCCCAGCAGATGTCTGGTAGGTTGAAGTCACCCACAAGAACAAGGGCTGATGATCTTGAAACATTACCTAGCTGCTTATAGAATAAGTGATCTACCTCTTCTTCCTGGTTGGGTGGACGATAACAGACTCCCAGTAGGGTGTCAGCCTTGTTGGCCTTCCCCTTTATTCTTACCCATAGACATTCAATTCCATCTTCCTTAGTTTCAATTTCGATGGCATCAAAAGTTTGCTTAATATAAAGGGCCACCCCTCCACCTCTTCTTCCTTTCCTGTCTTTCCTGAAGAGCTTGTATCCATCCAGTGCAGTACTCCAGCTATGTGAGTCATCCCACCATGTTTCCGTGATGGCAACTGCATCATAGCTCTGCAGTTGCACCATGGCCTCCAGCTCTTCTTGTTTGTTGCCCAAGCTGTGTGCATTGGTATACACGCACCTCAGCTGGGCTGCTGACTTCACCCCTAACTCAGCCTTGCAATTCTTGGGCCTGTTTCCAGATAGCTCAGCTGGTTCCCCTTCCCCCTTCAAACCTAGTTTAAAGCTCTCTCAATGAGGTCTGCCATTTCATGAGCTAAAAACCTTTTGCCCTTAACAGAGAGGTGTACCCCATCTGGTTTCAGCAGAGAAGATGCTGTAAAAATTTCCCCATGATAAAAAGAATCCAAAATTTTGCCGATGACACCAACCCTTAAGCCACTTGTTGATGATGCGGATTCTTCTGTTTCTTTCATCATTTTCCTTCGCCACCAAAGGGACTGAGCAGAACACTACCTGTGCTCCTGCCCTTATAAACTACCTGACCCAGTACCCTGAAGTCCTTTCTAATTGCCTTGACACTCCTCAATCTCATCACTGCCAGCCTGGAGTATCAGCAGTGGGTAATAATCAGACGGCTGAATCAGCCCAGGAAGTCTCTTAGTGATATTTTGTACCCGGGCCCCAGGGAGGCAACAGACTTCCCTGTGGGATGGGTCTGATCGACATATGGGGCCCTCAGTTCCCTTCAGGAGGGAATTACCTACTACGATTACCCTTCTTTTCTTCTTGATGCTAGAGGTAGTGATCCGTCTTGCAGATGAATCATAATTGGGGGGTTCACTGGGCAGGCAATTCTCTCCTAAATCATCTAGTTGGGTCTCTCTATCCAGGATCTCATACCTATTCTGAAGTGGTACTTGGCTGGATGATGGGGAGGGGGAGGACTTTTTGCTATTACCTCCCTGAATGGGGACCTGTTTCCACTCCTCTTCATCTACCAGATGCCCTTCTGTTACCTGAGAGTGGGAGGCATATAAGTCCTCAGTCTCTTGGTCAGAAGCCTCCCTTAAAGATGATAGGGCTGAATTCCACCAGTCTATTTCCCTTTCACTTTCCCTGATACTCCTTAACCTTTCAACTTCCTCCCTAAGCTCAGCCACCAGTGAAAGGAGGTCATTCACTTGTTCACAGCGCAGGCAGGACTCCTCTACAACACTCCCTGAGGCCACCAAAAAGCTCAAACACTCTGGACACAGATGGGTCTGTACAGACACATCCTTTTTGGAAGGCCCGACTTGGTCACTTATACCAGCCACAGCTTTTGACCGTGTAGACACCATTACTGACAAACACCTCAAAAATAACCAGGCAGCAGAAAGACCTCAAACAACACAGAGCACTCGTTACTAGCAAGAAAGCTGGCAACCCTGCCTGCTTGACCTGCCTGCGCGAACTGCCGCGCAAACTGTCTTGTATGCTCCCCAGAGACTCACCACAACCCCGTTTGCCCGCTCCGGGTCGCCGTGCTCCCCAGACACCTCTTATAATCAGCCACTCAGCAGCAACTGAGGAAGCTCCACCCTCTGCTCCTCTCTGACTCACAATGCCACACTCCCTGCATGTATATGCATGATAACTAATTAAAAGAAATAGGAAACTGATAACCTTTAAATTCTAGGAAGAGTTGTTTGGGCCCTTCTTGCACTTCTGTGAAGCCTCACTGAGACAGCCAGGTTTGGCACGGGCCAGTCTGACCAGAGAAAATTATTCAGGGGGTTAATCTTTCAATCTAACAAATGCTCTGCTGAAAACTCCCTCTCTTGTAGAAAAAGTTGAATTCTTAGACACTCTGGTAACACATGGGGATTTCATGGGAGACTGTGCCTGGAAGCATACTTCAACTCCATGGTTCTCATTTTCCTCTTCTGAAGAAAAAAGAGCAACAAAAGCCACAGAAAACTAACAGTTCATTACAAAGATATTGAAGGGGTTAATTAGTTAGCAAATTGATTTGATATTTACTGAGTCTCTTACTGTACTGGAATGTGAAGTATCATCTATTTTTTTTTTAACCCAGAACCTTGTAGTCTGCTTGCTTGAGGGCACAGAAACATACACAGATAGTAAATTAGTGACAGCTAACAAAGCAAGTCCTTCTTAAAAAGCTGCCACTGGTTTTCACTTCTTCTTTTCTGCCTGGTTTGCTCAGAAAAGAGAAACATTCCAGTGGAAAAGAAATCCAAAAAGTAGTTGTTTCTTTGGGCTGCACTTCTGTAAATCTGTCTGCTGGAGAAGGAAGGTCATGTTTTGAAAATTTTATCACCACTCTGTCCATCATTACTATCCAGTCAGGTGCAGTTGCATCATGTTTTGTATTCCCAGGTGCAATTAAAAGGAGAGGACAAATACAATTATTGAAATGCAATAAGTTTATTTACTGAAATGTAATAAGTTCATTTGTCCTCAGGCTGACATCTCTAAATAAATATTTAAATAGATTCTCTGATTTTCTGCTGTCTCTTCTTTTGTGTTTGTGAAATATTTCATTTTAATGTTCTACATTTCTATGCTAGTCCTTACCATCCAGTTCTTAATTGTCTTGGAAACAGCATGTTCTAAAAAACAGATACAGGTTAAGATCCAGAAAGGTAATAATCATTGGAAGAAGCTGATTTGTCCTGCTTACAAAGCAAGATAGTACTAATGATTATAGCTGAACTAATATTTTCAAATTGTTAAAGTTGTTTTAACACTCTTCCATAAGGGTTGAAATGGATTTTGTTCACTTAATACCTATCTGTGTGTCTGTCTGTCTATCTATTATCTCTCTCTCTCTCTCTCTCTCTCTCTCTCTATCTATCACAAAAAAATGCATTTGCCTTTATCATGTGCTGTAAGATCACAAGCCATACTATGAATTTCTGTGAGACATGGGACTCTGAAATTCATACATCCAGTGTTGTGATATCCCTACAGATATAATCTAAATGCAAAGTATCTTGTAACCTTATTGCTGTGGGGTTTTTGTCCTAAAATTAACAGCTTGAGTCAGGGAGAGCATTTGGGTTTTTTAAAAAGAAAGGAGTGGTACTTGAAAGATAAACAGGAATGAAAGAAGACTGCTGGAGGAAACTGAGAAGTAACTGAAAAAACTGACGTTTTTAAAATACATCTCTTTAGAAACACATTGTTTGATGAGGGATCCAAATGCAAGTATAGAGTCAAGAGAGATTTTTCTGCTTTGTTGTACCTTGTACTGCTTAGCCAAGTCCCCATTTATTCTTCCTACTTGCTCTTGATGTTCAAGCCAAATTGAACAGTGATACAGTCATGGAAAGATTCAAAAGCTCAGCAGTCTGAAAACAAATCTCCCCTCAAGGTAAGGTGATGTGCAGATGATCAATGTGCTCACTGATACAAATGCCCAGGTGCCAATGAGTGCTGAAATCTTACCACCAATAGCAAAGCAAAGGAGTGTTAGCTACTACAATCAATCTGTTAAAGCTTGATTTTCCGATAAGTATACAAAAATTTGATGCCAATTTCATTAAAACTTATAAACATCTCTCTTTGCACTGTTCAAGTATACAAAATGAGGGTAATCAGAAACTCATTAAGCTTTATGAATTACAGACAAATTCATTTTTGCAATCATAGAAATAAAAAAATGAACTAAACAAAAGTTTGGTTTGCATTATGATATGTATTCTGGTTTTAGTACATGTGTGACAAAAATAGCCATTAGAAATAGGTTTCCTTCCCCATGCCCCTCTCATTTTGCATGGTTACCTTTGTCCCATGACAACAGGTAAATTAAATAGGTATGCTGAAAGAAAATCTCCCCTTGCATATATTTACACATAATTAGACATAAGTAAATCAGCTTTTTAACAAAGTTAAGATTTACACATGATAGTAAAAGTTTTAAATAATTTTTTAAATAAAATTGTTAATAAAATTAAGATTTACAAGATAGTAAAGCCAATCAAAACCAGACATGAATAAAAATGTGCAGGACAGGCAATAGACTATACCTCAAACCTCACACTGGACAGTTATCAGCCCCTGTTCTCTCCACAGCTTTAGTTACTGGAACTACTGGAATGCTACCAATTTTCAAAACAGTGCTTCTTTGATGTTCTTTTAAATTTCTGAAGTAAAACTTAACTGCAGGCCAATTTGTTAGTCTAGGTGATTTCCATTCACAATGAATGGATCATATTTACTGCTTTTAGCTTCTGGGTAGGCTCTGTGTCATTCTGGATGTTGTCCCCCCCATGCAGAGCCAACATCCTTGGACATGTCCTGAGCTGTCTCCTAGTCTAGGTGAGTTGTTATATATGCCTTTGTGGTGTGGAACAGTGAGTACCTTGGCAGAAGTCTGCATTGCTAATTCTAATTATTACTGTTTCACAGGCTGATTCCCTCTCAATCTAAATAATTGTATTCAGGCCTACTTTAAAATAATATTTCTCCATCTCTCTACCATAAATAACAGAAAATTGCTTACTGTAAAAATAGTAGGTATAGTCACTATGGTTAATAAAGCAGTCAATATAAAAAATGGGATACATTTGAAAGAAGGAAAAAAGAAAAGCGGTGAACTGTTTTAGACAATGGAACATTGTCCTTCAGTAGAAGTAGGGAGAGCCTTGCCTATGAAGAAAGTTAAAACTAGATGGAAGCAAAGCTCTAGATAAGGGAAGCAATCCTCTCCTGGCAGGGAAATACGTGATTAGCTGCTCTGTCCATTGCCAACAACCGTGGCTGCCAAATACAGGCAACTCATACCTGTGCCTGAACGTCAGCATCTTTTCCTTCTTATCTTGTAACAACTGATAACATTGATCATGTGTTCTGGCCTTCGTGCTGACATTCATAGAATCACAGAAGGGTTTGTGTTGGAAGGGACCTTACAGATCATCTAGTTCTAACTTCCCTCCATGGACAGAGACACCTTCCACTTGGACAGGTTGCTCAAAACCCCATGCAGTCTTGGCCTTTAACATTTCCAGGGATGGGGCATCCACAAGTTCTCTGGGCAACCTGTGCCAGAATCTCACCACCTTTATGTTGGGAACCCCAGAGCTGGATGCAGCACTTTAGGTGCAGTCCCACAGGAGCGGAGTAGAGGGCAGAATTCCCTCCCTTGACCTGATGGCCAGCCCCCTTTTGGTGCAACCCAGTATATGATTGGCTTTCTGGGCTGTGAGCAAACACTGCCAGATCCTGTTGTGCTTCTCACCAGAGACTCTGTTTCATTACCTAAGGGAGTCACACCTTGGGGTCATTCACTGACTTATTCACAGGTTGTGTTCTGTGAATAATTTATCACTTTAATCAAGCAGTGAACTATCTTCTGTATAGTTCTCACATGTATGTTTTGCATGTCATTTCGAGCAAAAGTTGGAATATTTATTTCTGGCATAGTTTTTTGGACAGCAAAATTTATATTTTTTGTTCTGGCTTAATGCCACACATTTCTCACATATAAGTGTTATCAAAGATGGCTAATTTTTCTGAAAGAAGTATTTCACACTTGAGAATCCCCTTAGTGAAAAGGGTGCCTCTAACTTATTAACAGGAATTTCTTTCCTGAACTAGAGCTATTTTTGCACACTTCTCTGGCATTTGTTGAAGCTGTGAAATAGCAACTTTGTCCCTTCTTTTACCCAGTCATGGAGGCTTTTCTGTTTTGTTTTTCAATATCAAGTGTGTGTGTGTGGAGGGGTGTTATTTGATTTGCTCTGTTTGAGAGACAGTTCTTTAAAGAGCAAGAGAATCAGAATCACTTTGTCTTCTTTGTACTGCAGTGATATAGAGGGTACCTACAAAGGGAAGGGCAGAGGCATAGAGTGTTCTGGACACAGGAAAGTCAAGATGCCCTGGTTTATGAAATTGTATAGTAACAACTGTCAGTAAATAAGATTTATTGGCTCCTCATTTATATGCTTTCCTAGCCCACTCTTCTTTTCCTTTACAGAAAGTCAGGGAGAAAGGAGTCCTTCATGGAAGGCCAAATCTTTTGTTGTATTCTGCTCAATGACTTATACCTGTTCTTTTTGAAATTCTTGGCACATACAGGTACAAAGGAAGTTCATATGTAGGGACTTTATTATGATCAGATTCAGACTATCAGAGAATGAAATGAATTAATTTTTGCATGATAGAGAGAAAGGAGTTATCACTGTACAGGACTGAAGCATGGCTTGATTTTCAGTAAATCATGTATCTGTGACTATGAAGCTGTTTATTCTCTCCTTTCTCAGACTGACATTACAAGACTTTATTTATGTACAGGAATAACATTTTCTAGACAAGTGTGCTGTCTTTGTGCTGTGTGCATACAGCTATTCTGCCTTTCATCTTGGCAAACAAGAACATGTTTGTCTGAATGCTGGCCCTGAAGCATCCATGATCAACAGCCTGTTGGAACACCCTTGGGGACCCAGCTGTTTTCAAAGCCATTCTATTAAAGCTGGATGTTTAAACAGTGTAATTTTGGAGCAGTCAGGATCCAGACTTCCAACTACATCAAGCTGGTTCCAAGCAGAGGATCCTGAAACCAGTTTTCAGGAAGCTCAAAAGGGATTTATTAAGGGGCCATTAGCACATGCCTAGTCATTAGCTTATATCTTCTAATTACAATTGCCTTTATCCTTTTTCTTTTGCAGAGATCTAGGGACAGTTCCTTCCTTAGTTACCAGATGCTCTGGGACTGCTACTTCACATGAAACAATTTTCTCAAACATGGAATTTCTTGGTCTTGTCATGCATCATCACCTCAAGCATTCATATTGATCTCCAGTTATTTTGGCATTGCAGTACATATATTGAGATATATATACACACACATATAATTATATGCATATATTTCTGGAGGTGTGTTGTACACTTGTACTTAAGCATCAAAATTTCTAGGCAAAAGAGCTCTTCCATGCATTTTTGCAGAAGGTTTTTGTGTAACCCCGAAGTCCCTGGTGTCACCATTTGGCTGCGGCACATCTGTTTCTGCATAATTTTTTATGCATTCCTGCCAGAAGGATAAATGTTGTAATCCACAGTCTGAACTTCTCCCAGTTGGGGTCAATGGCTAGTATTATTCAGGAGAGACTTGGGCCTTGTCCGGATCCTGGTTATTGTTTTAGAAGTAGCTACTGGCATACAGAAAAATGGAAGTTAGTTTGGTCTCTGCAGGCTTAATAGTTATGCTGAGAAATGCTACTGGTTGCATATTCTGGTACAAATGGAATGTTAGTGATGATTATGCCTTTTGTACATTGGAGATAATCACCTTCAGATACAGAACTTTTCCAAGAAGAGGCAGATATTCATTGAGCTTTGTAAAGAGCTTTGCATGTTATAGCATGCAGAGGAGACAATCTCCTTAAAGAAGCAGGGCACAATTTTCCCATTTGAACTATGCCACCCTAGCTGCTGCAGATTTTATGTAACTCTGTTCAGTACAGGAAAATCAAACTGTTGGGGCTGCAGCGATGGAGTTCTCTGTAATTTTTTTTGAGTTGACAATAGGCAATAAAGATTATGAATGATACAGAGTAACTTGTAGAAAAGTAGGATTGTTCACTTCCCAAGGGCCACAAGTAATGTCCTAGAGGAGAAAATGTTGAGTCTGCAAGTCTACCTTAGAAAGCAGAGAGATTCATGGATAACTGTGTGGGAAACATGGGAAAAGTGCTGAGGGTTCTTGGCATATTAAATATTGAGAGAAGTAAGGACAAGTCCTCCATGAGGACTTTGCACGTGTAATTGTGAAGTTGGTTTTGTGTTCTAAATAGATGACAACTTATAGGCTTATTGAATTGTTAGCATCCAACATTCTTTTTTGTATTATGTGAACAGTCTCACAGTGGTCTGTGCCACACAATCGCTTGAAAAGTGTTTGGAAAGGAAAAGTGTGCAACCTAGAGATTTCTGTCCTCCGCTCTCAATTTCCTAGACTTGTGCATCCTATATAGGGCTGGGCATTTGAACTATTGAAAGCAGAGTAGGAAGCATAAAATGCAATTTGAATATTCTCAAACCATGAAAACATTTTGTTCAGCTCCCCATATATTGACATAGGGATAATTATGACTTATCCTCTTTTCAACATAAAAAATGCCGACCACTTCTAAATATTCCTCTTTATATTGCAACTGTTGAACGATTCTTTGTAATAAAGATGGTTCCCATGGTATTATTTTCGTATTATAAATTACTTGCCAAACAACAGCTTAGTGAAGACAGCCTTATTCCAAATAATTTTTAAAAGTTGACTAAGAACCAGGTAATTCCTGCTCAACTGCTTTTTCTCAATAAAGAATTAAAATTCATGCTTAGAAATGTGTCAAAGTCTGAAAACTGTAAATTCATTCATCTTTGCTTCTCTTTGGCACTGTCACTTGATCAAGAGTTTTCTCTTTTTTTAATACTGAAATGAGGAGGACCAGTAGTTTTGGACCAGTGCTCTCAGGATAAAACTAATTGACATTCTGCAGTGTAAGGAGTACACAGATGCAGATTTTGGACTTGATTAGTGGTGGTGAGAAATGCCTGTGTTTTATATAACAAACACAAGTTGGAAGTTTAAATCAATGTGCTTCCCTGAAACTCTGTATTTCAAAAGATTTTTAGATGCAGAGAATCTAGATGTTACATTCTGCCCTTTTTTCTCTTTTAAATCGGCACTATTGATTTGATTGTTTTCAAAACAGTATGAATAAAGTGAGTATATGTCTACATATACTTGTTCATTGCCTAGTGTGAGGAATGGCTAATTGTAAAATCCAGCTCTGATTTAAAGCCTTTACAGCCATACTGAAATCAGTAAGAACAATCCAACCCTGCCAATTCCCACACAATTTTACAAATACCACTCAAAACAGAATTTGGATCTAAAGCCCTTTAATTGTTAACAATTCTTCTACAACTCAAGCCTTACTCACAGGGAAATCACAATACCTTCAATTACTCAGGCAATGTCTGGAAGATCCATCTTTCTTGTGGGAAAAAAAGAAAGAGTAAAACAAAAATAAGTCACCACTCCTGACTGCAGTGGAATCCCCAAAGGCTGACAACTTATTTCACTGTGTACTGTCCTCCTAGTTTCCCCATGACCCGGATCTCTTGTTACCAGGGTAAGTGTGTCAGATGTTTGTAATTACATGACCAATTGCAACTGGGTTTGGCCTATTTCCACCATCAAGTCAAGCATCAGACTTGAGCTTGTATATACTATCCTTAATTTCTTGGTAGCTTGCTGACAGGCCAGCCAGCCAGCATGACTTCGTGTATATTAATGTAATCCACAAGAATTGCTCTTTAACCCATGTCTAGCCTTGTTGGTCTTACCTGCTTCTTTACTCCCGCATAATAAAGTGATTCTACTTTAAGTAATGGTCTTTCAGGCATGTCCTACTCAGGCAAATCAACACTTTTGATCTTTAACAGTTTGTAACAAATACATCATCCTATTACATTAAAAGCATAGAGTAGCAAGGGAAGGCTTAGACTGCCAGTGCTAAGGCCTTATTACACCTTCTAACAATCAGCGATAGTAATTTATTTACATAAGGGATACTAAGTGCCAGATTTTGATAAAGAAAAATTAATCACCAAGTAGAAAATCAGGGAGCCAGTAATCAAGACTAATTGCAGTCACTGTGGAAAAAAAAAAATCACCATAAACAGTAATTATAAAAACATATGCTACACATAAGGATTCACATCACGGATATAGGAGTTAACTTTAAAACAGAAAAAATTGAGCAAAATAGTTTAGGAAAAAAATAGAAGATAGTTGATTTAAAAGAAAATTTTATTAGATGGCTAAAAAAGTTCCAATCTATCAGAAGGGACATCTTTGCCTTAGAGCCAATCTTGGCCTGATGCCTCAGGTTTTAGCGTTTATATATTTCAGATTCTGTGCTGCTTTAGTGTGTGGGTCTGGGCTTCATATTAAAGGATGGTGAGCTCTCTTCACAGAGTAGGTAGACAAAACAATTCCTTCTCCAGCTGGTGACACAAGGACAGCCGATCCAGATCTCAGGCCCAAGAGCATAAACGAGGGTGGACTGAAGAGAGAAGGACAAGGATAAGACTTCATGGGCTAAAGTTGTAATTGGACAATTGACACCAATATGGTAATGGACCAGAATTTATAAAAGTGTGAGAGCCCATGACCAGTTGTGCATTTTGTGACCATTTTGAGTTCATCTTGGGTGTGGCCCTGGCTGGGCTCTTGTGCTGGCCAAGGTGTATCCATTGAGTTCCCCTAATAAAAACCTACTTTATTCTTTAACTCCATCTAGTCTCTGTTCTAGGCCAGCCTTCACAAGGCATGAATGTAATGCCAGCAATGAAGCCGGGGCTGGCCTTGTAAATATTAAATTATATGTAATGAAAACTACATAAGGAGGCATATATGATCATGAAATGTAGAAAAATGTTGGCATCACACAAAACAAATGAAAAGCTGAAGATTTTTAGAAAATGTGTTCTTCCTAGGCCTGCTGTTAAATGGAGATGACAAAGTTATTATGAAGGAAAAAAATAGAGGCTTAATAAATATTTCTGTTAATTCATTGATAATAGACCATGCTTTTTTCTATCATAAGGGGAAATTAAAAGTGTTTTCCAGTTCTCTAGCAACTTAGGGCAATATTGAACATCTGGAAAATAAAAATTAAAAAAAAAATAGAAGCTCATTCAAAAAAACCCCAAAAAACTGACATGTGATACAACATCAATATAAGCGGGTTTTTGAAGATAAAATAATAGTAAGTGAATTAAATTAAGTTGAATTAAATAGGGAAAACCTCAGGAGAAAAAAAAAAAAAAAGAAACAACAAAACCCAAAAAACAACCAACCAAAACAACCCCACAATTTTCTGGAAAGTAAAGTCATATAGATTCAAATGGCATTAGGTACAAATTTTTAAGAGTGAAGGTTTGGATTAAGCTAATAAAACTGGTGGATTCTCTAGTTTTCTGTGTTTTGGATTCAAGCCTAGCTAAATTGCTGGAAAATGTGTTTAGTCAAACACAAGGTAGCCCAATAAAAGGGGAGCTGTGTGATACATCTGGGAAATGGCCTGTGAAATACTGGAGATTGAAATCAGATGATCAAATATCCACTTCTCATAGTAAACTCTGTAAACCTCCTTCAGTCAACTATAGACACCATAAATTTTACTTTTGATAGTGCTCAGGTTATAAATATCTAAAGACTATAGATGTCAGTCACACTAGCTAGAACAGGTTGTAAAACTGCTATTTAAATATATTGGTAAAACCAAATCTAGTGGTAAAATGTCCTGCAGAGATTTCTTTTCCTTTCACTCCATTCTTGGAAAGAAACATTCCTCTCTTATGTAAAGTTGTGTTTTCAGCAAAGAAGAAATTTATCTTCTTTTCCATCTCTTCCCTTATATTACCCTCTGTAGCTGTTCCCTGTACTCACTTACAGGAACTCCCTGCAGCAGGACAATGGTCAGCACAGCTACCTGTGCTGTGCTTGTTTCTGGAACATGGAGGGAAGCAGAGATGGGATGTTGACAGCTGGGTATTTCCTCAGCTGCAGAGACAGGCTCCATGGTTTTGTGGCAGCCATTCTCTTCTGTGCAACTACTGGGGCTTTCCACAAGGTTTTTAAATTTTTTGACATTGGACATTGCAGCTTGGGAATTTGTATCTGCTCTTTTATGAATTAGATGGACAAAAGCATAGCTCATGCAAAACTGCGATTCAGATAATGGTGCAACTTCACGTTTCAAAATAGGCCCAGCAAAGAAAGACCTGGTAGCTTTGTATCCAACCAATTATATATCTGAAATGACCTTACAAAGAGGAACATTTGCTCACAGAGAAACTGCTGCTGTAGTCACTGTCCAGCAGGCTGAAACCACAGCAATACAGTCAGGTGAGAGACAGGTTTTGCAGATTATGTGGGAGCAATAGAAGAAACAGGCAGCATTTTCTGTCTCTATCTTTCCAAAGATCCAGGCAACCCCATGATGCTGCTAGTTCTGGCAGTCCTCGCCATGAAAGGACAAAGCAGTCTCACAGCAAAGGTCACTTTCTGAAGCTTTTTGTACTTTGAGTTCCATTCTCTCCTAAAATAGCATTTCTTCGTGCTCTTTCCATGTGTATGCCAGTAGACAAGCTTCCCAGCAGAAAGGCTTGGCTGAGGGGTTTATAGCTGGCAGAAATCAGGAAGTGTAATGTACATTGACACAATTCTCTGTACCATGAAGAGTGTCATTGCTACTTTTTTAGAGCCATTCTGTGACTTCTGGCCCAGGGGAAAGAAACTGGACAAAATTCCAATTCTGAATATTCTTGGCCTGGGTTTTCCCATTAAAGGTTTAGTATGAAAGCTAATTATTTTCTAGTCCCACTATCTGATAACAGTCCATACCAATATCCATCTAAAGAAATTAATATGTTCCAAAATTAAAGGTTAAAAGCTTCTATCTTGAGGAAAACTGGTTTTGCAGCTTGATCTGTTTGAGGTTATTTGCAGAAAAAGCACCTGTACTTCACAGAGAAGAGAGAGGGAGGAGTGGAGAGGGTTGAGGTATGATCCATCAAGAAAAATTTCTTGAAAAGAAAATGTATTAGGTTCTTATTCTCATGTGGGTTAGGTATGTTTTACCTACTGGATCTTGTTCTGTCTGGTACTTGCCCAGAAATTGCTGTGACACAGAGACTGTCTCTGCCATTTGCCGTGCTGCACCTACCAAAAGGATCATTAACTAACACTGCCAAGAATCATCACAAGAAAATGGCATAAGCTAAAATTATCTATATAAGCTAAAAACCTGTTAAACAGGCTAAATAAGTTAAAGTCAAAGATATACAGGCAAAAACCCCTTTGTTAAATGCTTGAATGAAAAAAAACCCTAAGAAATCAACCCTTCTCGCCAGTCTCAAAACAGTCTCAATAATAAAGGGATCAATTAGATAAATGAAAATGTGATAATAAGAAGGAACCATCGCTCTCCTGCTGAGTACAGTTTGCTTCTCTCAGAGATTGTGGTGTCAGGAAGCAAACTACAGTGCAGTAAGGAAGAAGGCAATTTCCTTTCTCCCCTCATTCTTGCAAAGTCTAGAGAGCTGTTACTGAAATCGCAAACTCTAATCCTGACTAGAAATTAACTTATCATCTTGATTCAAAGCTAAGGGATTTAGATTTGTCTTCAGACAACTTCATGGGATTCTCCAGTGAATTAAAATGTTCCAAGTTTCCCAAGAAAGGGATTGTGAGTGACAATTGTGAGTGCCGCATGATTCTGATGGAACAGTGATAGTTTGGTGAGTCTAAATGTAGAATGATATGTGAACAAGTGAATGTACTTTTAAAACTTCTATGTCTTTTCTATTTTCTCCACAATGGATCTGTTCCATAGATAAGGCCCAAGATCTGGGAGTGTCCCTTTAGCATCAGCATCTCTGAATGGCTTCTGTAAATCAAGGTACTGAACCTGAAAATGTTATGGATCACCCATACCTAGTTTTTTAATTAGTCCTCTCTCCTTTAGCATCTTTTTCCTTTTTTGGTCATTCTCAAAACCACATTTTTTTTTTAAATGTGTCTTTGCCCAGTTTTCTTATGAGTGCTATAAAAGTCTCTCTAAATCTCTGATAGCACAACCATGGCACTTCTTGTTTTGCTATCATTCAGTTGATGCTAAACTGTCTCTTTTCTTTACATATTCATTTTCTTGTTTTCCTGATTAAAATTCTGCCTGTCATTACTCAAATTTCAAACCCTAATTACTTGTCAAAACCATGAAAATTCTAAGAAGCCTCTTCACAGTGCAGTTCTCCAAATAGTGCCTTGTGCTTGTGTTGACTCCAACCAAATCTGTATGGAAAACATTGAACTAAAAGAATTACTTGAGTATTCAAAACCTTTTGCTGAATCAAAATTAAATCCATCTTGATCATTGTAATTATAAAATGTGGAAGCATTTCCTCCCAAATAAAAAACTTGGAATTACTGGAGGCTCCTCCTTCTGGGGTGGTAGCTAGCAGTGTCAGGGAGGAGTAGCCTCAGAAGCCAGGTCATTAAAGCTGCTGAAGAGACAGTCCTTTGTCAGAGCTGTAGAGTCCTAATCTAAATATTTTGGTACAGTGAGTCTTGAAATGCTGCTCAAATGCTGGCCCCCTTGAAATGTCACGGCTCTTCCAGAGAGCAGTAAATGCTGTCAAGGAGGTAATGAGGTTAATCAAAACTTAATTTCTAATAAAACCTCTCATTTAAGACAGTTCCTCAGAGGTCAGTGAGAGACGTGAGTTATGAGCATATATGACTTCTTTGCACCTCTAGCATCTTTGCTGCTCTTGCATTTGTTATCTCAGCATCAGTTCATTGGTGCTAAGGATATAACCTAGGCTATCTTCTTATTATTTTTTGAATATTTTCTGTTAATTTCTCTGTTTGCTAGCAAAAAGCAACCAGTGTATCAGAAATTATTAGCACAGCAATGCCAATTAAAACAGCAAATAATATGCATAGTGTGCATCTTGGAAGTGTTCAGTACAGTTCTGGTTCTGTCTCAAGGGTGATGACAAAGCTGGAGGAGGCACAGAGATAAGGGAAAAGGACAGTTAAAGGTATGGAACTGCTATATAATAAATAGACAAGTTGAATAGACTGGCTGAGAGATAATTATAGAAACATCTGTGAAAACAAGTGGCTAGAAAAGACAATTACAATTTTTTGTTATAACCTGTTTCATCCAATACAAAAGCAAGAGACTTTCAAATGAAAGAAGCAGATGACTAGATAAAAGCAAACAAAAGAAGTAAATTTTTATACAATATTCAATCAAGCTGTGAAAAGTTTCCCTGCAGAAAGTTGTGGTTGCTACAAGTTTACATAATTCAAAGAGTGACTGGACATTTTCAGGAAAGATAACTTCAGCCATACTAAAATGCAAACCTGTTGTCTTATGTGCAGTGGTACTGTGCATAAAGGTATACAACATATGTTTAAGACATCCATTGTGTACACCACAATTGGATTAAACAATTGTATAACACAGTTCTAATAAACGTAGTGACAATATCTCTGGCTCAGGAAGTCTTCAACTGATTATTTGCTGGATGATTGCCATGAGAACATTTGGAGGAAGCACTACTGTGAGTGTAGTGTTCTTATTGCCTTCATCAAGTATGCTAACCGCTGTTCTCCTGGGAATTGTTGTTGTTTTCTTCCTTTTCTTCCTTTTCTTTTCCCTCTCAAGAGAATACTAGCCCTACTGAATTCGGTGCCACAATCTGCTCTACAAAATGTTTCACCAAACATCCCATAACTAGGGGATATTACCATCTGTTCCTGGTGCCTTTAAGTTTGGCTGCTGTGACAGGCACAAGGTTGACTAAAATGTTGCTCCACTCTGCTGGATGGTGCTTTTTTTCTATCAGTGAATGATAGAAAAGGGAATAAAGGAGTGAGGTGCTGGGGTTTCCTAGGGCCTTGTCTATGCCTGCCCTTGTATTCAGATTCTGTGATTTCCAGAAGCACCAGTCCTATTACCAGTTGTTGGATATTGGCAATTTCTTATGATCCATGTTCTGGGAAAAGGACAGTTATTGCTAAGAGGAACGTAGCTACACTTGTGCTACCTATGACAAACAGTACAGTAACTCCTTTGTAAGGCTGAATCCTGGGCTAGTTGGATCCTTCTGACTCTTCTGGCCAATTTCATATCCTTAAATAACATGAGGAAAATATTTTTCTTGATCATACTACAGTTTCTATTTAAGCTGACTCTTTCATAGTAACATTTCTAGGATAATTTGTTCAGACTAATAGCTAAATATCCTAGTGAATATGAGGTTTATGAGACAAGTGTCTTGAAAAGGTTGCTGTGTTAGTTTGGAAAGGGCATTGTGGTTATTGTAGACAGCAGCTTGCAGCCTGTCTGGCCATGATTCTATATCCATTTACAGCTGGATCAGCAAGGAATTGGCTCCAGACTTGTGTCTGTAAACTAGGCTTGAGTCCACAGCTCCAGATCCACAGCAGGAGACTTGATTGAATCCCAGGGGTCCTGCATTAGCCACAATCAGAGTAATCAATGGAGCTCACTGTAGTTAAAAAAATATAACAGAATGTCAATACTCTTTTTTTTTTTCTTTTTCAGAAGCCAGACAGGAATAGGAATAACAAAGCAGCTAATGCACAAGCTGTTATGAAAGTGGTACTGGGAAATTGTGCTAAAATGGACACTTTTGTCTTCCTAGTACCTCCATCTGATATATAAAATCTTATGAGGGAAAAACTTCCTTGCAATATTTTGCAGTTTTTTGAAGCATACAACTAGAACGAAGTTGTCACTATAATTTCTTCCATCTGTTCCCTTTGGCTACAGGTACAAGACTGTCAATTCATCATACACAAAAAGAAACCTGGGGCCAAATTCTCTGTTGGCATAACTCCACATAAGTCTTGGACTTGATCTTCCCATGAAGAACTGATTTGGAAAAATTCAGTGGAAAAACAAGAGAAAAATGGAAATAGTAGTACGTGACTATTCTCATAGTTCATAGAATCAGAGAAAAGATGTCAGGATACTGTTTGTAACAGATTTCTGAGACAAATACCTTCAAGAACCAAACACCAACAAAGTATTGAGGCAGTAAGCCATGCCCATTTTTATATGCAATAAGGAATGCCTGGCATTGTATCAATAGCAGATGCTGGATGCATTGTCATAGAATTTTAATACTTGGCCATCCCTTTTTGCAGATTGCTGTTCTTGCTATCAGAAACACATTTCATCTCTAGCTATTAATCAGTCTGTGAAATGTTTTGGAATAAAAGATGGACAAGTGGACCTGATGGGGGTCATAGTTTTTTCATACCATATCTAATATAGAAAGGTTTTAGAAGAGGAAAATGGGCCCTCTGTTTTCTTTTGGTCTTGAAATCTATTGTGTTTGTCAACTGTAGTATGAGAAGATTTTCTTCCACTAAAACAATTTGAAGAAGAGGTCATCATTGTTACAGGAAAGTCTACAGAGATCTTCAAAGACAAAACTTCAAAGTGAGGTGGGGCAACCCCCTCCCCAAATGTCACCTTCCACATGGGGAACCTTAAGACTTGAGGGTCTTGCATGAAGTCAGGTCCAACTGTGTCCACAGCAGGCAAAAGATTTTCATTTATGGTCAGTGTTGTCTCACCTGAAAAACTTAAAACATAGTAGTCTGAGAGAGTTGTGCCTGTTTAGCCTAAAGAAGGCTCTTGGGGAGACCTTATCACAGCCTTCCAGTGGGAGCCT
Organism: Zonotrichia leucophrys gambelii; assembly: GCF_028769735.1. Lineage (NCBI taxonomy): Eukaryota > Metazoa > Chordata > Aves > Passeriformes > Passerellidae > Zonotrichia > Zonotrichia leucophrys. The sequence continues at coordinate 66,470,553 of NC_088169.1, forward strand.
ATAAAGAAGAGAAACGTGACTTTATACACAGGGAGATTGATAGGACAAGGGGAAAAAGTAAAAGAGAAGATATTTACATTTAATGTTAGGAAAAAATTCTTTACTGTGAGGATAGTGAGGCACTGGACCAGGTTGTTTAGAGAGGTTGTGGATGGCCCAACGCTGGAAGTGTTCAAGATCAGGCTGGATCTGGCCTTGAGCAACCTGATCTAGTGAGTGACTTCCCTGCCCATGGGGAGAGGGGTGGAACTAAGTGATGTTTAAAGTCCCTTCCAACACAAGCCATTCTTTGTTTTTCTAGGACTACATGACAAATAATACTGGCATCCAAAAGAGCATTTCTATACAAACACTGTCCTATATCAGTGACCTGCTATTATGAGTTACAGCAAGTATTAGCAGTGTCTAAAGCACAGGTGAGCCTCGAGTCTCTAAGAGCCATTTGTAAGAAAGTGCAGAACATACGAGATTTCTAGAATAACCATTCTGTGTTCAACTGCTGATATTGGAAATACAGGTGTGTGCTATAAGCTGCAGATCTCTGTTTGGCCTGTAGCACCTGATTTTCCTGCATTAGAATGTAGATATGTACATATTTCTGAATGGCCTGTGCTGGTAAGACTCTGCCATCAAGTGAAAGGATGAGAGAACATGGCCTTAAATTGTACCAGAGGAGGTTCATATTAAATATTAGATTTTTTTTTCCACTAAAAAAGTGATTAGGCATTGGAATAAGTTGACCAGGGAGGTGGTAGAGTCACTCTCTCTAGAAATATTGCAAATGTGTCTGGATGAGGCACTTGAGGATCTGTTTTAAGGGTTATAATGATGGTGTTAGGTTGACTGTTGGACTCAGATGATTTTGAAGGTCCCTTCCAATCCTGACGATTCTGTGGTTCTGTGATTTCATGATCTGACTGTGTCAATTCAGAAAACATGAGCTATATCCCAGGAATTGTAATTACTCATAAGTCACTGAAACCCTTACAGGATCAGCATCTCTAAAACTGTAAGTTGGCAATTAATTGTGCACAGCATTTGGTTTGTTATGACTCATGATTGACTCATAATTCTCTTGCAGATGCAGCTGGCACCAACCCCAGGAGAGGTGACTGAGGGTGAGAAAGTAAGAATCTCATCATGGGATCATAATATTGGTAATATATTCGAAAGCTGGGGAGCAGGGATTTTGAAGAACTCTGTGATACAGGTCCCAGTAGCAGTTATAGATCTGTCTCATATTTAGATTTCTGGAAATTAGGAATCTAACTACTACAGGGAGTTTGGACTGAAATTGGTTAGTGCTGTGACTGAAGCTGATGAGACTTCTGGGTTTAAGGCAATTTGAGAAAGATCCACAAGACCTGCTTATATGCCTCCCAGGCAGGTATTACAACAAGAAGTGGACCTCTAGCCTCAGCAAAGGAGTCAGAACATGTAAATTAGGAGCCAAGGCAGACAGGATGAAGAGTTAAGACATGGAGTTCATGAAGCAATGCAGGAATCTGCTAACACCATTGTTAGAGTGATGCAGTGGAACGCAAATTCAGGAGAGCATTCAGTACTTCATTCTGTTTTCTGCATGAAGCATAGGCATGTTCTGGGTAATTTCCAAATACTAATCTACAAAACACGGGAGTTAGTGTGTGGGGAAAGATTGGTTGAACTCCATTTGGATTGGTTTCCACCATTAGAGATGAGAACCCAGATTAAGTGCCTCCATCAACTTGAGTGCTACATACACATACTTCACAGAGCAGAGCTCACCTCTTCTATGGTCTTAATCATCCAGAAAGTGTGCAAATTAGTTTGAACACCCTCCTTGATCTCAGAGGAGGCAAGTCATCTACCCTTCCTTCCAACAGTGTGTTGGCCTTAGTACTGTGCATGTGAGAGGGCCAGAGTATCCACTGCACCTCCCTCCAGGTGAAGCCTCTAAGCAGCCAGGAAGGCAAGCACAGTGTGTTCAAGAGAAGAATCCTTGAAGACACCCAAAGTCTCACAACTGTGAAGTTTAAAGGTAAAGAAAGCCTGGGTTCCCTCCTCTGAAGTGATCACCAGCTTACAGGGTCCTTGGGTAAAACCAGAAGTTACCCTGTGAACAGGAACCCTAACCTTCAGTTCCCTACACCCCACAGCATACTTTGTCTATCATGTAAAGTGATCTTTGTAAGTCAGTGCCAAATTCTGGTATGGCAGCTTTTACTGTCTAGGGATTGGCATAAAAAAACTAGGCCTCTGTGTCCCCAGAGGAGGGCCAGCAAACATGCTCAAGTGCAGGGTGATATGGAATTGGCGGGATAACAGAGTGTAGGGAACTGTAGATGAGATTGCTGCTGGAGTTGTGGCTCTGGGATAACCCTTGTGATAAGACAGTGACAAGAGGGAATGACTTGAAAATAAAAGAGGAGAGATTTAGATTAGATATTAGGAAGAAAATCTGTCCTGTGAGGGGGTTGAGGCACTGGAACAAGTTGCCCAGTGAAGCTGTGGATTTGGAGCAACCTGACCTAGTGGAAGGTGTCCCTTCCCAAGGCTGTGGGGTTGGAACTGAATAATCTTAAAGGTCACTTCCAACCCAAATCTATGGGTTTGGAATTCTATGATTCTGTGAAAAGTTGTCATTCACCTTTAGATTCAAAAACAAGCAAGCACATGATCCAAGGTATTTTTTGGAGTGATGCCATGGAGAATTTCAAGGGCTTTTAGTGGTCTGTGTAGAGATGGAATTGCCTCAGCCCCAGACCTCTTTTCTTGCTGTGTATACTAGCTATTTGAACAAAGAAAATAAGGATTTATTAGAAGTCTTTCATTCCTGCTTGCAAACATAGCTAGTTCTTCAAAATTAGGAAGGAAGTTGTTCAAAAAAGAAGTCTGTGTAAATGTTCAGTCATTTTGTTGTATCATTAATGCCTGATGACCTCGCTAGTTACATAAGACCACACTTTCTTATCAAGAGGCAGAATGATGGCCCAGGGAGATGGCCAAGATCATGGTAAGGATTAAATAGCAGCAAAGTGATAACAACAGTCTATTTCAGAGGTAAATGAAGATAAGGAGAAAGCAACAGTTACTGGACTCTCTGTTCTACAACAAATACATGGATGCAGAGAGTTTGTGCTCAGCTTTCTGCTTGTCTGCCATAGCCACACCGCCACGTGCTGTCAAAGGATCACTCAGAGCTACTGAGTGAATGGAGCCATCAGGGTTGCTCCTGTAACAGAGCTGCTGGTGTGCTCCCTGGCAGGTCACACGCTCAAAGAGCAACACAAAGCTGGCCCGCATCCAGACCCAAATCGTGACAATGATGTCAGGCAACAGTGAGGAGAGAGAAAAAATTTCATGGAGTTTCTCATCATCTGAGTGGAACTGTCAAAGCTTTGATTCATGCCAGGGGTTCTGCTTGTACAGCAGTTTTCTGTGCTGCTTGATAATGCATGTCGGAGGCATTTTATTGGAACCCTCTTTAGGACGTGCCAGCTGTGTGATCAAGTACTCCGAAAAGTTCAGTGATTACACTGCTGCAGGCTTTCAAGAAACCAAGCCGTCAGGAACAATTTATGGCCCAGCTCTCTCTCTGCTGCCGTGTTTTGCTCCTGATGAGATGCAGAATCCCTGAGGGCCTGGTCTTATATCATGTGAATGAGTAAAGCTTTGAAAAATTGATATTTTATAAAATTCATTTAACTGATAACACTACGCAGTCACCTTCCAAGCTTCCTTGACTGTCCCGCATCTCTCATTCTGATTTGAAATGGATTTTGTTCTTCAGAAGTACATAGTAATTCCCAGTGGTGATTTTTACTGATAGCTTATACTAGAGCTCAGCTGTGCTGCTCCTGAATTTCTAATCAGCTTAGCAATGACAGAACTGCTGTCAGAGATTTTCACTACACCAATTTTATATTCAAAACTAGACAAGCAAAAAAAAAAAAAAAACCATAAAAATATTTTTTCTATACTTTATCACAAAAATTGGATAAAATAAAAAGAGGTGTACACTTTTCACCCATGGGACATCTTGTGCTAATCCCTGGAAGTTGGCAGAAGGAATGACTGGCTGCGTGAACAAGTTACTGCAGGGCACGTTTATACCACAGCTCCTATTCTGCTGTGAGAGCCTGTCAGAATGTTTTCAAGCCACAGCCAATGTGAGGTAGCTTAGCCTGTACTCATGAAGGTACAAAACCACTTGACACTTGACCACAATTTAAAGAACAGTCACTGCAGTGGCAGTCACAGTTTGTGTCGCCTGCCAGTTGTTTGTGTTGCTGTATTCAAAGTATCAGAGAGGTTATCATCAAAGTGGACTTCTCAGGATGCTTAAATACTGTAAACAGAAATCAGAGATTGTGTTTGGTTGTATTATTGGATGCATATTTATCATATTCTTAGTTTCTTTTCTGCACAGACTGGTCAAAGACTTCCTGATGACCTTTAGCAACCACTTTGGCTCCAATCCTCAGAGATAATTAGTCCCACATTTCCACTGAATTAATGATTAATCAACTTTGGTGGTCTAGGATTAATCCTCATTTCCTCAATTGAGGAATAATAGCAGGAGGCAATAACATCCTTGTTATCCTTTTTGTCTATACAGCCTGCAGTGTGCTTGGGAATGAACCACAATTACTGCAGTGACCACAATGTAGTGTAGATCTGCCTAGATTTGTAGTAGGTGTTTTTGTGTTTTGGGTTTGTTTGATTTTTTTCCCCAGAGTGATAGCTCCATGGTGGGAGACCATGCTACGAGCTTTTGTAGAGACAAAAGGCATTTATCTCCTCTGATGGCTTTGAAACCAAACCATCTCATGTAAAATTTGTAAATATTGCCAGCTACTGATTGTCACATTCAAATGTTTATTTCTCTATTTGCCCAAGAAGGCGTATATGCCACATTTGCTTAGCAGTCAGTGAGGAATGAAGCTCTCCATGACACTTATTTTGGATTTGATGACTAAACAAACTTACATCTTGTGAACTGGGTGCAAACTTACTCTGAAAGAATCTAACCTTTTTCATTCTAGGCACATTCACACCATGGATGCCTCAAGACCATTTAACATTTTTAAATCAGTGAGAAGATTAATTTAAAACCTGAAATGGATGCTCTTTTTGTCTGTAATCTCTGTAATGAGAAAAAACTGCATTTCAACAGACAAATTGGTTTAATTCTCAATAATTGTGTGTATGAGGACTGAGACATCCTTCATCCTTGGGTTCGTCTTTCTCTGAAAAGTGTTAATCTATTGTGAAAGAGCAGTGAATACTATGCAGAGTATTAGAGGGGACAAGTTCCTTTCTAGTCATCTGCTCTCAGTGAGCCTGTGTCAAGTCACACATCAAGTTAGCTTAATCACATGAGGTTGCAGAATTGTGCAGGGATGTAGAGAACAACAACACTGCAAGAGAAATAAGGAATTCCTGGCTCACCAGCTGGTGCTGAAGGTGTTAGGATGACTTATCTTCTATTAGTGCCAAATACCAAATTCAAAGTGGTGCTACTACTAGAACACACTGATGGTATGTCAGCATTGTATGTGGGTTTTGTGTCTTTTTGTGTGAACTAGCACAGGGTTAACAAGCTTAGGAAAGTAGACTGACCGAGTATGAACCTACAATCTGCCAAGCTGCTGAGCCATCCCCTTAGTGTTTCAACTGTCCAGCACTCTGGATAGATGTCAGTCTTGGTTCTCGGTGACACAATACAGCATTTACATTCCTGTAGTTTTAGAAATGATTGTCCCTTAAGAAAACCCCCAGGGACTTAAAAGGCCAAATTTGGGTGCTTCTGGATTTAGAAAGAGATTTCTTAATTCAGGAAGACAAAATGAATATTGTGTCTTGAATTGAAGGCAACCAACAAAAAGGAATATGCAACTTGGTTTATCCCCACATTTAAAATTACAAATGTCATCAAAAACATGCTTTCTCATCAGACAGCTCTTTCTTGGGTTAAAAATCAGCCAGAATAAATGTTCTTAAGGCTCTGTGAAGGAGCTAAAATGACTGTGCATCCTTTGTGACTACCATCACACTGAAAACAACAGCTGGGATTTAAAGAAACTGCTCACAGTAAACAATCAGTTTAGCAGGTGTACACATATTGATTCTTTAAACAGAATAATTTGTCTCTTTCTATAAAAGATCTGCCATATTGTATTACAAAGGAACTCTAGTAACTAGTTGGTTTTATTCTATTTTTAAAAATTATGATTCATTAAGTCCAAAGTAATTTTCCCCAAATCCTTCTGAGAGTTTGTCTGTACTAGCAGGAGAATGGAAAAATTCCTTAATTCTATAATTCTATAGTTCTTAATTCTATAATTAACTAATCACTGAGGATTTAACAGCAAATGCTGTTGTTCTACCTGCCTTTGCTATGGCTTCATTAATTTTACAGAATATATCAGAGTGCATTAGTCTGATTTATTGTCAAAAATAATTATTGTGCAGTCATGCTCTGGAAAGCAGATATGTAAAAATGCCATCTTCTTACACAGAGATCATTCCTGTGAGCATACTGTCAGATCTGCCTATTTTGTGGTAGAAATACTCTTTTATGTGTTTCAGTTCTTCAAGCACCTTGTTTACATAATATCAATAACACTGAATGTGTTGAATCCCTCAAGGGCATTCTCATCACTGTGATCACCGAACATGGGGTCATGGAGTTGTGCACAAATTTTAGAAAAGCACAGCTGGGGGATCTTAGTGCTGATGAATCTTGAGTGAATTCACAGCTTGATTTTCCATAGGCATCAAAGCAGACATAATGACAAAATAATCTAGTCTGAGTTTTAGAAAGCAGGCAGAATTTCCAGGGCTAGGAGAGTACATCTCTACTGACAGAAGCAATGTGTTTGATCTGAAAGTAATTAAGCTATAACAAATGTGGAACCTCAGAATGCCATTTTAAATGTCTTCCATTTTCAAATCCCACTATAAAACTAATCTCTAAGTGTCCAATGTAACATTTTATTGTGTAAGAGCCTTGTTTCAGTGAGGCTGCTCTCTTAATCATGTTGCTTCATTTCTTTATTAATTCACATAACATAACATTACAGGATGTCCATCTTTGTTCATTGTTGACTTGATCCTTGCAGCCCTAAGTAACTTAGTTTTATCAGAAATATCACACCAACCTATTACCCACCTACTCTTCCAGCTCTTTCCCTTTTTATGTCAAATACCAAAATATCTCCCTCCAGTCTGAAAAGCAAACAATTGCTCCTGTTTAGTTTTATATCTCTTTGCCATTTACTCATCCATAAAAGCACTGTCCTCCTTGCTCTGTTGTTGCGTAGTTCCCTAAATGATCTTTGGCAATGGGATTAATCAAGTCTTTTGGAAATCTGAGCAGTTAAAATGACCTTGATAATCTCCATCCATACTCTTGTTCAATCATTTAAAGACCTTGTTCATAAGGCAATATTTCTCCTCATAAAAACCTTGATTATACTGCTCAATTAGATAATTTTTATTCAAGTGCCCACTAATTCTAATCTTCATTAAATTCATTTAATATGCCTAGCAGAAGCATTAGGATTACAGATCTAGAGTTCCTCAAATCTCCTCCAGAGTCTTTTTCAAAATTGTCATCACACCAATTTGCCACCCTCCAGGTTTTTGGTATGAAAACAATCCAGCACAACAGCTTCCCATACTACTGTGATTTATTTATTCATAGAAATATAACAAGCAGAGAGAACAAGATTGAAACAAGCAGAGCCTTTATCCTTTTCCTTCCTTCCCAACTCAGTTATTTTATTTTAAAATTTAGGTTCCTCAAGACTTACCCAAACAAGTCATCATATAACTTATTTTGTCAGTGTCTCCGCTGGTCTTTCTGCAACCAGTTGCTGACGAATCACCTCTTTTGATTTCTTCAGGAAACTATATAACTCTTTAATAACCTTGGGGAGCAAGCTTTCAGTCTTGGTTACACCATTATTTAACTTGGTTTGGAGCTTTGATATTCCCATTTTGCAGACAATAGCTAATTGTTTTATCTCAGTTTCTTTTTTTTCCCCTCCCTTTTGACTGTTTCTTATTCAGTCTGCTGCCCTTCCTACCTGCAGCAGCCTGGTTACCAAAGCAAGTCAATATTTGCTCCACTGTGCCATATCTAAACTTTGTAAGTACCAAGGAAAATATTCATAACATTGCCGGTGCACTCTCCTTGGGTTCAGACCTGTCCCATAGTGGAGCTCTGCAGATGAACTTCAGGTGGCTTGAGTATTCTGTGCTGGTTTTCCAGCATGGGCCATGAAGCCAACAGGACAGGACCGGGAGAAAAAATCTGCACATGGTTCAGAAGCAAAGAGGAGAGCATCTTGCTTTTAGTTCATGTAGGGGTAAAAAGGAGCTCAAAGCCCACATTAGGAGGGCAGAAGATCACAAGGTAGCAGAATACAACTATCCCATGACATGGGCTAGTTCTGGAGTCACAGGTTTCTGATAGGAAGCATGAAAACATGGGTTGATAAAGGCCAAGTGCAGCTGATGCTTTCCTGAAGTTGGAACACAACCCTCCACTGCTGTAAATGACAATTCAAGCTGCTGAAGAGATTTCAGTAGAGTTTGACAACCTGCACTGGCTCTGTGCTCGATGTACATTGGAAACAAGGGCAAGTGTGGAAGCAAAGGGCTCCTCAGCTCCCCACTCTTTGTGCAGTCCAGTAGGGTGCAGCCAAGCTGATGGACGGTAATAGGCATCTGTGGCTTATGTCTTACAGTTTAGCAATTCGATGTGCTGGGCTTGGCCACAGGTGTATCTTTGTATAATTAACAGAAGTGACCATAGCAACCTTTAATTCAGTGGCTGCCATTAATTCTACTTAAAGGAGAAACAAATGTGCAGGTGAGTGCAGAGTTTCAAGCATTCCCCAAGATACCAAACTAAATTGTAAACTACATTAAACAATAAAAAATTACCAGGGAAGAGATAAATATTCACTGTACTTTTCAAACTAACTGTGTAGGTGCTTGCACAGCCCATGCTTGGCAAATGGCCTGAAGACAACCATAAGCCCCAATCCAATGCTATTAAAGCCGAAGAGCGACAATCAATGGATTAAACAATAGCCAGGGGACTTCGAAGAGAGCTTTGAAACAAGGGAGGAGTCAGCCTGAAAAGGAGTATAAAAGAAGCTAAAAATTGGGTTGGGGGAAATACCTTGAAGGGTAACCCTCAGTAGTCACACCTGGTTTGACACTTCCAGAATCTGCCCTGTCAGCCTTGCTATCACTGCTTGCCTCAAACAGATCATCATCCTTATGGAATTCCTCAAGGAGCTGGAGCAGGAATTCCATGCTCAACAGGCACCATGGCTGCATGAGGCACAAGAAGTGGGGACCCACACTCAAGGTGCGTGTAAGGGGGCTTGTGGAGGAACCTTTCTTAGTCCATAGGAGACATGGTTTATCTCTGGTTTATTTATACCAATAACGGTATAATTGTTATTGATCTAGAATGTTCTGCAGGTGAGTTATATGTCATTAATAAATCAATACAATGCTTTAATCCTTATTTGGCTTAAATTATGAGAGCTGGACAGTTTTCCCCTGCTTCATTATTTGGACAGTGCATGATAACACTAGAAAAATCTTTCCATTTCTTCTTTGCTAAAGAAAACTATCTAGTGGCTAACTTGAATGCAGTTATGTGCAAAGACGAAAAATAGCTGTGGGGGTTTTTTTCCCCTCTCATTTTGTTTAGATTGGACTAACTTTGGGATTGTCTTATGCACTGTTGCAATTTCATTTGGGGCTGCAAGTATAATAAACAAGTCCAAAAGTCAGTTTCAGGAGTAGTGCTGGTGAACAAAATCTGAGGTGAGGATGTCTCCACTGAAACACATTGCAAAGGTATCCCGGTCTAGTACATCCCACAGTGAGGATGTACTAGACCAGGATGTCTCACTGTGATACCCAAAAGCCAGTGATTTCCAATGCCTAACACAAGGACTCAGCAGGCAGCAAGTGGTGGCTACACAGCCTGATAGCAGCAGGAAGGACCTTCAACACTGTGAAAAACTTGCTTACTGAAATGGATGAGCAGGGAAACAGAGAGCAAAAGTAATGCTTTGGCAAGGGCTTTCAGTCTATGCAGTAAGCCCAACACTTATGTAAGTTCGATGACCGTCCCACATTTCTTTTCCATTTATGCAAATGTATTCATGCCTCAGATTCAGATCCACACTGAGACCCAGGCTGGATTGCAAAATGTTCCAAAAATCCTTTCAAGAAGATTTCCCTTTTATTACTCTTTCATAGAATTTGCTTCAATTAAAATTTTTCTATTACTTTAAGAGGTAGCTTTGCAAGTCATTGCAGAAGATACTGTACTTGACAACTGAGACAAGCCACAAATTTGGAAACAACACCTTGAGTGGTTTAAATAAAACTGAAGTGTTTTTTCCACCTTGAATAATGCAGTCAGGCTTGAAATGTGATATCTGATGCTCTATTAATTTTCCTTTAGAAAGGCAATGGCTTTTTTAGGTAGTCTTCTGTCAAAATCTTTGTATTTAAAACAAAGGAAAGTAGAACACAATACTGCTGTACTCTGGTCACCTCAAAGGGCATCACACCTTGTGGTAAGACAAATGCCTCTGATATGACAAAACACCTTGAAGTATGTATTGTTACTCCTGAATTTAGTGTAGCAAATAATTCTAACACCTTGGAAGGGCTGAGATAAGTTGAATTAGTGATTCTGCAGAGAACAAAGCCCTTCTGTGATTGTCACATTTTTTCCAGCTGCCTAATAGCAATTTCAGCAACTAGTCTTTCTGAATAAAAGTGGAGGTGTGTGCTCGGAGGTCGTATGCCACTGGTTGGGAAGCCAAGTGCCTTCAGTGGCCAGGAGTGATATTTTCTCTTAGCGTGGTTAAACAACTCATATGAGAAGGTGCTTGTGCTTTTATCAAGTGTTTGATTTTGTGATTTAGGCTGAGATCTCAGGAATGTTATTTGTTTTGCTTCTTTCCCATCACCCCCATCCTCTTAGTTGAGACTAAGGAGCTGTTCCTGTAATAAGGAGCTAAACAAAAGAACTGAGATTGAAGAAAACCTACACCAATAGAACAAAATAAAAGGAAAGAATTGGCTAAGGCTTTCAAGGAAAAGGGTGTAAATAGACAAAACCAGTAGAAATCTAGTCAGAAATGATCGAAGGGCAGATGAAAAATACAACACATTTTAATGAAGGCCACTTCCTGTCTGAAAAAAGGCTGCCACATAGGAAAACATCCAGAAATTGGTGAGGGGACTAAATTTTGCACAAGAGTTTTATCTGACTATAAAAAGGTTATGTCATAATGAGAAAGGAAAATAGGGGCATTTAGGAAGTAAAGGAGATCTAATAAAAGACCTGTTAATTGCCAAACCAGACGTGGACTCCCGGAAAATATAAACATGAAAAAGACAGTCGGTTCAGGTCATATGGGGACTGTGGTATTTATGCAGCAAATGTAAGGTTTAATTGGGAGCAGCCACATTGCCAGTTCCTGCAGAGCCTGAGCCAGCTGAGATGGTGTCTGGGAGAAGCCATCAATCCCAAATAGCTTCAATGACACTCCCAGACTTGGATGTGCTTTCCAGACAAAGACTGTCTGCTGGAACACGGCAGAAAAGGAACAGTTTGCAAGAGACTTCCAACAGTGGTGTAAGGGATGTACTAGGAAGAAGTGGATGAAGAACAATGAAGAGACTGCGTGTTAGTTGGGGGCGTCGAGTTCAGGGTGCAGGAAACTTCTCAGAAGGCAACTGAAGCTCTAAGTTGTGTGTGAGCAAGAAGAGAAAATCAGATGCAGTTTGGTTTCTCTGTAAGGGAGGAACAATCCTGGCAGTTATATTTGGATGAGGAGAAGCTTCCATCTCACTTTATCCAGTGGAGGGGATTCTGAGAAAATAAAACCCCAGATATCTGTGAAAGGAAAGCAGGAACCCCTGTGCTATAGACATTTCCTGTCCAGTGCAGCAGTGTGTAATTCTCCCAGGTGTCTGCCCCACAGTATCTCATGGCTCCATACATGTGCTGCCTAGGCACCCTTCTTGCTCCCAGGCCCTGGCTCTGCCCCAGACAATCAAAATTAGGGAAAAGAAAAGCAGGGGATGTAACAGCAGGTCTTCTTTGAATGTAACACGCCTAATTCTGTTGACAGCTCTGACACTTTACACCAATGTAATTACATTTCTGTAATGCACTAGATAGAGTAATTTATGAAGTATTACTCAGGTAATTGTCTTGATAGTTACTTTGACAGGGATAAAACCTCCCTGAATTATAAACAAAGAGCAATGATAGACATTAATGTGTTGGGTTGGAGCTTGGTGGCTTACTGCTGAGACTGCTATTACATGCTGGCTTGTTTAATGATCTGAATGAAGGTGTTAACAGGGTATTAAAACAAATCACCTGAGGGTGAGCTGAAATGGAACAAGATGAGCACAGTGGAGGCAAACCACTGATGAAAGAATCTTAAAAGAAAAGATAGTTTGGGATTTGGATTTAGAGTGGACCAGGGTCCAGTTTTCTGACTATACCATGCACAACATTCCTCTGCCCAGGTTTTCAATAGTGCTGATGGATTCCAGACTCACACAGGTGATTTGGAGCTAAAAAATTATTAAATGTGAGGTTACTATGAGATATGGCCAGTTTGGGTCTCTTTATGCAGAAACATCCCCTTGCAAAGTGGGAATCCTGCAAATACTCTCTGTGACTCTGGGGTTGCAGGAGCTGCACCACTGAGTGGGATGATGAGCATCTTCCTAGAAGAGATTGGAGAATTCAGAGAAGAGTGACAGAAGTGACTGGGAGTATTGAGGAGTTTGGTGGCGTACACACAAACACACAAAAATAGAGGTGTATGTGAGAGTGAGAGAAAGTAGAATGAGCTAATTTCTCATTGTCAACAAACATTTGCAGGATGTCAGGCAAATTTGTGCTTCATCCATATGTACTGAAAACCATCACTGGGAAACTTGTTTTGGTCCATAGCTTTGTGAAATCATAGCCTTGGCAAATCCCAGAACCTGCACTGAAAGTGTCTCTTTAATGTTTTTAATCCAGACTTTACTACTGGATTTTGCAAGGCAGCAAAATAATCGCTAAATGATAAAGATGACTTGTTAATTGAAATCCTGTAACTCAACCCTGTAAATCCAAAAATCTTTGGGCATTTCCAGAAAACCAGGATGTGGTGGTGAAGAGGTTTAACTATTCAGATGGGGGGAGGGGGGGCAGGGGGGCATGAAAAGAAAATAAAATGTATCTGAAATAATGTTTTCAGAATGCGTATTTTAGGGTAATACAAGCAAGAAAGAGAAAGAATTCTTTCAGAGGTGATCCCATCCCATAAAGCCTAGGTTTCTAGAAGTTCACTTTACAATTCCTTCACTGTGCATACTCAGCAATGAGTAGTTTTATTTGCAGCACCCACCCTGGGATGTCTGTCTGTCTGTCTATCTATCTATCTATCTATCTATCTGTCTGTCTGTCTGTCAACTTATCTTTAAAACAAATTAATACCAAACTGAAGAAACTAAATAGTCCCAGTGAATGGCAATAGAGTATGTAATTGTGGTAAGGCCATTTTGATAAAAGGGCTCAGAACTGTGGCAGCACCACCTTTAAAGGTTGTAAATAACTGATCTAACCTATCAAACATACTGCCCAAAATGGTATTTACAGCATTTCCTGATTTAACTGTAGAGACTTTCCCATTGCATGCTCATCAGGTAGGCTCACTGAATTTTCCAGGACTCGGAGATGCTTGGAGAATAATTGCTGATAGAAATTCAAAACCCAAATGAGCCTCTGTATGTTGATATCCAGATGAGAGGTATGTAGCTAAAAATACCCTTTGTCAACCGAGGTTTTTTTATGCACCAGCTCCACTTGAAATTTGCTACAGACAACCAAGATGAGCAGAGTCTGCTTGCAAGGAATATTTTTCACTCCCCCTTTGATCTAAAGCAGATGTTACAGATTATCAGCAGAAGGCCTGTGTTGCATGCTAAGTCAATACTGCTCAGTAAAAGGTATTGGTAAAGATAATGTGAGAGGGGATAGGCCATGTATTACTGCTGTCAAATCACCCAACTGTTCCACTGCAGCTTTTATTGCAGAGGTTTTTTAGGCTTAGCATAAAGTATCATGTACATAGGACAGTTAATAATTTCAGGAAAAACAAAGGAACTAGGAAAATCCAAAGAAAATAGGAAAATGGGGTATTTCCTGAAGGACCTCCATGCAAGGGGAGGCAGCTGAAGTCACTGTAATGTTTCACCTGAATAAAACCCAACATACTTTAGGTCATTGCTGATGTTTTTGAGTCCCCTCTTTCCCCCCACAATGGAGGCTGAATTAATGTATAATATGATTAGATCCATCCTGTGGACAGCTCACCAATACTTATCCCATAATGGAAATTATCTGCTCTTCCTCTGCACCACTCTGAGGGTCTCTGTATGGCAGTGCACACAGTTCAGCTCCTGACTCTCAGTTTCTCAAAGCAGATGTTTTACACATTTTCAGAGATGTGGTTGCCTGAATACAAATTAGTAGAAGTGGCAACGGAAATGGCAGTCGGTGGTATTTGTAACTCAAATGAAAACATTCACATTTACCAATTGCTCTGTTTCTGGAGCTCTAATATAATGTTAGCTATTTTTCTTGTCTGATTACATTCTCATTCCAGTATGTATTTCTTTTTCCCTTTAAAAGTCAGTAACTTGGTCTCTAAACAGCGGAAAAATTAAACACCAATTAGAGCAATTAGAAAATCACTAATTTTGTCTGCTAGGTCTGGTTCTGCGTTCCCTTTGGATGTGTAACTTCCAAGGAGGTCAACAGGAGGTCTGTGTGCAAACATGCATTAGGATCTAGTCATAAAGGAAAATTTGATTAAGGTTTTATAAATAAATGACTTTTTTTTTCCTTTGATTGATGAAATAATTGAAAAAATTAATCACAGGTCTATTTGAAGTAAATTTTCTTCACAAAAAAATTATTCTATTTTTGATAAAAGAATTTCAAATCTACTTTTTAAACAGGATTGTTTAAACTGGTTTACCAAGGTTGTTTCATTTAATCTATTGAGACATGCTTTGAGTACTCATTTTTAAAATAGATATGTCTGAGTCACCTTTAAATACAGTCCAAAACAATCTGAGAACAGTGCTTGTTTCCAAAATGTTGTAATAAAACATTTCAGCTAATAACTTCTATTTGAAGTAAATTTTCTTCACAAAAAATATTCTGTCTTTGAAAAAATAACTTAAAATCTTTTTTTAAAATGGGATTGTTTAAACAGGTTAACCAAGATTGTTTCATTTAATCTTTAGAGACATGCTTTCAATACTTCACTTTAAAATAGATATGTCTGAGTCACCTTTAAATATAGTGCAAAACAATCTGAGAATAGTGCTAGTTTCCAAAATGTAAAAACATTTCAACTAATAATGCTGTTTATTTAATTCAAATAATTTTGACAGAAATACGTCAAGCTCATTACAGTAAACTGTGACCTGTCTTTTCCAGTGAGCAGAGAAGGCAGGAAATATCTGCACAGGACTCTGCTGCAGATTTGGCTGCTTGGAGGCTAATTCCAGTAGGATCACTGCCCAGTGCCTGCACAGTATTTGTTTCAGAAACAGGACAGGTATCTTTTTTTCTGCTGAAAACCATGGTTCCTACCTTGATTTCCAAGCTGCTGCATTGTTTTAAGCATAGAAATTTTAAGTTGTCTTTAGATTTAATGGAGTAGTAGAAAGACTGGGGGCAACAATTGGGTTTCTTCACTGTAAATCCTCTGATCTTTGAGGATGATGTACAGCAAAGTCAGTCCCTCACTTCTGTACTCTGCCTTACTCTCATTCTCCTTCTGTTTCTTTATTCTCTTTGCCACAGCCCTCATAGCAGCAGACATTTCCAGTCTAACACAAGTCAGCATCTTCAGACACAAGTGAGTGATATAAACCTATTTTTATGCTTTCCTTCCAGGCAAGAAAAAGGTTATATAACTAGTTCAGGTGCCCACGAAGCTGTCCTAAGGCATTTATAGCTGGTCAGTGTGCAGATGTTCACAGGAGTCACACTGTCTCCAGCAGCTCCTGCACACCCTGGCTGATGGGGGAAGGCAGTGGATGGTGCTCACTGGCCCAGTCCCTGAGGCTGTCTGGAGGGGGTGCATGTGGAATCAGAGGAGGAGCAGATCCTGCTTGCTCAAACTCCCCTCAGAGCTCATGGATCCCAGTGTCACCAAAGGCAGAGCCCACCTGCCCATTATCCCTTGTCTGCAGAGATGGCTCTGTTTCTCCATTCTCTCTGGCGCATTTCCTGCAGCAGCTGAACACACATGGGCAAAGAAAATACCATGCTCCCCAAACATTTAATCATATCCATTTTCCTAATTACCCTTCCATTTATCTGTTTTGCATGTTGGGTTTCTAGTTGTAAATAGGAAGCAATTGGTGGGTGGCTTGCCTCAAAGCATAACTATTTTTTTTCTCCTGTTTTCTGCAAGCTTTCTTTTTCCCTAAGATAGAAAGACAGAAGAGGTGCAAATTCAGTTCAGTTCTAGCTACACAATTTTCAACTCTTTTTGCTTATTCTGTTTATTTATTTGTATACCTATTTATTTCTATATCCAATTCTATTCTCCTTAAATCTTTCTTGGTTTTTGCTCTTCCCGTTTCCCTCTGCTGGGATCCATCTTTGGGGAAGGAAGCCAAAGAGCATCCCAGAGGACCATCCCAGCAGGATTGCTTTAGGAGGACAGCTACTCAGATGGACTAGGGTGCAGGAGGGAGCAACAGCAGAGTTCTGCTTTTTTGATAACCACTGAACAAATCCAGATGACAAAGGATAGGAGCACCCAAGCTGAGCAAAGGTTGGTCTGTCTTCCTGATTTTCCCACTTTCATTTTTCCTCTGCAACAACCCTTTTATTACAGCATTATAATCCAGCATTAAAATTATAATTTTCTGTAATGCAAAATCATGCAGCTTTTTTTTTTCTTTTTTTGCTGCCTTCCCTTCCACTTCAGCTGAAAGCACTCTGATTTCCAGTACCCAACTAATTGCTTTTGATCTTGCCAAAGTTCAAGTTACAGTATCTGATAATTTTTTTTCATCACAGCAAGCTCTGTTTCCACTGAATGAATACTGATGAGTTAGACACTAGAAAGTGCCTTTGGTTAAATAACATGCTTAGTTCTGAATTCTCAGTGGATCTAAGCAATTATAAATCTGTCAGCATAATCTTCTTTACTTTCAAAATTAACTACAATGTTTTGTAATAAATTTCTAAAACTTTTATCAAGAGGTTTATTTCTGAAAGTTGTTTGTTTTTTGTGTAGCACAGGGCTGCAGGGTCCCTTCTCAATGTACAGATTTATCTGGGCATGATCCTTCCAGATCCTCCCTGGCCCACCAGCCTGTGAAAGAGCAGATGAAGAGGGAGAATGTGGCAATGTGGGAGGGAATCTGTGTACTCAATACCCTTTCTAGGGCAGGATGGGACCACAGGATCTCACTTTACCCACTGTGAAGCTCAGACTTGCGCCTCACTTGACATCAGCAGGGCTGACAGTCTCTTACAACAAACACCATGAAATCTGGACCACCTGGAATTGTCTGGCGGATCTAGCTCAGCCTTTCACTCACTGTTAGGAGCAGATATTAGGGTTGCCCTTTTCCCCTACAGGCACTCGTTGTCATAGTGATGGCTGAAATGGCAAATTTAGGCATTTCCTCAAGAATATAACATAGGACCATAATCTAAAATAGTGTATTTGCGAGGTTCTCAAATATAGTAAAGTTAGTGAAGGAAAATTATTCCTGCAGAAATACAGTGACATGTCCACTCAGAAGTTAACTTCTGAATAAAATCAACCTCAAAGCGTGAATGGAAACTGAAAACCATGAAGCAGCTCCTCTTTTAAAGAAACTACTGAAAATGTGCATTAGTTGTTCTTCAGACTTCTTACTGTGGAAACTGGGCACACTCCTATGGGTTTTCCAGCAATGTTACAATACCATGCAAAATTAAATGTGAGGATAGAGGCATTTCTCATTGAAAAACCCTCTCCAGACATGTAAAGAACAGTTTCTGAAGAGCATCCAGGGAACTGGAGCAGAATTTGCCCTGAATGAACTACACAGGGAATCTCCATCATAAATGTGTCCTTTACACCAATTTCTTACCTGTCAGCAACTGCTGAGCCCAAGCTCAAGAAAAAGCCACACAAATGATTTACGGGTTTTGGCTAATATTCTAAAACAAATGACAAACTGATGCCTGTGTTGAAGGAACAGTGAGGGCACAATTCATTAAGTAGAAGCTTAGTCTCCACCTTATATTTAATCAATAATACTCTTTAACAAAAAAACAAACAAAAAAGAGAGATGTAACTGTACTCTGGGACCAGGTCTATATGACCAGATCAGCATTCAGAGTTGGAAGTGAAGCTTCATAAGTAAATATGTGGGGCAAAAAATGCCCTGACAGACACCTACACTTGTTTTTTGAGGAGACAAATATTTGGATAATTTTTTGTCCCCTAAAACAGTCGAATGTCTTACCTAGAAAAATCTGTGGGCAAAAATAATTATGCCAGCACAGCTGGCATAAAATGCTCCATTTTTTACAATTTAATCATATAGCTTTTCTCTTTAGAAATAGATATTTTGGCAAAAAAAATTACAAAGGAAAAATTCTAACTTTGTTTTTAAAAAGCTATACATTAGATTATACTTTTTAAAAGTTTAATTTTCTGCTTCTGATTTTTTAAAGTGAAGCTGTTTAAAGACATTTATTATATTAAAACTGCATCTTTTGGAGCTCAAACAAATGCAGCCACTCTGCTGCTGTCTATGAGAGACAGAAGGTGAAGTGAAACTATGCCAAGGAACCAGTCCAATTTTCAGAAAGCACCTGAAGATTCTATAAACATTGATAGCCTACGAGCCACCAGTCCTTTTCAGACTTTCAGAGTGTGATCATCTCTCACTGATCTAAAACAAAGAAAACAGAAGTGAAAAATAGCTCAACTCACCTGGGTCTTGCTGTCACCTGCATGGTGATTATCATGATTACACTAATGGCTTACCTGCCCTTGGAAAGGGGTACACAGGAGGTTGATGCTGCTTTTATCTCCAAAGCACAGCGCTGGGAGAAGCTGGGAGAACACCGGGATTTGGCATCAGGAAAGTGACCTTGGCCAAGCCCCTCTCGGACAGTTTGGGCGGTGTGAGCGAGGCAGGAGCCTTGTGGGGAGTGGGGCGAGCACAGGGCTGTGTCCCGCTGGCACATCAAGCTGCCCCCAGCACTGAGGGGTAAAGCAGCTTGAGGAATGCTCCAGGCAAGCAAGCCCACTTTTCTCAGAGAGCGAGAAAAAAAAAAAGGGCTCCTTCAGGCTACTTTTGCACCCTGCATTCGGGGCATGTAATTGTCCGCTGCAGCCACAGAGCGGGGCCCTTGTGTTGGGAGCCTTTGGAGGGCAGGGGATGCGGAGGGGTCCCTGAGCCGGGAGCAGCTGGGCAGGAACACACCGGGTCTCCTCGGACAGCCGGAGCAGATGCAGCACAAACAGGACTAGCAAGAAGAATGGGAGGTACGTGGACCTCGTAAGTAATCTTCCCACCTAGGTGTCCTTGCTAGGGCTCTCACCAAAAAATAAAAAACGCTGAAGGGAAAAAGCTCAAGTGCAGTGGGACATGATGTTCCTTGGAGATTCAGCCTTGCTGGAGTACCATGGGGTCAGACAGCAAGGAGAAGGCAAACCAGCTGCACAGAAGAGGAGTAACACTTGCTCCCAGGGTAAAAGACTTGTGTTGGAAATCCAGACAAGAATTTCAGCTTACAGAGACAAACCATTCAGGTGAGCTTGCAGAGAAGGGCTGAATACAGAAAATAAATTTCAGTGGAATAAACTCTCCATGGAGCTGAAGAGTTTCTAAGTGAAAAGCATGACAGTGTTTCAGGATGGGAATAATGTGGTAATTTTCAGGGCAGATAAATATAATGGGTTAACTTGACAGTAGGGCTAAGGTGACAAAGTGCAAGAGAGTCTCAGATGTAGAGGCTGCTATATATTTCAGCAGGTACTCTAATTATATATGCTTAAATGGACCATATTTGGTGAACTAAAGCAAAATAATTTTTCTGCATTTTCCAGAAACTCCTTCAGTTCTTTCCTCATCCTTGTTTTATTTATATTCTTTTTCTATAGATTTAGAGGTATATTTTGCAACTACCTGATGCCGTGCAGTCTTGGAGTCATATCATAACAAAGTTAATGGCAGTGTTTGAGTTAGAGGACTCAGTAACAACTGAAAACAGCTCAAGGAAAAAGCTGACTGTGAAATGTGAACCCATACCACAAAAAGGCAGTGGAGAAGCTGGAAAAGTATTTGGCTGCAGGGAGGAGGAGGAGCTGAGCAGCTCTTCAGCAACAAATTATTGAACTAATTACCTCCCAGTAAAGATACTGCTTACTCAGCTCCAGGGATGAGAAAACACATCAGGAGGAGGCAGCAAGCCAGAGGCCTCTGAGTTTTTGCACTGACATGAAGGGGGCTGCATGAGGATTGTTTGATCCAGTCCTCTTGCCCAAAGCAGGGTCAGCTGCAAGCAGGTCAACACACCAAAGCACCACGGCCTCTCTGGACAATCTGTGCCAGTGTTTGACTACCCCTTCAGTAATCTATTTTCTTGTGGAATTTCATGTGTTTCAGTTTGGCCTCTTGCCCTGTTGTGGGCACCACTGGGAAGGCCCCAGCTCCCTCTTCTTCCTTCTTTTCATAAGGTATTTATATACACTGATGAGATCATTCAGAGCCTTCTATAAACTAAACAGTCCCAGCTCTCTCAGCCTCTCCTCATGCGAGAGATGCTCCAACCCCTTAGTCACCTCAGCAGCTCTGAGCTGGGCTCAGTGCAATATCTCCACATCTCTCTCTCTTCTACTGGGAACGCAGAACTGGACACAGCAAAAAATATCCCTGTAACTCTAGTTGGAATAGAGTAGTAGAATATTTGCAGCTGGAAGGTATCTACAGTGATCATCTAGTATAACTGTCTGACCACTCTGGGGCTGACCAAAATCTAAAGCATATTGATAACAGCATTGTCCAAGTGCTTTTAAAACACTGACAGGTTTGGGATATCCACCACCTCCCTAGGAAGCCTGGTCCAGTGTTCTCAGGTTAACTTAGTCTCAGATTCTCAGGTGGATTTCTTTTCTTCTTCGTCTTTTCTTTTTTTCTTGAAGAACTGGTGCTTAACAATCCCCAAAAATACCATTGTGCCTTTTGCCTGTGGCTTCTCCTGATGCTATTTTGTTGGAACCGACTTGTTTCTAGTCAAATCTGTCCTGAAGAGAACAGATGCAACTCAGCTGAAATCGTGATGACTATGCAGTCCTGTATGTCACTGCAGAGTGGAAAAAAAGTTAAGAGCATCTAGTAAACTACAAAGCAAAATCAAATGTGTGGTTTCAGTTATTATAGCTATTTTCTGCAGTAGGAAAAATGCTTTCTGTTTGGTGAAGTTTAACAACAGCTCACTGAACACAGTCGATGGGGTTTCAACAGTTTATATTTTATATTTTAATATTAAATGTCTCTATATCTGTAAGTATAAACACACTACTGGGAACAAACACCCATCTTGATCTGTGGTCTCATCTCTGGTTTTGATTAAATTCCTCCATTTGCAGCAAAGGAAGCAACAAATTTACAGCTTTGTCAGTAAGGGAAGATAGTCAAACAGTTGCTCTGTCTTGATTTACAATTTGTTTATTTCTATCTGCCAGTGAACACACAAATACATTCTGTAACAGGTTTGGGATTTCAAAGAGCTTTCAGAAGAGAAGTAATGTTTTCTGATCCCTTTTAAACAACTACCTCTTTTTTCAAGGCCAGTTGTCAAATACAGTGAAAAGTGACATACAAGAAACTTTTGTCTAGATGAATAGAATATTCCAAGCTGTAAATATATCCATCAAATCAGTTTGGCTCAGGGAATCTGCAGGTTTACATTCTTTATTAGTCAGCAAGTTATTTGGCCTCTGTAAGGAACTAATCACCACCATAAGTCATTACCACTTACCATGCTGCATGTCTACTTTTAAAATTTGAAAACACCAATTCCAGCGTCATCTGTATTGTTTGGCAACAACAGCTGCGTTTCTAATGATTATATTTACACCAGAATTTCCAAATTTGTATTTTAAAGCCTGTATAGTCAATGGCAGAGTCTGTCTTGTTTACAAATGCATGGACAGCTTGGCAAGAGGTATAAATGTGTTTGGGAAGTGTTCCCTATGCCCTCGGCCTGCTGGGCAGTGGTGCCATGTGAGGGGAGAGCAGCTGCTCCTGCTGAGATAACCCCATCTCCCAGAGGTACACCTGTGTTATGTCAGTGACAATGCCATACCTTTCTTAGGTCTCTCCAGTGACTTGGATCCAGCCATGAGAACAAAATTTGCATGGGCTTGCTCACACAGTGCAGTAAGGACAAGAAGGCATTGCATCAGTCTGGGGTTGCAGTTCTAGTCACACTTGGCACTTCAAATCATAAATTTGAATGTTTGGCTTGATTTAAAGCCCAGCTGACCACAGGATCCAGTTCACAAAGCTGCTCATTATTTTACTGCAGAAATGGAGTGACATGTTATACTTTGAGCAGGGGAAGTGATAACCCAGAAAAAGACATGACAAAGAGGAGTGAGATCGTGAATCCATTTCTCTTCCCCTCCAGCTGGCCTTCCCTTATTCTGATGGGGAAAAGTGGCAGAGCCACTGCCATTTATCCTGCCCATCCCTTCCTACCCTCTGCAGGTACAACTTGCACTCCTGCAGGTCAGAGCTCAGGTCCTCCTGGCCATTGTGCAGATCCCTGTGTGCCCCCCTCCACCCACTGCACATTTCTGAAATCACAGGACAAAGGCTGGCCCAGAAAGTCCTCATCAGTACAAGCAATTTCTGTTCCTGCTGGCCCTGCTCACGTGAGTACAAACATCATATCCTTAAAGGACAGTTTAGGAGATCCTCACTTGGTACCTGTATTTGGTAAATGCAGGTCTTTTACAAGAAACCCCTACTTTGTCCTGGTATCTAGTAAGAATAAGCTGTAGTATTGGTGTAGAATGAATGTGTGGTATTTATGATTCAGCAGCAAAAGCTGCCCCCTGGAGGAACATGTTATTAGGCAAATAAGATAATGAGATGCAACAGGGTCCAAAAATACCTCCACACATTCAACCGTGAGCATTGTTATTGTAGTCGCTTTACTCAGTTAACCAAAGAGACTCAAAAACTGAAATACAGACTTTATACAGAATGAGTTGGGAGTACAAATAAACAAAAGCAACATTCTTCAAGAATTAGTTGTGTTTTATAAACATCAATAAACACTGAAAAATATGTGAAAACTAAAAAAAGGGAAACAATATCAACTTTAAATTGTCCCAGTATTTATCATTTAAGCAGTTTTTTTGTACTTTTGCAATAGGGATTTAATCCAGAAGTCCTTTTATAATTAAAAAAGGAAAAGAAAGACAGTCAGCATATTGCTGACACAAGACCAGGGAAGGGGTCACAATTAAAGCAGAAAAATGACATTTCCAGTTAGAAGTGTATTACTATTTGGCAGGAACACTCTTTAATGAACACCGTCTATGTGTGAGAAAGAGACAGCATCACTATTACAGGCAAGAAATGATTATCAGGTATCATTCATTATCTTTTGTCCAAAATTAAAATTAGTTAAAGAGGAAATGAAAACTAGAAAAGGAGAGGGGAAAAAATGAGGAAACTTTCAAAAACACCTCTTGATAATAGTCTTCTAAGGCAAATGTTACATGCACTACCTCCCCAACAAACCAGACAAAGCTCTTCCATTCCTCGTGTGTTTCCTTTCATTTGTTTTCATGAAGAAAGGTTTGAGAGAGCAGAGCGCTGGGAAGAAATACTGCAAACCTCTAAATTAGTGAACGAACTTCCAGCATCACTGTTGTACTCAGGGTAGGAGGAACTGGAAGAAATGATGTTTTTCAGCCTCTGGAGTGCAATGATCAGTAGCAAAAGGAGAAAAGCTAAGAGACTAAGGAATATAGAAACATAGACATAGACGTTGGATAAACGGCCAGGCGATGAATCCACTGAAGTTGAAAGGGATGTGGGATACAGCTCCAGAAAAGTCCCATTTTCCATGTTTCCCACAAATCCAGATGAAGGGTCGGGTTCTGACATTACTGGGTTTGTGTTTTAAAAATCACAACAGATCCTGTATTTGAAGGCAGTTTTAATGGCATGAAAAGGGTTTATTTTAAGCAAACATTTTTCCATCACAACGGTGAGATGACAAGTCAGCCAGTGAATGAAATAATCCTTTACTGCTCAAGTCCAGGACAATTTAAGATTTTATCCTTCAGAACTGCAAGGGGAAAAAAAAAAGAAGCAAGGTTAATTTACTAGCAGATAATGTGCACCTGATATAATTTAGGTCTTAAGAGTTACATTTCTTAGCTCGAAGATGCAATTCTTAAAGAATTAATTAGCAATTATCTCTATATCTCAATTTTTCAAAATGCAGGGATTAGGAGAAATCCTACTGAATCCTAATGGATTGACTCTTTCCAACCATGAGTTTTTTAACTGCAGAAGAGCACAGTCAAAAATGTACTTTATATGGGACAGAGGTACTGGAATCCAGTTTATCTTGTGATAAAAAATCTAGTCAAGTAATAAAACTCCCTCTCAAGACTTCAGCTCCTCAACCTAGATGAGCAAAGCCACTCAACATAACAGTTGACAATTAATCCATTTTACCTACTTACTCCACAGTGTCTTGCCAAAGGTACCCAGAATTAGAAAATCTGCCAGACTTGCTCTCTTGCTGTATTTATTAAATGTTTTGAATGGTTTCAAACATGAAAATGTATCTTGCTGTAATTCTCCCATTGAGATACGAATGGCAGGCATGTTTCCCTGGAGTGACACAGCTTCTGACCCCTCCAAGCAAAATCCCAAGGAATGGGCAGCCCTGCCAGCCCAGCAAGCATGACAGGACTATCTAAGAGCTATGGACAAAAGGTTACATTCCAGATGTTGTTTTATTGTTTATTTATTGTGTTTGCTGTTTTATAGTGGAGCTTTTGGTGGTTTCAATCAAGCATCCCATCAGCCTGCAAGATACACAGGAGTGCAAAATTGCATCTGCAAATACCAGATAAAAATATTCTTACCATTATGGTCTATAACTCATAGTGATGCATAAAATATACTAAACTAAAACCACTTTATCACCCTAATAGTATTTAGCCCCATAGGTAACCATATTTGTTGTACCTCCTGAAATAAGTCACAACAGACTGAACAAAGAGAGATCCTTATGAGATTAAACTCCTTTTGAACTGTCTTTAATTTGGTGATATAAAATTAACTAATGGAACAATATGTGTTCATTTCATGTTCTGGAAATAGTTAAGTGTGTTATAGCTAATTTATCCTTTTTAAAAGATAGGCTTTGATGTAGAAGATGTTTATTCTTAATTACGTGTCATAATGAAAATTAGATCCGTTATTAATTGAATTGCTCCATAATAATTTAAGGAATTACTTCACATGAATTCTTTAACATGGCAGAAGTTGAAAGCCTTTAAATTTCTCACAAATTTGAAATCTGCTACATTCTGCTTTTACTACTAGCACTTGACCCTGGTACAAGGAATAACTTTGGCATTTTTAGGGACTATTTTTGAAGTCAGTGGAAAATTTATAGTATTAAATAGGACTAATCAGAACCTCAGTTAAGTAGAGATGTGTTTTGTTAAATAAGAGCTTTTATAGGTCTTACAACATCACCCAGGCTATTTTTAAATGAGTGTTTTGTAGTGATGTAAACTCTGATTCCAAATGAAGCCATGAGTACTTTTATTCAGTGCACCACAGCCACTACTTCAGCTCAGGTTCCTGCTTCTGCTGGGAGAAGAAGGTAAGTGCCATGAACTGTCTGTCTCTCTTACCCTGATCCTCCTGAAGAAAAAACCCCTAGAGAGTCAGATGGCAAATTCACTTTCTTGTTAATTAGGGTTTTTTTTTGCATTTCTGAAAACTAAATACAACAACATCATAAGATTTAGCCCATACCTAGTCCCCAAAAATGATTGGGAATTTTGCCATGACATCAAAGCATAATGGCAAAGCTGGTAAACTGCAATAAACCTGTTGTCTTTCTGAGAGCTGTAAACTGACCCAGGAAATTAACCATGGAGGCAAAGTTTCACATTCTGTAGTCGTCCCTGCCTTTCCCTCATCTGTTTTTGGAAAGTTGAGTTAGTTTAAGGCAAAGAATGAATTGCAAGTATTGCTCCTGAATGACTGCAGATGGAGAACTCAGTCTGACAGGAGGCGTCTTTCCAGTTAACCACTCTTGAAAACTGCTGGGACAGCAGAACTGGCACCTGTCTGCAGGGGGACTCAGGTTTTATGGTGTAGCTGGATCTGGATTGCTTTGTCAGAGGCACCTCTGCAATGCCAGGACAGGGCTGTGTGACGTGAGGAGGCTCCCTGAGTCCTCCAGTGCAGCCTCACTGCTGAAGGCTCCAGATCATACTCTGCCTTTCTGACTATGGCTGAGATCTCCTGCTGCGATTGCTCCTTTGTTAAACAGCCTTGCTGCTCTGACGGACAATCTGCCAAGAAGATTCATACATTTCAGTAAGGTCCAAGAAGGCACAGACTCTACCTCCACAGTCTGCTGGTTTTAGATGTACAAGAGAGCAAAACCTTGTTCTGCCACTCTGGTCCTCAAATGTGAGAACTGGCAGAAAAGGAAGTGCAAGGCTCTCCTACATACATGGTGTCATTTGTACATCCTGGCTTTTCAACCAGGGCCACTATTTAGCTATATTCTCCCAGCATTGTTTCTTCATTCACATCCTTGGTATAAATACCTCTCACAGGTGAGGACAACCACTCTTACTCTGGGGTAAGCCAACTTGGCAGATACTGTAGGCAGGCTCAGTTGGAGTTTTTCATATTTCCTTTTATCCTGTGGTAATTAGGAGATGGGCAAGGTGGCATTCACCAGAAGAAGGGCAAACTGAGCAGGTGAGAGATCAGGCAAGGCATCACAGTGTATCACTGTGCAGGTTCCAGCAGTTCCATGCCTAAGCAGCCATGCCAAAGCTTGGCACTACTGCATATCTGATGGGACCTGCTGGAAAATCCGTTTTGTAAGGAAATGTAAATGTGGTCAGGAGCAGAGGCCTCACAATTAGCATATGCCCTGAGTGCCAAATTATATGTAACATATGTAATTTAATCTTTAGCATTGCTAAGACAATAGCCATCTCCCAGTTCAGACTAAAGTGAATATTAAATGAGACTGCAACACTCTGCAGGATGGCATGAACAGAGGTTTTTCATCATCCCATTGTTGTAAATGCTTTACTGCCTGTATTGTATTTCTTCATATATCTTGATGCAACAACTCTACTTCTCCAGGCTCAGTCAGATATAATTTAATGGCCTGCACTCACACCACTGAAACCCTGAAAACTGGTCTGGTAGACTCAATTTCTTGTGAGTTTATCACCCACAGAAAAGCACTTCATTTTCTTGGCTTTTCCTGTATTTTTGTGACTACAAGCTGAGAAATGTCTTGGTTGTTTCAGTGTCTTCAAAACGTTTCAGTGTCTTCAAAAGCAGAGAGACAATTTGACATCAAAGAAAATCAACGTTTGTGTATTACATAAACTAACACTTTTGTCACAATCTCCTATGAACTGTTTCTTTACAGGTAGAAGGTATCCTAGAAAGCCCTAATGGTAAACATCTCCTAACAGATGAGATCTTAATTTGCCTTTAGCACAGTTACAACAGAGAGGTCCCTCGTCTGGCCAAACTTCAACATGCTGTAGCAGGGCAGGAAGAGCAGGAGGAAGATTGTGCAGGTTCCCAGGTGATATGGTGATGCCAGTTCCAAGACTTACTCATCCCTAAAGATGTGTTGCTCCTCCCCAGGTTCTGCTATCACAGTGAGTGGTCCCAAAAGCTGGCAGCAAGTCTTCACTAGATTGATATATGTATGAAGGTCAGGGAGCTCCTGGTTTAATTCTTTCATCTTCCCACTCTTGCTTTCTACATTTATTTCCTTCCTAGGTTGCCAATATTTCCCTTCCAGCAAACATGTAACACAAAATATTTAATGCCAATAAAAATATGTTTGCATGCTCATACTAAAGGGCTGAATGAATTTTATGTACCAGGAGCACTTCAGCCTTGAAAGGCAATATGCTCTAGACTGGAAAAGTGTAGCAGTTTAACATCATGCAACTAAATAAGACAGTAGCTCTAGATAGGAAAAAAGATGTGAGCAACATTTTATTCCATTGAAAATGTAGGTAGGAAAGGCAAAGAATGACTTCTAGCTTGCAGTTTAACAAGAATATGATCCTTAATACTTCTTCTCGGATGCATGCCTTTGGCAATTAAAGACCACAAGTAAGTAGGATGCTTCCTTTTTCCATTACAGATGGACCTTCCAGGAGCAGAGAATCCCTTTTCCACTCTGCCTGGGAAACAGGATCAATTGCCAACTGACTCAATAAAATAGAGCACAGAAGGAAAAGAAAAACTATTTCCTGCCACAAGCAAAGTTTTCCTTTTAATTTATTATCTAATTTCATTTTTTATTATGATTTAATATGATTTAAATTTATGTCTTTGAAAATCTAAGAAGACAAGTGCCCAGATGGCTTGGTTGCAGGTTAAAATCAAGTTATATTTTGTTTGGGGGTTTGTGTGGGGCTGTAAAAAGGAAACCCTCTGAGCCATAAGGATACCAGATTAATTCAGATAGGCTCCAACGATTCTCTAATTTACATTTCCCATGGATCTGTGGATTATAGAGTCATTTGTATCAATGTAAATCAAAAACATTGTGACCTGGGATCAGACCCAGAACCTGTGAGTTAAATCTGGTCTTTAAAAGTAGTAAGTAAAAGTAAAATAAAAATGAGCAAGGAGAAAGAATAAAATACTTACAAGCAGAAAGAAGATATGGAAACAGACGCTAAATGTCCAATGCAGAGGATGTGGTTGGTGTTCACGCCCAAATCTAAAGGGACTGCATGCTGAGAAAAGCCCCTATAAAAAAGCAAATAAAAGTGGAAGTCTATAGTAACAGCTCCAACAATAATAATAAAATAAAGGAAGGACAGGTGCTGAATTTTGACTGCTCTTACTGGCAGAAATTTCAGGGGAAAAAAGCCCAATCAACTGGAACCCTGGCTTGTGTTTTATTCCTGCTAACAACATCCTTCTGTGGCCCTGTTACAGCATGGCATGTACAGCATCAAAACCATGATCCAGAACTCTGTTTTACAGACAGGCTTTGATAACACCTTACTCTTGTTTTTCAGTGTGCTGAAGGACCAAGACAGACATTTGTCCTCTGGCACATTTTTAAGTACTAGAGCACTGTATCTGCTCTCCAATTCATTTCACATTATACCCTGAAGACTCCTGCCAGGAATCAGGTCTTTTGGATTACACACTATTATTTATTCATCCTCTTTATTTCTGACTATCTGCAGTTTAAATTTTCACATACTTGAAATATCCAAACTGAATATGTTATGTGCACATTAATAGCTAGAAGAATTTTGTGTGTTACATGCATTCAAAACCTAAAATTAAAACATAGCCCCTGAATTGTTTTTAATAAAGTAAATTAAATTTCTTATGTATGAAGAAATGATACAGATTAAAGCAAAAGAGGGCCACTCTCAAACAGATTTTCCCCTCTGGGAGACAAAAGACACTTTCACAATCATTGTACATCTTAGAGCTCTGCCCCTTCAGCACATTTGGTTTGACTGTGTTAGAGAAGCAGATCTCTGGGGATGGATGTTGATGCATTGTTGTGCTGCTTTCATCCCTTCAGTCACTGAATCACTTCTGCTTTAAGCCTCTCCAAGTTCAATAAAGAAAATTGTCTAGTGCAGCTGTTAAAAGACAGTATTGTTGAAATCCAAATGTTTTGATAACACTGACTATACCAAAGGGAGTCAGAGAGCTTCCTGACCATCTCTTTGTGAAGGAGAGGTAGGAGGCTGTAGGTGAACCCCAAAGTCAGCTGCTCAGAGATGGACCCAGGATATGCACTGGATGTGAGAGTGTGCACCCTTGTCACCTCGCCCAGAACTGTTTCTGAGGCTGAGGCAGGTGTGGTGCAGGATGGAGAGGAGGTACAGCAGCCCCTGTATGCATTTTCTCTGGCAAATACGCCTCACATGGCCAAGAGCTCTACCCCATACCCCTCAGTTTTGTCTGCTTGTAGCAGAGATCCTTTTCCTCCCCTCTCTGTCTTTCCTCGGGGAAAGAGGCATAGATCTCTGCAACAGGGCTGTATCTTCAACCAAAGCAAATATGAAGTATTTTGCTCTTTTTTCTTGGGTGAATCTTTGTTAGTCCATCTCCCCCCAGATACACAGAGCACTGCTTTAGCCCACTTAGCCCCTCATTCAATACAACAGTGCCACAATCTCCAGTAAGGCAAGGGGACCAGAGCCTACCAAATCTTGGGCTGATTAAACATGAAGTGAAAAACACAAGGCTTCCTTGATGCTTCCTAAGTGCAGGCATTCATATTCAAATGGCAGGTGTACACAGTGAGGTGGGGAGGGCAGAACTTTTAATTATCTTTGAAGAACAGAGAAATACTTGGACCAGAACATCAATATGCTTATCTTCAGAAGACCTCTTGCCATACACAGTTGTATCCCACAGTCAATCATCCTCTTGCACCACTCTAATGTCTCTCACAGCTATTTTTACTGTTTCAGGTGTAGTAGTACCCTATAGAAGGATTTGGCCCAAACAGTATTCATTCACTGTGCCAGTAAGATATGCAAGGAGTAGGGATCTATCTGTTCCCTGTATCTCTCAGGAGTGGAGAGGGGTAAGGAGTCTCACTGCTGTGCCTCTGAGACCTTAGATAGAGAAAGGGGGCCCTACTAGTCTAGCCTCCTATGAGACCGCCAATCTCAAAGAATACGGTCACCAAGGAGATCAGTCTCTTTCCTGTCCTGGTTTGTTAAAAATATTTATTTGTCTTTTGAAAATTTCCTGTGGAAAAATAAAGGTTGCTGAAAAAAACCCACCCAAAACTCAACAGCCTACTTTTTGCTGACCCTAGGGATGGGTCATATTTGATTTCTTGGTGTCCAGTGCCAAATCTATTCCCCTTATTGCCACTCTGAATAACTTTTGTTGCCACTCTCAGCCAAATTCAACCCAGGCAGAAACCTCAAAACAGATTTGAGCTCCTGAAGTTTAATGACAGTGGGTGATCAGGCAGAGAAGACATGAAGGTTCACACAGCCATTTGGTCACTCATAACAGCTTTAAATCTTGGTATTTGACTTCTACAGTCAAAAACAGCCACTAAGGTGTCACTGTCAAAGTGGCAGATCCCAGGTGCCAGGCTGGAAAAGAGGTCCAGGGCAAGGTTAGCCAGGGAAGAGGAGAAACCAGCAGGTGTCAGAAATCCGTAACTTCTGCATTTTGTGTAATAATTTATTGTTTGATTTCTTGCAACATCTGATTTGGAAGTTTTTTGGAAGAAAATTTAGTGTAGTGTGGAATGGCTGCTTAATGAGAAATGAAAATTCCATTAAAACCCATTTCCCTCAGTGGAACAAGTATGTGAAAGTATTTCAACTGCTTCTGCCTTGTTGCCTTCTTTAGTGGTTGAGCCTCCCATTCCTGCTACCCCTTCTTTCCGAAGGCTGTGTGGAGCATCCCACCAACTGAGAAGCCTCTCAGGAGACTCCATCCAGTATATGTCTGTGTGGCATAGTGGTGATGTAATTAATCTCAGAACAAACAAAAGTTAATTAAGCTTTGCCACTTCACGCGTGACTCTCCACATGGGCTCCCAATAACCACCTTTTTTATTTGACACAGGCAGAGCAGCACTGGACTCCACCAATGAGGCCAAGTGGCCATGCAGTGGAGGGCTGGGCACTGCCTTTGCTGGTCCTGAAGCCACCACACTTCTCATGGGGCAGTGCTTCAACTCCTGCACATTGTTTATTCATACCAAAACCAGATATATCATACCAAATATATCAGCTCCTGCACATTGTTTATTCAGACCAAAACCAGATATATCATACCAAATATATCATACCAGATAAAACACCAAGCTCCAGGGCAAGCAGTCCTTATTATCAGAGCTTGCTTTCATTTTCCATTACACTCATGTGTGAAACTAAAAACGTGCAGGGCTTAGACCCTCAGGTCCATCTCCAGGTAGAGGGGGAAAACCCCTCGAAAGTATCATAGCCATCCCCTTAATCTACAAGGAATGCAGTTTTAGGACAAAGTGTGGCTAGATCTGGAACTGAATGGACTTAAGCTCTCTTTGTCTCTGCCAGTGCTGCAGCACATCCTCCTGTCCAATGCCGATGCCGTGGCTGCACGCACGAGCGTACCTGAGAGCCCTCATCTCCCACTGTCCATGTGGGAACATCCACTCCTGTCGTGGGAGAATTCTGGGCAGACCACAGCAAGGAACTTTCTGAACAGTAAAAGCAAAGTGAATTTTGCTAGTCAAGGGGGTTATTGGTCCTTAACTAGCAAAGATGTAGGAAGTAGAGTCTGGAACAATAGGAAAACACCTTCCTATTGCAAAATTCAGCTGATATGCTGATTTCAATATATTTTATAAAAACAACAGGTATGAATCACACATTTCATAAATCATAAATTTTATAAATCCATATCACACCCAAAAATGTCAAGCAGATTTCATTTTAACCTTCTTAGGAACTTAGTCACAATATAAAGCTAGGACACAATTTTTTTACACTTGGTTCAACAGAAATTTCTGTTAATGCATAATTTTCAGGGTTTTTTCCTCTCAAAAAAAGTGCAGATTCAGTATCAACTACACTTAAATGTCTGTACATTTAAATGTCAAGGGAGTTTTAGGCACAGATGTGCTATCACAGTAACTCCATTCACTGTAACTCTGCTTCCTGACTTGGGTACCTTGTGCTTTACTAAGAAAAGTAAGAAAACACCCTTCTCCTTTGATTCTCTGTTTCCCCTCACTGCTGTAACAGAAGATCCCTATCCTCACCATTCCTTATTTTACTGACACAGGCTGTATGCATGCCCTCCCCTGATGAAGAAACCACGCATATTTGTGTGCCTAATATTCACATATAGTCCCTGTTTGCAAAACAGCCTGCAACGACTCAGGCAAAGAGTCAACACGATTGCAAAGGGAGCTGCAGTGAACCACGCTGTGCTGTGCAAGCATAAGGGGGCAGGGTTGCGCCTGAAATGCCAAAAAAGAGCAAGTCAGGATAATGCAGGCTATGGAAGGAGAGTTTCTGCTGGTGCTAGATAGAGTGATCTGTTCAACAACTGCCTCTCAGATGGCCTAGCTTTAGAGGACACTGTCGTGCTCCTGTCCAGAGCAAGTGCAATTCCAGTGGCAGGGATGATGACAGACCGGGTGAGGGCTTGTCTCAGCATCTCACCAGACGGCTGCTGAAGGCATCAAACCAAAGCAAATGTTCTGGGACATTTCAAGGAAATTAAAGGAATGATGGACAAAGTGCCTATATGAAGTCACAAGTAAGCACAAGGTGGACCTGGGAGAAATGCAGAGATGATGGCTTGAGGGAGAAAGATGCTGAGGCTGATCAAAGCCCAGGGCTACATCCTGGGAAAACAGGAGACTTGGTACCTCATGTACAGGGTGACTGTCAAGGACACTTGAAGCCTCAGACTTTCATGTCAGATGGAGGGGGAAAGAGGGCGCAGCAGAAAGGCTGACAAAGAGGGGAGATGCAGGCTAAGAGGTGGGTTTTGCAGCAGCGCCATGGATCGACTCTGTCGTAACAGGATTTCCTCTGCGCAAGCCAGGAAAAGGAGGCAACCGCAGTCATGAAGACATAGAGGGAGGACTGCTTGCAAAAGAGTGCAGGAGGTAGAGGTGAAAATATACTGACTTTTTAGTATTTAGATTCCAAGTCTCAGACCTATCAGAAACATCAGATTTTCCAGCAACTTCTGAATGTACTCTTGTTGTTGAGATAATTCCTCTTCTGCTTCTGTGTAGATGGGGTGCAAGAAGGACAGGCTCCGTTGCTTCCTGCCTCCAATAGGGAATTTACAGAATACAATTTACAATTTGCACTGCACCAGTAAGACCAAATTATGAGCAAGGACACTTGGCAGAGGCAAGCTACCCAGTTCAGCCTTTTACATCTGAAAAGGTTAGCAAAATGCCCACAAGAATAATTTCCTATGCCAAATAAATTCACATACATACACACGTGGTGATAGTACTAGATTAGACCTGGATGCTGAAATAGCCCAAGACCCCTTCCCCAGAAGCTCCAGGTCCTGCAACATATATCTTGTTGACAGCAAAGCAGAAGTACTGGATGTAGAAAGCAGCAGCCTTCGGGCAGGCCAGCCTGTGTAAAAGAGCACAGGGAAGCTGGGGAAACAAGAGGGAGGCAGGGGGGACATGCCTGCCTTTTCTTTCTGCACCTTGGGTGACAGGGGTGACCCAGTCTGAGGAAGAGGTGGGAAAGGAAGGCAGCCAGCGCACAGCTACAACCAGCAACCATCCCTAAGGGGAACAAGCCCTTCTAGGCATAATAGCAGAGAGAAGGCAGCTGGTGGTTTCAGGCTGCCTTTTGTTTCAGTCTGTTCAGGCACAGGAAAGTTAGAGTGGGTTCAAAATGACTGTAAAAAGCAAAAGCACAAGGAAACAGACATGACGTGCCAGCTGGATCCCTTATCATAATAAAACTGCCAGCACTATATGCATCTTATATGGTCCAGATTTTATACATTTCTCCTATTCATCTTGCTCCCATTCTGCTACAATTAGCTGAGCATTAATTAAATAATAGCTAGTATGCATTCCTAATTGTCTTTGCTTATATAAATCTTAATCATCATGGCAAATTCTCAGCCCTTTAGCACTATTTTCACAATTTGCCTTTAACTGTTTAGTATTTGCAAGGCTAGGAAGAGTTTGCGTCACTTGATTTCTGTTCCAAACTTTATTGCATCTAGCAAGATGATGTTGAAACAGCCTGCAGCTTTCAAGCAGACATAAAATGCTTGCAAAGGGCATATTTTTGTGCATCCATCCTGCGTTTTTTTCCATGCTGTGCTGTCTAAGCTCAGCTCTTCTCCCACTACAATGGATAAGCGTGTTACAATTTATTTGCAGAGGGAGCAATGCTTTCCCCGTCATCTTTCTGCAAGCATTGTGAAAGAGCACACGGGCGGCAGCCCGCGCTTATGCCCGCTGAGCCAAGAATTTGCTTGCACAGTGATGACCCAATGGTCTGCGCTATCACACCCCTGGGCTGCAGCATCTTTTAGCAAAAGAAACCAGCCCGTGCCTCCCTTCTCTCCGCATGCCTCCTTCCAGAAGATGTGCAACCCCGCGCTGTCACCGCGCTCTCCCAGAGCGTTCCCCTTTTTTGCCTCCGCCGAAAGCAATTTCTCCAAACCCAAGAAACGTTCGTTCAATTCAAGCGCTCGCCAACCCGCGAAGTGAGTTAGGTTTAATACAGGTTCTTTCCAAAACACGTTTGTGAACGATCAAGCGCAGGCCACAAAACACATACCTCGGTTAAACGCTTGTGAAAATCAAATGCCCTTGGTTACAGCACAGGACAGGCAAGCCGCTAGAGATGCTCCCTCGGAGCAGCAGCACGGGCGAGGCGCGGCGGGAGCTGTTCCAGGGCGCACAGCAGCCTCCCAAACCCGCCGGGGACCCGCCGGGATCCGCCTCAGCCGGCGCGGCACCCTCGGCGCCGGACAGCGGCAGCGAGCGGCCCCGGCGCTGCGGGAACGCGCGAGCCACAGCGCCGGGCAGCCGTACTCGCCGAGGCTCCGCGGGCACCGAGAGCGCGAACAACGCGCACCGGTGAGGGCGGGGGCAGGAAAAAACACCCCGCACCCGGAGTGCCCACCTCCCTCGAAAAGCAGACGGCTGACGCCGCCGGGATGCTCCGGCTCGGGATGCTCCGGCTCGGGCGCAGAGGCAGCGCGGCCCCTTCCCGCCCGCAGCTGCCCCACTGGGGCAGCTCCGCTCCCCGTTCCTCGCTCGCCGCTCCCCGGCGCGGCTCCAGCCCCGGCCCCGGCTCCCGCTGCCGTCCCGCGCAGCACCGGAGGCGGCACCGCCCCCGGCCCGCCCCTCGCCCATACCCACCGCCCCTCGCCCGTCCCCGCCGCCCCCGGCCCGCCCCAGCGCCCGGACGGGGCGGGCTGTGCTGGGAGCGGGGCTGGGGCCGTGCTGGGAGCGGGGCTGGGGCTGTGCAGGGTCCCCGGCGAGGCGCTGCGCTCAGCTGGAAGTGGGGCGGACCCCGCACCTCACCCGGCGTTAGGGGATGGAAGGCACTGGGCATCGTACAAACCCGCATCGACACCTGGCTCTTACCGTGCCGCGGCTGTCGGACAGCGTACATCCCTGAAACGGGTCGAGGCTGGTCCCTGTAAACAAACAAACAAACAAACAAACAAACAACCCCCCCTTGTTGAGTCCGAATTCCACCGTGCAGAGCTGCCCGTGGGAAAGGCGAGATCCTTCGGAGCAGAGTGTCTGCTGAGGGGTCATATCGTGGCACCATGAAGGGCACTGGACCTAGCAAAGGAGTGGGTTAGAAAAGAGGTTTCCTGGAAAGTGAAAACTTGCACATGACTTTTGAAAATTCTGCCAGGTTTTCGGCTGGCTGCTGAGACCTTCAGGGATACTTTGACATCATGTACACTGGAGTGAATTAATGGTTGTGCTAAGATCAACTGAGATAGTAAGGTAGTGTAAATGAGAACAAAACCTGGCTTCCCTAGTTCATATGGAGAACGACTTACCTACAGGTATCACATGCTCTGGAATGAAATATTGAGAAAATGTTGGTTGGATCAGACGCATTTCCTTCCATGGACACTGAGGAAGGAAAGGTTCATCTGGCTTCTGGTACGCTTGTCTCATCCATGCTTTTTTTGGCCAAATGACTTTACTGTGGGTTAGACATCAGTGATGAGCACTGTGAAGAGCAGATGCACACTGTGCAACTCAGTCTTGTGTCTGGCTAATGTCCATGTGCAGTTCTGAAAGGATGTTGGAAAAGGATGTTCTTCATTTTAAATTGCTCTTAGGGAGATGTGCAGTCCATAATGTGCTGCAGAGGCACTTCTGTGAGAGGTGCTTTCTTTGATACAGTCTACAGAGTTTCTGTAGAAGAGTAACTTGGAATGTCATGAAACAGTCAGCCTTGGAGAAACAAGACATGTGAATAAATAGGAAAAAGACAAAACTTAAAGGAAAAATAATTCCCAAGAATGAGCCTTATTTCTCCTTGACAATAACCAGTGAATGCAGTGGCATATAAGAGACAGGTTTGACTTTCAAATGGCAAAAATGCTCCATATTTCACCTATGAAAAAGGAAATCAACGTTTCTGTGGGTTTTTGTGGGGTGTTTTTTTTTGTTTTGTTTTGTTTTGGTTTTTTTTTTGTTTAGCTTTGACTTTTCACAGTGGAAGCCACATGCATGGCATATGAACAAAAAAAGAATACAGTATCAGTTAGTGCCATGATATTCCTAACCTGGAAGCAGACCACTGGCTCACTTCAACTTGCAGCCACTGCAGAAAAGGGCACATTTGACAGTGAACTTGCTGATTGCATAAACTTCTGTGGGAATAGCAAACAAAGCCTGTTGAAACTGTGGGGAAGGAAATGTTGTAGACACCTACTACAGGACTGGCAGTGGTTAGATTAGAGTGGATAATCCTACTGGAACCATTTAAAACAATGCAGAGAATTTGCTATATCCTTTTTTATTTGTATACTCAGACTAGAGGTAGAGACTTTCTGGTACAAGCCCTGTGTCTGGGATGTCACTGGGTATAAACAGAGACAGATGGTGCATTGGAGCTCTCAACATCGATTTTGCATATAGATAAGTTCCCAGGTACAAAATTCTAAGGAGATAAGAGAACCAAAAGCAGTAAAGCAAAATGTTTGAATCTTGAAAATAAGAAAGCAGTCAATGGAAGGGTTTCTGTTACAGCTCAATTATTCCAGCAGTGGAATTGCAACATGGGACAAGCAGAAAGAATTTTCCCAAGGTCAAGCAGGAAGATGAATAGAAGGAAAGGCATATGCAACAGAGCTGAAGTGGCTGCTAAGACAGACATGCTGTTGCTAGGACTGGCCAGAAAAAAAACCAGGGCTTTCTAAAGGAAACAAAATATGATTGCTTGAGCTTGTATTACTTCTGTGGATTTTTGCTCAAAGCCAAATCCACTGAAGAATGAGAAAATTCTCAAGTTCTTCCTACTGATGCATGTGCTTACCCCAGAGCATCAGGCATAGTCACTAGTAATCCTTGGCTTTGGAAGAAACTGAGAAGTCAGATCCAGATCTATCCACTGTGTCTCACAATCTCAACATACGCAATGTAGACTAGGTCATATCACCCTAGCTTGTTCAGGTACAAAAAATACGAGTACATAGGCCACAAGTGAGAATTACTTTTTGCAGCTGTGCTCTGATTTTTCATTCTTTTCCTGGATAAAGCACCTCTCAAGGGGAGGTGAACAGCACTGCTAGAAGAGGTTATGATTTGTTCAGCAGAGGAGAGAGAACAGGGCAGAAAGAGGAACAGGGCAGAAAGGCTTTTGTGCTTTTTGAAGGTCACTGCTGTTTCTGTAAGTTTTTTAGCCTGGGCTACGTCATTGATGTCCTGCCACTTTTTGTGGCCTGTTCGTTTGCTGTGAGCTGCTCAGTGACTTTGGGTAAAGCTGCACCAGAGGAGTTGTCAGCAAGATCAGGCCACTCTCACCAAGGCTGGTGGCTGCGTCAGGACCTCATGCAGAGGCCGTGGCAGCAGGAAGCACCACGGCTCCAAAGTAATTAAGTTGCTCTTTTATTGCTCTTCCTCCTTCATGCTCTCTATGCAAACAACACAGTGTGAGCTGGCCCTTCCTCAGGACAGTGTCTTTCGTACAAAATGTGTTTCAAAATGTTTTGCAATTATAAAATATACCAAGAGTATTAAACAGAGAAATGGGAAGACAGATATTTTCAGAGAAGGTTTGAAAGAAAGATGACAGTAAAGAAGAAAAAAATGCATGGATTCTTGAGATGGTGAGAATAAAAAAAAGTAACAAATAGAGCCTTTTTTTTTTTTTTTTAATGCAGTTGCAGTCAGATGAGCACTGATTTTTTCCTTGGAGTCAGAGCAACAGGTTGAGGGTCTGGAAGGGTCTGGTTGCCTCTGAGGTTCTGGCAAGAGCACATCAAGGAGATGTAGCTTGACTGATGCTTAGTGTGATCAGGCCTCCAGAGCTCAGTGTCATTCCTGCTATTAGGCTGTCTATGAGACAGCATGGCTGTAGTGGATAGCTTTTAATAGCTTTTCTTAGAATACAGAAAAATATGGAAAATTAAATGTTATTATTGTTATTATGACTGATTTGATGGTTCTTGATATAATTTCCTGTACCTTCTCAGAGTCATTAGGTGGTGGAATCAGCAAACAGTGATTGTAAAAACTTCCAGAGGGAGTTCTTACTCATCCAAGTTTGAGTACAGGAATTAGGTGTACATTACCTTCTCTAATGGACTTAAAGCCACTTCTCTTTCTCGTTTTGACTATCTAAGGAACTTAGGAACTTTCTCAAAAGGTCTGCTTCATTGCACTCCCAAGATAGAGGAACACAGCACTTAAATGAACTAAATCCCACCCAAGAAAATCAGATCCTCATCTGTTCAGCTGACCACTTTAAACATTTACATATAGAGAATGCAGTTCTACTGAGACCCACGTTAAAAATAAAACCTTCAACTATTTGGACAACCAGTGAGTACTGTCTCTTCCCTCATTCTTTACCAAGATCTCAGGAGAAGGCAGTGAATAGTAATGCTTTCCTGAACCTGACTATGTCCTCTTAGTGTCTGGATTTGTACTCAGCTTGTAGCACTGCCTTGAGCACCCATTTTGTCTTGTACTTCTTTGTGAACATGGTGGCTGAAAGTTAATGAGTTTTGAGGGTAACCTTTTCTGATACTGAAAAGGCTTTGGCACTATAATTTGCATAAACATTACTATTTAATAATGGCCAACACAGAAAATAGG
Organism: Zonotrichia leucophrys gambelii; assembly: GCF_028769735.1. Taxonomy (NCBI): domain Eukaryota; kingdom Metazoa; phylum Chordata; class Aves; order Passeriformes; family Passerellidae; genus Zonotrichia; species Zonotrichia leucophrys. The sequence goes on from NC_088169.1 coordinate 66,510,772, forward strand.
AAACATCTTTGAAGCCTGATTGAGAAAATATTTAACTTCTAATTCCTACATCACATAAAGGCTACTTGTTAATGCAAGGACCAGCTAAATGAATTCTAAAGCTCAATTAACTCCATCATTAGATGATTTTAAAATACTGTTAGACCACTATTAGACTTAGAATTCTCCAGATACCTCTGGTCTTTTTAATTACCTGGAGTCATTATAAGGAGCAGTCACTGAAGTTCATTCATTCTCTCCATGCTTCCTACTAATCAACTTACAAACTTTGCCATTGAGCAATCTCAGGAGAGGCTATCTTTAATGAGACCCCCTATGGAATAATGGGCTATTCATTTCCCTAAATGTCACTTGGATCATATTAATACATTCATATTCTAATAAGAGGACAAGTGCCTCATACACTGCTTATCTGTGATATAAAACCTTGGCATGGATCAACTCTGCCTGTTAGTAGTCAGCATTTTTCATTGAATCTTTTTCATTTTTATAAGCTGGCTCTTTGTTTAGGACATGTCTGCAGTGAGGTACATTAAGTACATGGATAATGTCCAAGGTCAAATGGTGGTGTCTTCTCATGTCCAGGGACTGCTGCTTCTTCTGGGAATCAGGATTCATGGACAGCCAACAGCAAACCCTGTATGGAGCCAGATGAGAAAGTTGCACTTAATTTTTAAAGGCAATGAAATTCATACATAACTTATGATGAACAAATAGTTCTGCAAGAATTGCAACTGGAGAAGTTTGTTTTCTTGGAGATTTGTGTCTTGTGGCTAATTACTTCTTGTCTTCTCAAAGACACGAACTCCACTTGAAGTTTTGCTAGGCAGAGCAGTTATAAGGTGGCATGTATGTACATGTAGTTTTTCTGATGGTCTGTCTCTCTGTGAGAAAGACCAAGATGTTTCTTGCCCTAAGTTCATAATGTCTAATTACTCTATTTCAATGAAATTGATTCTGGTTTATTTATGTATTGATAACATCAGATTATACCTATTAAACGGGGACATCTTGCCCACAGATACCATCGGTGCATTTTTGATGTCACAGGGTACCAGAGACATTGTGGAGTGCTGGTAGATATGAGCAGGGCCTATAGGAAGCATTCAGATTTCTTACTTGGTAACTGGGATGCAGGCAGGATGCAGGCAGTATGCTTAAGGGCATCTCAAATGGCACAGAGTTTAGCCCCAGTTCTTAAGTATCTGCATTGGAATCTTGGGCACTCATCTCCAAATGTACTCATATAATTAAGTATTTTAAGGAAAATCCACAGGCTCTCCCAAAAGCCCATCACTGCATCAGCCAGTACAACCACTGTTTTCAGAGATATGCCATTTGAGGAATAATTCTGTATTTCATCTGTGCACAGGCTCACTATTGGCTGCTATTGCACCTATATTAGATGATCCACTTAGGAATACTGGGTATAGCAAGGCAGAACTACCCTGCTACCCTTACCTGTGACATCTTCATGTTCATGTAATTTTCAAAAGATTGTTACATACCTGTCAGTTAATCAAACCATTACAAATCTGATGCCCATGTACTCAGCAATCATCTAATACCATTCTGTCAGAGCAGAAGTGCTTAAAAGGGGGTAAAAATTTGATCTGAGATGATTCTAAAGACCCATTACACTGCCAGAGTGCTCCAAAGTGGCCTAAGTATAATTGAAAATCAGGACCCCCATCACAAAGATAAATGATCCCACCAAAAGAACAATCTCATCTCCACAAAATAGCAGGAGCAACAACAGTAGAGACAAATCTCTTCAGGGGCCTCCTGTTTGAAGTCTACAGAGCCAGCTGCAGAGCCCAAAGCAAGAAGGGAAAACAAACCCAAAGCGCAAGACAGATCTCACGTGGGGCTGCCTTTTACCCAGGGGATGAAGCACAGCTACTGCAGCCCATCTATTTATGTTGGATGAAATATTCCCAAGTGACTCCTCTCTCTCTTTAGAAGGCATCTTTTTTCTTCCCTTTTTTTTTTTTTGTTTTTTTTTGAATTCTGAGCTGGGGAAGAAAAGCAGTGTAAAGAAAGGTTGTTCATTATAATTCTGAGAAATGTGAGGAGTTTTGATAATTTTAACACCTCAAAGGTCAGTGGCTGCTGCTTCTTTGTCCCTGAGGTAACATTGCCTTTTTCTGTAGTGTCTCTTTTTCATCAAAGTCAGAGAAAATCTATGAACTGTGTGATAACCTTAGGTAATTTTTCGGAGTGGTAGCATAATGTGCTTTGATATCAGCACTGAGATAGAATAATTTTGATAACATATCAGCTCCTGAGTGCATCTGCACATACCAGCCCAGGAACATATACACTGAGAAGATCAGCTTTTCATCCCAACCCTATAATAAAATGCAAGTTCTGTTACCAACCAAGAGTGAAGAAATAGCAGCTGTTCCTGCCTCTTTCTGTGATCTATTCACATTTGAAGCACTAGTGAAAAAACAAGTGGATTCCCTGCTGGTTTAGAGTCCTATAATATCAAAGGCAAAAAATCACAGGTTATCTGTGGACAGAAATGCCAAAGATACACAAAAGGGACTTCAGTTCTTTTTCTTCTCAAAACTCAGCCATATTAATGGCAAGTGCAATTTTCATAAGCTTTTCAACTGAAACAGTGTTTCAATAAGTTGGACCTGATTCTGAAGAGTACTAAACATGTGCTTAGCAATATATGAGGAGAGTCCTTTTTAGGCACTGATATCAGATCCTTTGCCTTTGGAATCTCTTGACTGCAGTCGAGGATGCTAAAGCATAACAGTGATAGACAGAGAGGCAAATAAATCTTCTCTGGACGTGCTTATCTCCTTGTTGAAAGTAGAGCTTTGCAATTTTCTATGCTCTCACCCTAAAGCAAGCATATAATCTATCCTATGTAATGCCGCTGTACTTCAGGCCTCTTGTAAACTACAAATCTTTTATTCCTACCTCCATAGGTATTTTCTCTTTTATAGTCTCTCCTCAAATTTTAAACAGAAAACTCAGGACTGGAGTTGTTACACTTTCTCATCCAGTTTCATGTGTACCTAAAAGAAGGCCATTCTTTTTTGCTATTCCTTTTTGACTGTGTTTCAGATCAGAGGAAACCTAGCAGACAAAGTCTTGCTGTACTGCACCTTTGAGGCTTGGAAGCTCAAAGCTCTGCTAAAATGTAAACCAGAGCAGTAAGGGAAGATGCCTGACCCAGCCATTTGGAGGGATGGGATTATTTGTGAAAGGAAGATCAACAACGTCACGTTAGATTTTGTGTTGTGGTCTCCAGCCAAGGCTCATGCTGACTACAAACAATTACCCAGGAGCAGCCAACACAGGGAGGGTAATGCAACACTTAGACATATGCGGGTTGTGTCATGAATACAATGTCCTGTGTTTTGCAGTCTGATTAATTCTAATGTTAATTTTTTCCTTTTCCTGATTTTCAGTTTTTGCTAGGTAAGGTTTCAATCTTACTTTTCTTTTCAAAAACCACTCAAGGTGTATGGAGGCCCAGCTCTGTAGTGGTAGAGACAGGCAGCATGTGAAGAATAGGACCTGACTTGGTTAGTCTGATGAGTGCTCTTCATGGCATTTCCCAATGTCCTTTCTTTTGTGGTAGGCTATGTAAGAGCTCTTTCAATGAAAGTTACTATAAAAAGATTTTATTTCCTAATGATACATTATTACCCAATGAAATGGGGCAAGGCTAAACACATCACTGTTGAAAGGCTCAAGGGATGACTGAGAAAGATGGTTTAGCAGTTTCAGGATGGTGGGCTAATAGCTGCATACTAGGGATTATTCACTTCTCATATTGATTGAAAATTGTATGCATGTGCAGTTCCATGGGCAGCAGTGATTCACATGAGTGGCAGAAGAAGGCCCTATAAGGAGAAGTGTGCCACAAACTGATTGATTTATTCCCATTGCTTAGTATGGAAGACAAATTTCTTGAGCCAGGTTTCTGATATTGAAATCCATGAAAGTATTCTACTTGGCAGCTATTTTTGATTGTTAGCAGAAGAGTTGTGGAAAATGAATTTTTGATTTGGTTTATTTATAATCTCTCTTCCAAGTTGTCCTTCATAATTAATTAAAACTGGCTGGTGCCAGTTTTCCACCCTCTGCCATTACAACAAATTCATCACTGCTTAAATCTGATTTTTCATGAAACGAAATGAAAAATTCCACCAGCGTTTTCAGAGACAACCCATTGTTGCTTTCTCAAAATTTACACATGTATTTATGCATGCATTTTAGTAAATTGCTGGGTTTCTTGGTCTGTATTCCTGATTGTCAGGAAAAGGTAAACTTGTCCCTGGTTATGGTCACATGAACTGTGAAGTACTTGACATTTGGAAGCATGAAAACACCAAAGAGTGCTACTTAGTCAACTTTTTAAGTTTTTGACAAGCTGTAGTGTAATGGGTGCAAAGTGCTTAGCAAATAACATCACAAATATAAGAAAGATTTTATTTACTCTTTCTGTTGCCCTTAAACTGAAGTAATTGTTTTTAATATGCACAAAATAGCTAAAAATAATAAATGAGTTATTACTATGCAGCAGTAATAAATTTCCAGACAATAAGTTGAATATAGGAACTGATTATTACCTTTTTTCCACCTAGTAAAGAGAAAATTAATTTTTAAAATTCACCAGTTTTCAATGTGAGGCATATATTTGAGCCTTTATCCCAGGGTAATTTCCTTCCATTAAGACCCAAGCCAGTAGTGGCCAAAGTCTTCAGTTTTACCCCTTTCTATTTATTTGCTAGTCTCTCTGAAAGAAGACTGATTGTTTCAAGCCATCGCCCATGCCAAACTGAACGGATTAGCGCAGCTCTTTTCATGTCAAATCACCTCACAAAGGAAACAGTACTGAATGTGTATTATAGCTCTAAATTGTACCACTGTACTTTCTGTAGGCTTTAGCAATAACCCCATGGAGATTTGGAGTCTATGCTCGTATTTTATTGCTTTGACATGTTCTTTGTACAAGTACTAGAGACACAAAAGTCAAAGTTGTCACTTGAGTTAAAACAAAGGCATCACACTTTCCCCCAAAATAAATTCTTATCAAACTATTGTGCATGTTTTCTATCATGCAAGTTGCGACATTATGCCTCCTGCCTTCCTATTCATTGAAGTGTACTAAAGTATAAGCTGATAGAGGATAATATTTTTTTCTTTGCCTTAATAATGTGCTCACTAATTCTGTATCTCTGTTGATATATCTCTGAAATATCACCTTTGTGCTTGGTGGAGGGACAGAGGTCTAAAAGCAGGAAAAGCAATATAAGGCTCAGGTACAAAAAATTAGCTGTGCTAGTGAGAGACACATTTCAAATTAATTCTGTCACTGCCTTATGGAACAGTCTTATTTTCCTCTATTTCTCACCCTTTTGTGGGCTGCAGAGATCCAAGTGAACATATAGCAACTGCAGCAGAGACAGCCTGCACATTGCCAGAGGTCTCAAGAGGCATTAAAACTGCTTCCATTCTCTGAACTTTTTTTTGCACATTATATCCCATGGTAGGATTATAAGGCCAGAATTTATCCCTTAAACCTTACCAGGGTATATGAGTTTCTGTAGTAGATCACTATTCTGAATTTGGGAAATATTTCTAGTTCTTTAAACTCCCATCTTCATCTAAGACAGTCATCAACCTGGAGTACACATATGTTTGCTTCTGTAGGATGTCAACAGTCTTGTGTGAATATTCCTCAACTCTTCATTTATCCCTTCTAGCTGTCCTATTTTATATGTTAAGAATATTCTTTCATTCATTTAATCTTATTCTGGAAGACACTGGAAGCATTTCTAAGAGGTCGCTTAATTTCATTAGCTTTTCTGAAAACAAAAGCACAGCACGAGCACCTAAGTAGAAAAATTAAATTACTAGATAGAAGTCAGAAGAGGGAAATACCCTGATACCAGCTTTAAAAACCAGAGATTATTTCTAAACTCATCACTATAGTAACTAAAGTTATAGCCACAGTCTTGAAGATCAAAACTTGCTGCAAGGAAGAACAAGATGGGGTGACTTAATGCACTCTGTATGTGTCAGGACAACAAGGCTATGTCTGAAATTCAAAGTTGTCAAAGCAGTCTCATATGGTCCTCTTCTGTTAATCAGATAGTTTTACTATAATATTTAACATTGTTCCCCTCTGAGCTATATTTTGTCTCCTTTTAGTTAGAATAGTCTCTGAAAGCTATACAGAGAACAGTAATTAATAGCATTTTTAATCTCAGGTGTCACTCTGTAGGCAGAGTGCAAAAGGATGCAAAAAAGTAATAAAGCTTATATTGGCTGTAGGCTTTTGTGAGTATTTCCCAGTTTGGAGACAATAAAAAGCCTGATTGTAGGGTCGCTCCATGTTATTTTACTTAAAAGTTAAGCAGATTGGTAGCTGATGGTAAAATTACTGGTTATATGGGAGTCACTCAGCCATGAATTTAAAAGGAGTTGAATGGATAAATCCCCACCCATTCAAAGCAAATCAAAGGAAAGATACTCAATTTTACTCAAGTGGTCCAGCTTCCACATTTCAGTGGAAAATTTAATGCAAAAACATACTGGATTTTTTGCCTTTTTCCGGGTTTTTGGGCCAGAGTTATTGACACTTCTGATCCTCAAAAATGCCAATAATGGAAGAGTCAGCGGCAATGACAATGGGAACAGCAGTGGTTAAACATGAACTGGTGACAGAATTTCATCTCTTATAATATGAAATCTAATTAGCATTAATATATTCTCCAAGCTGAATTGCACCCAGTGTTTTGCATACATAAGTACAGGCAAATATAATTTAATAGCTTGCTAGATCAAAGTGCTCCATGTAAGAGCTGGGTATCTGCTGCGCACAGAAGCGGCAGCACCCGTTGGGATTTGTGGTGTCTCTTCCAAGTGAGGACCATGATGGCATGGAGGAAGAGGGACTGGGAGGATGGCAGCGGAACCTAAGGATGTGGAAGCAAACCCCAGATGCCTTATGGATCTGCCCTTTTTAAAGAGCAGAAATGTCCGAGTCCAGATGCCTCACACACATTAATTCTACATTTGAGAGACAGAGGTAAGCAAAAGAGGCTGCAGTTGAGGTTGGCTTTTGAGAGATTTTATTCAGAATATACACTGAAAATAGAAGAGATGCAGCAACAGTCTTAGAACCATACTCACAGAGAACCATAGTCACAGAATGGTTTGGATTGTAAGAGACCTTAAAAATCACCCAGTTCCAACCCTCTGCCATGGGTAGGGAGCACCTTCCACTAGACCAGGTTGCTCAAAGCCCCATCCAAGCTGGCCAGGAACTCTTCCAGAAATGGGGCATCTACAACTTCTCTGGGCAACCTGTTACAATGCCTCCACCACTGTCAGAGTAAAGAATTTCTTCCTAATTATCTAATCTAAACACAACCTCTTCCCATTTGAAGACATTCCCTCTTGTACTATCACTACATGGCCTTGTAAAAAGTCCCTCTCCGACTTTCTTGAAAGCCCCCTTCAGGTACTGAAAGGTGCTGTAAGGTCTTCCTGGAGCATTCCCTTCTCCAGGCTGGACAGCCCCAACTCTCTCAGCCTGTCTTCACTGAAGAGGAGCTCCAGCGCTCTGATCATCTTTGTGGCCTTCGTTGAAGCCACTTCTTTGTGGATGCTTGTCTTCATATTATCCCTATTCTATATGCCATATTCTAACTGAAAGAAAACAATAGTTTTATCTGTTTGTTGCAAGGAGTTTAATGTATACCATATAATTAATATCATGTAATGCTTACAAAGTATTTTGAGAAAAGAATATGAAAGTGCTAAGGGCTGTTAGTGTAATGGATGTCTTAATTTTTTTCATAAAAGTCATGTGGCAGACAGTTTTAAAGCAATATCGTGAAAGACTAGGAGCACTTATTAGTTTGATGGTATGAAATATATAATAAATATCCATTCCTGGGAGCTTTTGCTTCTTTGGGTAATACTATTTGTTCCTTAATTTATTACTTCTTTATCCCAAGACATATGTGGCTCTTTGAAAGCCTGAGCGAGATAGATTAGAGCAAGCGGAAGGGAGAAGAGGAAGAGCTGGAAAAGAGGCTGAAGAGTAGTACCACCACTATGAATATTTAAGTAGTTAAAGATGAAGGTGTCAGCTCTCTACATTAATTTTTTTTTTTTAGGGTTTTCCCTGTTCAGTCTAATCCATATACTGGGGAAGGAAACACAAAGCATTGATGCAGCAGGATACCCCATTGGTGGAGTTGTTCCAGGAGGAGAGAAAGAGCAGGTAAGGTGCCAAGTGTGGGCAGGTGGAATTTTCCATAAATCCTTTCAGGATGTATTGGTAGGAAGAGGTGGGGCTGCATGATTTAGGAGTCTGAGGTTCCTATTTAGAATACAATCAAATCTGAGTGGAAATAATAATTTTTTTTTTTTCTGCAGAGTTCTTCAGGCATTGATTTTCATGAGGGATCCCCATTAGATCAGCTGTATAGGTATATTTGGCATCCAGGAAAAATTACATGCTGACCATGAGGAGGGAGAGTAGCTTTCACCCCTGGAGCAGAGAGCGCGCTGCCAGAGGGTTGCCGTTCTGGGTAAATTGTTCTTGGAGTGGTGTCAAGACATGAGGAAATGCCCAGAGAAACCGGAGGGCATCTCTCAGGCACTTAAGATTGTGCTTCACATCTTGGGGTCAGTCAGAATTGCTGGCAACCTCAGGTTGCAGGCAACTAAAAGTCAAGGTAAAATCTATTGAGGACAAATATGAAAATGCTTCTTCCAATTGTTTGGGACCTGATGTAGGTGAACTGAATTTTAAATCCTTCTAGAGGGTGATTCTTCTATTCCAATGTGAACCTTTGCCGTTCTTCCCAGTGGTGTTCTTTTTTCTGCTGTGAAAACAGAAGTATTTTCATTTGAGAGTATGTATGGACCTCTAGAGTAACTCAGTTAAATCAGATATTAATGTTTAAAATTTTGCAATTTTCCTGCTTTTAAAAGTGTTTAATTATTAGTTATCTGATAGAACGAAATCTGTTGTGAAATAATCCTCAGGCACAAGTTTACAATGCTTTTAAATTCAAAGAGAAACTATTTCTTTTGTCATTTCCTAGGGCTTGCAATCAATGTTCCACTAATTAACACACTGATATATACATTAGTTCCTATTCTTGCTGCTATATAGTGTACTGACTGATCCACACATCAGCTTTTCCCTTTCAGCACTCAGCCCTGGGAATCAGGCTGAAGTTTTTAGGTAGTGCCATGGGGTACCAATGAGGTGAAAGACCCTCTGTTTTCACTGTTTCCAGCTCCATTTGAGCAACTGTGGCAAAAGCAGTGGGCTTGTGCATTGGCATTTGTTTTCTCCTCTGTTTTGTGGGTCTTCTTGTTTTCTCTTATGATAAAAAATGGTCTGTTAGTAGCAGTGTTCTTGGGGTAGGATGGTTTGTGCCATTCTCTGGTTGTAGTTAAGAAAAACTTCGAGTCAGAGTTTAAAAGAGTCTGAAAAATCTGATAAACACAGATCAGAGAAAAGAGGCAATGGGGAAGAGGCATGTCTATGCAAGGATGCAAAGGCCAGCTAATCCAGTATCAACTTCTTCCAGAGTCTTAATGGTCTCATCACCTTTTTGTGGGCACCACATATTCCCCATCTCTTGCAGGTAACCCCATCAGCATCCTCCAGAAATAAAACTGGGGCAGCAGCATGTCAAAGGTGTGTGGTAACCCAGCTCTGCAAAGGTGTCAGAAGTGTGTCAGATGTTAATCAGATCTTCAGGAGAACTTAAAGCTTCTTCATCTTTTTCCTGCTGGTTTACAATGTAGCTTGTGTTTGAACCACTAGGATGTTCTTCCTTCACAAAAAAAAAAAAAAAGTATCCATGCTAGTGTAAAAACATCTGATTTATAAATGTTTGCATTTCTGGGTTCCAGTGTACATACATCACAGGTACATTGATATTTGTACATGTGTAGTGCTTAAAGAGCATTATATAGAGAATTATGAATATATATGCATATGTGAATATACCATTCCAGCCTGTACTAACATATTTTTTGGGTTTTTTTTTTTTTCAACTAGAAAAAGAGGTTTCATACTGAAATTTTTTTACATGGCTCCATTTGTATGTACATGCATACACAAAGCAAGTGAAGATTTGCGAAGTGCTGAAGTATTCTTAATATTGAATTATGTGAAACAGAGTCATGTTTATCTTTATTTATGTGTAAAAAATTTTATTCTTTCATATTTTCTGCTGACTATCAGAGTTTTTTGGTTGGTTTTCAATCTCAAGATGGACCCTCTGCTCATGTTTTTATTCAACTGAATATGGAAAATTGACAATACATTTGCTGAAATCCAGAACAATTTTATAATGCATCTTGTAATCTTCTTAATGTTGACAGAGAGAATTGTGCCAAAAGTTCCAACCAGTGTAAGATTTTCTCCAGACCTTCAACAAATTTTGTCTCTGAATTCCCTGTAGCCCCAGTGCAGAACAGCAAACAAGTGTTCCACTTGCTTTTTTGTGTATGCTCTGACAAATCTTCTAACCTGAAGCTCTCTTCTGAGCAGAACCTTTTTATAATGTTCCCCCTCGTCCTGATTACAGCAATTTCAGATTGTTTTATCTTCAGGCACTTTTTGTTCCATCTTCTAATCCTTATCAACAGCATGGCTTGGATTCTTTAATTTTACACATCATTATAAGCAATGATAAAAAGACTAGACTCGACATGGGTAAATGCCAAATCTCAGCATGCATTGGTTACAAAGGTGTAGTTTACATGAAACATGTAAGAACATTATATTAGTTATTTGCCAGTCTGGGGTCTAAAGTGTCAGCATTTCTGTGTCTCAACAGGACAGATACTGGCCCAATGGCTGCCTCTTTCCTAAAGCTTCCTAAAGGTTTGAATGAGAAAATGAAACAATCGCTTTCAACTCCATGGTTTCCTGTCCTGTGGATTCTCCAATGTTTGATAATGTGACAGTGAGCAGGCTTTCCCTCCATCCATTAACTGATTCAAATCTGTTCTCTTCCCCACATTGCTGATTTGCATTAAATTAGTGGGATTTAGTAATTTTGAGATTTTTTTCAGTGAAATTGGCCAACATTGAAAAGATATAAAGAGGCAGGAAATTATACGCAGGTGAGACAGACAAGATTGTGTCAGCTCTACTTCCATAGGAAATCAGGCATGCAATCTGTAAAATTTACCTTCTTGTACTGCAAGAAACATTGCTCCTATAACTCTCAATGTAAGTATTAAAGAACCATTTTTTTGGCTGGAACAGGACTATATTCCTGTCAAATAATGGGGCAGACTTCTAGTAGGATTAAAACTACATACAGGTAGGAAATATAACTACAGGTAGGATTATAACTACATACAGTCTGATGCAAAGAATTTCCAGTTCAGCAACAAAAATGGTTTGATAACTCAGAAGATTGATGTCACTGTCATTTAATGGTTTTTAGTAGCTACAAAATATACATATTTTGGTCCCTATATTACCAACAGAATATATAATTTACACATTATTATGAATTTATTAATTTCTTAAAACTATCAGTTCAGTTTATTTGTTTTCGTCATATATTTCTTCACAGTCTCACGAATCTCACCTACCTTTTTGTCATCGTTTTTCTGTTCCTAACACCTCAGATTTTAGCAAACTTTCAAAGGACCTTGTGCTAATTCTGCCTTTCAAGGCTTCACAGGAAGCTGCATCTTGTGTCTGATGGACCTCTACGTGCAAAGAACTGAGATCACAAAGTTCATCTATTCATTAGTTTCAGTAGTGTAATGCTTAGCATAAAAGACAGGAATCGGTGAAGTATAGCTGTGGTTTTGCACTATGGTTTATGTAGAATCTTACCTGGGATTAAATTGCAGAAATACAAGTAAATGAATATTAGAAGTGGAATGTCATTATTTAAGGACTAAATGCAAGATCTCATTGTTTCTATTCACTAGAAATAAATAATGTGAATAGTGAATAAATTATTTTATTCACTAGAAATAAAAGAACTTCTGTTGGTGTTACCACAATAAACTGTGTATATCATTATTTGAGTTTGCTGTTCTTTCTAAATTTACTCTAGCACCTAAGGACTTTTAATTGTTAAGTTCAATTGCATATCTAGGTAACACATTCTTGCCCTTACTCCATGGTGCAGAAATACAGACTTTCACTAGTCCTTGTGGTGGTGCAGCTTCAGTGTTTTGGTGTGCAGAGTACTATGGTGTGTTAAGAACTCTACAGTTAATTTTTGTGCAAATCTTAGAGACATGTTTCTAAATCAACATCACATACAATATAATTTTGAGGGATTTTTTTTCCTCCTTTGTGCATTGCCTATTTTACCATCATTGTAATAAAATAATACTGTAAGTTTTAAGGCGAGTGGGTTCATATACTATGTCAAAAGCTTACTTATTTATATACCATGTCAACTTCATTCTCACAGTGGGGTTCTTTTTGGATAATGGCTGCACTTCAGAGATTGGAAAAGGCATAATTATAGTTCGTCCCACACTGACTCATATATAGGGAGGGAAAATGAAATCTGGAGTAAGGATATTTTAACATAGAAGACCTGAATCTTCTAAAATAACAGCTACTAAGCTACTTTCCCTTTACTAAAATTCTAATAATTGCAGGGCTGAAGAATAAATTCTAGATAATTAAAGTTCCCTGTTGATTATATGTTTGCTATTTGTTAATACTACAGTTTTCTTTTTCTCTCTAAAACCAAGCAGATTTTTATGTTGCAATTCTCTATGTCATCTAGAGCTAATTTAGCCAATTTTATAGATGCATATCCCAATAACTACTCCTGCTCAATGAAACTTGCATCCACCTTTCCATTATCAAAAATTCTGTTCCCAAAAAACTAATTGCAGGTAGCACTATATGAAGAGGATATCCTGATCAGGTATTTGCTGATGTTTCCATCTGGCATCGAACAGCCCATGGCTTCAGTCACAGGATCACAGAATGGCTTGGGTTGGAAGGGGATGTAAAGATCATCTCATTCCAACTCCCCTGCCACAGGCAGGGACACCTTCCACTGGACCAGGTTATTCAAAGCCCCATCCAACCTGGCCATCCAACATTTCCAGAGACATGGCATCACAACTTCTCTGAGAAATCTGTTCCAGTCTCACATTACAAAAATCCTTCTCCGTTTCTTTAATTGTTACTATTACTTTTGATTCTCTCATTTCTAAAAAAAAAAGAGTGCAATTTGCCTAAAATAGAAAATGGGGACTCAGCCTTTCTATTACAGAAGATATGTTTACAATGCAGAGCACTAGTGAAAAGCTGATCTCCTATTTTAAATTATTCTGCACAAAATACAAACACACACATTTTTTGTATAAAAACCTCCATGTATGTCTCTTTAGCAGGTGGTTTCCTCCCCCAGGTGATGGAGAATTTTTGTTTCTTCACCCTCTTATCACTTTGATGGAAGTGTTATTTGTCACAGTCACTGGCTCTGATTCTCAGAGGGCTTCAGGGACTTGCACATTTCCAGTCCTTCACATTCACAATAAGAAATCTTTTCAACAAACACCTGATGGTGCAGATCAACCTTTCTACTTACTGTGATGATTGAGGACAGAAAAAGATATTAAACATGTTCTATTTCATGGATTAACTGTTTTCAGTTTTCCTGGAAAATGTGTTCTCTGGTTCAATTTCACTTCGATAGATCAAGTCCCCTGGACCTATTTATCATATGAAAATGTGAGGCAACTGGATTTTGTATAGAAAAATTACTCTACTTCAATCAACATTTACAACACTGGCTTAGATTTCTGGGAAAAAAGAAGCCTGTCTACAGAAGGTAAGGTTTTTTCTGCCCAGACTTTTCTCACACTTCAGCAACAAAGATATCACATGTGGCATATTTTAGCTTATTATCACCAAAGTTAGCTCTGTCAGTTCCAGTGGTTAACCATGAGGTGCAGATGAATCCTATAAGCCTCCTGAAATTCATTCTAAAACTTTGGTTTGGATTGTAAGAGTTTTGAAATTCTCTGCATTTGCCTAAATTAAATACTGCTTTAATTTATCCACATAGTTATGAGTGTGCTTTCTCATATAAGGGATTTTCTTTAGCCAGAGCTAAGCTTGGTTGCAAGTGATTTGAAGTCTTATTAAGCCAACTGGCAGAGCAGACTGTGTTCTGTTGTTTGATGAAATGCAAAAAAGAGCACTACTTTCCTGCTTGTAGGATTAATTAGTACATACATTCCATTATTTTCACAGGCTTTTCCCCATCCAGACTTGAATAAAAGCCTTCTATTTGCAAGAAGCTCTCTTGCCCTCTCCTGCTTTGATTAGCCCGAGAGAGTATTCACACTGCATGCTCAGTTTTACTACACATGGATATTAGCAAGGTGCTCCTTGTTTGCCTTGTCCTGTTTTTGTGACTTTCGCATTCATCCTTGTTCATGTAATTCGAGAAAATTCCTCTTCCTTGCTTTCATTTTCCCAATGCTTGTGCTAAGATTTGTATGGACCTGACGTACATTTACTGCTCATTACTATTATTCGTTTTTAATAGTTGTTTGCCTATTCTCTTCATTTAAGCTTCCATGCCTCTTTCATGTCCCTGTTCTTTACTTGTGTTCTTTGGATACCAAGAGTTACAAAAGACATCCCTGAGACAGCCACCACCTTCTCTCTTTTTTCTGATTTTGCTGTGCTTAGTGAAGTGTTTGGGAAGACCAAAGGGGTTTCCAGGGTTTATTTTTGCTACCTGTGCCCAGTTCTGACTGCTGGTGTCCTGTGGCCACATTAGAAAATGAAGAGCCAGCACATGTCCTTCCTCTGTGTTCCTGTAGCTTGGCTCTGGCTGTGTTGGGGTGGCATTTTACCAATACATTAACAGAGAACTATATTAAGTCAATTATTTATCAAAGCATTTTGTTCTAGCTAATATTTTTTCCCTAGCTGTTCAGTGTCCATGGCAGCAAGATTATGTTAGGTATGTGATGTAGGCTAGCTTGCAGCAGGAGTCCTCTCTCTACCTTTTAGGGTTAGGCTGCAATCCCTGTTATGCCGTGTGGTAGATAGGAGCTCTCAAAGGTGATAATCATATTAACTGGTTTACCAACTCATGTAGCTCAAAAATAAGTGGGTTTATCTCTTAAATAACTAAGTCAAATCAGTTATTACTCATTAATATTCAACATCAACATTAAATCTCCATACACTACCTAAAGGGAATTGTGCTTGCAGCACTCACGTCCTCACTTTTTCCAAGAGAATTGCTCCTATTTATATGCCATTTGTTTATGGCACCTGAAACATTTAATTTCCCTGCTGCAGATCTCTCCCACGCCTGCCTTGACTTGATGTTTTAAGTCAGTTTCTGACAAGCTTTCAAAGACCATCATACTGACTGTACCTTGCATAGGTGCAGTTCTGCTGTGCTTCATCAGCCGCAGCAGAACATGAGTCTCGTACCTGATCTCATGCAAACCCAGAAATTACAGTAGTCAGCTGCCTTCCCCACCAGAGCCTTGTACGAATACAAATGATCCTGAGAGGAGGTTCATGGTTAGGTAACTTACCCCGTGCACTGTACAGTCTGTACATGTTTTGTACGAGATGACTGAAAAATGACATTTGGCCCATGCTTACAATCATTTAATTTGGAAAAGACCTGTAAGATCATCCAGTCCAATATTAAAACCTATCCCTAAAGTCAGATGGACTCCACCTAGTAATATTTAAACAAATCTTGCTCTTGACCTACTTTCTATGGCCTAGGAATGGATGAAAATCTTTCTTATTTGACACACTTTAAAGAAATTTAAACAAACATTTCTCTAGTACAGTCCAAGGATGTCTGATTCTCAGTGTGATGAGATGATAGCCCTTTTGCTTGGCATTTCTATAATTCTACTAAAATTTTAAGTCCCAAAATAGACACCAAAACCTGCATTTAAAGGAATCTGTCATCACTTGCTCCCCAAAAGCAATGTTTCTGTGTATTACTGCCATTTTTAACAAGAGGAGGAAAACATGTAAGGTGAATTAATTGCCTTGTCTTTCCTTATTATCCATTAAGATACAGGATCTATTTCCTCTCCATTTAGATTCCAGTTATTTTAGTACTGTAAGTTAATAGGAACTTAATTTCTGCAATGGGATTTTAATAGTTGTAATAGAAGAGGTTGGAATGTGAATAATTTTACCTTCAGGAGAAAAACAAAAGGAGCTTCTTTCCACTCACTGGATAATAGAGTAACAAACCCTCTGTTGTGCTGATGTGTTAAAGCCAGAACATGATTAGACTAAGGTGCTGAAACAACTTAATTGGTGGCAACTGATAAGGCAGTTAGAAGAGTTTGGTTGTTTCTCCTGACATTCACTGAAAGGTGAGCAGTGGTGACATTATTGCCCATAACAGCAATGTGAGGTAAGGGTAAACCAAACTGTGGTTAGCTAACACCATAGGGTATCCTGATGAGCGCTACAGGGCTCACATGAGGTGTTAACTGCTACACTAATTGAATAACTCATGGATTGATATGTGATACATTGCAGCTCAAGAAGATTGTGGTACACATTATTTGGTTTCTGATTCTCTGATAAAAGTTACTGTGTTAACAAAGAAGCAGCTCCTTCCTCAAGATATAAGTATAAAATCACAACTACTTTATGCCTGCTTTAGATTTTTATCCATTGGGGCACAGTCTTTTTATGTGAATTGTACTGGAAAAAGAAATTGTCAACAAAAGTTGTTTTTCCAGGTGTCACCTACCATCTAATAAGCAGGAACAATCTACTTCCTTTTTTCCCCCCAAATGAAGTTTCTAGCCAGTAAGGTATGCTCTAATACCAATATATAATACAAGCTTTTGTGTAAACTATTAGGGTATTTTTTTGAAATTAGTTTAAAAACAGGCCATGACAGACCAGTTACCTTGATAAAGGCAGGTGTTGTCAGAGGATGAGCATGGTCCTCAATGTACCTGTACCATTTTTATGTCAATCGATGTTGAGAAATGGAAGCACCTCATAAAAAACAGGGTAGAAGCTTATCCTTCTTCACCATATAGTTACTGGCAGACAGAGAGATGAACTGGTGAATGAGAATTCAGAACAAATTCACTGGATGTTATGCTTTATGGAGACACACATCTCACTGGCAGGTGGTGGCCAAATTATGATGAACTATGAGAACTGTGTGTTCAAGGCCGGGTTGGAAGGGGCTTTGAGCTGCCTGGTCTAGTGGGTGTCATCCCTGCCCATGGCAGGGGGGCTGGAACAAGTCAGTCTTTAAGGTGCCTTCTAACTCAAACCATTTCATGTGTCTATCATAAAAAATAAGTAATTTTGAATGATTTCCTGAACTGTGGCTCAGGTGATGCTGCTCAGCCTGAGAATGATTCTTGTATCCCAACACAAAATACACAAGACCATGTAAATTGTCATTCTCCTTCCTATTACTAGGGTATACATATGCATCCAGATCTTTGTTTGGTGTTGACATTTGAGATTAAATGAGAGGCAACGAGGCTGTTTAGGTTCAACCCAATGTTATGTATAGAAAATATATAAAAGATAATCAGGGGAAGTGTAATAGGAAGAGCTTCATGGCCAGTGCACCGGGTTAAATTTGTTTCTCTTTTAACTAGCCATATCTACAGTTAAATATGTCTTTTATCAAATATGTCTTTTATCAAAACAAATGAGAAATCACAGATGCTCAGGTATTTCTAGATTGTTGGGAGCCAACAGCTGTAAATGAAGAGCAAAGAAGAAATTAGCCCTGCATAGTAATGTCTAAGAATAAAGAGAGCCAGCTCCTGTCCCTAGGCAGCTGGTTGGTAGCTCTGTTGTCTGTGCTAATCAGATGAGA
This sequence comes from Zonotrichia leucophrys gambelii, assembly GCF_028769735.1. Taxonomy (NCBI): domain Eukaryota; kingdom Metazoa; phylum Chordata; class Aves; order Passeriformes; family Passerellidae; genus Zonotrichia; species Zonotrichia leucophrys. The sequence continues at coordinate 66,528,648 of NC_088169.1, forward strand.
GGGTGATAAAATCATAACTGTTAGGACAGGATGTGCTTAACTTGAACCAGTGTGGTTATTTGGGAGCTGGGGTGGTGAATTATATACCTATTATATACTTATTATATACATAGGACCCAAGTAACTTTTTATAGTAGAAGCTCCTAAATATAAATAAGACCATGTTTAATCACAGAAATGAGGTTCTCCAAATACACTGGGGAATACATGACAGGAGAGAAATATGTATTTAAGTTACATCATCTAGGTTGTAAAAGAATAAATGCCTGGAGCAATTCTTTGGCATTTCCCCCAATACAATACCTTTAAAATATGACAGATATATTGCTCTGCTAGGTCAAGAAAATTGCAGATTGGGAATGGATGACAAGCTGCTAAGGTTTGCTTTATGAAAGTATTGTTTCAAATGTTAATGATCAAGAGTGCTACTTTTATCTCCTGGGGTTTTCGTGGTAAGTTCAGAGTTAATAGCCAAAACTTGAAACCTTGCAAAACAAAAATGATAACTGGCTTCCATAATCTCATTCCAGTCTGAAGCATACAGGCAAAATGCTCTGGGCTTTAGTTAAAATCCTAATATGTTTTTTTAACTACCTGTTTCACAGGTTTTTTCTTAGATAAAATACCTGTAAAAGTCTCTGAGTATGAATAGAGATCATGTTTATTTTTGTAGGAATCACACAGTTCTTAATGTCTAGAACAAGACAAAAGCTGCAGCGTGGGAAGAGTGGGAAGAGCGTGGTACAATAAATGCACTTAATCAGCTGCCAATTATCTAATTAGCAAATGTAAAAATGGATGGAGAGATTTAGAGAATGTAGGGGCGGTTGCCATTCACCTACCAGCATTTATTTGTGGAAGAAGGTCAAGATGCTCCTGTTTCTTTCCACTATAAATGTCCTTTTGCACTCTCAGATTAAATGATACATTTCAGAGAGGAGCAGGGCAGATGTGGACAGAAAGGAGCTGGTGCAGCACTGTGAGTGAGGATCTCTCTTACTTTTAGTCATCCAAAGACCAGGAGCTGCTTCAGTGGTACAGCAGGAGAAAGGCTCTCCAGGTCCTCCCACTCTTGGCTAAACAGACAAACCAGATTTTGGAGGCAGCTGAGTGTCTCCTCTAACTTGAGAAAGCCCAGACAGTTTTCTTTGACTAGAAACAACCTCTTAGAAAGCTCAGTTAAATACGAAAGAAGCCTGCTGATACCCTTTGACAACTCGAGGTGGCTGAGAAAAATCCCATTTTAGGTCTATAGCTTTCTTTCTTTTTTTTTAGGGTTGTGTAACTATTTGCTACTCTCCTTATCTATATATATATCTGACATATGCTGAAAACTAGAATTTTGCTCCTACATGTACATAGCTAGAAAGGCATTAAGCATTACTCAGTCAATATTGAGCCTGCTGACAGCTGAATTAGCACAACCAAAAAGCCTTACAGCTTCCTTCCTAGTGTGGATGAGCTCCAATGTCCTTTCCATAACTGGGAAGAACAACAGGGAAAAAAATGAAAACCTTAAATATGCACCTATCTAGATTATTTCTTACATGGAAAGGTCTGAGTGAAATACACAAAGTCAAAATTTTGACACATTTTAGGAAGACTACAGAAACCACCCTAAAAGCCTAGTGAAGTCAGTAGATATTGACTTGGGTTATTATGATGTTGGATTATTATGATGTTAAATCAATATTTTGTATCTATGCACCCATGTTTTTAAGTAACATGCACAGAGGATTTATCTTCTTTCCTGAGTATTCAGTTCATGCTCTAGCAGAACTTATAGGCTTGAACGGGAAAGGACTCATATAAGTATTTATAACTCACTTAAAAAGGTGTAGAAGGACTGTAATTTTCCAATACATTTTCTCAGACCTTTTTCTGTGTGTATTTTATCCTGAAAGCATTTTGCCTCTTAGCAAAAAGTTAGCGGAAAGTCTCTGGAAACACATTTATAACAAAATTTCTCCAGTTCAGTTGTAAAATCCCTTGAAATAGCTTTCTTTGTTTTATTGTCCTGCTCTCCTGGTTCCCAGAAACAGAGGAGTAATCTTCTATGGCATAAAGAAAGTAATGATTTGTAGAGACTTTGAGAAAAAATGTTAGCGACCCCAAATAATTTCAGCCAATAGTTTATGTGCTTAAGCTTAGACTGTTGCCTTTTTTGTTTGTTCATTAATTTGTTTGTTTTCCCTAAATGAATGAAATTCCAGACTAGGTTAGAGTTTCAAAGCTTCCACACCAAAGTTTTTAGTCTTCCTTTTTTACACCATGTTTTCATGTTTGGAGGGAGACATGGTAACCTGTGTTTATATTTCTGCATTTCATATTTCAATATTTGCTTCTAGCACTATTTGAAGATACAAGTTTTTTTCCCATGATTTTGAAATGGAGCAGGTACTTACAGCTCCTTACATGCTTAAAAATTTCAGTGTAGTTAAAAAAGCAGATGGGAAGCTTCCTAAAAAATGAAGGAAAATAGGGAAAGTATGAACCACTCCTAGAGAAAAGGAATAATAGGAGCTGAAGAAGCCAAGGTAGGTAAATATTTGGGGTGCTCAGTGCTGCCAGTGTTTTGCTGGGGGAAGGTACTGATTCTTTATGAACAGGCCCAGGGATGAGTCTTTGCACAGTGCACAGTGATGAGGCTGCTGCCCTCCTTGTACCTGAGAAATGAGTAATTGGTGTGCCTGCCTTCCTTGAGAATGTTTGTCTTCTCAAAAGTGTCCCTTCTTCTGGGGTTGGGCAGGAGTCAGGATCTGTTTGTGCTTGAAAATCCTGCAGTGTGTTCTCACTGAGTTCTGTCTTAACAAGTGATTTTTATCACTTTTCCCTTTTGGTTCCTCCACAGCTGAACACCAAGCTGGTTTCCATTTGCCAGCTCTGCTGACCTGCATGTGCTTTTTTCCAGGGCTAAGAGAAACAAAACTGCTTGGTGTCTTCAACTCTCGGTGTTGGAGGCTGCTCAGTTTTAATTTTTGTTTCCTGGCACGATTTGCCCTGGGAGACTTTTAGTGGTGGCTGGGGATGTCATTCTCCTTCCTGGTCCAAGCATGCACCTACCCTCATGCAGCTCTTCATCCACATGCACTGCCCACAGAGGAGCTATGAAAACAAAGAAGCAAAAGGATATTTCATAGGCACTAATTACACCTGCAGACGTTTCTTTCCTGACTTTTATCCTCTGCCCACTGTTAAAATTAACAATCCCTTTATTATTATTTCAAAGCAGTGACTACCCCAGGAGGGAGTGTGCTAAAACTTTCACACTCCTAATTCTGATTAAAAGGAAGAGCCCGTTTCTTTGCAAGCAAGACAGGTAAGTAATATAGAAAAAGGAATGAAAATACTGTAATCTCTTCTCCTGGTTCCCCAAGTCAAGTTTTTGTTTCCATCTGAGCTCTTGACTTCTTCTGGTTTTCAGAAGCAAAAATGCAAAGTTTTAGTCACTTCTTATACCCCTGAAAGGAAGAGCTGTCATGTTCCATGGCAGTGACTGGAGCTGCCAAGAGGGGTCTGGCTACCCCAGCAAGGAAGAACCACATTGCAGCAGCTGGGAGGTGACAGGTTTTTCCCTGCTGAAATTCACCTGCATCAGGAGGCTGTCACATCCCCAGCTTTTAAGCTTTAGGCAGACCATATTTCTTTGGACAGGGTTTCCTGATATAACCTTGATGGCTGGCTGACCATCTCCTCTGCTTTTAGAAAGTCTTATGCAACACAGACACTGCGCCTTGAAGGAGAAAACTCTTTTTCTTTGGTCATTAAATATAAAAACACTGCTCGGATGTGATGGTGATAAAAGCCTTTAGAAAAAAAACACAATCTCCCTGGTGACATTTTGGGATGATTTTTCTGTCGTGTATACTGCTCTAATCCCTATCCAAATCATTCTATCTGGCTTCTTCCAAGCTATTTCATCAGAAATAAGCATAAAAAAATAATGACAAATGCTGCAGTCAGTTGTTATGGGGAATAGCAATTTTGCGAATTTTAAGAAAAATTGAATGTTTTACACACTAAAGAAGAGTGACATTCAGCTCTTTGTTCTTTAAGCAAATATGAAGACACCACAGAGAAGATATTAATACCACCATAAGTGAAAATACATACATTAATTTTACATAAAGGAAAAGGGTTTTAAGTGTAAGCCAAATATAAAAAAACACACGTCATGCTGAGGTAAAATGAGATAGTGGATATGAGGAAGAAAGCAGTAGCTGGGAAAACACATAATTTCCCTTTTGTGTTACGTGTGGGAGGTGAAATTGTACCACCTTTCTATGGCAATTGCATCTGCTACTGAACATCTGTTTCCATCCATAGGATTAGTCTCTGAATCCTACTACCACCTTTCCTTCTCTTTTATACAAAAAAGGCAAGACATATGCAGGTATGTTTGCACTTCTCTTTGGAGTATCTCCACGCTCTGGGGTGTTGGGGTTGTGCTCCCACCACACTGAGATTCTTGGACACCCTTGCAGTAGCAATCACCCTGTGCTGCTTTCTCCCAGACTGATGCTAGCAGTTTTGGGCAATATTGTTCCTATTTGAAGTGGTTGTCTGTGCGTATGGACAGAGCAGCAGGATCAGCACAGATAATCTGACTGGATGAGGGCTGGGGTGGAGCCAGACACTGATGCTTTTCCCCTGGGGGCTACACTTGACCCTGAACCTTGCAGGGCCCAGACCCACTGCTATCAAGACTCATGGAAAGGAAGATGAGTGTGTGAAGCTGTAAAGCACACCTGGGGAAAAGCGTGCCCTGGAAATATCCCACTGGAAACAATTAGAGACAGGAAAGAAACATTAGTGCATTTTAAACAGTGGGAAACAGTTTAGATATGCAGCAACACATGTCAATACCTCTTTGGCCCCACAGCTGCTCTCTATTTCCAGTACTTCCTTATTCCTAACCTAAGTTTTGCTTATGCTGGGGCAAAATTCACTTCTTCCCCATTGTTTTGCATTTCTCATAAGCCTGCATAACTTAAAGCCTGAGTATCAGGTTGGAGACAGACAGAAAGGAATCACTCCGGAATCACTCCTTCTTTCAGACAGGTTTTTTCCACGTGCTATTCTCCCATTCTTTCACCAGATATCTTCCAGGGACACATCCCTCTGCCATGTCCAGACCCCCACATCCTCATCTGGTGCCCTGCTACAATGGCTCCCAGGAGTGTGCCTTGAAGGCACCCTGAGTACTTGGCATCCTGCAGGATTAGTCATTCTCAATTCACATTTCTTTTGGGAAATTCAGCCTCCCATTTTTTCCTTCCACTAATTATCATCAGAAATATTTTATTGTCATGCTGTCTTTATCCCAGTGTTCCTCTAATTAGCTCTCTGAGTTATTCAGTGTGCATTTGAGGCTGTGCAGTGTTAATGAGCCTGTCAGTCACAGTCTTCAAAGACTCACAGCTTCAGAAAAGCCAGAGATGGAAAGGACCTATTAAAGGTGGTTAGTCCCTGTCTCTGAAAGCCAGAGTCCTCCAGGCTTAGTTTAGCCACTTGTAAAATGGGCAATGTTTCTTCTCAGCTTTGAGGGTGGCATATGTGTTTTATTCAGCTCAGCAGTTTGACCAAAGCAAACTTTGCATACTGAAATGGAAAGGTATTGCCATGTGTCAAAGGCACATGAAAAGATGATGCTTGATTGACAATTACCTTGCTCTGCATTCTGGTCTTATCTTCACAGCATACTTATGCTGAAACTGCATTTTATGTAAGTTAAATCCTTTCAGTGCTTGCTAAAGTGCAGAAGACAATGACTCTTCTGAAATGCACATGGGATTTTTGCAAACCAGCCACACTGGAGCCAGGATGGTAACCTAGTCTTTTACCAGGACCTGAGCTATCCTTTCAATTTAGATCTATTTCATGCCTGTCTCCTGAGCTGGATTGATCCCATATGGCTGCTGCTGCAGACTTTAATTGAGCCACAACTCCTCAGAGCTACCTTTGGCTAGCCCAAAAAAACCTTTCCCATTTTATTTATCTCAGCATTTCAGAGGCTTTAGCCACTTGAATGGCAGCTGGATGTCAGTTTCTGTGCACTGATGTCTCTGCTGCAGAAGGAGCCTCATTCTGTGGCTGTTCCATCCATCCGCAGTGCGGCGATCCAGCCTTTCATGCAGGGGACTGATCTGGCTGTCTCTAAATAAGTGGCTTCACTGGCTGAGATGATTTGACAAGGCTGAAATTCAATAATCAGAGCCAAGATTTGGCACTAGCACATCACAAAAAGGGCCTATTTCCATGGGGACCCTTGTGTAGCAGTTGATTCAGCTGCATAGATATTTCTGACAAATTACAAATGTCCATTTGCTTTTCCCATCTCCTGTCTCAGCCTCAGCACCATATTCATGACAAATGAGAAAAGCAGTGGCAAGGTCTTTAGAGAGATTTATGCAAGTGTGGTTTTTATTTGGAAGCTGTTCACAGTCACTGCTGCAATAGGAAAAAAAGCTGCAGAGCTCTGGGGAGTTCAGTAACATCTCAGCTCCAAGCCCCTCTGCCAGGCAGAGGAGCTGTGGGGCACAGGATCCTTGGCTAGAGAAGCAGGGCTGGTTGCTTGTGTTGCATTGCCTCAATGACATTGATGTTTGCTGATGTTTCCAAGCAGCTGTTCCAAAAAACCTTGCAAGACTTTTCAGCCTGTCACTGAAGTTATTAAATACAGCTCATCCTCAAGTGGTTGCAATGCCATCAGGAAACCTGAAGGTGAAATGCTATCTTTTTCTCATCCAGCCCACCCAAACCCACCCATACTGTTTCCATGGGGCTGTTTGGCTGCAAGGTCTTTTGGACTGCAGTTCTTGCAGAGGATTGGAGGACACAGAGCTGAAAGATGAGCAGGGCAGAGGACGGGATCTTACCAGCCTGTAAGGGTCCTGACAGCTATCAGCTTCCTAGGAGGAGTGCAAGCCCATGACTTCCCACCAGCTCACACAAGGCAGAGATCAACTTCTTTTCCTTTTGGCAGTCTCTTCAGTCTCATACCTAGACACTAGCCTCCTCTGTACAGACTAATCAACCCCAATTCATTTGATCTTTCCATATCACATCTTTCCCATCCATATGGGAAAGATATGATATCCATCTTTGTATCATATCTTTCCCATATGGATCATGGGAAAGATATGATATAAAGATGGATCATCCATATCTTTCCCACTTCTCCAATAATTTTATTTGGTGTTTCCAGCACCAAAAGTTGGTTACAGAAATCCAGAATTGACCATCCCACAGCTGAGAGAAGCAGACAACTCCTTTCCTTGTGGGTAGGCTATTTTCCTGAGGGCTGATGTTTGTCTGCTTTGCTTTTCAAAACCATGCAATTCCTGCCTCATATTCAGGGGTAATTGCAGTTCAACATGTCTTCTAGCAAACTGTCTTGGGACATTTATTCCCAAGTAATCTCAGTAAACCCATGACAATTGATAGATCTGGCTTTCTTCTAAGTGCTTCCAGAAAGCTTCTTTTGTTGCTGGATCTTTCTGAGACCCCAAAGGCTGAGATTTGCCTGGCTCTTCCCTGACTTCTCACACAGGCTGAGCAGTGTTCCTGCCTTTCCCAGCCCCCCAGAAGCTCATCTATTTCATGGCTTCACAGAGCTCTGCTCTTGCTGCAGCTGCAATACACCCCGAGGTGCATCTTGTTCCTGTGTCATGGGTATGAAATGATTAGTCAATTGATTGCAGTTAACCTTTTTTAACTAAGGGGAGCAGAAAAAATCATTTAACAGCTGCAAGCAAAAGGCATTGAACACAATCCACTTCTATTGATAAGGGATTACACATTTTCTGTTTGTCTCCTTATTACTGGTGTTCCTACAGAAGCTAGTAAGAAATTCTATGACCAGAGACAGAGGCATCTCATATCATGTCTTTCTTTTCCGTATTTCCCTGTTTTAGAGTTGCACTCAGTAATCTTTTCTCTCTTGCCTGTGTGCCCTGTGATCTTAGGTCAATGAAGAACTCAGTAACCAGACACACTCACCTCTTTCTAAACTTTGCATACCTCCTACTCTCTGGGACAGTTGGCAGTTTTGTTTTTTAAGAGCATTTTCTTACAAAAACAGCTGTATACTCCATTTTCAGTTTAATTGCCTCCCATGAGTTCTTACTGCCAGTTGCCTGAGTCCATCAAAATCTGCTTCCTCAAAGGCCATCTGATCTTGCTGCTCTCCCTCATGAAGCAAGGCAGTTTCATCCTGCTATGGTCCCTTGCATCCTGTCCTTTCCTTGGCTGAAAACAAAGATTATCTCCCCTCCCACAGCTAGCTTTCATATTTAGATTAAGTGCTGCATGTTCTACTTCTTTTGTGGAAAGACTCTGTGCTTTACTCAGTCTCTTCGGGATTGGTTACATTTTATTTTTTCTTAGCTCTCAGCTCATGGGTTTTTGTCCTTGTATACTGGTTTTAACTGGGATAGAGTTGTTTTTATTCCTAAATTCTATGTTTTGAATTTGTGATGAAAACTGGCATACTGATGCTTTAGTTATTGCTCAGCAGTGCTTGCGCTGCTTTTCTGCTTCCCCCACTGCCCTGTCATTCAGTGGGCTGGGGATGCACAAGAGGTTGAGAGGAGAGACAGCTGGAACAGATGACCCCAAATGACTAAAGAGATATTCCAAACCCTATGGTGTCACGCTCAGCAGCAAAATGGGGCATGGGGGAGGTTGTTCAGAGCTGGTTTTTTTCTATTTCTTGGGATCTAGCAGAGGTGCCATTGGTTGGTGGAGAGCCACTGGGAATTTTGTTGCATCACTTACTTTTCTTAGTTTAGTTTTGTTTTGTCCCTTTAATTTTTTTGTTGGGTTGCTGGTATTTCTTTGGGGGGATAATGGGGGGGGGGAGGGAGGTGGTTTTGTGCTATGAGTTTGCTGGTTTGTTTGGTTTTTAGCTGTTATACTATCTTTATCTTGAAGTAAGATTTTTCACACTCTTACCCTTCTAATTCACTCCCCCATCCACTGGAGATGGAAGTGAGTAAGTGGCTGAGTGATATTTAGGTGCCTGCCAGGGTTAAGCCATGACATCTTGCCAACCAAATTCTCATTCATCTCATGCCTTGCTGCTGAACCTTTAGTTTGCTCACGTGTCTAAGCCACACATGATTAGATGTAATTAGTCCTGAAAAATTTATGCTCAAGCAGTGAATTGAATTGGAAGCAGCAGAATGACTGTGATGGAAGTGCTTGTTTAATGTACCAAGACAAGGATCGTGGATAGTCGTAGCTTGTCTGCATAGATACAGACAGGGCCCCTTTGCAGGGTTATGTGAATAACCCTTTGTAGGGTTATTGAATCCCTAGAGCTGGCTCACAACTTGGAAATGTGTGGGGGAAGGGTGTGCACAAGTCTTTCTGTACCTTTCAGTATCTTCATGCCCTTCATGCAGACGAGTGTGTTTCTCTGACCGTTGACCATGAGGTGCAGGGGGCAGCTGTCAAGGAAGAGAATGAGAACAAGGTCGTGTTTTCAGGTCTGCTCAAAATGTCCAGCTGCAGTCCCTGCAATCCCTCCTGGCAGACATGAGGGACAAGCCATTGCAGAGACATAGAAGAGGAGCATAGCACAGCAGCAACCAGACTGTTCCTCTTGTATAAGAAAGGCTCAGCCTTGCAGATCCTAAGTAAAAGCAAAGCCAACCTTCAGGCTTCCTCCACTGAGGAAGCAGGTGTTAGATGACCAGGTGTTATCAACTATCTGTTCGATGGCTCTCTCACAGGAGAGCCTGGAGTGGTATCTCCAGATCAGGTTTTAAAATCTATGCCTGAGGTTCTTCAGTGACTTTAAGAGGATCAGAGATTTCAGAAGCAGATGCTTTGTCTTCTTGGTTAGCATAAATTAGCAAGAAGCATCTTTGCAGAGGGTGATTATCAGCTGAGGTTTCATTATGAGCCTTAAAGTCTATTGAGAACTTTCCTCGGCCACCAGAGGTCATGCCACTGTTTTCTAGCACGTTAAAATGTCTGCTGTTCATTTTCTGATCCTCTAGCACCAGAGGACATGTAGTGCTGGTATCCATCTCCAAACAAGTGGTACGGTTTGACTTAATGGGCTCTGTTTAGACAGATGAGCTTCTGTGATAGAACAGTGGAGTACCTTGGAAAGGCTTCTGGAGGAAAGAGGAGGCAAGAGGAGTTTCAGTAGGTCTCACCTATTTTCACCTCTTTCTTGAAGGGCCTAATTTGCACAGCCTGACATGTGTACAATGAAAGTGGATACAAATTAAAATTTTATTACAGGTTTGTAAATGCACAGACTTATTTTCTTCATTAACGCAAAAAAAATTTAATAAACAGAAATATATTTGTCATTTAAGTATTAACTAAAGCTCATCTAGCCAGTAGAATCTTTCTGCAACAGTAGTTTGTTGTGAGATACTTCTAATCTTGACTTAAATTGGCAGTGAGTTTCTGCTTGCTGCCATGGAAATTTATCCAGTAGTGCAAGCTGCTGGTGGACAGGATCTATTTTTTTTTGCTCTAGCATTCTTTCACATAAGAGGATACAATCTTACAATCTTAAAATCAATGCACAGTTTTAATAAAAGTGGTCTTAACCAAAGATTTTACAATCAATTTTGTACTTTGCTTGCAGAATGATTTGACTTTAGCAATTAATCCTAGCCTACACTACTCTCTGCTGTAGAAGAATATGACCCAGTAGCTTTGCCACAGCTTTTAATAAAGATGTAATAAAGAAAAAAGAAATCAAATTCAGATGCCTATCTGATACATATTAAAACCTTCAAAGTACCATTGTAATTGTAAAATGCCAAACAATCTCAAGAACACAGTTGAATTTGCAGTAGAAGGAAACATGAAGTTTAAATTTCTATCATGAGAGGAATTAGCAAGTTAACTTTGAACTAACTACTGCTTTTCCAATGGTTGTAGTCTCCTAGGAATAACCTACTTAGCACTACAGACTTAATTTTGTTGAAAGAATACATACACACACACACATTACTTTCATGTCAATCACACAATTCTAAGGGGTTTTTTTAGCCTTCCTAAATATTAAAAAACACTGTGAGTTTTGCCTCCATAACTGAAGAGGTTCTACCACTTAACTTACCAATAAGAAATGCAGTAAAGATGAGTTCAGTGAGCCTCTGTTTAGCATCATGAAAATGAAACTTTCTGAGTCCTTTTAGCTAGTAAAAATGAATAAATTGAAAAATAAAATTATATTTCCTCCTTCTCTAGGCTGTACCTCCTACACTTATGATGCACATATTTAGATGTAATCACATAATTCTAATCAAGAATAATTAGAAATAATTATACCAATTGTCAACAAGTTATTTGAATAGCTGATTTCACATATAGGAGGAGTGAGGCCTTCTGTAGAACCAGATTGTAAATCAGATTTTTTACTTTGCTTTATCTGATGAGTGGGGTTTGTTTGGTTTGGTTTGGTTTGGTTTGGGGGGTTTTTGGGGTGTTGGGGCTTTTTTTGTTTGGGGTTTTTTGTTTTTTGTTTTTGTGGGGGTTTTTTGTTAAGTTTTTGTTTTTTTGGTTGGTTTTGGTTTTTCACTTCTGGTTTTAGGGATTTTTCTACATCCAGAATTGTGATAACAAAAGATTCAGCAGTGGGAGAACTCCATGGGAGAAAAAGAAGCATAAGAGTAGGAGAAAAAAACCCTGTTTCTTAATATTTCTCAGTACAAGTTTATCAAATCCCTTTTTTGCTAAAATTAGGTGAAGAAAATTACAAGAAATTTCAGTGCCAAAATCACTGTTTTCACTATGTGAAAACCTGCACACCAGAAATGTAAGCAGTGGTGTCAATGCTCCAGGAACAGAATTTTGTAGAGTTCACCATATTAAGAGCGTCCAAGTTTTGTTCTCAAAAACACTGAACACTTGCAAGTTTGGTTTCAAGAACCCAGAAATTCTGGAACACAGCTAGATTCTAGGCTGAGACCCTCTTGTGTGCCTGTCCCCTCTCTTCAGCTTTCACACCCTCCCCTCAGGAGGTCAACATTCCCATCTGCCTTCACCAGCCTTTCCTTGACAAGGATCTGTACGTCTGACTTGGTGCACCTGACCCAGAAGCCAAACTAGGACCAGCATTTGGATTCCAGCATGTCTCACTGAGTTTGCACAATTCAGCTTTGCAATTGGGATTCAAACCCATATGACATGGGAACTGTATTTTTGTTGCAGGGGGTTTGTTTGGGTTGTATTTTGTTGGGGGGCGGATGTTTGTTATTTTTGTTTTGTTGGTTGTTTTTGGGGGTTTTTTTCACTTTCAACAGATACTTCAAAAGACATGATATTTCCCACTGGAATGCATTTCTCAGAGTATGCCTGAAGAGCTGAGTAAAGGCCTTTGAAGAAATTTTCCAAGAAAATACAACATAATTTTTTGTACTTCCAACTTTAGCACACAGTATAATTAGCATTTGGAATTCATTGAAACAGAAGAGAGGCCAAGGTCTCATCTATGTGGACTGTAAACACATCTGTTGTTATAACTGAACGGTCCTCCCCAAAATGAACCACAGTGATATTTTCTATAATTTAGATACTAACTGACAGATATCAGGGAGAAGCTTCCATGGGATAAAAGAAATTCCAGCAGTGCCACCAATCTCTGAAGCACCTGGTACACAGTTCTGTGAGAGAGCAGCTACAGGGTTAAATGGACCACTGGGGCAAATGTTAAGTCTAAAAGACTAGGTCCAGTTGAAATTTCCTTGCAAGTACACGTGAGATACCTGTAGCTTCTCCTTACTTCTGCAGCTTTTAGCAAAGATGAGGGTTGGGCAGATTTATGCCACAGTGAGGTGAAAGAAGACTATTCCACCCCCTCTCCCTTCCCCTGCAGACAAACCCAGAGATTTAAGAAGCTGTTCTTCCAATATTGTAATATTTTCACATTCACCCTGTGTGACTTCCCTATAAGAGAGACAACTTTGCAGAGCATTCATTGTATAAGCCAAAGATCTTTAAAAATGGATGTCAGAAGTTAGACCCCTGAACAGGCAGTCTGCATTGCAAACATCTAGCTCTTACTGTTTCTCTTGCCTTCAGGAGAACTCAAATCCTTTCAAACTTGAATTGTTCAGAGATGTGTACTATTGACTTGGTAAGGTTACAACAGGTACCTTAGTTGTATTTTCCAACTGATATTCAGCAAAATACTCCTAACAAAATTAATTTACATTGTCAGCAATCAGATAGCACTTTCATTTCTAAGTATAGCATTTTATAATAGCATTATATTTACCAAAGTAGAATTGCACCCAGTATATTCAGTAAGATTGCACACAGGGTACACAAACTTCTTCCTTATTCCAGTAGCACCTCTATTAATGCTGGCTTGTATCCCAGCTGAGAACTGATGGAATAAGACTCAGTCTTTGTTTTCCCAACCTACTGTGGGAGACTGAAATGTTATGGTTATTGGCTTAGACATTGTCTTGAAGGACTTTTTTCCTATTATGGCAATATTGTATAAAGAAGTTGCGATCACCTAACCCTCCCTGAAGATGCCTCCTGACTGGAGCTTTGGACTGAGTTAAGCAACCTAAGGGAACTTCAGATAAAATAAAGGTGACACCCTTGTCCAATTATCTCAGGCTCAGGAGGAAGTAAACAGGGCTGAGGGAGAACCATGTATCCATAAGAAAGGCAAACTCAGCAGCTGAACCTGATTGGTTCTTGCTGGGTTTGGGGTGGGCGAGGCCATAGCACACAGACCTGTCTGCTGAGGCCAGATTTGTGCACACTCCACCCCAAACCAAGGGGGGAGGAGAGTTTTGGGGCTGTGGTGTAACCTCTGGTCAGAGAGAGTGAACACCCATCCTCCCTCACACAAACCAGCTCACCTGTAGAACCCGCCACCCTGGGAAGGCCACATCCACGGGACGTTCACGTGAGGGGCAGCTGAGGGGTGTCATCATCCATTCTGACCCCTGAAGTGCCCCCCAGACTGATTCCTGAGGCCTTGCACCACAGAACTGCACAGGATCCAAGTGATGCAACAGATCCAGAGTCTGTTGCAAGAGACTGTGTCAGACTTGCTGTCTCCCTGGGGGGTACCTGGGCATTCCCATCTGGCCCAAAGGTATATTAATCCATTGGATTCTGTCTTTTGGGGGACCCTCACCACCAAGAAGATGAGAAGAAGAGGATCAATGGGACACCATCAGGATCCAGAGTGGTGATATTTTCTACTTAATGTCTCTCTCTGTCACTCACTTTCTCTCCCTCTATTTCTTTCTCCCTCTTTCCCTCCCTCACATTTACTGGTAAACAAAAGCCATACTATTGACTTCAGCATATGGTCTGGTTTCCACCTTAACTTGGACAGAGGCACCTTTCTAACAATTTTAATGACTGGATCTAGATCGTAACACCTACTCCAGAGGAGTTTACTAGACCTGCTCTTTTGCTACCTGTAAAGTGTAGGCTTTTATCCTGAAGCTATCTATGGCTGTTACAGCTTGAGTCAAGATACTCATAAAAATAATCCTTCTTAAAAAAACCCCAATGCAGTAAATTGATAAATAATAAAATTTCTGAACTTCAGATTTAAAGTAAATTTAAACTAAAGTAAGAGTAATGATCCACCTTAACAAATATTACTTGAAAGAAGCTCTTCAAGATATTTACTCACAACTCTTTTTGTCTTTCCTTTATTAAATTCTGTTACAAGTTCTCTTATCATACTCATCAGCAACAATTAAAACATGTATTTTCATCAGAATTCTGCTTCAGCCTAAATCCATTGTTTAGAAATGGTGTTTGCATCCTCGCTGAATTCCTGCTGAGGAAAAGTAACCCACAATCAATACTTATACTACACTGGCTTTCATCCTGAAGGGCTGAGGTCTTCAGGTTCTCAGTTTCCAGTTCTACCACTAAACTGCAATGATTATTGCTGCAGTGGTTTGAATGCAAAATACCAAATATTTCTGAAGGTTAAAACTGACATTCTCATCTCACAGTTTGTTCCCTTAAACTTTCTCTCCCTTGAGAGGTGCTAAGAAAAAAGCCTCTAAAAGTACATGTTCTGGCAACTACTTGAACCTTACTCTGGGAACTCAATTGAAGGTGAATGCTGGTATAATAATGAAGAACTATGAACAGAAGCTTGGTCAGAAACTCTGGCAAGAGCTGTGTTAAATAGACTGCATTTTTTTTTCAAAGTTTGTGCCTGCAGGGAGTAATTTGATTAAAATGCCTCCAAATTTCATCCCAGTTCTGCTACCTTTACTTGTAATGGCAGCACTTATTGGAAAAATGACAACCTCATCCACCACAAACAGAGTTGAAATTCAGGTCACATGTCCTGATTTTCTCTCTTCACTGTACTTCATTTAAAAATAGATTGTGACAGTTAAATAAGACAATTAGTTGAAGTTC
This sequence comes from Zonotrichia leucophrys gambelii, assembly GCF_028769735.1. NCBI lineage: Eukaryota > Metazoa > Chordata > Aves > Passeriformes > Passerellidae > Zonotrichia > Zonotrichia leucophrys. Next base: position 66,544,041 of record NC_088169.1, read on the forward strand.
ATTAATTGGACTAAGGTGCTAAACCAGAAGTAACAAAATCAGTTGAGGTGCTTTTAATTGCTTTTGGCTGTGCAATGCTCATTGAAGGTAGGAGTCTGCCATGATGGAGGAGTCACATATCTTCTGTCACAGAAGAAAAATATCTGTCATCTTGGAGCATCTATAGTTCAAGAAGGTTGTATTTATAGAAGGCCGTTGTGAATTGTATGATGTAAGCACCTGAAGAGTGATTCTAGGGAAGTCTAAAGCATTCTCAGGCACTAAGTATTACTCCAAAATGAAATGCAGAAGGAAGTTCAGGGCTACAGCTTGATTTTTCAAACACAGCAAGCTGAGAAGAAGAGTTTGGTACTGCATTAACATGGCCTCATTTTCAGGACTGCTTCTGATTTTGATGTCTCTGAATGGGTTTAACAATTTAAGACTGTAAGCTTAAGACTTCAATTCTCCTATAGGCAAATAGGGCCGAACTAAAACAAATTCTGACTTCCTTTTCTCACCAAATGTGGGGAGGCTGATCCTCCCCATGATGGGCTGGAGCACTGGAGGGTTGTCACTAGAAGTGGAAGGAGCTGTTGTATTGTGAGACACCATATACCACTTAAGTACCAAGAGAAAAAGACTCTTGGGAGCCAAAGGGCTGCTGCATGGTCCCTGGGTCTTGCATCGCCTGACGTAAATCTCACAGAAGGAAGAGGGCAAAAGGAAATCTCCTGCTGTGGTTCCCTGTGTGGTGGTAGTTGCCTCCCTGCAGGATGAGGGACAGATAATCCCATAACTCTGTGGGCCACCAGGAGCTCATAGGAGACCTGAAAATCTAGAGACAATAGTTACATTAAAACTGCTAATGAGAACAAATCAGGAACAAATCTTGAACAGCCCACCTTGGCTGGCCACAGTTTTAAGTAATAGTTCATTTCCTGCTGGGCTTTGGATCACTTCACCCAGTTTTCTCCTGGGCAAAATAGGGGTATACTTTACTCCAGGAAGAGCCCAAAACCATTATGGATGAGACTGCAGCAGGTTTGCCTCCCTGTGCCCCACACAGCCCTATGATGCAATCCCAGCTGCCTATACTCCCTCAAACACTCTTGCTTGCCCTTCCGCCCCATGCAAAGCTATGCAACATGACCTCAGTTTCAGGTTTTAGAAAAAGCATTCTGGTGACCTACAAAACCTATATAAGGTACTTTGAACTGAAAAAAAAAGTAAAAAAGAGTGTAGTCAGGTATTAAAGCCACAAGACATTGCATAGGACCTAGGAAACACTTTGAGCCGAAGGCTTATAGATATAGCCAACTCTGTTCTGCTCTGGTCTGCACTGCCCTGTGGTGAGCCCTAAGCCATGTAGGCAAGAGCCACCTGATGCTCCTTGACCTCACAGCCATGTGTTTCTTCTCTGACTGTCTTCCACTTGGTAGTGTAGACATAGACTGTGAAACCTAGAACTGCCACAAAGGAGCCATCATGTCAGCTCCACCCACTGGCCACGGTTCCCACAAGACTCTGTGCTCCAAAATAGCAGGGACTGTCCTACTTTCCTATTTGTGGGCCTATCTGAAATAAATAAAAGCTTTTCGCAGTTAAATTCACAACATAGAAGAAGTAGCAAATGACACCAGCCATTTTCCTCTCATGTGAAACCAAGAAGCTTTGTGAGCCAGAGTCCAGACTTCCAGACTCTATTTCCTATGAGACCAAAATGGCATCCTGTAGTAAATGCCAGTGCAGAATTCTGTTATACAAGAAATTCTTAGATATCCATAACAAAATTACAGTGGGTAACACCTCGCCAACATTAAGTCAGCAGGGTTAGAATACAATGGATTACATGCAGAAATTGTGGAGCAAATATTACACTGAGGTTCTTGACTTCTTTTTAAAGGTTTGGTTATGGTGACGGTGAGGAAATAGTGTTCCTGTTTGGAGGAACACTATTGACACCATGTTCTTTACAACCCCTCCATTTGCAGTCTCTTTCCTCCAGGAGATCACTGAGCCTCATTCCCAGAAAGCAGTCTATGTCGTTTTTATTCACACTTCTCCAGAAAAGTAAAGCAAAAAAACGGAAGGTAGAATTTCTTTTTTGTTTTTCAAGAGTTTTTATTTCTGCTTTTAAACTCTTTATAGTATTTTTCACCATGTCTTACCAGCTCCACGGGAAAAGCACCCATTGCACAGAGGACAGGCGCAACATGGGGACCTGCAATGCAGACCTGCCTCTCTATTCAAACAGCCTGGGCTGCTGGAATCACCTCTGGGCACATGTGCAAGCTCCCTGTGCAAACTCCAGCTGAGAGCTCACCTCTGTTCTTCCAGCCACATGCAAGGACATCACACTGAAATACTTCTGTGCTGAGCAGGCTTCTTTCTCCTTTGAAGGCAATTCAGGTGCTGGGAAGAGTCTTGCTATGCCAGCAAGCCCTGGGAAGAACCCATCCCCCATGCCCAGCACTTGCTGATGCTCAAACACTCAGACTGCAGCAGGTACCACAAAACTCTGTGTGCAGTGCACAGAGCAGGCATATATGATAGAGAACTGGAGACAAAGGCTCTGCACTGAGAGTACCAGCACATCTCACCTCAGCTGAAACAGATAAAAGCAATTTTCAGCAAATACCAACCTGGACAGGAATTTAACCTTCATTATGATAAGTCCTGTATCTTCTCAGCAGGCCACTGAATAATTTAGTGCCCTGGTTCTTTCTGTCATTTCACATAAGATATTCAGCTTTTATGGAATACAGAAATGAGAAACTAAGTTTTCAGTTCAAAGATGTTATATTTTTTTTTCAGAAATGAAAGTGAATGAGAAACCAAGAAAGTATAACTGAAGAATCTGTTTTAAGTGAGGTACTTTATGTTGTCTTTTTAGACCTCCCAGAGACAGCTGCATGTGACTCAGAAAGATGCCCAAATGTTTACTTAATGGACAAAATAAAGGATAAAACAAAGGTCTTGAGTGACATATTTTCTTTTGCAAACATGAGGTCTTTTGCTTTTTGGTAGCAAGTATTCATTCATTTGAGGTTTAGTGTCCTTCAGACGCCAAAGAAAAAAGAAAAAAACAGTTCCCAGCGAGTGACTGTTTCTCTGTGAATTACTTAAGGCCATATATAAGAATGTTCAGAGGATTATTAATACAGAAAACTAGAAAGCAGAGTTTCAGGAGAAATGAAGAACCACATTTCAATAGAGCCAGAGAACCAGACCAGCAGTGCACACAGCAGAGTAATTTTGTCTTTATCAAAGCATTCAGTGTCAACAGCAATCTATTTTTCAGAAGCAATTAAGCAGTATCCAAAACACCTCTTATTATGAAAACAAATTTTTGTTTCTGAGAAGGAAGAATCCCCTGGCTTTTGTCAGCTCTAATGTTTATGACTGTATTTCCTCCTTGCTGATTGATAGCTCACAGAACCAAGAGAAGTGGGGAGAAGGAAGGTGAATTTTTAGCAATTACAGAAGGATTCTGAGTCTGTAACTCCTAAAAAGAGGGGAAGAAGATGTACAGAAATGCTTCAGAGCACAGTGAGAAATCTGTCAGACACAGATTTTGCTTAAGTCCTGTACTAGTTTTGCAAGTGTTCAAATAGACAATAGCTTAAAGTCACAGCTATTTTGTATTCTGTTTGATTGGAAGTTCTGAAAAAGAAAATCAAACTGAATTATACCCAGCATTCCTGAGAATAGCTGGAGACACGGGCAGAACTCAAAACCACACACATATATGTACATAAATATACATAGAAATTATATCTCTCTGGTTGATTTTAAAAGCTTTTCTACAGGAGCATGAAGAGTCAGTGAAAGACTCTTAAAACCTTATAAATCTCCTGGACTTGAAAACTTGACTTTTCATCATCTCAGTGCTTATAATACAATTTTCAATTCTGGGTTTAATGAAAATGTTCTCTCTCATTCAACACACTGCCAAAAACATGAATTTAATTCTGTGTCTTAACATCAGAGAGGAGGAGAAGAAAGCAAATGGCTAGAAGACAGAGTGAATACTGTGAGACAGTCTGGAGATGGCAAGTTGAAATTCATCCCAAATCGAAAGGGTTCAAGGTTCTTCTACCAGGCATTGACCATCTGAGAGTCTGTACAAAATGATGATACACTTCAAGTGAGCATTGAGGGGATTCCCAGGGTCCCTAGGAGCCCCCTGGCAGACATTCACCTTGGCTTGAGGATGCCTTCATACTTGTTGATCATAATCCACCAAAGTGCCATAGCACAGATGCACATCTGCAAATGCAATGCCCAGGGCAGAGTCCTGTGAACCTTAAAAATGTTTTCAGTGTTTCAGCAGTATTAGATATTTAAATACCTTATAAAATAGTCATGTGTCAATAACCACAGCAAGCATATGGCCACCTCTCCTGATTTGGTCTCTGGTTTGGTTCCTTCCCTTGGATCCACAACAAAGCTGACAACCACAACTGAAGTTTGTGCAGCCAGAGGCAGTTGTAAAATCATGAAGTAGTTTGGGTTATGAGGGACCTTTAAAGGTCATATAATTCCAAACCCCCTGCAATGAGCAGTGACATCTTCAGCTAGATCAGATTGCTCAGAGCTCCATCTATCCTGGCCTTCAGTGTTTCCAGGGATGGAGCATTCCCCAGCTTTGTGTGCAACTTATTCAAGTGTTCTACCACCTTTCTTGTGAAAAAAAAAAAAAAATAGTGTTTATATCTAGTCTAAATATAATCTTTTTTAGTTTAAAACATTTACCCCATGTCATGTTACGGACAGACCCTACTAAAATATTCGTCCCCATCTTTCTCATAGTCTCTTTAGATACTGGAAGGATGCAATAAACTCACCTCAGAGTTGTCTGTTCTCCAGGCTGAACAGTCCCAACTGTCTCAGCCTGGCTTCATAGATGTGCATTTTTCTTTCCCTCATTTGGATCCCTTCCAACATGTCCATGTCTTTCCTGTGCTGAGGTTTCTATAGCTGGATGCAGTTCTCCATATGGGGTCTCATGAGAGCAGAGTTGAGGAGAAGACTCAGTAGAGGCTGGAGAGGTGTTTCCCTGACTTTGTATTTGTTTAGCTCATCTCTGCTTTTCCTGCACACGTTCTTTGGATGACAACATGAAAGGCTGGATCCAGCCCTCTATTAATTATGCTGCTGTCAGAAGTGCAAACAGAAATCTACAAAAAGGTTCACTTGGGGTGTCTGACATTGTTGAACAGACTCCTTTTTATGCTGCCTGATTAGGTCTTGAAGCAGGACTTTGTTGAATTGGATCAGCTGGAATCAGAAATCCTCATAGCAGACAGATCTGTAAGAATGGAGTGAGGCAATACAGCATTGATTGGGAGCATGTATTTTGCCTGAAGATGGTTAAAGGAATTAACAGAAACTCTCTGTATCCAGTTTGGTCCCAGAGCCACATATGGGTGCTACCAGGCAGCCAAGAGTATGATCTGTGAATCCCATGCTGGAGAACCTGTTTCTAATGCTAAGTGAAATACAGGTGTTTAAGATCACCTCAACTTAATAAAGACCTCAGCTGGAATCCGTCAACTTCCTCTGAAACTTCCAGACATAAGTTTTTACTAAAATGAGAATTAAATGCTATAGACATCTGATACACATGCTCTACTCTTCTTGTGATCCTTGCCATAGTTGTCTCTTCACTTTTGATAGATGATGCTCTAAATCTTTTCTCTGTGTTCATTCTCACAGCAAGTATCCACTGAGCAAGGCTTAATACTGCTGACAAGATTAAAAATAATAATCAAAGAACCAGAATGAGAAAATAATTGCTAGTTGTGTACTTATATTCCATCAGCTTTGTCCTGTCAGTGGGGAACAACTCTGACCACATAAGCACTCAGGCAGTGAGTGAAAATGTCAAATTTAGCAAATTTAGTGCAAATGTGAGGCAGTTTTTAAAGATTTATTGAAAAAAAATATATAAAATGGGACATGAAAATGAAATAACAGGGACATGACTCTTTCCCCAACTCTTGACACATCAAGACCATGACCATGGGACATATAAACTGCAGCAGTCAAGCCTTGGCACAGATCCATGGGTCATGGTATGTTTCCCTACTCTTATCCTTCCTTTCTCTTTCTTCTTTTCTTTTCCCTTATACATGTTCTTAAGATTTCTTGGTCATGTCATTTTTGGGCACTAGAAGAAGGATCATGGCTGTGACAAATTCTCTCCTCAGTCTGCCAGGCAGAACTGCAGTAACCTTGCAGGTGAGGTTTAGGTGTTCTCCCTTGTCAGCAGTGCAGATGCTGCTCTTCTCCCTGTGTTTCAGTGCAAGTTCTCCAAGAAGGGGGCTTCAGAAATTTAAGAGGTCTCAACCTCTGAAGTTTGGCGCCTAAATTGCTCAAAACAGCACAACAACAGTGAGCAATCACTCGTCAGAATTTTTGTCTCGTGTTAGATTGCAAAACCTGAAGAATTACCTTGCCTTGTGGGAGTGGAGAGGAAGTTGTCACAATCATCCATCATTTAGCACTCTCCTGCAGCAGCTGTTTGTGTTCAGTCATCCTAATGTGTCTTTATGTTCCAATGTTGGTACCAGTGCCCCCACAGTGCAGAAGCAGTTCCATCTCTCCACTGGGACTTGCTCCTCCATGTTACACCACTTCTAAATTGGTCAAATCTCAGCTGAACAATGCCAGAGTTAAAGCAGTTCATTTGTCATCTTATCTGCCAATAAACTGAGAGAGATTTGCAGTAAGGGTATTAGTAAGAACTTGGAGCTTGGCAAATTGGAAACATTAGAAAAAAAGAATGCAAACTGAGAAAACTAATACAAAACAGTCCCAAAGCCCTGTTTTCTGAAAAAAATGTACCTAAGTTGTTACCTGGAGTAGAAATTAATTAAAAATTCTCTTTTATTCTGTCCAATTCAAGCACTTTTGGGCGCTGAAATTCTTGAGACTGAAATCAACAGAGGAAGGTCTCCCTCTCTCTCTCTCCCTCCGTCTTCCAATGCTATCAAGGGCAGACTAAAACAACCTTTCAAAAGATTCCTTTGATTTTTAAAACATTGGTTTGTCATTTAACAATCTTTCAGCACACTTACAGTCAGGATGATTAACGGCACAATTTGTTGCAGACCGACTATTGAATTCAAGAACTTAGTCATCAAAAGTTTTGGCTTGCACCAGATAATTGATCAAGAGAGTTGCAGTCAATTCACTTTCATCACTGAACAGTACTAAATCACACACAGAAATCCATCCTGATTTAGAAGAGTGCTTAGGCTGAATGAAAAGTTTGATTCAATTGCCTCTGCCATCAAGGACAAAAACCATACAGAATGATCATTCTAACCAGTGTAGCTCAGAATTCAAATGGGCTCAATGAACCTGCTTAAGAATGAATTAGGCTGCAAATTATTTGCATGAATTATTGAGGAAATAATTATGAATGACAATAACACTGGGAAGAATTAGGCTTTGTTCACAGAGAACTGAATAGAAAGAATATTCATAAGTTCTTTGTTAGAAATTTTTTACCCTACTCCAATGTAAACAAGTGAAATTAAATAATTACCAAATAAGTGAAATCGAATTATTTTGAAAACATAATCTGAATTATGTTGAGCCTAGTCACAATTAATAAAAACAGAAGCATAATATATGCATGCACACATACGTATATACATATATATGTGTATGTATATATATATATATAATGTACATATAAACAAGATGGAGGACTGGACATAAGTATACATTCTGTTTTGCCTTAGTGAATAAATATTATTTGAATGGTTCTGTTTTTAGAAAGCCAAAAGAATAAACACACTCATTTTGCTTGTGGATTTGATCAAAATAACTTTCAAAGACAGATCTTGAACAGACTATACTCACTTAATTTGCTTAATCTTTGGGCAATTTATCCTTAATCATCAGGTAATTTTCTAAATTTAACCCAATGATTTGTTTATTATTTTTCACCATTGCCTTTGTAAGAATTTGAAAGGTCTTTGTAAAGCAAATTTTTTCTGCTGCAGAAGTTATTTTATTGGATTTCTTTTTCACTGAAGTCAATAGAAACTGCTTTGAAATCAAAGCATTTCTTCAGGGCAATAAAGCTTCATTTATTGTCTGGAGCCATGCAACTCTGACTAACTTTGATCATCTTATAAACACATGAGGCATAAGCTTTGCAGCAAAAGTACAAGGAAAGAAAACCAGAAGGAGTAAATGGAAATAGGTAGCTCACTACAGAGCATCTAATTTCATCAGTAGTCTGGGTAGGAGAGGGTGAACCTAAGCAATACCTTTTTCCCATCTCTCCATCTCTATTGGTTCCAACCTAACACAAATCAACCCTCCTAAATTTCTGTCAATGTAAACTTGTGGGAGCAATGATCTCAACTAATCCCAACTAAAAAAAAACCCTCTCTTTTGGAGACTAATTAATTAAAAATATTTAATTAGATTGAATTTACAGACTGAAGTTAGAGAAAAAGATTGACAGGGGCTGGATCCAGGGGAGGTGAGAAGATGGGAAGTCCTGGTGTTGAGCAGCTGCAAGCACAAAGGTTTGCCAGGAGGAGAATCACTTGTGTAAAGCAGATGCTCAGTGAGCTCTTTCTGCTTTGTGGGGACAAGCACAAAATTCAGAAAAGCTTGGCAATTCCTCAGGAAAAGAAAATGGCCATGAAAGGATTCCCTGAGAGGCTTCAGTGAGACACAAACTAAGGCTCAGTTGTGGTGCAATGACTGAAGAGGAAAGTCATCAGAGATTATTAATCTCTTGACCCGCAGAGTAGAAGACATGAATGATTCGATCACAGCATGACCCTCTCATATTCCCTCATTAAGAAATGATACATAGGCTTACACACCACTGGAAGATTACAAATATTGCTATTCTACAGACAGATGACCAAATAAAACACTAATTCCCTGACATTTTGGAAGGTTGGTCAGATGATTTATGACCACTATTAAGTTTAGAACTGCTAAATAGAATGGTTCCTTCATTAGCATACTGAAAAAATTTGCTAAGTGTATTTTCATTGTGGCGCCAGCAATAAAAAGACTTTTTTCCCCTAAAACAAATACAGAGTGGCTGAAGTGCTACTATTTATTTTATAGACATGGGGTATGTATCCTAATTCTGGTTTTGTTCTCAGGAGGTGGTTAATAAGATAATATACCATTCCTGGACCAGGGGAGAATTGATACCTGGTGAAATCTTAGAGGATGATCTCTCTGGGTCAGTTGATAGAGTCACTTTTCTAGTGCTGATTTTTCTGTTAGTAGGAATGCTACCATTTTGTGACAATTTTTCATTCTGTTTGTTTTTTGCTAATTATTGTTAATTTTGTTTATATAGATGCTGATGAGAATCTGGGGGAGAAACTGTAGGGGGACAGAATATAAGAAAATAAAGATAGTGTAGAAAGTAATCTTACCCCTAAGGAGTTGTGGCTGGGCCAATTATCAAAGATGAGGAACAGGCCTGACTTTACCAGGCCACAGCTGTGACCAATGAGAAGAAGAGTGCTATAAAAGAGTGGGGTGGCTGGGTGAGTGGGAACTGGAGTTAGCTGGCTGCTGTGAGAAGGAGAAAGAGGCAGTGCTCAGAGCAGCTGCTCATGAGAAACACCAAGAGGGTATAAAACTTTTGTGAGAAGGAGACAACAGTATGGAATCCCTGCAATAAGATGACAACAAGAAACAATGAGCAATTCATTATAAACAGGCATCTCTTGTTGTAAATATAAAGGCCTAAAGAATTATGAGCCACTGGAATATTTTCCAAAGAAGGAAAGGAAACAGGTATTTCAGCAGTTTCAGGAGATCCAGTGCCTCACAGCTCTCCCTCCAGGATGGTTATTAAAGGGATAGTATTCTGAGAGCTGCCTGGATTTGCCAGTGTGCTCCAGTTCTTGGCATTTCCAGAAACTTGAATGAAGCTGATATAGCACTTACTGATCATCAAAATGTCACAACAGCTTTAGAGTGAACTAACTTGTGATCAATACTTTGTCAAGAAAAAACAGAGCAATTACTCTGTCAGAGAAGAAGCTTCCAGGAGGTGCCTGAGAAGTGTAAATCATGTACAGAAAAACATTTTCAGACAAAAATAAAAAGCATCTGTAAGGACAACAAGTAGTGAAGTGATGGATGTCCAGACATACATATGTACAGTACTGCAGCAAAAAAGAGAGGCATTAAAAGCCTTGTCCTTGTCAGGTGCAAGATGATGAACTAGGTGTGGATGAGTCATGGCTTTCTCCTCAACCTGCATTTAAGGTCAATGTGCCAGCTTCTGTTGTGTACTTCAAGCTATTAAAAATCACTGTGAGAAAATTCAGCTTTAGCCACCATCTCATATGAAGGCAGATGTCATTTGCATGGACTCTGGTACCTGCAGGAACAACCACAATTAGCAGGTACTTCTGGGTTTAGCAGAGGGAACGGGTTCTGCAGTAGTGATAAGGTAAGGTGGCCATGGGGATTGGTACTGATTAACTTCCAATTATTTTCAAGGCAGGCAAGCAAAAGCTTAGGGAAAGGAAATACTTCTTTCTGTCCAGAACAGAATCTTTGCAAATTTGACAACCACAGGAGCTTTTGCAAGATCGCTGTCTGAAACTGCAGAAATTGACATATTCTTTGCAGGTCCCTAAAAGGACATGAAGTGCCATATTTGAAGCACAGTTGTTGCAATCTACTTTCTTATCCTAAGAGGTGAAAGATAATCAGGTCAGATAACATCAAAAATTCTCTCTTCCAACAAGTACTGCATGTAAGCTATCATGCAAAAAAGTTGATGGTCTTTGTGATGTGAATACCCTGGGCTGAATCCAAAGTGTTTGGATAGACAACTAAAGCAGAAAGGAACCTGTGCAGTGGTAAGGCAATTCACTCCCTGGGACCCAAAGCAGCTTAGGAAAGCAGCTTTTTCTGTTCCTGCCAAATCACTGACACACACTAGTGATACATTCAAGGGTACAGAGATCAACAAGACAGAAATCTTTGTGAGCCAGAGCTACTATCATGTAGGGACAAACTGTGCACAAGATTGCTTTAGCGAGGATTCGGAGGAAGGGGAAGGGAATTGCATGGTTCAAGCTATGCATATTGTGGAGGAGAAAGAGACCAGGATAGGACTGGTGGGGCTAAACATGTACATGTGAAAATTAGGCTCTCCATGTTTGAACTTGTCATCTAGGTACATCCAGGGTGTAATTAATTTGTCCTAAAGGACCTATCTAAACCAGACTACTCGACACATGTCCTGAAAGTGACTTTTTCCCTGCTGCCCCAAGGGTAACCAAAGCTGTCAAATTCAGGTGTAGATGACTACACTGCAGTCATTTAACCAGCCAGGAAGTCACTTGTTCCTGTCTTAAGATAGCTTATATATCTTCACTGAAGGAAAGTGTTGTATTTTTTGTCTGGTATACTTTGAGAGAGCTTATGCTTCACTGTTACTAAGAATTTTTAAATTTTTTTTTTTACTATGCAATATTTGAAGTTCTGGTGGTAATGCTATAGTAGTTTTCTTTAATCACCAAAAGGGAGCATTCTGTCATTCAAAGGACAGTTACCAAACTACAATGTGTTCTCTCTAAGGAAGGCTTCAGCTCTAAATGATTAAAAAAATACAGCATTACAGTTCAAAAATTTAGATAATGCCAATTTCTGAAACTTTCTACTTTTTAAATATTTTTTTCACTCTCTGTTAATAGCATCCACAGACATTGAGAGGAAGACTTTCTTTCCTGTTCAGACTACATTTTTTGTTAAGAAACCTGTTATTCCTTCTTCCTTCTTTGACTGGAATGGGAAACAGAAGATTACTACCCAAATGCTAAAAAAAATATACAGTAAACCACCATTTTCATGTGCATTATTAAAATCAAAGGAGACCCATTATTTATAAAATACAACAGAAACTTTACTCACTTTTTAAAACTCTTTTTGGGAGTTTGCAAGAAGCCTAGAGCATTTTTTTCTCCCTGTCCATTAACAGGTGTCAAAAAAACCCCAAAAAACCTGTTCTCTCTCATTTTTCAGCATGGAGTTGTCTTGCAACCTCCTTAGAAGCACAAATGGGGATTGTCTGAGAAATTAGGCATATGGAGCTTAACACATATATATACTAAATGTAGGCTTTTCTTCCTAAGACCTGTGAGGACTGGAGAACGTTTTGCAATGAGAAACTTTACAGGATCCGATTGTTTGGTGTATCACAAGTAGCATGACCGATCACAGGCTCAATGCCTGTGCCAAAGTACCTTCACAGGTAATAAAATCTAGATACACAAGAAATTTTAAATCTAGTGGAGAAAGGCATATTTGGAAGTGTGTATAGACATATTTGGAGGCTGAAGCTATGCACATTACAGTGAGAAATTATACACACATGTTTAAATGTAAGGGTAGTTTCCCATTAAAATAGATAACCAAGAGAGGAGCAAGATCATCCACCTCTTGGAGTTTTCAATCTCATCCTTATTCATCCTTCTGAAAGCTGTGCTTTAGTCAAACAAATTGTCTTCATGCATGGATGACTGTAGCATCTCATGAATTCTCCCCCCTTGGTCACTCCCCAAGCCCTCAGCCCTGAAAACATTAACTACTTACCACAGAGTCACCTGCCCACCAAAGGGAAAAACAGTCTTCCCCAGGGACTTGGTGTCGCAGCTTCCTTGGGTTTCTCCTTCCCATGTCACTGGCTTGGCATCCCCGGTGGCCACCCCCCTACCCCTGGAGGCCAGGTCCCTCTGCCCACCCCTTTAGCTCCACCCCTCATCCCTTCCCCTTTATAAGCTGCCTGCTCCAGGTGGTTCGTCCTCTTTCCCCGGGTTTGTCCTTCAGCCATGGTGTTACTATGCTGGAACAAAACCTTTCATAGGAGCCTTTCTTGCCGCTGTATCTGAGCCAGCTGCGGTGAGCGCTGAGTGGAGTTTGACTGCACTGCCTGAATGTGAACTCAGCTTGCTTTTTGACAGGAGAGGCTTGCTGGGCACAAGAGCCAGGCAGCAGCACCTACCCACTTTAACACCTGCATTTTTAGATGACTGCATTAAATGCAATTGTGAAAATGGTGAAAATTGTGAAAATGAATTGTGAAAATGGTCAGACCTGATGATGTAAAACTCCTTGTTCTTAGATGTAATGAGTGTAGGAAGTTACTCATTTATGCAAAGTTGTGTATGTTATTACTGCACAGGAAGGTTAACCTTCACCTTACATAGCCGCTAGAATTCCATTCAGTCTTTGTAAGTTAGGAACAGTGATTTTTTTTCCTTTCTACTCAACGAAAATGTATTTATCTAAGATCAAGCTAATTGACAACTTCAGAATTTATGTTTCCTTACTGTTTATTATGTACTGAAAAGTACATCAGAACTTTTTATGAAGATGCTATCTCCTGAAAGAAAGTCAGGTATATTATTTCTCTTTCTAGTCCAATAAATGCAGAGATGAACAGTAACTTGCAGCTGGTGGGGAATGGATTGAAAATCCCTGGTACAGGTGACTTAAATCCTGCTTATAAACACAGGTGCTTTATAGAAGGATTACACCAGATCCCTGAGCCTAACTTTTCCTTTGTGTGATCCTGGCTCTGAGTTCTTCACAGTACCCTTTCAGAAAGCCAGAATTTCTTACCTTCATGATGTTTCTGCTCTCTACAAACAGCAGTGTAGGTAATATACCTTTTTTGAGGTACTCACCCTTATTAGAGGAATTTTAATCTCAAATTAGAAAGAAATCTCCAACAAGCTTAATTGAACAAAGAGAGATAAGACTCACTGTGCCCACTACAGGAAGGACATACCAGAAGTGGGGAGAGGGAAGACAAAAAAAAAAGGGGAAAAAGAGCCCTTTTGTCTGAAGAGGCCACCTGCATTTTTTCAGTGCTTACAATGTGCCCCAGCAGGAAACACTTCAGCATGAATCACAGCTGTCAGTCTTTTGGTAGAAGCTGAGGAGGGATTTGCAAACTACAGAAGAGGACCTGCTCAGCAACAATGCTGCCAAATGGCCTGGTACTATAAATGCTCCATTTCCACAGTTCTTGCAGGGTTTGGTAGGACCAAAATGTTTTCCCTGTGCTTTCACATTTTGGCCTGTGAGTCTACACGATGGTCAGTAGGTAAAAGCCCATGTGAGGATGCTTATAGTCAGTCACAGATCCTCCATTCCCTGGGAGCAAACCCGAAGGGGTAACCTGAAAATGTACACAAGAATGATCCTGTGAGTTAAAAAACAAGACCCCTGTCAATGTCAGGTATTTGGTCACTGTAACAATGTACTGATGTTTTTAAATTCCATTGTTTTTCTTATAAAACATGACAAGTTGACTAAAAGCTTAAGCAGATTTGATTTTTCATTATAAGACAGAAACAAGGAAACTCCTGGACATGTAAATAAATAGATGAGTATACTGCCAAAATCTGAAATATTCTTATTTCTGCAGTACTAACATAAGATTATACAAAATCTTTGTCTTTTTAAATAACTGGAGAAATTGTCATATTCATACCTAAATTCAAGTTGTAGGGGCTTTAAAAAGACCAATTGGTATCATAGGCTTTGGAACATAATGTTAAGTAATGCTACCAGGAAAAAAACACCTCAGTTAGTTAAAACATTTTGGCATAAATTAAATTCTTATCCACATTAATTCAGCACAAAGAGCCAAGTGCTTAAGAAGTTGCAGATTTAATGAGTAACATGGACACCAATCTGAAGCAAAAGGACACATCACTAACGTGATGATGTCAGAAGCCCTTGTGAGTTCCTTCAGCTGATGGTGAAGGTGGCTAAAGTACGTTCCTATATTAAAATACATAACAGGACGTGCATCACAAGGGGCTGTGTTACCAAGAAACATATTATGAACCTCATCAAAGACAGCTGCTGTTTTCCACACAAATTTCCCCTGCCTGATGGAGTAGGCAAAGCTACAGCTCTGAAACTTGCTGCCTCTCAACTCCCAGCAGAAACAGCAATTCATTTAATGCTAATGGCACAGAATATAATTAGATATATTTGTGTAAGTGAGAATGAGAACCCTTTCCTTCTTTTTTATTTTTGTCTTTTTTTTTCCCCTGTGTGCTATTTTTCAGCCCAGAAAAATATATGAAAATATATGAAGACAAGCTGTAAGCCATAGCATTACTGGATAGCAAACCCTTTAGCAGGTACTCAGCTACTGTGATGCAGGTGGTAATGGTCTAGCAAATTTACATGTTACGAATAACAAATATCTCTTGTTAAAGGTAATCTTGCAAGGGAGGAAGAGGATGCAGGTTTACAACGCTGACTACCTCTAGATATGATGAGAGCAGAAAGACTGGAGCCTCACATTGCAGAATCTGAGATAATATTTAGATGTTTCCCTTCACAGTTGTTAGAAGATCAGTAGCTCTATCATTACAACTTCTTTTCTGTGCACAATATCCTCTGCGGACAGAATTATCACACAATTCCGTTACTGCAGATACTCATGTACAGAGATTTTTGTTTTGGGAAGACTTCATATTTTCAACATAATTAAAGTGATTCACTTGAAAATAGGCCCTTGTTTCTTTTCTTGTTTTACATGAATATCCTAAAATCTGTTTTCTCCTACTTTGTCCGTTTTCTTTCTTACATGGTCCAATTATTTAACTTGATTTTGCCACAACAGGATAGAGTCGTAGTATCACAGAATAGTTTGGGTTGGAAGGGATTATCTTTGTTGGAACAAAGTTCCACATGGAACTTTGCCATGGTTAGGGAATCTTCCACTAAACCCTGAGTTGCTCAGGATCCCAATCCAGCCCAACCTTGAACACTTTCAGAGATGTGGAGTACACAACATCTCTGAGCAACCTGTTCTGGTGACTCATCTCCCTTATAGTAAAGAATTTCTTCCTAATATCTAATCTAAAGCTATTTCCCTTTGTTCAATCACTGCATGCCTTCCTGAAAAGTCCCTCTTCAGTCTTACTGTTGCCTTCTTTAGGCACCAGAAAGCTGCTATAATGTCTCCCTAGAGTGGTTTGGGTGGGATCCTTTGCTACCAATTGCTCAATTCATTCCCCAAAGGCAAAATGGGGAATCATTCCCAGCAGGAAATTATTTACACCTTGGCCTGTGAGCCTCTGGGAGGATGTGGTGAGGCTGTTGAGGTGGCATTATTGCTTCCCACAGACAGTGACCCGGAATCACTTATAATGTTATAATACAGAAACTAAGGATTTGCTTGCCCCATTATTGTTATTATCTGTATTGTGTTTTTCTCCTATTACTGATGCTTTCTCGCTCCCTTTTACTGCTTCTGCCTTGTGCTAATGCCTGCATGCATGTTGACTATACAGCAGAAATGAATTATTACATAATTGGAAAGGCAGGTACTTACATTTAACTACACGCAAAAACACTCTTGCGTGACTTAACATAGAGGTCTTCACAAAAAAATGGTCTCCAAGCTAAAAATTTCTGTTTCACTAATAATTCATTTTCAAAACAGATAATTAAGCAGTGAGACACTCCAAAGCCTTTGTCACTGTTCAATAATGCATGGCAAAATGCAGAAGAACTTTGGTGCTAATTTTTTCTTGATAACCTTTCTGATTCTGCAGCCTTTGCTGAAATGGTTTTTTGTTTTTTTTTTTTTGTTGTTGTTGTTCAAAATGCCTTTAAAAATACAGGCTTCAGTGCAACATGTGAATAATTTAAGCCCAAGATGACAATTAGGTTGTAAAGCACTAAGTAAACACATGTTTTATGAAAAGTACATGCTTTTGGTTCAGCTGTGAAAACCTGAGGCTGGATGGTTTTCCTTTCCAGAATGAAACCTAACCTAGCAAGGTATAATTGGATATCTGTGGGACTTAGTCCCTGTGTTGAACTTCTGTTTCCCCGACTTATTTACATGGATGCATATGCAAATAGCGGAAAGCAGATTGTGATTCCATCCCATTAATGAAATCCTTCTGAAAACATAACAGGCAAGAAAAATCATCTAGGGTTTTGTACTGATTACTCATGTGTAATTTTCTGAAAGCTGTGAAGGAGAAAAGGTAGGGTTGCTAATTGTTGAATGGGATATGATCCAAAAGCCAGAGCCAGTAGCCGTTGGAGAAGGGTATATATTGGAGGTTTGGAGGATGTTGTTTATAATCCAGACACAGCTGGGAGGCAGGTAAGACCACTGGTGATGCCATTTCCTATACAAAGCTGTCAGTATGGCACATTTTCCAGTTGTTTCTTTGCAGGAATCGCGTCATTATGTGGCCATTTCTCATACCTAGGAGACTTGAGGGCTTCAGATCAATACTTGAAGTAGGTAATTAGTGGATATCAAAGGTGATATCCAATTCAAATTTGGATATCTAATTCAAAGGTGAGGATGCAGTTGGAAGCAAGTGGCTTCATGGGCTAAAATAACCAGATCCCGTCATTCTTGTAATGTAAAGCACATATATGCTGAAAGATGGAACAGAAAATATTAAGTACTCATTTGTAGAACTGGAGATTATAAGCTTCATAGACTCTAATGCCACTCTGAATAAAGTTATTGTCAAAAGATAGGAGAGCACCATTTTATAAACCTGCATGGTAAATATTTTTATTTTTATTCTGTCACTGTAACTAGCATTTTAATATAGGTGTCACAGTAGATTAAATCCCTTTACCAGGCTTTGCAGACTGTTCAATGTTAACATCACTGGAGATCAGCCACTGCCCCGCTCCACCGTGTGAAGATCATCCAAATTTTTTGTCATGGATGAGTGTGCTGTGATTGTGTCAGGTGCGCTGATTCTGACAGCATGTGAATCTGGAGAGAAAGCAAGAAAAGTATTTAAGTTCTCATCTGATTTTCTATAGGACAGAAAAGAGCATTTTGGAAATTGAATAGAATGGAATTGATCTTCTGCATGATCTTGCAGGTTCCCTGCAATAGGAAAAGTATGTGGAAAAAATGACCTAAAGTCGTAGGTGTTAATGTCAACAAAAGGTATTTTCCCAAACACCTGAAATTACTGCAAAACAGCTATAATATTTTAGAGATGGGACCATATAATTCTCTCAGTGAATGTTACTGATTCTTCATGGAAAAAAGAGAATCTTGAACCAAATTTATAATTGTTAATGTAAAACATAAATGGCAAACTAATAGAAACTTGAGCATATTCCACTGAGACACCAGACCACTGTGAACCCCCAGCTGACAGCTGAAGAAGGGACATAAGCTTCCAGTGCTGCTACAGAAACGTAATTGAGAGCGAGCATGGCAGGCCAATGGCTGTGATATATCACTAGGGCTGATGCAGCAGCACTCCTGCATAAATATATTCCTAGAGACCTTACAGTTAAACTCTGAGCTGATCCCTTACACTAGTAATATCCACAAAACCCTTCATATCACTACTAGGTATTTAACCACAACACCTCTGTGGGACTGTAAAGTAAAAATCAGTATTTTTTTTTTTTTTTTACATGTAATACAATATTGGGAGAAGCTTTTAACTAGTGCCAGGTTAAGATGTGCACTCACAGCTCTGTGGGCTATGGCAATACAGTATCATGATAATGATGCCAGCTGTTCCTGTAGATCCTTCAGGACTTCAGTTTTAGCATCTGCCCC
The DNA here is from genome assembly GCF_028769735.1 of Zonotrichia leucophrys gambelii. Lineage (NCBI taxonomy): Eukaryota > Metazoa > Chordata > Aves > Passeriformes > Passerellidae > Zonotrichia > Zonotrichia leucophrys. Next base: position 66,562,639 of record NC_088169.1, read on the forward strand.
AAACTTTAAATAAAAAGATGGTACAGTAGATGGATTTTTTCTTTTACTTCCAGTTTATTTATTTCTGTTTTATTAAAATGTTATTATATATTTAATTTTATTATATGTTTAATATTCTTTATTACAAAACACAATAGAATCTCCCTGGTACAACTGGCCATAGCATGAGAACCCTAGAGATAGATTTAAGGACATTGAAAAGCCACCAAAGAGGGAATTAAAAGACCCTAATCTTCATAAATCTCAGTGGGATAAAAGGATGTGAATTTTGCATGTAGCTAAGAGGAGTTTTATAATCTCAGTAGAAGACCCAATGTTTGTGGATTCATTGTAACTACCCAACATAATAACTCGCTTGTGAAGCTTCAGCTTCCCAGTCTGTCCTGTGTGACTCAGCATTGCATAAAAACATTATTTGTGAGTATGAACCACCTTAGCAAAACTGCAAACATTCTCTGTTCTCTAGGGTCTTGGGAAGATCTTCCATTGTGTAGAGTGCTATTAAATAGGTTTTACTAAGCTTGTATAGTTTTTGTATGGGTTTAAATTTGCTATTCTTCTCATTCTTCCTCCATATGTCTCATCTGGTTATATATATATTTTATTAACTGTAATGGCTATGATGAGTGGTCAGGAATTAAAGGATTGTGCTGCACATAAATAAAATGCAATGGGTCTACGCTGTGGGCTGCCACCCTCAACATGCTCTAAAGGTGAGGGTTGAAGCTTTTATGTTTTTTCATTTTCCTTGTGACAGTAAGTTAAAAAAGGCCATAGCCCAGATTTTTAAATGTCTAACTACAGGGATTTCAGTTCGGCAAAGAACATAATAGAATCCAACAAATCCGCTGCAGCAGTGATGCCTCTGTCCAGTAGGAAAAAAACAAGTTGTTGGTGAATGCCCTTTAAAAGGTTTCGATCTGTAAAATAAATTTTTATTCATCTTACCTCAGTTTACCATATAAATAATTTTGACAAGTATTTTTCAGATTTCTGGTGAACTAAAACCATAAAAGGAAATTAATAATATCAATTCTGGTATCTCTTGCAGAGGCATAAATCGATCTGTCTCTAACATGCTGTGTGGGATTACTGTGGATACAGAATCTGGCCTGTTGTCCCTGGTAGAAAGTAACAGCTTAATTGGAGGGGTTTACTGGGTATAATTACTTCAAGACCTCCACTGGTATTTCATAGTGCATTTCAGTTATTTAAGAGTAGTACACTCATGGCTGGGTCTCTGTGCAACACTATGCAAGTCCATGTAAAAGAAATGGCAGAGTACAAACATATTTCATTTAAAAAATACGGGACGGGAAATTAAATCTTGCAAAACAGAAAAAAAAACCTAACAAACACTCTGGAAAGGAGATAGCATCAAATGAAATGCAATAAAAAAAAAAAAAAAACAACCAAACAAAAAAACCCCCAAACAAACAAACAAAAAAACCCCCCAAAAAAACCTAGGAAAAAAACAGAAAATTGGGAAATTTAGTGACTACCAGAAAATGGCCTGGGAGGAAACAAGGTGCAGTGAAAAGGACCAAAACATTCCAAAACTAAGCTCAAAGATGTTGCAAAGGCAGGAGACAAAATCAAGGAGAAAGACAGAACATTGACGGAAAGATATGAGTGATATGGCATGAATAGAGAAAAGAAAAAAGACATGGCAATGTGAAAGCCATCAAGAGGCATGAAATACCATGAAATGCAGAGATATGGACCAAAGATTGCCCAAGTGGTCCTCACTGAAATCGCAAAACTAATTTTCTTCTTGAAAGGAAATTTTGCAATTTACTTTTTATTTTCTTCAATTGCATTTCATTTGACGTGCCTCCATTCTGGGGTATTTGTAAGTCCTTCTTTTCTGTTACCAGGATTTCAATAGGGTTGAATTTTGGCAAGCTTTGGCCCATGACCCTGCACTTGATGGCATCGCCTGTGTTTTGATAGACTTCACTTAGGCAATGAATATTTTTTTAAATTTCAGTATCCATACCAGGCCTCTCATATCTTCCCCTAAATTTGGGCCTTCTTCCTTGATTTTTTCTCCTGATTTTGAATCCTCTGTGAGCTTAGTTTTGGCAGTTTTTGGTCCTTTGCACTGCAGCTCATTTCCTCCCACATCATTTTCTGATAGTAGCTAAACATTGCAATTTTCGGGTATTTTGGCTATATTTCAGCTGCAATTCCTTGATGCAATCTACTTTCCAGAGTGTTTGTAAGCCTTTCTTTTCAGGCTCGCAAGATTCCTTTTCCCTTCCCGAAAGGAACTGAAATTTCCTTTCGGGAAGGGAAAAGGAATCTTGTGATTTCAATGAGGACCAATAGAGAAATCTTTGGTGAATGTCCCTGCCCTTGATGGCATGCCATGCCTTTTGCTGGCTTTGACTTAAGCAAAGATTTTTTTTTTCTTTTTTTTTTTTTTTTGTTTATAAGTATCCATGCCATGTCCCTCATATCTTTCCCTCCAAGTTTTGTCTTCCTCCTTGACTTATTCCCTGGCTTTTGCATCTTCTGTGAGTTTAGTTTTGGCATATTTTGGTCCTTTGCCATTCAGCTCATTTCATCACTTTTGTTTTTTTTGACTTAGGTTAAAGAGGTTTTTTTGGTTTTTTTAAGTATGCATGCCATGTCCCTCATATCTTGCCCTCGAGGTGTTGTCTTCCTCCTTACTTTCTCCCCGGCTTTTACAGCATCTCTGAGTTTAGTTTTAGCATGTTTTGCTCCATTGCAGTGCAGCTCCTTATCTCACTGCCTATTTTTTGAAGACACTAAATCTCCCGACTTTTTTTTTTCCAATTGTATTTAATTTGATCCTATCTCCTTTCCAGAGTGTTTGTAAGCCGGTCTTTTGCAAGATTCCTTTACCCTTCCTGAAAGGAAATTTCATTTTCTTTTGGGAAGGGAAAAGGAATCTTGCAATTTCAATGGGGACAAATAGAGCAATCTTTGGTGCATGTCCCTGCCCTTGATGGCATGCCATGCCTTTTGATGGTTTTGAGTTAAGGAAAGATTTTTTTCCTTTTTTCTTTTGCTGTTAAGTATCCATGTCATGTCCCTTATATCTTGCCCTCCAAGTTTTGTCTTCCTCCTTGAATTTTTCGCTTGCTTTTCCAACATCTCTGAGTTCAGTTTTAGCATCTTTTGGTCCTTTGAAATGCAGTGCATTTCCTCACTTTTGTTTTTTTTTTTAACTTAGGGTAAAGAATTTTTTTTTAAGTATCCATGCAATGTCCCTCATATTTTGCGCTCCAAGCGTTGTCTTCCTCCTTGACTTTTTCCCCTGCTTTTGCAACATCTCTGAGTTTTGTTTTAGCATGTTTTGTTCCATTGCAATGCAGCTCATTTCCTCACTGCAAATTTTTTGAAGACAATCATATCTCCCGATTTTCTGGTTTTTTCCAATTGTATTTCAATTTTCAATTTGGTGACTACAAGTACATGACACGGGATTATATCAGGTGCAGTGCAAAGGACCAAACTATGCCAAAATTAAGCTCACAGATGTTTCTAAATCAGGGGGAAAAGTCAAATTGGAAGACACAACTTCGGGGTAAGATATGAGGGACATGGCATGGATACATAAAAAAAAACCAAAAAAAAAGGAAAAAATCGTTCCCACAGTCAAATCCATCAAAAGGCATGGCATGCCATCAGGTGCAGGGACATGCACCAAAGATTCCTCTATTGGTCCCCATTGAAATCGCAAGATTCCTTTTCCCTTCCCGAAAGGAAATGAAATTTCCTTTCGGGAAGGAAAAAGGAATCTTGCGAACCCCAAAAGAAAGGCTTACAAACACTCTGGAAAGGAGATAGGATCAAATGAAATGCAATTGCAAAAAACCTCAAAAAAACCAGAATATGGGGACTTTTAGTGTCTTCAAATAATAGGCCATGAGGAAATGAGCTGCATTGCAAAGGACCAAAACTAAGCTCACAGATGTTGCAAAAGCAGGGGAAATATTCAAGGAGGAAGACACAACTTGGAGGGGAAGATATGAGGGACATGGCATGGATACCAAAAGAAAAAAAAAAAATACAAAAATCTTTCCAAAGTCAAAGCCATCAAGATGCAGGCAGGCCATATGCCATCAAGTACAGGCACATGCAGTAAAGCTTGCCCAAAATGGATCCACACTGAAGGCCAAAACAAAAAAGAAGTACTTACAAACACGCTGGAATGGAGACAACAACAAAGGAATTGCAATTGGAGGAGAAAAAAAAAATTGGGAAATTTGGTGACTAGAAGTACATGACCCAGGATTATATCAGGTGCAGTGCAAAGGACCAAACTATTCCAAAATTAAGCTCACAGATATTTCTAAATCAGGGGGAAAAGTCCAATAGGAAGACACAACTTAGGGGGAAGATACAAAGGACATGGCATGAATACATAAAAAAAAAATACAAAAAAAAGAAAAAAATCCTTCCCAAAGTCAAAGCCATCAAAAGGCATGGCATGCCATCAGGTGCAGGGACATGCACCAAAGATTCCTCTATTGGTCCCCATTGAAGTCGCAAGATTCCTTTTCCCTTCCCGAAAGGAAATGAAATTGCCATTTCCATGGGGACCAATAGAGAAATCTTTGGTGCATGTGCCTGCACTTGATATCATGCCATGATTGTTAATGCCTTTCACTTTGTTGAAGATTTTTTGTTTTGTTTAAGTATCCATGCCAATTCGCTCCTATCCTCCCCTCCAAGTTGTGTCTTCTTCCTGGGCTTTTCCCCCTGCTTTTGCAACATCCTTTAGCCTAACTTTGGCATGTTTTTGTCCTTTGCACTGCACCTGATGTAATCCCGGTCCATTTTCTATCATCACTAAATTTCCCAAATTTTCTTTTTTTCTCTTCCAATTGCAATTCCTTTGATGGTATCTCCATTCCACCATGTTTGCAAGTCCTTCTTTTCTGTTTTGGCCTTCAGTGGGGATCCATTTTGGGCAAGCTTTGCTGCATGTGCTGCACTTGATGGTATATGGCCTGCCTGCATTTTGATGGCCCTAATTTAGGCAAACTTTTTTTTTTTCAGTATCCATGTCATGTCTCTCTTATCTTTTCTCCATGTTGTGTTTTCCTCATTGACTTTTTCCCCTGCTTTTGCAGCATATTTCAACTTCGTTTTAGCATGTTTTGACACTTTGCACTCCACCTCATTTTCTCCGAGAGCATGTTCTTGTTGTCCCTAAACATTCCACTTCTCTCGCTTCTTTCGATGTTTTTGAGAAAAGAACGAATATTAAAGAAAGTCTTGTAAACAATCTGCAAGAGAGAATGAAATGTAATGCAAGTGAAAGAGCTAAAAAATTACAAAAATTTTCAACCTCCAGAAAATAATCTGAGAGGAAATGAGTCGCAGTGCAGAGGACAATCATGCCTAAACTACTCTCACATTTATTTCAAAATCAAGAGAGAGCATCTAGGAGGAGGCCCGAACATTCAGGGGAAGGTAAGAGAGACCTGGGATGAATAGTTAAAAAGGAAGAAAAATCATCTTTGCTGAAGTGAAATCATCAACAGGCATGGTATTTCATGAAGTTCAGGGATATGGATGAAATCCTACAAAATTGATCCCCACTCTTATCGCAAGGTTTCATTGGTCAACATATTTCTTTTCAGCTTGTTTAGCTGTGCACTTCATTTACAGAAGGAAGGGTTCAGATATTTCTAGCTTGTTGATAGAAAATTAGAATAGTTCAAACAAGCCTCAGAAACAATATAGCGAGAGGCAACCTGCAAATTAAGCTGAGTCAGCATTGTTGTGCTGCCTTTATTCACAGTTGCCTATTTGATACTGGGATTTAGTCTCCATGGAAACAAAAGTCTTGATTTTGGAGCAGAGGCTGCTGTGCAGCATGGGAAAGCTGATAAGTGCTGAGGTCCTGCCCAGTCCTGGAAATGGGAGTCTTGCAGGTTGCAGAGAGGACTGATGTCCTCAGTGCTTCAAGCAGGAGGTGTCTACGCTGCCCAGGCATCAGGCAGAGCAAGGCTGTTTACCTCTCCAACAGATTCCAGTTATCCCTTTTAGTGTACATGCAGAATTACCTGTTCATACACACAGGTGGCTTCAAAATAGAATACAGTACTCAGCTTTCTTTTAAGCTCCTTTCATACCAAAGCAGTGGCTGGCAAGACCCTGTATAAAAAAACCCTGAAAGTCAAGTAATATCAGCTAAGGCTCCAGTTAGAGAGGCTGAATTGGAAAATTTGATCTTGAAACTGTCCTCCAGAAACTACATCTCAAGGTTACCATCAGCCTGTGTATATGGAACAGAACAGGGGGCACAAAACCCAGGTCCCTGGGGTGGTCTTCTGTCATGTTTTTATACAGGCAGAGAAATGGATGAATAAACCACACTGTTTTACATTTAAGTATATGAAAACACTTTTTGTGCTGAAGACATTCCACCTCATTCTTCATTTCATCAGTTTCTAGTTCATATTACAGAACAGATCACTGGGGTTTTTTGTTAAAGTAACTGTGATATTTCATTAAAATGTTGGCAGTGTGAGGCTCTGACTTTCTTACAAAAATAAATGCATTTTATATAACCTACCAAGTATACTGACTGTTGTTTTTGCCCTTACCACTAACCTTAGCACATAAAGGCTGTAAAGTGTCTGAAGTGTTCAACAGATATTAACTAGCTTCAGAGAAAGGCTGCCTTTTCTTGAAGAATCACAGGAGAACCATTCAGACATATTGCCCTTCAATATTAATGGCACCTTCTCTCTTTGTACATTGTAAAAAAATCAATTTGGTCATTTGAGGGATAAGAAGTCAATTTATTCACTCAAGTTATTTATAGATTTAAATCCCTCATGCCCTAATGTAGGAACATTCCTACCATTATTGGCATTACAGAAGCACAGGAACTGAAAGAGAATACTAGGTACTTTATTCATATCTTTCTTACAATGAAGGAACATGGCCTTGATTTGAGTCTTTGTATCTAAAGAGACAATCCACTTTGACAGGTGAAGAGACATCTTTTTAATCTTACAACTGACAACTCTTTTTTTAATGAGAATAAATTTAATCTTTGCTTTTTGTCTAAACATCAATTTTTGCCATTCAGCTTTCCTTGGACAATGTCCAGTCATGAAAACTTTTAGTATTAATTAATTTTTTTAAGAGTTCTGAAAATAGTGTCTTCACTGAAGGAGAAAAGTATTTCTTCTAAAACAAACTCTTTCATGAGCCATACAACGCTTGGGAACATTTCAGCAAGTCTTACATCTTACTAAAGCAATTGTGAGTTTGTCTCTTTTAACCTACTCTTAGAGGCCACATAACAGAACCCTGGTGTGTTTTAACATCTTCCAATTCCAGAATATAGCAAGGAAGGTGAGAAGCCCAGTTTTAGTCCAAGAGCAGTGTCCAGACTTCAGAGTGCCACTGCAACAATCCCATGTGTTTCTTAGGAAGAATTATCCTCCCTTCTGTAAAGAGGAAAAACTGTGACTGATAACTGAGAAGAGCTCCCCAAAGGGCTTCCAATATCACAAAAGAACATAAGCCACAGGACTTTTCCCCAGTCTTCATACTTATATAACAAATGTCTGGACTGCACATGACTTCTATCTGCTGCCTCTGATCATGGGACTTGCCTCTTAATTGCTTCTAGCCCCCTTGTGGCCTCAGTTCAAAGCTTTTCCAAGCTTTACAGAGGCAAAGAGAGAGGAAGCCAGTGTGCACACTGCATCAGTATAGACTATTCTCTCTGCTATCACATATTCACACAGTAAAGTGAAAGTTAGTCCAAGAATCAATGTTTAATTCTGCCAAGCAGACTAATTCAGCCTCAAGTCAGTAACTCAACATAATAAGAATTATTTTATGCTCCAGAAAATAACTGACTGCAATAGCTTATTTTCCAGAATGCTACAGAAGAAAATGTACTTGCACGTTTCAGCTCATTTTACCCATATATCAAAATGAAATGATTTTAAAATTACATGAATGCCACTTCATTTCAGTTGTACAGCAGAAAGGGCACAGGTTAAAAGCCACTTTTATACTTCAGCTAACCTAATTTTTCAAAATTTGACTTTTCCTCATTTGAGGCAAAGGTATCGAAAGTAACTCTGAGGACTGGAGAACATGCAGCATAACATTGATGATATTAAGGATTTTTTCCAGTGTAAGTGATTCTCTGATATCTGTCTCATATTCATTAACTGTGTCTTAACTTCACTGACCTCATCTGAATTTATGTGATATATCCACATTGCAAGATGACAGAAGAAAAAATTTCTACGACTACTACTTGCAGCTCTAAAGCCTTTAAAGGGTACTTCAGTTGGCTCAGCAATGAAGAAAATACATTTCTTTTACTTCTCCTTAGATCTGTTATTTCTGAAGATCAAAAGATAATGCTGTGCTTCTTTGATGATGGAAAGTGTTTGATAGCATTTAATACATTTAAGTAGCATGATTCATAAAATACCAAGCAAAGTTTTTATATCTTAAAGAACCCAGAGTGTGATTTGTGTAAAAGGCACAGACATCAAAAAGTGTCTCTGGCCCATCACAGAAGCAATTTTGCCAGAGGGCTGATGGCAGCCTTTCTCACAGTCAAGGCACATAGACTTTCTCTCCTCTACCCAGCCAGGAATTTAGCAAGACATGTTAGAGAGAACTGTATGTGAGAGAGCTGCCTTCAACCATGTGGGTCAGGCTCGACCAAAGGCACAGGCTGCCCCTCCACACATAAACTGTGCAAAGCCTCATTGCTCTGGGACACCAGGGGTGACACTGACAAGCCTGCAGGGTTCTGACAAGCACACTCGTGGGACAGGCCATTATGGTTCTGCAGATATAGACAAGAGCAAACAGCATTTACCTGTCAATACCACCAGCCACAGGCAAAAACAATGGTGTGGTTGTTGGAGGTTATCTTATATCCATGACTATAAGCATGACATCGCAGACAAAGTAAATCCCAATGCAGAGCTGATGTGGGAAGACTGCTGGTGTAAGGTGAGAACTGGAGCTCTCTAGCTCATCAGAGGAAGGGAAGTTTTATGGAACAAGCCGTCCTCACACAGGTGAGGCTTCCTTCCCTGGTAGAAATACCAGTTCCTCTAGCTAGCCCTGTTATTTCTGCAGCCAGCCATGGTTCTGTCTATCCTCTGAAGCTGCCAGGTCACAGCTGAAGAAAAGGTGATGGCCTGAGACACAAGTTCACTTCATGTATGGAAGCAAACACCATGAGATGGGAACTACTCTTGGTTATTCCCAAGGAGACAAGGAAAGACTGAACCAAACATGAATGGCTCTGCAGGTGATCAGTGACAATACACCTTCCTGTCCCTTTTCTAAAGCTCCCACTTTAATGTTGATTAAAGGTTACTTTTTTCTCAACTTTATGATTAAATGTTTTATTTAAGAAATTAATATGCAAAATTGGAACTTACTATAACTCATTCCTTGAGGGTATGTGTAATTATGCGGATATGAACTGAACATAAATTACATTTTGCATTTCCACAGAAAAACATGGACTGAGAGCCAGATTTTCCTTGTTGTTCCAGTAACTGACTACTTTTAAGAATCTGGTCTAAAATATGCACATTTTTTTCCCCTAAGCAAAATTTATAAGTTTCAGTTAAACAAATTTTAATAGAAAATTAATTTATGCTATTTAAAAGACTAAGTGGAGATAGTTCTGTGCACAATTTTTTTTTCTAGTTGTCAGTTAACTGTCGCAACAACACACCCCAAGGATTGCGCTCATGAGAGGTAACACTTCTGTTAGGTCACTGACAATTGGTTCATGAAAGACCTTTGAGGTTTGGGCTATCCCAGCATAACCTGCAATTTCAAGGAATTTTACTGCTAACTGTAATCCATTTTTAACGTAGAGATAATTTTCTTAAGTATTAAGGTTTAAATTTTAAAGCCTTACATATTACAAAATACAAAAATACAGCCAAGGCAGTTCTGAGGTCATAGAACCATAGACTATCCTGAGTTGGAAGAGAAACTCAATGACCAGCAAATTCAACTCCTGTCCCTGCACAGTACAACCCCAAGAGTCACACCATGTGCCCAAAAGCATTGTCCAAACACTTGAACTCTGTCAGGCTGGGGCTGTGATCAGTTCTGCTGGGGAGCCTGTTCCAATGCCAAATCACCCTCTGGGTGACGAACCTTTTCCTAATATGCAACCTAAACCTTCTGACACAGCTTCCAGGCCATTCCTTGGGGTCCTGTCACTGTTCACCACAGAGAAGAGATCAGTGCCTGCCTCGCCTCTTCCCCTCACAAGGAAGCCATAGACTGCAATGAGGTGTCCCCTCAGGACACCTCATTGCACAGTATTGACCCCTCAGGTCACAGTATTAAAATACTAGCGAGCCTGCGTTTTGTTCTGTCTCCCTCACATACACACCAAAATTATCTAGAGTCAGAACTAATGGAAAAAATGTAAAAATGGCTTACCTTTAGATTATTAGTTGTGGTTGTTCTAAGTTTCTGAATTGAGATTAATATCCAAAAAGGTGCGGGGGAAAATCTGCAGAAGAAAAATCCAAACATAGAGATACTTATGGGAGGAAATATCTTCTATAAAATGCTATCACTTTGGGGCTCTCAGTATCAGAAGTGGCTATATAATTAACTTGTTAGCATCTTTTAATTGCTTCTTTTGTATCAATAAATGACATCTTTTGCTCACATTCTAGATGTGAGTTGTGGTTTCCATGAACCCTCTCGGATTCAGAGAGTCAGAGAGAAGAGCAACTCTTATCATTGGTAACATCATAGTCGCCAATTAAAGATCTATGAATAACATGTTATGAGACTAGGCAGGCCCAGAAAAGCAACTTGCAAAGCCAGTTGAGGAGATGCTTGGGATATTCTACTGGAACCCACCCTGGCACACTGGAAAGAAACATTTCTTTCTTTTCACATAAATGAGGAAGGCAGAGAAACTGTTTCTGCAGTCTGGCACTGCCTGCCCAGCAGTTATAAAGAACAAAGACTTCAGGTACTAAAGTATATTAATGATCCTAAAAATATAAAGATGTCAAAAAAGCAAAATAATCCAAACTTGTAATTAAACCTTTCCTTGAGCTACCAGAGTGGTTTTTTTGAAGTGTGAAGAGCTGCAAAAATCGGTGTCTCAGGCAGGTAGGAGGAAGAACACTGGTTGCACTAAGGCAGGCAGCAGTGCTGATGAGTGTGGTGGGAGGTGTGGGACAGCTCCACCACACACCGCAGGAGATGGCTGAAGTACTGACACAGCCTGTGAACAAAAGCTTTTTCCTCCTTAGAACATCACTGACACAGGACAACAAGTATAATTTTTCAGTTCAAGTATAATTTTCCAAACTATTGAGAATCTAGGGTCTAAAATGCCATGTCCCCCTCAGCTGTGCTGGGGGTTAGAAATACACTGAGTAATTAAGGGGAGAAATATTCTTTTCACTTTCCCCATCTTCCATCAGACATATACAATGGTCAGCAAAGCACACACTCCCCTCTGTGACATGAACAGAGTAGCCTGGCTCTGTGAAGGCCTATTTTGAGTCAGGCTACGTCAATTCCCCGCGTGCATTGCACTGGATGATCAATTGGAAATGGTTGTATGAAGGTGAGGTACCCTGATGCCTTACAGACCTCTAAGAGCACTCCAGAGGCTTGCTTTCTAGCAGAATAATTAAATTTATTTTCTCAAAAACTATGAGCAAGGATGGGCTATGAGAGTAAAGAGAAACAGGGTCACTTTAATCAGTGCAGGTGGCTTTTAATACTTTCAGTAAGCACAGTTACAAAACTAAGAGAAGATCAGAGACAGAAACTGGGGAATCACATGCAGTCTTTGGAGATGACAGCAAGGAGATAAAAGAATTCTAGGGAAGATAGAAAAGAGACATCCAAGTTACCAAAGAAGAAAGATACTTAAGAATGTGGAGCTCCTCAGTCTTGAGACCAAACCACAATATATCCTAAGGGTATCAATGGAAGACATGAGAAGAGCTGAAAGATAGAAAGTACCCTAAAACAATGACTAAATATTACTATTTATTCTGTGCCCTGCCACCTCATTCAGCAAAAAAAATTAATGCCTTTTAGGACCACTGATATTTGTATTCTCTGTTTGACTTCACATTTTGTTTATTTTCTGCAGAAAAATTGTCACATTGCTTTTTTCCCCCCATGCCCTTTTATCATTTTCCTATTCTGCATATTTTTTTCTGCAGCAATTGCATCATCAATACCACCTATGATGCTAATGAAAGTGAAGGAAAATGTTTCTGGGATCACTGTGGATGTTTAAGGTTAGATGTGGAAGTTAAGCTTCCAGTAGCATCAACAGAAAGAAATTGGTGCCTTGGAAGAGTCATTCATCTCCTTTTCAGGTGGGTGTGTGGGGCACAGGGGATAACATCTTTTGAAGGTACCTTTTTCCCCCATGGACTGTAGGCAGTCCAAGCTCAGGCAGCTGGTTTTGACAAGACATATAAGTTAAAGATCCAATTAATTAATTCTCCCTTAGTACTGCAAAAGCTTTACTGCCTAATGAAAAAAATGTAATGAAAAAAAGGCCTGTATACTGTGCCTATATATAGATTTATTACGCATTAGAGGAATATTTGTACAGAAGTTTAGATTTTGGAGGATCTTGGGTTCATATAAAAATCTCACCAGGGACAAAGCCCTGTTGACACACCCGGTAGGGAAAAAATATGCAGGGTGCCAGAAGAAAGATCACTGAACATGGTTGAGAAAAAGTTTTACCAGTTACCCTGGGGAAACTGGCTTGTCGAGACCTTGCTGAAGGGGTCAGTGCCATGGGGGATATTATTGCAGAGGCATGGTTTGGCTTATCATACAATGATGCTTGTATTCATTTCCTCTCAGAGAGGCCTGGTTTGCCACAAAGGATCTGTTTCTCCAGTGCATTTTCCAAGACCAAAATTCACTGCTGCTTACCGTGAGGGTAGGACTGAGCCTGCATGCTTGTGTGGCTACAACACACTGCAAATAAGCCTCAGGGCTCTGAGACTTGTTCCTCGTAAGGACTGCTCATCCCCTCTTGACAAAAATTATAATGTTACTGGCCTAAGAAATATAAGACAAATTGATAATGGTGTGCTTTTCATATTAGCAGATAATAAGCACAAACTTTAAATTTTTTTTATTTTGCATAGGACATCCAAGCCATTTGATAAAAAAATAAAGCAGAAGTAGTAAGTTTAAATGTAATCAAATAGAAAGGGAGGGGACTTATCTACTGCACTCCACATGGGAGTACAGATATATTTCTTGTCTGATCAAGTAGGATTAAAATCCAAGATCTGGTCTGCAAAATCCCCAAGACAATAAATTAATCATTAGCCTGTGTATATAAGGTGAATTACTTGGACAAACAGAAAAAGTATCCCAAAGCCAAGTGAAAAAATTACAAAGTTGCCAGAATTTTTGATTATTAAAAAAGAAAGTATGTTGGTGGACTTTTACCTGTGAATAAATTCTGCTGTAAATGCAAAATAATTCTGAAGGATCTTGTCATATAAGTGTATACTGAGTATCTTGACTGATGGAAAAGTTTTTGCATACAAAGGGTAGATATGACTTTTGTTTTACTTTTGCTTGAAAACACAATACTTCCCTGCTAACCACTTTAAAGTCCTTACAATTTCAAAATAAATGAAAACAGAATTTCAGACACAAATATATGAATTTAAAATACATTTATCTACTGCAGCAATTTTCACCTAGATAGAATAATCTCTATAATTCGATAAGGAAAATTTCCTCATGTAAAATAGGAGTGAGGAGAAGGGAAGAATAAATTACTTTAGAAGGACTGTGAGCTGTAAACCTTTAGATTTCAAAACACATAAGAAATCATGAGTAGATATAAATATAACATTAAAATCTTATAGTTAAAACTAACCCAATCTATTTCTAGATCTGTACTAAACACAAAACACAAGAGATGCACACTCCCCTTCCAGAATATCAGACAATCCAACCATTATTTCAATCCCAAAGGAGGTACCCACAAGATGGCCACTCTCCCTATGCAACCTATATAAAGCAATATACATTTAGAGCAGAATAGTTAATTACTCATACTTTTCATTAATAAACTTATTTTCTGACTTTACCTGACATCACAAAAAACATTCTGTTTCAGGTACCTGATGCCTGGGCTAGTTACACTACATATCCTATTAGTTTGTTTAAAGAAAAGAGGACACAAGATAGTTGCTTTTAATTCCGTTTCTGTTTTTCTCAGTCAAAAACTGAGCTTGATGAAATTAGTAAATAGAAAATACTGGGTTTAGTATAGTTTAAAAAGGAAGAAAAACTTGGAAAATATTCTAGAACAAGCTTCAGCCTTTGAAGAAGAGCGCTATAAATGTCACAGCCTTATATAAATCTTAGTGGCATATAAGCTGCTCAAAAACAAAATTCAGTAGCCCATCTTCCTCAGCTGCACATGCCCATGGTAATGATCGATCCTGAAAGGCAGCAGTGGAACAACGGAAGAACTTCAGAAATTCACTGTTTTATGTTTCAGAGCCAGAAGCTCTGAGAAAAATTCCAAACTCAGGCTACCCTGTTGTTTTAACTCTTTGGCAGACAATAAATTAAGTGGGAGTCGATGCCCTTCCCAAATGCAGGGGTTAATGGAGCCCTTTCCTTGTGGGAAGGCCTTATAATTGCTCTCCTATTGATGTTAATGGGAAACCCTGCAGGGATTTCCTCCTCTCTGAGCAGAGTGCCTCTGGGCTTCCACATAGGTCCATGAGTGTGATTCATCAACAAGGGCTTTGGCTACCACTAATGAAGAAGGGGGGAAAAAAGAGAAAATTCAAGGTTTCAAGATGCTTTGCCATAGTTTCCTCTCCATCAATTCTCATCTACTATCCATCAGCCGGCCACTAACCCTCCAGCTCTGTCTTTGCCCGAGCCACAGATAAATCCAGGGGCTTGTTATACTTTAGAAGAGCTTTAATGTAGGGGTAGGAAAATCATTGCCCTCCAGAGTAAAAAAGGGTAAAAGAGAGATAAAAATATTCTGAAATAGAATAAAATACAAGACTGCCACCTAATACACTCTTCCTGTTGTTGGACAGATTGAAGGACTAACAAGTACACCCCATGAATGTAGGTCTTTTCCTGCTGGAACACAGGTTCAGAATTTCACGTCCACAATGACTAGAATGAGTATAAACTTACTTAGAGAGGCATATTTCCCTCCTAATAATCATACAAGAACAAATATTGTATCTGTAGAGTAGAATACCAGTCTGGGATAAACTAGAAAAGTTGGGTTTGCTTTCCTTTTGGAATACAGATTCATCAGAAAGGATTTGCCATCCTACTAACCCTTTCTTGCTCACTGGATTTCAATCTTGTAGATTGTTGAATGTGAACAACCAGAGCTGTACATAGATGAAATCACTGCAGCACAAAGCGCATTGAAGATATCTAACCTTACGCATATTAAGACTGCAATATTTTTTGGCTTTTTTGCTTCAGAATATTTGTCATTTAGGACAAGAAGTGGAAGTAGAAACAAAATAAGAAGCATGGGTCTTTTAGAAGTAATGAAGAAATGATAGAATTACTAGGTTTGATTATTAAAATTTTATAGTTTTAAGTATTCTCATATTAAAGATTTAAGTATTTTCTTATTCTCAATTTTTCATAATTCTGCTATCCTTTTCTTCCTGGAGCAATAAATAGGTAAAACGAAATTTTGTCTTCTCTCCCCACACCTGCAGTAGACTAACTGACTCCATATAGCTTTCTTTTAAAAGTAATTTAAAAAGTAATTTAGAACCATCTAAACTCCAAAACCAGAGGTTTTCCAAACAGCAATCATTTCACTGACCACTAGCAAAGCCCAGTGTCATTCTGTATTCATTTCCAGTTGATCATTTGTCATTTTCCTGGCCTGATTAAACAAAAATCCTTATCCTGAAAGACAGAGTCTCCTTGGGATATTATCCAAAACATTAGACAAGTCCTGGGGAATGTAATCTGATGAGCCTGAGAACAGGGAGACACCAATGTACAGATAAATGCCACAAAGCAGAATCCTCTGAACAGCAAGGATATTTTGCATCTTTGTCAGTATTTTTTCACTTCATGTATTCAATAGTGTACTCTCATCGCAGTAACCACAAAAGGAATTAGAATTTCTAAGGCTTTTCATGATCAGAGCAACTACTCTTTCCTTAGAAGTGTCAAATTATTATAACTGTCACTCTACTTTCATGTGCTGTTACCACTGTAACAGGCATTAATTTTACTCAATATTGAATTCACTGTCATATCCACATCTCAGTCCGAAAGGAGGCTGTCAAAGTTATTCAAACTTATTCAAAGTTATCTCAATTACTTAAGATAATAAATCACAGTGTTTAGTACCAAAACCACTGAACAGGAAACCACAGAGAATGTGTTACAGAACTGTCAAACAAAGCTCTGTACACAAAGAAACATGCTCACCATTCTCTAAGCTGCCCCCAACAAACTGATATTCTCTGATATTCACAGAACAAAGTCACACAGCTCCTCCAAAACAGAACATCTCTTCTAGAGTGTAGGATGTGCAGCACACACTTGAGATCCATTGGAGATGTTCAAATGATGCTCTGCTGCTCACTTCTAGCCATTTTCTCCTTGTGGAATTCAGGTCTCTGCAGTACAAGAGTGTGTGTGGGAGCCAGGGCCACTATAGCCAGTAGAATCCCAAGAACAAGACAGCCAAGCAGACCAAGATGTGACACAAATGACCTCTTCATTCTGATGGCAGCTTTGACTTCAGCTTCTCTGAGTATAATGGGAGCTTTCACACTTCTAGTGAAAGCAGGCACAATGAGGAAACCTAAACTTATGGGTCTAAATCTGGAGATGAGTTAGACCTTACTGTCAGATCAACAGGACATACAAACTAGCTAACAAATTTACTTGGCTGAGATTTGTTGTCTACCTGTGAAAATGGATGTGTTAATAATGTCCCGACACTCAAGGACAGATATGAGATAAAAGTGAAAAAAAAATACTAATGGAAGTCAGGGAGAAAAAGGGCTGTGCAATATCTGTGAGGACCTTATCAAAGGGAACACAGCTGGGCTCTTCACAATGCTGCATTTTGGGAAGACAAGATACAGTCATCGGTTGAAAAAAGGATACTCAAGCTTGCTCTATAAACTTCTGCCCTGTGAGGATTGTGAACAGTGGAAGAGGTTGCCCAGAGAGATTGTGCCATTTCTGCCCTAAATGATTTTCAAAAACAGGTGGAATGAAGTTCTGAGCAGACAGCTGGGCCCTCATGGCTGACCACTGCATGCTACAGGTTGGAATAGACACCGAGTTACTCTGGCAGAGAAATCTGTCATCTCTATTCTACTATGGAAATTCAGAATTATTTTTCTGCATTCTTTCTCCATATGGAAAAGGCTTCAGCTGAGCAGTCTTGAAGTCAAAAGTCCTACTGTTAGATTCTCCTTTTCTGCCATTTCCTCTTTAAAAAAGTGAGGGGAATGCATAATTCTAAATATTGTACCCTACTGATGCTTCCAAGAAAGCACATCTTAGCTGGTTTTGGACCTTTCATGTGTCAAAAGCCTCGGAGATATGTTATCACTGCTGCCAGTACAGAAAAGCAAGGCACCAGGTGGTACACAGTTATGTTTATTGAAGGACAGATCACATTCTTCCCTGAAAAAGTACAAAGACAAACCACCTGCCCTTTTAAACAGTGATTTCATATCAGCATTTTAATTTCCACTTGATACTGATCTCCATAAGCATTAAGGCATAACCTTTGTCAGATGCCCGTGTTTACCTACCATAATTTCATTATTAATATAATTTTAATATGGAGCATTTGATGTACGAGTACAACTGGGACAAGTCCCTATGGCTAATATTCATTTTATCTATTATGTTGCTGAGGGCTATCTGCAGCTGCATCAAAGACAGTATGAATACACAGAAGAGTGCTGAGTCCACAGAGCCATGAGAGCATGAGCTAGCTTTTATTCTCTTCTCTTGCATCAGCAGCATTTCCAAACCATGTTTTAATGAGCACCAACATGAGCAAAAACAATCGATTGGATAGTCAGCAAGCCCTCCAGCTATATCCTGATTAGGCAGAAGTGGTAGGTAAAGAGCCATATTTTTACTCATATCCTGGGAAAATGTGTAAAAAAACAATGTCACATGAGTTCTGCCCTACCAGTTCTACAGTGTTTCATAAAAATCATACTATTGCATCTTCTCATGCACTTATCTGCCCTTCCTATTTCTGAGGCAGCAGAATCCTTACCTGTATTGCTTAACAGACACCCATATTTCCCTTAGGTGTCATCATAGACAAAAGCCTCTCTTAAAAAATTTAAAAGAAAATAAAAATCAAAATGGCATATTAAAACAAGACACCTGCACAAACCTAAATTTTCTTTTAACAATTTTCTTAAACATACTTCCCTTCCAGTCATGGAAGGGGATTGCCAATGACTCACTCTTTCAATGTTATATCTATCATAGCTCTCATCACTTCTCATCATGTTGTCACTAACAATATTTAACTAAAACCACAAAAGGGTGAAGGTTAAAGCAGAAAGGACATTAAACATTTCTGCCTTCCCAGCCCCAGTGGTGGCTAAATTGGTTTTTCTTTCTTTTAGGCACACAGAAATATTTTCATGTTTATAGTCTTACAACTAACATATTGTTTTCTTATATCATATACATTTTAACACCTGCTAATTGTTCAGGAAAAATGCTCAGAATATCTTCAGAAAGCTATGTTGAAATAGATTTACCTTTACAGGTTAAAAAAAAGCCAAAGTCACAGAAGAGCTGAAGGCAACATTCTCAGCTTCAGGACTTCTATTTATCAACCACCCACACAGAAAGCTTGATTTTCAGACATAAAGAGCTGAGCCCCTGGATTCCCATTTGTCACAATTACCATGAAAAACTGAAGAGGCTTAACCTGCCCTAGTAGGAACACAATTGAATCCAGGCACTCCTGAGCATGTAAACCATCAACAGCAGATATCTCTGACCCACAGCTTTTATCCAGAGATGCCCCAGGGCAAAACAGTGCTGTATGACAGACTAGAAACAAAGTATTTTAAATCTCCTCTTTTCCTCCGGAGGAGCCTTACTCCTGGTAGGGCTGGCATCAAGCCCCAAAGACTTATAAGGTTTTACTTTGTTTCTTAGTTTGGTTTTTGTTTTGTTTTTGTTTTTTTCCCTCCTCCTCCCTCACTGCTTTATTCTTCTCCTGGTTGTGCAAGCCGTTTCAAATGCTCTAACTCACACGAGTAAAGGCTTCTGGAGAAGGGAAGATTACACAGATTATTTAATGAGAGTCAGACTTATCCTCCCCATATTCCCTCCTTCTAGCTTCACAATCCCTCGTTCTTGGCAAGTTCCAAACAACCACCTATCCCTGCACCTCATCTATTGCTGGTACTAGTTGTCTTTGTTCTTGACCAGATCCCTTCTCTGAACAGATGTCACCAATCCCAGATGCCTGCTCAGTTACTCTGTTGCCGTTTTTGGTTTGGTTTTTTTTGCAGAAGAAGGGAGGCAAAATTAGGCCATTCAAACACCAAACCAGAAAACTCTGAGTCACAAACACACAAGCTTTCCTGCTATATGACACTTTAACATGCTTTTTTGTTCCTCTTACTAAACATCAACTGACATGGCTGAGGGATTATTATTACCTTCATTTTTGCAGGCAGAGAAACTAAGGAAATGATTCCCCACATCATTCCTTCAAGCAGGCCTAGAAGTTCTGACACTCCCACCTACTCCAATGGGAATATAGATTAGCTCAACACTGAGTGCCTTTGAAAACCCTACCTCACATTTCTGCCTCAAGGCAACTCAAAACCTAACTCCCAGGCTCCTTTTAGTCAGTAAGCACTGCATCTGTTCCTAGGAAGTCATAAACACAGCATTTTGCAAAACAACTGTGCAAAATCTCTGGAAAGATTAAAAAAAATATAAAAAAATGCATAAAGCTACTGCACTTAGGTAATGTCAATGTGGACTTTAAGCCATTACCCGTAAAATACATGAAAGGGCAAAAAAAGCATACAGCTGCAGCTGCTCATCTGCTCAACACATCTAATGCAATATGCAGTCTTTTCCAGAAATGGAAATCAATTATGCCTAGAATTATTAAGGCAGAGGCAATATGTAAATATGCAGAACTGCCAGCCCTGGAGTGAACAGAATACAGCCTTCTTGTTGGATTGCTGCTGAGACATTTTTACAGCATTGGTTCCTATGAAAGTTTAAGTAAATATGTTTACATAGTAATTTCAAATGCAAAAACCATTTTAGGTTACTGCCATAACCAAGATTAATAATAGAATGTTTTGCAAAATGTCAGATGACCAAAAAAAATTGCAACATATGTCCCCCTTATATGCTAGAGGTGGAGCCTGCCACTGCTTTGAAAATCCAAAACCTGAGGATCCAGACAGCCACATCTCTGCTCTTGGTGCCTTACAACACTTCAATTCCTGCAATACTGATAAGCTTTCCCTAAATAATGTCAAAGAAACATTACTATGGTTTACAACTACCCATTGCTATATTAGCAGTGCAATCAGATAAAATAAATCAGAGATGAGTGACTCAGTTAATCATCTTCTTACTGCACTTCAAAATGAAAACAAGCTGCTCAGTGAAACTTGGACAAGTATTACCACTGATTCTGACAGTTTTAAAGTGTCTAAATAACTTGGGAGTGTGAGTCTCTAAAATTGCAAAAGTCCTAGACTTCTTAGTCATTCAACTCCTGAAAATTGATTAGTCGGAAAGAAAGAGGCAAACTTTAAAACAGCTTTTCTTTCCTTATTCCCAAGGCCTGGCCTCCCTCCAGACTGCAGTGCACAGAGATGCAGTCAGTCTGTAATGGCTTGCCTGTGACACTCTACCTCCCCCATGCTTCCCTCTGCTCTGCTGTGGGACCCTTTCCCAGTGCTGCAGAGGAATCCTTTGCCTCCAGCCTGAGTCTTCCCTCAGGTGTTTTCCTCCTTTCTCATATCCACTTGCCCTGAGGAGCAATATGTTGGCTGCAGGGCTCAGCTGTGCCCTGTGGTGTGTGGGTCAGGGGCAACTGGAACCATCTGTGTCCTGCACAGGGCAGCCCCCTGCTGCCAGCTCCTCACCACAGACACCCAGCAGAGCCATGTAATTAGATGTTCCCTAACTCAATCCTCTTCCACCGCAGATGGAAAGCATCAGCATGATGCTGCCAGGAAAGATTAGGGGGAAGACATCATTGCATGCCTCAGGCTCTGTTGTGTCCTTTACCCCTAAGTTGCCTGCTCCTTTCAGAGTTTTGACTTCATAAACTGTTTATCCTCCTTTACCTTATTTATCTGCTTCTGGTACACTCTGAAAAAAGGAGAGTTAAGAAGTCCAAGCCATGTCTGACCATCCAAGCAACACTGAGGTGAGCACTACTAAAAACAAAATAGGGATCAAAATCCATACTATTACCTCTGAAATTTAAATAAATACTGGAAAAGATTGAAGTCATTTAGTGACAGTGATTTCATATAAAAACCAGAAGTTGATACTTAATACTAGCATAATAATTACAGTTAGTATACATTAGCAGTGCTTCTCAGCATGGAAGACATCTGGCCAAATCCTGCCTAACTGATGACTTGGATAGCTTGCCAGGAGGAAGAGAGATTGCCTCTGATTTATACACTGGGAAAAAATTGGTGAATCAGCTTTCATTAAAACATTAAAAGCAGGCTTCAGCAAGAGCCATATCTTCAGCTGTGTGAAGCTGCCAGCAGTTACTCTCAGTACTCATTAGGAAATTATTTTCCCTGGGACTGTGGACCTTGCAGACCTGCAACTTACACTTACTGCCTTCATGAGACCATGATGAGAGCTGCATCCTATCCCCTGATATCCATGTTGTGAGAGGGTGTTCAGTAACTGGGGAGGACTGCTGCAAACACACAAGACATAGAAATGATTTATTACCATAAAAAGAACCCCAAGCATAGAAAACTCAGTCCATTTCATTTACAAGAGAAAAAAAAACATAGGGTAACTTAATTGCTGTGGTTAAATTCTGACATAAGAAAATGCAATTAGTGAAGGGCTCTTTAGCCTAGCTGGTGAAAGGAAAATTAAAGGACTTGAAATTAGAGTCAGATACATAAGAGTCAAAAATAGAATGGTTTCAACAGGGATTTAGCAGCACCCAAACATGGTTAAAGGCATTAGAAAGTCTGATAATTGCTTTTGACCTTAAATCAATGCATCTATACAGACAACATCAGCTAAGGCCTCTACACACTTTGACTCAATATCAAGCAAAAAACCTCATCACTTTTTGTTGCCAAAACCTGAGCTGCAATAAGCCTTCTAATTAACCATCACCCACAACTATCCTAACACACACTTATTTCAAATTGCACACAGAGTTTTCTTCTACTGCTTTGAGACTATGCATACAAACTAACTTAAAAGGTTCACTGCTGAAAAAAATGAAAAGCAGTCTGCTCAGCAGGATCCTACGAAGCATTTATTAAAGACAGAACAAATACAAATGAGACAATCAATTAAGCAAAAGTGCAATCATGTTCTCTGAACAAGAAGCCATGATCCTGTTCAGCCCCTGCACAATGGGGTCAGCCACAATAGGACTACCCACTCACTTCAGTCCAAGTGTTTACTGATGATCAGTGGAAGCTGCATGTATTTCCTTGACTTTCTACAGTGCCAAGAGATCTTTCCTTATAAAAAATTAGGAGCCAAGCTCTGTATCAAAAAATGGAGGGGTCTAGGTAGAATTATCATCATCCCTGGATGCAGAATATGGCAAAAATATTTGTAAAATATGTTCCTATCCTAAACTCTAATCATGAAATGCAGGCCCCATTTGATGGCTGTGTGAGATTCCACGAAGATTTCACTAGTTGAAGTTGGAGCATTCAATAAGGTTAGAATACAAAAACCTAGTGACAGCCTTTAATCTCTATCAATTTATAGATCAAAGACAGGTGGATTCACTACATTCAGTACTGTAATGAGCTTTTTTTTCTTTAGCTTTAATGTTACATTGAATTTTATACTATTACACTCAATGTCAATCTTGACTTTTTCAGTACCTTTAAGATGAGTTACCACAAAGAAATTTCCACAATCTCCATGTGCATCCTTACAGGAATGATCACTCCTGTCACACCATACCAGGAAAACTGGCAAATGTTCTATTATTTTTCAAACACTTCCCAACCAACCTTGTGGAGGCATTTCCCATCCCAAATCATCCACAAGTTTCTCCAGATGGAGGAATTCTGATTAATGTTCTGTTGTGCTAGAGACAATTCAGTACAGTATTGATACAATATTGACAGCATAGTCTTTATGGTGCTTTGATTAATGAATTTAAATTTCGTGTGTGTTGGGTTTCCTATACCTTGTTTTGTGTTTGTTTCTTTGGCTTAAAAAAAAAAAAGCTTCACTCTTTACAACTCAGCTTTAAAAGGTTCTGGAGGTTTCATCTGAAAATACAATAAAGGATTTTTCCACAGTTAAGTGCAGTCAGCATTTGCTTTAACCCTAGTGGGAGTTACAGAGATCAGCAGCTCCCATACAGCAGAGAACAATATTCAACAGCAGAACCCACTTGTACATCACTTACTTACTGCCCAGCTCAGTGATCTGGAACACGAGCAGTGGTTATGCTATGAGTGTCATGATGGCCTGAAGTCCATGCACTAAAACAATAAGCCATTTGCAGAAAGTTTCGTGAGGTAAAATCTGGCAAACTGCAGCAGAGCTTTCTGCACTGATTACTTGCAGAAATATAGGGCAGTCAGAGGCTGTTTACTCCCTGTTGGGCTCGTCTTCACACCAGGTGATATGGGAAAAATAATGGAAGGTCAAGAGCCAACCTCATGTTTAAGACTGGATGCAGGGAGATACTTTAAAAACTGGGTGTGCTCTGCTAGTGTGCCAATCGTGCCCCATGGGATAGTTATTACTTGCTGGCTCTGGGCCAAGAACCCTGCAGAGTGTTATCCTGCTGGAAAAGGAGCCTCTGCAGGGCCACATCATCCTTCCACTTCATTTGAAAGTGGTGAGCAGTCACCAAATGACAAGAAAAGAGAGAGAGGAAGGAGCACAATGTCCAGCTAGCAGTGCACAGGCATGTGTGGAAAATTGCATTTGTTCACAGGTGCCCAAGTGCCTACTGAAGACACGCCTGTGTGATGTGAACACACTCTGCTCTCCCTGGTACCTCTTTCATTCAGAGACAACACCACCTCCTGAAAGCTACTACTGTTAGGCAGAGCAAAACATTTTTTTTTTCCTCTAGCCAACCTCCATGGAGTGTCTCAGGCAGCCCATACCTCTGTGCACATGACATGTAGCTCAGCAAGTGTCTCAAAATAAATCTGTACAAATACCTGCAAAAGCTCAGACAGAGTAAGGAATACAGGCTCAGTCATAGCTCAGCAACATAACTGTCCAAGGAGAAAACATTTCCCTTTGACTTAAAAAGCTTCACTGAGAAGTTTTTTATTGAACTGTCAGACACCACTGCAGCACTCAGAAAACTGCCCCGGATAAAAGTTTTCCACTGACTCTGATAGTGCAGCTTCTGCCTCCTATTTAACAGATTAAAAATGAGAGCAAATATATTTTAGAAATAGCTGTAGAAAAAGACAAGTATAAATTTGAATGGATGAGCAGGTCATGAAAGTAAAACTCAGATCATGTTGGGACAGGACAATGACAAAATGACCAAGATGAAAAAATTACACTTAAGTATCTGAACTGGGCAACAATTGTCATACATAAACATTCTCCATCTAGTTAGATTACACTTAAAAAAAACCAACCAAAACAAACCAGCATTCAAATTTTCAATGAGCAAAAGAAACACATTCAAACTTAAATTATAGCTATTTTTTTCCCCTCTTTCGTACATAAACCATACAAGATCTGTAATATTAGAAATGCTTCATCTGCCCAATCTGCAATATAAGGAGCCACTCCTACATCAGACTTGCTTCCACAGAAGACTTATAATGAATATTAGCAAAGCACTTTCCATCATATTTTTATCCTCTCTGAATCAAGCTTTAAGGCAACATCAGTTAACCTGGCTTTTATAGCCAGGGAGAAAAAAAAGTCTTAGAGAAAAATTTTGATAAACTAGTGCAAAGAGTCAAGCTTCGCATACAAGACTAGAGATATTCTCAAAAGATAATTTGTTTTGTCTAAGCATCCTTGGATCACCAGATGTGAGAGCTAGGCAGCACAGCTGGCAACCTTACATTGCAACTTTGCTAAAACCCGGTTACATTTCACAAAAAATTAATTGAACAAAGCCGTGTTGATGCAGTGATCATGCATATTGCTAGTCTGCATGGAAACCATGTAAAAATGATCCCAAGACCAAACACTTTGTTGGACTGTGATCCTTTTGGGGAACGCTGAGGTTAGCTTTCCCTCCAAGCCCCAGACCAAGGACGCTAGTGCCCTCTTCTGGGCCTATTCTTCGGAAACCATCAGGATACAGCGTCTTTCTGTTCAACAAAGCAGAAGGCTCCAGGCCTTTTCCAACTGTGCCTCCTCAGCAAACAGAGGCGACAGTACACCCTGCACTGGGACAGGTGCACTGTTGGAAAGCCTGTGCTACGCAGATGTGCTCCGGAGTGAAGCTGCTTCTGCCACCTCAGTGCCTCGCTCACTTGTCACATGCAGGAACAGCATTGCTGCTGCTCATCTGCACTCTGTTTTCCCATGCATTTCATTAATGCTCAGAAATTTCTATTCTCTTTATGAGGGAAAAAAACCCCTGCAAATGGATTCTTCTGTTTTGGGATACATGTCGCTGCAGTGTCTGCCTAAGCAAGCAGGGAGTTTACATTACTCTGCTGTAAGGAGCTCACGTCATCTGTTGAATGCTGTGGGGTCTAGCGCCCTCTCTTACTTTTTAAAGTAATTTACACATCAAAACACAAACAACAGTAAACAAGCAGAAAAGGCAGCTTGGCTGCAGATGGTGGAGGGAGGAGACTGTTTCTTGCCAGAACTCAATGCTTCATCATGAGCCTGGTTTTTCAGCACTTGGCTCCAGAAAGGCTCTTCTGTGTCCAATTAAAGAAGATCAAAAAACAAGGTCTGAGGACTCCTTTATGGTTTAACTAGGTATTTACTGGTGTCAATGGCAGGGACACTTGGTCATTCTGGACACATTGCTAAGACAAAAGAGGGGCAGACCGCAAGCACAAGCTCTGAGCACAGACACCCTCACAGCCTTTTAGCTCACACTGACTATTTTGTCCTACTCCAAAAGCACTCTCCAAGACAAATCTACTTAAAAAGCTACCCAGCCCAAAGAATCATAGAAACAAGCCAAATGGAGACAGACATTTGGCCAGGAATCAGTCCTTGCTCAGTCCACAATTATTTTTCAGTACCAGCACAGCCTAACTAGGCAAGTGTCGTCATCTTATTGCAGAGATTCCATACTGCTGTCTCCTTATCACAAAAGTGTCATACCTTCTTGGTGTTTCGCATGGGCATCTCCTCAGAGCACTGCCTCTTTCTTCTTCTCACAGCAGCCAACTAACTCCAGTTCCCACTCACCCAGCCACCCCACTCTTTTATAGCACTCTTCTTCTCACTGGTCACAGCTGTGGCCTGTTAAAGTCAGGCCTGTTCCTCATCTTTGATAATTGGCCCAGCTGCAACTCCTTAGGGGTAAGATTACTTTCTACACTATCTTTATTTTCTTATATTCTATCCTCCTACAGGCAAGCACTGTACAAAACTCCAAGACAGAACCATAATTTTAGCATCTTCAGAGGGATTCAGACCCAGACTGCCTGGTCTTTCTTGGCCCAGACACAATTTGATGCAGGTAGGCATCTACTTTAGGATTAACTCTATCATGTGGTCAGTATCTGTCTGTAGGCTGTCCTGTAAGTTTGTCTGAAGTTTCTCTTCAATGTTTGCAGGGCTGCCATCTACAGTGACAAAGAGCAAGGAAGAAGAGCTGTAACTGGCTATATTACTTATCACACAGGTTTATGTCTAATCCACTGTTTCTCTATATCTCTGCAGAGCACATTCTCCATAAACTTTTGTCAGGGGTGTTCATAATGGACATTTCATCATGCAAAGCTTTGTCTCTTTTGTATTTTAAGTAGATGCAATATAAACAAGCATCCAAGAGAAAGTAGAGGATGCCATACAAGAGAAGTATGAAACAAATAACAGCTAAAACAAAGTATTCAGTGCATTTCTTGTCTTATGCAATGGGAAAATACATACACCCACTATAAATACTAAAGAGCCCCAGAAACTTCAGAAGAGCTAGCTTAACAGCTCTAGAAGATCTGAGTAGTAGGGGATGGGTCTGTACTGCCTCCAGTTCACATCTGCCTAGCGCAGTTTGTACAGCTCTTCAGTAGAGGAAGATGATCTTGCTCTGGGGAAGCAGGTGCTGAGGAAAATTGCAAGATAAAAAGCTTAAACCCAGGAAGCAATAACTGATGTTGCTGGCTTGTTTCTCATGCTCAAGAGCAGCCCCACAAGCTGCTTCAAGGCCAGTGGCTAAAATAAGAACCCACCTCAGTGATCAGAGCCAATTTGAGTCACTTGTAGAACTGACAACAAGTAGGTATGCACACAGACTAATCACACAGCCAGATTTCCCAGCAAGGCAGACAACCTTCTGCAGCTTAACTGTTCTGAACACAATCAAAGCATTCTCTCTAAACACCTACGTACCTTTCAGACATCCTTAACTCACCCCAGAGAAGAGGAAAACAAAGGCACACCATAGCTTTTAAGCCAGTACCTTCCCCTAAAGTATCAAGTAGCACTTATCCCTATTAATCTTAAGCGAATGGTGGATCCACAATACATCTCCAGTTATAAGGACAGTTTTCTCAAAACACCAGAGATGGCTAAAATATTGTTAGAAATTATTGTTTAAAAATGTTAACTACAACACAGAAAACCACTATCAGGCAGCCAAGTCTCTTGAAAGTTGCAGCATGATATTATGGAAATTGCTAGAATAAGATTAGGGATGTTCATGTTTGTGTTAAAGACCTCTTGAACTGAACATCATGGATCAAAGATAAAGTCCTCAACACCTCAGTTCCAACCTACTCCACTAGGAGTACTGAGTGATCCCTCAAAGCTCCTTGGATGTGCTCAGCCTGCTGTTTCACCAGTAGCTTTTGTCCCAGTAAATTTTAACTGGGGGAAGACACTGTAGCCTGCATAGAAGTCAATATTCAGCCTTTGAAATACACATGCTGACATTCAACAGACTGACCTTCACAACAGAGATAACTGAACATGATCATCCTTGGCATTTCCAAAACTGCCACAGTCGAAGTATTTCCTGAACAAAAGTAACCCCAAACAAAAAACCCCAAAAAACAACAACAAAGAAAACCCCAATCAACCAACCAAACAACAGCAACAAAAGTTTTATTTGTGGCCATGGTTTACAAGCCACTAAGGATGATGGTCAAGAATTGAGACCATCTCAGTTTAAGCTTTAATATCCATTACCTTTTTTTTTTTTCCATGATATGGCTGTCTTCAGCCATATCTATATCTATAGATATCTACATCTCTATCTATATCTAGTTCTAGTTCTGTTTCAAGGATCACACAAGGTTGTGAGCTTTATACGTCTTAGCTTCTCCACACTGCACAGGCAGTGACTACATCATTAAAAACTTAAAATTTCCTTTTGGGTTGCTTTCATCTCCCTCTTTATAAATCCATCTTCCTGTATACCTGATTTTCAGTACAACCTTTAGTACTCCTACGTGTTTCTGCATTTGTATTCAAGCACTTCATCTATTGAAACAGCATTATTTCACCTTGATTACCACTTTATGCCCAACTGTAGCATCTTTTATCACTTGATCTCAGGTATCATGTGCAGAGAACAGCCCACAAGGGGTAGGCCAGAGTTAAGTGTGATGATTCACATTGAAAGAGAAAGGAGATAGAACTCAGTTTTCACCTTGGAAGAGTCAAGGCTCGCTCCTATAACAGCAGTAGGTCTTTCTTCCTTGCTCTGAATAAGACAAATTCAACAAAAGGCAGTGAGATTAGAGCAGGAACTTTCAAAATGACATTATTACAGATCTCAGATGAGACCACTTCAAGATGAGTTTCTTGTATCTCACAAATTAAAATTTAATCCATCTTGCCCAAACTCATTATTAGCATTCAGACTGCAGCATTATGTGATTCTTCATCTTAACTACTTTTTTTTTACCCTTTTTAGCCTTGGACTGAAACAATATTTAAGTCAAAAGCTGAGTCAAAAAATAATTACAAAACAAGAAAGCAGATGAAGTACAATCTTCGCATATCATAAAAAACGCCAAAAAGCTCCAGGTATATTTTATTTATATACCAAAGAATTGAAGCTCTGTGAATGTGAAGTGAAACTGCTGCAATAGCCTTGCACTTATAAGTTAAATTTAAGAAAGTAAAACAGAACAAAAGTGTAGCTTCTAGAAAGACTCCAGATATTAAAACACTTAGTAAATTCAGACTCTCACTTTGTTAGATGCACCAAATCTATTGGCCCAGGAACATGAGGCATGACTGTGGTTTTAGACTGTTTATAAGAACAAAAACTCATCTCTTCCCCATTACTGCTGCAGCATGACCACAGTAATCTTTAGTCTCCTGTAACACAAGGACAACATTCCTGCATTTAAGACATTCATTTCTGCTTTGAAAATACCCAACACTACAGTTAGCTGCAGTTCAGTGAGCACAATTACTTACAGTTAGAATCTTATTAAAATGGGGTTTCAGAATATCTTATGCTCAGCCTGAAACACCAAACAAGCTGATATTCATAAGCTGGGCAGACTTGGCAACACTTGCTCAGGGCACTCACCACTTCCTTGTGAAACAAGCGGCCAAGAGTTGCCTGTTGTGGGTAAGTGTCACTGGCACAGCCTTGCACTGAGACACTCTTTAAAGAAGCTGACTGCCGGCAGGAGTGAAGTTCATATCCCACCTTTAGATCATATGTCCACAAGCCATGAAATTCAGTGCATGAACAAAATATGGATCGAGGCCCCCATCACAAAATGAATGCCACAGACATGAGCATGGGCTGTGTGGTCACTTCACTGTCCATTATCATAGACATATCAAGACAAATTCACTCTACTGATTAGAAAGTGTTTGAAGCAAGAGACCAAGAACTAGACTGAAACTGCAGCACAAGACTGTGCTAGGCTGAAATGGCATACTTACTCTCCTCCCTTAAAGGCTGTTTACTTTGAGACAAGTGAAGCAGTCACAACCACTACCTCCACTTCAGAGAAATACAAGAATTTACATTACTAGAAAGATCCATCAGGCTGCACAGGGAGGAATTCAGGGAAAAGAAGTCTTACATAAATTGAGGGAATGCCAAAGCTAAGAGCCTCATCACACATATTGGCATAATCAGGTTTTAAATTAAAATAGCAGCTTGTTAGCTGCTACTTAATATGTCTCCTGAATTGCATACTGGTGTCAAGTGTTAAACCTATTCTTGCTTGGAAGCTCATAATGCAATGTACAGATCACTCTCTTAGGAAGCAGTAAGCCCTGGAAGTTTTAAACTCTTGCAGTATGAGCACACCTCAGACTTACCTTACCATTTCTATGAGTGGATCATAGTTCTCTACCTGTTGACCAATATGACCAACTTTTTAAACTACTTTGGACAGGGGTTGTGTTTGAGAGTACAAGGTGGTGCCCTGTTTGGATGTTTGGGGTTTTTTTGAAGCACTACCTAACAAATACCTGACAGTGGGACACAAGGCCATGTAGCAGCTCAGGCTACGACAGACAGCTAATAGCTCTGTCCCATCACCCTCCCTTCACACAGGACCACCAGTGCTCTAGTGACACGAGAGGTCATCTCAGACAGGTTTGTTATAACAACATCCCACACTACAAGAATGACTCAGGAGCCATCCAGATCAACCCTGCTGTTCCAGTACCTCACAGCTTTTGGCATTGCTCTCTAATGCAGTCTGTTCACCAGTGTATGAAAAACTCCCAATGCTCTGCCAGCCACAATCTCCCAGCTCCCTGCAGGGCAATCCCCTATCTTGTTTCCATAAAGGGAAGTCTGACTTTTACCTCAACATTGAGGATCTTCTACAAACATGTTCAGAGTTCAAAGACCAATTGCATGTGGATGTTCTTGGACTAATATGGTAAACAAGTCAGAGAAAAAAACCTCTGTTCATGCCCACAGGATCTTATCTCATTGAAGAAAGAACAAACAGGACTACAGCCAATTACCTCCAGGGATGTCAGGTTGTGGTGGTTCAAGCTCTGCTTTATCCACTCCATCCAGCTTATGAGTGCTCACAGCTATTCAGTAAAAAACAAATCCCACCCCCCGAAAAAAAACCAAAACAAAACAAAAATTCAAAAATTCATTCCACTTGCTGTTACTGCAGGCATTAACTGAAGTCAGAAGATTCACAGAAGTAAAGTGTAATAAGACATTTATTAAAAGTGCTTTCAGTTATGTTAAGAGCTATAGTCTAATACCTATTTTTAAAAAGGCATCTCATTAAAAAATATTATCTTAAAAACATTCTGATCACTGTGGTTACAGACACATGACCCGCAGTGCTCTATGAAATGTTAGACCAGCTTTGTTGATTGGGACACAGTAATCTTCAAGTCCAGGATCCACAGTGTCTAGCGCAGAGGAAGAACTGCTGGGAGCTCCAGAAGAGACACCTGCAGGTACCTGGAATAGAAATGAAGTGACTACTTCATTTCTGATATTAGCTTCATTCATTCAGATATTCATTTCAGATATTAGCTTCATTCTGAAGCTAATATCTGAAGATATTAGCTTCAGATTTTTCAACTAAACTATCACCAGATTGTGCAATACATTGGAGAAGAGAAGCATCATCTTGCAACATTGCAGACAAAGTTGTTATCCAATGCATCTGCATACTTATGGATTACTCACTTTTCTGGTCAGAAAAGTTTTCTCCTCAAGGGGCTGATGGAGGCTTCTGTTTCAGAACTAGAAGCTGACAACTGTGAGAGAGCTACAGCAGCCACAGCCCAAGCTGGAAAAACAGAGTCATCTTGTGCTTACAGCTATCCAAGACACTGGCATGCTGGTTACTTACTTTGGGTGCTTATACTTCTGCTTAATAGCTTGCAGCTGGCAATGGGATGCATCAAGGCATGCTTTGTGCAGGTCAGTCAGGCAAGGCGCTATCTCACTTAAGGAATATCCAGTAAATGCAGCAAGTGTTTCTGGCTGGTCAGATGAGAAAAAACAGTGTTACTCTACTGTAGCCAGCAGCCATCCAGAAGATGGGTTTCCCACGGAAGCAGAAACTCTTTTCACTACATCAGAGCTCACTCTAGACTCTTTAAGCATGAAAAAGATTCAATTGTATTGTGCCATCAGTTTCACTCTAGGTCTTCCTTGGTGCCATTAAGTCTGACAAGCTCCTTCTGCTCTAAGCATGTGCATCCATTACATCTCTTCTGGATCTTACTCTGCACTAAAGCTATTTCTCCAACATAGAGCTGGAAGGTCTACCAAGGCTTGTGGTAAAGCAACCACAATTACACAGCAGTATAGCCACTTAGGTAGCCAGAATCAATTCTCCCCTTTCTCCCAGAAAGACACTGAATTGTATCTGGGGGTGTAGTTTAGGACATTTGTGGGGCCTTTGGTACAGCCTTGATGTAAGTCAGCAACACAGTAAAATCTCCTCTGTTTCAGAGAAGAGGCATGATATTTCAGGTTTACTTAACAGTCATTTTTATCAGGTAGTCTCATTAACTCAAGAACAGCTACTCATCCTAGGATTTCAGCCTTCAGAACAATATACTTTGTAGCTACTCCTCCTCCTTCTCAGCTCAGTTCTAACAATAACAAAATGCTTGAGCTATTTATTAATGCACAGTTTTTGTTCTTACCCAGAAAGATCTGTTCACTGTATAGTTTGCTAAACAGTAGGCTGCTGCAGCAATTTGTGAAGGAAGGTACTTCAGAAGAGGATCAACTTGAAGGAGACTCAGCTCTGCAAGATACTGAACAAGAAAATCAAAGCTTTTCAAAAAGAATCAACCTAGTTGGTACAATCAGTCCAATACTGCAAGTATTAAAGTTTGTCAATGGTCTCAGTATGATGCATAAAAGCACAAACTATGTACTTAGTGAGAAGAATTAGCATTCCAGTCCTGTTATCTTACAGAAGATCCTTTATCATGTTTCTGGGGGGACAGAAAGACCACATTTTGCCAAAGCCTAACCCATTTAATCGAATCTAATCTGAAGTTCTGGTTCCATCATCAGATCTGACTTGATTTTACAGATAAAGACTCAGAAAAGTCAAGTTTCATAAAACTGACAGACACACTTTTCTTATCTGCTAAGGCTCTTGTTTATATAGATAAACACCTGGACATCAGGGATAAATTGACAGATCTAAGAAACACAATATAGGTTCTGTTGGAGTAGAGTTATTGTACAATCCTATACCCTTTGCAGAGAAGCAGTTGGTCAAATGTTTTACTGTAATTTTGTTGTTTCTAAGCTTGGTTGCGTACTCCAGGCAACTCCTATGCAGCTATGCTGGTATATTCTGTGTCATTGTGGAGCAATACACAGTTGCACCAAATCCAGGACAAGCCTGCTACACAGGCACTGTTCGAAAAAAAACCACCAGATTTTTACCATCTAATTGCCCGGTCAGTGAATTATCCCCTGACCAGACAAGACAGACCAAACCTGGGATTTCCATGAGGCATCTATCCAAAAGTCTCAGCACACAAGCCACTGCTATGAAACATGCAGTTTTAGGCCTGTTGCCAAGACAGCTTCATGAAATGCAAGTAGTTCTCCTTTAAGGATCACTTTCTTCCCCCTCAGTCCCAGAAGACAGATAGTCCATACCCTTGCAAAGTTCTCTGTCCTCATACAGATTCCACGCCTTTGAATATACTGAAGGAGGAACTGGTTGATGGTTGGGGCTGTTAGGTCAAAACCCAGCACTTTGAGAAGCAAGTGTTCCATTCTTAGCAGCTGCTTCTTTGTGTAGGTATCATCTGTTATATAGACAAATTCATCCACATCTGGTGGGTAGATCTCTTCATACTTCCTGAAAAAGGGATATAGAAGCCACATTTTTCAGCTTTGAAGTTATATGACAACATGACATTACTAAAACTTGTGGAAAGCTCTAATTTTACTTGTTCCTCCAGGCTAGTTAACAATTTAGTTTCAAACTTGGGCAAATATACCTAGAGGAACTCCAAGTCTAGATAGACATACACTCACGTTGTTAGCTCTTAAGAGCAAGCTTTCAGTAGGCAGCTCTCAGTAATACAGCACACTCCAGACAAACACCCATGCACCTTTAAGCTATGTTGCTAACTCTGTCTAGTTAGAGCAGTTAAAGGGCAACTGAAGATTGCAACTGAGAGTCCATTACAGCCTTACAGGCTAGCAGTTTCACACTGTACTGCTTCTGCTACTGTGTTGATGATTACAAGCTTTCCCCACTACAGCTTTTCACATTCAACATTAAATATTTCATTTTAATAGTACCAAAGGAGCCCATGTTGCTAATCCTGAGACATCATGAAAAGCTATCTACTAATGCAACCTTCCTTCCTTCAAATTACATTACTAGACTGTGCCCAAAAATAGGCTTTGGATCACCAAGATTTAGGAAGATGGAACACTTACGCAGCCAGAAGAATTGCCGCTGTTCCTACAAGCTGTAACTTCCCTCTGAGAACAGACATGCAGGAAAGAAATCTGTCCAGGAAGTTGACTGCCAAGTACAAAGTCTCTGTCCGGAGTTTATACTCTTCCCCTACTTCCACCAGCCAGTCTACCAGGATAGCACGCATTCCTGTTGTGATATCTGGCTGCTTCTTCATGTAGTAGGGCTTGGGCCTAAATCTTACCTGTTTGGAAAGAGTTGAAGAATCAGGATGATCACTCTGAAGAGAACCATGGATGGCTGAACTCATGAATATTCTTTATACTTACACTAAAAGAGCAGGGGTTGTCCCACTCAATAACTGGAAGTACTAAGTACAATTATTGTGCTAGTGGTAATTATTTGCAGCTAGTGGCATCTCTAAAATTTGTACATCTCTAGTATTTCTACACTGAAGAGACAGATTGAAGCTTTGGTGTTAGCAGGAGAATAGTAAAACACTTCCTGGACTATGGACAGCCTTTGCCATCAATTGAGCCATTGGAAAATGGACCAAGCAGATTTTCCCTCTTCTTCCCATCAGGAGACTGCACTTCACTGCTCTGACACAACAAGGTAGGAAAACCTACTGCTATAGCCAGAGAGCTGTCAGTGAGATCACATCAAACTGCTTTAGCGTTATTTCAGCATTCTATGCCCATCTGCAAGAATTCTTCATACCAAACAAGTCAAGAGATGCTCCCATCATAGGAATTAACAGGGATGCATTAATCCAGAAAGAACTTATCACCAACTATATGTTGCCTTTAGAAATTACTTTTACTATTTACTTTCTCTTCTTTGTAGTTCAGTGGCAGCCCTGGATCTTTGCAATATTGCAGCCTACCACAGATACCTATAAGCTTCTCACAACAACTTACTTCTGCCTCTCGGAGGTACTGATGAATGTCTTCTGCATACTCTCCCACAGCCAGAGTTACAACATCTTCCATGTGATCCTCTGGCTGGGATTGGAAGGATGTGTCCACTACCATAGGAGAGCCTAACAGGTAGGAAGCAGCAAGACATTTGTATAATTAATCTCTTGACTTTCTCTTGCTAATTTTAGCTCAGAAGTATTGCCTCTCTTGTAGACACAATCCAAGTTAGCTTGCACATAAGCTACTCACTACCTTATAATTCACAACTCATAACCACCCTACATGTGGCTGTGCTATGGACACCATCTGAGCAGTAACAGGAGTTACCTGAACTCAGATCCAACAGCCGGTGAATAGTGGATGTCATTGCACTGGTATCCAGCTCACAGTGGCTTAACTCCAGCTCTTCAGACACTTGGCAGCTGTAGTTTTCTTTATCTTCTGAGTTATCTATGTAGATAGCAAAACCTTGCTTTGGTGCAGCACTGATGATGCAGTTGGGCACTTCATCTTTTCTAGATGAAGTGATGGTGCTTTCAAAGCTAGAGAAGCGCTTGATAGCAGTACCCTGAAGCAGAGAACACAGTAACGCTGTGGGAGGGCAGCTCAGGAGGAAAACAGTGTGTCACTAGTTTTCAAAAAGAAAATCACTTCCTTGTGTAACAGACACCAATAACAGAAGTTCATGCAAAACCCACCAACTAGCTACATTTGATGCCTATGAAGTCGGCGCCACTTGTAGCTGTCTTGCTGTGACAGACTCCTCACAGAAAGAATTAAGAGTAGTAAAAGTCAGGAAACCAGGGGAGCAGCATCATACTGAGTGCCTCCCACCAAGGAGAACGCGGGTGCTGCTCGGTTCTAATGGGGCTGGGAAGTGCAGTCTGCTACACGTTCAGTTCTGGCAAGGAGCAGTTGCAAGTGCAGCAAGTTAACAAAAGTGCTCAAGCACTGTCACAGACTTAGGAAGGACTGCATCTGCAAGAAGGCACTTCAAGCAGAGTTAAAAACTGAAGTTTGAATTTTTGAGCTTAAGCATCGCAACCCCTAGGACTACGCGTGACCAGGCTACAATGTTTCACACCATCTAGCAGTAAGCCACCAGCTCAGTTAGGGGCTTCATACAGCCAAAGTCAAGAAGAGTTTTGTGAACCCATACCAGCTGCTATTTTAGGTCAGAACAGTAACATTATTCCTGCCCCACTAGCATACTCCAGGAGGGCTCAAGGGACAGAAAGGCAGAACAACCACACGTCCTTAACTTGAACGTCTTGAAAGCACTGGCACCCTGGAGTGAACACGGCTTGCCACACACCAATGAGAGCTTCGGGTCAGTGGACAGCCCTTCCTTAAACTACCCCCGACACTGTGGAGGGTAAGCGGCCGAGTAGTATCCCTTCCTTCCAGGATGAATTATTTACGCAGACTACTTCCACGGGGAAACACCCGCAGGGTGGGACTGTGCGGTTACCAGCAGGGTTTCTCGGGAAACTCACGCTTGAGAACTGGAGCCCGAGTCACCTTCTCACCCCGCCACGCCAGGTCTTTGCCGGCAGCCTCGGGGCAGGTGCGTGCACCGCTCATGCCGGCGGCTGCCAGCCCCGGGCCGCGGAGCTCAGCCGGGCTCTGCAGGCAGGGGGGCGGCAGGGCTGCGGGCAGCGGGGCTCACCTGGCCGCCGGGCCGCTGCTGCAGCTGCCCGTTCTCCGTCAGCACCCCCAGCACGGCCCGGCCGCTGCTGCTGCGGAGGACGGCGGGGCAGGACTCCCGCCGCCCCGCACGGCTCTTCTCTCCGATGCGATGCATCGCCCCGACGCCGGTACCTTTCGGAGGAGCGAAAAAACCCACAGAAATAAAACGAAATCGCGGGGGGGAAAAGAATAAAAAAAAATAAAAAATAAAAAAACCCTCCGAACCACCACAAATGCGCCCCTAGCAACCCCTTCCTCCCGCCCGCCCCGCAGGATGACGGGTGCCCCACCGCGCTGCCCGGCTCCGCTCGCCACCAGCCCACGGGAGGCTCCGGCCGCCCTGCGCCGCCCAGGCCGCCCGCCGGCCCTGCGTAGGCGCGGCCGCTGGAGGCGGCGGCTGTTGGCCGCGGCCGGTTGGGAGCCCGGCGGCTCAACCCCCGGCGCGCCGCCCCGCCAGCCCCGCCGGCCGCGGGTCGCCATGGTGACCCCGGCAGGGCCCGGCCGCGCCGCCCGGCCCCGCGCGGGCCCCGCGCAGCGCCCGGGCCCGGAGCCGCCGCGGCCGCGCACCGGCTGCGCTCCGAACGCGCGGAGCGCAGGGATGGGATGTTGGGAAAAATGCATGTGTTTTATGGTTGGCTTTTCGCAAATACTGAAATGAATGTTATATGCGTTTTGTTAGAAAGCAATGCTGTATTGATTCTCTTAAGTAGTGTGTTAAATATAGTTTTAGGTTATAAAAAATGTTAAAATAGAAACTATGCTATGTAGGATACTTTTTTTTAAAGAAAGGACTCGCAGAGAGACAGCAGCCACAGGACACCTAAATCTTTCAGAGAAAAAGAATTTATTGCCCTCTTATCACAAGAAACTTCTTCCCTCCTCGAAGGCACTGTTAGGACTCAGAGGAAGAAATTGACAATGACTAGACAGAATTCTGTATTTGAATGGATTTTATGCATCATGTATGAAGTGTATGAATATGCAACAGGCTATTGCTTTTAAGGGGTAATCCTTTGTTAACAGGTGTCCTTTTTCGGGCTCATGCTGCCCAGAAAAAGGTACCCGGACGTCCATAACTCTTTGTCTCTATTGCCTCATATTGTCCTAATTCAAATAGTTCAAATCATTATTACTCTAATTGTATTACTATTTTTATAACCATTTTATTACCAATAAACTTTTAAAATTTAAAAAACAAGTGATTTGCATTTTTCACAGATGTGCAAGCGACAGCAGCGGCTCTGTGCCAACAGCTGGCTTGGACTTTGATAATCAAAGTCTGGTCTCTCTTTGTAAAGGATGCGTGAGAAAAAGGAGCTCTTACTTCATGTAAGGGTGGGTTTGACTCCCGTGATAAGTCCAAGCCGAGGGACAGATAGGTGCTGACCTGGCTGTACTGTTGCATGGCTAAGCAGCGCTCAGCTGCCAGCACGGGAAACACAGCAGTTGGTTCAGTCAAACCAGCAAAGTTTGTCACCAGTGATGTGGATAGTGATACGTGCAAATTGAGCACGTGTGGGAAGGCTGTGGCCATGCTGGGGAACACGATTAGATTTTTGAAATGATCTTGGCAAACTGGATAAATGTTCAGGAAAATCAGGATGCTCCTGAAGCACAAGTGCAGGGGCAGAGCCAGTGGATGCAGAAATGCAGGGTGGGGAATAGCCAGGTAGAGAGCAGCTCCGTGAAGAAGAATCAGGGGGTTACAGTGAACCTCAGCCTGAGCATGATTCACCAGGATCATAGCTGTCTGAGCAGGAATAAACAGAAGTATAGCCTGTTTGAGCCCTCTGAAAGTTCTTAGTGAAGACAAAGGAATGAGAACTACAGCAGCTGAAACCTCAGCATGATGGTTAGATGCCAGAATCGTGATGCCCCAGAAGAGACAGCATGGGAAATTTCAGAATTTCCCTTGTTGCAGATTTGTAAGACCAAATTAAAGAGAATTTTGTTAAAACTGTCTGTGCGTTGGCAGTGATGATACTTGAGATGCTCTCCAGGGATTGAAATGTAGAAGCTCTGATCCAAAATTCAGACATATCAAGCAGGGTCTTATGCCAGAATTGGTTTTTGCAGTTCTTGTGATCCAATCTGCATTAAAGGGTTGTAGTTTTTCTCCACACTCTTCTTACATTTATTTTTTAACCAACTCACTCTGAACCAAAAAGGATTTTATCGTAAGGAGCAAATGGTAAATCTGAAGGTGAAAAATGTTACCTCATCCATTGTTCATGACACACTATTTTTCCTTTTGGATGGGAGGGGCTCTTTGTCCTTGCAGCAACAGGGTTGTAGTAGTTACTGTAATGGATCTGTCACAGCTACAGGGATGGGCAAAGACAAGTCAGGGGAACAGAAGATTATGTTGTATATCCATGTTCTTCTCTTTCTTTAATTTTGAACCCCCAGGTTTGCACAAGGAACACTTCACTTGGGGGCAGTTATTTAAACATTTTCATACCAAGTTTTAATTTCTGAAAAGAAATTAGTCTAGTTACCAGCCTTTGAAATCAAATATTAGCCTAAGTTGAACTTTAAACACTCCTTACCCTTTTGTTTTGATGGGATGACCAAATTCATCTTCAGTCTCTAAGCATTCTATATATCCAAATGCCCATCATATCTTTATTCCATTTAAACATAACTTAGGAATCTCAGCTAGCCAAGAGATGACTTATTAATATTTTTATATATAAGCAGCATATGGCTATCCTCACTAGTCATATCGTGCATTAATGTAGCTGAAACACCTCTCAAATGCTTTTAATGAGGTTATCTAAGCTTCAGTTTCTCAGGAACTCTTTGAAATAGCCCAGTATGGATTAGTACCTGAGGGAGGCCAGTGAGCTTTGCCAGCCACTAGATAATTGTAGCAGCAAATCAAATAAAGCTTTGGGCCATTAGTCATTTGCTTCTGAGCTTCCCTTTGTGTTTGAGAGAAAGCTGAAGCCTTCCTGAGTGGACTCCTAGGGCTTCTTGCAGTAATCACTGTCTTACTGATGATTTCTAGGAAGACAGAGAAGTCAGAGCAATTCCTGACTTGGTGGGGATGCCTCCTTCCTCTGTACTTCTGGAAAAGACAGTGTTAAAGCACTTTGTCTCTTGTCTTGTCTGTCTTTCCTAGTTCCTTAGATCTTTCTCCTTCTTGCAGTATTTGCTTCAAATGTTGTCCAGCTTTGGTGCCTTTTTCAGCTAAAGGGTCTTATTCCATGCTGTGGGAACAGGCACTGGTTCCTGCTTTTTCTCTGAAAATCACTGTTAATTCCCAGTTTTTACACAGCAAACTTTGCACAGGCTTCAGTTCACAATCTGGGGCATGGATCCCTCTGCCCACAAATTAAACCACTGTCAGCTGTCCCCTTCTCTCTTCACCCTTTGAGGTATTTTTGGGTCCCTAGTGTGCTTTAATCCCTGGGCTTTCAGCTTGGCCTAAATAGTTATTGGCCTGTAGCCTGGGAATAGCATCTTTACTGACAATAAAACAGTCATAGTCTTCCAATTAAGTGCAGGTATAAGATGAGAAGCAGTTCATAGAAGACTGTTGCAACTTCCCAGCCTTGCTCCTCTAAGTCTCACATTGAATTACAACATAGAATTTACACAGGAAAACCCATTCAGGCAGGTTGGACACAGTTACAATGACTTTGGCCAGGTCACATTCAATATTTGGCAAGTCTTTCCAGACCAATGCATTGAGCAACCACACAGCAGGTCCATGGGTGGCACAGACTTGTCTGAGGTCAGCTTTATGGCAGAGCAACAATGGAAATCCCCCTGAACAGCAAATCTGATGCACAGCTGCATAAAACCCTAGGAAATGGGGTGTGGGAGCAGTCTTAGAGTCAGAAAGTTTCTGAAAAGAATTATGAAGTCTCCTTGACATTAAGAGCAGTGACATGCAAGGTCCCATCAGGACTTTGTTGTATGGTCTTAAAGTACCAAAGAAGTAAAGAATGTGACTTTTTTCACATGGATATGATTCCTTGGGTTGTGAATAGTCCCCTGGCTGCAGTGTGTTCTAATTGTCCTACCAGTAAATTAATTTCACATTACTTATGAATACATAGTATCTTGAGTTTTGATGTTTTTCTGAACCACCAAAATCAGAAAAATGGTCAAGAAGTGAGACCTAGGTGCAGGGCTCAGGAGTTGTTGGCTAAGGCATGCAGACAAGACCAAGACATAGTCTTGAGCCACCAACTCTCCACATACAGAGTAATAGATCACTTAGCACTGTCTGTACTGGGCATTTGAACTATGGCCCAGACAGAGCCATAAGCATCTTGTTCCCTCCTACATCTTTTTCTGTCTTCTGTGCTTGCAGCTGTGTTGTACATGGTGTGGTCGATGCTATGAGAAGCCTGATGCACTC
Organism: Zonotrichia leucophrys gambelii; assembly: GCF_028769735.1. Classification (NCBI taxonomy): domain Eukaryota; kingdom Metazoa; phylum Chordata; class Aves; order Passeriformes; family Passerellidae; genus Zonotrichia; species Zonotrichia leucophrys. The sequence goes on from NC_088169.1 coordinate 66,604,389, forward strand.
TGCATTTTTATTGTCCCGGTAGGTTGCCTAAGCTTGGAGCACAGCCTGCCTGTAAATCCCATTGCTCTCATGCTAGATAATACAGGGGCCCTCCAGAAACAAGCCTTTGCCACTCTGTCTCATGTGTGATAACAGGCAGAGCTCACTTCAGGGAGCAGTGGGACCCACCAGTGTGACACAGAGCACCAGCTGATGCCCACAGCAGGGAAGCAAGGCCTAAAGCCTTGAACAGCTGCAAGATTTTCCCCTTTGGGGTTGTAGCAATCCTAACCAGAAGACTATTGTGCATCAAAGAGTTAGCAATCCATGAGGAATGTCAGCTCAAGCAGGCTGTACTGCCCTGTGCTGCATGTACAGCTTGTCCTTCAGGATAAACTCAGCAGGGTGATGGTAACAGAGGAGCCCACAGGCAGCTCCCACTCTGTGTTTCCAGTTACACCACCTGTGTGGCCTTGGCATTATCTTATAGAAGAGCAGCAAGTTCTCATGTGAACATACAGTTGTTTGACAACAGATATACTGAATACATTATTTTTTCTCAAAAAATTCCATAGGAGGTCTCAAAACCAAAGTGTTAGGGAAATTTTCTACAGGCTGGGATCTGTGCCATATGCCCTGAGTAGAGGTCTGTGAGATGCTGCATGGCTCAGGGCTCCTACCATCTGAAGGGATGTAAAATGACATATATTCTTTCTGTTTCTTGTGTTAGCGCCAGAAAATGGTGCTTTTAGAAGTAGCTTGTGAAGTCCAAGTGCCTTTCTTACAGGATCACAAGGTACACTGAGGTAGCCTTGGTGCTTTGTACTACAGGTTAGCAGCAGAATAGCCTAAAGTTGATCCCAAAGATGTTTCTGTATCGAGTGGTGTAAAAGATGACAAATAAAGCTCCAAAGAGTTCCGGCTTTGGGGGTGCTTTTCCACAGCAGTCTGGTCCCACTAGCTTTGTGACTATGTAGGATGCCCAGTACCACTGCAGTTACTCCCATTTCACCCAGAAGTATAAGAAAATGAGCTTTTTCAGTATCAAAACAATAATAGAACATAAACTATATCCTTTTGTGCTTCATGTGAAGAGAAAACATCAAACTTAAAATGAAACATTTCTGCTAACCATATTTTATTCCCTTACAAGCTTCTCTGTATTATAAAACAGCTGATAGCAAGCTTTAGCACTGTGCATGTTTTAAATTAATGTGCTGCACAAAACATTAATATCTCAACTCTTGTTTTTCATTTCAGAGCTACACAGGAAAACACCCATAACTTTGACAGAACCTTGAAACTGTACTGCATAATTCAGAAACAGCTATTTCTGAATTCTTCAAATCACTCTCTTTAATAACCATCTAGATCCACTGCCAGGTTCTTCTGCCAGGTATTGCTGAAGTGAATGCTGAAATGTCATTGCTGTATAATAGGTCTTTTCTCAGTCAGACCCTAAATTATGGTCCCTATACTTATGCCATCTGTTATTCAGCTGTTATTGACAGGTACTGCTTATTTCTACTTAGAAGCTGACAGTTGAAAAGTTTCAAAAGAAACTCATGTTCTGACTTGGTGATCCTGTGGAAGCTGACTCTTGGGGACTGTTTCTCGGGTTACAAAGTACAAACAAGCTCTCAGAGTGCAGCATCTGGACAGAATGCCAACCATATCCTGGGCTGCATCCAAATCAGGGTGGCCTCTAGGGTGAGGGAGGAACTCTGCTCCTCTTCTCTGCTCTGAGGAGACCCCACCTGCAGTGCTGCACCCAGCTCCAGGGTCCCCAGCACAGGAAGGGCATGGATCTGTTGGAGCAAAAGGAAGAGGCCACCAAGTTGATCAGAGGGATGAAACACCTCTCCTATGAAGAAAGGCTGAGAAAATTGAAATTGTTCAGCCTGGAAAAGAGAAGGTGTGATCTAATTGTGACCTTCCAGTACCTGAAGGGAACTTATAGGAAAGATGAGGAGACATTATTTACAAGAGCATGTGACAGGAGAAAGGGGAATGGGTTCAAACTGAAAGAGAGTAAGTTTAGATGAGATATCACAAAAAAATTCTTTTCTGTGAGGGTGGTGCGACATGGGCACAAATTTCCCAAAGAAATTGTGAATGTCCCATCCCCGGAGGTGTTCAAGGCCAGGTTGGATTGGGCAGCCTGATCTGGTGGAAGGTGTCCCTTCTTATGGCAGGGGGATTGGAACTAGATGATCTTCAAGATCCCCTTCCAATACAAACCACTCTAAGATTAAAAGAACAATTAATTTGTTGCTCTCTATTTTATTTGTTTGTGTTAGTAATTCAAATGTAGTGGTGTGTATATAAAAAGCATATGAGTTGTCCATGAGTAGTTGAAGATCAACTATCTGTAACAAAAATTTTTAGTAATAAAACAAAATTTATAGTAATTGCAACAGTAATCTTGGAAAATAGTTTTTATATTTGTTGTTTGCAAAAATAGGTGCAATAATCAACATCTATAGTGTTGTGAAGGCAAAGGCTATTCATAAAGGCTTCAGCTCAGCACAACAAAATCTCAGAACAAAAACAATGCATGTTTTTGGTTTTGGAGGAAATTATCAAAATTACAACTATTTATCAGAATTAATCATGACTAGCAACTGTTGCCTTGCATGTAAGATTTGGAATTGCTGGAATGTGGCAGTGTTTTAATTAAACTGGAAGAATGATTGTCCTCTGAACTCTATGCCTTACGTATTAAGGGCATGATTACATGCCACCATGCACAGGTGAAAGGCTTGATTAAACAGAGGATGGCTTAACAGGGCCATTGCCAGGTGGATTCATGTCCCTGGCACTCTTTCCCCTGCTTTCCCTAGAAGTCAGTGATTAGACTCATTAAAACTGTTGGATGAATTCCAAGATGAGACACCAGATCATCCATGTGGATTCCATAACCTGTGAAGCAAATAGCCTGTACTGTACTGATCATACCTGGAGCACTGCAGTGTTGCTGTTTTCGAACTAAAGAAAAAGAACAGTGCACTTTGTCACAAACTATATACCAGGATTATTAGCCCTGTATATTAGTGTTGAAAGAGGAAACAGAAGTAGCCAAACTCTTCCATTACTTGATGAGTTCCCCTGCCTTTTTTCTTTGGTTTAATTGGAATACCTTGAGGTTTCTCCACAGTGTAGTGGAGAAATTTTAGTTGGCTCTTGATTATCTAAGTAGATTAGTTAATGACACTTGCTCACTGCAATTACACTTTGCCATTGCAGTTATCTGAACTCTGCTGTTTCAAGTCACCTATTCTGTGTCTGTGCTCATAATTACAGTGTGTTGTTTGTAGCAGACGTATGGCACAGCACTGCTTATGTACATACGCAGCAGCCACTATTGAAGTAGCTGAGCTCCCACATTCTTATTGCTTGCTGCATGCTTTGCTAGTGATAAATGATAGCCATTTTTCTCTACCACCGCAAGAACAGAGATTAAAACTCTAGATACCAATCTGATCTCACAGGTCACAGCCCGTCTGTGTAACCTGTTTCATGTTATAGCTGATAGCAGTAAGAGGTCTTGCATCAGCCTTGTTTATTTATGTCTGTGATTCACAGTGATGATTTGTAGAACTCCTGTAATTGCAAGTGTATATCTCTCACAAAAATGCAATGCAGAGCTGCAAAAAATGACCTTGTAGGAGGGAGAGATATTAAAAGTCTAACGCGAATTAAGAAATCCAAACAATAGGATAATCCAATTATCTACATATAGAACAAATCTATATACAAACAGTGGAGATGGGTAATTAGTAGGGGAAAATAGGGGACTGGAAAATTCAGCACATCTATTTTACATTGTTTAAAATTTAAAAAGCCTGTTCAGGTAGTCTTTGCTCTTTGACTTGGCAACATTAATCTTGGCTACATCTTGGAAAACTGAGAAGCTCTGGGATCACAGAGTTGGAATTTCCAAATTCAATCCAGTGGAGAATAACTCCATAATGTAGAAAACACAATGGTTTAAATAGAGAAAATATAATATGCAGTGGCTGGATATTACAAAAGGGATAAAAATGTAGCAAGGGATGCTAAACAGGATAAATGCTAGGAAAAAAATGTGGAGGTTTTTGTACAAAAATTTGAAAGGGCCTTATAGGAAGAGATTTAAATATCTTAGCATCTTACTAAGCAGAAGACAGAAAGATGACAGGATTGCATTAGGATTCCCCTGGGAAGAAGATACCAAGCCTGCAAAGCCCATTTATTCTAGCAGAAACTGAGATAATAAGATTCAGTGACAGGTACCTGAAAACAGTCAGATTTCAATTAGACATAGAGCAAATGTTTGTAGCGTGACCCATCACAGCAAGCCCCCAGGGGAAAGCAGGATGTCTTTCAAGGCTTTCAGTATGCCTTTAGTTAAGATGTACATTATCCAAAAACATTCCTGCTACTGGACTGTATTCTGGAGTAATTGGGGAAAAAAGATTTTGGTACGCTAATAGGAAGCTCAGTGAGATGATCTAACAGACCTTTGGCCTTTAAGATGAAAACAAGTCTTCTCTGAAAGTTAGTTCCTGCAGAGCTCTGTTTGGGCTTTAGCATCACTGACTGAAGGGCCCCATAAGCTTTCACCTGCATGCTTTTCTTTACCTAATTCTTTATGCTAGAAGCAGCTCTTTCCTCAGAAAATATAGTAACTCTTTTCTCCCCTCTTACTCTGGACAGTCAAGAGATTGGTGTCTGTTCTGTCCTCCAGTTGCTGCCTTCTCCCTGTTTTCATCCTTCCCTACTTTCTACCCCAGAAGCCAACCCATGTCCTGTTCTCAGGTAGTTAATAGGTATCTACTGCTTGTCTCTAAAGTCCGGGAAAACTTTACCGCTGATACCCTCCTGAAAAGAGATAGACATCTGAGAGGTGAGCAAAGTGTAGCCATTTTAGAATCCTGTAAGAATTCATTTGTTAGCCAGAAAAAAAAGAAAAAAAAATCATTTTATCTCTAGCTCACAGACTACCACTGGGGTACTGATAAGACAGTGAGAAATAAATGCCTTTCTTGAAAAAGAATATACTATCAGAGACAGTACTTACAGAGCTTTCTTTCATTTCCTGAATTTAGGTTCCCTTTTAGTGCCTAGTATTCAGATTGCTTTTTAATATTTTTTATATGTGCTTAGTGCCAAGACAGCAAAGAGCTTTTATTTTTTTTTTACAAACTTTTCAGGGTTTCAGATCTTTTTTTCTGACAGCAATGCATGGTGGCCCTCTTCCAGCATGTATTTGGTGCACTGCAGAGAGCTTTATACCTGATTCTTGCAATGATTTCAGCACTAGGGTGAAGGAAACATGGAATCCCGCTGTTTTAGGGTGAATAAGGAAGCCTTTGGAGCTAGATACCCCAAAATGAGACATAAATGTCACTGTTTTCCTCTCTCCCTATAAGTAGTGTCTCTTTCTTGTTTATTTAATGTCAGTACTCCTTTTATCATGAAGATGAGTTACTACTTTCTGGTTGTACAGAATACCTTTTCTAGATTCTCTGTGCACTGAACTTAATCAGCCTGAGATACAATATTTAAAAAGCTGTTTCAATCAGTAAAATGTATTAACTCCTTTACTGATTCTAAAAATTAGGTGTTCAATCTATCTTGCAGCACTACTACTGCTTATCTGTTATGAAACACTTAATAAATAAAAATGCATAGAGCAAAATAGGAAGGAATTTCAAAGTTTTCTGAAATTAAAATATTCCAAAATTAAATACATGCACAACTGTGTATATGAATTTTCATAATATGATTTTGTGAGGGGAAAAAAGACCCAACAAATGTGTTTGGGCTCGTTTTACCTAAGCTTCTGGAAGCTTTCTATAAAGACAGAGCAAACAGCCATTCAGCTTGCATTTGCAGGGAGCTGTGGTTACAATAAGCTATTAGCAATCACAAAGTCACAAAATCACTTAGGTTGGGAGGGAGCTCTTGAGCTTGTCTAGTTCATCCCCCTTGCTCAAGCATGGTCAGCTACAGCAGGTTGCCTGCCTTCTGCCCAGCTGGGTTTGAATTATCTCTGCAGATGGAGACTCCACATGTTCTCTTAGCAATGTGTTGCAATGATTGATCACTTTCACAGTAAAAAGAAAAAACAAAATCAAAAAACAAAAAAACCCCTTTCTTGTGATCAGGTGGAATTTCCTGTGTTTCAGTTTATGCCTGCTGCCTCTCGTCCTGTTATTGAAGAAGAGCCTGGCTCCCTCTTGTTTGTTCTCTCCCATCACATTTTTATACTCATAGGTGAGATTCCCCCAAGGTTTCTCTTCTCAAGGCTGAACAGTAACAGCTCTCTCAGCCTTTCCTCATCTGTCAGATGTTCCAGTCCCTTAATCATCTGTGTTGGACTCACTCCAGAAATCTGTACCTTGTACTGAGGCTCTCAGAACTGGTCCAAGTGTGGCATCACCAATGCTGAGTGAAGAGGACAGTTCACCTTCCTCAATCTGCTGGCAATGCTCTCTCTAATGCAGCCTAGGCAGCCACTGGCCATCCTGGCAGCAAGAGCACATGGCTGCTTTGGGGTAACCTTGCTGTCTATCAGGACCCCAAGATTGTCCCTGTTAGTCAGATCTCAGCATATGCTTGTTCCCCTCCACATGCAGGATTTGGCATTTCCCTGTACTGAACTTTATGATGCTTTTGTCAGCCCATTTCTTCATCCTGCTGAGGTCCTTCTGAAGGGCAGCACACAAATTCTCTGTATCAGTCACTCCTCCCTATTTTGAATTTTGCAAACTCGCTAAGGGTGCACTCTTCCCATCATCCAGGTTATTAATGAGGATGTTAAAACAGGGTTGGCCTCAGTACTGACCTCTGGTAGTGATTTGCCTCCATCTGGACTTTGTGACAGTAACTACAGTCCTTTTAGCCTGCCATTCCAGCCAGTTTTCAATCCACCTCCTTCTCACTTTATCTAACACACACTTTGCATGTGATAGAGCTGCCATTTCTTATATCTCCACACTCAGTCCTGAAGGCTGTATGAATATGGCACATGAGAACAATCCTCTCCCAGGCTCACGCTTTTAAATACACCTGTAATATCTATTTAGATTTTGGGTTCTAAAGTAATTCGCAGAAAAAGCTGGACGCTCTCAAATCAAACTATATAAAAATGTTACAGTACAAAGTGCTAAAGGGTTTGTAAGCATTGAGCAGGGTACTTCATAGTAGAGAATAGTGTGATTCTTGAGAGCCAATAAATATATTTTTCATTCAGTGTCTGCATAAATGCAACTTCTCTTCAGACAGTCAGGTCAAGGTTTTAAAATGCAATATAAAGCTCTTATGAGAATAAGAAAATAGGTAAGAATAAGGAGATTTTAATAAGTACATGACAGTCTTCCTAGCATATCAGTGGTTCATCTAGTTGAACAGCATACCTCAGGAAAGGACCAACACTTCAAAAAAATACTTCAGAGAAGTTTCTTTCAAGTGCCTATTGTGTGGCTACAGAAATTGCTGCATCCTCATTATATTTCAGATTTCTAGTCATAATAGTGATCAGTGGCATATAAATCAGTGAAAATGTTCATGTAGTGCAGATATGAAAAGTATAGTATGTCTTACTTGAAAAACTTTCGTCTCTTAATGACACGAGAAATTTATGTTCTCTTACAAGTAAAGGGAACATCTCATTTTAAAGCTGTAGCTTAAAGACTGAAAACCTGAGTCACCCCCAGGAGGTGCCTTTCTCCCTCCTTTGGCAATAGACAGAGTCTCTCAACAGGTTATGTGAGATGAATACAATCTCTTGTGGTTATTTTCTATCTGGAAGCACAGGAATGTCTAAATTTTTCAAAGTCTAAAACTAAACTCTCAGATTGTGATATCTGATGGTAAGTAATATGTATTCAGCATTTAGAAATTATACTGTTAATATTTTTCCATGTGGGAATGCTATTTCTGCTTATATTGATTTGTCTAGTTTTGTCTTTGACTTCAGCTGCAGTCCATGCAAGCTTTACATGCACTTTATACTTTTTAACAGGTCAAAGACAATTGCTGCTTTCTTGTAAAATAGGAGAAGAGCACTAATAGCTTGCCCTGTGTACCCAGAAAGTCCAGTGTCTCTGGATTTTTGCACTGTGAAAGATTTGACAGTATTTGGCCAAATTTCTCTCTCTAACATGTTAATGGAGTCATGTTGCTTGTTACAAATATCCTACTGACTTCTTTTAGACATTCAAATGTAGCCATCCAAGGCTATTGCAGAACTCCAAGTAATGTCAGAGTCATGCTGGGAGCGCAATTAACTATTCTTTATTTTTGTTTATTGCCATTGAAAAGTTGTACTCAAGATGTGCTCAGACAGAAGGAACAAAACACCCTTTCAAAGTATTAATTACAGATTTTATTAAAAGCATACGAAAGGCTTGAAGCATAACCAAACAAACAATCACTGTTCTCTCACCCTAGCAGAAGGGAAAAAAAAGAATTCCAGTGGCAAGGAGCTTAGTTGCTTTTGACAAGAAGGGAAACACAGGCCTCCTAATTAACAGTGCAGTTAAAGAAGGGTGAGCAGGTTGTTGCCAAATGTAACCCCAGGGAAAACTGCAACTGCTGTAATCCAGGGAGTTATTTACCCAGTCAATAAAAACAGGCTGAAACAAATGTCATGGTGCCCTGAACAACTGTGGTCTGAGAACAGGGAGTTACCAAGGAACATGCTTCTCTCTCAGTCCCAAGGAGCTCGGGTACTGCAGCACGTACTGCAGAAGGAGGGTGTGCTGTATTGCATGGGCAGTGTTGGGCACTGATCTTGGATCTCATGCCTGTGAAATAAGAGAAACACCAAACTGAACGTGTCTACACACTATGAATATCCAAAGGGACATTATGGTGTAAAAACGAAATCTGAGTCAACTTTCGGGCTACCAGGTGTTGAACTGGGCTGCACCATTTTGGATTTTGTAATGAATTGAAGGTGATTTGGATTTTCATCTAACAGTACCTGGAGAAAAAAATGAGGTTTCCCAGTTGTTTATTTTATTTATTTATTTATTTATTATTGATTTATTGAGTTATTTATTGAGTCAGGACTTCATCAAAGAGCTAGTGGACCCTTTCCACAACATTGTCAACATCTTCCAGAGTGTCCAAAAAAAAGAAAGAAAATCACTTTCACAAATCTCAATCCAAAAGTGATTGGGTATGCCTCAAAAAGACAAAACTTTACTGTCTATGCCTTGGCTGATATTTAGGAGGATACCAGAAAATGCCCCAGATTTAGAGCTTGCCTGGCTTACCCTGGGCCACTCAGCGTTGAGTAACTCAATGTCAATGTTGAGTCCAGTCCTATGTGCACTGTACAGTGAGAGACATTGATAAGGGTCAGCTAAATATGGCTTTGCTTTTTTCTTCCCAATCCATATTAGATTATCCAGAACATCTGCCATAGCTTCACAGGCTCATTCTTACATTCTTGATGTCTTGATATCAGATGGATCAGTGACAAAAGGTAGTTAAAATAAAGCAGTGGCTACATATTTGAAGAATTCGGAATACTGTTGGTTGGGGTACCAATTAAAATCTTAATGCTTTTAAACAATTTCTTTTTTAGCTTCAGAAATATTATTGTGTTGAATCTTAGAGCCGGCTCCAGGTAATATGTGACCAGATTTTGGATTCTTTGGTACTCCTTCAGATAAAGAGGGCTCTAGTAATGAGATGGTTATGTGAGTAAGATTACCAGGATCAACAAGGATTTTAAGGACTTGGAATGACATATCCTCTAAAAATGCCTTTTTTATTAGCTTTGATGTAGTCTTCTCAACCCCTGCTATCAAGAAATCCAGTCAATACTTTTTGTGTGATGGCAGCTGAAGCAGCAAGTAACATAAAGGTTAATCTGGAATTGAAATGGCTTCCTGCTTTTGGTTGTCTGAGTATCTGTGTCCATGATGAAGTCTCTTTGTGAGCACAAAAAATCAGTTTCCAATCAGATTCCCCACCATGAAAGACACTTCTGAGATTAGTGTGCACACCCACCAGATGTGAGTCATTGTGCTGAGAGCTACTTGTCCCTCTCTTGTTTTTACAGGTGTAGCAACTAGCTGGTTACACCAATGCAAATGAGTAGAGGATGACACCCAGCAGATGTGACTGACCTAATTTTCTCATCCACACAAGTGGAAGGTAATCAGTGTAAACAGCTAGATTTATAGTTATGACAAAAAAAGCATTGAAGGCAAATGAAAGATCTGACCTAGCTGGAAAATCTGCCTGTAAATCCATCAGTAAACTCTTTGGGTTTTTCTCTTCCCTAGAAAATAACTAGAAGCAAGGTTCCTAGGTGCCAGGAGCAATGATAGAGCGATTAAAGTGGCAGAATTTTTACCACTGTATAGTGCTTGCCATAAAGGCTGTCCCCATGAGGCCCAGCTGCTAATGGATGGTTGTTCATAGGGCTGGGGGATCCACAGTCTCCAGGCAGGGCAGTAGCCTTATCATACACCTTTGGTTCCTGACTCATAATAAGCTTCACCTCCACATGCCACAGACATTGCTGCAGCATAGAGACCAGAGGGAAATGAGGCAAACATCAGATCAGCATAAAACCTTAGAAATGGCTAGCAGCAGACAGTTCCAGCTGAGCTGGGTGTTCAATTACTGTTATTTAGGCTTTCTGTGAAGCAAATACTGGGTAAGAGACAACTTCAACATCATATAATCCACACAGCTTTTAACTGAAGCGTGGTAGCAATGGCACCTGCTCACAGCACACATCAATCTCATCTATAAGTACTTCCATCATTGCAGAACATAGATACAGCTGTCTCCTAAAGTATATTATTTTGTTGAGTGATGAATGACATTGTGAAATATTACCTATAATCAGCAACCATTATGGCAAAGCTCATTAAATTTCTGACAAATCTAGTGTTGACAGCACTTTAATTTTGTTTTATTGCCTTCTTTTATCTACACAATTTCTATCTCTGGTTTACAGTTGATAATGAAAGACAGCAGAACTGCACTGTGCTTGAGAATCAGAAAAATAAGTATTCATCTTTTTAAAAGTCCCTGATTTAGGCCATAGGAACAGTGGGTACTAAACAACGCACTCATTGAAAAGGTGATTAAAGTTTAATAAAACTGTCAAGGGAAATAAACCAATACCCTTGCAAAACATTCTCCTTGCCAGGTGCCTGGACTTCAGCTATTAAAAAATTCTCATTCCACAGTCTGTTTAAATGTGTAGCAGACTAATGTTGTGACTGCCAAGACACAATTCAGTTTTTTTGCATGATCTGTTGAGACTTGTTATTAAGGCTGCTAAAACAACATATTCAGAAGCCACTATACCAAGTACTATGTAGGATAAATGCACTTTTACTTAATTAATTGCTAAAACCATTCTTATCTCTCACTGTTCAAGTTAGACGTTGGTGCCTGGTCATTCACCCCTGGCTTTATAGAAGATGTGATTCTCCACCCATCTGGTCATCTGCAAATGTCCAAACTATGTTGCTATCTGTCTGACTTGATTGAGCTTTGCAGCATTTTTACCATATGCATATGATTATACAAAATCCAAGGTAGTAAAAAATCAAACACATACTTATGGATATAAAACCTATAGTCCCTAAAATCTGTAGTCCCCACAACCATCTGAAACAACTTTATATCACAAGACTCTATTAAACTTTAGAAATTGGTTGTTATTACTGGATTACTAATTATTAATCGATTTGCTATGCAGTACCTGAGGTAACATTTTATGATTTTTTTGCAAGTTGTACTCTCTGTAGAGCTGTAGGTGAGTTAATACAGAATGATTCATTAGTGACATATTCCCGTGATTCTGCGCGACATATCAGCGTGTGCCCTGTATGCCAGACCTTTCCTCCACGTTCTCCAGCAGCCTCTCTGAAGAAAACAGCTCAAACAACAGAGTTTCTTGAAGGTCAGGATGTTCCTGAGGGATTCACAGTTATGAGAACATCACCATGTTCTTTAATGAGAACATCACCTTGCCTCTCACAAGGTTTTGCCGTGCAAAGCGCATCAGCTCCCTGATTCAGGGGCAACCTTGATCAACAGGAGTGAGAGACCTCAAAAAATGAGGCAACAATAACACCCTGGTACTGCCTGAATTGGAAAGGCAACCTGGCTCTCAGGAAGACAAGCTTTTATGGGGGCACTCTTGAAATTTGATGTGGCCTTGAGAGGGGAGAAATGTCACACTGCACAAGTCAGTCTATTCACCTCCCAGCAGAGCAGGCTTTTCTCTGATTTTAGAGGCAGCCAGAAATACCAACCCAGCCAAATGCTCACTACATACACAGGAAATTAAAAGGATGACAGCTAAATCTATAATGGCTTCTGTGTCTCAGTGCTATCTGAGATATCCTGTCCTCTCCCTACATTATTCCCAATGATAATTCCTTTTGCTTGCAACTCCCTTTAAATTGCATTTCAAGGTTCTTGGGAAGAAGGTGGATGTCTCTGTGTGTATTAGCTCAGCTTCATGTGTGAATTTTGTGTTCCACACGCAGGTACTGCTGCTAATAAAAGATCTCTCTTGACAGGACAGCATTAGCTTCCCCTGCAAAAGTTTAAAGCAAAGATAGTAAAAGATGCAAAATTAAAAGACTGTATGAATGTCTTGAATTTTTAATTTCCCCATACTTTCTCTGGGCTTATGACAAGATGTATGAATTTACACAAAACTTTATTTAGAATTAGATGGTGAGAACTGGGAAACTTTATGAAAATACACCCATTTGCAATTTTATCCTAAAGATAATGAGATAAACTTCATATTTTTTCTCCCCTTGAGCTTGGCTTTTCAATAATACTGCCAACATATATTGTAGCATGTACAGCATTATCTGTACAAACCCACCACAAAGTAAGAATGTAAGAAAAATAAGATATGCTACATTTAAGACAAAATAATTTTGTTTCTTTATGCTTTTTACAGTGGTTTTGGAAAAAAAAGTGTGCATAGCTTCTTAGTAAGGAACATGCATGAGTTTTTCAGCATACAGAAATCAGGCTTTGTAGCAAGATCCTTATTAACTGAGAATGCCTGGCATTCCACTGAATGCATTACCAAAGCAACCCAGCCTGCTACCTGGAGCAGGGCTACCAGTGAGGCCAATTCCTCCACTCTCACCCTGATAAACACAAAGAGTTTGAATCTGCTGCCTGGTAGTTTAGATCAAGATTATAGAGTTATGCTTTCTTCCTTTCTGGCTCAACCAAAAAAGTCCAGCAAAAAGCCAAGAAGGGATACTCTGATAAAACAAGTGTTTCGAGGGGATTGCATTTATTTTATTCTGTAACAAAGGATTTTTTTTTTTTCTCTGAGAACTTTAGACCATCCAAAAGTGTGGGGAAAAACAGCTTAGGTTCATAAAATTGTTAGTGCTGGTGGTGACAATGCTGAAGTAATAAGCAGGAGAAGGAACTTCAGTTTAATGATGTGGGCCACCAAGGGATCTATGCTCATTTTGATTTTTGTATATTAAACATCTCTTTCTGAAAAAGCTATATTTAGCAAAAGTTGAGATTTTTATGCTCAGAGTGCTATCTAGACCAGGAATGATCACCCTTTAATTCTTGACCTGCACTGTCTCAATGGCCTGGAATAGACCTCAGGCCCCCATGGGGCTGAGAGTGCTACTGAGATTATTTGAATTCTCCATGGTGGGAAAAAGCAAACCACCATGTCCTGCTAAAACTGCCATTGCTAACTTTCCCAGTGTAATTGCAAAATGAAGTGCTAGAATGCTGGGAGAGCTGTTGCCTACAAATTGGTCCCAAAGCTTACATGAGATTCTGATATGCAGCTCGCAGGGTCAGGATCTTTTGGCTACCCATGTTCTTGAACAATTTGTTACTGCTTCTTTTCCCCCTAGGAGATAGATGTTTTGGATAGATGTGTAGGAATTGTTGCAGACTATTTTTCTCCTGCAAATCTTTCACTCCTGCTGGATTGCCAGGAGGATGAAGCAAAACGTCTTGCCCTCATGTTGGCTCAATACACCTCCTTAATCCACAGCCTCACACATATGGCATTCTCTCAGACCACCTTTTGCTGATTTGAAGGAAGATAAAGGATACCATCTTTCCCTCTTGTGCTTTTATCACTGTTGGAACAAAGAGGTTTACTCTTGTTATCTCCCTCTGGTGAGCAAAAAAAGATAAACCACGGGACTCCAAAACTCAAAGAAAAGCTGAGAAATGTAACTAAAAAGAAAAACAAAGAGCTGGCTGCTGCAAGGCACTGCAGGAAGGCAAAGCTAGTGGGGTGCCCCATGCACAGACCCCCCCTCTGGGCCTAATGGATGAAGCTAATGTGAGAAGAAAGTAGCAAAAAGATGATAAGGATGCTTATCTCCAGTACTCTTTGTTCTTTGTTTTAGGCACCTTCTCTGTTGATCAAATCTGTAACTAGATTTTTAAAAAATGTCTATAGCTATCTTTGTTATTGCTAAAAAGTGATAGATTTGCTCAGTCTATTTAAAAGAAATTGTTTCTGCACCTGAAGCTCTGTGTAGATTTTATCCCTACTGCTGTAAGAATGAAAATACCTGCTCTTCTAACCTGCAGTGTGTTTTACTAATAGACTGCAACACCTTTGTAATCCAAGACCAGAGTACAGCAGTGACAGCCACACGTTTCTTCAGTTCCACAGCAAGGTGCAGCACTGCTAATGTTAGCTGCTGAGAATGCTTCCAGCTGAAGCATTCCTGCTAATTAGGACTAGTGTACACATCAACTAGTCTATGACTTGTAGACGCTCATACCAAAACCAAATACACAGGAGGCCTCTCTCTTCCTCTGGTAGCAGCTTCTCTAAGAAGTTTTTCATAAATGGCTCTTTAACAGCTGCCTTCTCTATGTGCCTATTGACATTTGTGTATTGATCAACATAGAATATTTATATGCAGCTTCCAGCTGATACTAGTCTCAGAAGGAGTCAATGAGTGATGCATATTGTTTACTTGCTGCCTCCAAGTCATAAACCATATGTTTTTCCAGCTTCAGCAGAAAACAGCGAAGTGATAGGATTTGTTTCATTATGAGAACATGGGACACTATTTCTTAGTATAAATTTAAATTATTAACACTTGAGTTGTTTGTAAAGGTGGTGCACACCAGGAGTACTAAGGTATTACTAATGATTTTTTGGCTTAGAATTTGCTTGAAGGACATACAAACAAATTCAAGGTGATGGCTAAGTGTAATTTAAGCTGTAATGCAGTCTCCTAATGAGAGTTTATGTCTACTCTGTGCAATGATGACTGCTGAAACAGATAATACTGACACATCTAGAAAATGAAAGCAATAGAAAAGATGGTATCATCACATTATTCATTATTTTTATGCCTTTTTCCAAAGGAAGCAAGCTAGAGGAAAAAATGTGAAGATAAGCAGGGTTTCAAAATCATTTTGGCAATACTTATTTAGGACACTTCATTCAAAAAGTTTTGCACCCAGAGATTTTAATTAACTGTGTATACCAGACAAAGGAATCACCGAAATTCAGCCTTTTTTCAGGAAGAGCTCAAGTGATTTTACAGATAAAGGATGAGCTGTGAAAATCAGCTTCTCCAGCTGATACAGAGGACAAGCTGCTTGCCTCAAAGGTGCAGGGTCTGTGTAGGCAGCTCCCCCCCAGGCCAGTGGGATGTATCATGGGGAGAGGCTGGGAAATACAATACATTTTTAGCTCTTTAAGTCTTGGCAGGAGTGAAGCAAGAAGCAGTTAATGAGTTTTCAAGGAACTGCTGTTGCAGGAGCTCCCATAGCACATGCCTGCCCCAGATCTCACACACATCCCCTTGTGCCCTTACACACCAAGCTGAGCTGGACTGGACCCTACCTGTCCCTGTCCCTGTCCTGTCCTTGGCTGCCTGTCTGGTGCTCCCCCATTACCCCTCCATGCCACCCAGCACTCACAGCTGCCACCACTGCCTGACACCCCAGCTACTCCCAGCACAGTGGGAGTACACAGTGGGAGCACCCCACATCGCCTGACCCTCATTCCTGCAGATTTGCAACTGTTACAGCAGACACACCTTCCTGCAGTTTTCCAAATTATTGATCCTGACTGTCACTTGTGCAAGAAATGCAGCTGCTTTGACAGAGATCAGTGCTGGAGTGCCTGCCTGAACCTCCCCACCACTCCTGGGCTTTCTCAGGAGCCAGTGTGACAACACAGCTTGGTGGCCCTGCATACCTTCTTTCTGTCTGGACACTTAAAAACACTTTGGTTTTCAAGTGCTTCACAGAAGACCTGTGTATAGTACCTGTCTCACAGGGAGACACTTTCTGGGCTCGGCCTTGGACAGATGTCCTTTCCTGCTTCAGAGCTCCCAGCCCTCACCAACTGCAGCCACCACTGCTGCTCCTCAGAAGGGGGCTACTGCACAAAGTGGATAATTTGCTCTGGCTAGCGCTTCCAGCACTAAGCCCTGCACTGTGCTTTGTACTCCAAGAACACACATGGCAACAGCCTTTACAGCAGCAAGTGCCTGTAAGAGTGGTAAAGTGGTGGGATTAGCTGCTGATTCTAAGGACTGTATTAAATGACTTAACAAACAAATATTCTATTCATAAAATTTTATGTCATTTACTCTATATTTTCAAAGTAGAATGTGTCCACAAAGTAAATTGATCAATCGTGGGGTCAGACTTAAACAGTGTATTATTGTACGATGATTAGCTAGGTTTTTCTGCAGTTAATGACAGAATTTGTTCAAGAAATTTCTGAATCAACTTTTGATTTAACTATACCATGTGGCTGCCTGAGGTGCTCTGGATTGAGCCAGGTTGACAATGAATATTTGTTGGTCCATTGCTCTTAATTATATAAACCTTCCCATTACCTCATCAAGTTTTTCTGCTTTACAGTCAGAAGGAGTATGTAAGCATTAGGCTGGAGTGGGCTCTTCTCCACTCCAGAGCCCTTACATGTGCACAGGTAGTGCAATGTCCTGATTGTCACTGAACTCTTAGCAAAATTTCAGTTTTCCATACCTGTATGGTATTACTTCAGTCATACACTGTCTTTTGTTTTTTCCTTGCATATGATATCAGCCTGCTAGCAGGTTCATGTTGACTTCTCTTGGTCCATCAGTCTCTTTAAAAATTTGGTTCAAGACTTTATGGTAGTGTCAGAGTCTTACTCTATCTTTATTTGAGTGCATTTAACGTAGACTAACAACTGGGACCATACAATGATCTTAACATCAGGTACCAATAAACAGGGTAGAGTAGTCAGTCTGGCTAACAAGTGAATAGAATTATTTCCAGTAAGGTTACAAGAGTCAAGTATGTTTTTAGGAGAGAGCAGTCCATGCATGTAATTAGGGAAATGTGGTTTCTACCATACTTGTTGCTTTACATAAGGTTTCTTTTTGTTATATACTCATGTTTAATCTCTGAGATCTTTTTGTCTATAATCTTTTCCAGAAGGGAAAATTAACTACAGGGCAATAGTTGATTTGTAGAAAATGCTGCTTTTACTGTAACTACAAAAGCTGAGACAGAATACAAGAAAATGAGAGTGCTATGTTTCAGAGGGGCTAAAAGTTCTCTTTAAGTATTTCAAACTAGAGAAAGAACCAGAAGTTGTCTCACCTCTAATGTGTGTAGTCCTGTTAATTCAGTTCAATAAGGATGAACTCAGATTTAGGTTGCAACTGGCTCCTTAATTTAATTCCAAAAGTATTTTTAATGTACTGACGTTTTCATGCCTACCAGACAAAAAAGTATACAGGAAGGTTTTTTAAATTTTAATAAAGGCTTCAAAAAGCCAAAGAAATAGAATAAACAACTTAGCTACCCATCCTTAAATCAGGAGAACAATGTTCTGCTCTTGAGTATCTATTTTTTTTACTCAGGCAGCTCTTGAAACTACTTACAAAATACATGCAGTTGACAAGAACAGTGGAACAAGTTCCACTTGAGTAAATATGTATTGAATTTAAAGCACTTTACAAGTACAAGCAAGTCATAGAGAATGAGTATCTTCAAAACCACATTTTCTTTAACTTAGAACAAAGTAAGCATTTGAACAGTCCAAGAGGAACATGGCATATTGTGAGGAAAGCTAATTTACCTTTCACTGTGAGGTGCTGTACAGGTACTGTGCAGAAGTGTTCTTTTCCCAGATTATGCAAGCCACCTTGTCCAAATGCAGGTGCCTCCCTGTGCACAGAGTTGTGCCTTTCTCACAGCCCCTTAGTTTTGCAGAGAGATCCATGTCCTATTGCTTCTTGTTAGCTTACGCAAACAAAAGCAATGAACTAACTACTGCACACCATAGAAACAGCCTAGAGGGTATATTTTAAATCCTTCAGGTACTAGTGGTGCTGCATTTTCTCTGGCAGCAGGGCTATTTCAGCAAGTTTCTCAGCTCTGTGAGGCAGTTTGTTGTCCCATCAGTCTGCAGATAATGGAAACCTACCTTAAATGGCATAAAAGGCACTAAAACAGCTGTCAAATCAAAGAAAAAGAAACAGTTCTTCATGTGTTGTTTTTGTTTGGTTGGTTTTAAACCAGGATGATTTGACTGTTAAGATCATTATGCCCTTGGCCTTTCTGCATTTCACTAGTATGCAAACAGCATGAATTCCTGAGTACTCAAAGGGTGAAAAGACTATCAGTTCATTTGGTCTGCAAGAAGGAAAGTGGAAGGATGTTTTGGTCCTACAGGTATAGAGACTTCAAGCCAGGTTAATTCCTTAATAACATTTATTGAGATGATGCACATAAAAAACCCCCCTTAGCTTTAATTAAGCTGCATATTATGTTTTCTTAAATATTTTATTAAATAAATAATATTTGAGGTAATAAAAAAATCATTCTGGAATATAATAATGTCTCAGGCACTGAGGGAATAGAGTATGAAACTCATTAAAATGTAGTTATTGAGATATTACCTTGTTACTTGCATTTCAATACTTTATCTTGTAGGTTAAAGAGTTCTCAGTGATAGTTATTGGAATTTGTTTTAAATTAGTCCCAGAAGGGTTTTCCTTGTATTCCCTTTATAAAAAAGTAGATATTAAATATTTCAATTACAATAATTCTGAAGTTTAATATAAATTCAAGAAAGTTAAAAAATATCAATTTCATTTCAGGAAAGTTTCATGTCCACTAAATTTAATACATATTTCTCCTTCATTCAAGAAGACTGAATGAAGAAAACAGTAATTTTACTATTTATACAGTGGAACAAATTGCCAACACTTGTACTAGACAGTTTACCTAAGGAAGTACATAAAGACAAAAACTAAGCTTTTGTTTAAAGTTCAACTTTTATATTGAAATATCCAAGCTGGAATAACCATGAGACATGTCTGGGTAAAGTATGGAGCCTCCTAACCTAAGAAAGAGGAGTTAGCATAAACACAGAGGTTACCAGGTCATATTCTCTAGACCCTTGGACAGAATCCTACAGAGGTAGGTCCATTTCTGGCAGGTCAGTCCATCACATTTTAGAAGTACTTAGGTGTCTGTGTCATTGTTGACTGATTTTTCTCTATGTTTTGGCAAATTTAAAAATGAATTCAATACTGCAAACGAATGTATTACCTAGCATGTTTACCTGTATATTCAAGGTCAAGGCTCCTCACTGAGTTTCCTAAGTATTAATAACAGAGCTATGAACTTTCAGGTGGCTTTTTCATTCAACTTTTACTGCTTCTGATGATTAGATTGAATGAACTATTGACCATTGTTCCATATTATACAGCTGTTCATTATGAGATTTACTGACCTTTATTTGCTATTATTATTTAAGAAACTTTGGAGCTTTATGTCAGTTTCTGATGGCAGTTTTTGTCCATCAAACTAGTAAATATAAAAAATTTCTCATAAAATAAAAAGCATAGGCACTGGATTTACAGAAATCAAAAAAAAAAAATCAGGAAGTTTCTGGTCTATGGGTTAGCAAGTAATGCAATCAAAACAAGGCTGTAAATCCAGAATTACTGAATTGAAACCTAATGGTGCATTCTAGCGAATAAAATCATGCTTACATTTTACATTAGGACTTCAAGTAGATATGGCCACAGTACAACCTTCAGTGTTACGCAGAAATATTGAAAATAGGTCTAAGTATCTCTCTGCTATCCATTAGTTTGCAGTACAGATGCTAACAAAGCCTTATTTTTCACTTCAGTATTACTTCATTTCAGGCTCAAACCTCTGTGCATTACAATGCCATCCTGCTTTCTTTTCTGCAGTTTAGTCTGCAAACAAGAGACAAAAATGTTCAGAGCAGCAGAAAAGGTTCTTCCAATCTTTCAATAGCTTCTCCAAGGACAGTTAGCTGAAATACATAAATAATTGAACTGTGGTAGCAGAGATAAACTCCATCCTGTTTTGATTGCTGAGGCCACAGCAACAGCTTAGCAGAAAAGACAATGCCAGGATCTCATTGTGCCTCCAGATCAGGTCAGCACAATCCTAAAGGTTCCTTCTTACAACTCGGGATTGTTGTGACCCAGGTGCAGCACAGAGCACTGTGCCTTGTTGAACCTCACACAATTGACATCAGCCCTTTGGATACAGCATGCAGATCTCTCTGCAGAGCCCTCCTGCCCTCCAGCAGCCAACAGCCCTGCCTGATTTGGTGTCATCTGCAAACTGAGGGGACACTGGATCCCCTTGTCCAGATCACTGGTAAAATACTGAGCCCTGGGGAGTACCATTGGTGACTGGCTGCCAGCTGGATGTAGCTCTACTCACCACCGCTTTCTGGGCCCAAGCAGCTGGCCAGCTTTTTACCCAGTGTCCAAACCATGAGCAGCCAGTTTCTCAGGAGAATGCTGTGGGCAATGGTGTCAAAGCCTTTACTTTGATTTACAAAGCACGGTCTGTGCTGCACAGAACTATTGTCCATGCCTATTTGTCTTCTTCTTACCACCCCTAACGCTCACCTCCCTGCTCTCACTCCTCTGTGTTTTTTGGGCACTCAGCCCTTTGCAACTCACTCTGGTCTACAGCTGAGCGCAATTAAAATCTATTTCTCATAGAACATTGGGCACCCAAAGCTGCATATAATTGCTAAGCAGTCTTTCAGCAAATGAGCCTGAGGGCTCAGGTCATCCTGCAGAAACCTGAAACGACAAGGTGGAGACAGCCAAAACTTTGCTCACAGTAGTGTTCTGTGTATGTCTTGGATTGTGTGAGCCAGGAGGGCCAAATCTCCCTGTCCTCGGTCTTCCAAGGCTCACCTTCATGTGGGCTGACATGTTAGGGACAGGATGCTTGTGTGTCTAGTAGCCTGGACTAGAAAAATAAGCATCTTCGACAAGTAGGGAGAAAAAAGGTCTAATGTTGTGAAAGGTGTCCTTGTCCCTTTACAGGGCAAGGAAAGAGGTGGTGGGGTTATACTTGAGGAGATTGGTCAGGCTTAGGATAGATGATAAGAGGAGCTTGTTGGACATTCATAAAGACTTTGTTGAGTAAGTATTTTGTTCTGTAACAGAAGCGAAGTCATTTTCTGTATCATCCAAACAAGATTGTATGTTGTTTAATGACACAAAAGTCTCACATAAATGGAATCTCGTATAAGATACAACAAAGCCTGATTTCAGGCTAAACATTAGCCTGTTTTAAAAGATGTATGCCCATCATCAAATTTTTATCATTTTAGATAAATGGGTAAGTACAACATTTCATACTCTTTATCTGTGAGGCCAATGTATAAACCTCCAATTCAGACACCTAAATGAAATGGTCAGATTTTCAAATGTGTTATTCACCCATTCCCAGGCAGCACATTTCAGAATAGGACCGTGCCATTTAACTGTAACAGAGCAGCCAATCATACAAATAACTACAGTTTTTCTCAAAGCAATGTGAATGCTGCCATCTAGCTATACAATATCAGCATATCTCTAGTCCAGTTCTGCTAGACACAAACCATTTCAGTTTGGAATAGAGCAGAATAGAGATACAAAAGTTCCAATGACATTTCTGTCAATTAAAAAAGCTGACTGCAGCATTCATTATAAAAAATATAGTATTATCAAATACTAATTTAACAGCAAACTGAAAGGATAAGAACAACAAGGTTAAAATTATTGCATCTGATGGTGAACAGGCCTTGTGAACGATGTATTTTACAAATGCAGGATTTTATTTTTCAAAGGTTTATACATGCCTTCAGAAAACTGGACTTAATAATAAAGTTTAAAGTACACATATGTAAACTGAAGTCCAGATCCATTTCCCAGTTTAAGATTTATTTACCGAAGATCTGCATTTCTACAAAACACTTTGTTTAAGAAATATCCATTTTGTTATGTTTGATCATAAACTGCTTGGAAGTGTTTATGTAGTGTCAGCTGAACCCTCAGTATTCTCACAGTACTGTTTGAGTTCTGCCATGGCCATATGGAGGCACTTTGGAATGAATATCATTGCACACTCAAGATGTTGATCAACCAAGCATCCCTCTGAACACCTCTTTGGGTAACCAAAGAGAGAGCAGACACGTGTACAGGACTCATCCTGATACTGCGAAGGCCATGGGTGGTCTCAGCACGTAGACTTGGGAACTACACGAATTTTCACATTTCATCCAGAGCATTATATACAGAGTTGGACAGAGCCAGACTGCCAGACTGCTGTTTGAGTTTGCTCAGTAGATAACTACAATCACTCTAGTTGAACTCCTGCTCATCAATTTGAGGAGCTTGTATTTCAAAACAGAGATATATGACTCCTTCAATTATTTTTCTAGGTGGGGAAAACGAATGTAATTATAGGACAGATATGCCACCTAGTTAAACACATGGTCTCTAAGTACAAAGCTGTTGGGAAAGCTATCCACTTGCCACCTGAGGAAAAAAAGATGTGCTTCATCTAGCACACACATAGTGAGACTCCAACTAGATTGTGAAATTTATCCAAAGACAGACATACCTTAAACATAAGAGGAGAGGAAATCTACATAAGCAGATGTTTTTAATCTAGTATTTAATATAACCGTGCCAAATAGGACACAAAACATGACAAATATCTTTGCATAGGATCAGTTCATAAAATCCTCTAGTCTAGAAACTGGCCAGTACCAGGTTCAGCAATGGAAGATGCAAGAAAACATGGTGTTATTTACAAACTCACAGCCCTCAGGCCCATTCTAATTTAAGCAACAGGAGATAGGTCTGAACTTCAAATTGTGAAGAGCTGAGACTACAAGAAGATGACGCAGAACTTCCATGGGCAGGGTCACAGATTGCCTCATCTAAATCATGGAGAAAACAGATGTTCCCCCACATCATCTGTAGCAAAATCTTGATGAAATTTATTCTTACATACCACATACATGTCACATCTTACATATTACAAGGCCCTAATTCTGCCAATGTAATTTTATAAAGTTTGCGTTTATGTGCATTTGTACACACACACGCTCTCACAGACACAGCTAATTAGAATTACAGCTTCTTATTAAAAGAGAAAGAGACTACATGCAATCAAATTACTAACTCCAGTCATCACAAAGGCAAAGCCACTTGGACATTGAATAACATGGAATAAACGACAATTTTACTGCTGCTATATTTAGTTTTCAGTTTGACATATTAGTGCTTGATTGTGGTGTGAGCCACAGTAACCAGAAGACAGAAGAGAAGTTAGCTTTCATGTTCCCAGAGAAAATAATTTATGGTGAAGTGCTATCAACATGCAGACCTCTGTTTCTCCTAAACATCAAGAGTATTAAAAAATATGTTTAATTATGGATTAATTATGAGATGCACTGCTTTCTAACTCTGCACTTTCAATCTTGCATTCTTAATCTCCTGTGTAGCCTTCTACTCTCTTCAAAAAACCTGCAAAACAACAACCAAGAAACCCAGGATAAATGTCATAATTCAGTATTATTTATTAGCTGTATACAGTTTCACTCCTGCACTTATGAAGTGCAAAGTGCCTATCAAAGAGTTTTGTGGTGCCCAGCTTTGCTGTGGTCTGTCACAGCACCCATAAACCATCCAAGAGAAGAGCTTTGTTACCACTAGTTTTACAGAGCCAGATTTTTTCCCTGGTCTTTCCACTTCTGACCATTTTTGTCAACTCATTTTATGTATTGCTGAATAAACAAACTGATCTCCCAGTCAACTTAAGCTGGCCCATCATCTGTCTCTCTCATTCTCTCATTGCTGTCCCCATTAGCAGACCCTCCAAGAGCACATTGATCCTTTTCCAGAAACATTTTCCCAAGGCTGAACTTGAGGACCATGTTTGTATTATCTCTGACAGTCAGGAATATTAAATCTGGGGTCCCATAAAATGGTCTTGATTTCCTGTGCTTGCTCTGTAGGTACAACACAAGAATACAACAGACTGGGGAGAGAGCATTTAGTGATTACACACATGCAAATAATTGCTTCCAGCAAAAGGCAGGAAAAAACCTTGCAGAAGGTGTCAGCAGCCTGGCACATGGCCAAATGCAGTGCACAGATGCTGTCTGGACCTGGATCTGTTTTATTGAACTAGAGCCTCCTTCTTCCCAGGGTAGAACCTGGTAACAGCCAGGTTATTCCATCACCCTTTGGGACTGGCCATCCCAGATGGGATCATCTCAGGAATTAGGTGCCTTTCCAGATGTTTCATACTTGTCTGCTCTAAGTGCATTACCCCTGCTTGTAGCCCAAGGCTGTCAACACTGCACAGAGATGTTGAAGATGTGTTCTTGCACCTTAACAAAGTGCCAGTTCAGTCTGAGGTCAGTGGCTGGCATAATTTCAAAACGGTGCCATATTACCTTTGTCAGACAGCTCTTATTGCTGTTTCCTTGCTTGGCCTCAGGATATTTTTTCTGCAAACGATTATGGAGTTTGAAGTCAGAAAAAAAGGTAATAATCACAGTGAGATCATCTATTCATCTACCACAAAAGTTTTTACTATTGTTAGAAGGGGTGGAATAATTACATATTCCATTGTATCCACACAACAATGGTTTATTGTATTTCCATCAGCGATTAGGGGCTGCTGACTTAAAGCATTCTGTCTATGCATCCTGATTCCCATCAGATGTGTAATCAGGTTCCAGTTGTGATAAATAGGTATGATTCGTGCTAATAAAAATTGAAACAGTAATCAATATTGATACAGTAATTAATATTTGAGAATAATAAAACAGTTAATTGTTAAAAGTTCTAATGCCAAAGAAGAGAGGGAAAGGAGGGGCTCCACCCACCCCCCCTTCCCAGCAGATGTTCTCAAGAACCACAGGAAAGAAGCTGAAGATACAGTTGCTAAAAATGACCAAGAACCTGGTTGGGTCCAAGAAAATGCTAATTATAAGGGACTTATTGCTTTGATATGTAGATGCAGTGATATGTTAGTCTTGGCTTACGCTGTACTGGCTTGGTGCGCATGTGTAACCCAAAGGTGAATTAAAGGACAACGAAGAAGACTACAGGGCCTTCATCAGTGACGACCCCCAAAGACTTGTGCGACCACCAAACTGAGTGGTGGCGCATGCATGGTAAAGGTGGTAATGAAGGCGGAGACAGAAAAGTGACGAACCGAAAATAGGAGGAGATGGCATTGACACATGGCATATAAGGGGTGACTTTTACTTGGCAAGCTTGTACGTGAAGTGGCAAGGCTCAAGAACCCTGCCCTCCATACCCCGCGGTTGTTTTTGCTTATGTGCTATTATTTGAACCAAATTGTCCCTTGTTTATACATTTTATAAACTATTTAATTAAAATTGTTACTACTTTTAATATTGTTTGGCCTTTTGGGATAATTGGGCAAACATAACACAGTTGTACTGGCATTTGGTGTCAGTCAATGAAATTTATTTGCACACAACTATGTGGTTTGGGAGAATTCTCACATCATTTTTACTCACAGCCTCACTCTCCCAGGTTTGTTAGCATTTACAGATCAGTCTGAGATCCCTCAATGATTTTACTGTTTGTGATGCTTAAGTAGCTTAGAAAGATATATACATGCCTATATACCTTAATACAGATATATTCACAGATAATGCCTAGCTTGCACAGAACTTTATATTATTAAAGTATAAAAAGGAGATATTTGGGGGAAATTTTATGAAAGTGCAGACGAAAATTAAACAAGCCCACAGTGGATGTTAAGATTGAAATCACTAAAGATATAGTTTTTACAAATGACGTTGAAGACGTGCAAAAAAACCACACAGTTTAAAATTTGCAGATTCAGGTGAGGCAAAAGCAGTTTATTTCTATAGCTGTAGGAGGGAACATGTCATGGTAGTAATTCAACCCTCAGTCTAATTCTGATTTAAAGCAAAAGTACTGGGGCTTATACAAATTCACAAGAGATACAAGCTGCGCTGTGAGGTGGGGGGTGATACAGCAGAGCAGTGTCTGGTGGAAGGAAAGGCTGTCAGGGCACATGTGCCCAAGTGCTCCTATAACAGCTCAGAGCACAGTCTTGGTACTCAGCTGTCCAGCTCACCCCTCCCTTGCTTCTGACACTGCTGTGCCCCTCATCAACTTCTGGACTCGCAAGGTCTGCTCCCAAAAACAACGTTGGCAAAGGTACCCCCTGCATGGTTAAAAACCTTTAAAAGTCCTTCTGTTGTCTTGTGGCCCTGCTTCAAAAGAGAGTGTCACTTTTTGTCATAAAATAATTCTTTACTTCCTTGTAAGCTTTGCATATACAGGCATAACATAATCCAGTAATATCTGATCTGCCATCTGCTTAAAGAAATGTTTAGGGCCCTCTCCACCATCCCAAACCCTTATCTGTCCACACACTGCTTCACGTGCAAATATTGTCCTCACCGCGGTTTGGAAAGAGGAACCCTCTCTGATTTGTGGACAGCTTGTCTCTCATCATCACTGCTGTTCCGAAAGAGGAACTCTCCCTGGTGTGTGGACAACTTTTTCTCTTTGAGGCTGCTCTCTGCTTCTTGTCAGTAGGAAAAGAACTGAAGAGCAGGCACATGAAAAGTTGGCAATACAGAATTCCTAGAAAAATGTTATGCTAGAAACCTCAATGTGTGACAAATTTCCAAAGATACTTGGGAGCTAAATGAATCTTAGAGGTAAACCCACCTACCAAAGGGCTGGGCAGGCTGCCACTATGTAAAGTCAATATTTACTATGAATTTCTTATGATCTGTGGTCCTGAGTGTGTTAAACAATGAACACAGTCATATACAGACACAGTACCTCAGAAAGCAAGTTAGTGAGCCATAACAGGGCTGGAACCTAGCAATTCTGGAAGAGATAGCACAGATAAAGAGTCATGCACCATGGAATGCACCTTTGCTAGATCTAACCAGGCTAGAAATTTTCCACTTGAAAGTCAAGCTGCAGAAGAATTTTAGCATTGATGCTCAAAGCTGCAAATCAGTAATATATGCCAGATTATATCCAGTAATTTGAGCAGCTGTTTCAATGAACAGTTGGAAGTTTGACTGAAAACATGAGTGTTCATGTTCTAAGGAAAGTGCTGGATATTTAGCGAGATAATTTTTCCTTTTGTTTTTTCACAGCACCAGTGCACAAGTTCAGCTACCCCTTCCCACAACCCACGACTTAGGGCAACAACCAGCTCCAGCTTGCCCAGGCTGGTAAATAAGTCTCACCTGGAGACAGCCACCTTTGGAAGAGCAACCTTGCTCAGTGCAGCCTGCCTCTTTGGCACAATTAGACCAACAGTCAAAATGAAATGTGAAAACATGACATGAAAGTGGAGACTTCAGAATGATAGCTTTTGGGTCTTATTTTTCCATTTTTTGTATATTCATACTGACTCCATAACTAGAATTTGGGCATATGTGCTTCTGTACACACACAAGCACCTAACTAGAATTACAGATTCTCAATAAAAGATGAAGAGATATATGGATTTAAATTACTAACTCAATACCTCTCAAATGGCAAAGCCACTCAGCTACTGAAAAACAACGGGGGAAAAGCCCCCTTGGTAACACTAGGGGTATACATTATTTTTCAGTTTGATGTGTTGATCATAGATGGTGGTGAGAGCCACAGAAACCAGAAGCCAAAAGAGAAAGGATCTGCCATATTCCAGCGAAATTACTTGATAGTGAAGTGAAATCAACATGCAGACCTCTGCTCCTCCCAAACATCAGGAGCATTAAAAAAAAGAGAAAAAAAAAAAAAAGGAAGTAAGAATACTGTATGAGACGCGCTGCTAACTCCGCATTTCCAATTTTGCATTTTTAATCTTCTGTAGAACCGTTCCAACCCTGCCTCCCTAAAAACCCCAAAACAAAACAAACAACAACAAAAACCCAACTCACAAAAACAAACAAACAAGCAACATTCAAAAATACAAAGAGACAAACAAAAAACAGAAAAAAAACAACACCAAAACCAGGACAAACTGCACACTTCAGCGTTCTTTATTAATTGCTGAAGCTCCGCCCCGGGCTCAGGCCGGCCCGCGCCGGGTGACGCCACAGCCGCGACCCTTCGGGCCCGCCCGCTGCGCCTGACCCGGGCGGGGGCGGTGGCGCAGGCGGGGCCGGGCCGGGCCGGGCAGGGCCGGGCCAGGCGGGGCAGGGCTCGGCGCGGTGTGGAGGCTCCCGGCTCGGTGAGGCGGGCGCGAGGTCGGGTCTCGCCGGGCTGTCGGGGGTCCCTGCGGAGCCGGGGGGCGCTGGTTGTAGCGGGGCGGGCAGGGGGAGGCACCGGAGTGGGCCGAGGCCGGGCAGCGGCCGCCGGAGAGCCGAGAGTCCCCGCGAGCAGGTGGTGGGAGGGAGAGGCGGGGAGGGCCGGGATCTGGGCAGGTTGAGGTGACCCTGGTGGTAAATAATGTATTGAATGTTTTGAGGGGTTATTTGTCAGAATATTTCGGAAAGGTGCTCCTTTTATTTTGTCTTGTTTGTTTTGTTTTTAAAGGATTCGTGTCAGACCGGTGTGAGTTTCTTGAATCTGCTGAAACGTTGGTAGAGATCCGAAACCGGCAGGCACACATAGCTAATGAAATAGTATTAAATAGCAGTCTTACATAACACTGAATTTTCCATGACGATCTTGCAATGTTTTGGAATGGCAGTACGATGTCTTTGTACTTCGGTGCTGCGGAAAGCGTCAGTGCCGGGCAGCGCAGCTGCGAGGTGAAGGGCATTGTCTGCCCTCCTGGTTCTGTTCTCTGCTTTCTCTTTTAGAGAAGTGACAAGTAGGCACCCGGGGCCTGAAAGCTCTGTGGTGACAGCATGTGATGGAGGTGCAGACCGAGGAGTCAAGAAGGAAGCTCTTTTATTTGGACAGAAATAATCTTAAAGCAGCAGTAGATGAGGAAAATTAGACGTGCTGAGTGAATGTAGGTGCTGGGATACCAGCCTGAGAAGAAGGTGTAGTTTGAAATGTCGGAGGATGGCAGTTTACTGAAGTGTTTGGTAATTTTGAGAGGAAGAATTACTTTAATAGCACTAACTCTTTCTGTTGTCTAGTCTGTGATATTATGTAGTATGACAATTTTTTTTCTTTCCTTAAAAACTAGGAGTAGGCCACCACTTAATGAAGAAATTAAAGCTTCTTTAAACAACCTAAATAAGCTAAAAGCATAAAAAGGTAAATTTCTTAGCTAGTACTTGGCTTGTACTAGTTTATAGTCTAGATACCATTTAATTCTTTCAATTCTTGAAAGTTACTAATACTTTCTTACTTGCTCTTTTCATATAGAAATAAGGCTTAAACAGTTGTGTTTGCATGGTACTTCTTAGTTGGTGGCTGAGAGAAAAACAGTTTTACAAATAAGAAGAGCTCTTGGATTACAGGTGTTTTAGTTCGGGGTTTTTTTTAATTTTATTTGCATTTTCCTCCCCTACTCTCCTTCAAAAATAGTGAGTTAGCAAGTGTATCTGCCTCTGTCAGTCAGGCTGTTTAATCCTCTTAATAAGCCTTAGACTTCATGTTTACAGTCTAGCAGTGAAATCCACCGTTGACCTGTATTTTTCTTAATATATTCTTTTTAATGGAGTGGACTTTCCTGCTTCAGAGGAAGGATGGGTGAGAGGGTAGCTTACAATATCAAACTAAACTCAAGTTTCATTGTTGCACTGTAGCCTCCTTTGGTCAAGTCACTTAAAACCACAGAGTATATCTGTACTGATAGAAGAAGAAGGGCTCAAGTGCTCGACTGATCTGTGATTATTTACAGTGCCCTTTGGCTCTTGCCTCAATTTTGGACTGTCTTTCTCTCAGACAAAGTTCCTCTGAATCTTAATTAACGCTAAGTGGTACAGATCTGAGCTGTTCTGAACAGGCCATAGGACCAAAGATTAGCTGGCAGTGCTCTCAGTATTGTAATACACATTATCCCATTCATTACAGCTTTAAAACAGAGGAAATGAGATTCAGCATTATACAGGAGTGGATTACTCCTGTAAGAAGTATTACAGGAGTAAATATTTAAATATATACAGATAAATATTAAAACATGCAGGACACTTAAATGCTATATTAAGATTGTACATTAAAAAGTGAAAAAGTATATTCCTTGGATATGATTAGATTGCTGTTTAAATGTTCTCTTGCAGATAATATTTATTCTTGTGTTGTAAGGGAGCAATTAGATAAGCTTATTTAATACCATCCATTATTTTGTATTAGTTGTAAACAATTACTAAGAAAGAATGAAATTTTAGTTCATGAAAGAATGAAAGTTTAGTTAAATGAGAACTTTTAGTTCTCACATGTTTAGCTTGAAATCCACTGTGATGTCCTTCCTCCATTTCCAAGTGCACTGCCAATCAGATGCATTATTTGGAGGTGACTGTGCTGCACATGTACTGCAAACTTGGGATGTTTCAGACAATCAGAGTTCCTGAGCCAGCTTTTGTGGCTGTGCTGTGCACCAGTGTCTGTGGACACTGATGGTGCTGACATGTCCATTTCCTTACAGAGCTCTTCCAGTATCATTAAAGACTGAGCTTTAGCAAGAACAGTGCTGTTGTCAGTATGAGAACTATACAGTGAAGAGTGAATGAATTAAATAATGAGTTGAAATGTAGTTAGTATTTTACTTGATGCCACTTCTTGTTATATGCTAACAATCACTAGCAAAAGGATTATTTGAAACCTGTAAAGTATCTTTGCATTAGCCTCACCCAGAAAAAAACCCCAAATCAATAAACATGGGTCAAAGGGGACTTGTACTGCAATTGTGCTCACACAAATGAATCATTTACTTCAAGCCTTGAGAAAGGACTTTATACAGGCTTGGGGATACAGGCACAAAAAATCTTAAATCACTACGTTTTGCTCAATAGAGAAGTAAATGGTGATGATAGATTAAACTTGTCTGTCCTTCTCAGTCTTCTAAATATTTTCTGTGTTTTAAGAACCTACAATTCTCAAATCAGAGTCTTTACTGTTAAATTGGTTTTCATCTTCATACCCTAATTAAAAGGAAAAGTGGATTTTTCAATAGTAAGTACAAGTGTTGACATACAGTGGTGTGCTTTGCCTGTCACCACGTTTTTCTGCTGTAAGGATCCAGCTATATTCACAGCCTTGTAAGGAGTTCTTTCCAATTGCTTTTACTCTGATTGTTTGCTGTTGTGCTGGTCAGGAGCATACTCTTAACTTCCAAAGCTGATGTCCTTGGTGGTTAGTAAATACACACTTATGCCAGTGTTCTTTAAAGATGCTGAGCCTCTTGGCAACAAGTGACTGCAGTCAATCAGCAAACTCTCCTCTAGCCCAAAATTTGCTACATGATGGGCAGTGAACGTGGTGGCTTGAGCTGCTGCTGACCCACTCCACTGGGCTGCCTTCACTGTTTTCTTCTGAGCTATGTATCTGTTGTGCTGAAACCACACATCTTGACTTTATGTGAAATTGGATTCTGTAGCATCATAAAAACAGATGCCTCCCAGATTACATGGCACTTCTGTTGTGTGACTGCAGATGCACCAGTTACCTAAATGCTCTCTGCATTTTCGTTATAGAGTGTGGGAGCAGAACACAGTATTCTTTGCCTCTTTAAAATGTTTTCATGACCTGCACTTTGTAAGTTTCTTTGTTTTTGTTGGAGTAGAGGAAGGATATTTTCCAGATTTTTTTTTTTTTAGTTTCTTGATAGTGTAAAACAAGAAGAGACATTAATTA
Source organism: Zonotrichia leucophrys gambelii (assembly GCF_028769735.1). Taxonomy (NCBI): domain Eukaryota; kingdom Metazoa; phylum Chordata; class Aves; order Passeriformes; family Passerellidae; genus Zonotrichia; species Zonotrichia leucophrys. The sequence goes on from NC_088169.1 coordinate 66,636,455, forward strand.
AACTTAAATGTAGGTACTATTTCAGGATTTTATTACAAGTTTGGATTTAATTATTTTTTCTTTCCAAGTAATTATTTATTATTACTGATCTCCTTTCTTCTTTTCACCCATTATATTTGTAGAGACTAATCCAATCTCTTAGCCTTTGTTGTATTGCCTTGGTAAGCCAAACCTACACCTTTCTAGGGAAGAGTGATTGATTCATCAGAGAAAAAACCTTCCCACCTCTTCCTCTTCTGGCACAGTTTCCTTGGATGTGGCTCAGTGTGTGAATTCTCACCCAAGCTCTGTACCTTGGTGTTAATGCTTCTGCCCACATAGTGGACGTATTTTCAGTTTTGCACTTTGTATTTTACTTACCCCCATGTTTTCTGTGGCTTAATATCATTGTGATTGACAGATGTCTCCTTTCTTTCAACTCCCTTACTGCAGAGAATCATGGTTTTGCTTGAAAATATCTGCTCTTTAATTTAATACAGTATCCCATTTTTGTTCGATCGTTATTCTCTTCTAGTATAATTGCCTGCATTTCCTCTCAAGGCTGCCAACAATAAAACCCAAACCAAACCCAAATTCATTGGAATTAATTATTTGTATTTCCTGTGTTTGGCCAAGACCGACAATCTGTGTACAGTTAAAACAATGAGTTAACAAATTTTAGAATTCAAACAAGCCTGCTGGATTCTTTTCCACACTTCAGCTGAAATACATCAGGCATTTTGAGGAATGCATTCTGAAACAGACTTAGAATCTGCAAACTTTTGTACATGTTGGAACTTCCAATTTTTTGCACTAGGGGTGCAAGGATTGTAAAACACCAGTTGCCTTTTCTCACTCTATAAACACTGTAAAGGAAATAAGTAATTCCATGTTTTTATTTTGTAAAGCACAGCTTTAACTGTTCAAAGTATATCACAGTTTTGTTTGTTGATGTTAGTTGATCGAGATCTAAAAACCTGTTGAGTGCTTTCTCTTAAATTATTAAAATGGAAATATACTGTTTGAAAGTTCAGCCTTTATTTAAAAAGACAAAATGGTAACTGAATTTTTTAAAACCTTAGAGATGTTTTTGGGAAAGTTCAATTTTTTTTAAAGTTAGTTGTTTATTCCTCTTGTTTGCTACTGATCTTGAAGATGAAAAATTTAGTATCAGGCACGCCCATGTTCTTCTGATGTTTAATTATTAAGAAATAAATATCTGTGATGCAACTATATTTGATGGTTTTAAATTCCTTGCTGTCTTGGAATCATGTCAGCTGAATCTGAATGTTATTAGGAGATAACATATCAGACACTGTTCCAAGCAACTAGATAGATTTCTGCTAATACAGGCAGTAGGGTCATCATTAAGAAGACATTTTATTCTAAGGTAAACATTGTTTGGCTTTCTCTCTATATATTCTTATTGATTTTTATTCCAATTTGCAGTAATGGAACAACTGCCGGATCCGGTTATGCAAGCAGATGCAAATATTAAAGCCATTAATGAAGAGTACAGGAAAGCCTTTATTTTTATCAATAAAGGACTGAACACAGATGAACTGGGTCAGAAGGAAGAGGCAAGAAGCTACTATGAGCAAGGGCTTAACCACTTGCTCCGAGGAGTTAGCATTCCATCAGAGGGTCCTGAGTGTGCAGGGTCCCAGTGGGAGTCTGCCAGGCAAATGCAACAGAAGATGAGAGAAACCCTGCAAAACGTTCGTGCTCGACTCGGCAGTCTAGAGCAAAACACCCCACCAGCACAAGCATCTCCTGCTATGATGGATACCCCTCCTGGGGTGCCCAAATTATACCCCTCCATTCCTTCCAAAGAAAAGCCAGAAAGACCCCCTCCCCCTAATTCTCTGCTTGTTCCAAGTCAGTTGCCTGCAGCAGATGGAAGTGTTGCAGCTGTGAGTCAGGGGCAAATTCCAGCTATGAGTCCATCATCTGCAAAACCTCTTTGTCTGCCAAATGAAGCACCTCCTGCCTATACTCCTCAAGCTACCAATGGCCACTTTACTGTGTCCTATGGCACAGACTCTGGGGAGTTTTCTTCTGTCAGTGAGGACTACTACAACAACAAATGTACTCAGCCACCTCCCCTGGAAAACCTGGGAGTGGATGCAGATGAGCTGATCTTGATTCCCCAAGGAGTACAGATATTTTTTGTGACTCCTGACGGGCAGGTTAGTGCTCCTTCATATCCTGGATATCTGCGCATCGTCAAGTTCTTGGATACAGATAGTGAAGCTGCTCGGAATCGTCCACCTGCATTTCTTCAGGTAACAGGAAAATAATTTTCTCCTTTAATTAAAACTGTCATAAAGCTCTAACAGGAAATCTTCTTAGGTTCTTGCTCTTGTGAGCCTAAATGTCCCTGTGATGAAGGATGTTACAGGTGCTGCAGAAATGGTTTTCTGCAGGTACACACTTCTACAACTCTTTCTGTGGAAAGCACCTCTGTGCCTTCCCAAGGTTTTCAAGTGCTCACTGTTCTGGTGAATTCTAGTATGTAAAGGACTTGACTTAACATGTCTTTCCATTTCATAAAATTGACTTGTTTTTTCATGAGAACACATGAAAACATTTTGATTCACCTGTTGTAACAAATCAGGATAAAATGGGATTAGGTGCTACCCACTTCATTGTTAATTAGTGATAAGGTATTGCAGCTACAACTGATAATTTGAAATATGAGAGTCCATGTTAATCCAGACTCAGTACTACAGATAAAAAAGATGCATTATTTGTACTTTTTCAGTCCTTACTTTCTTCATGTGGGCATGGTCTGTAATGAACATAATATTTCTGGTTTGGATTCTGAGTTTGGATCTTCTTGTTACAGCTAAGATTGGCTGGTTTGGGGTCTGCTGGATCTTGATCTGGGGTCTGCTGGTTCAGCTCCACTCATGTTAGGTGTCTTCAACAGTAGGCCAGTGACAGCCATGCATTTCTGTTTGTCCTGTCATATAAACCTGTCCTGAGATCTCCAGAGTGGTACAGGCACTGTGAATCCTGACTTGTTTGGCAGTTCTTTTCATTCGGGCCTCAAGATGAGACCTCAGTTAAGAGAGGACCAGCCTGAATTCTAGTTCTGTGACAATTAATACTTTCTCTATATTAGACTGTCAGAACTAATCAAGAATGATAGTTCCAGAATCACATGGGGATTGTTTTTCTTTTTTCTTTTTTTTCAGGATGGTATAAGGCTTTTTATTTTTCATCATAGAATCATAAAACAGTCTGAGTTTGAAAGGACCATAAAGCTAATTTATTTCCACCCCCACTGTCATCAGCAGGGAACCTTTCACTAGAAGGTTCCACTAGAAACTTTATGGAAAATCAAGCTTAGGGCGTGTTTCAGTATGTTCTGCCTATCTTTCTTTTTAAAATCATCCTTTGATTCCATGTACTTGTTTTTCCTAGGTTTGTGACTGGTTGTATCCTCTGATGTGTACCCAGTCTCCTGTTCTGTGCTGCAATACTGGGGTCTACATGTTCCCCGACACGATGTCCCAGATACCAGGGTCCTACGTGGGAGTAGTGCTGTCGTCAGAACTTCCAGCAGCTGACAGAGAGCTGTTTGAGGATCTGTTAAAACAGATGTCTGACCTACGAATCCAGGTAAATTTCTGGGCAGTCTGTTATAAGCCAATAAGGGAAGGTATAAATCATCAATATATCGTCACATTTACATTTAGTTGTGTAAAATGACAGATTTTTGTCTTGGTGGTAAGCTCATCTGTGAGAAATAGATAAAGTAGCCGTGATAAAGCAGCATTGTAATGAAACTGTCGGTCCTGTGAGATGACACAACAGAAGTTTTAAAATACTAAACTGTAAGCACGGAGTGGAGTTCAAGATCATTTTTTATATTTTCTCTATTTTTCTGAAAGAGACAGGACCCAAAATGAAATTATGTGCTCAGGAGAAAGCATGCTTTTCCTTATGTGTACATGCACATAACTCTCAACGTAGTTTTGATGATGGCATTCTTGGAATATCATGCCCAAATGTGTTTACAGTTCAAAAATGTTAAGCCACTTCAGAGAAGATCTGTGAAAATAGTATGTACTTCAGAAATCTGCCTTCCAATGGGATCTCAAAGTAGATGAATCTGGTGCTTTATTGCAGTAAGATGTTGACAGGTAGAGAAAACAAACAAAAAAAAACCATAGTCTAAAAAATGTGCAATAAAATTCAGTGATTTTTAATAAAGTGGAAAATATTACTGTAAGAGCCCTGGTGCATAATTTCAGAAAGAGTGGTGATCAATAGCTACTTAAAAGATTATAGCATGATTAAATATTTTCATGCAAGAATTTTGTTGATTCACCAAAAGCTGAATTCATTGATGATGAAGGACCAGTTTGGAGCATCCCATGAGGATAGAGTTCTGTTAGGGTATAAATCCTGGTGAGTTCAGCAGGGAATTTCACTAGCACAGGAGGCCACTAACTTTTCTTAAAAGAGAAAAGTACTACAGAACTATGTGATATTCACTCACTGGATAAAATTCTGTCATTTTTCCTGTGTAGAAGTAGTTCAAATTGGATATCTTATTAGTTCTATATTTCCCTAAAACTTTGTGTTTTTGTTAATGTTCCCTGATGCGATGTCACAGGTGCCAGGATCCCATGAGAGAGTAGGGTTACCTTCAGAGCTCCCAGCAACTATGAGAGCACATTTTGAAGATAAATTTAAACAGAGGTCTGGCCACAAAGTCCAGGTAAATTCCAGGACATTCAAAAATCCTGTAGTTGAAAAAAAAAAAAGTCACAGAAATGCATGTTAGAATTGCTGATTTGATTGACAGCAGCTGTGTATGCTGTCCTGTGGTTTTTTTTTTTTTTTTTTTTTTTTTTTTTTTTGTTTGATGGCTTTTTTGTGTTGTTGTTTGGTTTCTCGTCAAACACCAATTCTGTTACTGCAGCCTGCCACATTTCAAATCAGCATATTTCTGAAGTCTTAAAAACTGTGATATAGCACAAGTATTTCAAAGCCTAGTCTGATGGCCATTTAATGTGTCTGTTATACTGAGTTCCCTGTCTTATTAGCGAATCCATTTTTGCTCCTTAGGGTAGATCTTAGAAGTCATGTTGACTGGTTTTCTGTATAGTGTCCCAACCTGTGGCATAACTAAATTACATCTGGAGCACAGTTTGGGTTTTTTAATAAGGTTTTTTTTGTTTTTTACCTATAGCTGTTCCCTGAGGTAATTTCTACTGCTCAGCCCTCAGAGTGTTTTGGTCACATGCTGAAGACATTTCTTGAGCTCCAAGATATCACATTGCTGTCAAACAGTAATGATGATGTAGTACATGCTAGTGATACATTGTTAACCTTCTGGGTAGCAACGTCCTAAGGTTTCATCTATTCTTTCCTGTTAATGTTGGTTTTACTACAACATTCAACATGTGCAATACCCTGCTTTTATATCCAGTAAATATTTCAGGGGAATTTAAGAATTCCCTGTATTAGGAAATACTGTTCTGTATTGTGTATTGTGATCTGCCGGTGGATTTAATCTATAAATGCTCTCATTTACACTCTTCTAGACTAAACAAAAATGTTTTTTCTTTCTGTCATTAACTAGCAGTGTTTTCAGTCTTTGAAATGCTTGAGGGGCTTATTTACTTTTACATTGGACAAGTTCTCTTAACAAAAACTTAAACCTATTCCAATTTTCTTAGGTTTCTGTAATTAAAGTTTAATTATACATTGCCTGTGAGCTGTATAAAGTGATGTTACACATTTCAGAAGTGTTAAGCAGCCTGTGGTAGTGGTTGCTGTGTTTCAATGATTAACATTTACTACAGAAGTAGTAGAGTTTGACACGAAGTAACAAAGGACCTGCTCACCCAGTGTTAAATAAGGGTCAGTATTGTGCACAGTTTGATGTTTTCCTTGGCTGTGCCAGTCTGAAAAAGCAGCAACAGCACACAGCATGAATAATCTCCTTTATTTTTGAATTTGAGAGGAAAGAATGAGGAACAAAACAACCTCAACAGCAGCATTCCTTTAGTGTAGCTGGATTCTCTATCCAAAGACTGCAGTTCCCATGCTGAATAACAAAACAGTTGACTTCTGTCTGAGAAGATAAAAATGAGAGATGGACAGTCTCTTATCTGTTTTGCTGGTGAACAAGTAGTGTAAATTTTCCCTGCTTGTTATTTGGCCATATGGCTTCATTGGCAAGCAAACCATCTCATTGTAGCTGGATGAAAAAAAAGCTAACCTGCCTGATAAGCTTTCTTGGATGTCTAGAATTTTTGTGGAAAAAAATGGAGTGTTAAATTTAGCTTGAGTTTCTGTAAATCAACCCAAGGCATGCACAACTTTAGTATTATTTGACAGTGGATGTGTATGAGCTAAACTAGAAATACTGATGATAGGTTGCAAAGTAGATGCTCAGATGTTTGCTTTCACTTGTCAGCCTTCTGAAGCCTCGAGTGATGCAATTCACTTGCCTCAGACTGTACATATCCAGCCACAACCTGAAGAAGCAGAAGATCAGAAAGAGTTACCAGAATGGAGTGAGAAAGTTGCCCATGGAATCTTGTCAGGTACAGCTGTAATAAGGGGACTTGTGTTGAACAGAAACCAATGTTAGTGACATTTAAACATATTTTCACCTAAATGCATGAGTGCTGATAGAAGCGGAGTCATCAGAAGTAGTTGTGCACTAGTTCCAGTGTTGATCCTCTAAAGGAGGCCTTGATGAGCTTTATAAAAACCACATAGAATATAAATCCATTGCCAACAGTTTGTTCATTGCAAATGAGTTTGGCTTCTCATTTGACTCTATTAGAATATCACCTGCTGGGACTCAAACCACTGTGACAGAACAATTTTACCCCTGTATGAACACATATTGCAGTAGGCATCTGTTGTGATTTCTGCAGATAAACATGTGGGGTTTTTTTCCTCTGAGAACCTTTGGAATATACAGATGACCAACAGCTGATTGTATATGAATCTGCAAGGAGGGCTAGAGGGTTGGGTTTGTATGTTTTCCTGAGTGCTAATAGTATTGAGATGTGCAGTTCTATAAATTCTAACTGAGCTGGTGCTGGCATATCCATGAAAAAACTGAGTATCTGAATTAGGCTGATGTTTGGATGTGGGCTGGCTGTAATAAACTTAAATAAAATGAATGTAAAAAGTGGTGGTGTATGTGCAGAAATTACTGCAGGACTTCTGTGTTGTCCCATTCAGGGGACAATATAATTGCAGACTCCAATGAGGAATGTTTCTAAACCTTCCTGTTTTGCAGAGGCAGAGGAGGGATAGATGAAGGAATCACAGTCCATAATATTGTACATACTAAGAAAAACAATGTTTGCCTTGAAGGTGCATCTTGGGTAAGCTGGGGCCTGATGAAAGGAGCAGAATACACGGGTAAAGCTATTCACAAAGGAGCTTCTAAACTGCGAGAGCACATTCAACCAGAAGAAAAGCCTGTGGAAGTCAACCCAACTGTAGCAAAGGGGCTTCACGTAGCAAAACAGGCTACTGGAGGAGCTGTGAAAGTCAGCCAATTCTTAGGTAAAAATTTCCATCTCATAGAATATAAAATTTTTGTCTTAAATAATAAAAACTTTGTAAAATGCAAGCTGGTTTCTCTAGCCAGTAAACTGGAGGAGTTACTGACTTGATAAAATTCAGAGATCAGTAGTTTGTACCTAGTTATCTCCTGCAAGAGATGTGCTTTAAGTCTAGTACTTATTACTTGGCCTTGAGACATCCTTTTCTTTCCTAAAAGAATAGTCTGTATAGTCTTAAGTTTGCCATGCTTTTGAAAGTTTTAGACAGTTAATTCAAAATGTTGTCTCTTATTTTTTAAAGTTGATAACCATATTCTTTAAACCTCTACTCTGACTGGTTGCTAACATACAGTAACAAGAGAATGTGTGTGTACATATTTTTAAACACACACACCTGAAACAAGTCTATCTAACTATGTATAAATATCAAAATGGAAATGGCCTGGTATTCAGAGATGCCTGGAAACCCTAACAACTCACAGTAACTTAATTTTGTTATTTATTTGCATATAATGTTTATATTTACCATCTAGTGACTCATCCAAGTTTAAAACTAAATTGTGCTGATCTTATATAACTACTTTGAAGGGTTGGAATGCTTGTAAGAAAGACTTCTACAGAAGACAAGTCAGGAAAGAAGCAGCTTGTTCTCTATCTACCAATTAGAGATAACAAAGCAGTGGAAACAGTTTGTTGAAATTTGAGTGTGAGATGCGTATAAATGTCTTTTAAGGCACTTATTATTCACAAGGCCAACGTTACTTGTTTCTTAGGACTTGCAGCTATGTAGAACCTGAAAAATAAAGTTGCTTTGTATCAGTTGGGCGCTTACATGTGGATTAAAGTCTGTCTTTTATATAAGCGTATTTAAATAGAAACATCACTTAAGACTTCACTGAAACTTCCTGTTAATTATGATTAAAGATTTTTAAAGAAGCATGTTCTATGTTCTCACTAAATAACCTGCATACTATTGTTTTATGGTAGTTGAAGGGGTGTGTTCTATAGCAAGCTGTGTCGGAAAGGAGCTGGCTCCACACGTGAAGAAGCATGGCAGCAAATTAGTTCCAGAATCCCTAAAGAAAGATAAAGATGGAAAATCTACTTTTGATGGTGCTCTGGTTGTAGCAGCAAGTGGAGTTCAAGGTAATAAAACTTCCCTACACTTTTTTTTTTTTAAATTACATATTTTTAATGGTAATAACTGAAATAAGCTGATTGTTTCTACAGGGTTTTCAACAGTGTGGCAAGGTTTAGAAAGTGCAGCGAAGTGCATTGCTAAAAGTGTTTCAACTGAGACTGTAAAAACAGTCAAATACAAGTAAGTAACATTTTTAATGTTGTCATCTTCTATAGCACACTGTTACTGTCTCTGAATACTGGCAAGAAAAGCTTATGAAAGTGCAGGGAAGCTACCTGAAATGCCTCCTTTGCTGTAATTATGTAGCATGTGATAAGGTGGTAAGTAACAAGCATCTCTTGTATGCAAAAATCCGAAATGAGGAATTGGAGGAAGTATTTTTTTAGTTCTTTGTAGAAGTATTACAGCTTCAGGCTGTCTTACAAACAATGTTCAGATTTATATCTTTGCTCTATTATGTAATATCATTATGAAAAAAATTTCTGGTTTAAACCTCTGAGCTCTAATCCTGAATTTATGCAAACTTAGCTAAATTTATGAAAAATAAAAGAACCTTGTCTGTCACCAGGTTTGGCTAAAGCAAGGAAGTACAAAAATTAAGAAAATTTTGTAAGGAAATCTAAGATATATATAGCAATAATAGAACAGTCTCACTTGCAGAATAAAGATGTTCTTAGAAGAAGATAGTAGGAGAAGAGAACAATAACATTTGGGATTAAGATGATGATACTGAGTTGATGGAAAGATGAAAGCTGTATGCATGTGGAGAATAATGGAATATATTGAAATAACTGTGAAACATGAAATGCACCCCTCACAAAAAGGGCAGTAGATTTAATAGAAAGTGAAGAGTAAGCAGAAGCAGTTTCAATGGAATTGGTGATAAGTGTAGCAAAAGAGATATTTAAAAGGATTGCTGAAAGTGCATGCAGGCTACAAGCCAATGGTAACAAGATAAACATCAGCATACAGTATTAAGCAGATTGGCATTCAGGATTGTGTTGTGATGCATTTCAAATGGGAGGCTAAATAGCAAAGTTCTAGTCAGGTGTGGTTTATTGCTAATGGTTTTTTTGCAGTAGGAATGTCAGGAGAAATTGTACTGGTACTCATTTCACATAAATTCATGTTAATGTTTTTGTTTTAGATACAAATATAGGAAATACGGAGATCAGCAGAGAACAGACACTAAGAGTGAAAAACAATAAGTAACTACCTGTTGTAGCTAACTGCAATATGATTGAAAATATTTGATATGGAATCTTTAAAATCTATCCTTATAATTAGATTAAAATTTTACATAATCTCCCTTTTGTAAGCTGTTCTTTTTATTTCAGTGACAAAGATGTCTGCCACTCAAAATACCAGTGAATGAGCTAAATTCCACTTAATGGAAACAAAGCTAAAGGAGCACCATCAGTGTCTCTAAATAAAATTTGAAAAAAGGCTAAAATTTAGCTGCAGTACCTTTGTGGATGGAATTTTAAAGAGATGCTCATCATATGCATGTTGATTAGAATGGGTGGGAAAATGTAGCTTCAGAAGTAATGTGTCTGCCAAAGTCCCATGCTACTAACTTTTTTTAAAACTATTTAAATAAATGCAGTGTATATATCTGCACAATTTTTTAGAAAAGAGTTAAAAATTATGCACTTCAGGCAGGCAGACTAAAAAATTAGTTATCAGACATTAGGAAGTTGTTACTCTTACTGTACTGGATAAGCTACAATCGTACTTTAAATGAGGTTACTTATTTTACTGATGCTGTACTAGCTTATGATGTTCCTGATGTGAAAATAATCAAATTGACAAACTAATCAAACTGACAGATACATCTGCTGTGAGATTAATTCTCTGTCCTGCAAATCCAATGTTGACGATTCAAGGCTGTTGCTCTATCAGAGAATTAAAGGAAAACAAAAAAAACCACGAATTCTTTTTATTTGGTCTCATTGTTAGTTCCAACCACACGCTCTGGCTGCTCTACTGATATATCATAGATTTTTTGGATTCTTTGATATTCTTTGCTTCTCTCTATCTTGAGGTCCTCAAAGAGCCTCTTGTCTTGACAACCACAGGGAAAAAGTAACTCTGCTGACTGCTGGGATTCTGATGCTGCCAGGAATACTTCCCTTTGCCCTGGTTTGTCTGACTGCAGAGCTCTCTGGAGAAATGTCTGGCTACCCAGAACAGTTGAAGTTACTGCTCTCACTGTGCTCTTGTCCTCCTTCATTGTGCTCTCTGTGCACAACTGAGTCCTTAGTGTGAGACTGCCAGCTTGCCCACTAAAGCACAAAGAAGCTGGACTCACAGCCCATGGGAGAGAACAAAGGTTTTTATCACTTCATAATTTTCATTGTGTCCTCAAGATAGTTTTGTTGACCCTTTTGGAGTTCTGTATGATGCAGCATTCCAGGTGGGGGTCTCAGAAGAGAAGAGGAGAGGGGCAGAATCGCCTGCTGGCCATGCTGCTTTGGATGCAGCCTGGTATACAGTTGGCTTTCAATATAGAGAGTGTAGGAATTTTACCTAAGAACTAAGGTGAAAAAGGACAAAACCTTTAGTGATTGCACAAAACTTGTCTCTCCTCCCTTCTTATCATTCTATAAATAGGTTTTTACTCTTCAAAATTGGAGGGAAAAAGGGAGAAAGACTGGAAGTGTTCTTGAAGAAAAAGAGAAGGAGCATATTGGTATTTTCAAAGAGCAATTGATCTGATAGAGGAGCAGCCTTTATTCAAATGGCTTCATAAATTCTAATTTTATTCTTTAGACATTTGGGCACTGTGTTTTTGTTTTTTTTTTTTTTTTTTGGAAATACCTGAATTTTGGCTCTCAAAAGAATTCAATGAAGATTAAAATACTAAGTATACAAATCTACAAAACTGTTCTCTTTCCTTAGGTATGGAGAGGATGCTGGTGATGCTACAGACAACGCTATGAATTCTGCAATCAATGTTGGTGTTACAGCATTTAACATTGAAAATATTGGTATCAAATCTGTGGTAAAGAAAACTGCGAAGGAAACCGGCCATGCCGTGCTAGATGAATATAAAGTATTGGATAATGAAAAGAAGGGTAAAAAATGAAAGCAATTAAGTACTTCTCAGAGCCTTACATTACAGATTAAACTTCCTATTTAGAAGTATCTACACTGCTCATCTGACATTGAACATAAGTCACAATGTACTTTTCAAGCAACTGTTACTTAATTTAAAAGGAAAATGTAAAAGGAGGAAGAGTATTTGTAAGAGGAAAAATGAAAGTTGTCACCTCCTTGTTCAGTACAGAACAAGAGGTTTAAACAACTGGATCAGGGCTTTAAGCAACTGGAAGTTTGCAGTTCATATACTTGCATCTTTAAGCACTTTTTCAAAGTAATATATAGAATAATAGATTAATATAGAAATACTATTGTGAGTATTTTTGTAACACTTTATATTTATAAAGAAGATGGTGATACAGAAAGAGTAGGATGGCTAGTTCTGGAATAAGTAAAATTACCAGTTTTGGCTTTATAACTATCCTTAAGCATTAGTTTTACTAATCAAGCCTTGTCTTATTTAATATGTACTACTAATATAAGCATTGTGTTTCATCGTTTCGTAGAGAATTTCTCTTTTCACCTACAAAAAAGCTGATCTTTCCCAAAGTTCATGCTAGGAGAAATGAAAGATGAACCTCAGGTAATTAGATGGCCATTCCCTTTTAAACTTTTTTTTTTCCTCATCCAGCATATAAGTAAACCAAAGATACCAAGTATTTTTTCTAAAAGAGAGTATTTACAGTTCTAGAAAAATGCATTTTCCAGTTGACTTCATAAGGAATATATAAAGATTCTTTGAAATTCAGGTTTTTATGTAGAGAGAATAAGTATGGTTTTGCATAAATTAAAGTATTTTTCTGTGAAAATATTAGAGGGCACTGGGAAGTTCTATGCATTCTGTACTTTTCAGCTGATCCAGAAAGATTGAGATTATATATCATGACCTCATAATGGAAGACTCCTAATGTTTGAACAAATATGTCTATTGGTCATCATCTTTATTCCATTAAATTGATAGTTGCACAAGGGTGTGAAGTATTGAAAAAGATAGTGAAGACAAACCCTTTTAATTAAGAGTTGTGCAAAATAGACACTTCTGTGTAGATTTGTCATCCCATTTGTACCACAGTATAAAATAACTCAAGATGTTAAATCCTTGAGATGCTTTGACACTGCTATTTATTTAACACTTTACTATTGAGTCTTAAAGCTACTACACATTCTAATATTGGCTGGACCTACAACAGGCAGAATGCCAACAACTTGCAACTTTTCTCCATTTCATGTAGATGGAGAAAATAACTATAAATTGTTGGTGGCAAGTGATATTTGTAGAAGATTGAAAACAACTACAGTCTGTTAGAATGGTAATAGGTGCATATTTTGTGGTAGCTACTGCAGGTGTGTGCTTTAAAGTGAGAAATGTGAAAGAAAGGATCTAACCACTTGAAGTGTAACTTTGATTTATGCAATAAAAATAAAATCTGTGCTTGATCTTTTATGATATGAAGCTACTATATGGATCCATAAGTGGAAGAACTAGGACTTCTTCAGAAATAATAAAATAGCAGTATTGGGGTATATATACAGTATAAACAAGCTCATAAACTAGAGCTTAAATATTTCAAACTAATAAGTTCCATCCAAAGTACACTGCAACAATTTCTGTTACTATAGTCTGCCACTTGCCAGCTTGTGTAACCAGTTAAAGATTGCTGAAGACTTAACTAACAAAAACATTTTTTGTTCCTATGAGCTGTATTTACAGTAGGGATATAGGTATTTGTATCTTCTTTCTCCCTCGCATTTCAAGGTTTTGTATATAGCTCATACCGTTCAGTTTCATCTATAAACCATCAAAGCAAAAAGTTGCATTAAAACAACAGTTAAGATAAAGGTGTTACAGCCTTCAAGAGACCACATTGGAGAACACTGAGGAAAAACAACATTTAAATGCCATCATTATCAGGTAGTGGTGTCCTGCTTATCCTGCTGTTGTTCTCTTCATGTGTATGTCTTTCAAAATGGATTAAAACTATTTTTTGAATGATGCCTACCCCATTTTGCAGTTTGTAATGTGATATATCCATGATCTTCCCTTTTACATTGTTCCAAAGTTAAGTTAATTTTCCCAGCTGATAGTATGATGCTTGAACTTACCTCGCTTCCCCTGCCACTTCTTCGGCCCAGGGTAGCACTCCATAGGCTTCTCCTCCATTCTTCCACCATATACAACAGCCTTCTCACATTTACTGCCTTATCTCAGCTCTCCCTTTTTTATATTAACCTCCCAAAACCTCCTGTCTTAGGTTGGCTTTCTATTCATAGCTTGGTTTTGTTTCTTTGAACATCTTTTGATACATGGAAGTCCTCGAGATTTTACTAAGCCATGTAGTGTATTAGCTATTATGTGATTTCCTATGGCATTCTTACTTCCAAATTTATTCAAATACTTTTCTACTACAATATTGGTCTCAAATCTTGTCTTCTCAAGGATTACTTTCAATGATCCCTAAGTCATTCTTAGCTATGGCCATCTCTGGAATTTTCATAATTGTGTAGATATAAACCATAGTTCTTATCTCAAATATAAACCCCTGTATTTGAACAGATTCTTCTAGATTCCAAGGGTTGTTTGATTGGTTTGTTTAATGCTGTTTAAAAACCAACTTGGAATAGCCTGTTTTTAATGTTCCCTGAATAAATCCATAATCCTTTTAAAAGAATTGGTAAACCTATCTTCAACTACAAAAAAACATGCTGACCAGCTTCAGATACAATGATGAGGGTTGGAAGGAGCCCCTGGTCTGTAATCCACCTCCTGCTCAAAACAGGTCTAGTCTGGAGCACAGTACTCTGCCCCAGTTCTGCTCATGTTGTGATTATCTCCAAGGATGGAGACTTCACAGCCCTTCTGGGCAACTTTTACCCAACTCAATATTTCCCCTTATACTGAGCCAAACATTTTTAAATGCGGGTGCATTCTATTGCATAGCCTTTCATCATGCACACTGGAGGAAACTTTGGCTTCTCCCTCTTATTTAGACTTTCCTATTACATAGCTAATTACAGCACTAAGCTCTCCTTAGGCCTTCTCCAGCCTGAACAAAGGCAAGTTCCTGACCTAATGCAGCCCTTGGGACTTATTTGGGAGTCAAAAGCTAAGCACTTCAGCATGTGTTGAACAGAGTGAATGAACTGTCTCCCTCAGGCTCCTGGCCATGCCCTTGTTATGGCAGCCCAGGGGCCCTTCAGTCTTGTTTGCTGTAAGCTGTTGGCAGCTCATGGCAGCCTCTTCACCAGGAAGGCTGTGTCTTCTACAACACTGCATTCTAGACACTACTCCAGCCTTATTGATCCATGGGCTTTACCCATGCCAGATACTGTGCTTTGCACTTGATTTTTGTTGAATTTCATTGGATTTCTCCAGGCTGTACACCTACCTGTGAATGGTCACCCTTTTCCTCCTGCATCCTAACTGCTCCTCCCAACATCATCAAATTTGCTGGGCTGGTGCTCAGTCTTCCAGGTTGTCCATCAGGAATTAAGGGTATTGGCTCAGGTATTGATCCCAGAGTCAAGCAGTCATACTGCTGATCTCCACACTTCAGGCCTGATGGCCCAGACAATTTTCCAGAAGCCTTATGAACCAGTTATCCAATCTAGAATTCACCAATTCAGCTATAAAAGTAGTGTGGGAGACTACATGAAAGTCTTTGGTTAAATCAAAATATACAACATCCACAAGTTTTCCTTTGCCCACACAGCCATTCATCATACCTTAGTTACTGGTGCTACAGAAATAACTTCTTTGTAAAAATCAATTTATGCCTTCAGCAACTGGTTTACCTTGCTTTTAAGTAATTCTAGGTGTTTAATGCCTTTACATATCATAAATACTTATTTAAATACAAAATTCTGTTTTCAGAACACATTGTGTTGTGACCAAGTTTTTTAGCTGTTCTTACTAAAATTTTTGAACTCAACCCATTAAAAGCCTTAAAACAATGATAATGCCTTTAGCAGTATCCATATACCTAATTTTAACCAATTTATTTGGAATAAAGAAATGGAGGAAAATTCTTTAGTGCTGCAAGTGTCATTATGTTACTGCTGTGATTCTTAAAAATATTGATGGTTTGAAGTTTTACACACTGTCCTGGTTTAGGGCAAATTTGGGAGAAAACCTACAAAGGGGTTCCTCTAGAAAGCAGATTCGAGCAGCCCCTCCTCTAGCTGGTTCGGGAAAAAGCTTCCTTGGAGAAAAGTGGAAAAAACCTGTTTATTGAACAGGCAAAGCATTCACCAGCACAAAAAAAGGGACAATATTAAATAATAAAACCTCTTGCCACTCCGAACAGATGACAAACTCAGAAAGTCCCCTTTATGGGCGGTAGGTTGGTTCACTCAGTTTACTATCAGTCTCTAGCGCAGGAAATGCTGCGGTCCAGGCCCAGCCCAGTGGGCCACAGGGGCAAGCTCACAGTGCTCTTCAGAGCAGGTTCAAACTTCAAAAAGAAAAACCACAGTCCAGGGAACTCCTCTGCCTCAACTAGCTAAAAACTAACTAAAAACCAAAGGAAAGCTCTCTCCTGCCATCTGTCCATGCGCAGATAATACAGTCAAGGAAAAAGATGTGGGGGAGCAAATGCGGTCCCTGATAACAAGTTCTACACTTCTTCTCTCCCCCCCCTTCACTTGGAACCAGTCTTAAAGGTGCAGAACTTGTTTCTAGGCTAAACAGATGAATGGGGATACAATTCAGCATTATAAAGTCACCCCGGAACACACACACAAGACCTCAGTCCACCAGACGCTTTTCTCTCATTTCAGTTCCCAAACCATCATGCGAAGCACCCCGTTAGACCTGCAGTGCTGTGCCAACCCAGCCAGTGTGGTCTGGGCTCATCCTTATGTGCACAGTGACCTGGTTCCTGGGAGTTTACCTGGTTAAGACACCTAGTAATCCCTGAGTGAGAGTGGGACCTGAAAGTATCCTGGAGAGGAGGTCAAATTAAAGTCTCCTGGGGCAGAAAGAGTACACTGTGGGTGGGGATACAGCCCTCAGTTCCCCTGTGCTCTCTGTTCTCAGACTTCTGATTCCAGGCCTCTTCCTGAGCTTTCTGAATGTGCCCACCCATTGAGAACAATTCATCAGGCTGGTTACATTAATCTTGAAGCAGTTGTTCACAAAAACTTTTAACAAGAAAAATGGCTACTGATTAAAACCTTTGCTGTTAATATTTAGTACAGTTGGTGAGTTAGAATGCTAACCTAGGTCCAAGTCATTACTTAAATTACTGTCTTGTTATGAAATGTGTTTTCAATATGAATCTTAAAAAGGTAGCATTCAGTAATACATGAAAGCTAAATGAGCAGCTAAATTTAAATGCAGTTACAGTGCAGCAGTTTCTAAATTTGTTTCTTGATTAAATTATATCAGAAAATTTTGAATTCAACCCACACCAAAGATGGTAATTCACTGATTAGCTGATAGCATCAGTTATCACTTGAGACTCAAAAATCATCTCCTGCTCAAGAGGAGGAGTCTCATATATCAGACAAGTGAAATTAAAATTACTTTTTCTTCTTAGAATCAGTCTTCCCACTCTACATCCTACCGTTGTACTCCCATTCATTAGGTCCTGTTGGATTAGTGCCCTGCTGTTGCAGTATAGGCGAGGCATTAGATTGGGTAATTCCAATGTGACACACTACCACTTTAGGATTACAATTCACAGCATTTCAGGACTGGTTTATGCTATGTTAAAGTAATGATAATACATAACCTATGTTTTAAACTTTTAAATCAATGCCTCTGTTACCCAGCAAGTGGTAGGGCTATGGCATTTGGCTTGCTACTCATGCAACAGAATTCCTTGAACTGAGAAAAACATACCCTTTCTCATAATATATCAGTAAAGGAAAATTAAAGTTCATCCCCTTCCTGGGAAAGTGAACAGATAGTTCCTATAGTGAGCATTAAGTCTTGTGAAACGGTGAGTTGATCTAAGAGCGCACTAATTGCTCCCAGTTTCACCTTGTCCCTTGCATCAAGTCTGGTGCTTTCCTGTGCAGCTGGTAAGGCACTTCAGATCACCAACCAGCAGAAACTGAGAACATTAAACATTTTCCCTTATGTAAGTTTTCAATGTTTCAGGAGCTGTACTGGCTCCCTGTAGAGTCACACAAATGTCAAAAGCTGGCACTGAAGCAGCCAGAGAAGGTGACAGGAAGAACCTGACAGAGTGATACCACTCTTAGAGCAATAATCCGTTTAACGCACCCCATAAAGATCTACCTTGAGAAACCCATGAACTGATCTGAAATCCCTTGTTTGAAAAATGTAACATCAAACATTTTTAATCATCAATTGAGACCATGTAAGATAATTAAAGTATTTTCCAATATAGATTGACTAACACCATTGATTTGGTCAGTGATGATGATTAAGGCTGATTATTCTGGACTCTCCTGTCTCAAGTTTGGGTCTTACACACTGATTTGTAAATAACACAGATCACAATTATTGAGCATGCTAAAGATGGGCTGATCACGCCACAAGCCAGGTTCCACCGCACTGTGCCTGCCTTCGCATGTGGGTCACAGCGTCTACTTAAAATCGTGCTACTTCCCATCCAGAAGAAATACTTCTAAAAATCTGCACACATTTGTGTTTCCCTAGGTCATGAAAAGCTCAGCGCACAGTTCAACCTACACGGTCAAAACTCTTAACTGGGCCAAAGCTGTATCCTATTTCCCTCATCCGTTTCTGGTGCTGCCGAGCCCCATGCTGGGCATTTCGCTAGACCGAGGACAGGACAGAACGTCCAACGCGGGCCGTCACAGCAGCGGCGCGCGAGCGCTGCTGCAAACGCGGGCGGACGGGACGGGGCAGGTGCCGGCGGTAGCGCCCGACCCCGTCTCCCCTCTCGGCTTTTTCTGGGCAGCGGGAGAGCCGCGGGGAGTGAGGAGTAAAAAGCGCCCGAGCCGGGGCTGGGGTGGCCTCAGCGCGCCGCTCCCTCAGGCTCCCGGCCGCTCGCAGCCGTCACCCCGCGCAACGCCGGCCACGCGGGGATGCGGGGGGTCGGGCGCCGGCGGCAATGGGGGAAGGCGGCGGCCGGCGGGCGGCAGAGCCGGAGCGCTTGGCGCTGGAGCTGGGGCGGGAGAGGCGGAAGCAGTGAGTCCGGCAGGAGACGCGGCGAGGCCGGGCATAGCGGCGAGGCTGGGAACAGCGGCAAGGCCGCGCTCGGCGGCGGCTCCGGGAGCAGCCCCGCAACACCGCCCGCCGGGCGCTCCCGCCGCCTCCCTGCGGCAAAATGGCGGCTGCCTCCGCGGCGAGGGGAGCGGGCCGGGCCCACGGTGTGGCCAGAGCCCCTTAGCGCGGCCCGGCTGCGCGGGGAGCGCCGCTGGCTCGGCTGGGCGCCGGGAAGGATGCGAGTGGCACGGGGAGCCCGGAGAAGCGGGATAAAACATGTCAGACGAAAAGGAAGATAGGGCCGGCTGCCGTGATTACCGCAGCAGGCAGCTCAGCACCACACAGCCGCTTGCTGCCTCTCCTCCCAGAGGGTGGGATGGGAGAGAGAAGGAAGGAATGGTGAAAGAGAGATAACTCGTGGGTTGAGACAAAGAGTGTAATAACTAAAAAGTAACAACACCACCAAAAAGGAAGCAAACCCAAGAAAAGTAATTGATGCAAAAACCTCCAGGTGTTCACCACCAGTGGGACAATGCCTTTCCTGAGGCAAAGCAGCTCCACCAAGTCCCATGACCTTAGTTTTTGTTTCTGACTGTGACATGATTTAGTATGAGATATTGTTTTGGTCAGTGGGATCAGCTGTTTCCAGCCATGTCCCCTGCCAACTCCTTCTGCACTTCCAGCCCTCTCACTCATGGGGTGAGGAGCAGAAAAGGCCTTGACCCAGTGTAAACAATGCTTGATCGGAACCAAAACATCACTGTCCTGTAAACACAGTTTTCATCACAAATCTGAAACACAGTCCCATATCACCTACTATGGAGTGAATTATATGTGTCCAAGGCAAGCACAGAACACTGGGCTGGGAAGCCACTTTGGGGGAAAAACAGAGAAGACTTTTACATGGGTGCATGCCTCGCTGGGTGAAGACAAATAAAATGGAGAATGAGGTGCCTTTTTGGACACTTCTTTCTACAATGTTGAGTAAAAGTGGAAAGCTGGATTTCACCTGTCTCTAGGGTCAGTGAATATCTCTGAGACTTCTAAGTAAGGTACGGCATTTCTGCATGTAGTTTGCAGGGATGAGGAAGTGTTCCTTTTAGCAGTCAGTCTCCTTGCTAAAGCAGCAGTTGTTTCAGTGCTGTGATAATTGTTGATGCTCATGCCTGGTGGGATTGGTTTTTCCAGACTTTGCTAGGAAGCTACACATTTTTCCCTGTGTTGAACAACATGATTGCCTTTTGAGTGTTAATAAATGGAAACAGGAAATGTCAGAAGCTCCTGTGCTGCCTTAATTCAGGCCCTTGATATTTACATTTACATACCATTTTCAAGCATTCTATTCATACTGATTTTTCACCTGAACAATGTTTCTTTCAGTGTCTGAGCTGCAGACCTCTTCAAACTAGTCCTGCAGTTGTGGACTTTATAAAATGTTCATTCATAAATGGAAAAGGAAAACCCAGTACTAACAGATTCAAAATGGCACTTTATGTATTCAAAATGGCACAAAAAGTAGTTTGGACATGCTTGCACCAATGTGTAAGCAAATGACCTTTAATAAATCTCTTGACTTAGTTGTGTCTCAGGGTAGGGAGATCAGTTATCCTCTGCATGCACCAGTTCTTTTACCTGACACATGCTATTAATGATGATCAGGTAAAAAGTTGAGTTGTGGTGACTTACTTATGGATAAAAGCAAAATATATGTTTAATAAAAACCTTTATGGTGATGGCAGTAAAAGACTTTCAGGTCCAAGTGAAAGTCTTTGTGTGCAAATTGACAGTGTTATTATTGTCTGTTTCCCAGAAGCTATTTATTCAGCTTAATTGCCAGTGACCAGGCTTGTTAGACATCTCCATCTAAACCAGTGGCATGTGTAGTCAATGAATACAGAAAAGCTTTTTGAAGGTGTGATTCATCTGACCTACTTTGCCTGGCTGTTCTAGCCGTGAGATGACTCACACCCTAGGAGGTGCCAGTTTCTCTCCCTTGGGCAGAAAGTAAGCTGAGGATGAGTGGCTTGCAGATAGATGTCCGCATTCCTTCACTGCCATTTCACCCTTGTCTTCTTTTTACTGGCGTATCTGATTGTTGTGCCAATTAGGCAGTTTGCTAACAGCCCACCTACCACTCTCATTTTAGCAGTCATGAAGAAGAGATCAGTAAGAAGAGAGTAAATTGAATCATCCATGTCCATAAGGGGTCTGTTCCTAATGTACCTACTGATTCTCAATGATTGTGGATGTAGTACTGTGAAATCTTTCAAATTTTTTTCTGACTGTAATGAAAGTCAGCTCAAATCTCACTCTGTGTTGTTGTGATCTAGACTCAGTGCACGTTTTGATTGGGAAATGTCATGGCAAATGTTTCTGGGAGAGAGAGAGAAGGCATATAATACTGCAGTGCACTTCTTACTAGACAAAGAGGTTTTAAAGACATATATTTATGCATGTCAGCTACTTAGTAATGTTGATGGAATTGTATGTTACTTCAGCTTGTGAGATTTCATTTCCTGTGGCTTTCCTTGCCAGGAAAGCTGCAGCATTTTCCCAGCCCACTGCTGACTGCAAGTGTCAGGAGTCCAGAGCTTTCAATACTGTGTGTGCTCTTCCATGTGGTGCCCCTGCACTGTGCAATATTGTTTCTGCTCTGTTCCTAGATTCTGAAGGCATCTGTGCATTTTATCTTCTACAGGACTCAGTAAATATCTGCTATGTTATAGAACTGATGCCCTAGAGCTGATGACTTGGCCTGAGCTTCTCCTGACTTTTCTCCTGAGTTTTTCTCTTGACTATAGAAAATCACTTCAGGCAGCCTTTTGCCTGATACATGGTCCAGATATCCAGACCTGGGTAGCAAAACGTGCAGGAAAATGGTTTTCATCCTAAGTGGCTGCCATTGTCAAGTAAAATAGCACCTGTAGACAGCCTTAAAAAGCAATTTAGCATTTTCTTCTCTTTTGTAGTTTCAATCAGAGCCTTCTTATCTGAACTGCATATTTTTTTCTCATTTTCTTCATAAGAGCTTTTTTGTTATGCTTAGTATGCAAGGATGTGGTTAGGTTCTCATGATAACTTAAATGTGAGGTTTCAGGATTTACAGGCTTTCTCCTGTGATGACTGTAAATTGTCCATTGACATGGAGAAGATTTATAGACCTTGAATAGACTATTTATGTCTTTGTGTTGTTGCAGGTAAAAAAGTGCAATGCAGTCCCTCTAAGCAAAGACCAAGTCTCTGGGCAGGTAGCCAGCTATACACAGCTGCATTAAATTCATACTAACAGATACATGGCATGACCTTCACTTCCTATCACAATTAGAAATAACTCCAAAAATGCAAAAGTAACATTAAACCCCAGCAATACTTACCAAGCCTATCCAAGTGATTTATTTCTACATCCCTTCTCTGTCTGAGCAGGCATTGCATTTTACTGAATATACATTGCCTAAAATAGAATGGTTTCACCCTGGATGCATTCTGGGTCCTACTGGACTATTAAATGTTGAATAACAATTATATTTTTTTTTGAAAACTGGTTTCTGTTGCCACATGGAAAAAATACTTTCTGTCAGTTTAGCAATTACAGTGTGACACCTGATAATTTACCATTTTCATACATAGATTCATCAGAACAAAATATAATTGGAATTTGGCTTCTAGTTTTGTTAATGGTGCAGAAAGAATAATAAAAATCTAATGAAAGAAATGTTTTATATAGTCTTGGAATGGTAACAGAAATTGAAAACTGGAAACACTGGATTTAAAGAGTTTATTCTTCCTGTGTTTTCCCTCTGCATCTGAGCACTTAGTTAAGACTTCTTTGAAAATGAAAACAGTTTCATTTTGATACAGCTCAGGTCTGGTTATAGCTTTGACTGTTTCTAATTTTCAGTGTTATTTCCTTTTAAAAACTCCATTTTAGCACTCACTGTCATCATAATTTCCTCTTTTCCAAGCTCTGAGAAGTTGATAGAAATCTGCTTTGCAGAAACCTTATCTATTTGTGTTGAAATGATAGCAGCAATGTAGTAAGATTTTGTCTTTCTTCTTCCTAGCCATCTGCCTCTTTTATTTGGAGTGGGAGAAAACAGGCAGCAGCAATCATATTTCCTTCGGTTTTCCTACATCTAAAGCTTTTTGAGTCATGCTTCAAGGCTGTCTTTGGCTGGGTTTCACCTTATCCTTTTTGTCTCTAGCAAGTTACCAGCTATTTTTTTGCCAATGTGCCCCCTGTGTTAATTTAATGTTGGTAAAGACAAAAAGAGCAATGGAGCAAGGAGAGCTTGGAAGTGCCACCTCCCCCCTGCCATTCAAAATGTCTGTCCTACTGTTCTCCAGTGTGTCTCTTTCACTGAAAACAAACTTGGCTTACCTTAAATTACTCTCCTTTATATTTCTCTGCAATTTCAGCTTTTCAGCCCTCCTTATTCCAAGCTTACCTATTCAACTCCCTATGAGCAGTTGGTTTGCTTCTGCAGCTTGCAGTTGAAATCTGTTGTTTCAAGCTATGAAAAAGAAGTGATTGTGAGCACAAGGAGTGCAAAACCAACTGAATGTGAGCACAAGGAGTGCAAGAGGTGACACAATTTCTAAGTAATCAATCTCTGTCCTCAGAGATTTGATTTCTCAGAGATTAGATAATTATTTTTTGAAGAGTGTTTCTCATGGACATATTGGGACATATTCAGAAAATGAATATCTGTGTTGACCATGGAAGCTCTCCTTTAAACATCCCCCCCCCCCCAAATACTACAGCCTAATAATTTTCTCTCATTTAATGAATTAGGCTAAGTTTTCAAAGACATCAGTCATCATATTGGCATTGTAAAGCATTTCCCAAAGGGCCTTCTTTGTAGAGTTGTGTTCTCAGTTCTTTTGGAATATCTTAATTTGGGCACTGAAAAATTGAGGTACCCCAGAACCACTGACTGTTTTTTTTTGAAATGTTGGCCTTCCAAACCTGGCTTTAAAAGGCCAAAACCACAAACTGCCTCTGCACTTTCGTGCATTGTGTTTTTTGCTTGCACCTGTCCCGGTGTGGTCTGACATCCTGAGACCTCACAGGCAGGAGCATTTCTCCATAGACATCCCCCAGGCTGTTAGCATGAATATGGTCAATAAATTATCACTAATGTCCTCTTGATTTGATCAAGATCATAGGGTTCATTGTAAGACACTGAACTACCATCTGGCCACTCTGAAGGATGAGAGTCGCCCAGCACCTTGTCTGAAGCATGCCAGCTGGGTTGTGCTCTTGTCAAAGTCCCCTGCTACCTTCTGCTTCTGATCATACCTTCCAAGGCAGAAAGAGCCTGGTTTTCATCATACTTTTCAGCTTTCTGGCTGACCAGTATACAAGGTGGACAAAAATATGTTTTCCTAAAAAATGATGGTTTGAGGTCCTGTATTTTTTTTAACACTCACTTTAATTACTCACTTTCTTTTCTGATAGTCATAAAACATCATTTGTTTTGATTGAATTTAATATGGGTGCAATTTAGGAAATGACTATTAATCATTGAGCAGTAAGTCAAAATGAAGAACTAATACAGAATTTCAAATAGCACATCTCTCAGGCATATTCTTGTTTTTAAAAACATACTCATTGGGCATCTTCTTTTAGATGAAAATCTAGAGTCACTGTCCCCTCTACATTTTTTTTTAATTCTGATAGATGGCAAGAAAATTACTATATTTTAGGAAATGTCAGTCTTGGGTTTTTGTGGAAGTAGTTTTATTTGCAAAGTAGAAATGCTTCATTGTTTTAAAGGCACTGTAATAACCACTGTAGTAACCATTTTTCAATACATTTAAGAATGGACAAGATAATGTAACTACATAGAAATGACCAAAAGATTTGAATCTTCTGAATCAATCTTCTGAAAATATATTTGATCTGTTTTTTTTCTGATTTCAATAATAGGACTAGTACAAGAGATGTTTATTGGCTTGTGTAGCGATTTATTGACTTCTTTTAATACCACAGGCAGATGCTTGAAAGCTCAATATTTGAACTGAGAAACACTGTAGCAGAACTGGAAAAAAGTCTTAACAGTACTGAAAATGAAGGTAAGTGAATTACAACAGTCTTTCTAATTGATTAGGAAGCACAAATAATTATTATAGGAAAAATCTACAAGGGCTCAGATTTTTATTTAGAGATTTAAATTTTGCTTTTCAAACATTAATATTATAACTGAGGTGTTTCAGATGTGAAATTAAGAAATACTATGTGTGGCCATGCTAGCTTTTTTTTTTTTTAATTATTAATGAAGCTATGAATAATATAAATTCACAGAGTTGGTTAATATTCTGACCACAGTAAGCCTAGTGAAAATTTCCCTTGATTTATATTTTCAAGCTCTTTTATATGCAGAGATGCTTATTATGAGGATTACTAAGTGAAGACTTTCTTAGTCTCCAGTTAGTTAAAAGGAACAGATTTAAAAATGCTTTACCTTAAAATGACATGAACCAATCTGGAAATACAATAATTCTGTATTTGTTCTTTAAGATAATGAATGGAAAACCAGATATGAGACACAAGTAGAATGGAACAAGCAGCTGGAAAGGCAAATTAATATTCTTCAAGATAAGGTGGAGCTTATTCGTGGAAATCCAGCAGGTAGAAAGGGATATTCGTAACTTTTTCAGTAGAAATAGTGATGATTAGAGATGTTGAAATTATATCAACAGGTCACAATTTTCTGCTTATTTGTAGATAAACTGTCCTTTGTTCGCACCTTTGATAAAATGCCTGTGGTAAGTACTGTGACATTTAGCTGGCTTAACAACAAATCACAGTCTAGTTGGAAAACTCATATAGTCGTTTTTTCATAACAAAAAGTAGCAGCAGTCTGCTCTAGAAGAAAAAACAATCAGTTCTGCTTATGTTTTTATTGTTTCATATATGCAATTGCTTATAAAATATTGAGTAAAATTCCTATGTAGGAAGTATGTAAAATGTGAATGTTGGGAAGAGTTATGTAGTGAAATTTATTCCTGAGTGAAGGTTTTATAATTGAATCTGCAGTACAGCTTGCAAGATGGAATAGCTGAACTAGATCTATGAATAAATGGGAAAACATTAAACTGCATGGAATCATAGTCTTTGACCACTCTAACTGTAAAAGATGTCTTCAGTTGTGACCTAATGGAGTTCCAGCTGTTTCAGTCCTGTCCTATCACTGGGCACTGTTGAGAAGAGCCTGGTTGTTTCTTCTTCATTCCTTCCCATCACAAATTTTTACACATTGATAAGAACCCCTGGGCCTTCTTGTCCCCAGGCTGAACAGTTGCCCATCTCTCAGCCTTTCCTCATCTGTCAGGTGCTTTGGTCTCTTAATCATCTTCATAGCCCCGTGTTGGACTTGCTCCGAGAAGTCCATATCATTCTTGTACTGAAGAGTCAAGAACTGGACCCAGCACTGCCAATAAATCTCATGAGTGTTAAGGGTAAGGGTCGGATTGCCCCCCTTGACCTGCTGGTAGCATCTTCCTAATGCAGCCCGGGCAGCCACAGGCCACCCTTGCAGCAAGAGTGCATTGATTTCTTGGGGTCGCCTTGCTCACCAGGATCCCAAAGACATCGTGTCCCAGGCTGCTTCCCAGCCAGTCTGCTCCTGCATATACTGGTGCCGAGGATTATTTCTCCCCCAGGGACAGGGCTGCATTTAAACTCCACATGATTCCTCTCTGCCTGTTTCTGCAGCTTCATGAGGCTCCTCTGCATGGCAACACAATCTTCTGTTGTATCAGTCAATAATCCCAGTTTTGTATTAACTGTGATAACCTAAGTGA
Source organism: Zonotrichia leucophrys gambelii (assembly GCF_028769735.1). Lineage (NCBI taxonomy): Eukaryota > Metazoa > Chordata > Aves > Passeriformes > Passerellidae > Zonotrichia > Zonotrichia leucophrys. The sequence continues at coordinate 66,663,174 of NC_088169.1, forward strand.
ATATTTGGAGTAACATTTTGCATGATATAGTCGCAGAAAAAGTCCTCATTTTACAGTAAATTTTTGCATCACTGAAGGAAGTATCTATTTTCATTTTTTAAATTTTATTCCTTAATGCACTCATACTTCATGTCCTTTATTTCAACACAGCATAAAATATTTTTTCTGCAATCTTGAGGATAAAATGCCAAGGAAAAAACCCAGGAAATGTTATGGCAATTTTGTCTTCTAAGGTAGTAAATGAAGTCAAAAAATAATTGTAGATTCAGAAGTGCTTTTCCCTTAGCCTGTCATCTGCTGAAATATTTGACAACTTTTCTGCATTTTACCCACTTTTAGAAACTGAGAAGGTAGATAAAGATGCGATAATGCCTTGTAATAGATTGTGATAATGAACATTATGAAGCAGGGCTGCTGTGATTTTTATTCCTGTTGCTTGTACTTACAGAAATGTTACCATTAGACTTTTTTGGTATTTCAGAATCTGAAGATTGTTGGGAGTCTAGTGAGCCTAGAGGAGGCTGCATGCTCTGTTAGTGGGAAGGATAATTATCTGCTGTAAACAGGATGTGAATAATTAACTGCTTTTTCTGATCTGATCCAAGGCTTTCAAACAGTCAGCATTTTTGCCAGTTTTAGTGTTGTCCTAAAGACCATGGTGCTTTTTAGGTAGGCAAGATTTTTTTTTCTTTAGCAGCCAATTAAAAAGAGAACAGAATCTTCCCCATCCCACTTTCCTGTTTCACTAAATTCATCTGATAATACAGCTGGGATTATGTTCAAAGAAAAGTCTCGAAGACAGAACACTGATCTAGAAAATTTACAGCAGTGTGCTTTGGGTGATATTATTCCTGTCAGCCTGTAAAGCACAGACTGGTGTGCATAGTTACAGTATCACAAGTATTTATTTCTGTCCAATTGCCAGTACTCTCCTAACCAATCCAGTTACACCTTGCTAGGCACTCCAGGAGGCATTACCCAAGGGATAATCTCCTTTCCCACCAAGCCAGTACATTTCTAATCCCTGCTATGCACTGCATTGCCTGCTCACCAATGAGCCACGGTTCTCAGAGGCTTGATTACTGTTCCCATAAAGGGAAGAATGCCAGCCCAGCTGAAAGGTTCATACTGCCAGAAGGAGTCTAGAAGAGCTTGAGGAGTCCTAGGCTCAGTTGAGCCTGGGAAAGTCTGGAGCCCATGTGCTAGACCATGCAGTTTCAAATCCTTACTTAGTTTTTCCACCTTAGAGTTGATAAATCTTCCTGTTTGCTAATCAGAAAGGGAAGTGCTTTAAGGATTTAATGAAATGTTTCACTTCTTTGCTTGTTTTGATTTTGGGAGATGGAAAGAGCAGAAAAATATTAAGGTATTATGTGGGCTTTGCTGTTTTTTCTTTTGGTTTTAGTTTTTTTTTAACTGAAGCCATTAGGAAAGTAAGTGTTTATTTACAGATACTGTTGGAGAATGAAGAGCTGCTTTGCTTTATATACATATATTTTAGAAGATAAAACATTGGTAAAAGTACACAGATAATTTTTTGTGGTGTTCAAGCATTTAGGTTTGTTGAAGTTCTTTTGGGGTTTTGAGGGTTATTCAGTAGATTAGGGAAGAATATTTAGCTTCTTCACAGATGAGAATAAAGAGCAGATGTGAGTGGTAGAAAAACAGTTTTCAGCCAGTCATCAATATACATTTGCTGAAAGTAAAAATGCTGAGAGTGGGTATATAAAGCATGGTGCGTGTGTCTGTAAAATCAAAAATACACTGTGATAGTCAGCTTTCAACTTGCAGTTGCATATGAATAGGAAATATATTCCTATATGAAAATATACTTCCTAAGTGTATTGCATAGGAAAGATTTCTTCACTGAAAGGCTTGTTGAGCACTGGAACAGGTTGCCCAGGGAAGTGGTTGAGTCACCATCCCTGCAGGTATTTAAGACACAAGTATTGTGGTGCTTGGCAACATGGATTAGTGGTAGACTTGGCAGTGCTGCGTTCATGGTTGGACTTGAGGATCCCAAAAAAGTTGATTCTGTGATTGTGTGAAGCTCTATGGAAAGATTGAAAAGATTCTGTATTTGATTAAAAGTGGTTCTTTCAGCCAGGTGATACAATTCCTACAATGTGGCAACAGTAGACAGTAGATTTTCAGTAGATTTTGTTTTGAGCAACATATTTAGAAAATTAAATATTATTTTCAAGTACTTATAACCTGTCTTCCCAAGAAATTTAAAATTGTAATTAGGGTTATTAGAAGAACCTCTAACAATTCTTATTTTATTAAACAATTTCAGCTGTGTTTAACAGAGGAGTTATCTCAATTTGCTAAAGAGATTTAGCTCACTCAAGCTAGTTATTTAAGGTCCTGCTATAGTGAATAGAGGGAGAAAAACATGTCTGTAGAGTAATTTGATCTCTTTAGATATAGGTAGAGTGAAATATTTTCTTCTTAATATCAAGCACTACAGGCAAAATAAAAAAAAAATATATTAGTCATCAGGGACCTGGCAGTCAGCAATCTATAAAAACCTGAATGAGAGAGAAGAATACAAATGCAAATTCTGGAGTGATGAACAAGGAAGCACAGAGGATTTTCTGTTGAAAAATTGCAGTAATTTTTGCAGATGGCTTGCACTATTTTTGCTTTAGAATTAGAATTGAACTGAAGGATAATTTCTTTCTATTAAAAACACCCCTACACCATTTATATATACAGTTATTATTCTGAAGTCCTTATACTGATATGAGATAACCCCTTTTTTGATTCAGAAAAATTATGTAGGTGTCATGTAGCAATAAATGCAGAACCAATACCTTGAACACAGAAATTCTTACTGCCAGGGTCTAGAAAATAATTTTTGTGTACTGAGGGCAGATTAAAAATAAAAGTGACAAGCACAAGGGAGTTCCAACAGTGAAAACTGTTTAGTCAGTAATTTCCTTTATGTCCCAGTGAAAAATACAAATGTCATATAGTTCTTCAGAAATAATTACAGAAGGAATGCATTCTCTCTAAAGTGTAACAAGATGTGAATTTTACTTGTGTCTTTTAAAGATGCTGCTTTCATTTGTTTGCATTTTTTTATACAATGAGTTTTGGTAAAATGCATGTTCTCTGCTAAGCATAATTTCTCATATAACAGAAAGAAAACTATTCCTTTCTCTCTCACCATTTCTGCAGGAAGGAATCCCTAGATAGCAGCTTTAGTATGCAAATACAGAAAAGCACACTGCGAAATCAGTTCAGAAGAGCACACTCCTGATAGCATTGCCTTAGCAACGCTCTAGTTAAGATTAGCCCAGGAACCAGGGCTTCTGGGATAAATCACCATTTTTTCTGAATGTCCAGCACCACAGAGGAGAAAATTCTGACATTAAGGGCCAAATACTTGCTATGCAAAGCCGCCTTTCTATAAAGACAGTGACCACAGAGCTCATAGCCTCACACAACCACCTCAGAGTTTTTGCTGTCAGTTTTAAGCTATAAGCAGAATGTGTGGCAGTGTCACTCTGGAGACATACGTGATTGCAATATGACAGGAAGGGAATCTTGGGTTTGTGAAAACATGCCGTGAAGACTTTGTATTTCAGTAGGCGTTGATAGCTGCTTATAGGGAACATCAGCACTTATAATGCCATAGGAAATGTTGACAATTCTCCTAGCAAGTGACTCTTAAGTGAACCTTGTTGCTCTTCCTGGGTTAAGCCATGAGTAGCTCTATGAAAAGAAGAAATCTAGTATCCTAGCTTTTCATGAAACTTGGAAGTATTTTGGAGAAAGGTCTGTCTCTGGTCTGACTGCCCTAAGCTCTTATCCTGCCTCCTCACAGACTTCCCCTTCCTACTCCTTTCATTTGACCTTCAAATAAATACTTCAAATACCTCCAAGAGACCTTTTTTCTTGTCAAGTTGGCATTAATTGTTCCTCCTGGTGGCCTTGCTCAAATCAGGAGATTGTTTTACTCAAATCACTTTGTGGTGTGCTCAGAGGCAGAATCCACTTTGTGTTTCAAACAAAACAATCAGAGAAAAATCTTGGAGTCAAGTGATATTCCTATTTGTCTGTTCTCAAGAATTCCTCAGTTCCTTGTTCTGTCAATCTGAACCACAGCGCTGGAGGTCTCCGTTTTAACTTCCCCTTCCCAAGTCAGCGCATAACCCCTGTGAGCATTGTGCAGAGACCACTGAAATAAGGATTTAGGGAGTGAGCATCCCACCCCTCTGCGCTCTTACAGCACACTAAAGCAATTCCACTCTGGGTCTGGTTTGGAATCTAAGGATGGTACTGACCACAAGGGGGCACTTGGCATTTAGGCAAGTGCAGGGAGCCTTTCCCCGCCTGCGCTGATGCTTTTAGAGGATACAAGTGCGTGTTGCATGGAGAAATACGTTAGGCTAAATAATTTTAAGGTATAATTTTTTATGCGATGTATGACTCGTGAACTTATTGATACCAAAAATCTAAAATCCATTTCCATTTCAGTAAAACTAAAGATGTATTATTTGGTTTTGCTACTAATGAGTTTGAAATGATATGTTAAAGGCTTCTTGTGTTGCTTTTTTTAAAGCAAAACTGACAGATATATTGCTTTTGTTCTAAATCATGGAGAAAAATTAAAGAAGAAGCAAATTACCATAAGGATCATTAGTCCGCCTGAGCAGGGCTCTGATGAAAATAAGTTTGAGCTGCTTGATGATGCAATGGATTTTTCACCTTGTCTGTTGTGAAATGATTGTTAGAAATTGTTACCTCTGTTGCCACTGAGAGCAGGGCAAGGAAAAATGCGGAATGAGAGCAACTTGTGTGGGTGGCCTTAAAATTCACTCGCAGTATCTTTCCATATAATTTCATTTTCTTGCAATATTAAGCCAAATGTGTAACTTCAGTCAAGCGAAAAGAAAATGGTGGGAAAAAAGAAACTGGAGAATTGGTGTTCCCTTTGTAAAACTCTGGACTTGGTCATTGCAGGACACAAGATTAATGTGTCTTTGCTCTGAGAGTGAATCATGCTAAGCGCCACAAAATTCTGTTATATAAAGGAAGTATTAATTTAAAATCTCAGCGTGTCCTTTAGCTTTTTACCTGCTTGCTCAGAGTGGTTTGACATAGATGATGTATTGAAAACTAAGGATCTTAAATTCAAGTTAAATGCCTTAGTCAGCTTATGTCTTCTTTTCAGGCATACAATGTCCCACTATTCAAAGCTTAGTAGAAGAACCTGTAATGAATCTATCTTTAAAAAAAGATCAGGATTCAGTTACATTACTTCTAAAAAGTTTTTCCAGAACTTACCATACTGGTTCATACTGGAGTTTTGTGGACAATTTTTCATTCTGGGGGATATCTGCATAGTTTAGAAACTCCTTCTGGTTCTCTTGAGCTCTCATTGATCCTTTCTTTGTTTTCAGTCTTTTTCATGATGTAAGAACTCTGCTACAAGTCAGTGTTACTGTATGCCTTAAGTTCTGTTATCTGTGAACTTTTGTGTAGTTTTACAGTGTGAAGTACTAAGCTGGTTATACAACCATGATCATAGAGAATGGAATCTGTTCTGGTGAGGTTTCTTTCTGCATGCTTCCCACAGAATTCAGGAAAGGCAAATCCAGCTCTTAATGATTTGGCTGAGTTGATATGATGTTGTTTCTCACCTCTTGATTTGTGCTGATGTACAGCAGCTAAAACCTGCAGATAAACAAGGACTCTGCTAGTTCCCCAATTACTGCCTTGAAAGTAGGAGTGGGAGATAACTTATAATCAGTCCTGGCTAAAGTAGACCTCTAGAACCTCTGTGAAGTTTTGTCCTTTAAAGTTTCTTAGTCTCTGGTTTCGAAATTGCATTCTCTAATGTTTGGGGACTTGGAGAGGTCTTTTAGTTGAGTAGGAACATCTGTGTCATGAGATTTCCACAAGAACTTCAGTACTGCTATACTGAGCTCTGTGTCTTCAATTAGGTTCATGGATGCAGGAATAGAAGTTCTCAGGCTGGGTTAGCTGAGTAAATTTACTAGGTATTAGCTGTGAGAAACGCAGCTAGATTGGGATTCAAACAGATTGCATATTAGAGATGGAAAACCAATAGGAAGTTGGTAAGAAAAATCCAAGAAGTGTGCCTGAAATCCTGCCTTTACTTCAGAAATAGACGTGACCTTTCAGCCTTTTCACTTTTTCCATCTACTTCCATGCAAATATTTGTATTTCTGACTCATTGACAGCCTGGTTTCAAAAATTGTGTCAGCACTAGTTAGGTATGATGGTGGCAAGGGCATTCTCAGGCTATGAGATATGAGAATTCAAGTCATGGGGAAGCAGAGGGCTAAAATGTAACTAAACTACTTTATTTCTGTGTTAAATTTTAGGCTGTAAGATAGAAGAGACTTTCTTCTCCAGGTAATAGGAGTAGAACATCCTTGCCAGGTTGTACCCTGTTAGAGGGAGGACAACTGGAAAGCTTTGTATTGATACTCCATGAAGGCTTTCAGCAGCAAACCAGGCAGCTCGATTCAGCTTGTTCATATGGGCAGTCACAACAGCTCAGATGCCTCCCTGTTATTTGACAAAAGCAGATGTGAAGAATGTAAGACATTGCATAGACTGCTTTATTAGCACTAAGATGTTAAATTCTGCCTGAAGTGCAATTCCAACTCCAGGCCTACTTTGATTTGGATTTCACTTCCCAGTCTGTAAATTTTGAATATTTTATAGCTTTCTTATTTCACAAGGGATTTGTAATCGTGGGTTTATTACAATTTATGAGGTAACTGTGTACTCTTAGTCACATTATCAACCTATTTCCGTCTGCTTGCTCATCAAAAGCAGTGTAGTGCACAGTTTGTTTGCTTGCATTTGGATAACATCCTTGCTCCAGAGCTGAATGAATGCCCAGGCATCTGCAGTGGACCAGCTGCACTGGCAGCAAAAAATAGACAGTGCTTCTGAAAGGACTAATGAAAAAAGATCTAAAAGTAGTTTACTTTGTAAGTGAAAGAACTCAAAGAAATTAGATGAGTACCATCACTGAGGAGATACCAAATTGCTCTGTTGTAAGTAACAGCTGCAACACCAAGTCTTGTTGTCTTATATAACAATGATGGACAATCTAGTAAAGAAATAAATAGTGTGTTGTGGAATTACATAGAACAAATCTGGAGAGCAGCATGAACTTTTGTATTTACTGTATTTGAGCTTACTGTGGGGATACAAAATATGTAGTAGGTGGTACAAAAGATTTTGTACAAAATATTCTGTCATGTGGTTATAATCTTTAATGTGCACTAAGGTCAAGAAGAAAAAAAAAATTAGTTTCCTAGTTCAACAGTGCTGAGATCTTCTCTGTCTTGTTTAATTCTGTAGAGACAGTGATGTTTGAAATGAAATAGCACATGACCCTAGTGGAATTAAGCCAAATCTTCTCTTTAATCTGCAGCTTACTTTTTCTCCTTGAATTGGCCAACATTGCCTGAATTGACTGTAGGAGCCTTCTGTATTTGGACAAAGATTTTATCTGCATCCAAGACACTTCTGCTTTAATTAGGAAAAAAACCTGCAACTACTCCTCAATTCTTTTCATGTCTCCAGTATGCCTGTTGTAACAGATTAAAGTTAATAATGGTTGAATCAGGGGCAAAATACTCCTCAAAGATAAAACTCTTCTGTATCTCTTTCTTTTGAACAATGGGAGGGGTTATTCTCTCTTGCAATGTTTTAAAAGTACTGTGCCTTTCGCCATGCTCCTGCAAAATCTTGATTGCAATAGAAATTCTCCCTAGGGAAATCTTCAGGAAACCCAGAATTTTTAAAATGAAAAAAAAAATTGGAACCAAAAAGTAACATGTATGCGGAAAATTATGTAAAAGAATAAAAGTTGCAATAATCTGCAGATGCTAGAAAAGACTGGAGACTTAAAACAGGCAGATGTAATTTTTTTACCAGCAGCAAGCATTCATAAACTCTCCGAGAAATAAACCATATGTGGATACTGGCCTTCTGGATCTGAGACTAGCATGATAAAAAGGGTAAAATTATAAATTCCTATGGAATAAAGAATGGAAAAATATTTGGAGAATTGTTATCTTGTTTCAGTTCTTACCAGGAAAATCTGGTAAACAAAGGCCTAGTAAAGCATTAAAATTGTGAGAAGAAATAAATTATTATTAAGGGAATGGTCAAGTAATCAGTATAGAAAGGAAAGGATTCATCTATTTTGACTAAGGAGGTGCTTGTGTTAGAAATAGAAAAAAAAAAATTCTAAACCAGATACTTATTTTACATAGGGGGCCTGAGCAAACAAATGGAAGAACCTGAATGTCCAGGAATGTAATAGCATTGATAGCAAAACCATGAAGGGATGACAAGTGTTAAAGGTACACACTTGCCAGGAAAGAACAAAACAGAGATAGATGTGGTATGTCGAAGACGTGAAGGACTTTGACAATAATGTTGTTGATTCTGTCTTAGTCAGCTATTTGGATTAATTAATCTTGAGAATGGTTTGGAAAACAAAGTTTGGTCACAATAGTACTGGGAAATAATGTTGAAATGTACATTGAACAATATGAATCTCTTAAAAATTTTTCTTTTATGCTAATAAAAAAATACTTTACTTTTCCATATGTAGCTGTCTACCTCTTCACCAGGTCTTTTAATTCCTACTATAGGCAGTTGCAGGTCTTATTAATATAGTCAGCTAAGTAAAGAGATTTGTGTCTAGATTTATTTAGTTGGTATCTTCAGTGGAATAGTTGTGTAAACAAAGAGTTTTCAAGATGTTTCAGTGCGCAGTCGCTCATAAATGCTCCAGGAGGAGGTGTCCTGTGTAACCCCTGTGTCATATCTGCCACACGTGAATGTCTTGGACTCTCAAGAGCAATTCAAATGGAACTGAGCTGAGCTCTTTAGCTGCTTAGCTGAATGAATCACTGCATATCATTGATTGTCTTCACTCTGACTCTTAGTAGGAGTTCAGTTCATATTTGCACACTCAAATGTGGATACCCTCACCTCAGACTGAATCCATCCAGTCAAATATATATATATATAAATATAATAGTTGGATGGATGAATTTGAATATAATATTATTAGACTACTGACTGAAATTGTATTGTATGCTAGACTTGTAAATAAAGACTAAAAAGAAGTGCTAATAATGATGAGGCACAAAACTCAATGGGTAATTAACACATTTTATCAGAAAATAATAGATGAAAGGGACACAATGCTATTTATATTTTTAAGATCTACCAGAACATTGCAGAAAAGCCAGTCAAAAAACTTGTCAGATCAAGTGATCATGAATTAATTCACTTTAAACTAAACATGTACATATTGCCTAAGTTTTAAGTAAAGGCAGAAACTATAAAATGCAGGAAAGGAAAAAATAGGTAATGTCAGCAAGTACTTGGAAGAAGAAATGACAATAACCAAATCCTAATGAAAACTCAAAGAGCTGTATATGCTTGAAATGAGGCAAATGGGTAATCCATATCTCAGGATTCTGAAAGAACTGGCTTGTCATATCACTGATATGAAAGCAAGTGGTTCTAATAATGTGCACATTTTGTGCACTGAAGAAAAGCTCATTTTTCAGTTTAAAGAGAGGAATAGTTGTAAAATGAAATTGAAATATGGATTTATTAAAAGGGGCTCATGGTGGGAAAACCTGTTGACATTCTGTGATAAAACAATATTGTGTTGTCACAATAAATAAGTGATCTTGTTCACTGTGACCTCTGATAAAGATATCATGTCGCATGGGAAGTGACTGATTAATTTGGAGAAAATGAAAATGAATAGATTTGTTAGAGGAGTAAAGAGCTGGCAAATGGAACATGATAGCAGTGATTAGTGAAGGAGTCTGCTGGGAGAGTACAAGCAGAGGTCTTCCAGGACCAGGTTTAAGATGAACCTTAATATTTAATGCATGACCTTGATACACACAGTAGAATTAGATTGTGATATCTCTCTCCTGAAACCAATTATATAAAATAATTAGGATCTGGATGTGGTTTAGGAAAAGAAAGACAGGGAAGACTAGATTATTAAAAATGTGAGTAAAATTTAACAGTGTAGACCAAAGGATTTAGAAAAGAGTAAAGAAATTATGTTATGAATTAAGAACAGATACAACTGCAGAGGAGCATCTAGGTATTCTAGCTGATGCCTTGTTGACTGTGAGCCACTTTTGTGCAGCTGTGCAAAAGGAAAATGGAATCCTAAAATTTATATTGGTAAAAAAGTATCAGTGATTGTTCAAGGCAATGAGATGGCTTTTGGAGTACTGCATAATGTAGGCCAGTTCTGTTCTCTAGCCATAAGAAGGTTGAGCTCCAGCCTGGTGTACAAAGGGATTACTAGGATGAAAGGACAGCCTGGTGTGTGAAAGATAATTTCTGCAAGTTCAGCTTAATCATCCGCATAAAATGAATGTGGAAAAAAGATGCTCATGTCTTCAGTATATACATGGGGAGAAACAGCAGGGAGGAGGAAGAACAGTTATTTAAACACATTTAAGTACAAGAACAAACAGGTGTAAACCAACCTTGAATAATAATAGAATAACGGAATGGTTACGGTTGGAAGGGACCTTAAAGACCTATTAATTCCAACTCCCATGACATGGACAGGGACACCTTACACCAGATTGTCTTCCTCAGAGTCCCATCCAACCCTGAAGACCTCCAGAGATGGGGCATACACAACTTCTCTAGGCAACCTGTACCTGTGCCTCATCACGCTCACAGTAAAAAATGTCATCCTAATAGCTCATCTAAACCTGTTCTCTTGCAGTTTAAAGCCATTACCCCTTGTCCTGTCACTACGTAGCTTTGTAAAAAGTCCCTCTCTGGCTCTCTTGTAGGCCCTCTTCAGGTACTGGAAGGTGCTGTAAGGTCTCCCCAGAGCCTTCTCTTGTCCAGACTGAACAACCCCAAATATCTCAGCCTGTCTTCAGAGGAGAGGTGCTCCAGCCCTGTGACTTTTGTGGTCCTTCTTTGGTCCTTCTCTGCTGCAACAAGTCCATATCCTTATCTTGGGGACCCCAGAGTTGGATGGAGTACTCCAGGTGGGGTCTCAAGAGAGCAGAGCAGAGGAGGGAAATCAATTCCCTCAGCCTGTTCACCACACTTGTGATACAGCCCAGGAAACTGTTGGCGTTCTGGACTGCAAGCCACATTGCCAGATCATGCCAAGATTTTAATCTACCAACATCCCAAGTCCTCCTTCTAAAGACTGCTCTCAAGCCATTCTCTGGAAAGGATTCACATTCTCCCTAGACATTCTGTTATCACTAACATACCTATAGAAGCTTTACTTGTTGCCCTTGACTTTCCTGACTGTGCTTTATTCTGTCAGGGCTGTAGCTTTCCTAAACTGATCCTTGACTGTTAAAACAATCCCTGTATTCCTCCCAGACTACCAGTCTACGTTTCTAGGCTTCCTCAAGGCTCTCTAGGCTTTCTCTAGGCTTCCTCTAGGCTTCCTTTGTAATTTGTTCAGGAGCTGCTTGTTCACTTATCCACTGCTGTGGATACACATGCCTCCTGGTATGTTTGCCCAAATTCCTCTTTATTGTAATGCAGTGTTCCTGAATTTGGAGGACGAAACTCATATATTATGTCTCCACTGGATGGAATGGATCAAATTATGAATGGGATTATGAAAAGCAATTCCCCGTGTTAGTAGTAGAAGAGGACCTGCTTGGGTCCTCCCAAGTGTGGGTGTGTGTTTTAATTCCATTACACAACAAGCAAAGATGTGGCTAGTGCCAGTAACCAAAAATGGACTCTACTGGTGTTACTTATTCCTATTGTAGACAATGTAGATGGCTGCACACCCCACAAAGTATTGCTTTCTAGCCAAATTGGTATGACTTACTTTGGATGTCCCATGTGGTTCTTCAACCAGCCCAGCAGCTCTCTCAGAAAGCAGTTTGAAAATGGATGTCCTGGTAAGATGTGAAAGCTTCTTCCTACTAAAAAAGAGCAATCAGAGGGAATTTTGCTTAGAGCAAAGGAGCAATTCTGACTGGTTACCACAAGGTGCATTTGCTTAAGATGCCAAGGAGCAGCAGTGTGGAATATGTACCTGTGTCATTTTAACACAGTGGAAATGTGTAATGCATAGCTGGTAATTGAAGCATATGGCTAATTGCTTTTGCCTCTGGAGTGTGCCAGCTAGAACCATGAAAATAAAAAATGCACAGGAACCAAAGAGAATGACAAACATCATAATGCTTGAAGAATAAGGACTATGGTGATGTCATCTTTATAGAGAATGGAAATAGATGTAAAACATTGTTTTATTTACCATAATCACAGGGTTCCTTAAAGGAGGTTCTTAAACAGCTAGAAGAAGAGAAGAAAATTCTCCAGAACCAGCTAAAGGACTATGAACTTAGACTGGAACAAGAAGCAAAGGTTTGTAATCACTCTATCCCTCTAGACTGTAAAAGCTGTTATGTTGTGTTGCAAACAGATTGTGTGTGGAACACACAATAGAATAGTTCCAAAAAAATGTGTCACTGAAAAAAGGCTCTGCTGTATATCTGAATCTTTTGTATGATTCAGATTTTAAAGTTTGTTCTTAATGATGAGCCTATATCTCATTTTAACTGTAGGCTTACCACAAAGTTAATGATGAGCGGCGCTTGTACCTCTCAGAGATCTTACAGGTAAGTAACATTTGTGACTCAGTAACTTTAATGCTTTCTTAATATAAAAACAGTATCTGTAATGCCATTAGATCAGAGTGTTTTATTACTTCATTTGTATACCAAATACCTTACAAAAGCTGATTTTCAAAAAATATAAGAGCCATAAATTGAAAGATCATACAGTTTATTTTAAATACTTTTTTTGCTTTTGTATCGATTGGAGTTTCAGTGTTCCCTAGCATAGTAAAGTGCCCATAACTGAGAAAACTGAAGCAATTTTCTGATGCTTGGCCATCCATTAGTCACAAGACTGCTGTGCAGTTGAACAGAACAGAGGTGAATTGTCAGCAGTAGTGACATCCACCTTAAGTAGTAATTCCTCCTTTTCATATGTCTCCTTTTTTCTTTTAAAGATAAACTATCCATCCAGTTCAAAATTAAACATAGGATATATTTCCGTTAACTTTATAAAGCAGGGATAAAGCACCTTGCTTTGATGAAATCACAGGTGAAATTTTATTGATGGAAATTATGTAGTACATGAAATTTAATACTACAAACTGGAGAAACCTGCAAAGAAATCTGTAAAGATTTATAGTACTTATTATTCTAGAAAAGCTCTAAATTCCTAAATAATGTAAAAATAATAGCTTAGTGTGATATTCAAGAATTGCTGCCACTGAGTCCCTTTCATAGCTAACTGGGGTAAGAGCCTGTAATTAGCATGTGTTTGCACAGTAGGCAACTGATTCCCTTACACGGTTCATTGCTACTTTGGGAAATCTAAAAGAATTGCTTAAATGAACTTTCCAGCATGAAACCAAGAAAAAGCCTGGGAAATGCTCATGTTAACTGTTAATATTTTTACATTAGCAGTGAAACTGAGAACTTCTGGAGGAAGAAAGGAAATAAAAGCAGATTTTATTACTGAACATGCTAGCAAGAGGAGTGCCTATGTTCAGCTCCCTATAAAAACGCCTAAATATGCGTAAGACACCATTTGAAGTGAGGTATATACACTGGCATGTTGCTTAGTGAGGCACTGGGATCTAGGATTTTGCCATCAACACTCAAGGTAGTTAGCACATTATATTTTCAGCAGTTAATTATTTACTCTCATGATTTCAGTATCATATGAGAGCAAAATAGTCATCTTCAGATTACTATTCATATCTTTAGTTCTCTAAACATCAAATAGCCATTCTAAAGTAGTCGTAGAGGAATCCTCTGTAATCCATGAAGAAAGAATCATGTGCAAAGTATCACATATGTTTTAGGTCAAGATGAAATTAATTTCCCTGGGGACTTTTCTGTCCCTTCTCCTGACCTCTGAGCAGAGTGTGAGTAGTTTAGTTTAAACATCTACCCTGTACCTTGCTGATCCGAGCAGGGCAGTCACCCCCACATCCCAGCTGCTGTGTGCAGTTTTGAGCACCTCAGTCTAAGAAGGGCATCCAACTATGTGAGCGTGTCCCAGGGAGGATGAACTGTGTGGTCTGGCCTCAAGGGCAAGATTTATGAGAAGCAGTTGAGATCACTTGGTTGGTTCAGCTGGGATGAGAGAAGGCTGAGGGGTGACCACATTGCTGAGCAGTGACCTCACCCCACACTGCACCTTCCTCCAGGGGGGCAGAGGAGGGAAAGCTGCTCATCTCCTCTCCATGGTGACCAGTGACAGCACATGAGGAAAGGGAATGAAGTTGCATCAGGGGAAGTGCAGACTGAACAATGGAAACATTCCATTGAAGGGGTGGTCAATCACTCGGTCATGGTCCCCAGGGAATTGGTCATAGCACTAAGACTTCAAGGAGCAACTGGATGACCCTCTTTAATTTTAGGTAGTCCTGCAAGGAGCAGGAAGTTAGAATTGATGATCTTTATGAGTCCCTTCCAACTTGAGATATTCTATGATTCTGTGGTTTACTGTTGATTTCAAAAGGATCAGTGGTTTATGTGTTCCCTTCAGGTCTTTGTCTGCCATGACTTTGATTTGACTTTTATATTATTTTAAAATCTGCATATGTTAAAATCTGTATGTGTTAAAATCTGCCTTCTCTTTTAACAGTCCACTTTAACAATAGAAGCAGTAGATGTACGTTCAGTACAGACTCTTTCAACTGTAGTAAAATATCAATGTTCTAGAGTAATATTGCACAGTAATATTGGCTGCTGTTGAGTTAGAAGGATTTACCCACAGGCTTACAATTTCCTTACCTTGCATAGTAAATATGCCACAAGGTATTGCTGTCCTGTGACAACAGTGTATCCTGGTGACACTCTCTTATTTACAGAGAATATAGTGTTCTTTTAAGCCTTTGTTTTATCTCATTATGTCTGTAATTTTTTTATAGCTGACAGTAAGAAAAAAAATCATAGAATAGGAGTTTTTTACTGGCAGGTATTAAAAAACACCCGGTGGTGAAAAGCCAGCAGGTTTTTCCTCTTTGTTTTGGATCCGTCCTGAAGCCTGCAGCAGAGGCAGGAGACAAAGATGTTTCTGAGAAGCCATTTATTTTATTTACCTTTTTATTACTGAGTGCTTTTTTGCCTTTTTTAAAATTTATTTACAGAATATATTTATCTTCTGAGTGCTTTTGATGTTTGTCTTATCTGGCCCATAAGGGTGCAGTCAGTTTTAAATTATAGTTTTAGAAGAAATAAAAAATTTCACAATCTTGAGAGCTCATGCTAGAGGTAATGGTTTCTGGTGTATTCTTGTTTGCATTTTTTGTTTTGTTTTTAGTCTGACAAAGCATTGGTTTAGGATTTGGAGTCCACAGATCTCAAAGGCACTCTCTGATGATGTTCAGAAATCAGTTTCAGAGCCAAGCGAAGAAGAGCTATAGTGGTTCTTTAAAAAGGCCATTCTTTCTGGCCAGATTTTTGCCACAAACTGTTGCTAGCAGAGTGGCATCTGAGTTGTGACTGGGATTTCTTTGCAGAAAAGGCCCAAGGTTATAGATTGCTACAGCTGGAAAGCTGCTTGTACAACCATGGCTAATTTTAGTTGAGATAGGCCTGGAGTAAACCGTACCAGCAAAAACAGTGCTATGGAAAATAATCATATATAGCAGCTCTCAATATTTATAGAAATTACAAAAACAGTGAAGGCAACCTTGGCATTGGTCTTGCCTCGTGTGTCACAGAATCACATCTGCTCAGATATGATAATATGATAAACTATGCTAGCCATCATCTTTAATACTGGAGTTCCTCAATTACAAAAATTTCTTGACTTCAATAAAGTAAATCCATGCAAATCCTATTTACTTCTGTAACTGATTTGGGTTAGGATTTAACTTGTTTTGTAAAAATTTGGCTATTGCAGACCTCAGCTAAACCTAAAATTTTTGAAAGGAAAAAACCTGATGCTCTGACTGGCAAGGGAGGAAAACAGATACTGAGGTAAATTTCCTTTATATTCCTGTTTACTGATTGACTTTTTTTTTTGCTAAGTACTGTTTCGAACAATGCAACTGTCTGTTCATGATAAATATCACAGCATAAGCCCACTGACAAAGTATTACTCAACATAATTTTTGATATTGCTTTTCATCAATTTTATTTAATGCAAATGTTGAAAATAGATATGTTTAAATCATTGTTTAACAGATTTCTGTTTAGTTATATGGTTTAGAAATATAAATTTGAAAAAAGTCCACCTGCTCTGAGATACATAGAAATAAAATTAATTTCTGATTGCAGTATTTGTAGATAAGCTTAAAATTTGAGAAGATTTATATTTTAACTGAATTGAATATGTTAAGAATATAAAGTGTGAAGAATATAGGGAGCACATATGAAAAACTGTTGTACCCAGTCACCTGCCTCCAGTGGCCATAAACAGATGCTTACAAAAGTGTGAAAGCACATTTGTATATATAATACTTAATTTTTAAACTCTCCCAAATAATTTATATTTGGAAAATTCCTAAGATAGTATGATTTCTATGTATTTCGTGTCTCACAGTGGATACTCTTGCACAAACCCTACTGGTTTGCTTACCAGCTTTTTCCTTTCATTCTGTGTGAGCACAGAATCACAGGATTTCATAAACTGTAATAGTGAATCTTCATGTTCCAGGAGAGTATATTAATAATATGAATTAACGCAGTACAATATGAATTCAGTTCTATAACTGAAGTTTCTCAATACATAAAAAGCACTGTGTAGGTTTGAAGTGCCCCATATGCCACTGTATCACTTTTGACCTCAGTGATATTTAACATGGTTCCTATGGAGAAGGTCAGAAAGCTAGAACCAGGAGGATTCACTGCCTCTGCAGTGAGATTAAATATCATCAGCGAGATATGGAGGTTTGCTGAGGGTTAGCACTGATTTGTGATTATGGTGGGGTTTTTCACAATCTATTTTAGTAGATCATTACTTACCCTGCCATTATATGACAATGTGTTTCTGTCATATAATTTTCCTTATATCAAACAAAAGAAAATAAAGTATAAAAGAAAATAAAGTGTCTTGTAACTGCTGGTCTCAGAAGATGTGTGGTGTAACAAAATATCCCATTTCAATCCATTTTCCCTAAGAGGACTTTTTTTTACTTTTCAATGTTCTTTAAACACATGAAGATAATTTTTCGTCCTTTAAATTGTCCTTAGTATATAAGAACCTAGTTTTCAGATTATTTACTTTTATAGCCAGTGACTTAAAACTTTCAGGACAAACTTTGATATTTGCTGGCAACATGGATGTAAGAGTGGGGATTTGGCATAGTTTGTGTTTTAAGAAAATACTAGAATATAAGTATGTACCTCATGAACATCACAAGGTAACTACAGCCATTTTTATATTATTCCTTTTTAATTATGTTTTGATTTATAGCCTGGGGGTTGTTTGTTCAAGCTGACATTAATGGGAAATAATTTCATTAAAATAAGAGAAGGCATGCATGTTCTTGAGAGTAATTTGAACATTTTCTGTCTAGAATTCTTATCTCACCTTCGTTCCCCTTTTACAAAATGCCTGCATTGGAATTCAAACCATACTAAGAAACTGCTTAATGCTTGTTTTAACTATAGGAACAGGTACAGAAAGCCCAACCTGTATATTAAACGAACACTGAAAACATTTTTGTGTAGTAGTTGTGAACACTAATGTGGATTCTTTGCTTTTTTTTTGCTAAGGTTGGGATTAAATGTGTGAGATGGTATAGAGATCAGTGCCTGTCAGCACAGAAAGTCAAAAATTCTCAGTAACAAGAGTTCCAACAACTAGTTGTTGATGCATTCAGTTTCCTGGCCATCCAAAACAGAAGCAAGTTCAGCAGAGGTCCTTTTTGTGGTTATTACAGGACAAGAAGATAGGCTAGCTGACAGCTGGGAAGAACATGGAGGTCTTGATGGCTCATATCTCTGATGCAATTTGAGCAGCAAATTTATTGTCATTCTGACCTCTGCTGTTACACTGAGATTTATGCTGGAGCTTATTAGCTGAATTTCAATACTGCACTGCTACAATTACCTGGCTTCTCAGTCTGTAAGTCTAGCTGGTTTTGACTGGAAGAGGTTTTGCTGCCTGCAGAAATCCACACAGGCATTTTCTGCTTTGTTCAGCTGTACAGTGATCTACAGTTTAATCAATTGATTTTGAGTAATCAACTGATTTGAATTTGAATAATTGATTTTCAAGCACACTGGGACCTTAGATTGTGATCTTCCAACTCTCAGTAGAAATACCTCCATATCTGTATGGGCACAGTTCTCTCTCTAAGACCAAGACTGCTTGCAAGAGCTGGAACAAAACGTGTCAATCCCAAGGAGACTAGTGAGCCCTAAGTTTGACTTTGTTCCCTCTTTCCCCACAAGTTTGAAACTTGCACAGATACCATCACTTCTATCACATATCTGGGTATCATGACAAATATAACAGTGTGATGTTGTGATATATTTTCCTTCAAAATGTCTTTGCTTGAGAAAGACACTGAAGCTCTGTATATTGTTGTTAGAGTATGTTAAGTACTGTATTTCCTCTGCAGTAATAAACAGGAAGAGAAACAAAGGGACATTGCATAGGAGCAGAAAGGCAGGCTTCTTATTCAGGAGAATGACCATTGCAGACTGAGAAAGCACCCTTCTTTCCCTGGAGATTTCTTTACATTCCCACAGATTTCTTAGATGATCAAGATGAAGCTCTAGCTGGTTTCATGTAGATAGTGTATGTATCATGATGAGTACCACTTCAAAAGTCTGCTGGCAGCATCTCCTGCAAGCACTTCTGGTGATTATGGGTTCAAGAGCCTGACTTTCCAGAGTGGAATACCTGCACAGAGCTGTAACTACATCTACAGGAAGTTTTTTCCCCTTTTCTGGTGGGAATTCTTTAACTAAAGAAAATGTCTCTGTAGCCCGTTATCACTCTCCTAGTGCCAATATTTAGTATTCTGTTCATGTTCTCCAAATGACATCACTTAGGTAACAGGAATCATGAGATGAAGATTGCGTTTGCAGAATAATTAGATTCTCTTCTAACCTGCGAACCCAGAAATATACTTGTTTTTTCCTTTCTCAGGTTTATTAATTCACAGTAGTAATCAGATATGCAAATATAGAAAGCATGCACATTTTTAGCCATTAAAATGTACAGGCAATGTGACATTTGCTGACTAACTTCACCCATTTTTTTTCAGAGGAAGACACAGTGTTCCAGGAAACCCGAAGATGGTTAATCCTCAAAAACGATCAATTAAAAAGATTGTAGGAGTGAACCAACTTCCACAGCTAAAACACTGATTTAATATTAATGCCAAAAACTTCCAGTCACTTTTTAAAAAAATTAATTTGACTGAAACTTTCTAAATTGAAAATGAAAGTGTGTCTTATTGCAATGCTAGACCCCAATGTCTTCTTGGCAGCCTTAGTCTAAGTGTTCCTCTGCCTAATGGAATTGATCTTCTAGTTGCCATCTTTGTACTGGTGACCTCTGACCATTTCCATTCTGCTTCACATCAGTGATTCTGAGGGTGTTGGAAAAGTTGGAGAATATTTAATGTCTTTTACACCATGTAGATCCTTGAAGTATGCAGCCATGGAAAACAAACAAGCCTCTAGTATTTTTGACCTCAATCCAGGAAGAAGGAGGCAGACTGATGTAACCTGAAGTATTGTCTAAATATAATTTTTTTTTAAAATCTAGCTTGCCACAGATACCATGTTGACTACTACTTTCTGTCTACATGGTTTAGAAGCACAGCACCATTTCCAGCTGCTTCAGCCACTAGTAATGGATAGAAATGACAGAAAAATTCGTCACTTTTTATTAAGGAATCTTCAGAGCCTATCTTGTGGAATGTTGTTTCTTTTAAACACTATATATGTTCTATACAGAAACACATATCCTGATACTGGTATGTTGCTCTTTGAAATTTGAATTCTCAGAGGAACCCTTGTATCCACAGTCTTGGGGTCATAAAAATCTGTCTTCTTCAGTGACATTGATCCTTGTGCTTTTAGGATCCAAAATAGTGTCAGTCCTAAAAGTCATCTCTTCAGTGAAAGCAGAACTATTTTTTCTCTTCATTCTTAAGCATGCAATTATTGTTGCAGCTTTATTACCCACATTTTAGTCATTAAATTCGGCAAAATTTTTTCAAGTGGCAATGGGAAAAATGTTTTTGTAATGAAGCTTCTAATGTAACCTCTGGGTTACATCTTAAAAGCTCTTGGCAGAGCAAAAGTGGTTGCTTGACTGCCCTTTATTATTTTAAGAGCATTCCTAACTCTTTGCAATAAAGTTTTTTCCCTCTTTAAGAGCAGTACTAATAGTTCCTCATTCCTGGCAGCATTAAAGTGACACTGTAATTAACTCATAGTGAAAGACAAACCAATGGTGTCATTCTGAAATGCAGAGAGCAAAGACATGCAGCATGGTACAGCATATTCAGTATGGAAATCCCTGTTTTTTTTCACTTACATAGTATGAAATTCATTACAGATATTTGTCATGTTACCATGGTGCACATGGTATATCATTCTTTCATAAGCAGGTTGGTCTGCCTGGCTGGTTTTTTCCTCACACCATAGCACAGCTGGTTAGGTTAGCACTCTTCTGTTTATGTTTTTCACATGAAAAATTTCCAAATGTTTGTTGTGCTGGTGTTTGTCACTGTGGTGAAGGAGAGGGGAAAAAATCACCATAGTGGCTCTGTTGGCATAAAAGACAAGGGACATCTGCAGTAGTAACAAAGATCCAGTTCTTGGATTCATGCAGCAAGCATTTCCTACTCCTGTCTCTTAATCAAATGTTAGTGCACTCAAGTCTGGTCTGTGTAGCACCTCAGAATAACTGGAAAAACTGCACAAATATGACAGAACAGTTTTTCACAACAGGAGACTTGGATGCTTCCCTCAAGGCTGTTCCTCACTGAGGACATAAAAAGAGACTTTTTTTGAAGCCTTAAAAGAGACATGTATTGGTACAGGAATGACTTGGGAGAAGAGCAGACTATGTCCTATTTAGTCCCTGTTTCAAATTGCCAAGAACAATTTGATTTCATTTGGGATTCGAAATGCAGTAGCATGATAACTAATTGCTAAAACTTGTGGTTTTTTACCATTGTAATTGTATGTCCAGCTGTAATTTTTGTTGTGCAAAATGGTTATAGTTCAATACTCATACTCTTTTAATTACTTGGCATTTCATTTCTTTCCTGGTTTTCTGAAAATAAGGACAAACATGGTAACTAAATTTGACAACTCAAATTTCTTTGCAACAACAAAAAAAGAGTGGTTGGTTTCAAAAGTGTAGGTGTCTTTGGATCAAAATAAAACTTTTACACTTTTGGCTTTCCCAAAACATGTAGGGATTATTTGTTTGATTTGGTGAGGTTGGGTGAATGAGTGTTTTGAAACTCCTGGATTTATCTTGTGCTATCTTGAGCTTTTCTTACTGTTTTGTTGTCCTGTGAAATGCGGTTTTTTTTACATTTGCAAAAATGAACAGTTAGATGGCTTTCTGTAATATCTTTGATATGAATATTTCAGCACATTTAGGATTAATTAATCCTTCAAGTACTTCATAGTATGCAGTATTATTTTAGGCCTAGATGACAGAATCAGGTTTATTTAAAGTAGATATGGGAGCGTAGTGATATCTGGTTTTCCCCTGATTTCACAACAGGGTGATGTTTTGTAATGCTGCCAACCATTCCAATATAAAGTTGGCCTCCTCTCAAGTCTCTGTGCATATGTGCATCATACGTGACACTGAAGAAATCTGAAACCAAAAATGGGAAACTGGATTGCTGACAGTTGTGGTCAGCAGTTGAACGGAGCTAAACATCAGAGGAAGACAGGATCAGACGTGAGGGTTTGAGTCTGGCCAAACTTCTTCCTTCAGTGTTGAATGTACTTGATATTCCAGATATACTGACTGTAGTGTGTAAGTGGCTTTAATTGATGGACTGGGGAATTTGATATCCTAACTCAGCACTTGACAGTATGCTGCCTTTACATGATTACTCATGTATTTCCATTAATTTCAGATGAGTCATGATTCTGAGGTAACTAAGGCATTTTAAGTATTTACCCCATATAAAATATGGGGTATGGAAAATATGGTTTGGAAATGGGTATGGAAATATAGGGTATGGAAAATATATGGTTTCTGGAAAATATAAATTTAAAATCTCAAATGCTGGTAAGCACACATTTCTTATTTCCAAAAAAGACCCTTTCTTTTTTTATTTTAGAGTCTCATGATTAAATGTGGTATTGAGTCGTGATATCTGGTTTTAATTAATCAGTTTAGCAGCAGTGTACTGTTCTATGATGGAATAAAATTAAAATGTTTATTGGACAGGCATTGACTGTGTGGCTGATTATTATGTAATTATGCAGCATAACCACAGGCTGCAGAGAACTGGGGTGATATCATTAATAAGAAGCACGATATTTTGTTGCTTAAATACTTTATTTAATGGGCTCTCTGTATTTAAACTGACTAGGTGGTACAACTGACAGTTTCCCTGATTCTTATGATATTCTATCTCTATTGGCAAAGATGAAGTGCATAATTTAGGCTTAATACATTTCCAGTAGAGAAGGATGCTGTGCAGGCCTTTTTACAAATGTGATGCAGACACAGTAGCAAGCAAATAAATAAATTAATAAATCAGCAAGTGAAACTCTGTGTTGTTAAGCCTCTACTGGTTTTGCCAAACTGGTCTCAAACATGACATGTACTTTGAACTAACTCTAGTTGGAAGCAGATATAATGTGCATGGACTAAAATTATAGCTAATTGCCACAGTCTTATAATTTTACACACAGGTGTCACACTAATGGCAGACAGCTCTAGATTGGATAATGATGCTTTTCAAAGGTGGCAGTACCTTATTTACTTGGCAGATAAGTTTAACCCTCTCTTCCAAAAATACAAACATTGGATTTAGTGCCTTATAGGTTACATCTTAGAATCCAGTTTTCCTCCACTTCACTAATCTTTGCCCTAAACTACCAACTAAGAAGAACCATGTAGAGATCAAATGAGGTTCTCATGTCTACAGGAGTAGCATGCTGATGGGGCCAGGCTTTGCCTGTGGTTCTGGGAGTAGCTCAATGCACAACCCCACAGAAAGGGCTCTCAATGGCTCCATTTCTAGGCTGCTAAAGTTCCTGTGTTCTGGTTCCCATGTAACTTCTCACCCCTCCCTTTGTTGCCTGGGAGAAGATGAATTCTGCTTCAGCATCCCATCTGTAATTTGGGGAGAACAGTATGTTTCTGCTGCTGAGAAGTAACACAAAGATACATACACTGGTGCTGGAGGGAAGCCAGCTGGTAAAACCACAATGAATCTAAAGAAGCCTGACCTAAATCAAATGGGTTTTCTTTTGTCTTACAATGAAGATGGATAATATTGGTGCTCTGTTGGTGCAGAAACAGTGGTGGCTGCTGCATTTTATTGTAGAGATTTACCAGTAAAGACTGATGTCAGGGTATTTCCTGATGAACACAACCCAGTGTGAGTCAGCAGTGACACCAGTTGCTTTGTGTGTCTTGTCACAGGGAAAAATGTCAGCTCTGTAAATCTGTAAAACCCATGTGAGATCCAGGACTGGCCTCACTCCCACACCACCCTGCAACAGGCACTTCCCCCTGCATCTGTCTGATCCCTCCACACAACAACAACTGTCCTGTGTGGAATCTGCTCAGGAATGATGTGGTGTAACAGAGCAATGCAGACTGGGGACCAGGAAAATTGGGCACAGCTGAAGAGTTATTTTGGGGGAAGGATGAATCAACAAGGCTGTGCACTCTTGACTCATCCTGTGCTGATTAGGAATAGGATACTGAGAAATCTTTTAAAAAGATGAAAAGAAGGAAAAGTAGCCTGGGAATAATGTGTCCCAGTTTGCAGCTTAAAAGCCATACATCTAAATCTGAGCTAATCACTGTATACTCAATGAGTAGTCAATGGGGAAAAAAACAAAACCAAAACAGACACCTTCAGAGTGCAGCTCCTCTCATTCTTACAGAGATGCTTAAAATGGATCAGATGACACATCAACTGGATTTCTTTCCCCTGACTGGAAAGAAAATATAGGATGCCAGATTCAGAATAACCTGTCCAGCTTGTAGAAAGATAAGCTGAACCCTGATCTTGTCATTTTTTTTATTTTATTTCTCTTGCTCTGACTAGGGACAGTGACACCCAAGATCATTAGAGGGTCTCAGCCAGGAAGTAATACTGAGCTGCAATTTGACTCTCCTTTGGGCTGATCTTTTTGTCTCACAGCAGCCCAGCACTCAACAGAGGACCTGTTCTTTAGGCAGTGAATTTACAAGGCACAGAGATCTATTCTCATGTTGCATCAGTACTTACAAGGACAAATTACCTTTCTTTTTTATCTTCCCTTTAAGTACCTTTGGCAAGCTGCATGTTCTTTTGAAATCAACCCAACAAGCTACTGCATTATGCTGAAAAGCCCTCCTAAAGCCTGTAGACCTCCAGTATACAGGTGGGAAAATACAGCCCATAGATCAATTTGCTACAGACTTTAGGAGAAAATTTGATGCAATTGTGATAGGAATCAGTAACCCAGAGATCAATCCTTTTTTGTGTGTTCCTGTCTCTTAAAAAGCTGAGCTAAGAATTTACTGATGACATGTCAAATTATTGCCTGGGCAAATGTGTTCTTGGAGGATTAAAATAGTTTGCAATTCCTGCCAGGCCTGCAATGGCTGACAGCATAATTTCATTAGTATAATACATCCTTGGGCAAGAGTAATTTGTCCAAATACACTTAAAATGTTTGGATGAAATAATCTACCTTGCCTGAGGCTGCCATCAGAAAGCACGTATCAGGCCAGACCTTCAGTCTCATCAACACCTGTGCAGGAGGCTGCTCCTGTGCCATAGCTCAGAGAGGTGTGAGAACTCCATATCCCTCACTGGCTGGAGAGGAGAGGAATGGAGGACCATTTCCTTCTGAAGATTTTACTCCAGACATCTGGAGCAAAGCACCAATCCTGGAAACATACTGTGTTGTGCTGTGCTCAGTGCTGCCTTGGCTAATATTTTATCAATATCTCCAGTGGCTGGAGTTTCTGGGTGTACCCACAGACAGGCTGAGCTGGAAAAGTAATAGGAATTCCTCACAATCCAAACAAATATAAGGCTTTAAGGAGATAGAAGAAATCTCTTTCCAGCCTGATCAAAATTAGAAACCAACAAACAATATTATAAAACCACACTCAGTTCCTTGGCTCTGCATTGATGCTTCAGTCATTCTGGGCTGGGCCTGACCCTGGTTCCCTAATCCCCAGCTCCACTTGCAGGCAGATGTCCTGCCCCAGCCTTGGCTGTCCCTGTCCCCAGGGTGCTCTGTCCCCAGTTTGTACTGCTCCTGGTGGGGGCAGTGAGATGGTCCCTGCCCTGCCCTGCCCTGCTTGCCCAGGGATCCCCTTGCAGCTCCCAGCCCCCAGTTCCAGGGGTCACTGGCTGCCACCCATCCTATCAGATTTGCACTCTTTGGTGGTGCTGACATAAATAACAATTTGCTGACTGCAGGAGTGATTTACTTTAAGCACTTTAGCACCTGCTGTTGCTCATTACAGGATTATCATGCCCCAGATTGTTCCTGGCAGCCCAGGGTTTACAGTGTTAGCACATGGCACGTGTGTAAGAGTTACCTTACAGGGGTGGTGGGTTCATGCACTTGCTCTGTCCTCTCCATGACCCTACTTCATGCTAAGATCTCTCATGTAACTGGAAGCCACAGGTTTTAGGCATGTGACAATCAGAAAAAAAAAATTAAAAAATCAACAATTAACTCAACATGAAGGCTTTTAATGGTAGATACCAGCATCTGACAGTATCTCATGGTTCAGGATAGCAGCACATTCTCCACTCATTTTGTCACTATGTGGATATCATTGCAATTAGCCTTTCCTGAGAAGGATAAGAAGGATACAAAGATGGAGCTTGTACTAAAGGCTCTGCAGACATCTGGCATTTCACACTGTTCTCCTGGGCTGGCATTCAGTGGGGGAAGTTATAATAGTTTTTAGGGCACATATTCCAAAATTCTTGGCAAAAATAGCTGTCTCACTCCTCCTGGTAATCTCCCCTGCCTACTTAATTGCTTAAATTGCTGGTTCTTCTGTTTTCTGATATCTGCAGCAAATCCTTTCTCACTGTAGCATTTCACAGGACTGCAGACTTAGAGCTTCAACTTGTTTTGGTAAAGTTGGTCACCTGCAGCCTGAGCCATAGAAGAATTCCATTATTATTTTCTGGCCTGGTAACCATCTGTTTCCTACTGCCAGCACCAGCCACAGTGGTGCCTGGTATGTCCTCTGAACTGTCTGTCCTCTCTCCTCTCCCCATCAAAACTTTCACTGGAAGTTACTTTAATTGTACTGCTTAGGATGGCTCTATGGACAACCGTCACTTAGGAGCAGTGCCCATGGCATTTCCAAGTAGGAAAGACAGAACAGTGTGTGCCCAAAGATACAGAAAATGGGGAAAAGAACATGCTAACACTACAGAGAGCAAAGCACCCTGCAGCTTTCTCAGCTAGCTTTCTCAGTTCTCACATAATAACAAAAAATCCCAAACCCAAAATTACCCACCCTAAAATCTAAATAACAGGTTTACGTAGTGAAAGACAGAACTGGTCTATGCAAGTTTTGAGTTGTTTTGAGGAATAGTTCAGCATGACTATAAAACCATTGTAGAATCAAAATTCATATAAATTTCAAATTTAAATAAGCATTTGTGCAAAGTCGGGGAGAGGAGGAAGGTTACTCTATAAAAATCTTTGAAAGGTTTACTTAAGAAATACCTTTGAGGAACTCTTTTAAATTAAAAGTGATGCTTAGAGGCAAGGGATGTACTTCTGATACAGAACAAAAGACATTCGCTGAGGCCATAATTTCTTTACTTAAAAAGATAAAGTTTAACAAGTTTAATGGACTGGTAATATTCTTATATAAAGAAAAAAAAAAGAGATCTTCTAAAGTAAACCTGCATGCTTTTGGCATTCTTTTTGAGTCATGGAGTGTAAGCATAGCTGAGGTACTTGCCCTTATAACATACTGAAGATGGCCTAAGAGCAGCAGGTAGAATTCTGGACCCCAAAAAAATGGTCCATATAACACAGAATATGTTTTATGCTAAGAGCCAGATTTTCAAAGGACTTTGTAGAGTAGATTCAAAGAGGGCCTGAATTATATAGGACTGACAAGTTATTTTCTAGAAGGGGAATGTACTGCTGACACTCTGTATGTTGCATGGGAAAAGTTAAAAAATTGTGCTACTCAGATGCTGAATGGGGGGATGTACTCAGATGGGAAAAATTAAAATTTGCAGTACTGAGATGCTGAATGGGGGAAGTGTAAACCAGCCAGCCAGTAGTCCAGGATGACGAACAGGAATGGTGGAGAACTCCTGTCAGCTCTGCTTTATCTTATCCAAACCAAGTGAGGAGAGCTTCCATTTCAGTTATTTGTCACTTCACGATGACATGCAACTTAACCAGAAAATTCTGCACTGTGCTCCATTTCAGCACTCTCAAACGTCCTTGGAACAATTTAGCCTTTGGAGGGTTTCTTGTTACTGGAGTTTCCACAGAGCAGAAATGAATGCATCACTGATGTCATTGTGTGTACATTGCATCACACATGCTTTTCACAGTCATTCAGAATTCTCTGATGTTTGACAAACAGAAAACACTGCTGAAATGGGTAAATAAAATAGGTTATTAGTTGCCTTCTTTTTCAAATACTATTTCACATTTTGAAATGGATGTATATAAAAACACCGAGAGTAATCTTAATCAAGGGAAAGAAAAAGGTTTCCTTATTAAGGAATGCTGAAGAGATTTTGTGTGACCTTTTCACCCACTCAAATCAACAGGCAAATCAACATTTCAATTACGCACATCTCCATGAGCGATGCTCTTACCAGTTTAGTTATTTCACTTTGTTGTTGCCCAAGAATCATTATTTTAAATATAACAGGTCAGTCTCCCTCTTCTATTTCTTCACTGACCTTAAACATAACTGATATTTAAGAGCCTGAAGTTGTGATTTTGACAATTTTAACAAAGCAGTGATATCAAAAGTCTTTTGTCTAGGAGCTGATTAGTCAGTCTGGGGACTCTTGATAAGTTCAGGCTTCTTCAGTGAGAGTAGAAATACCAGAAGATTTTTTCTCCAGGAATGACACTGTTATCAAATAAGCATTTTCTATTTGTATACATCTTGTCCTGCATTTTTAAACCAAGGCTGTGCAGGAAGCATTAAAGGTGGCAATGTAAAGTTATTTTGTGGCATCAGACTCTTAGCTGGGTAGTGGAAACACAAACCAGAGAAATGCAAAGAGTTTTCAAGGAAAATTCCTTGGTTTTCCTACTTGATTTGTCTGCGTGATTTTTGTTAGAAAAGGTAGGAAATTGAAGTTGGTCTAGACAACATGTGCATGCAGCTTTTCTGGAATAAAGACATTATTTAATATCAGGGAAAAAATAAATAAATAACTAAAAGAAAATATACTGCTAGATGTTGATGATTATTTTTCTAAAATATGTATTTTATTTTCAGAATGGGAACATCAGTGGAAAGTACTTTGTACCAAAGGTTTTTAATGACTTTTAATGACTCATATTTATGAATCTTGGTTTTGTCTTTGATTTTTCAGATAGAAGGCCCTGTTTCAGCTGCTGGAAGCAGTGGTTTTGGCATGGAGAAATCCAGGTATTGTTTTCTGGGATTAACTATTGCCATCACTATTACCAATGGAATCATGCTTGGTAGGGAGTGAATGTACAGCCTGTCTGCCCATTTGGATGAGATGTGCATTCCATGGGAAAACTTGGAGCTAGTGTATGAAAAACCACAAAAATCTGCAATACCTGTAGTTTTGTTCTCAGATGACAGTTACCTAACTGGAAGAGAATTTTCTTGGGTTCAGAAAAGAAGGGGTTTCATTTTTGTCGCTGTATTGTACCTTTAACTATTGGATACCTTCTTCAGGCTGGTGGGTAGAAATTGCAGGCAAGCTGTTACAGCTCTGTGGTTGACATCCCATTCATCTGGGCTGGGCTCTTGGGAAAACATTTTTAAAAGGAGAAGTGGTTGAGCTAAGAATAGATGATTACTTCTAAATTTGCTTTCTAAGGGCCATTAAGTAATCAAATGAGCTCCTGTGATTGGGAGGAAATCTCAGTAAACCGACATAGTGCTGGGTCAGCATGTGTACTAGCGAGCACACAGGAGGGAGCTCTGCATGGCTGAGTGGAAAGTTCCCAGTGATAGCCATGACCTGTTCTCTTCAGGATAAAGGATTTCATTAGGTGAATATTGAACAGCCCTTACTTTGGTCTACACCAAAGTCACCCTGCAGGTGGTGACCCAGCCTAGATGTCTGTAATTCAAATGGGGGACAGCAAAATAACACAGTATATGGAGGTACTTACCTTTAAGGCTTCATTTTATTTAGACAGTTCTGAATATGGAATGGTGTTATAATTAGGACACTCGGCTGGGCTGTAGGAGATGATGATGATACAGTGACTCAATTTCTCACTTGTCTGTGGGATAACAACTGTTTCCTGTGGGCGCTGTAAGCACTATAATTCTGTCATGTTATAGAGGTGTTTCCAGCTCAACGTGACAAGCATTGCCGGTTAAACCCTGCAAGAGTCCTCTAACTCAGAAAAATGGAACAAGAAAATTTAATGAATGGTGGAAATTCTGCATGCTTATATTTTTCATGCACCAAAAGAAAATGGGATTATTTGGGTTTATTGGCTGGCCACCCAGAAAGATGTAATACCCAGATTTCTGCAGTGCCTAGTTTCCTGCAGGCTGCTCAGACCATGGACTGCTTCTGCAGCGTAGCAGAGCCCCTGATCCTGATTCTTTGTGACAGCCACTTCCACCAGTCTAGACCAAGTGAGTGTGAGAAATCATGGCAAGTTAATAATGTTTTTCATCCCCTCTTCCTGAAGGCTAAATGTCTTCTCTGTAGGGACAAGGATCCTCCAAAGGGAGAAACAGAACAGCCCACATTTGCAGTCAAAAGGACAGCCACAAGTAGAAACACATAGTCTCTTCTGCAGAGTGCCATGGGCATTACTTTGAATTAATGATTTCAAAATCTGTCACGTTCTGCTTCAGAAACTGATGGAGAAAAGGGCCCTTTTATCTTCCTTTCTTTATTGGCATAAGAACTGGACAAAATCTGCTATTTTGTCCTAGCTGAGATTGGTACAGAACATCCCTTATGACTGAATCATTGCCAAACACCCTTGGGGTTAGAGACGTGAGCCTGAATGAAACTGTCAACTGTACTGGGAATATTTTCAGTTCCCTCCTCATCTCTGGAACCACTGCTCTGATCCACTTTCTCCATACCTTTTCAAGGAAAGAGATAGGATATTTGGCTTAGATTTTGGATTTTGTCCAGGTAGACATAGAGATGGAAACCCCTTCTTACTGCCAAAGTGAGAGATACACAAAAAATACAGAGAACACTTGTATGTTAAAACTGATTGGGAGCAAATTGAGAATGGTAATAATAATAATAATATGTAAAGTGACTTCACTCTGTTAGTGTTTCTTCACTTGAATAACTTTTGAAGTGTGAGTTTATGGCTTATAATTTCACTGTAGCTGATTTCGCTTTGAATTCTTCAGGCTTCTCAATCTAAGCACAGAGATCCACCCACAAGAAACAGCTTGTAGACTCAGACCTTTAGCTGGAAGAGTTGGCTGACTTATGTCAATCAGCCTGCCAGTATATTCTCTCCCTACTCCCTTCCTAAAATAGCAGTAGCTAGTTGAAAATTTGTTTTCATGGGGGTGGGGAGGTGATAGGAATAATAAAATGAATTCATAAGCCTGGCTGTGCATCGTCCTGTGTATATTAGCCATTCACATGTGGTGCATGGCTCCAGAGTTCACAGTAATGCCATTCAAAGGGATTTTGACATTTAAAGGTCAAGTAGCATCTCATTCATTTGGAGAGAATAATCCAAAAAAAAAAAAAAATTAAAGTGAGCCTCAGAAAGATAAATTAAGAGAACAATGGTGTGATAACTTGCCATTTTGCTTGCAAGGGGTTTTGAAGATCAGTCAGTAGTTTCTCTTGCCATTCACTGTGAAATATAAAAGGGGTATATAAAGACAAACCTCTGGCGTAAAAATGGCTACAGTGCCTCTCTGCTAGAGATCAAATAGCCAAGGTGCTTTGAAAATCAGAGAAAATAACAAAAAATATGTGACAAAGTTCTGCTTGCTGCCTTCTGCTTCCTTCTTCAAAGAGCTGGAAACTGAACTAGCCTTGCCTCTGGTCCATGCATTCTCCATTTCTTTGCTTCTCTTTTTTTTTATTCTTTGAATTTTTTTTAAATCAGAAAAAAAATTGGTAGGTTTAGGAAAATGTAGTTATTAAGGAAGAAGAACCAACTGAGTTTTAAAGGCTCTCTTATTCATCTTAAAAGTCACTGAGTCGTGCTGGCAGAGGGCACACAGTGCTGCTATTTGCACAACCTGAGGGCAAGAAACATTTTTTTAAGCTCTTGTTGTTACAACACTTTTATAATAGGCACAGTCAGAGCAAAAACCTTCAGGAAAAATGTAAACATTTTTATAAATTTGTTCTCTTGCATAAGAACTGAAAGGTGAAGCCAACTTTTCCCCCATTCCAAAGCAAAAAGAGACCAGAACAACAAAGAGCAGATTAAATTCTCAGCTTTCCTTGAACTCCCTTTAACACAGAAATGTGATTTCACAGCTGGACACTCTCCATGTCTGTAAATCAGTTTGTTGCCTACTTTTCCACACCATCCAGCTCACCTGAGAAGCTTCCTTTGGTGTGTGCTGTTGAAATGAGTCTTTAGGCTGGATTTTTAAAAGGTTGACATTTAGCTAGATGGGAAATAAATACCACATGACTGTAATGATAGCACACACTCTTTATCCCCCAACTTTTGGAAGGATGAAAGCACAGGCCTGTCTTCTTTCAAGGCATTTTCAAACTTCCAGTAATGAGTTAGCAGGAATTTATTGTTGGAAACAAAACACCGTGACTGCCATGCAGAGTTCCCTACAGAACTGCCATGCACATCAGCCTGGCTGGTTTGAAACTACCACATGTTGGCAGGGAAAAGGTGCAACACACTTAAATCACTTCCAACGTGCAAGATTTCTAGGAAAAAACCCCAAAACAACACAGTGAAAGGTCACTATTAGATTATGATTTGTCACTGCCATATGGAACACTTAAAATGAAGGTTAAAGAATTTTCTAACTCATCAGTTATTTGGCTCTTCTTTTTACCAAGTTTCTGAATGCTGGTTTTACAATCCCATAATTTAATAATGAAAAGAGTAAAGAGCAAACACTACATGTGAGTGTCTGTAAAGGACATAGAAGACTATATTAGGACATAGAAGCAATATATTTAAGTTGACTTAACTGGAAAAATTTAACTGGATTGTACTGAGATGTCGTAATGTACAATTTCTATGAACACTTATTTTTAAGGAAGGCAACAGTTTTGCCTCTGAGCTCCTCCACTGTGGTGCAAAACAGGGATACATGTAGTGCAATGGGATTATTTTCCTTGTGAAGAACTTGTGCAACATTCTCCCTACCAAAAGAAGCCAAGATAGTGAGTGTTGTTAATTCATTAAACAACTACTACAATACAACTGGCTTTCAAGGCAAATATAAACTCTTCTGGTTATTTGAACTAGAAAATAAATGAAGTTTTTAATATTCCAACTATGATCAAATGAAGGTATTACTATGAAGTTATTACTTTGATCTCCTGAAGGAAATAAAGGGGGGAAAATGATGTTTTAGTAATTCTTCAAGTACTATCTAGTTATACAAAGTATATCCAAAATAGGATTTTTCAGGCACTCAGAACCCGTTCTAGATATTTTACAGTATTGTACATCCTGCCTAAAAATATTTCCCTGTGCCTGATTTTTCTTCCTATAATTACATTGCAAAAACACTTCAAAGAAATGAAAGGACTCATAAGAGTCATCTGATGCCTGGGCTTCCATCACCACCAGCCTGTGTCATGTCACAGAGGTATTCCTGACAGATGTGGGTGCTTCAGGATCTGTATCTCAATTGTGCTTCTTCACTGCTGGGTGTCAATACACCAGCTGTATTCATCATGCACAAGAAGACAGTCTAAGAGAAAGAGTTGGGGTTGTTCAGCCTGGACAAGAGAAGGCTCTGGGGAGACCTTGTAGCAGCCTTCCAGGACTTAAAGGGCACCTGCAAGAGAGCAGGAGAGAGACTTTTCACAAGTTAATGTAGTGGTAGAAGAGAAGAGGTAATGGTTTTAGACTGTCAGAGAGTAGATTTAGGTATTAGGAGGAAATTTTTTACTGTGAGTGTGGTGAGACACTGCCACTGGTTGCACAGAGAAGCTGTGGGTGCCTCGTCCATGGAGATCTTCAAGCCCAGGTTGGATCAACTTGGGGCCTTGATCAACCTGGTCTAGAGAAGCTATCCCTGCCCATGGCAGGGGCATTGGAACAAGATGTTTAAGGTCCCAACTCAAGCCATTCTAGGATTCTATGATTCCATGATGTTGGAAAATGTATAACCTGTCCCTCATCAGAAGTAGTTTTTTCTTAATCTTCTAATAGCCTGGGACATTTGAGTTCTTTTGAGTGCTGTTTGTGTGGCTGTATGTGTGATCACAATGTCACCAAGTTTACAATCTGTACAATCACAGATGCTGCCTGACACCATGTCCCTTGGCACCCTGCTCTGAGTTACCTGGAAGCATTCCCACAAGCAGTTCTGACAGTTTTATATTTATGTTGTGCAGTGCTTTGGGCTCCAGAAACCAGGGCCAGACTTCTGTCCCAGGATTATGTATCACCTTCTCTAATGAGCTGGAAAACACACCAGAATACAGCGCTCGGAAACTCAGTGGAAATGACCACACAACAGCCACTGGGGGAGAATTTTCACTCATCCCAGCTGCCAAAGGGGCTTTGTGCCAACAAGAGAGGCAATGCAAGACAGAAGCAAACCACTATCAACACCCTTGCCAAAGAAATGTTGATGGCTTGCACTGCTACGTTACAAGTCTCAAACCATATTTAAGTGACCTTCAGGATTCCATTCACAAACAAAATGGAATAATAAAATTTAAAGATACTTTGAGCATGGGTTTGGCTTTCAGTTATCCTGAGGATCTTGCTGAAGAGCTTAGCTGGGTTGGTTTACAGACAGTGTGTAAGTTTTTTTTTTAAGTGCCCATCTTCCCCTTCCTGTCAGGTCTGCCACCCAGTCTGCAGCTGAGTTCCATGGAGATACAGAAAAAGGAGTAAAGCAGCTGCAGTTTAAAAGACCATAAATTACTCCCTTCTCTGATGGTGGGTGAGTGCAGGTTGCACTAATTTTTCACGCCAGCATCCCACTTTCCTTAATGACTATCTTAGCTTCAGCCCTCACAACTGTCTTTCAGGCAGTTTTTAAAGCATGCAGAAGTACCAAGCAGAACCTTGTAATTTCTCCATATTTGCTAGTTGAGCTTTGATTAGACAGGTTTTCATGAGTGCATGCAGGAGGACACAGTTGTCAGGGATGACAAAATCTGGCTGGTCAGGACTATTTTTTTTTAACACTGTTACATGAAATGATTTATAAGCCTATAGGAGTTAAGATCTTTCCTTAAGCTGGGAAAATGTTCTTAAGATCCCCTCTCAACACCAAGAAAGCAAGAAAATTGCTCTTAAAGAACGATTCAATTTTTGAGGCAAGTGCATTCTCACTGACATTTCCCTCTCACCTTTCAGAAAACTCAGCTGAGTCCCTGAAATTAACAGTCATAAATGTGTGTAAGGATGTGTGGAATGAAAAATTATATGGAAGGTAAATTACTCCTGGAAAGTAAAGGCCATGTAGCTAACTGGAACGGAAAGGCAATTGTCCATTAGCTCCCATCTATCCATCACAGCCCAGATGTCCACAGTCAGGACAGCCACAGGAGTGGACTCATTCAACTCAGTGGTTCTTAGGGGAAGGTGGGATGATGCTCTGTATGGGTTAGACCATTTCCACCAGAGTTCCTTCCTTGCTGTGCTATGCATGGGATGGACCACAGACATTTCTAGCCCAGTGTGTATAGTTTGTTCTAGATTACTTAATAACAGGAAATCAGTAAAAGTGAAATAACAAACAAAACCTAACCAAAGCATGCAGTCTTTGTCCTGAGGTTTGATTTAGGTATAAAAATGTAAGCATTAATAAAAGGTTATCAGATTACTTATTTCTGCTTGTTCTTGTGCTGCCAACAGTTGTTGTCATTTGAAAATGGCCCGCAGTGTCTTTCAAGGACCTTCCTCATCCCTTTGTTCTCCTCGGGGAATTTATCTATCACTAACCTTTAAAGAGGTTATTTTCCCAGTTAGTGTTTGGAAGCAGAACAGTTTGAAATATGTATCTATATGTAGAGAGACTTTATCAGGATAAAGCAAATTTTGAGATTTCTGACATTAAATTCCTAACACATCATATAAATATGTTATGTTCAATGTCTGGTTATCTGGGCAGGGTAAAATGTGATTTTTTTTTTTTACTCAGTTTAGATATGGCCAACAGAATTATAAGCAACATAAATATAAGCTAAGACCCAAATTAAAAAATGGCTACTATGTGCCTAATTTAATCTTAAGTGTAAATTCAGGTGCCTTTTTTTCCAGTTGAAGTTTATCTAATTTAAGGAGCTCAGGACTTGCCTCTTCACACCTTTTAATATACTGAGTGAGAATCAAGTGTGTGGGTTTCCATCACCTTGATTACCCTTGCCATCAGAAGGAGAAACTGTGCTGCGAGTAATAATAGCAATAATAAGATACTTCCCTTTATTTTTTTTATTCCAGGCAGAGCATTCCAGTCAGTTTCCAGAGAAGTATAGTTCTTGCCAATAAGAAGATTAAAGGCTGTTTAGACTACCATCATTTGTGGTCCATGGAGAACCTAAAAGCAAAATATTTTACCAGTAATACCTGCATAATCATGATAAAGATACGAGTAACTTTTTTCCTAAAATGGATATAGCTGCCCATACTTACAGGCTGTAAATAAAGCTGTCTCACAAAGAAGAGATATAAGTCTCATAAGTAAGAATGTCTGCTTTCAGTATGAAAGTGTTTGATCTAAGAAGCCTGAAGCTTGGAAAAAAAAATTGAGAAGATTTGTTCAGCCTTACATTTCCTCCTAGAATGAAATCTTTACACTGCTGCTTTATCAAGCCAAAATGGTAGGTCTGAAGATGAACTAAAGTATTGTGTCTGAGTTACTGACCTTCTGTTTCTTGAAAATAATTTCCTAACCAAGGGTTATTTGTTAGGACCACCAGTTGCATTCAGACATTACTCAGTGGTTAGCAGAATGCAGCATGCAGGTTTGCAATGCTTCCAAGAACTGTAGAATCATAGAATGATGCAACTTTTCAGGCTGGATATGATCTTTGTTATCATAGCACTGCCAAGACTGCCACTA
Organism: Zonotrichia leucophrys gambelii; assembly: GCF_028769735.1. NCBI lineage: Eukaryota > Metazoa > Chordata > Aves > Passeriformes > Passerellidae > Zonotrichia > Zonotrichia leucophrys. Next base: position 66,699,831 of record NC_088169.1, read on the forward strand.
AACCATGTCCCTCAGACATCCACATGTCTTTTAAATTTCTGCAGGGATGGTGGCTCAACCACTTCCATGGGCAGCCTGTCCCTATGCTTGACAAGCTTTTCACTGAAGAAATTTTTACATCTGAAGAAAAATATTTTTTAGTTGCTTTTATTTTTGACTTATTTTTTTAATCTATAAAAAGTTCAGTTAGTTTAGAGTTGAATATAAGTTGACTTACAGATTTTTAAGAACCTCAGAAGCCTCAAAAACAAACAAACAAAAAAATTAAACATAAAACCAGCCAACCAATCAACCAAAAACCCAAAACAAAACATAAAAAACAAATTCAAACTTGAACTTCTGGAATAGAAAACCTCCAAGCACCTACACAGGCTGGGGACCAACAGCTGAAGGACAGCTTTCCAGAGAAGGATGTAGTGGCTTTGGTGGACAAGATGACCAAAAGCCAACAGTACACCCCTGTGCCAAAGAAGGCCACTTCTAACAGCTGCTGTCCCATTTCTTTGATTTCTTTGATTAACTTCTGTTCTGGACTTGCTCTTCAAGTTCTTTAAATTGGGGTAGTACCATTTGATTACGAACCTGTGTGATTACAGTGAAGGCAGACTATCCAGGCTTTTTTCTTCCCTTTTCCTTTGAATGCTGAAGACTTTCACACACCAGCTACTTGTGTGAAGATTCTGACATTTCCATGAGCTGATCAGAATATGCATAAGAAGACTCAGAGGATTTTCTTCTCCTTACAAAAGTTTAAGTGACACAGTCACGTTGGGGTGTTTTATTCTAGGAAACAGACAAGAGTACCTAAAGAAATAGTTTATTGCTCATACTCTGAATGTTGCTATAATTACTTTCTGTTTGAAAATAATCAGATGAATGCTTGCTGTTGTTAGGTGAAGCCAGTTGTTAATTATCTACATTTTCTTCTTTTTTCAGTTATTCTTCCTACATAATTAAAAATTCTTCCCCATCCAAAGAGAAGTCTGCATTCCAGCTGAGTCTGAGTCTCCTAGAGGGAAACTTTTTTCTCCTCTTGCTGGTTTTTAGTCATCCCCTGCTGATATCCTGTCGTCCAGTCAAAACAGAATGAATTTGCAAGAGGCTTTCAGCAGCAAAAAAGTCCTTGAAGCTTTGCTGTAAAATAATACATGCAATGTACTGGAAAACAATTGAGCTCACAGTGCTGGAATATAAAATCGTAGTAACAACCGCTAATCAGTATGACACACCAAGCTCAACATTCATTTGGAACAATTTCATGTAGTTCTTGGGGACTGTCAAAATGGGAAGTGGATGTAATAAAGACAGTAACAAAATTAACTTATAAAAGTGTATTGAGTGAAGCAAACAAACACATAGAAGTTTGAACTGACTGATAAACATGAGGTCAGATTTCATCTCACAGTGCTGAAAACCTTGTCTGTTTTGTCTGAGAATACTGTGACTTGCCTAAGAGCAATCAGGCATGATGCCTAAGAGCATCCAAAATGACTTAGTATCCAAATGAAGAATTTAAAACCCTCCCCAAACATTTCCTAATTAATTCAGCTCACTAGATTGCCTGTGGACTGTCAGTGCTGATGTGAGGAATTGGCAGATTCATGCACAGTTAGAGACAGATTCTTCTAGAAGCCACCAAAATGGAAACTGATAATAATCTACAAATACACAGTGTTATCACTATGGAATCCTGTGGGAATTATCATGTACATCAGAAGAGCACAGAAGACAATCTAGATTTTGTTTGGAACACAGGCTGGAAGACTAATCTGAGTATTATCTGTTTTAAAATCAGTTAAATTAAATTAATGAACCTGGTTGAATGGACACATTTTTCCTTTTTTTAGTATATAAATAAGGCACTTTTCATACTTTTTTAAAATATTTCTGTGAAGAAAAGGAGATATAAAACCACTGTTGTGCTGATATAATTATTAAAATATTAAGATTTTTGTAATTTTATGGCCAATTCAGACAATTAACTTGTTGCACTGAGCATGAAATTTAAATTGTTGGAATTTGGAATGCACAAATGCTTTCCAAATAGTAATAAGTTACCCAGATATTTTTCTGTGCCTGTGACTCTATGGACATGAATGTGCAGAGCCCAACATGTACAGGGTATTAGACAAAGCAATAGGCCAAATTCAGACTGGTGAATCTCAGCCAGATTGTTGTGTATGATTCAGTAAGCTTTTACTGTGCAATAATTAAAATAAATCATGCAGCAATGCTATGCTGCTAATTGTTTACAGATCTTCCTTTGCAGAGTGGAAATTGTTCTTTCCTCTATGAGGGTCCCATCATCACTGTTCAGAGTTACTGAGAACAGAGCTGATCTCTTGGCAAGGAGCACTGCAGTAGAGGAACTCGCGAAATGCAGGGGTGTCACAGACATCTTTTCATTAAAATCCTTTCTTAGGATTTTTTCCTGCTGAAGCTGAGAAGTTTCAGCAACAAAGTGTAAACAATGGTTATCTGCTGCTGTGGAATGCAACAGGTGGATCCGTGACTGGTCTCCTGTGGATGTTTGGATTTACTGACCACTCATGGCAGAGCTGGGTCTCGCTTTCTGCCAAGAGACAGATCTTTGTTATTCATTCTTTTCTATTCTTAGCTTAGCTAGCCTTCTGAGAACTTTTCCTTCTATTTCTTTTTAGTAAAGTCATAATGTAATATATATATCATAAAATAATAAATCAAGCCTTCTGAACATGGAATCAACATTCTGGCCTCTCTCTCACCCTGAAACCCCTCGTGACCACTGTCACACAGGGGTTCTGTTAATCTAAAGTACATTCCTATTTGTTATCCAAGCCTGGTATCAGTGACCTGACAAGCAGTATTTTGAGACATCTAGTTTGCTCTGCCTTTTGCAATTCTGGATTAATCTGGAATTTTGCTGGTATTTTGCTGGTGTCACACCTGGTCACAAGGTTAGAGATTGAACAATATCATATACCATGTAACTCCTTATTACCCCATTTCAATCCTGACCCATTCTCGACTCTGGGACTGCAAAAGCCCCTGAATATGCTGCATAACCCAGTAAAGAATTTTCTTTTTCCCTATGGTGATCCAACATGAATAACCACTCTTTAATATATTTTCTAAGTTGTTCAAGAACAACTTCATTTATCTGAGATGTGATTGATGGAAAGCACAGTTTTCAAACAGTGCTTAACAGCATGGAAGTTCCCAAGGTGCTGTGTAAGATGCAATGATTTTTGCCATGAAACAGATTTCTGTTGATTTTGTTTTCTATAAATATTGCTTGATCCAATGGATCTTGTTTTAGACCTCTACTGAAACAAATCAATTACGTCTTGAAACTTTTCCCAGTATCATCTAGCTTTATAACCCAATACATTTCAGTTTCTAAATACGATAATTTTATATAGTGCCCTACTAGTTTTTGATGATTTCTGGAGTAACTATAATAGAACTTGCCTTTATAAAATAAAGGCAATAAAATAATTTTTACTCTCTGAGGAGGCCTTGTTCTGCTAAAAAAGTCAATTTTATAATAAGAGCTTCCATTAGCAAATAAATTTTAAGTAACTTTGAAATATGTGCCTTGAATTTGCTCTTCATTCACAAAACCTAATTTGTAAAAGATGTATTTTTAATAAGATCACGGTTATACAGGAAATATTAATATTTAAATTCTCTTGAGCCTGAAGACTTGTTGTTTAATTTAATTTTTTACATAATGGTGAAATAGAGTATTGAAGAATACAGTGTTCCTGCACCTGTGTTATGCAGTTAAATGCATTTTAATACATTTTAATTTGTAGTGTGCCTGGTAGATTGAAATCTGCTGGGTTCTGCAGCAATCTGGTGCTCATATTCTCACAGATAACAATGAATTTTTAGTCAATTTTCTCTTTTCATTGAATATATGGAGGATACCAAAAAATTCTTATGCCAGCAACTCCCTATACAGCTCTTTACTAAGGACTGAGGCACCTGAAGTTGGCTGATATCCTTTCTTTTTGGCATGCAGTGCTATCTGTGCATATTCATAATACCCTGTGTCATTGCACATCCAGGAGCATCAGTTTTCATAGGTGAAACAATCCACAGTGCTCACCCCTAAAACCTACTGAGATCTAGAAACGTGGGACAACATCCATTTCACCCAGCTTTCCAGCCTGTTTTGATATTTCTTGCTCCCCATGTGTACTTTATGGGAAGCACAGGCCCATGTGAAATAGTTCTGATGCCTTGACCACAACTTTTTTAAACTTTGCTTTCCTATTACTGTTCTTCTTGGGTCTCCTACAGCTTCGAATTAAGTCAAGAGTAGATCTCCTAGTACTCTGCTCACACCCTTCTGTGCTCTTCATACCTACTTGTATGATTAATTAAATTTTTTTACTTCTCAAAACAAGAGATAAAAAACTGCCTTTCATAATTACAGAATTGCTGAAGCTGATGTCTGTAACCCACGTGCCATTTAAATGGTTGATTCCAGTGACATGAGCAGTGCTAAAGGAAAATTGCAAACAGTTGTAATTAATTTACAGCAAGGCACTGAGTTAGGTTTCTTTGAAATTGTATTTCTTGTTAAAAGTCAGCCTGAGCCTCTAATAAGAGCAGATGGCAAAATAATTTTAAAATGCATTTCTTTTTAATACTAGAGGGATATCATAAGAGAGAGATTGTCAAACAAAACCCATTTTATATGGCAGCAGTTGAATGAGGAAAAGCAATAAGATTCATATTGTCATTTTTCACAGGTGACTTGTTTATATTTTTTCAGAGAGCTATTAGGTTAATAGGGAATTGTGTATTCATAACCTTTTCTCAAGGGGTTCCTCAGAACTACCAAATATCTTAGCCCTCCAGTTGTTTTCTGGGTCTTGGCTCCCTGAACATCTTTTATTGTGTATTCTGGTTTGGGTAAGCACTCCTTTGGACTGAAACATTTAGTTCCCCACAAAATAAAGTCTAGGTGCAGTTATGATAATTCAGTCCAAAAACTGTTCTCCAAAGATGATATGACCCTACACAAGCTATTAACTCCTGCATTACATTCTTGCAACCCAGTCTCAGTGGGCTTTGCAGCCTCAAGCAGCCTTACATGCCTCCCCAGAAGAGGTAATACATTAGTTCTGTTTCATGTTATAAAAATACAGAATTTGATAGGCTGAAACAATTTATTTCAATTTCTACTAGAATATGCAATCTATTAAAAACAAATTATGTTTCTCAGCAGCCAGGGCACCTTGTAGGTCCCCAAGGTGGAAGCCCAGGGCTAGTTTGGATGCAGCTAGCCTGTTCACGCAGGGGAAGTCCCAGTGTGGACAGGAGCCATCCTGCAACTGGGACTGCAGGGTTGTCCCTTAGGAAATCCATTTAGAAATGCAGGTACAGACAAAGATACTAGGCTTTACAAGTTATTTAGGCAGCTGATGTCAAATTCACAATTATGTTATTGGCAACAAGCTGCCTACAGAACTGCTCCACCCTGAAGTGGAAATATTTGTGCTTTGGTCCCACAGAGCCTGTTTAATTTGTTTTTTAACTTGATGTGGTATCCACACACTTCAATGTGTATCATTCGACAGAAAGTCTTTGGCATAGACTTCTTCAATAATATTACTTTACTAATGCAAACAGCTCCATTGGGTCTCAGTGATTAGTTCAGGTATTTTTTGCACTGAGTCCCAAATTGCGTTCAGAGTAAAAGTGGTATAGGTTTATTCTACCACGACCTCTAAATAAAAACATCTGCACTCCAGTGACTTCAAAGACCCCATGGTTCAAAATACTTACCTATAACAAAGTGGACGCTTTTTTTGATCTGGAGAAACAGTGTCCAGTTAAACTACATTCTATTATATCCATCCCCAGCTTTCATTTACATGCCAAAGGTCTACTGCTCTTGCAACCCTTGAAATTTTATTAAGAATTCGGCTACTGTTAGCAATGTGCTGAATCAGGGTGGGATTTTCTTTAATATAAATGTGCAAACCTAAGATGAACAGCTCAATACAGCTTTTCAGCTTTGCAAACTTGGCTATGCTTTAGAGAAGCTGACTTCATTCACCAGAGTGTTCTCACAGTTTTGAGCAGCGCATAAAATCTTTCCTTATATAAGTCTCAGTTTTTTCTTCAATCCCTAGCACTTTCTTAAAGCTACTAAGCATACATGATATTTTATGTTATTTCTAAACAAAGTAAAAATCTGTGTACAGTTTAATTAAAGGCAAAGTTTTAACTAAGCAATTAGGTTTATTGATTTCTAGTGGGCTTAAGTATACCTTCACACACATCAATCAGAAAATGCTCCAATCAGCACATAGGTAAATGATCTGCAAAGTCATAATTCTGGTTTGTTTTTTAATAATTGCATTGTCTGTCCTGTATCTCACCCATGCTCAGCTCTACTTCTGGATGTCTTCCTCATCTCATACCTCTAATATTTGTTCTCTATTTGTCTTTTTCATTACTTAGAAACTGCTTCTTTGTTTATTTTTAGAAAACAAACCTTTTTTGTTTTATAGATTCCCCATCTAAGCATTTCTATCACTTGCTGAACATTAAAGTTCAGTTTCTGTATTTACTGAGGAAGATGCTTCAAATCTAAGGAGAATTTACTTGGTTTTATTTTACAATTAATGTGATCAGCAGAAATATTACTTTCCAAACATCTCCAATCTGATGAGGCCTTTTTGCAGCCGCAGTCAATATAAAAAATGAAACAGAAAATGTATCCCCTCACCTTTTTTTCAAATCCAATCTTATAAAGAAAACATTCAACAAAGATCTTCTGTAGACACTTCATAGAAATCTGGAATGCAATTGCAGACACACACCTCCAGCCCTTGAAATTTCATAACTAAAGGCTGTAAAAACCATCCTTAGGAGAGGAGTGGAAACTTTCCTTTCCTATTTAGTTTTCATTTGTCTCTTTTGGGGAAAGTGAGACAATATGCAGAGGCCATCATCACAGTTCTTCATTTTGCCTTGCAAATTTGTGTCTGCAAAGAAGGCAGCAGAGACTCTGAGCCTGCCATCAAGGATACGTAGGGATACTTCATAACATATTCTACCAGGATAACAGAAGCAAAAGAGACAATTAGACAGTGTCTGATGACCAGAGAGGCGCACCAGGCTGAAGGACAAGCTTTAGGATTAAAGCTTTAGGAGGATCTAGGGTAGAAACTAATCTGAGAAGATGCTTGCTGTCTGTCATTGCTTGAGGCAGACCTGGTATTGTCATTCTGTGCACTCAGAGCTGTGTAGCCAGAAGGGTAAAGGGTTTGCCTTCTGCTGGCCGTGGCAAGACACAGCCACGTTCCCTCTGCTAAAGCCCGAGCTTTCTGTGGCAATAGGCTTTCCAGAGTGCTTGGGAGGGAGAGGCAGAGATCAGTGTGCACACACAGCCCCCTCTCCCATTATCACACAGTTCTCATTTCCACAGGCTACTGGTCTGATTAACAACTGATGCCAGTTTCGATTTGTTGGTATAATAGAACTGTTAATATTATAAATGCCTTAACACTCAGCACATAACCTAATACTTGTGAGAATAAGAACTCCCCAAATACAACATAAACTGGGACTAAGATAAGAGAATATCTTATACCAGTGGCCCATTACAACCCCCCTCTGCTTTTAGGGGTTATTTATATTCCATTTGTATTACAGTCACGTGCAAAGGGCCCCCACTGCAATATAGTGAATCATAAAATAAATGGCAGTATTTTCTTTAGCACTGCTAATATAGGAAGCATATGCTTGTGAGTAGTGCACAAATCACACTGTGGCAAACATTTCCAAATGAAAGCCTGAGAAACCAACGGGCTGTACCTCTCAAACAGCAGGTATGTTACATATATTATATATTTTATAGGTTTGACCCTGGCTCTCTGAGGGGTAGATTTATGGTTGCTTGGGACAGACTAAATTCCTTTTAAGTCTATTGTATCGTATTTCATTTTAAAAACAAAACAAACCACAAAAACCCAAACAAGGCAATTTGCTTTCTTTTGAATTTTAGCTCATTCTTGTATCCAAGGGAAAAAACCTCCACATATAAGAAACTTACAATAAAGAGGATGGAGAAGCTAGGATGTACAACATAAGAGGATCTGAACAAATGCTAAACAGTTAACCTCCCTTGTCTTATTTTGAGTTGTGTCTGATGTGTGTACATGGGCACACACATATATCCTTTCCTTTTCCTGTTTATGTCTCATTAGCACTGATTCTTCCCAAAGTATATCTTCTTCTATCAGGCTTGTAGGCAGCACCTTGTCTTTTATCTTTATATAACCACTCTCCCCCTCAGTTTTCAACACAGCAGCCTGTTTCTTCCTCTCAGCCCCCACATGGCAATCACCCCCTCTTTGCCATATAGCTATGCAGTACCTCAGATCTCAGCACATATACATATCTAAATTTTCATAAATTCAGGAATATACCTGCTCTGCTTTTGTCTGCTAGATCCTATTTGTGGGAAAACATGCCAGGACTCCTTATGTATCTAAAGGAGAGTATTTTAATCTATAGTATCTTGTAACAAAGCCAATCATGTACATGATTCATTCAGAGTATCATCTAATAAACTTCCTTTACTTAAGTTTGGTAGACCGCTGCTGCATACTTAAAACTCTTTGTTTTAAGTTGGCACACTGTGAAATACAGATGGGGTTGACCCATCATGGGTGGAAATTAGTGCCCTTTAAAACCTATAATCACAAGTTTCTTTTAACTTGCATCTCTGAGAGCATATTGTATTAGACACACCTAAGAGCACACATTCCTGCTGATTAGGCCGGTGGTTTTTTACAGGCATATTGTCATCACACATAGTTATAATACTAAAATATGCAGCATAAGTTTAAAAGCCTATCTTTACTTTGTTTCCTCTTTTTTCTTCAGCCAGCTTTGTGCCTGTTTTATTCTTTCACACCCTGAAGCTTCATGTTTCCTCTCTAGCTGGAGAATGAAAAAGTATGAACACCAAAAACTCTGCAGGGAGTTCAGGAGAATGGATATTACAACATTTCTTTCTGCAGTTTTCATGGCTTCTTACACAGACAGAAGGGCAGAAAGGGTGCAGAATCTAGGGCAATTCTTCCAGCTTTGCACTATACACTATGTGGCCGTGGGGAAAGTGAAGGACTCACTGTGTATGCCCAGCAACAATAAAGCAATCCCTGCTTAATGAGAAAGGAGAAAAAAGCATTTTTCAAACCAGATATTCAAGGATTCATCTTAATATAGAGTTCAGCCTGAGTTTGTATAGCATCACTTCAGCTCCCTTGCAAAATGAAGCTATCAACTTGTAACAATATTATTTTTGTCTCATAAGCCTGACAAAAGCACAGCTTTTGCTATAGGTACATTTTTCAAAACTATTCACACAACTGAAAAGTAATTATGATTCTGATTTTTTTTCTTCCTTTATAATCCACCTTTTCCCTTTGCTTCTTTCTCCCTCTTGCTCCCTATTTTTATTTGTCAGTGGAAAGGGAGAAAACAGAAAGCAACATAAGTGATCCTGGGTTCAGATACCCACCTTCTGCTGGACTATTTCTGTATCCAGCATCATCAGGGATTAGATAAAAGATGTCATCCCTGGAAACCACAGCCCAGGAATTACATGTTTGAGTGAGTAGGCAGTATGGTTATGCTCCTGCATGTTATCTGTGTGCAAATGAAACAGAACTTAAATGTGCCAGAGGGGAGTGTTGATTATTCTGTAGTCCTATTTTCATTCTGGAATATGAAGTAGCATAGGAAGACAATTTTCCTACTGAGATTATGTATACTTGGGGAATATGCTGAGCTGCCCAAGGAACATGCAGGGATTATATAAATGGATCTGTCTGGAAGACACTTGCTGAGACAAGTGGTTTAGCTAAAGATATGAAACTCATAAAATTCAGTGATCCTCAATTAAAAATTAGTTTGCTCTAAATTAAGAAGCAAACACTGTCAAACTGAGCACCAACCTGAACTTTCAGCATGTCTTTGGCAGTGGGAAGATATGAACCATCCATTCTTCCACAGAGGCTCTTCACACTTTCTGGAGGATCACTGCCGGCTTGCCGCCCTTGTTGAACAAGTCATATCCATCAACTGCCTCCTGATCATCTGCAGGCACTGGAAACTGTAAACAAACTGGAGAAGAGGAGAGAACAAATCTATTTTGAATTCCTGAAAATGTTATGAAATAAGACACCTGAATAGAGAGAGTATTTGTGTCAGTGATGAGGAAAAGATTAGGAAACTTTCTCGTCATTGGACATCCAAGAAACATAGGCAAGATGCGCAACTGGCTAAACTCTATTTGCTCTGCTGCTCTGAGAACAATTATTTCGGCATCTGTCTTAAGAGCAAAGGAACTTTCTGCATCTGAGGGTAAATTTACATTATTGGTGACTTTCATGTAGTTAAGTGATTACCATAATATTGTACAATGGATTTATCACTTCTGGAGTTATTCCCTTTTGCAGGTTTAACACAATGTTTTACTAAAATAAGTCCAGGTCCTTTACTAAGAGTGAAAATTTAAGTAATTTCAGGCTGATACATTTGTTTTGCTTTTAAGTCATTTTTTTGCATCTTTTGTTCATAAAAATATTTAAGTAGCTCAACTAACATGGGAAACAGGTAAAAATGTTGAAATTCTTTAATAGTATATATCTACCAACTTTTATTGTGTACCAGCTTATATAATGCTCACATCTATGCTGAAATTGTAGCTAATACTTCTCATAATACATGTAAGGTATTTTAAATTATATAAGAACATTATACAGAATTATAAAGAACATAATATATATTTCAGTTCTTAAAAATAAAGAAAGGTGCATTTTCTGAAAGATTAGCTGTCAAACTTTACATTGGTTCAATTTTCAATGAAAGGCTTTAGGCCACTGTCAGACAGCAGTGGAAAGCTATGCTGGCATTAAGAAGGCAGCTAGAACAGGGGAAATATTCACACAGTAACAAAAAAGAATCCCCATTAAACCATCTGAGTCTTGTACACATACAGGATATTGAGGTTTCATGTTCTTCTCTGCTATGTGCAAGAAATAATACTTTATATTAAGTTACTTGCTGTCTTAAAATGATTGTGCCTCGTGTTTTCTGAATGGTTTAGTACTTAAAAAATGGGACAAGTAATTATCTCTTACATAATAAACCATCTGCATGGATATAATTAAACATTTGCTCAGTTGTATTTGATATTAAACCAGAAAAAGAATGTGGTTAAGTAGCATTTATCATGCAAAAGATGTCAAAATCAGCTGAAAATCCATCTATAATATCCTGGTTAGTTGCTAAGCTTTTGAAGGGGTCTTGAATAGATCTCAAATGTGATGCTGCATAACTCAGGTTGACATGGTAACATGCATAGTAAGGAAAATCTCAGCTTTATGATCAACTTCATTTTAATTCCCTCCCCTTTTCATATGCTCCCCTCAGTTTCTGGAGTAAATGTATCTTAAGAGTCTCTGATTGCAACTCATAATTATTTGGTGTAATTAAGATGGCATGCTAGTCTTTTGTTTTGTAGGCTGCAGAATAGTAGCAGGTCTATGAAATGAATCCCTAGCAGCATTTCTTAATGACCATGTTAAATTTAGTGCTGTTCTGAGAGAGATTATGTGATTTTCTTGGTTAATGGGATGTTTGCTATATTCAGACATCTGGCAGCACTGTGCCTGAGGAAACAGGCAGAAAAGAACCTCGGTGTAGCTACTCTTACAGACATATAAGATGTTAAGGGTCAGTGGCCAGAGCCATAGGTCCTGAAGACCCTTGTGGAGAAGGCAAGACCAGAAGAGCCATAGCTTGAGAACACAGGCTGACAAAATGATAGCAGGGCAGAAAAAGGACCTTGCAAGCCAGAGGCAAAAACAAGTTTGCAAGGACAAAACTGAGACATAGTCAACATTTCTTGATATATTTGGAAAAAACTGAGGCTTCATGGATGACTATCACAAAATTTTGTGGCTTAAAGTAATGTAAGTATATCTTTAGATTGTTAAAAAGAATCTTTCTGAGAGCTTTATTTCTTCTTCAAAATAAATCATATTTTGTTTTTAACAAGGGTTCACATCTTTGTACATTCCTGAAGTATTTTCTCCTGTGCATGAGAGAGCAGTACAGATTGGGGTATGGTGTGGGATGTGTCTGGCACCTTATAGCATGTGATTGAGCAGAGGGAGGAAGGGAGGGAAGAGAGGAACTGCAGAGCTAAGATATTCTCTGGGGAACATGATAGACTAGGAAAGCAAAGTGCTACACTGCACAAATGCATGAGGGACAGACAGAGATGAAGAGGAGAGGCAGGACCTGCTTCACTGTGTGACATTTCACAGGCTACTGACTCAAACTCACCCAATCCTTTTGGGTAAGTCATGGATGATAGAGTGCTTCAGCTCCAAGACTGCTTGAGGGATAGGAGAACTGTGAGATTCCACAGAGGACAAATGAAGGCAGACTCAGTGACCAAAAAAAAAGCTTAGCTGAATCTTTCTCTGCCACCTTGACATTGCTTGCTCTTCAATCTCAAAATAACTTGCCGCTTAGAAAAGTGAGATGTTACCATCACAGCAGACAGCAGTGTTAGAGACTGAAAAATGAATGTGTGTCTCCTGGCTTTACAGGGAAACCTTGACTTATCATGGAAACTTTGACATCACTGTGAGAGATCTCTTACAAAGGAAATTTTAAAAAATAATTAGAAATACTTTAAAAGGAAGCTGAAAAAGGAAAGAGAAGATCTTCCTCTTCTCTAGTAATTGTGGAATTAACAAGATTGAAAAATGGTTGAAACTTTCTATGACAGCTTCTGGGTCCATGGAAGCTCACATATCTTCTTAATGTCTGATCGCTTCCACAATGGCACTCCAGAACATTAAGAAAACAACCTTTTCTTTTAAACTTAGAAGTGGGTTTTTGGTTGTTTGGATAATTCTTAATGTAATAACCCTGGTAAAATTAAACTGAGGAAAGAAAACAAGAATTGTTTGGAGGCAGTTTCCCCTAGGCCTACACCACCCAAAAAGGAAGAAAGAAAAGACAAGTTTTAATGCCACGATCTACTACAATATCATCAATTAGTTTTTAACCCTAAAGAAGCTTTATTGAAGCTTCACAAACTGAAACTATACAAAATTTACGGTTCTTTAATACTTTAATGAGGAATAATTCTGTTTATGTGAAGCAGCCTTTCTTATAAATTTTCAAGGGATATTTTACACTAAACTTCTGTGTACTAAAGCAAAATTAATTATTTCTTCAAAACAGAGGACTCTGAATTTCACTTTCATGGCAAATTAGATTTTGTTTTGTTACTATCTAAAAGCATGTGGATTAACCTTCTTAATACCAATTTCCTTTCTATCAACAATTATTTGAATGTAATCCTAAAATTTCTCTTTGACTATGATTTCTTTATGGCTATTAATAGCAACAGCATATTTTTATCAAAATTTTTCTGCAATGCTATATGTGAATTTATTTCACATTGACTGCACCTAAACTTTCAAAATGTAACTACATACATGGACAAGCAGAAAAAGCATTATTGACCAGCTACCCTATTCTCTTCTAGACCTCATTAATTTTCCCCCACAAACATGGTTACCCTATAGATTACAGTGGCTCTATTTATTATCAAAGGACTGAACTGACAATCCAGAGACTTTTAAAATTACAGAAAACATCAATCTATGCCAGCCCAGAGCTTTTGCCTCACATTTTTTAACAAGCAATTCTAAAATAGCAGCCCTTAAAGTTATTTAATTTTGAATGATCCCAGATCATTGTCTTTTAGACTGGCTGAAGACTTTTCAAGGTCAAGTTTTTGAAGAATTTTGGGCTAACTCTGGTTTGGAAAAGTAGAACTGAAGGTGCCTGGACCTGTCCAGAAGGGTAGTATGTTGGGATGATTTCAGTTTTGTATTTAGGTTTCTAAAGTCTGAGTCCAGTTTTAAATATTTAAGTCCTTTCTCTGGGGGAAGATGAGAAGACTGTCAGCTACATTTAGATGCCTTCTCCATTTACTGGCTGTTTAGTTCCTCTCAGAGAGTCTCCAACTTTCATTCTTTTTCCTCTGTGTATGCTGATTTAGTTGTCTGTGCATCCCCAACATAATCTGTGATGACTGTGGAATATTATACTTTGATCCAATTTTACCTTAAGTCATGTTGCCACAAGAGTCACAATTATTCCATTAAAACACTGCTAATTAAAACAGTCTGCTCTGTCAGACACAAAACTTTCACTGCCTGCATATTACCTTAGGTTTATTTAGCAATATTTAGGATTGATATCTGTGATCCTTTTGTTTGTCTTTTACCTGATGAACTTTACTAAACTTATGGTAGCTAAGAATAGCCAAAATAGCATGATCAGAGGTATCAATAAAGAGCCTTTCTCCAGACCTTATGTTTTAAATAATTTGGAAATAAAATTATTTCCTGCTCAGCATCTTAAAATAATACCTACTATTTATGCATGCACTGATGGTTTTAGACGATTAGGCTGAAATCTCTAAGATTACCATGATAAATTGAGGGTTGAATATCCTATAAATTAATCAGAATTTTACTTTCAGCAATAATGTGGATAAATCTTTAATTAAAAGCAATGGAATTAGTTCTGCCTGCTGCAGCTCTTTGTTCTGGGGTGGTTGAGTGGAAGGACCATCAGTGTAGACAATGTAAGGAAGTTACAGCAAGAGCTTGGCCTTACACCCTTAAGCTGGGAATGGACTGTGAGACAGGATGGCATCCATATCCTCACCCAGAAAAATGCCCAAAGGATCTGATTGGGTTGTAACAGGAGCTGTGGAACCCAGCAGACACTGCTTGACAACCTCGCATGGCCAGTGCGCCAAAAAATAATATCTGAAAGGTGAAAACACTATTGCTACGCAGTGAAAATTTGAGGCATTTCTTGTGTCACTAAAGTCTTCCCACTTTATTTCTCCTCCTGGAATGACCTGAGGTTTTCCCTGGTGTTTCCTGTTGATGACCCTCACACATCCCTTAGGGACTTGGGACACACACTGCTGATTACCTACCTGAGGATGAGCTTACATCCATCTCTCCCTCCCTCTCCTCATAAAATCCTGCCTGAGCTACTGTGATATTCCAGTCCTCTTCTGATTGACAAGACCCACCTGGCAAAAATATAATATTTGGGGCTTTACTTCAAAAGTGCCAAGAGTTGGTGAAGAATTTTACACTCTTAATTCTTTTGGAAAGCATCTCCTTTTAAAAAGTAATGTTTGTAAAAATTGTATCTCAACCCTAGCCTCTCAAACTTGTTTTAAAAATGCTGGTAAACAAAACTACTACATATGCTGTTCTTAGGTCATTTAAAAAAACAACAAAACAAAACAGTTCATGCATTTAAATTCATAAAACATTCCAGCTGTCTCTCCAAATGAAAAAGACAGTCCTGAAATCTTCAGCCTAGAGCATGTGAATACCACTGAGATTCAGTTGAGGTTATTGTTAACATACATATTCTAAATTATTTAAATTGCTTCTGCTAAAGGTTAGCAGTCAGAAAAGAATATCAATTCTGTTTAACTAGTTTAAACCAAAGACCAGCAAAAATTCAGATCCTACATTTCAAAATTTTAATTCAGCTTCTTGGCAACAAAGGAGAAAAATTATAGGAAGAGTTTACTGAAATATATATCTTTCTATACAACATGATGATGGAGAATATTTGGAGATGGATAGAGTTGCTTCACAGGCAGGATTTGACCTGCCACATGGATGGTTCATTTCTAATTTATAAACCCAAAAGACAGGGCTTTAGGTTTAATATGGTAACCAAGAAAAGGCAAATCAAATCAGCAAAACAGCTCTTTAAACATGTCCTTACTCATACCTGAAATAATATGTCTGAAAGAAAAATAAAAGATATAAGTCTGACAAGCCATGCTTCAGCAGAAGGCCTTTCTCTGACATAGTTAAAGCATTCATGGAATATCAGAAAGTGAAATAAGATAACATTCCAATACTGAATGTGTTCCCTTTACAATGAGACCTCTTTCCAGAGGACAAAAATGTAGAAATAACTTTAGGAATGTTTTATCCAATGACCAGCGTGTAATTATATCTGCTCTATGTAAAGAGAATAAACTCCTGGTCTGTAGTTTAAAAAGATTAATTTCTTGGAGAAGTCATTTATAAGAAAACAAATGAGAAAAAGACTCTGTAACAGTCAATGATTTTACCAGATTCAAAAATCCAGTTGTGCAGTTAGAGTATTGTTTTTTTTTAACACAGACTTGATGAAGAGAAATACAAGACAAATAATTTAGCAAAAACTTTTTTTTTGCCCATTACTTAAGTCTGTGACAAAGGAAATATCAATGACAAACATATGAGAAATTAACACAGAAATTTTACAATAACAATGCAGAACAGACAGAAATATTCAACTAATATTTCTTCACAATATGGTCCCATCCCAGTCATGAATGCCATATGTTTTTGCCTAAAATAATATGGAAATTTTTAGTACATGAGTAATTTAAAAAGAAATTATTACTGGTCTGCCTGAACAATTAATGTTGCTATTCAATAAATTCTGGTATGTTAAGGATGTAAAACATAGATAAAGCCAAGGACAACACAAAAATTATGACCTTGATTTTATAATTCTATCTGTGCTGGAATCACTAGCAGGTAAAACAAATGGAGTCCTGGTATTTGATGTAATCAATACCAAAAATGATTGTGTGATTAGTGACAATGAGCATGTCAAACTGGGCAGATTTCTGGGTGAAATTGTTGGATATGATTGATGAAGATGACTGCACTGACATACGTGTCTCTAAAGTGACAGACATCCTGCAGTTTATCAACCTAATTAAGTGACTGGCATTGCACAAAATCAGTGCAACACACAATAATTAATTGTGAAGCAGCTAAATGGTGGATCTACAAACGCCAGTATGGACAGCTAACCACCATCCCTTGGGCAATGCCTGAGGAATTGGTAGGGTTCTGCTGTTTCTCAGAAGCGGGTTTTTCCCGACGCGAGGCTGGTGCCAGACTCCCGGCCCAGCCCGGGCGGGCGCACGGCTCCGCAGTGCCCAGCTGGCTGGTGCCGCTCCAGCGGCTCAGATCCCTGCCGGGAGCTGGCACCGGCTGCTTGCTGAGCTGGGCATATGCAGCAGCCGCAGCACCAGCTCCCTCGGCCCGGGGTGGCATCCTGAGAGCTGAGCGCCTCTCTGATGAGAAGTGGAGGGAGCTGTAAACACGCCCTTGGCGCCGCTGCCGTGGGGGATTGAGCCCCGCATTTCAGAAAACGCTGTCCTCTGCTGCTGCATAAATTTATGAGGGCTCTGAAGAAATATTTAACAACATTAATGGTAAAATTTTCAGATGACATGAAATGCATAAAACACTAAATAATGCAAAGAAAAAACAGTTTTTCTGTAGGGAAATTGACATCCTTTAGTGAGCGAGGATCATTTGAACGTGCTTTTTGAGACAGCTGAATGCAAGGTCATTCAGCAGGAACAAAGAATGTAGGTCACGTTTAGAAGACTGGAGACTGTGTCCTGGAAAGCAGTGACTCTGAAAAGGAATTAGGGGTCACAGTGGTTGGCCAACTAAAGAGTAGCTCCCAGAACAATGTTCCAAAGCATTTGGTACAGCCTTCAAGATACAGGAGTGTTGGGTGGTGACATAACTGTATCTGATTCTACTTTGACAAAGGTGCTCAAAAATTACAAATGTTCAGAAAAGCTGAAACTGCTGGAAGATTCTTAAATCTGAAAAACTTGATCAACAGAGATGAGAAGTCAAAGTTACTTTGTCCAAAGTTAAATGACTGTACTGTGTTTTATAAAGATGCATTTACAGGGGTCTTAGAAATACACAATATTTCAAAGTCTGTCCAACAAGGAAAGACAATTTTCTATTAGGAAAACAGTATACTTTGTTAACAGGTTTATTCTATAGCTGTTGAAATGTTTTATTCAGGTTTTGTTTCTATTTGGAATTGCATTGCTTTAATTCAAATGGAGAACAAACACAAGAAAAAAGGTAAAGCATATTTTAAAGTGCTTTAAAAATAAAAGCATGGTCAGAATGCTTGACAAACAGATTACACTAGTGTGTTGTGTCTTTATGTTAGACACAAAACTTCAAATGAACAAAGCAACATATTTTAAAAGATACTTTCCTACTGGTTTTATACTCTTGCCTTAATTTATACTGTATTCTTTTCTTTTGACCTTCTTTGATATAGTCAGAGTGAAAGTCTTTCTTGAACATCTGTGAAATATTTTGAACACTTAGGCTAGATGTTAATAATACATGTCAGAGAGATGTAAACACCAATGGGAGAAATAAATTATGTACATGAATACAGGGCACTATAGCTAAAGTAATGAGTCGAAACATAAGCAACTTCCATTAACCTGATCATCAGAAAAAAAAAATCTTTATCATTGGAGGAATTCAACTTTAAAGGGATGTTTCCTTTGGGGAGCAGAAGCCTCGAGACATTTAAATGAGATATTTACAATGAACTGAACAAAATAGCACCGAAGAATGTTAAAAAACACTCCTTTTTCAGGACCACAGTGGTATTTTCCATCTCTAATCTTTGTGATTGTCTGCTTTTTCTTATAATTTAAGACTGTCATGAATATTTTATTGGATTGTTGACCTACAAAAGAAGTGGTTTAAAGAATAAAGTTTTGTTGTAAGACTACCAGAATTCTTTTAATATTAGTTTCCATTCTCCCCCCGCATATACCAAAGTTACCAATATCACTGGTATCTCTTTTATCTAAGCACAGACCAGGACATTTTCAAACCCAACAGACTAAAAAAAGCTGGTGAAATACTCAATGTGGATGTGCTTAT
The DNA here is from genome assembly GCF_028769735.1 of Zonotrichia leucophrys gambelii. Classification (NCBI taxonomy): domain Eukaryota; kingdom Metazoa; phylum Chordata; class Aves; order Passeriformes; family Passerellidae; genus Zonotrichia; species Zonotrichia leucophrys. Next base: position 66,718,712 of record NC_088169.1, read on the forward strand.
TTTTTAGGAACTGGCACCTGAAAAACAAGCCTTTATAGTAAAGTGACTCTTCACCTCATTGTCCATCGGGGAAGAGTTAAGTGACTTAGAACAAGACACCAAAAAACTAAGCTAGGTGGCAAGAGTGTGCTGAGGACACAATTGGACGTTGAATTCTGACTCTTTTTGATATTCAGGTATTTTAATACTATTACTCATTTGAGCAGAGGTTTTTCTGAAGATTATAGGTTCTCATTTCTCTTTCAAATCTAGGGGAAAATGTGTAGCCAGAAGACTCCTGTTTGCTCTGTTCTTTAGTGATTAAAAAACTCCTCCAGGATGATGAAGACAAGGCAACAATTAATTTTTCTCCTTTAGGGGATCTCCTGTCTCTTGAGAACCTACATGTGGACTTCTCTGGGGGATAAGAAAAGAAAGGGAGTGCTCCATCCCCTTCTTTTGAGCCTCTTACATTTTTTGTAGATGGAAGGTTTGGTTTGCCTTCAGAGAGATTAAACAGGAGACTCTATTCTGATTAAAGGTCTGTCAAAGGGAGCAGGGCACCCTGGGCTTAAGTCCCTGCTCCACTGATTGTCCCTGGATTTATGGATATAAAACACATAAATTGTCCGTAATACAGACACACAAAGCCATCTTTTGTCCTTCCCAAATGAGTGCCATAACCATGAGGTTACAGACTAATTCCCTCTCTCTGATCTAATGCATTTTTAATTCTTTTAGAGTGGAGCAGCTCCAACAGAAGGGACAGACTGTGTTTTCTTCTCTTCCATGTCCCCCTGGACCACAGGCTGTTTACCTGACAAGCAGAAGAGGGCTGAAGTCTTTGCTGCACAAAGGGGAGAAAACCAGAGCCTTCATTGCGAGAAGGATCTCACCACTGAAATTTTTACACTAAAGTGAAGAATAACAAGCCTATGAGGACAAAGCACCAAGTAGGGCTGAAGTTTTGTGTGGAGGTTGACTTGGCAAATATGCTCCAAGACCTGATGGGCTCAGGGGTCGGGTGACTCAGATGAAGCCTGAGATGCCTTTAGCCAAATACACATTCTGAGAAATTTCATCCTAAAACCTGTAGCATCTATGGAATTTAGTCACCTCCAAGGTCAGTTGTAACTAAGCGAGTGATATGAATAAGCTCCTGGTTTTAATGCCTGAATTCCACATCAATCCCACATTCAGCACCCAAGTCACGTCATGGGGCTTTAGGAACTCGGTGGGATTTCAGCACCTCGCGCCCAGGCTAACCTCCTGGACATGCCAACATACCCATTTGCTAAAATTACTTCCCAAGGCGCTTTTCGGACTCGGGCCAGATGCCCCCCTCGGCAGGCACAGCTCTGCCCGGGGCACAGGCAGCTCCGGATCGGCCACGTCTCCCGGGCCGGGGCTGCCCGGGGCGGAGGGAGGCGCCGGGCGGGCCGGGATGTGCCCCGGGGAGATCCCGGCGGGATGGTGCCCGATGGGCCCGGCAGGGCTCGGCTGGCACCCGGCGCGCTGCCCGGAGCGGCTCCGGCATTCCCGCAGCGCCCGTGGAAGAGAGGACCCGCAACGGGAGGGAGAGAGGGGGAGACAGCGGCGGCGGCGCCGCCCTCTGGAGAGCGCCTGGGAGAGGCTGGTGTGAAGAGCCGCATTTCAATGAGGGCCGGGCTAATGCAAATCACTGCAACCGGCAGCAGCAGAAGAAAGGCGAAGCAGCTGCAGCCCGGGCTCCCCAGCAGCGCGCTACAGCCAGGGGAGGCGTAACAAAGGCAGCAGAGCCGCTTTCTGCGGCAACTACTGCGCCTACAGCCGGGTGGTCGCGGGGGGAGGGCGGGAGCCGCCGCTCTTTGGCCGCTTCCCATTCCGAGCCGCCGCCTTCCCTCCGCGCCCGGCCGGCCGGTCTGAGTGAGGAGGTGCCCGCCAGGGTGCGGAGAACAGGTAAGCGCCGGGGCCGGGGCTGGGGCTGGAGCCGGGGCCGTGCTTGCCCTGCCCTGTCCTGCCCTGCGCGGGGGCTGCGGCGTGAGGGGCCGCCGGGGCGCGGTCGTGGCGCGGAGCGATGCACCTGTGCCCATTGTGTGGGGCGGCGGCCTCCGCCGGGCGCCGCGGTGGCTCCGCGGGTGCGGAACGAGTGCCGGGCTGCGGGAGCGGGTCTGGCCCCGGGTGCGGAGCGAGTGCCGGGCTGCGGGAGCGGGTCTGGCCCCCGGGAGCGGGCGCGGCGCTGCCCCCGTTGCCCCGCGGCTTGGGCATCCAGCTGGGGCTTGAGGTGCCCGGTGCCATCTCCGGAGGAATGGGCGTGTGTCACACACGGTTCCCCCACCCCAGCAGAATAAGCCCCATCTTTTTGTGAGCCCGCTGCCGCATGCATCCGTGTTCCCCCACCAGACCCGCCGCCCTCCCCCGGTGGCTAGTGGTCATCCGGCTCTGCTTGGTCGCCGTATGGTCTGCGCTGGGTCCTAGTCACATCGCGGCGTAGTGTGGTGGGTTTTTTTTTTTTGATCAGCATGCGTGTTTTTTTCATGGAAATGCTCACCCACACCTGTATTATAAATAATTCTTTAACAGATGTTAGGGTGTGAAGTGTTGGCATGGTGGTTTTTCAGGGGCGTGTCTGTTCGTTTTGCGTATTTGCCTGTATAAGACTATGTATTTATACATACAAACGGAAACATCCGATCAAATTGTTTAGCATTTCTTTGTCTGCTCTGACCTTGTGGTTTAGACACGCTTTTCCCTACATACCAGGACTGTGGAGCTATAGGGGAGCTCTATTTCGGTTTTGAGGATGTAGTTGGGAATTACAGATAATATTGATAAAAGCATAAACGTGTGGAAGAAAGGACAGTGACTCACACTTGTTCTTGCCCCTCATCCAAAATTAATAAAGCTGAAAGAGAATATCTTCGTCTAAACTTTTTTTTTTTTTGAAGGGAGTGTATTAGAGATGGTTTAAGCAAAGATAACAGCAGACCTAAGAAAAATCCATTCTTTTTGGAACGGGAATTGCTTGAGAGATACAGTTTCTGAATTGTGCATTCTGGGATTGTTTAAATCTGAATAACAGGTTCTCACTGGAAATGGATGGGAATTGAAATAACTGACAAAAATTTTTTTAACATGGAAGCAGTGATGGTGTGTTCTCAATCGTAAAATGTGGCCACTAAGCTGTATTTTGCATTTAACATATAGAGTGAAATGCCACAGCAAATGTTCTTGTTCATTTCACTGAAATGGGATGTAGTGTGCATGGGAAAAGCAGAGATTTGTCTTTTTTTTTTTGCATGTATAAGAAAACACATACCCTGTACTATATGTGGGTACTTCTGAAGGATTTACAAGTATAAATCCTGCATTTTTTATACATAAGCATATGATCCTGTGTCAGTGTAACAAAGTCAGTTGTGAGCTGTAACCAAAGTAGGGTAAATAATTTCCACTAGGGCACCACATTTGCCTTAGGTGCCTGTGCTGGTCCAGCACATGGACTGCTCTGAGAAGTTGCTGAGCACATCACCTACAGCTTTGCAGCATCAGGGTCCAGCTGTATAATCATTGGTTTAATACAAACTTCTGCAAGTCAAAGAGCATCTGTAAGTTTTCCTCTATTTCCTCCCACTGTTCTACAGCTGGTTTGAATACATCTTTTTTTTCTTAATGGTCACATCATTATGAGTGGTTGAAACAAAGCTAGTGCTTGCTGGTTTTTTGTCTTTTTATTGGAAATCAATGAGAGAGGCCACTTCTAAATTAGGTCTATGTATCTGTGCTATAAATAAATTTTCAGTGCTTTACTATTCTGCAGACAACTGCAAACCTAGGTGGCTCCTAAATTAAAATTAATATGTTTAGAACCTAATGATCTTTTGATTATTCTATTTTTTTGTATTTTTGTGTCTTCTGTTTGCAAAGATTAATGTGCACTTTGTATTATTTAGTCTTGTGTTGGTTGTCAAAAAGTAACAGTATCTGCCTCCTTGATTTTATTTCAGAACATGTCAACTTCTGTTAATGTAAACTGTATTGAACAACTGGGATTGTTTTGGTCAGGGCTGATGGGTGTTTCTCACAGTCAAACATGGGAGGCACCAATTGCTTATTTGCTCAATGGCACTGATTTTATCACTCCTTTGGTGGTGGCAAATGAAGCTGTTGGCCTTAATCAATTTGAATATTAGGCTTAGGATATTAATAATACATCTTGCAAGACATAGAGCTCTGAAGTAGCTTGCTCTTTGAAAAACACTGTCTCCTAATATATTTTTTCTTTATTTTTGTGCCCTTTGAGCCCATCTGTTGGTTCAGAGTGTGTAAAGCATTTGTGCAAGGACAACTGAAATAATTTATTACAAAGCTTAGGCTATGAGGAAACCAATAGTTGGAACATGCAGGTAGTTTTTTTAACATTGGGGATTGACCCACTATGTGTGATAGTCCTGATTCTCATTGCCAACCTGCCTGATCTATTCCTCTGAAAATTTCTTAATTGCTTAGTTGTTGGCAACTGGCAGCCCTTCTGAAACAGCACCTCTTGAGGTCACAGTTGGAACCAAGAGTTTAGTGGGGGCAAACAGCTGAGAAGGTAGATGAGACTCAAATAGCACCTGAATATAACATGAGAAAAAGTAGAAAGCTGATGCATTTATTCCTTTTTTCCAGTAGGTCAACTTGGTCCCCTCATTTTCCAAGATACTGAATTTGAACAAACACTTCTCAGTGTTTGCTTATCATTAGCATTTGGGTTCATGAGTGACGTTATTGGGACATTTAACTTAAATGTAGTACTTAAGGCATGGCAAGAGGCTTATGTGTGAAATGACCACATGACTGTAGCATGGTTTTATTCAAACTTTTTTCTCAACCTAAGAAGTAGTCCTCTGTAAGAGCGTTGTATAGAACAGGAAGTCTTAAATTGAGCTCCCTTGAAACTTCTAGGTTTCTTAAGCTTTTTCTCTCCTCTTGTGCATTCCTTAGGTTGAACTTCCAAGATGTCCCTTGGGAGAGATATGGAGCTGGAGCATTTTGATGAGCGTGACAAAGCTCAGCGATATGGCAGAGGGTCCCGGGTGAATGGTTTGCCCAGCCCTACCCACAGTGCCCACTGCAGCTTTTACCGAACCCGCACTCTACAGACCCTGAGCTCTGAGAAGAAAGCCAAGAAAGTTCGTTTCTACCGCAATGGAGACCGGTACTTCAAAGGGATTGTATACGCCATCTCCCCTGACCGCTTCAGGTCCTTCGAAGCTCTCCTGGCTGACCTGACCCGAACTCTGTCCGACAATGTGAACCTGCCCCAGGGAGTGAGAACGATCTACACAATCGATGGCTCCAAGAAGGTTTCCTCCTTGGACCAGCTAGTAGAAGGTGAGCAGTAGGATCTGGAGGTGTAGAGTTAGGTTTGAGTTGGCCTTTGTCTAAGCTTTTAAGTCTTTCAAAAAGAGGTGATGGTATTTTTATTGATAAAGGAAGGATTTTCAATGGTCTGACTAGAAATGTGGATATCTTAAATGACACTTTGAAATATTGTTACCTTGCTACTTCTTTCCTTCTTGTTGAACGTGTCTAACCTTTTCCTTTCAACGTAGTGTTGATAGTCCTGTATCCTGAAGATTGCATCTAATCATTCTTTTCATAAAGATGCAAGGTCAAACCAGTGAGAGTTTAGTCTGTTGAACTTCAAAAGTTCTGTGGTGCTAATGAAACCTATGTGAAATTCAGTTCAGATGTTTTTGGTTAAGTCTCTGAAGCCTAGTGAAGAGCTCTACCTTTTCTCTACAGGTAAATATGTCTTAAGTAAAATACTAGCCTCTCATTGCATGGCATAAATGTTGGCAACCTGTTAAAAGAGTAATATTGTAGCTTTGATTCAGTTAGGGTAGATTGTAAACATTTTTTCCTCTGGGGTACATTGTAAACATTTTTTCCTCTGTAGCATATCCCTTTTCCCCAGTCATAGAATTGGTAAGGTTGAAAATGACCTCTTACATCATTGAGTCTAACCATTAACCCAGAACTGCTAAGGCCACCGCTAAATTGTGTCCCTAAGTGTCACATCTGCACATCTTAGAAGCTTACAGGGATGGCCTGTTCCGGTGCTTGACAGCCCTTTCCATGAAGAAATTTTTCCTAATACCCAATCTAATCCTGCTCTGGCTCTACTTGAGGCCTTTCCTCTTGTCTTATTGCTTGTTACTTGTGAGGAGAGAACCAACACCCGCCTTGCTACAACCTGCTTTCAGGAAGCTGCAGAGATCTTAGGTTGTATGTAAATAAGGCTCATGTACCTGCAGTATAAACCATCACTAGAGGTTTAGTCAGAACCAACAATTCTTGGTCCCTGTTAAATGTCAGACATGCCAGTCATTAATTATCCCATTGAGAACAAATTTATCACTCCTTCAGTGATAGTTCTATTGCCAAAAGAAGCTGTTAGCATTAATCAATTTGAATATTGAATTTAAAAAATTAATAGTACTTTTCTCAGGTATTACAAATAGCTAAAGTAGCTTTTCCAACATGAAGTGCTTCTGGACTGCAGTGGATTTCTGGTGTAAAACATCAGAATGTACAGAGTATGAAGGCATTGACTATCACATGGCTATAAATGAGATTATTTCTTACCCATGAAGTTCAAATGCAGGTACTTGATTGTGTTCCAAGAAAATAAAGGTGGAACAATTAATTCATGTTTGCTTCCATCCTCCCCCCAGCCCCTGTGTGCCATGGACAAACCAGTAAAGAATGGATAGATAGCCACCAGACAGCCAATTTAGAATTGTAACAGAGATTGTAATTTCTATGTGATTTTCATTTTTAGCACCTGGTGAGAGAACTTACAGTAACAGGATGTAATGAGAGGATCAGAATAAGGCTAATATGGAGAGAGAAGAATAAAAGGGTAATGGCAAATGTGGCTCCTGAAAGAGGAGTGCAGCTTTGCATAGCAGGTGTTCAGCCACCATTGGGTTGTCTCCTTTTTGTGTTGTAGCAGAGGAAAGCATTTAAGTACTGAGAACCTGATATTCTTGATAATCTTCCTTGTGTAAAAAGGAAAGTAGGGGGCAACACGAAGATGCTTCAGAAAGAAAATTGAAGGGGCAGGATTGTCTAAGTAACAGGTTTGGGGGTTAGGGCCAGAGGTGTTGTGAAATGGAAAGCAAACTGGTCTGAGGAGCAATGTTATCAATTTCAGGGCACAGTTAAAACTATGTTTGTCAGGACAGTATTTAATTGGCAGAGAAAATCAATTTCTGGGAGGAAAGACCAATATTAATCAACGTCTGTTTAAAAGCAGACTTTGTGCATTTGCTTCTTTGATTGGTATGCTCAACAAGAAGCAAGTTTCATTGATGTTAATGTTGATTTGCCCAGTCCTTCTGCAGCCAGTCAGAAACAGTTTTGAAAATAAAGAACTGAATTCAAAAATAAATCCAGCAACCTGTAAGATTGGTTTATTTTGGCATCCTAGTCAAGAATAATACCAGCTATTAATCAGTCAGTCGAAATGAATGACAGTGTAAGGGCGTAAGTTTATTTTAAAGAAGGCATTTGGGATTTCTTTTTGTACTGTGGGACTTTATTCCTTACCCTTCCAATGAATACGTCTTCCCTTCCTGGTATAGTTCAAGGAGGACAGTCTTGTTTTCTTGTCCCATTAGGACTGTGGGACTTACAAAAGTCAGTCTTTGTGTGGAAGGAGAGAGAGGTACATCCTCATGCTGTCTGAAAAGGAGCTTCTGTTTATTTGTATAAAACTGCAGGGTGGGTTGTTTCACTCACAGAACTTCACAGTGGAGCATGGGTTCATATATTATTAGCTCAGTGATGGTTTTTGCATAAGCCTCTTCCACTCCTTACTATACAAATTTATTAGAGTTTGGCTCATCTGGTACAGCATTAATTAGCTTGAAGCTGTGCTTTGTGTTTAAATAGCTGGAAAATCACTTGATTTTTGCCTCTTGCCAAATGACATTTGTGCTCCAACTACTGAAATATGAAGTACTGCTTTCTTCATGGTGAGACTATTCCCTTCCTGTGTGAATTCACTAATTAGTTTATTGAGACTGTTATGAATTTATGTGATTGGAGGAACATTGATTTGGCAATTCCAATGTAAAGCAAATGTACAAAGCCTTGGTTTTTAGAATTGGTTTTTGCCTTAGGAAGTGAGGAAGTTCCTGTACTCTTACCTTCTCATGTGGTACATAAAGACAGAGAGGCTCTTGAGGGAAATGAGACAGCAGCCACTGTCTTTCATCCCAGAGCTAAATACACAGAACTGCATGAAGTGCAGTCCCAAAGGAAAAAGATTGTAAAAGAGCTGTTTTGCTTCAGCTATATTTAGCTTCATTCTGCATACAGTTCAGAGCTGGCATGGCTGTGCGCTGGTGATGTCAATTATTTTGAGATGCATGGACACGTTTTCTCTTTATTTGAAAGTAATGACATCCCTAGATGTGGGGGTTTTGTGGGTTTTTGGTTTGGTTTTGGTTTTTTGTGTTTGCCCCCCCCCTTTTCTTTGTTTTTTTTTTAATTTTGTTTTTCTTAAGACTTACGTGTGTGAGATTTGTTGGAATTTGATAACAAAAGGCAGGTGCTGTTGTAAAAAGTTTCACGTGGTCTGTAACTTCTGTCACCCTACATGAAGGAAATAATGCAATAGATTCAAGTTCCTTCTTTTTGTCAGCCTGCTGTTTGGACTCTCTCACATTTAAAGAATGGATTCTGAATATAATGTGATGTGACTTTATTTCCTAGGCATGACATGCAATCAAAGCATGTAGAAACAATAAAGATGAAGTTGCTCTTGAAGGCTAAATTTTTTAGCTGTAAAGGAAGTTTCAGGAAAGAAATATTTGCTTTTCCAAAACTGTAACAACCTTAGAGCAACCAACCTTAAAGGTGGAGACCTCTTACCCCCAAAATAAACCATGAACATTGCAAGGTAACTCAGAAATAAAGAATATTTATATGGGGTCCTGCTGTGTGGAACAAAGACCACAGTATCAATCTGTAGCCAGAACTGCATCTCTCTCATTAATTTTATAATAATATTACCTTAGAGTTTTGAGTATGAATTAGAAACGATTGTTGTAAATTTCTACAATACCTACACAAAGTTAACCCTGCAGATGAGAGCTGGCAGTCAAAGACCAGCCGAAAGCCCCAGACCACAAGGCTGAGAGCATACTGGGAAACAATTTTGTCACATGTCAGTATTGGGTACACTGCCAAATGATTCTAAAGACTTCTGTCTGTGTCTGCATGTTTTGTGTAGGCATAATGGCCAAAACAGTTTTAAGGAATAATCTCAAAAAGAAAAATGAATGCCTCTCAGGGATTACCTCAGAGCCACAAACCTTGAAGGAGCAGTTTGAAAGGATGCAGATATGCCAGCTTTAAAATCCAGTAATAGCTGTAGCCAGCTAATAACTCCTGGGAGATGTGAACCTTGCTGCAGGGCAGAGGACATGCTGGGTCACATGAGGACTCGGGAAGGCTCTCGTGATGGAGGCAGGCAGTTTGTGCTCAGAGCAGCAGAGAAGCTGCCTGCCACTGCAGGGTTCAAAAGGCAGCGTCTCCTTGCTGCAGTGATGGGCTGCAAGAGTTCCTGACCTGTTTTGTATATGGGTCTTGCAACTCCTACTGTCACCTCATTTCTTGTATCTCAGCTTCTCCCTCTCCTTCCCAGTATTCCTGCTGCCTTCTTGACTCTGCCAGCCACTCGGGTGTTGTTGGTGAGGGGCCCAGCCAGGCCAGTCTGTAGGAATTGATTGTCATGGTCTCTGATGCTCTCTAGAGCTAATGGCTTCTTTCTTCTAGATCATGCCTACCTCAGCAGCTGGGAATTGATGGGCTGGAAAGATTCATATGCATGTGTAATGTGCTATCAAAATAATAATAGTAAAGTATCTGTTTAAATGTTTGTAGAGCTGAATCTATGTGGACATTTGTTTGTAGGATTAAATTTACACTGGATATTTACCATGGACTTGATCCAGGGCTATCAAATTTAGGGAAACTTGGACTGAATCCTGTGGCAGAAATGGCTGCAATCCTTATATTGTTTAATAAACAAACAGCTGAATGATCCTGTTGCATAAAATAGTAGAGGGTTGTTCTGGCACTATTTATTTGATTATTTTTTCATCCATTAGCCTGTAGATCTTCTTTTGTCTTGCTTAACAGCTTCTTGGAAGTCCATGTGATTTCTTATTCTAGGTGCTTTACATTATTTTTGGTGGGCTTTTTTTAAGTGTCTACAGTGTCTGTCTTAGTTGTAATAAGATTGCAGAAATTTGAGGGGACAGAGGAAGTATTTTTGGTGAGGGGAAATAACCCCAACTTTTTAGTCTGAACTGAGAAGAAAGTAAGTTTGTGAAAGAAGTCCTTTCCAAGGTCAGAGGAGATCTGATTTGAAGTTTCTTGTGCATCTGATTGCTGGGTGAACATGTGTAGGTCAGATTTATTTCCTGTAGATGCTCCATCTCTTTTGCACTGTTGCATTTTTTTCAGACCCTGCAGGAAGACAAGGCAGCAGCAATGTAGTTAAAGTAGGTTATTGTTCTATTAACTAACACATTAGGGAGCTATCAAGTATCAGTAATTTATTTCATTCAGGCCATCTTCTTTTTGCAATCTGCTCAGTGTAGTGAGGCACAGTCAGAATTTTCTGTTCTTTCTCCAGATAAATTGAGATTCTGCATTTTGTATGTATAAAACTAAAGGGTAGAAGTGAAGAAAGGCACGTTTGCTTAGGCATGGAATGCTGGGTGCTAGTCCTTTCCCCATCCTCTTAACATATTTCTTGTCCTATCTGTTGGGGATATGGACCCCAGTAAATCACTGCTAATTAGTTAATTAACTTTATATTCCTACTACATACTGTGCTCCAAGGAATCAACACTATTTTCCATAAATTGGCAAATCCTGACCTCCACAAAGAGGGATTGATGTTCCCTCTCTGTCTGTGAGATTCAAGCAGGTTCTCTCTTCCTTCTCCTTCTCTTAGGGTTTCCACCTAAGATAACTGGCTTCCTCACGAAGCCATTTTAGGCTAAGTCACCTTAGGCTAAGCACAGAAAAGCAACACAAGAAATGGCTTTTAAGTGATGATGCCTTGGTCATTCTTATAGGGAGAATATCAGCAATCTGAGGAAAACAAACTGCTTATACCAATGTGGAAAGCAGGGAGACACTTTCATCAGGAAAGCTCCAGTACTTATGTACAGTGATTCAATGTCTCCTTAGCAACCACTTTGTACACACAGATATTATTTGTACAAATATTTAATAAGTGAAGCAAACCTTGAAATTCTGTCATGATCCGTAAGAACTATCCTCCAGTGTTGCATGTCTCTGATAGGTCAGTTGTATTGAATTTTGACCAATGTGCAACTGCAGGTAATAGGTTTTGTTGGGTTTGTTTTGAGGGTTTTTTTTAAGCATAAACAGTGTTTTGGGATCTGCCTTTCCACATGATTAGCTTTATGAATAATTTCTCAGTGTTAAGATTTATTTTATTGTTCCACATGGCATTTCCCAGAAGTGTTGAGCATTTATACAAATTAAATTGTAGGGTTACTGACCAACAAGTGCTGTGCATCTTTTTTGCAAGATTCCAGTGGTACGTGTTTCATTTGCACTGCTGCTGTGCAGAGGCTTTCAGGAAAGGGATACTTTCTAAGGTGTAATACTCACTTTTTTTCCTAGATGCCAGATCTCCCGAAGCAACTGGGTGTTCCCCTTTTCTTCTCCTAATGGCTATTGACACTGTAATCAAGAGTCAAAATTCCATTAGTGACAGATGACTGCGCTGTGAAACCCTTGCTCTCCTCTCCTGGGGAGCTGCAATCAAATTGTCACTGTTAAATAGGCTTTGTTGTCTGTGCCCTTTGCTCAATCCAGTTTCTTCAAAGAATCCTTCTCAACCCTGGTTCTGTTAGGAATCTAGTGTCTGGAGATTATTTTCTTCTTCCAGCTGCCAGTTACTCAAAGCTGATGATGAAGAAGCAATAGATAAAGCAGGAGATGGATTTACTGGATTTTTAAGTCATGCCCCTTGTGAAATCTTTTTACAGTCTTCTGTCCTGCAGGTACCGGTGAAAAATAAGGGAATGAAAATCTAGGTGAAGACCTTTTGTCCTTTTATTTGAGATTTCTCTGTGTACAAGCACCAGAGGTGTTAAAGGTTTATATTCTTACAGGCCTGCCACTTAGGACCGGCATGCATGAAAATTGCAGTCCCTAGCTAATACCTAAAATAGTTTTAAATAACAACATTATGGGAGAAGTATCTGTATTTCTGTTAGCCTAAATAAAATAGTTCTTACTAAAGGTATTTCATCTTTGAAGTCCTTGGATGCTCTACCTGCAAGGTGTTCTTTAGAAAAATATGAGCTTCTTGAAGGGAAAGAATTATCTTGGTGTAAATATTTTAGTGATATGGTACCACTGGAAATGAGGAAAGGGCAAAAGTGCTTATGTTCAAACAATCCCAAATCTTCAGTGATTCTAGTGGTCCTTTTTAAATGATCATTTATATAAATTTAGTTTTGTAATGAAGAGCTGATGTGCAGTTAAATGCTACAAGGAATCCATCTGACCTTTAAATGTAGCTGATATTAAAAATCATGTGGAACGCTGTCCTTTCAAGAAGGGGAACCAAAAGAGTTCTTAATAAATTAAATGTAAATCTTCTGAGTACACTGTGTATCAACATTTATTTATGAGCCTACCATTTGAGAAGTGAGTTTTAATTTGAAGACTTGCTTTTAAATAAATGTTATTTTCTACAACTGAAGTGAAAAATTTCCCTAATGGGGCTGAACCTCAAAATCCAGATTTATATTTGATAGAGCAGGTATTTATTGTATTGATCTTAATACAGTCTTAATCATAGTAGAATTTCTTTTTTTTTCCTTAAAACTTTCTAATTTTGTGGATGTGGTTTGGTGGATAGATTCTGACCTGGCACTGAGTAGCTAATACAAGAACAACTGGACAGGACATGGATAAAAGAGAACCTGCGCTGTTTGACCACTCATTGCTGCAGCTGAGCCCTTCTAGTCTGATGTTGCCATATACATATTTGTCTATCTTGGATATATGCAGTGGCTAAAAGGAAGAGCCTTCTTTTATCCAAGCCTCAAGTCCCAGTGTTGCCTTCCTCCATTTTAGATGTGGTGACTCTGTGTGCTATAATGTCTCCAGAATTGGGTTGGGTGTCTTGAAACCTTAAAATTTATGTTCAGAAATTAATTTTAATACTTAATTGTCTTTTAATGATTGAACTGTGAGTCCTCTTTCCTTAGAGGTAAGGGTCATTAGGAATATCTTTGGTTCTTCCATGTTTTTTGGCACAGGAGGTGCATCGCTGAATTTTGTTCTGGTTTTGTTACCCTGGGCTGAATTTCTGACATGAAGGCCTCTGTGCTGTTAGCATAGAGTGAACTCTTGAACCCAGAAGAAGTAAAACATCTCAGATGCCTCTGTGGGATTGTTCAGGAAAGGATCTTGCATTATTTGTGATTTTACTGTAGGCTGCCAGAAGGTGTGGTCTTGCTGGATCTAGTATTGGTTTCTTTGAGTTTTTTGGTTTTTGTTTGGCTTGTTAGTTTGTTTTTCCTCAGACAGAGGATGAACTGGATCAGCTTGATGTTGCAGAATTAGTAGTGTCTTCGGTATGTTCAGTCAGATTACTGAGCTGATCCACCTCCTCCAGTGCTACTACCAGTACAGCTACAGTCAGGCTCAAGGGAGAGTCAGGAGTTCCCAAGCAGGTGCCCCTTACACAGCAGCCTTCAGCTGGACTGGATTCAGATGCTAATCTACATGTTGCTGGGTTTTCTGGCTGATTTCTAGTTCTCCAGAAGTTGTGTGGGTGTGGTATTTGCAAAAATATTTTACTGTAGATAATGCTCCAAAAGGAAGAGGAACCTAATAGCCACTATTTTTCTTTTTAGCATGGTAAATTTGTTGTGACGAGAACTCTTTAATTGCTACTCTTTGTCTTAATTTCCCCACATATATATTTAGTCAGTAAATACTACAGGGAGGTTTCTTGTCTATACATATCTTGGGTTTATGATGCCTAAAGCTTTAAAAAAAATCAAATGAACAAATTAACAAATCAAGTTAACAAATTTCCATGACACTTTTATCCACCTTCTTATAAAACATTATTTGTAGCCTGAATTTTTGGTAATATTTTATAGTATTTCCTCTGAAATGTTTGGAGCCTGATGTTTTCTTAGGAGTGGGCCACTTAAGCATGAAGGCTGGGGGAGTACTGTGATAATGTGCTGGGGCTAGGCTGCTGGTGAAATACAGACACTGTTTACTGTGTTTACTGACAGCAGTGGTCCCCACTGCAAATAGTGTTTTCTGTTAAGAAAACTGCTGCTTTCAAGGATTTTTGTAACAGCAGTTCTTGAACAGTTAGCTGAAGAGTGATCTTTAAAAGTTCACTCATTTTGTAGTCAGCAGCATCTGAGAATGGAAGAGATCAATATTTATGCACTGTAGACCAAGAATGATAATAATAATATTTAATAATTTGAGAATGATTTAATTTTGTATTTTCCTGCATTTTTCTTTTTTTTTTCTTCCCTCTCCAATCTGACTTGCTGGACTTTTGCTTTTGTTTCCACAGGGGAAAGTTATGTATGTGGTTCCATAGAGCCCTTCAAGAAACTGGAGTACACAAAGAATGTAAACCCAAACTGGTCAGTGAATGTTAAGACAACTTCTACTTCTCGTTCAGTGCCATCTCTTGCCACTGCTAAAGGAGGTGCTCCAGACACAAAAGAGAATAAGGATTTCATTAGGCCCAAACTGGTCACTATCATCAGGAGCGGAGTGAAGCCACGGAAGGCAGTCCGGATCCTGCTCAACAAGAAGACAGCACATTCCTTTGAACAGGTTCTTACTGACATCACCGATGCCATCAAGCTGGATTCAGGGGTGGTTAAACGCTTGTACACACTAGATGGAAAACAGGTAAGAATTTTCATGATGACCATTCTGAGCATGAAGAAAATAGAATTTTCCAGAAGAAAAAGAGCAGTACATTAGCAGAAAAGAGTCCCATTTGCTTTAGAACGTACAGCCAGACCTTCTACTGCTTGTAGTGTACTTAAGGTCTGTGAGCAGCTCAGGAACACCATGGAACATTACTTGGCCTTGGTGAAGGTCTTGCCATTTATGATAAATAATAGCTCTAAATCTGTTCTGCTGAAAGTGTGATGTGGTTTTGGCTCTGCACGCCGGAAACGTAGGATGAAGGATGTCACTTAAGCTCATTCTGTTAACTTGTTTCAGCTTTTTCTTGCAGCAGTTTTATGAGTCATTGCGCTTGGCTTTCCGTAAACTGTAAGAACAGTGAGGACGCGTTTCACCTTGATAAATGCAGACCTACTGCTCTCCAGAGTGACTAAATGATGAATCTTATTGCATCTAAAATGGACAATGAAGAAGGTGTAAGCTTAGAAAATTAATGAGCTTTTTTCCTTATTGCAGGAATAAAGGTAGGATTATGTGTGGGGCTCACATTTATGGAGGAGTCTCTTGTAGGTTTCATGTTATTTTTTCTGTGAAATACCTTCAAGCAGTGCCTCTTTTTTGCTGACTTATTAAATTGCAGCAGAGTGAGATTTTTGAGAGGCTTCTTATTGAGCTTGGGGATAGAGGGACACGAAAAAATATTACTGAATAATCCTACTTCTTTTTTGTCTTTCACTTTATTTGTAATTTTTCTATGGACATGTATTAATTATAGCAAAATGGGAGAAGCTCTTAACCTGCTGAAGGGCAAGGCTAATTTCAGCGTGACCTGAATTGATTTAGAGCAATGGTGACTCTAGAGAAATAAGGCAGATATTTGCATTTACAGATGTAACTTATTAAACCAAAGAAGTCTCCCTGAGAAGCTAGAAGCTGCTAGAGACCATGATATTTCTGCTGTAAAACAGCTATGTTTTTACAGATTCTGGGTTCAATGATGCACAGATAAGCAGCAAACAGTGTTGCTCTTGTGAGATGCTGCCAAATCTGCCTGATACAGGTAAATCAATGCTCAGCAAGATCTGGTGATGCCCTAACACATCTGCAGTTACTGGGGCTGATGTGCAGGCATAGCTCCAGAAACAGCTACAGCAGTACTCTCTGATCTCAGAGAGGGCTGTTCAAAGGACAAGCTGCTTATTCAGAGCACTGGTTCAAGTCAGGGCCAAGTTTGGCTTGACCAGAAGTCTCTTCTATCTGCTGTTTTGTGTCAGTAACCTCTGACACCAGTTACACACAGTAGTACAGTTCTTGGTGACTGTGTACATGCCTGTAATGATCTCCTTACTGTGACATTATTGGGAACTTTGACCTGGAGGAAAATGTGGATGTGAAATTCTGTTTTTCTGCAGCAAAATTGAAGTGTGTGCTGGGGGAAACCCTCAACTCCTGTTCTTTCTTGACTTATGCTCCAGGGAGCACTAAGACTAGTAAATTTGAGTAAGGAGTTGAGATTTTAAAGCTACAGAGGTCAGTGGTGGTTTCTGCTATGACATTGACAGAAGATCTTGAATGATTATTCCAGTTCCTGCAAACCCTCTCAGTAAAAAGGGAATACATGTGCTTTGTATTTTATATGTAAATAAACTTGTGGTTTAGCTCTGAAGAAGTGCAGCCTGGAAGGATGCCCATGTGTCTCCTGGATAAATGTGCTCCACTTTTATCTTTTTGTACTTAAAACTCCCCTTTAATGATCGTGCTTAGAACAAATTGAAAAAAAAAACCCTTTACACCTGTTTTGGAACTCTAATTCCTGAAATTACCTAGTATTATCCTACTACTGGGGCAGAAAGGGTGACCAGATTTTCTTGGCCCTTATGTTGGCATAGTTCAGTTGAATCCTTTGTCAACTCATGAGTTGTGACTTGAGCTTAACTCAGTGGTGTTTTTGTTGCCTACCGTGTAGCGTAAAACCCTCGTGTCCAGAAGCTCTCCCAAGAGACCACCATCTCCACGCTCCTTCCCCTTTGGGATATACACATGGAATTGTGTAGCCTCCCTGGTAAGGGTCAGGGTTTAGAGGAGGGGGTTTGTGTGTCCTGCAGGTGTAGCAGAGACTTTGCTTTCTCCATGTACAGAGCAGCTTTGCTGGCAGGAAGGGAAATGAATGACTCTGTGCTCAGCAGGAGCAGCCTGTTGCTCACCCCTGAGTGGGGAAGTCATTGATTTCCTGTGCTGCCAGGCAATTGCTGCTCCATTTTTCTTTGCCAAAAGCCCGATCTCCCAGATGGTGCTGGGGACACGATGATAGATTTTTTTTATTGCTAAATTCAAGCTGTGAATTATTACTGGGAGGAAATCCATGGTAAATCCAACATTTTTCCAGTACTATTTGTAGTTGGAAACTTCTACTGTGACTCCTGCTGGAGTTCTGAAGGTTCTGGAAAAGCCTGTGTTGAGGGGCTAAATCTAACAAATCTGTGATTAAATCTTTCATCACTAACTTAAAAAGCAATAAAATCTTAAAGCTCTGAGTCAAGAAAAGTAATTTACTGTAAGGATAAGAGAATAAAGCTCTCCTGGGTTCATTCTTTGGGAATATAACTTGGAGACAAGCTATTTTGTACTGTCCTCTCTTCTGATTTTTTTATGAGGCCAATGCTGGAATTGCCCTTATGAAGCAATAATGAGTTCCCTGTATTGTTAGTGCAGGTGGGCAGTGTGGTATGTGTATTGTTGTTGGATACTATCATTAGATGCCCCAGGCTAATAAAAGAAAGCAGCAAGAGTCAGAGACTTGGCATTCAAGTTAGGTGGTTGTCCCATACTGACACTACACATGGAAAAATAATACTCCTAGGTACTAAAATACTTGTCCTCAGATAGCCTTGTTAGTTGTGATATTTTGATCTGTATCTCTAAAATATATTAATAAACATTTTATTCAGTTAAGAGGAATTTAAATGATGGCCTATAAAATTTGGTGACAATGTACAGAGTTTGTCATGATGAAAGAGGTAGTACTTAGACAATCAGAACCTCAGGAAAATTTAATTGCTGAGAAGAAAGCTCTCCTTTGACATCCTGTTGATTCCCCATCTCAAAAATTCCTTCCTGGTTGTGGAAAATTTAGTAAGTTTTGGTGCACAGGATGATTTGTCAGTGGTTTTTAGAACTCCAAGACTTGATTAAGTAGGTGTGTTGTATTAGCCATTTCAACCTTTTAATTATGGAATAGCAAAAGAAATGTGTTGGGGGGAAACCAAACCAAAAAGAAGAAAGTAAACTAAATCTAAAAAAAAAACACAAGAAAGCAATCCTCAAAAAAAATTAAACCCCAGCAAATTTAACCAGTCTGTCTTATTGGGTCATTGGCAGTTCAGGGACTAAAACTTGATGTTTTCCAGTATTATTGGGTGGCTATTGACTTAGGATTTCATACATTACTTTAGTTTTATTAAATAATAAAAAAAAAAGGTTTCTCCTTACTAAAAACAGGGTAACTAGTGGTTTATTTTCATTTCTTTATAGCCCATCAGAATTTGTACTTTGACGTCAAGGTCTCCGAAGCCTTAAAATATCATTTCATTTGTGCTAAAAAGGGCACAATATACAACAGCAATCTGATTATAAAACACATCAATGGCTGCATTTAGCATACTTTAGCAGTTTAATTATTAATGATTCCTCAGAACTGGATAGGTTTCACATCGTGTCTGGAATAGTTTGTATATACTTTTATAAATACACTTACTTAATTTCCACTGGTATGAGGGTCTTTTTACTCTAGAGAAAGAGATAGAATTACTTCCCTGTACCACAGTGATGCATTAGAAGATGGTGGGACTCTCAGAAGTGTTCAACAGTCTTATGAGCACAGGCCAAATTCAAAAGCTTTCCAGGGGGAAAGCTTGAGGCGTTTTCCTTGCCAACTTTGCTATGTAAGGAAAATGAAAATAGAATGAGTAGGTGTAATGGCTGCCTGTAGGAATACAGATAATGAGGGCATGCTCTTACTATGAGCACTACTCAATTTTTTAGGTTAACCTGATGTTTAAGTTCATGAAGAGATATTGTCAGCGTTGGCCCTTAATATTATCACATACTTGGGCAGAAAAGAAACATTTTCTCATGACTGAAATGTGTCTTGCTTCTCTGTAGCTGCACTGTTCCAGTATGATTTCTAACCTTTCCTTAACAGAAGGTGGCATTTTTAGTTTGATGTGCATTAAAAAACATGGCCTTCTAAAAGGCAGTGTGTGGACAGAGTGCAGACACTGAGGACACAAGCTGTGTGTGGAGATAGAGCCCAGTTGCTTTGTTGCAAGCTATTCTCTGGTTTCTGTTTGCTTGGTGCACTTCTAGAATAACACCAATGACTGAAATGGGAGAAAACTAATCAAGGTCACATTTAACAGCAATATTGTGAAACAGTGCCCTTTTTAGAAGTATTATGATGTGTATATTTGTGCAGGGTATTTACAGTTTGCATGTTTGGCAAAGACTAAAGGTTGGACAACAGTGCTTTGTTACCTTGTACATCCTCCATGTGCTTTTGCAAGAACAAACATCTGATTTATAATAGGACCTACTTATTTGAACAGGTGGTTTGCTTAGCTTAACAAGATGCAATCATGCAAATTATTTTTCAGTATATGCATTATGCTGTTGATTTGACTTCAGACAGATAAATGGTCAGTGCCAGAAATACCAGAATAAAAGTCACTATCTGTTCTGTTATTTTTTTTTTCCTCATGCACAAATCAAATTACCTTTACAGGTATGAAATACAGCCACAGTTACTTAAAGACATATACTTTACAGAAGGTACAGCGTGAGGCATAGGATGTCCCTCAACAGCCTTGTTTTAAGCCATTAAAGTAGCGATTAAAGAATTGTGACTGCAAGGAAAGGGAACATCACAGTACTGGAAAGCCTAAAGCTTCATTGAGTTTAATATGCTTTTGTTTTTTATTGGAAACCCTCTATAAAATGGGTATGTTATGATGCAAAAAAACTCCCTCTCTTGTGGACTTCTCATTCTGAGGACACATGATATTGTAGTTTTTAAAAAGGAATACCACTGTTCTAAAAAAAATACTCTTATTAAGGAAGCACAAGCAAGTGTTTGCACATACTCCTAAGATGAGCATGGGATTTTTATGGTTTTGTTCTTAACCATTGAAAAAAATTTGAATATTAACATCTGTATTATACAGTAAATTTTTGGCCAAAGGTACCGTTTCTTAGGATATATTAAACATCTCAAATGTCTTTCTCTACACCTGGATTGTCCTTGGTACAGAAACATCTATATAAATGAAGGTAGGTATCATTCACAAAATAACATTCTCATCTCAGCATTTGGGTAGTGTATATTGTACAACAATCTAGACCAAAGGAATATTAACCAAAATAAAATTTATGTGCAGCAAGTGACTAGTTTTGTGTTTGCCTGTAAGTTTGATTCTCATCAGCATTTGTAATCTTAATGAAGAAGGTGCATTTAATTTTAAGGATGACTGGTTGGGCATTTTCTTTGTATTTGTAGCTGCAATTTGTATTGAAGTTTTTGTATTTGAAGTTGTACCTGCAATCCACTCAAAATAGCACTCATTGTCCATTTTCAAACGTTTTTCAAAACCAGGAAAAATGTTGAGTGCATCTTATCTTCTGTATCTCAGCACAGTAACTTTATCTTCTCCCTTTTGTTGAAGGCTTTGGAGCTCCCCACCAGTCACAGGCACTTGGGTGATGTTGATTGACCAAAGAACAATGGTGAATTCTCTGTGAGGTGTAGCTGTGCAGATCCTGACTAATTCTGAGAAAACATTAAGTAAAATGACTTCTGCAGCTCACATAAGAATTTTAACAGGAAAGCAGCAGCTCTTGAGGTGGTACTTTAATACTGGACAACCATCTGGGGTCCTGAAACCCACTGTGCCCACTCTGCATGAGCTGTTCTTTCCTAAAGGGCTTCTAATGTGAATGCTAGAAGGCCATACCTATCAGAAGATACTGTGCTGCTTATTTTAGACATGAATTTTAGGCCCTGTCTGGGCAATTCTGACAGACTACCATGTTTGTAGCTATGAGAGCCATTTAAAAAAAACCCAAAGAGCACCTCTCCACCTCTCCTAATGCGCCTCACTTTCCCTCCTTCTTGCCTGCAGTATATTTAATCAAAATATTTTTTTCCCTCTGGAAGATGTATAATTTCTGGCTCTAGTGTTTTTAAACTGATGTTGGGGAAGGATTAAAAAGATGAGGTTTTTTTCTTAATACTGAGGAAAAGGCCTCGTCTTGAAGACATGAGAGTCTGAAAAACAAACAAAAAATATCAATGAATGAAAATTGTGTTTTTCAGTAAGTTGTGATGGCCTCTGTGGGGGGTCTTGGGAAAATCTTACGATTACCATTGAGAAAAATGGATTTCCACTACAAATTAGACTGTACTTTGAGAAAAGCATAAGAAACTGGTTTGAAATCATTTGTGCTAGGGTAGCAAATTTGCTGGCCATTGGTGTTAGAGGTGAGGCCCTTGAACTCTTGTGCTTCTGGATGGGCTGTTTCATTGTCAAGTTATGACAGTGACTAACAATTTTAATTGTTACTCAGATCAAGTCCTCTGAGAAGGAGTGAACAGGAGCCCATTCCTTGCTGAAAGCAGTGTGTGTTCATTCATTTGTCTAGGGTCGGTTCTTATTAAGCTGAGACTGACAACTGTGTTGCTCTGTCTCCAAAAGCTTCTCACAATGGGAGTTTCCATGGCTGCCAACTGGCATCCCACAGGAACTGCAGACTGACTTTGAGAATTGAGAAGACGCCATCTTCTGCGTGCTTGGGTGAGGCTGGTGTGCTGGGCAAAACAAGAGCTGCTGTTAGGTGAATGAGACTGAAAACTTGCACACCTGCTTCAGAATGTGTTAAACATCAGATAAGCTGATCTTTGTGTCTTAAGGATAACCAGATAGTCATTAGAGAGTTGATGTACTGTAGGAAGCCTTAAGGAACAGTAATTTCTGTCTCTTCAAGCTGGAGTTTTGTACTGTGTGAAGAAGTGTTTCTCAGTGGAAAGAGATGTTGTGGTCATTCAGAGCTTTCCTTTTCTAGAATAAGGATAATTTTCCTTTACATCTGGCTTTTGTTTAAATATGCAATGTAAATAAGAACAGCTTATTATCCCGTTAAGTTCTGATTTGTGTTTTACTGACTATTGGAGAAGGAAAAGAAAAGCAAATGGGAACATCCTCAACTGTACAATCTTGTTGTGGAGAGTTTTTGGGGTTTTTGCTAGTTGTTTCATGGAAGAGAGTTTGGAAAAGTGCTTGCAGATTTCTCTGATGATGCTGTTCAGCTGTTTTGTAGAGACAGGCATGAGATTACTGCTGATCATGGAGAAGAGTTTCCACTGCTCAGTAAAACACAGTCCTTGAGAGCAGTTTGGTCCTTAATGAACAGCTATAACCTTTAACCTTTTTGGGATGCTTTCAAACAGTAGCCATCCTAAACTTTCTCTTTTCTCCTCCCCCTGCCTTATGACTTTGTCTAAACCAAATGAGATCGATGGTTTGAAGATTTTTACAGTGCATTGTCAGTTGTTCACTGGGATTATTTTATTTATGCTCTCTGAAGCTCTTACTGTTAATAATATTTTTTTTGTTGGCAAAGTGTGTGTTTCCTTTCTCTTAAGTGGTATGATGTAATGATCCTTTATAAAAGCATAATGGATGTTGGATTTGCTGGGTTGTTTCTGTTCTGTTTTTCCTTCTAAAATTAGTTGTTACAAGAGGACTAAGAATTCTCCTAAATAGCCATTTAGGAGAATCTTAAGTGTCATCAACAGAAAAAAACCCCAACATTTTCCTCTCACAATTTTTTGTAACGTTTCCTTCCTGAGAAATTAAATTATACTATACATAGGAAAAATTCTTAATTCTTCCTTGTAGCTTATGAGAACTTAGATTTCCTTTTTAATGTAAGTATTTTTATATAATTATGTCTTTGGATGTTGGGCCTTGAGTTCTTACACAAACACTTGGAAAACCTTGTCAGTGCCTGTTTTGAAAAAAGTTGAGTTAATGAACTAAAGGATGATAACTTACTCAAACTCAAGTTTGAGCAGCTACCTGTGATTTACTGCAAGTATGTCCCTGATTACTTGTTTCTTTCCACTTAGTTTCCTATTCAACAACCTTTTGCCAAGCTGTTGTGTAGAAGATGCTTATGTGAATGATGAATACTGAGAGCACAAACTACATAAATATTCTGTCATTAGCTGTGTTTTTCTCTGAAAACTAATCCTTGTATTTATAGGAGCCAAGGTCTTTCAAACCCTTCAAAAGGCAAGCGATACTGGCAAAATAAGTCAAAAATTACTGACAGTGCAGGAAATTGTAGTGTCAGCCCAATTTTGTACCTTGCTTTTCTAATTAAGTTTTTATGAAACCAGATTCTTTTGTGAAACTGCAAAAACTGTGAAACATTTTGTGTTCAGTACTTTGAAGCTTCTTAAGCCATACACTTTGTGTTGCTTGTAGTGAGTGGCAAGAAACACAAATATTTTTGAATATTCAACCTACTTAGTCTGGAATTGTCTCTTGTGATTCTTCTTCTGTAGAAAGCAAGTCTAGGGCAATGACATACTTTTCAGGTGCTCCTTGAGTTACTCAAGATGAATTCAGGTCTCTGCCTTAATTTTTTCCTCTGTTGGAGATGCAGTTCAGTTTCTTAGATATGAATTTTGGAACTGAAACTGAGAGGATCTTCAGGGACAACAGCATTATGTAATAATAAATCAGTGATGTACCATGTATTCTGCCTCTTTCCCCCTCCATTTCTCTTTAAGCTTGAAACTAATTTGTTCAATCCTGGAGGAAGTATTGACTTAATCTCTTCTGAATCTATGTCCCAGTACTGTGTGCCAGTTCATAGGGCCAGACTGTCCAGACTCAATCAGATTTAGAAACTAATACAATTACCAGTAGGTGAAAATATTTCCATTGTGCTGAATGAAGGCAGTAAAGCTCTGAGAACAGCTTAAATTTTTATGTATAAATCAAACATTTTTGAGACTGTTTTCCTGATGTCACTGGTTAATGGTATACAAGGTGTGTATTACATTTTTTCTTAAATTTTAATAAGTACTTTCTCTTATGTTTTACCCCAAGAAACTTCTGAAGTAGGTCAGACTACCTATTACAAGCAGGTGATTTTTCTTGGCAAAGCTTCTGGGGAGGAAATTAAGCTTCTTCCATAGGACTGAATCCTTGAAGTCATAGACTGAAGAGCAAAGAGGTCTTTGGGGACCTGAGGACAGGACATAGTACTTTACACATAGATAAAAATGAGCATAAGTGGCCTGAAATTATCAGAGGTAAGTGAGTGTAACTAGAGAAAGCCAGGCAGAAGACTGTAGTATGCTCCCGCTGGAAGCAGCAAAGCTTTATGTGGGGATTGGAATTCAGCTGTATGATAATGAAAATAAAACTCATGTTAAGTAGTTAAGGCTGATTGCCTCTCCCAAATCAGTTGTTGTAGTGGATTTGGTTTTCCATTAAATGTTGAATCTCAGAAACTTCTTTTAAGTAAAACTCCTCTGAGCTTTAATAGCTTAAAATTGTAAGAGACATTTACTCATCAACTGAATAGAGAATGAAATCTCAGTTTGAACTGCTTTTAATTATCTTTTTGGTTTGGTATAAGCAATGATTTTTGTCAAAGCTGCTAGGCAACGGGGACAACTGGGGGCATCTTGTGGAATAGCCAGGGTAGCATGGCTTTGATTAAAAGGAAGACAGACATTGCCTAAAATGGATATGCTGACTTTTTAAATAGACTAGTGTTTGAATACCTTCACCTGCCTTCCCTTGCAGACAGGTTATATGTCTGTTTTACATTAATTTGAATTGCAAACTGCAACTGCTGCCATATACCATGCATCCAGAAGCTAAACCTAGCTCTTCCTTTATTCTGGTTGTCCTTGAAATATCTTGCTGTCTCATTTTCCCTTTCTTATTTCTTACCTCTGAATCATTTTTCTGTTTCTGAAGGTTTTCTTGGAGTCTCTTTAATTTTCTTTGATTTTTTAACTTCTTGACTACTATCTCCTTTCTTGATTTCTAGTCACAACTCCCGTTTCTTTAAAATCTAGCAAATTCTGAAAAATTGTGCTTTCTGTGGAGTTTCTGTGTGTGAAATGGTTTCCTGATCATATCTCAGTTCTGTGGTCCAGCCTTTGTTCTGTCAGTATATCTTGTACACTTATAACTAAGATTTCTTTAACCTTCTGCTGTTTCCCATGTATGAAATCTGTGTTTGCATTTACACCCACACAAAATCTGAGTTAAAGCTAATGCAGTTTATGGAGTGTTTAAGTGGCATGCCTGAGTGCTCCTTGGCGAGGAAATAACTTTGAGAGGGAGGTGAGTGTGTTGTGGGAATGCTCCTGGCACACTGTGCACTGATAATGAGAAACCCTGTATTCACATGAGAGTTAACCCATGGATGCTGTAATTCTGTCTTGCTGATTAAGGAAAAAATAGTTAAAAATATAGAAATTCACAGTCATGACAAAAGTCCATATATGGCCTTGTTGACTCTAGTACAGAGTAATTTGGGGTTTTTTCCACTTTTTACTATAGCTAAGCATAAGCATGTATGGGGTCAGTGCCCCTGTGTGGTTATGATGGTGCTAGCAGGGTTTATTATCTCCTGTCATCTGAGTAGCCCATATTGTTGTCTGAAATGCTTTTGTACTTCTTTATTCCTGCTATGTCAAAATACTTCCTGAGCTCCAGCACTTTCACTGTTCTGTACATTTGTGAAAAAGAAGGCTGCCCATAGGTCTTAGAGAAAAAGAAATGTTATTTGGATGTTTCCGTTTCTAAACCAGAACACATCTGTTCTGGGGCAGATTTGGGAGCATTGTGAATACTCTGGAGTAATCTGTTTAAATAGAGTGTGATCTTGATGAATTAGGAGCACGAACTGCAATCAGTGTGAAATTTAATAAAGCAAATATGAAGCAGTTAATGTAGGAAAGAATAATCAAGTGGCCTGTCAGAACTAGAGGAACAGAAACCAGATGAGAGAGCAGTGAGCATGATGTGAAGATCATTAACACAAGAAGTGTTGAACATTGCATTGCTATGAGATGGTGGGAGAACATCCATGTAGAAGTGTTTAGTGGTTTTGCACTTGATTAGCATCCTTGTGAGTGCAGTTGTTCACAGCTTTTTTTTCTTCAGGGATAGGCAAACTAAAAATTCTGTTCCCCATGTAAAGAAAATTGGACTAATATTAGCATTGACTGGCTGTCAGTACCATGAGCAAAGGTTGAGAGAGTCATAACATCTTAAGGGATGAAATAGGAAGAGCAGGGCTATTCTAACAAGATAAGAACGAGAAACATTAATAAAACATTGATTTTTTTTTGTTTTGTTTTTGTTTTGTTGAATTTAACAGCAAATAAATTTGAGATGAGCATTTGATATCTGTATTCTGGACATGCCAAGTGACTAGGTAAAGTCTCTCTGGGGCTCTATTTCTGTGACAGAAGACTGAAATGAAATAAAAGCTTTTATAATCATGTCTAGGTATTCCAGTAGTCAATGTGTGATATTTTGAAGTAAAGTGTTTGTCAGAACGAATACATTTGCTCAAGAAATTTTGTTCTTGATAAAAAGTGATTCAGTTGAACTTCTTTTCAATCAGACATTTTCATGAAGACATTATGAAGCTAAAGCAGTTTTAAAACATTGAATTTTAGATGTGGGACGAAAAGGACGAATTGATTAAGATTTATAGGAGCTGTTATAGATTAATGGTATTTGTAGGAATGTCATCTTGCTAAGAAATGCTTTCAAACAAAATTATGTTGCAGTTTAATTTAAATCCCATTTAAGCAGCAGTATTTAAATGAGGTGGCCTGGTAGAGAGCCTGCTGTGCTTCATCCTTTGGTTGTTTGTGGGGGGAGGTGATGAGAATGAAAGGATGAGACTTTCCTTTCTCTGGCAAGTCTTCAATGACACTGTAGGAGGAGTAGCTTTTAAATGCGGCATCCCTGTGAAAAACTAACCTTTCCATCTGCAGATGGAGGAGGGCTGTCCTAGAAAAGAAAATCTAGCTCTGGTTTCTCTTGTGTCGAGTCCAACTGAATGCCAGTCATTTTTCACAGCATTCAGTAGGAACTGTTCTCTTAAATGTTACAGGAGGAGGAGGAGGGGAACAACTGAATGTCACTTTGTACCTCTGTAGGAAGAGGGAAGCTTTAACTTTGCCTGCTTCATTTACAGGCAAGTAATCAGGAGGATCACTGAAATTAAGAGGCGGGTGCTCTAAAAGGAGTGAGGCTCTCTACCACTGCTCCCAGTTCCTCCCCTGGCTAGGAGAGGCTCTCCCTTGGCTTCAGCTTCAAACTGCAGCATCTTCTCCTGCTGCAGCACTGAAATAGAAAAATTATGATTATTATGTAGTCCTCATGCTTACCTTTTTTTTCCCCATTTTTTTTAAAGCAGTCTGTCATGACTTCTGAAATCTTGTAGTGACAAGCAGCTTTACAGCTCCAAATTTTCTCCCCTGGAATAACCTAGGTAGAGTGTGTGGGAAGGTTTTATATCCCAAATCAATGATAGTCTGTCTGTACAGTAAGTGTTTCTGTTCTTTGGGAACAAAGCCTCACTAAAAATGTGTACCAAGCTTCCTTAGCTTTATTCTGTATTATTTTAGATTACTACCTGGAAATAAGCCTGTTAACTTAGTACCAAAAAAACCTCCAAGATAAGGAAAGGTAACAAGTAATTTTCAGCTTGTCAAGTAGAGCTGGAACAGATTTTCAAGGTGAAGTGGGTGTGTGCTGCATTAGAAAGAACAAAGATTCCACTTCTCCACCTTTGCAGTCCTAATCAATGTTAGGCAAAAAATGATGGATAACGGGACGCTGATGCAAAATAAGACCAAGACATTTTATCTTCATCAAGGTGTACATAATTGCTTTCTAAATTAGTATTTAATCTCAATCACTTAGAAAGAGGTGTAGAGAAAGGTATGCTGATTACTAAATAGTGGTCATGAAGCTGAGCATGAGGCTAGATGACTGCTCTCTGTGAGGAGAGATGATACACAGAAACTGAGAGGACAGTATAAAGGTGTCATGGATGATGCTAGGAGACTGCAAGAGTGAAACTAACTGCAGCACAGAGGAATAGTAAGGAGGGAAAATATTCTAGAAAGCAGCACAGGGCTACTGAAGAGACATGAAAAGATGACTGGCTTTTTGCACAGGTATTTCTGTTAAATGTAGGTCAGTAAAAGGAACCAGTTTACAATCCAGTGAAACTCACAGGAACCCTGGGAGTAGAAGAGTTATTGGTAGTCCCTGCAGGGGGAGAAGCTGCTGTCTCCTGGCAAATCCCAAGTAATGCATCCCATAGAAGGAAGAGAGGAAGGACTCCAGACCCTAGAAGGGTAGATGCTCCTTTGTTTCCAAAAACATAACAAGTAATTTAGTCATCTGCCATCATCGTAAGCTGCGATATATCCATGTATTTATGACACATCACAAGTAACTTTAGCAAAGCTTTAGCTGAAGCGAAGTAAGAGCTTTCCAAATAAAAAAAATTAGCAGACAAAATGCTTGGTAGACCTGCTTTGGTTTGTCTTGTTAGTGGAGCCATGAGTTGAGTTCTGCCCTTTAGGCAGCTATGTTCTGCGTGACTTTAAAACATTCTGTGGGCTTCATGTTATCAGTCTTTCTCAGAAAAGATGTAAGTGCTGTGAATAATTCCATTCTGAGTCAATTGGCTAATGCTAATAAGTGTCAGGTATTGTGACACATCCTGCAACAGAATAGTCAACTAAATTAACCAGGCTTTTTTGGTATTACTGTCATTCATAAAATTCTTGTGCAACTTTCTTCAGAAATCATTCCTTTGCTTCTAAATTGTCATATAGAGGAGAAGCAAGAGCTTAAGCTAATTACCAGCACTGCAAAACAGCTGAGCAAACTGTTCTCTTCCTACTTTTCTCCCTTCCTATAGGGAAGCTGTTATTGTATAGGGAAGGGGCAGGGAAGCAAAGAGAAGGTTGGCTTGGACTTATTCTTTCCTTTCCCCTGAAAAAGTTATTTCCTGAACAAGGATAGAATTGATCTACACCAAAAAGATATTTAAAAGAAATTTTTACAGGCCTTGCATAGTTCAGGTTTCATTTTTTTGAGATGCCTACATCAATCTCTGCTGCTCAGTAATGTGACCATGTGGGAAGGGCAGGTTGGAGCTCTTTTGTGTGCTTATGTACACATACACCCACAATCCAAGATGCACATTGGGGATCTTGAGAACAAATAGGGAGGCAGAATTTTTTTTTCTGAATTTTTTTTGGTTTGTTTCTTCCATTTGGTGTTGTCTGTGGAAAAACCCCCTGTGCTATCCCAGTTACTTGTTTCTGGTGGATTTTCACCCTCCATCTTCTCCCTACGTCTTGTTATGATGGCTCAGAATTCCCTCAGATTTGTAAAGTTTGGTTCATCTGGGAACTAGTACTGAGGAAAGCCCATCTGGACTAGTCCTTTAACTATGACAGATGGCTTTATAAGGAAATAGTTTCATATATGGCATAGCATGTGCAGCTATCTTTGGAGAGGAAAAAGTTATTGGGAAGTTTGGGTTGGTTCTTCTCTGATCTTGCTCTGTCACTTACAAAAGCAAACAATCTGCTACTTGCTTAAAATATTTGTTAAAATCTTTTTGGGCTGTGGAAGAAATTGTCACCAACACACTCATTATTTTACCATTGCTGCTGATCTCTGGAGATATAGAAATGTGTTGCTCTTACATGAAAATCTGGAAGGCCTCATTTTCAGAGAGACTGGGCTAATGTTTGTTAATACTCATAGAATCACACAATAATTTAGGTTGGAAAAGTCTTTTAAGATCATTGAATTCAACAACTACACAGCACTGCCAAGCCCACCATTTAACCAATGTGCCTGACTCTTTTAAATGATTCCACCAGTTCCATGGTCAGCCTGTTCCAATGCTTGACAACTTTTTTTTTTTAATATTTTTTTCCTACTACCCAATTGAATTCTCCCCTGATGCAATTTGAAGCCATTTCCTCTAATCCTATCACTTGTTACCTGGGAGAAGAGACTGACCATGGCTACAACCTTTTTTCCAGCAGTTCTAGAGAGTGAAAAGGTCTTTCTTGAGCCTCCTTTTCTCCAAGCTAAACATTCCCAACTACCTCAACTGCTCCTCATAAGGTTTATGCTCCAGACTCTTCCCCAGCTCCATTGCCTTCCTCTGGACCTGCTCCAGCACCTCAGTGTGCTGCTTGTAGTGAGGGGCCCAAATCTGGACACAGGATTTGAAATGTTGCCTCACCACTGCCCTGATCCTGCTGGCCACACTATTGCTGAATCAGACAAGGATGCCATTTGGCTTCTTGGCCACCTGGGATTATGCTCGCCTGGATTTTGGCCGAAATGTTTCAGCATAAGAAAGGATCCTTAATCCACTGGATGTCTTTGAATTGAGAATGAAATTGTCAAAATAAGCAGTAAACTGCATTTATCACAACAGCTGCCTTCTTCCAACTAGTTAATAATTTGATGAAAAAATGAAAAATTGGAGATGCAGCCTCTTCACTGGGTAAACTGAATTCATGTAGGTGGTAAAGAATGTATTTAGGTGGTAAAAAATGGCTTTTAACTCACTGTTTGGAAAATGTCTTCTAAGTATAATGCTGTCAAGTATCTAGGTGGAATTTTATTGACTGATTTCATGAGATGATGGGAAATTTCAGATGACTTACCAGGCTATGGCTTCAGTAGAAGAAAATTAGGACTCTAATAGAGAGTGTATCTTTACCTACATCTTCAAAGAGTAGAGAATGTGCAATGATGTATTTCACTGAAAAAAATTAACAGCCCACAAGCTAATGAAAAACTTCTGACACTTTAGGACAAAGGTTATAAAGAGTAAAGAATGTGTGCCACCCACCTTCTTTGGCCCTTTGCTAAGGTGACTGCCTCTGACTCTTCTAAGGCATCACAGTAGACAAGCAGTTGAAGTACAGAGCCACTTCTGAGATGTGCGAGAAACTCATCCAGCTGTCTTACAGTTCTATCAAGAGAATTTGGTCTGTTCAATGTCTGGTTAAAAGAACTCAAATTCTTTGTGTCTTGTTTGATATTTCTGGGTTTCTCTAAGGATAGCTCAAAAGTTATGGTAGGTCTGTTAAAGCACTGTAGTAGAGAGAACTTTACAGGCAATATTTGATACACCAACCCTTCAAGCTATAAAAATTAAATTTTGTCCTCTACTTACTTCTAACCCTCTGGAGAAGCTGTATATAGGAGTGTTTTCCAGGTTCTTAGGGTAAGCCTGTCTGTGTTGGGAAATAGGCTGTTGGTGTGTAATATCGTACGCTAGGGAAACATCTTCCAAGATCTTATAGCTCAAAAATGACTTCCCTATTCCATGAAAATTAATGGAGCCTGTGCAGAATTTCTTTGTTTACATAATAGGCAAGGTGTTAAACTATGGGAACTCAGGAACTTGTGCAGTTGGGATGGTTTTTTTTTATTTGTTTTTTTATTTACAGTAACTGATTGATGTGCAGCATTTCTCCAGAGCAGCTGTTTAGCTCCACTGGGTTTTACACACCTGACAATCAGCACTGATAACGCTGACTTTCACAGTTCATTGAATAGCTGAGCATGAGTGCAGTTGTGTGACTGAATTTTGATTTGCAGAAAGCATTAAGAGGATGCACTTTCTTTTCAACTGCTGAGGTTCTGGTCTAGTTTCCCATGGAAGGAGTCTATGGGCTATTTATTTCAGTCCTCACTTACTATGTTTTGTACCTGTGAGTCTGCTTAAGTCAAACTTGAAAGAGCAATAGAGATTTTCCAGCAGTTCCAATCACTTTGAGGAATTTCATGGCTGGGTAAAATAGACTTGGGTTGATGCCCTTGGTGCTGCAAGTGGACTTTTCCCCTTAAGGAGGTGAAGCAGCCAGGACTCCTGTCACTGGTGCTGTGTTTTGCAGTAGTCAGATGGTCAGTAAACAGGTGGTTCCTACCTAACCTGAGTTCTGTGGAGATGTCACGGTGAATTGGAGGGGTCTGAGATTAACATGGCAGGAGGAGAATCCATCCCATGCCCATTGATGGGCACCTGCCATCCATGAGTGGCTGTCTCTGAGCAAATGTCTGCAGGCTCTGTTCATCTCTTTCTCTGGGATGTATCATTCTGGGCAGTTAAGTTGCCTGGCTAGGCAGTTGAATGAACTAGTTTGCTCTTTGAAGAGAGAACTTGCTGTGATATTGGTTTCCTTTCCCGGGAAATGCAGCATGTGGTCCCCACCTTGTTCACTACTAAAAATGTATGCCTTGAGTGTGCTCTCCACATGTGCACATACTCAGAATGTGAGTGTGGTAGAATGCATTCAGAGGTGGCCATCTCCAGCATGTCTCTAATTACTAAAGAAGAGAAAATATTTTCTACTAATAAATATTTATAAATGAATAAGAAACTTGAACATACATTTCTTAGCTCAAGTGATCTATGATGTACACCATTGTTCTGCCTTTTCACTGTGTTAACACTTGTTTTATCCAGCTTGCAGATATTTTGGGCACACTCCTCAACAGTTGTTCTGTGCCATTTTCCATCAGTCTTTCTCTTCCCTGAAAGAGAAAACACTGACTGGCTGGCATGGAAAGCATTCCTCTTCTGCTGCAGTATAAATCTTCAGGTGTATTTGCCAGCTTGAAGCAAAGGGAGGAATGGGCTACTGGCTGCTGATGCAATGAAATGTTAGCTCTTTGTAAGTCCAATTTTACAGAAATAGTGAAAGTTACAACTAATAATTTAGTATTTTCATTTCTGATTCTTTTAATGGTGGGAGCACTGTAGGAAGTAATACAGAATATACCCTCCCTATTTAGGGTTGCCTTTATAGCTGCTTTGTTTCAGAGTTTTTATAAATTAGTCTCTCCAGTTTCCGTGGCAACTCAGTTGTCTGCATTGGTTGCCAAGAAACAGCTTCTGCTGCACAAAGGGCAGGGACACTGCTGTGGAGTGATTTCATTCTTGGCACTAATAGGCAGTGGAAGCGAAAGCTTGATATTCCATGGAGTGTGGCCTCCATATTGACTGTTAGAACTTTATTTTTTTTAAACTGTCATTGGGGTGTCGGCTTCTTTAATGTAACTAAGCCAATACAAACCTGCTGTTGTACACAGCAACAGAATGCCTCTGGAGAGATGTGATAGTTATGTAGACATAAAGCACTGGAAAATGCGTGTTTTGAGAACAGGTTAACCAGCCATACGAGAAATCCTGTGATTCTCTGATTAAAAAATTATTTGTTTTTACAATAAGTCCCAATTCTGTGGCTTGTAGTCAGCAATTAAATGTTCTCCTTTTATATATCCCAGCAAAGACAGGATTAAAAGTGAGCACTATTAGAACAACACTTGGACACGTGGCTCCCTGGGCCCTCTGGAGATCTAAAAGATTTTTCCTGATTTGACCTGTTGTAGGACTACAATCTGGATTCCCATATGATCTTTTAAGAAGCACAAACTGGCACCTGTCATCAGTTCTCTAAAATGAATGCAGGCAGAGGGATCATATTGTGAGTCATGATTCTGCATTAATGTAAAATTTTATTTTTGAGGCTGCCTTCCAGCTGTCAGTTCCATGGCTGTGAATTTCTGAGTGCGCGGTCTCAAAGTAACCTAATTCTAAAGAATTCATTTGGAATTGGTTAAAAAATAATACAAATACTTTCAAATGAGAATATTCATTCGCCTTTTAGTTTTCTAAGTGGTAATCAATATAAAATATTGCATATCAGACATAGTAATGAAACCTGCTCTGTGAAAGAATGAGAGAATTGGACACTGCCTAGGAGATTGGTGTAGATATAGAAATAGGGTTTTTTGATCTTGGTATAGAATCTACAGCTCAGATTTAGTCTGCCTCCTCTCATTGATTCTCTAAAGAAGGGCCATTACTGTACAGTGTTACAGTAATGAATGCTGCTCTTTACTGGGGTTTGAGACAATCAGTATTTGGAATAGCTGCAAGGAGAGGGAGTTGAGTAGTATAATACAAAGTAATTTTATATATGCAGAAATATAGATACTCCGGTGAAGGAGAAATGTTGTTGTGTAGCATTGTCTGTCCACAGGTGTTTAAGAAAAGAGGCCCAGAACAGTTGCTTTCCTTTTTAGCTAAAATGTCAGGAGGAATCTGGAATTTCAAGGCAGCTGACAAAGTACGAGGAAAAGCTGAGCAGTTAGAAATTTGATAGCATCTCTGGTTCTGTGGCTTAGGCTAAAAGCAACATTACCTGTAGCCACTTTGCCTTCCCAAGGACCGAGCAAAATGCAGCCTCCTAAGGTAAGTGCTGCCAAAAAGCACAAT
Organism: Zonotrichia leucophrys gambelii; assembly: GCF_028769735.1. Classification (NCBI taxonomy): domain Eukaryota; kingdom Metazoa; phylum Chordata; class Aves; order Passeriformes; family Passerellidae; genus Zonotrichia; species Zonotrichia leucophrys. The sequence continues at coordinate 66,753,131 of NC_088169.1, forward strand.
GATTACTTTCTACTTTTTTGGACACTTTATAAAGTCCTTTGCCACACAATACTGGCCCTCCTTTGTGAACTGGCATGCCTGCAGGCTGTTCCCAAGATCTCTTCTGGACTTCATTTAGCTTAGTTTAGAAGCACTTTGGCTTTGAAAAACCGGAGTTAAGTATCTGAAGCCAAGTTGGCGCCTCTGCCTTGTCCTCTGTTTGATGGATTACTCAGTAGAGGGCAGTTTTATCTCTGACTTCTGTTATCACCCTTATTACTGATTTTAATTTTTTGTTTTTAGTTTCAAATGTAAGTGCAGAAGTGCTCAAACCTTTCCTGTGCTGTTGTAATAAAATAATCTGTTGTTTCGTAGTGAAGGTGTTTGTCAGGTAAGTTACAGAGCCGTGAGCACAGATAAAACTACTGGAAATCAGAGTGAGCAATAACTTTACTTAAATTAATAATCTGTTTGAAAAGCTAGATATCAGATCTCAGGTATGGTATTGCACCTTACGCAAACCAACTGAATTTTTCAAATTAGGAATAAAACAGTAGGTATGATGATGGTATTTCATAGGGCAAAACAGAGTCCTCAACCACCTTTTGCTGTAATCTGAAGGCTTTGAATAGAGAGGAAGAATGCACTGGAATATAAAAGAGGAAGTTGCCTATCTTTTAATGAATGCCATAAATAGCAGCCTGTTCTTTGTGCATGCTCTCTCTTTCAGATACTTAATTTCATGATACAAGCCCTACAATGTTCTTTAAAAACCTTTTGGGTATTATTAAGTGGGGAACATTAAATTCTTTTTCTGCATAATGTACTTACAATAATTTGAAGTTGCCCAAATAGCTTTACAAGTCACTTGAGACATGATTTACCTAAAATTTATATAAATCAATTAGATGCTAAAACATACTTAATGTGAAAGTTATAGCATGGACTGATCAAATCCAGGCAACAGGATTAAGTATTTGACCTAAACTTGTCCTTTTGAACCAGATGCAGGGCAGCACTCAAGCTGTAGACTTAAGGAGATGCTCTGATGCTGTAAATCTCCAACCAGACAGGTTGTTTGAAGAGTCAGTGATCGCTGTTTAAATATTTATTAAATAAGGATGTTTGTTATAAATACTATTTACAAGAGAGCAAATGACATTGCAATACAATTTGGTGCTACTCTCTGAATTATTATTAGATCTTTATGTAAACAAGATCAGTCATGCCGATTGTACAGAACCTGGCTGAACTGTCTTTTTTTTTTTTTCCTCCTCTTACATAAGTCTTTAAAATCCTGATTTGATACAACAAATCCACACAAATGTTTTCTGTAAAACGCATGTCCTATATTCCATCTCTCCTTCCTGCCTAGTTGAACAAACGACTGAATACACACATGAATATCAATTTCCTAAGAAGTCCTCATTTATATATCTGTAATTGCCAAAGAGAATGTATTCCAAAAAGAGGGCTTGAATGGGGTAAAAAAGCCCAGATTGGTGCCGTTTACATGAAATGGGGTTGCTTTGTACCTTGCTGATGTTGTCTGGTGTGCTCACATTGGCAGATGTATTTCCCAGCCTGGCTGTGGCTCTGCAGCTCTTGGCACAAAAGGTGCGTCAGCCAGACATATCCTGGTGGCTCCTCCCAGCTTTTGGTATCATCAATGTATTCTTGTTTTGATCTAGAGCTGGAGAGTGCCTCTGTTCAGTAGTCCAGTTTTCTAATAATTCGGTCTCATAAGAAGGAAATGAATGATGATTTTAAGGTGTTTGTGCTACCTAAAGATGGTTACAGTCATTCCAGTCTGAGGTAGGAACCAATCTCTTTTTACACTGCCTCCAAAGTATCTGGAGAGAAAAAGACATGCTAAATTGAACCGTGATTATTTCACAGCACATCTTAAAATTCAAAACACTAAAGCTTAGATACAGTCTGTGCCATGTGTTGGAGCTGAGCTGTGAGAAAATTCTGTAAGCATACTAATATTACCTTAGAAAGGCATTAATCTGACCAAGTAAATAACTTCCTAGAAATCTCTTTGGGTAGATTTGCCTGTGAGGGTAATTCAGAAGAATGTTATTGCAGAATTGAGACTCTTCTGAAATACCAATAAAAAACAGCAGGTGACTGGAATTTCATTTAGTCACTTGTCAGTACTTGCTGTCTAAAGATCTAAATAATGTACCATTAAAAGAAAGTTACTCTCATACAATATTGCTGTTGATTTAATGACATTGACATCAGCTGTGTGATATGGCACAGTCTACACTTAACATATTGTTGACCCTTTTCAGCCTTGATTGATTAGTCCAATCAAGCCTTATGTTAGAAGAGATTAGGGATATGATATTATGTTTACAATATAATGCAAAAAAAAAAAGGCTCCAAAAACTATTTGTTTTATTCAGCTCCTGACAATGGACTCACCCTTTCTTTAGTCACAGCCTGGCTTCTCAGATGTTTGGATTTGGGGGAAACTCTTTTGCCCACATTTCTGTATGAGTTGATGAAAATCTCATGAATCATCCTCAGATTTATATTTTAGAATATTTGTTCTTTGTATTTTCAGTTCTGTGTGCTGCCTTGTTTAACGATCTGCAAAGGTGTGGTGAACTTCTTTAGCATTCTATAAAAAAGGACCTTTTGTTTGTAGGTACACAGGTTGAGGTAATTGGGAGTGGGGCTGTGGCTGAGCCTGATCCGCAATGGGCTACAGCTGTGCAGGGCAGGTGAGCAGCATTGGAGGTAACGTGCTGTGACGTGCTGAGGTGCACTGACCAATCAGGAAAGGGCACACAGGTGCAGTGCATTAACGGGGGGGTATAAAAGGTTGGGCTAAAGAGCAAGAAGGGCCCGTACTTGATGCCTTCTGGAGTGGTATGGTGTTGCTCTGTGTTTATGAGCTTGTTAAACTAAACCCTTCTGATAAATGTATCTAGGTAAGTGCTGGTCTTGCTGTTTTTAACTGTCATGTAGCGATGCTGATGTACCTTTTCACCTCGTGCTCGTTTTCCTACCATTTTGAATAGTAGCTAGTAGTAGCTAGTACTTGGTTGCATTAAGCTGGACCTCTTTTTCTGATTAATAGAAACAATTCATAGTAAAATGGGATGACTTCAGCAAGATAAGGAGCAGGAGGACAGTCATTTATTTCTGTAATATAAACTTGTACAGTTTTTGCTTTTGGGACTTCGCTTTTTTTAATGTACATTGTGAGACCTTAATGGCTTTGGCTTATCACAAGAGTTCCGTCTAATAGTACTGACAATTAAAACACACACAAGGAGAATATGCTTCCTAGGGCTCGAAGTTGGCTTAGTGGTGTTGAGTCTGATTTGGTTTAGCTTCCAGGGTTTATTAACGTGTATATATGGGGAAAATCTCCAGGGTAGGGTGTCACTGTGTTTATTTACTCAATTTGGAGCTTCTACATTGCCCGCAAGCCTGCTGCTTTGGTTGAGGGACCAACAGATGATATTGACAGCTTTTGTGCCCTCTTTGAAAAGGAACAGAGAAGGGTTGCAGTAATGACAAGACTTCAGAGATACTTGTTTTCTTTTGAACATGCACAGGCTTGACTAATTTTTCACAGCAGTGGCAAAAGCCCACCCTGTGATTTGAAGTGAAGCTGTATTTGTTATTCACAGTTGTTTTCAAGGGGGAGTCTTGCAAGAAATGAGTTTTTCAGGCAAAATGCTCCCTTTTCTCAGTGCCCCTGGTTTCTGAAGTGGACAGATTTTTTTTTTTTTAATTGTGCTTTTAAATTTGAAGAGCAAGCTAGACTGGTGCACTGGCTCAGTTTACTGAAGTTGATAAGCAGCAGAGTACTCCCAGTGGCTATGCTGGGCAGCCTCCTTAGGTGTGTCTGTTTCTGCATCTTAATAACCACAGCTGAAAGAGCTGCAGCCAGCTGCAGGCAGTTTTTGGGAGGGATGAGCTTCATATTCTGTTCACCATCAGCAAATGACAGCTTTGGAAGTCTGCTGTTGGCTCAGGCCCAGAAGCACTGTGTTGAAGGGCTGTGAATGGCAGGATGTTTTGAGCCAGCTGGTTGTCCCTTGGCAAGGTGTCTGCAACTGCTTCTGGTGTTTGGGGTAGTCATCCTTAGAGGGATCCTTGTTTTGTGAGTTGAATTACATGGTTTATGTGTGTATCTTCAGAATGTGTGTTGGATTTCCCCTAATTCGTTGGTTTACAGTTTCTTGGTTGCTGATAAGAACCAAGAAAGGGGGAAACATTTTAATCTGTTACCTTGTGTGCTGCATGTTAGTCATCGTGTTTCTACATTAAATCAATTAGTTATTTATAATAGCTCAGCCTTGATTTGCCTTTGATCTGTGCATCAAACCATAACGCTTCTCTTGGTTGCTTTCTCATGGTTGCTGTACAACGTTTTCAGAATTCTTCTGCTGTGAGTCATTATTTGGCAGGGACATGGGGAACTACAGGGTCTAGCTGAAAACTGACAAATTTCCACATTCTGCTGATCTTGGCCGTATTACAGAACAGTGGTGGTCTCTTGTACTTAAGTCTTCTGAGTCTTGTGTGATATTTCAGACAAGCTTTTAATCTCAGTTTTGGGCTTATTGTCAGAAAAAAGTATTTTTATTGAATAAAATGTCTGCGCTATATATTAATGTATAGTGTCTTTTGTGGTATTGGTCCTCACATACAACTCCAGGACAAAAAGCTGTTTATTTTAGCATGGCTGCTTTCTCAGGATTCAGACTAGTGGTGATATCAATCTCTTTTGTCTCAGACACTTGAAAATGAAAGACTGAATGATCATGATCAGCTTAAAAAGTGGTTTGCTTATTTTAAAATTTAAAAAAATATGGAACTTTCACTTCCTTTCCCTGTCATCCCCTTCATCCCTTGCCTTTTTTTTTACCCTACCAGATGCTCTTCCAGACACTTTCAGCTGGGAATAGCTAATAGTTCCCTGGTACTGCACACTGAATGATGAATTCTGGATTGAAAAACTATTGCATAATTGCCTGAGAGCAGAAACAGGAGGTTTGGGGAAATTACCAAATATTGCATGACTCCTGATTAAAATTTTGCATTGGGAAGGAGTTAGTCCCCCAAGTGCAAGCTAGGGTTTTGGTATGAAAAACAAAGCATTGCACATGTGCAGTACAAAAATGGAAACCATATGTAACACTACAATGCCTTGAAACAATTGTAAGTGAGAACGTGTGAGCCTGCAGTAGAGTTTAAAATGTGTGTAATAAGCATGGTGTGTTCTCTGCTCCTGCTACATTCCCCTTGATGCATTTTCACTTCATGCAGCAATTTGCATTTTTATGAGGGTTCTTTATCCCTCATCTCCAAAATTTATTGGCTTTTGACTACGTTCTAAAGGTTATCCCCTGTTCCCAGGGCTCGTCTACAATTTTGCTCTAGAGCAAGAAATTTAGTGTCCAGTCTGGATAAAAATACTGGAGATTACAGTGGTCTTTTAAGTTATCATTTTAGGATGCACCAGAAGTAATTGCTTATCAGGCAACATAGTGTTTGGAAACAGATTTGGTGGCTAATGCAGGAGACCTCAAATCTTCCAGTTAGTGGCCTGTAAACTAATGGTTAGGTTTCTCTGCTGAAAGGCAGTGTGGAATTTGTGGGACTCCTGCAGGTACTTTTCAGAAACGCCTCAGCACTCTTGGCAAGATTTTAAAAGATGTTTATGTGCACTTAGCTGCCTGCAGCTAGTATTAATCTGAAAGCCTTATTAGGTGCTTAACAGCATCATTAGCTGCCTAAACACCTTTTAAACTATTTGTCTTTGCCAAAAGGATCACAAACTTTGCTGGATTGTTCTTTTAAGCTCCGCTCTAAGGCTCAGGTTTCACAGCCTGTGCTAAGAGGTAGTGTCGGGTACAAAGTACAGGTAAGTAAACCCAGACACAGTTTGAGATCTGTGTGACTGGGTTTTTTTCAGGGTGTGCTTCACAGGAAAACTGGGGAAGGTACAGCATCTCCAAGTCTCAAGAGATTGTCAAATAGTTGTTCCAGTGAGCCATATAAAGATTTCCCTTCAGAGAAGGAAGTAAGAAAATCCAGTAGGAAAGTGGGGCTGGCCTTTGAGTTTCACTTCAGTTCCTAGGTCTGGATCAAACATTCTGAATGAATGTGGATCATGCTGTTTTTGTAATAGGGCCAGGGACTATAACCTTCTGCTTAATATTGTCACCATAACAAATAACTCCTAATCTTAGCAGCAACATAGTAAAACAGAAATAAGAGATATTTTAAAAAAGCCCAACCCATAGGGCTGAGCCGCAGAAGCTGCTTAATACAAAGGCACCTAAGATAGATGCTTGACTTCATGGTGGCTTCCATTGGTTTCTACCTGGCAATTCCTGGAATAATTAGTCTTCTATCCTACATTTCAGCTTTTCAGCTCTGCTGTGTACTTTCCCAGTCATTCTCCAGAGCCTCAACATGAATGAGCACTGCATGCTCTCTACTATGTCAACTGCCTTAGCATATAGCTTAGAAACTATATCTTGTCTTAGGCAATGAATAACTTTGTAATTTTTTCACTGTACATTAACATTCGTAATCCATCCCTAACCATGATAATTTAAGAAATCAATAAATCATTGGACTGTTTTTAGAGAGGTTTACTGGAGAAACTTATTTTAATATGGGAAATCAAGGATAATAAGAAAGGATCCTGCAAGTATGGTGGTTACAAAAGAAAGTTTTTGGAAAATGGGGTGTTGTTTGCAGATGGAAGAAGGCAGCCCAATGACAGGAGATGTGTTAAAGGTTGAAGTTCTCTTTCACTCTCCCATCAGTCTTTGAAGACAAAGCTTCTTTCTTGGCAGTGATTTGGGAGAGAGAGGAGCATCCAGCAGTTGGGGAACAAGAGTGTAAGGACTACTTCTACCAAAGAGCTGGATGTATGAAAATTGATGAGCTTGCAAGGCTCATATTTGATTCAGATTTGACTTGTAGATAAATGAGATTCTAGTATTTGTTATTAAAGTCCGATATATGTAAAACAGACCTTTTTATTTTAATATGCCCTCCTGGAATAGCACTATCCAAACTGTTTCAAAGAAGTATCTTGGACTGTTTGTTAGTTATATTTTTGAATCTGGAGCATAAAATGGCTATTGAATCTCTCCCTTCATGTTGTTCTTGTGGCCCTTCAGTATATTCTTACTCTTTTGCTTATCTTATAATTATGTATTTTCCTGTTTATCTCTGAGCAGGTGTGGTGGTCATTGCACACATAGTAGACATTTCCCTGGTTCTGAAACTTAGACTAATTTTTAAGATGGTCATGTTTAGTGTCATAGAGAGATGGGATTTTTTTATTACCAGCTCAAGTTCATGTGGAATAATTAACATGTTTCATCCAGATCAAATCTCCAGAGGTTTGCTGTCAACACAGAGCACCATCCTAGAAAGCAGTTTCCTGTTTGGCTGGGGTTCTGTTAGCAGTGCTGCCAAAAGATGCAGTTGTGTTTCCCTTTGCCTCTTCTGTGCCAGTGCCAGGACTCAGAGACAGCTGACTGAAGTCCCAACACCAGTAATCTCAGTACAAAATGGGGGATGGGGAGAAAGTGTTGCAGCTGGCCAGAGATGGAAGGCTAGTATGTGATAGCCACATGAGAGCAGCACTGATGTGTGCTGGGTGCAGTTTGTGAAACCGCATCCTAGCAGATATCTGCTGGATGTGTTTGAGTTGTGTTCGTTTGCTCAGATTTAAGAGGCTTTTCACAAGAATTTCTAAAGTCATGAACTTGGCTGTGGATTCCTAACCAAATGGTGAGTCTGTGCTCCAGATTGTGGAATTATAAGAACTTCTTATGGAAACGAGCATTGACGTTTTTTCCTATGAAGAAATCTCTTCATGTAAGAGCTGTAGTTGATGAGGCTTCCCACATCAAGGTGGTGTGAGACTGCTACATAGCATGGGGAGTTTTAGTTCAGATATATCATTCCTTGCCAAGTTTTGGAGAAGAACGTTTCCATTTATAGAAGTGAGTTAATACTGTTGTTCTATAAAAAAGGAGGAAACAGGCAGGGGGAGGACAGGGTTCTGGTCAGAATAGGATGTTAATTGATCTCTTAGTCCTGATGGTGCTTTACATAGCACTATGCAATCGCAGTGGTGTGTAACAGCTCACCTCTGTGTATGGGGAATAAGCAGACTGTGCCTGCTGGGAAGGAGATGTGTCTCCAGTTCCATTCCCTTCAGCCACAGCTTCTGAGGAGGGAGTTCCCATGTGACTGGTAATGCTTGGTGTACAGTGGAGTCATGTGGAGTTTGCCTTTTATATAGAAGCTTCTTGGTTTCCTTTCATCAGCCTTGAAAAAATTCTCGGCTTATTTATCTCTTTGCCACTGTGTGCCTCTGGGGTAGAGGACTTAAATTTAGAGATACTGCTTATGGGACCAAACCAAATAAAGGCTATTCAGCAATCTCTCTGCTGAGTGACCTTTTCAGCTTCTGAAATGAAGATGATGTACTGGGGAAAACATTGTGCTGGAGTAGCAAATAATCCTATTCTAAGAAGGTGGTGTTTTGGTGGCAGGCAAGTAACGTGAAGATGGGCATAATTGTGACCTTGTCTCTAGATAAAGCTGTGTTTAATGATAAACAAGGAGCATATGTCTTCTATGACTTCACAGAAATGCCTTGAGGAAAGTCCTTAGCTTGAGTGCATTTAGTGCTGCTTAAAGTTCAGGGAGTTTTCAGCCCATTGGACTAGTTCTTTCTGCTTAGACAGGAAAGCAAGTGCCTGCCTTGGGTGGCAGAGCTGGCTGATGGCAGGATCAGTAGTAAGCTGCAAGTTACAAGTAACTAAAGGCGTACAATGTCAGGGCTTCATATGAATGTTTGCTTTCATTATTTACTTTTTATCCCACTTGATCACCTCTGACTGTTACTGCAGCACATTGGGGTTTTAAGGCCAGATAAAAATCATCTCTTTGTTGTTAACATAGGAAGCTGAAAAATGCATTGTGTATATTTTGGTGTAATAGAGATTCAGGTTAGCAGGACCAGTAAACACAGAACCAGAGGATGGAATGGTTGGAGCACATCTAGCAGTTTCATCAGCAGAAGATAAGTTACATTACAGATGACTGCATCTGTTACAGAGGTCTACAAGTGCCATTTATGATGGTCAGAAAAAGTTCTTACAAGATAGAAGCTCTTCCTTTCATTTTCCCGTAAACTCAATTTTCAACAGAATTTTTTTAAGGCAGTCAGAAAAGATATTGTATTAGGGCCCAAAAAGTGGTCCTAGGCTATGATGTTTCCTAGAAAAAGATGATTCCCATTTGATTTCAGGTAATAATATTGTTTATGTAGGGAAACAAATCAATGAGACATTTACTTAGATATATATCAGAGTAGGGTAAATTCTCAGCCAGTTTTGGTGAACTACTACTTTGTGAATGCTACATGCTGTCATGGCAAACCCAGTTTTCCTTTGGAGCAGAAACTCTTGGAGTAAAGGGCATTGACAAAGCTGTGGCAAACCAGCTCTCAGGGTTTCTCCTCTCTCTCTATACCAGCTGGCAGAGGGCTGGTGCATCTGCTTGTCCCATTAGCAGCTGCCCTTCTGAGTAAGGAGTGTTTTAATACAGAGCTCCAGTGGCTGCTGCATTTTTGGAGAGTTACCTGAGCTAGCAAACCACAGGGATTTTTTTTTTTCTGCTCCTGGCTGTCTGTATATGTGGTATTGAAACATAAAGGGATGGGAAGTGTTGAAACTAGATCCCATGCTGAATTCTTAAATAAGATGAACCATTCCTACTAATGCAGAGTGATTTTGCTGTTTTCACTTACTGTATTGCTGGAGCACTGAGGCATAGCCCTTAGCAAATTGTTCAGAATGTATTATTGTGTCTGTTCTGTAATATCAGCTTGTACTCTGAAAAGTCAGCAGTACCTGTGGTATCTGCAAAGATGAGAAAATGTATCGATGTTGAAGTTGAAAGAAGAGTTCTTTTTACAGCTGTAAAAACAAAGGCATTGAGGATGTGGTACTCAATAACTTGGCATCTGATTGATGTGCTTTTGGTACAGCCTCATACCTAGCTGTAGGAGGCCAGCTCCTGCAGTGCTGGGCAGGAGGGAAAGGACTGCTGAGACCCGGAATTAACAAAAGTGCTGCTATTCTTTCTGACCTTTGGAGTAGAATTCACAATTCAGTTTTGAATATAGATCAGAAAGGGGAAAACTAAAGTGGCAATGTCTGGTATTGTTTAATGTATCAGAGGGTGGAGAAAAAGGATCCTCTGAATTAGAGGTGTCAGAAAACACTTATCTATAAAGCAAGTGCTGCAGTGGAAAATGGTGATTATGGTTTTGACAGATGAGAGGGAAGGACCAGTTAATGGTGAAAAAATGAAATTCAGGAGTAGTTGCTCTCAACTCCTGCCCTGGTTTACTTTCTCAAAGACTGCTACTAGGGAATGAGAGGGAGTTGAGAAGTTACAGCTCTCTATGGTGTTTGACTGAGACAAGAAAGAAGTGAAAAGGAGCAAAAGGTAGTTTGAAAAGTAGAAATGGATAGTTCTGGATTTTACTTGATTATGAGTACAGAGCTAGATAAACCTCAGTATCTGTTGGATTACTGAGTCTTTATAAGGAGGAGACAATACAATTCTGTCCCTTTGTTTAGAATGGGATTACTTTCTTACTGATGCTTGAAAGGATCCAGCTCGTTGGAAGCACCCATGTTCACCCAGGAAAGGAGTATTTCCATTTTGTTTGCAGGTAGTTTTCCCCTCTTGTTGCTGGAGTTACCCTTTTCTGTTGCAAAAAAGAAAAGTCTCATTCTGTTTGAATTCCCCTTCTTTCTTAACTCCCTATGTAATGTCTAATTTTTACTTCTATATGATAGTTTTTAAAGTACTCCAAAGCATGGAATAGTCAATGGTAGCTGGATACCATTGCCTCAAAAATAGCAAAACCCCAGGTATGGCTCTGCATTTATGCTTCTCTGTGGGAATTGATTCTTTATGATGGCTAATGAGCTGGAATTTTTATGAAGTTACATATGTATGTATTCATCAAAGAGTTCATGAAGAATTTAAATTCAGCTCTCAGGATCTGTAGGGTGAGAACTTATTTATGTTGGATACCTACAGAATGCAACCAGGAGCTTAGGCAGCCTGGCCCAGAATAGGAAGGGAAGGAGCCTTGCATGGCCATGCGTTTGTGTCTTCAGGTGAGATTCATTAGCCTCACTTCAGATGTTTGTGTCCTCCTCTCTTTAAGGCTGTCTAAGCTGTTATAATAGTGAAAAAACCCAGGCATTTCTAAGGCATGACTTGTGATATTTTATAAGGGGAGATGAACTGGACCTGCAAGAGAGGATTGTTCTTTTGTGGTTTGAGCCTGAGGTTACCAGAGTCCATGGAAATGTTGGTGTCATGGAGGGCTACAGCCAGGGCAGAGCATGACCACAGTGCTGGGGGACATGCCTGGCACTGGGTGCTGTTGGAAGCAAAGGGAAGAGAAAGGGGCTGGCAGTCTCCTACTTGGGAATCCACGCCAGGAACAATGTCGTAATAGGTTGTGTTCCTCTTAAGAGCTCTGTCTGAGAACTGATGGTTTCCTGTTCTGTGGGTTTTGTTCTGTGGTTTGGGGTGTTTTTTTTTTTTTAATTCTGCTTTGGAGTGAGGGAGTTATATAACAACTGTGTCAGCACACCCACACCAGCAGAGGTGACACAGTTACAGGGTAAGAAGAGCAAACCAAGGATGCTGCTTGCCCAGGAATTAAAAAAAAATTGGGCTGTTCAGAGGTGTTTAGTTGCAGTGATGGCAGCTCTGATTTTTCTGTCCTTAATTTTGTTGTAGTTGTTGTCAGCCTTGGAAATGGGGCTTCAGAACTCTTGCAGCTTTATGTGAGAATCTGTAATGCCTTTTTTTTTTCTTCTGAGCTGCTTGATATGCTTCAGAAAAAAAATTGGGAAATCTGGTTCACAGCATTTTGTCTATATACTCTTTTTAATTAGCCATTGAAGATATTCCTTTTTTTTTTAACCTTAGGAAGTTTGAGGCCACCTTTGTGGCTATTTGAATTTTGAGCACATTAACTTGACAGTCAAATAAGAAGTTCATAGGAACTTTTTGGTTTAGGTACTTAGAAGTAATCTGATTTTTTTTTTTGTAGAGAACCTTTTTTGATATGTTTTTGACTAGACCACTCAAAACTGAGTATAACAGAAGAGACTGCAGATAAGAGATGTCTTGTGCTTTTTTATGGTTCAAAAAGCTGGAGAAGTTATTTTTCAATAGGAAAAATCAAAGTGAGCAGGGAGGGTTTCAGTTTTTATTCGTTCTGACTGTGTGTCTCAAAGGAAAGAATTCTGACAAGGAAAGAATTAAATTTTCTGGTAGTTTTTCTGACCTACAAACATCTAATTACATTTGTTAACCTGCAGTAAAAAACAATTGTTGGAGCACAAGACATGTTGATGTAATTATTTTCACTGTTTACCTTGTGATAGGAAAATGCATGCAGACAGATCAATATCACAGTCATTATGAAATGTGTCTCTTCTGGGGAAGACTTGGGGAATGATGCTGATGTAGATGCTTCTCTGAAGCTGTCTTGCCGATAGTTTCAGTGGTTGTAGTGAAAGAGAGGAAGGTAGGAAGTGGAAATCTCGTAAAAGCTAGATTATGCTCCATTTTTGCATTGTGAATATAAGAGGAGGTGCTCTGGTAGCCCAGCCTTTCTGGAGGAAGTTTAGGAAAGCTTTCCTTCAAGCAGTTCTGAGCATCCACCAGGGCTCATTTATTCTGGAGAGTAGTGTCCTCCTTCGTCCTTCTGAAATTCTATTAGGTGTTTGTTGAAATTTCTTTCCTAATGACTCCTGACACTTTATTTCCTTTTTTAACTTTCTGCTGAGCTGGGGATTGATATTTCCATGCATCTGTCCATCATAACTATCAAGCTCTTGCTCTTAACAGCTAATTGTTTACTCAAGCTCACAGTTGTCTTTGTGAAGTTAATGTTGTTTTTCCTGCATGCCTGATTTAACTACAATGAATGTTACCTGCCATTTTATAGCCTACACACTCATTTTTCATAAAATCTTTGTTTCCTTGTCCTGGTTTAAGCCCAACTGGCAGCTAAGCACTGCAGAGCAACCTCTCTCTCCTTCCTGTTGGGTTCCGGTAGGATAAGGGAAGAGAATTGCAAAGGATAAAAGTCTTGTGGGTTGAGATATAAGCAGCTGAATAATTAAAATGTAGTAATGGCAATAAATTGGAATAAAAAGGAAAATAAACCCCAAGAAAGATAAATGGTGCAAATAAAAGTTGTTCACCACCAAACTGATGCCCAGCCAGTCCCTGGACAGCAGCCTGCTCTCAGCCTTCCCCCAGCTCTGTATGCGGACCATGACACCATATGGTAGGGGATGTGCCTTTAGCCACTCGGGGTTACCTGTCCTGGCTGTGTCCCCTTCCAGCTTCCTGTGCACCCTCAGCCTGCTCGCTGGTGGCATGAGAGGCAATAAAGGCCTTGCCTCTGTGAAAACACTGAGCTGGATAGCTGAAACATTCCTGCATTATCAAGACTGTTCCCAGCACAAATCCAAAACATAATCCCATGCTAGATGCTGAGGAGAAAATTAATTCTATCCCAGCGAAACAGAAAATTTTTCTGGTTTACCTTTTTTATTTATTACCTTGAGACCCTGAAATTCTTTCTTGAAAGTCTGTTGAAGTAGAGTAACTAGATTAGGCTTCTGTGCTGGCTTGTGTCTAGAGCTCCAGTAGCTATGTAAATCAGGGTGTTCCATTTCAAAAGCCATGCTGACTTGTCCCAACAATTTTCTATTTACCCAGATAGCTCCTAATTCCATTCTTCCTTGCAGTTTTTATTAGTAGATACAACACAAATCTCAGGCTTAATGTCTTGCCCACAGTCTCTTAAAAGTCTGTCACCTTTTCCAGCACAGAGTCCTCTACTACCAGGTTTTAATTGAGAGGTGACACACCGTTGTGTTAATAATACACCGATTTCATGCTTGAGTGTCTCCGGGATGCCTGGGTTGAGTGCCATCTGGTCCTGTGAGCTGTTAGTGTTTGTTTTGTTGGCTCTTGCTGGTCTTGCTCAAAGTCATTGCAATTTCAAACACATCAATGGGGGCCCCTAAAAAGAGGGATCCTGCTAGGGGAATCCTGAGAAATAATGTTGTATCAGAGCATGTATCAGAGCATGTGACAAAACTCAGTCTGACTTCATAGGAGGGAAAAGTGATTTTATTTTAATAGAAAATGGATTTCATTTCCTACTCTCACACCTGGGTACTTAAAATCACCAAGATACTTGGGTCCACACAGTTTAGCATTCAGGTACTAAGATGTGTGTATCTAAGTTGTTGGTCTAGGATTCCTTGCAGTGATGTGGAAGACAAGGGAATTGAGCGGCTGAGTTCACTTTGCAACTTGTGGACCCTTAGTTTGGCAGGTGTAGGGATAATCCCTTCATCTAAATCATCATGCATCATTTAAAATTAGTTTCAGTCTTTTTTAGACTTCCTTTCCAGATTTGAGTATCTGGAAGCACTAAGTGTAAATGCACTGGTGTTTGTTGACCTGCTAATCCAGATACCATCCACAAATACCATTGATATATTGCTATATTCCCTCTTCTGTTGTTTATTTTCCTGATGTTTCATGCTCAAATGTTAACATTTATCTTTGATTCATACAAATGTTCATATTTCTGTTAAGACTCTTTGCAGAGGCTCCCCAGTGTCTCATACTGCAGTGAATATTCCTGATCTATTTTCTGTAATGCCTTTATTTTTCCTTACTACTCTCATGATGATGAGTTGCCTCCTGGAGTTTCTGGCAGGTTTCCTGTTCCTGATATGCTTGAAAAAAGATTTGTCATTAGTGCCTACCAGTTGTTCATCATATCTTTTGTTTGTTTTGCCTGCCTTGGTGTGCTTTTACATTAATTTGCCGTATTTTATGATCTGTTGAGCTGTGTTTTTCTATTTGGATTTGACTTCAGCTTTTTTTGAAGGTAACCTCACTCCTACACTGCTGTTGTAACCAGTCTGGTTTCCTTTCTTAGGTTCTACTTAATAGGAAATATATACCTGCCTGGGTTTTCTGGCTATCGCTGTTCATAATCTCCACAGTGCCTGCAAAGATTGAAATTCTTTATCTGGCCCTCTCATATGCTCTTAATAAGCTTCCTTACTTCTTGTGTTTGTGATCTGAAGCTGGACGCAGCTACAGGTTTATTTTTCTTCTCCATTATTCCAACTGGGAAGCTATTGCATGGAAGAGTTTTCAGAATCTTGTAGCTGAAGAGCCACTCTATATTTAGGACTAAATCAAGGATTTCATTTTCTTTTGCAATCTTCCTCATCAGCTGCTCCATGAAAGAGTCACTGATTTAATGCAAAAAAATCACATCCTGATATGGTGGGATGTTTGTGATCTATATTGAAAGGAAGTGAGCTCAAGTCTCCCAATATGATACTCTGCTTTCATCATATTGCATTAAGTGTTGCTATTCTTATTAGGTAGTAGTAAGGACCAAATACCTTCCTGTTTTAGCCTGGAATCAAGAACATGAGTATGCTGCTTTGTTGATATATTTGAAATAAGAGGAAATGAATATACTTGCAAATCAAAGTTATACTTTATTTAGCATAAGCATAGAGGTTTTTTTGTGAGGGTTTTTTTTTTTTTTTTTGTATAAAAGGGACTTTTATAGATCATCTGGTCCAACTTCCCTTCTGTGGGCAGGAACATTTACTAGACCAGGTTGTTCAGGGCCCCATCCAGCCTGACCTTGAACACTTGCAGGGATGAGGCATCCTCAGCTTATCTGGGCAACCTGTTCCAGAGCCTCACCAGCCACATTGTAAGAAACTGGCCTCCTTGTGACCAATCTTAAGTTCACCTGCTTTCATTTTAAAGCTGTTTGCTCTTTTTTGATCATTACATTTAATCAGGCTCTGATTAAAAAGTCTCTCTCCCTCTTTATTATTTCCCCCCTTTGAGTAATGAAAAGCCACAGTGAGGTTTCCCCAGAGCCTTCTTTCTCCAGGCTGAACAGCTCCAGCTCTCTTAGTCTGTATTGATAGGAGAGGTGTCCCTTCCCTCTCGTGGTCTTGGTGGCCCTTCTCTGGACCTGCTCTAAGGGGTTCATGCCTTTCCTGTGCTGGGAACCCCAGATCTGGATGAAGTACTCCAGGTAGGATCTCCTGAGAGCAAAGGAGGAGAATCACCAGTCAGCCTCTCAAGTCAAGTAAGTGCAGTAGTTTTTCTGACACAAGTGTTGAGTAAATACTTTACTAAAGGGAAAACAAGGACAGCTGAGAGGATTAATTCTTTCTGCATTGAAGATGTCTTTACTCAATCCACTGGGCAGTGTTGAAAAGCCTCTAAAGATACAATGAAGAAAAAAAAAAGTGATTCTAGTTCTCTTTAGATTCCTCAAGTAGACTATTTCTTATTTATGTATGTTCCCAAGTATTCAGGGGGACTTTATCAGCTCTGGCCCCTTTCATAAAACAGTTTTTTAACATGCAAAGACTAGCAAAATTTCAGCACTTCTTTTGATGGGCAGTGCTGAAAACAACTCATATTGAATGTCTTCTGTATTTGCTTCTGACTAAAAGAAAGGAAGGGATGGAGGAGGGTGGTGAATTGGATGAAAGTAGCTATTTAGCAATGGCCTCGAAAACATACTTAACAAAATCAAAGAATTTGTCAATGTCTGAGGACAGAAGATGTAGTGGCTTCTTAAAGACTTGCTGTAAGGGCACAAGTACAGGCTGTTTCTTTGGGAAGAATAGATAACCATAATTGCTACTGCCTAATTACAAGCTATTCATTAGTCAGAAACTGAAGGAGCCATGCAAAAAAGGGGTACTAGGTCAGCTTTTGAACATGTCTGAAAAAAAGAGTGGTGCTCGTGTGTAGAGACATTATCAGAAGGACTTGGTACAAAACAAGAAAGAGCTGGCAAAGCTGCAGTAAGAAAACATGATGTAAATACATTAGTGGCAAAGGGAAATCACTAAAGAAAGACCTTGTCTGTTAGGCAGAAAGATGAGAAAGTTAACAACAGATGTTGCTAAAGAGGTTGTAAGCACCATTTTTACTGAGCAGGATTAGCTGTGAGCAGACAAGCACAAGGGCTAAGATGCAGAACACAGCCTAGCCTACATCCATGGAGGCTAAAGCTTGGGGTCCTTTCCTAAATACTCTTACAGCGGATAGAAAGTTTAGGCAAATGACTAAAATAGGTTGATGCTATTAGGGACCTTATCTGAGAATGAACAGAAAATAACTGAAATCCTGAAAAACCAAGGAAAGACTGACTTAGTGCCTTTTTCTAAAGGGATCAGGGGTTGAAAGTACAGACCAGGCAGATTAATTCCTAGAAAAATGAAAAAAAAGCAATTGACAAGTATTTTGAGGAAAGTGAGGGTGGGTAAGCAACAATCAAGATAGACTTGGCAAAGAAAAGTCACTTGGAATCAGTTTGTCTTCTTTCTGTGACAGGGCAACATGCCTCCTGGATAGAGAAGAAATAGGTTTGATACATCTTGACTGTAGAAAAGCTTTTGACACTTCTCTAGCACTCCTATGTAGAGGGTGTAAAAATACTAACGGGCTAAAGCTTTGTACAAAGTAGATACAGAATCAAGTGTAGTGTATGGTTAGGCTGGTTTGTTTCCAGGTGCAGAGAATCTTCTGATTTTGCTACATATTCATATTAATGCTATGAAACAGGAAGATTTTTTTAATTAAGATCTGTCCTGCACAATTAATCGAAAAGCTATGTTAGAAAAGAGAATTAAAATGATGGTTTTTTCTTTTAATACTGTAAAAGCTAAGGGTGAGAGAAATAACCAAATATCACACAGGAATTGGTTGCTGGCTAAGCAGGTTTGAATAAAAGAATTTTGATGTTGTAGTTGATTTCAGCTGGACGCTAACTGGGAATGACATCTTGTTGGAAAACATTGCTACTGGCTTTTTAAGCAAAGTGGTTATTTGCATTACTGCTCGGTCTCAGAAAATACCAAGTATGGAGAGAAATGAAATGTGCCCTGCATGGGGCTTCAGGCTCCAGAGAAGATGTTTGACAGGTTGGAGATAAGCTAAATATGAGAGCACCAAGGATGAGCAAGGTTCTAGAAAACTTCCATGACATGGCCCATGACTATGACAGCCTGTGTCTGCAGTTCTTGTTTGCTTGACAGCACTGCCTAGGCTACTGTTTACTGTCAGTTTCAGTAGATCTTGAGTGTAATCGTGGGTTTTATTTGGCCTTTTAATGTGTTCATAAAACTGCATTAAAAAGGTGGGGGAGGAGGGGCTGAGGGAAGTCCTTATTCAGAAAATGCCCTTACTGGATTTTAAAATTCAGTACTTATAAATTGAGAAAGGCCATAAGTGTATTCAGCCTCCATGTGTGAACACAGGCAGACTTTTTAGTTATGCAGTTGAGTGGGATTTTTCTCATACACCCAGCAAAGGAGTGTGTTCATCCTAAACATATCTGCCATTACCAGTGCTTGGTTTAGTGCAGTCCAGTGTTTTTAAGGTTTGGGGCTTTTTTTAAGTCATGGTTGTACTTGTGTAGGATGCACTATGGATCACTTCTGTCAGCTTACTGCAAGCCAGTGAAATGAGTTTGAGTGGTTTAATACTCAATTGTTCACACTCCCAGTGTGCTTTGATATGAGAAGATACTTCAGGAACTATTGCCTTAATATAGTCGAGGAGATGGAATACTTGTAATTTATTGCTTGTCATAGTTTTCCATGGTAGCTGGTGATATGTATTGGTTAAACTATCCCAACAGTGATGTTAAAAAGAGAATGTTCACCACTTGCAGAAGGTGAATTTAGAATGGTAACTTTTCCTTCTGTCCGTTCATGCCAGAAATAATATTTCACCACAGTGGTGTGAGGAAATTGGTTTATTTATATGCAGTGATAATAAAAAGATGAGTAAGGTGGTGTATATGAACTCCTAGGTGAGCAAGGTCTTACACTGATCTCTCTTCAGCTGGTGTAACTCCAGTGTAACTGGAAAGAAGTCCTGCTCTGTGTTTTGTGTACAGAAATGGATAACATTTGTAAGAGGCACTTACAGTGTATGCTGAAGGGTGGGGATATGTTTTTGGAATATGGATTTCTTCAGCTGCATGTTTTGAGCTCTGTTTCGGTCTGACTTGCTACAGAAGAGAGTATTTTATGTGATCTTGTAAAAGCGAATTATTTGTGTCATTCAGCCCCCAAAAATCTTGAAGTACGTATATAAATGCAAAGAGGGTTGCCTTTTCAGATTACAATGAAAGCACACTAGTGTGTGCAAAAATTGAAAACAGCATTTCTGTTGTACACAGTAATGCTGGATGGCCATATAAAAAAACCCCAACCAACCACACAAAAACCCCCAAACACACCAAAAAAAAATCACCCCAAAACTGCAACAATCAAATCTGTTTCCTCTTTCTCCCTTCTTATGCCAGCCAGGTTCAAACAGGAGATGTGCACTGAGAGGCTGTAATTGCTTGTCAGGAGGGTTGGAGCAGCTTAGGGGATACATTTCCTGTGAAACCTTTACTGAGTAACTTAGATTTCTGCTTGTCAAACTGAGATCCACAGCCTGGAAAGCTCAGCAGTGGTGGCAGTCACAGCTGTGGCTGTGTCCTCTGCAGTCTTTCTCTGTAAGCTCGTGGGGGGTTGTAGGGATGAGAGCTCCTGGTGTGTCTGCAATGCAGTCAGGAGTGTGGCTGCAGTTCCCTGTGCACACTGAGCTCGCCTTATGCCTGCTCGAGGCTGTTTTCTCTAGCTGTAACAGCACAGCCTCCAATCGCTCCTTGCAACAGCCTCTGCATTTCTTTCTTCCCAGTAAACTGCTTTTGGTGCAGGGAGTAAGAGGCAGGAAACAGAAGACTGGAAGCCCCATTTTAGCAATGAGTATTGAGTGAGAATGCAATGGAGGAATTCACACACAGTCTTGCTGGCAGCGAGAACTAGAAATTGTTTTGTACTAAACAGTTTCCTCTTGTTTTCCCACAATTTACCTCTCCACAAACATGTTTAAACTGTCTAATGGTTAAATATTAAGCTTCACTTATACAGATTGTGTACAAAGGCATTTAAACGAGCCTGTCAGCTCAGTGGACTCTGACAAAAGGAGCTGTGGCTGTTCTTGTAGCACAGCTTCGTAGATTGTCTTGCAATAAACCACAGCCCAACAGAAGAGGATAGTGTTTGAGTCAATTATGTTGCTTGATTTTGTCAGCTGGCATATGGTATCTGCAGCCCTTAAATGGGTTTAAAACATAGATCTCCTGCTGTGCTGATAGCTAAATCTGATTATTCAATGATCTGGCTTTTCCTGTAAGATACCAGAATTAAACAAGGCAGCACATTTATTACAACATGCGCCAGAACTGCATCAGTGCATCCTTTAATGAGGAATTTATGAAACCAGCTTTGTGAGATTAGACTACTGAAGGTGAGATTTGACTGTTCCAATTGCCTGGCATTTATGAAGAGGTTATAGGAGGTGTCTTATGTGTTACCTAGTATTTCCTGTAGCTTTGCTCTGAAGCAGTAGGAAATATCTTCTTACCAACTACTGTAGAACAACTTAGTGATGCTCACTGCATTATCAGACACAAAACTGCAAATGTTTACTTTCCTGCAGTGTTTATAAAGAAAATGTTGATGAAGTTCAGTTTTGGTCTCAAAAAAATTTTCAGAAGAACATGCAAAAATATAGAGGATGTGCAATTTAAAACTTGCTTCAGACTTTTTTTCCTCCCTTGTGTTTTTCCAGTTAAAAATTTATTGCAACTATGTGTTCTATATTTTTTTTATATGTAGTAGATATATAGGTGGAACAAACTGCTGCATTAGTGCACAGTCTTTCACTGTGGGAATCTAAACAGGATCAAAGTGAGTACTTTTCATCTTCATTCCTGGGTGATTTCTGAGTGCATATGGAACTGGTCCATGAATGTAACCCCTCAATTCTGAGTATTTGCATTTAAAGTGCTGGGGGTCTGAGAGGGAGGTTAGCAAAGACTCTACCTTCAAAACAAGTTGAAATGGGGAACTGTCAATTAGATCACCTCTAATTTAAGTCTTTTTTATTCCTTTATAAATGTGGTGGTAAGCTTGTTTCATAACATTTTCACATTGTTTCTATGTTTATCTGTGTATTTTTCTTCTGGAAAACATATTGTAGGAAATGGAAACAGTACTGCTGAAACTTCCATTACAGTCTCAATAAATATAAATCTTTCTGATAATCACAAATAAAAGTGAAAGGTGACCTTTATTAACAAAAGACTACTTGCTTGTAGGAGCAGTAATATGTGTTCCTGTAGTGGAATTACAATGAAGAAATTAAATTTGCATTGCCTCAAGTCAGCCTCGTAGTCAAATACTGTCCATTTATATTTGTATATTTTTAAATGCTGTGTATCAGATGAAAACAGTTGAAATTGCTCATGAAGTCAGATGAAACATCTGATGTCCCATTTCTTTTGTTTGTTATTCTGGAGAAATAGTTTTCAATGGGAAAAAAATGTTTGTTTTCTGAAAATCAGCAAAAAGGTGTTAGTTACCCTGACACACATCCAGGTTTTCCAAATCAGTGGACATACTGTTCACTGTAGTTGGTAGCACACTTAAGTTATTCATAGTGCAGTAGTGCACTTGGACAAATGCTCAATGTTGAGGATTTGTGGACTTTAGCTGGGACGGCACTCTTGGTAGTGTAATAGAGTTGCAGCTGCCAAGGTGCCTTGTCATGCTCTTAAGGGTTGGCATTTGTTACAAAGTGGTGACATTGCAAAAAATCTACCAAACTAATCAAACAAGCCAAGTTTCTTAAGTATTTGTTTGATTTTATTTCAAAATTCTTCCTTTGGCTAATATAAAAGCATTTACAAACTGAGTTTGTTTGTATGTTAGAGTTTATTTTTGATAGCTCAAACATGTATGTATTTCTTCTGGGAACAGCTTGTAAGTCATTAATACTTTCTCCTCCTTTCAACTGAAGTATTTCAGATAAATGTTTCAAATGTTGTGCTAGTCAACCAGCCTGTACTCAGCCTGTGATTACTGTTCTGTCTGGCCCTGATTATATTTCTGTGGTCTGGAGGTGAAAAAGAGGTTAAGGAGAAAGATAAAAGAATTTGGAGGATTTTATATGTAATCCTCTCTGAGGAATCCGTTCAGGCTGGGGAGCATTGGTGGTTCTTGGGGAGGAGTTTATGAAAGCTCACTTTTCTTTGTGAAAAAAAACACCTGGTGGTTTTCCCCTGGTGTTGCAGAGGTGCTGATGGTTTTTCTTGGGGACCTTCTGATGTTCAGAGGTTTTATAAATGCTTGCTGTGTGAAGCATCTTAGACCAAATCCACCTTCTCAAAGTTGTTTCACAACCCTTGAAAGCAAAGTAGTGGCCGAAGTTCTGCCAGAGTCTCCTGTTCCCTTTTAAAATAGGCTGAAGGGAGGTTCTGGGAGGGGCAGACCCATTGAATGTCAAAAGTAGAGCATTTTGCATGAGTCAGTCCTGTTTGAGTGATAGGAATGCAACTGTCAGGCTTTCTTCTCAAGCATGGTAATGCATCCTCCTAGCAGTTGTTCATGATTTATTCTTCCTTCTGCAGATAGATTGACTTTGATTGCTTGTGCCTTTACAGAAACAAAACCTAAGTCACCCAGAATATCTTTATTTGCTCTGCAAGACTTCTGCCCTAATTCATGCTTTCTGTGCTTATCATCTAAACTTCAGCAAAAGCATGCTTACAGTTTTCCAGTCATTGATGGGAGCTTTCTGTTTTCATTAAGTAACATTGCACTGAGTGCTTGTTCTTTGTGTTTACTCCTACGGCTGATAATGAACTCATTTTCAGGACAGTCTGAGTTGACAGGGCTGCTTTGATTCCCTAGAGCAGTGTGTTACATATTCAGATTTCCTGATTGCTTTGAATGTGTTTGCTTTAGTGGCTATGCAGAATAATTCTAGTATTTCTGATACGAGAAAGTAAAATTGCATTAAAGCAAAGCAAGTGTGATTGGGGTGATACAGTAGAAGATGGACATTTCTGGTGGAAGTTATCTTATTGCAGCAACAGTGACGTTAAATTTATATGTGCCTCCAGTTATGTTGGCTCTCTGAGTTAAGGAATTATTAGGTAGGTCCAGTTGCCTGAATGTGCCATCATTAAAAGTGAGAGTCCAAAGGCCAAATTGAGGCTTTGAAAGACTAAAGATTTGGGATCTACATCCTATTGCATTCATCATCAATCAGGATATTTTGAAAACTGTATTTCTTCTGGTGTGTACTATTTTTCTGAAAATATTATTAAAAAGAAATATTGATACTACCTTCTTGTATTCAAGGTAACTCATAAGGAAGAAATTTTGAAACCATTTACTGTAAAGACATTTTTGTCCTGCTTTTGATACCTTCAGGATATATTAACATGGTATTGTTTCTGTAGTGTAGTGAATGTTTTGGATCTGAGGGTGACTACCCTGACTTCACAGACAAGGATGTGAAGCTGGATGGATTTTAGTTGCATGTCAGCACATCGGCCTTTTGGCTATAACATTTAGTTTTTAATAGTCTGTCACGGAGGTGAAATGAGTTTCCATGACTGATTGTCTATAAATCCTATTAATCTTCCTCAGTATGTCTCAAAGAAAAGATATTAATCTATTAAACCCACCTAATTTTCCCCTTAAATATCATGAAGAAAGGTGCTATTCTGTCTCATTTCCATATGTGTTGGCATTCCAAACTTGCTGGCTATTGAGAAGTTGTTCTGCATGACTTGAATGTGATAACTTCAGGTTTTTTTCTGTCTCATATTCTCAGTGTTTTCTTGCTAAGCCCTACGTTTTAAGCATCACCTCCACAGACACTGAGATGCTTGAGAGTTAAAACCAGAGGATCAGGCCTAACCAGCATGGGTTTATGAAAAGCAGGTCTTGCTTGGCCAACATGATCTATTACAAAATGACCTTACTTAGTTAATGTTGTCTACCTAGACTTTATTAAACCCTTTGACTTTTTCCCACAGCATTCTCCTGTAGAAACTGGTAGCCCATGGCTTAGACAGGTGCATTTTTCACTAGGTAAAAAACTGGCTGGCTAGCTGGGCCTAGAGAGTGGTGAAGAATGGAGTTACATCCAGCTGGTGGCTGGTCACCAGTGATGTCCCTGGGGCTTAGTACTGGGGCTAGTCCTCACCCCCCATCCACCTTCAAATGACACCAAAGTGGGCAAAAGTGTTGCTCTGTGGAAGGGCAAGAAGAGTCTGTAGGGGGATCTGGATGGGGTGGATTGATGGTCTGAGATCAGTTGAAAGAGATTTAACAAAGCCAGGGTTCCAGATCCTGCATTTGGATCACAGCAACCCCAGGCAATGCTACAGGCTGAGGGAAGAATGGTCGGAAAGCTGCCCAGTGGAAAAAGTGCTGGTTGACAGCTGACTGAACATAATCCAGACTGTGCCCAGGTGGCCAAGAAGGCCAATGGCATCCTGGCCTGTATCAGTGATAGTGTGGCCAGCAGGACAGTGATTGTGCCCCTGTGTTCAGCACTGGTGAGGGCACACCTCAAATCCTGTGTCCAGTTCTGGGCCCGTCACTACATGAGGTGTGGGAGCGGATCCAGAGAAAAGCAATGGAGCTGAGGAAGGGTCAGGAGCACAGGTCTGATGAGGAGCAGCTGAGGGAGTTGGGGGTTATTAGACTGCAGAAGAAGAGGCTCTGGTGGGACCTTATCAGTCACTACAGCTGCCTGAAAGGAGGGTGTAGTTGGGTAGGGGTTGGTCTCTTTTCCCAAGTGACAGAACAAGAGGAACTGGAACAAGTTGTGTCAGGGAGAGTTTTTAGTGGATATTGGGAAAGTTTTTTTTCATGGAAAAACAGGCTGCCCAGGATACTGTTTTGATAACCAACCTTGTAAGTATTTAAAAGTAATGTAGATGTACATGGGACAAGGTTTAATGGTGGATGTGACAGTACTGAGTTAACAGTTGGGCTTGATGTTCTCAGGTCTTTTCCAACCTAAATGATTCTGTGATTCTAAAGTGGTCATTGCTGATGTTGAATTACCCATTGCAAAAGATTTAATATTGTGAGGGCTGAGCTTGCAGGCTCTTTAGCTTCATATTCTGAGTAAAAAATGGTCAACATGATTCAGTCCTTGATTTCCTCAACATCCGAGTCTGTTCTGAAAATGTGCATTAGAAGACTGTGATAACATTTTTGCTGGCCTTTATATCATGGTTAAGTGCAGTGCTGCACATGGGATCACAGAATCATAGAATAAGCTGAGTCGGAAGGGACCCACAAGGACCATCAAGTCCAACTTCTGGCCCACCACAGGGTCATCCCCAAGAGTCACACAATGTGCCTGACACTTCTTGTACTTTTGTCAGGCTGGTGCTGTAACCACTTCCTTGGGGAGCCTCTTCCAGTGCCCAGTCACCCTTCAGTGAAGAATATTTTCCTGATATCTAACCTAAAACTTCCCTGACATAACTTCAGGCTGTTCCCACTGGTCACCACAGAGAAGAGATTAGCATCTGCTCCTCCTCTTCACTTCGTAATGAAGTTGTAGATGGGAAGTGCAATAAGCAGTATAGTACTGGAAAATAAAAATGGTGGTAGAAGTGTCATTCTATCAATAAAAAGTTTACATTATATTGTAGTATAACTACTTCATGATATGTAAAAGCTTTTACTTGCTCCATTTATGTAATTTGTTGACCAACTTTTATCTGCTGATACAGAGGAAACCCAATTGTGAGTAATGCATCTTTTGCACAATTCATAAAACTTGTGTTGCTGCACTCATTTAATAAATTTGTCTTGAAAAGACAAATTTAGGCAGGAAGGGGGAGTTCTGCCCTGATAATATAACAGTACTGAAGACAGCTTTCAGATTCTGGCATCCTCAGAAAACCTGATTAGCTTGAGATACAATTGATTAACAGTAATGCAAATGTGTTTATTCTCTTTTCTTTCAAACAACTTCACTGGGAGTTATCAATTTTGCCTTGGAAATCAGTAGCTTTTGTATAGGAAAACAGAAACTTCACCCAATCTCAAGTAGAGTAGGTTTTAACCATGTTTGGTTTTTCCAAACTGCGAATCTGCAAGTCCTTCCCACGCCCAGATCTGCACACACGGAGATGTGAAAATAAAAGGGCATAATCTGGTAGAAATTCTGCTGTCATTATAGCATACACAAGATTATGACAGCTTTGGCTGAAGTACATATTTCTAACAGGCAGCATCTGGCCTTTAGGATTACAAGTAAGCCTGTGAATAAAATTCAGACTATTCAAAAGGCTATTCACAATGAGTTATCGTAAGACTATTTTTCAGCAACATTTGTCTTTTAGGTAGTGGCTGGAGCAATTAATTTCTAATGGTAAGCATTCTGCTTCTTTTGCTGAATCCATTGTTTTAATTTAAAAAAAATGAATCAATGAGAACAGAGCTTTCTATTTACAGCTTGCCCAGCTCAGGTTAATGAGCCAAAACAAAAATATACACAATGTTTGATGGGAAATAATAGATCTTTATTTTGAACAGAAAACACTTAAAAGCAAAGTATTTATTAGGTCTAATCAGATGCCTTTTTTTTTTTAAAAAAAAAAGCTTTAATATAATTTTAAATCACAGAATGAGGTATATATGCTAATTCAGGAATGAGACAAAAACAGGACATAGGAGCTGCATGCTTTGGAGGAGTGTGTTTGCTCTGCATTCTGTCCTCTTTTGCCTCACTACAGAAAAAAAACCCAAAAAATGAATGACAACATAAAATACTGTTATACTTTTGCTTTGCAGTCCCTGTTCATTTTAGGAAGGGAGAGGACAACAGTCTTTTCTCAGCTTAGAATTCTGATTGTCTTTATTCTGACCTCTAACTCATATTGTGTAATGTTTGTGTGTGTATTGTCTGAAGGTGCAAGACATTTCACCAGTCAGTTTTGAGGCACTGTGTTTCAGGCTGCTCACGGCTGGCTATGGAGCACCACCTTGCATAGAAAGTGTTCAAGGCCAGGTTGGATGGGGATTTGAGCAACCTGATCTTGTGAAAAATCTTACTGCCCAAGGCAGGGGAGTTGTAAGCTCCTGGCCATTGGTGGCAGTTTGTGTGAAGTTCCCTTCTCAGTTTAACATTGAGTACTGTTGTAAGATATTTTCAGTCATGTCAGGTTGGCCTTTTTTATAGGACATTCTAGACCATCACTTGTTTTTGCCATTACTTTCACATTTAGATGCAGGTGAAGCATTTTAACAGTAGTTGGCTGTCTTACAGTTGATACCTCTTGTCAGGGGGCATTATCCAAAACAGTGTGCTCTCACTTAGGCTGCCCTATTCGTGGGATCAGGCAGTTGAAACTGAAAGAAAGGAACTGCATGTAGAATAATTCTGTTCATAAGAAATACATACAGTTATTGGCAACTATGAGTATTTAATCTAACTCTTGAGCTAAGTAAGGTAGCTTATGCTGAGAATTCTTACCACAGTGAAGAGCTAGTTTCTGCCGGAGACTGAAATGCTAAATAGGAGAGGGGGAGGAATAGGAAGAGATGTGTTAGGGGGAGTACTATTATGTTCCTGGATCACATATGTGTCTATACCTGAAGCATCAGTGATTAGCTTGCATCAAACTTTGGGGTAAAAAGTTATTGTCATACCTTAGAAAAATGTGCTAATGTCTTCTAGTAACTCGTATTGCCTTGCCATTAGTAAGACTGGAGAGAATTATTCACTTTCTCTTCATTCATCTATTTTAGGTTTCTGTCAGGAAGTGAACTACTAACAGGAATTTCTCTTTGCCAGCAGCTTTTAAAATAGCTGATTTTTTCATCCTTATTTGTTTTTAAAATACACCAGTCTTTGAGATGTCTTAGATGCCCCCTATTATTTAAAATTCAGCATTTTAAGTAGCACTCTGGTATGAGTCAATGCTCTGCCTTTTATCATCTCCTTACCTTGCCTAGCATAAAGCAAAATTGAATTTTCTGTGTCTTTCATGGATGCCTAATGTTGCAGACTTGATACAGAGAGCTGAACACTTCCCAGTGATTTGTTACCAGCCCTGTATTATAACGTAAGAGTTTTTAACTGAAAGTTAATTTCAAGGACTGCTCAATAGGGTTACAGGAAAAGGAAGAGATGAAGTTGTCCCACGGGCTCCATATGGGCAAGCTTGTGGCAGGCATGAGCTGTGTGGTGGATCAGAGGCGGAGGACTCCAAGGACGAGGGGGACTTCTGGGGTAAACGTACTTTGTAATTACATAATTCAAACTGTGATGCTGCTTTTCTCTCTGTGGTTTTATAGATGAATCATCAGTTGCAAGTGTGAAAATCAGATACTTGCCTGAAGATCGAGGGACAACTTAGATTAAAAAAAAGTGCTTGTTCTTCAGTGTTTCAACCTAGTTGTCACCCACAATAGGTGATTTGCCTTTCTCTGTATGACTAGAATGCCACAATCTTACCAAGCTATAAGCTAACAACTAAAGAATGACATGGTTGTAGTAACTGACAGTTTTTCTTTGCTTTTGAGTATGCTAATATTTGGACTAGAAAATTGTGGTCCTTCATGTTAGTTGTCTTTCTAAACTAATAATGATCTGTGGTGTACTTTGCAAAATGAAACAGCTTCATTATGGGGTTAAGTGCTGCTATTCAGAGCAGTTTGACCTGATGGTTAGGGTACTTTCTGGAGTAAAGCAAAAAATTTCTTTTCCCCATGGAAAGGCTTTGGCTTGTAGATAAATGCTTGGGGTGAAGCATTTAAGATTGGGAGAGGTGGTACTTAGGGCACAGCCTTCCCTCCCCTCAGTTCTTTGTTTCCTGTTAATTGCTCAGGTGTACTGTTGAGTGCATTTAGTAATTTAAGACCCTGAGGTTACTGAGGGATCTGTTGTAATACTGTACAGGCATCATAGTCTTTCCACTCTGGAATATAATGGCCTCATTAGTCCAGTCTAAGGTTTTGCTTTTCTTGAGTACATCTGAGGTTACTTCTCCATTCATAATTTTTGTCCCCCTACTAAGAGCTTTTAAAAACTGCAGCGAAGTCAAGCTTGGCTGGTTCTGAGATAGTCAAGCCCAGTACAGGTCTTGAGAAAATGGTAAAAATGGTATTTCTGTAAGTTTTCTGTGAAATGCTTATGCACTCCATGATGATCACTGCCTTGAGCCTGCTGGCCAACTATTGCTTATGTAGGCCAGGATGCCATTTCCCTCCTTGGCCACCTGGCTCATGTTCAGCTGCTGTTGACCAGATCAGTCTCCACTGGGCATCTTTCCAGCTAAGGTTCAGCTGCACAGCCTCAGTTCACTGCTGCTCAGAACTTCTGCTCAATATTTCCCTTTCCCACCTTCTGTAGGCCAAAAGTTCCTCTTCCCCCTTGCGGAAGGAAGAACTATGCCTACATCTCAACTTTGATTTTCTGTTGTAAACAGTCAGAAGTGGTGAAGCTGGCTGATCAGTTATTTGGAGGTTTTCACTGGCAAGAACTTGAATCATGTATTTGATCTGGAGCTTCTTGCATCGCTAAGGGACTTGATCCACCAGGACCTGGAGTGGCAGCAGACAGAAGAGACCATGACACTGCTCATTGCTGTGCGTTTGCGTGAATGCTGAAGATGTTTCCTGGAGACTCTATGCTGGGATATTCTGCAGTCATACTGTAGAAAACACACACTTCCATCCAAGACCATGCTGTGGAAACAGCAGCTCCTGGAATAACAGGTCATTTGAAAAGCTCACGAACAGGATGGGGCCCACTGCTGATTATCAGCCTGCTTTCAGCTGGCTGAGCCTTGAGCAAGGATGTGCAGTGTTTCCAGGTGTAAGTGTGCTGCATGCTCAGGCTGACCCTCTCTGGGGTGGCATCAGTAAGACTTCTGGTGTAATGTCAATTTTTACAACTCTTCTTCTGGATCTTTCTGCTTTGTACCTGTCCATAACTTTGAGCACTAAAGTAAATTGTGGTGTTGGTGCTGCTAGCTTGAGGGCTGGATTTGATGATCTTCAAGGTCTTTTGCACTTTCAAAAAGTCTGTGAGTCTATGAAATACTTCATAAAACTGAGGTGCTGTTATCATAATTTCTGAGGTTGGTAATTTTGCATAAAGAGTGTCTAGTGCCAGCTTAGAATGGTTTTTTTCTGCTGTCAGGGGTGTTGCAAAGCTGAAATATTCACCACATGGTGGTTATTCTAACTGGAGGACCAGCTACAACCATATCAACTTGTACACTATTTGTTATAATCAGTCTACTTTATGTATGCACTCTGCTTAAACATCAGTTGCATGATCTGCAGTCTCCCTAAACAAACTCTCCTGTTATTGCCTGTGCAGATATGTGTAAGGCTGATGGGATTTCCTCCTGTATTTCTACCTCTAAACTAAAGTAGTCTGACCAGCTATATTCCCTGTCTTGAATTTCTCACTGACTCTGTTTTAAAAGGCATCCCCAATCCTGTAACCTTCCTTTCTGTGCCATTGGAAGCTTTTCTTTTCCCAAAGCCCAGGTCCATTAGTCAGTTTGCCACGTAGGCCGTGAAGAGCCATTATTATTTTAAAACATCATTGTATTTTCACTGAGAAATTGGACATTTTCTGTATTGTGCTTTAGTGTGCCCATGCTTAAACAAGAATGCAAATTCACTGTGACATTTAGTGAAAAGGCAAGAAAACGTTTCACTGTAGGTAAAACAAAGTAGCAGAACATCTAGGTACTTGTTCAATGGTGTTGTTTCCTCCTAAACTGAAGAGTTGTCACCTTCTATACGTGATTATTTTTTTATATGCAAAATTCGGATGTGGCTTTAAGGAGAGTGGTAAGACGTTTTAAGTTACTTTGATCAAAATCCAGAAGGAAGAGAAGCTAGGACCACAGAATTTCAAAATTGATGTATGACTTTTAATCTCTATTTACTAGTAGATATATATTTTTATTTTGATTGAATAGTGAAAAATTCAACAAAGAATTTATTAGATAGCCAGGTTTAGATGTAGATACATCTAAAATTTTATGTGTGTTTGCTGAAGTTACATGTTTTTTTGTGGAAAACAGCAATATAAATTCAAGTTTTGTCTCAGCTACCTACTGTGCCTCATTTGAAAAAGTCTGCTTCATTGTTTTACAGTCTTTGAAGAGGCACTTCCATTTGGAGTCTCTGGTATGGGTTTCTTTCCTTTCTTTGTGATAGTTGCTGTTACAGGAGAACCACCTGTAAGTTAATTTTCTATGAACATATGAAAAACTCAGTTTCTGGGATTTTATGCTTTGGGATTATTGTGTTATGGAAACAAACGATATCAGTATCCTGTTTCCCTAAACGCTAGACTCCCAGGGGTTAATAAGAAACTTGAGATGCTGGATAGTATGCCACAGTATCAGCTTTACATTAATTACAATCAGGGACTTCCCTTCTGTTCCAGCAGGCAAAGCAGGATAGAGAGGCAGAAGAGAATAAAGGAAGGGGTGATTCATTTCATCTAGCACTAACTGTCTGAAATTCAGTGTCTAAGCTAATTGTTTAGACATAAGTAGATACTTCCACAGGGCAATTCAGTTCCTCTTAAAATAATCTGATACGACTGATGCAATGAATTACCCTTTCAAGTCTGCTGTCCTCCAGTAACTGTGGTCTGTCTTCAGAAAACAAGCTGAAACTTTTCTTGACTTGTGTAATACATTTCTTTTTAATATGACAGGGCAGTCTTTTAAGTTCTCATTTTTTCACTCTGTAAGGGTAACCTGGCTGACCCCCTCCCTGTCAATCTGCAAAATATTCTGCCCTACCCTCTAGTCTAGGGCCATGTAAGTAAAGAAAATATTAAACAAATCTTAAAATCTATGGTTGTGTTTTTGTGCAAGCTCTGTGAGAGCTGAATGCTTAAAATGGACTATTGGTCAGTCCTCTAACAGTGAGCAGTGTGAGTCTTATTTCCATCTTTTTGGTGGCTGGCTTTTTGTTTTGTTTAGGGGATAGTAGGAGGGCGAGAACAAATCATCTCTGTAAGCAGAGGCACAAATAAAATGCTGGCTCACTGTATATTCCTAAGTCAATTTTTAAGTCACATTCTTTAGCTTCATTCAGAAATCTTAGTCTTGCTGTTGTTTCTGAGATAAAGAGATGAGTTTTCTCTCAACATAACAATGAACTGCAAAACTCAAAGACCCGGGGCAGTTTGCACATGCTTTTTCTGCCTTCCTTGTGCTACAGAGAGAAATTTCATAATTATGATCAAACCAAGCTCATGCATTAGTTGTCTACAAAATAGTTCTTAACGTAAAATACTTTCAGAGCCCACTGAGCCTGCAGGCTACCACGTGGTTGTACCTTCTTTTCTTTGTAGAGTGCAAGTCTTGAAGATTGTATAGCTTCTGTATGAAATTGCTTAAATAATTGATTTGTATCACCTGTATGAAGCAATGCATTACCTGCTAGGACCTTAGAGAAGATACTACCTGCCATCTTACAGCAACCTCCCCAACAGACACATCTTTCTGGAAGGGTTTCATGCATACTGTACATGCAGTCAGAAGGCAGATTGTGGCTCCCCCATATCTCTTGCTGCTGCCTTACTTGTGACAAAGGACCATTTGGAGGCTAATATAAGGGCATGAGAAAATCAGTTCCTATAGCTTGTCAGCTCAATATAAATAATTGCATGGAGAGCTCTGGGTTGAAAGGTCTGGAGGTAAATTTGTGCTGATGCTGCTGCATCCCTTGAGGTAAAGTTTGCAGACATGCTGGAGGCCAAGATAGATAGAAGCAAGCTCATACTGATATCAGTTATGATGATCCAGCCATCTCATATGGACATGCTTGACTCATCATTCTGGATCTTCATCAGATTCTTGTCACAGATTGACTTCAGGCATCAGAAAGTATTAAAGACAAAAGAGAAAAATGTGCTGGAGAATTACTAATTGTGACAATTACACATTATTTTGACTGATTATAGGGAGATAAGAGGGTTGTCTGGAACTTAGTAGGAAGTAATTAGTGAATTAAACTACATAAATAATTTCAAGAGAGCATTTCTAAGATGGGGCATGTCATACAGGCAGAGGAATGAGAGGTGCTTTCAAAGAGCAGTCTGTGGATTAGGGCAAGGGGCTCTGCTGGTTGTCTGGGATATCCAGGGTCATCTAAGCCCTAAGAAAGACGATGAGCTGGAAGCAAGCTCCAAGCATTATGTGCTTAACCTTTTTTCCCCTGCTCTTTGAGTGATTTGGGGGAGAATAGAAAATGTTGATTTGGAAGGAAGTTGCCATTTTGAACTGTTAGTCAGTGACTGATAATAGCTAAGTGAGTATTACAGTTAGGCTTGTACTAGATTCCCCCAAAACCATGGGGTGTAAGGTGGTACTTAGAAAGATGTGAAGGCAGAATAAATTGTCTTTGAAAAGCACATTGTTAAGGCAGTTCTTATTTGAAGCGTGACATCTAAACTATAAGTTTACACAAAGAATCCCTAGCAGCAGTAAGCAAAAGAACATGCATGCATCTTTCTGTGAGCCCTCGTGGCATCTACCTGCTACTGCTGGTATCAGGGTGTATGGGTGAATTGCTCCTAAGGTCACATTTGATTCTTTTGTCCTCCTTGCCCTGCCTGTGGGATGTGTTTGAAAAAAGGGCAGAAGTGACTCTGCTCCTGATTTTAATGCAGAATCTCCTTACACAGAAATTTTTAAGAAGGCACTGTCGTCTTTTATTTTCATGAAAATGATGTCTTTCAGCAAAGTTGACCTTGAAAGCTTCTGAAAATTCTTCTCTTGCATGCTAACATAGGATTTTGTATCCATTATTCAAAACTCAGGGCATGTTTGATGTATTGCAGATAATTAAAAATACATAATATTACAAGGATTTTACACCAGGCAGAGGAATGACTTTTCATAAGTCAGTTTTATGTTTCAGAGCCTGTATGCATGACATTGTCCCCATGTTGAAATAAACCACAATGGTATTACAAATGTCACTTGTTTGCCAGCATGGTATGTTTTGAATGATCATCTGGATTAGTGATGTTTTAGTGAATTTTTTTATATTCACTAATAAAAACTGGAGTTTTTATTCTTGCTCTTCTTCAGGAGCAAGACTATGCTTCTGACAAGTAGTCCTTTTATTCTGTATGCACAAATCCCAAAGTTTTTTCCTTCAGCAGCTGTCATTTGGTTACTTAAGTGTGTATATCTGGAAGTGCTGTCAGCAATATTAAAATGCTTAAGTGAAGACTGTTGCTTCATCTTACTTGAATGAGGAGAGTAAAAGCCATTACTGCATGGCTTTCCTCTCTAACAGATATCAGACTGCTGAATGATTAGCTATAACTGGGCTTGAGCCGTTTCTCTTCTAAACTAACCTACTCTACCCAAAAAACCACACCCTGGAACCCTATAAATACAAAAATGGTAGAAGCTACCTTACTGGAAGGAACTGTCTTGTTTTGCAAAGACAAATGGATAGAATTACTTAGCAGCCAGCTCCTGTAATATTGCAGAGATTGATGAGTGGTGTAGTTTAATGATGAGAACAATTTTGAAGCTGTTGGCTGACACATCTTCTGTCCTTATTACATTTTGAGCAGTTTCGTTTCCAAGGCAACTGCTCGTGTCAGCATACAGATGTGCTTAAAGCTATGGAAAGCTATTTCCCAACAATATCCTTTATGTAGTGGCAAAACATAAAGCACTAACTTCTATCCTTTCCAACACCTGCAGAGAATCTGGGATTTGCTGTGAGCCAGCAGTGTGTCAGGTTAATACAGAGATTGACCAAAGGGGAATGATCAGGATGAGTATCAAAATGAGACATGGTATTTACTCATGGAAATAATGTCTTTCTGATTACATCTGTTCATTTGGAGGCTAGAAAATGAATAATGAAGAGACCATGGCCATTGTTGTTATGGCACTGTTGTGGCAAGGCTTTTTCTCCTGGTATTGTTTTTGTTTTGGGAAGAGAACATTGGATAACAGAACAGTATATTGTGAGCACAGCACTGTGAAAGGTGCAATACTTGCTGATGGTGCTTTTGCTGGTCCTATATTTCTGTCAAGTAGGTCGTGTTCTGAACCACTAGGGCTGCTTTCTTGAGGGAATAGATTAAAGCAAATAAGCATCCTAAAGCTGTTGAGATGTTGAGCAGTTACTGTAATGGCTTTAGTTCAAAACTGTGGCGAGGTACAAAAATAAGTACTATTTTCAGTGTCTTTTGAACCAATAGGAGGACTTTTGCTGCAACAGAGCACAATGATTATCTGATAAAAAATGAGGGGAAGTTATCTATGGGTGCAGAGATGAAAAGAGCTTAATAATCTGTGGTGGTCACCTACCCCCAGTCTGCTATGTGAAGCAGAACAAAGGGGTTTAATGTTCTCATTTTGGCTGCCAGTGTTGCATCTATATTTGAATAGCATCCACTGTAGCACAGAAACTGATATTTAGGAAGTTTCCGGTGACTGAAAAATCTGCCATAACCCATGGTAGTTAGTTAGTGTTTTCCTTTGATGAAAAATACATTGCACATTTCAATCTGAATTTATCCAGCTCCAGCTTGCAGTAATTTGGCTTGATTAGGTCTTTGTCAGCTAGATAGGAATTCCTACTGGTCAGCAGCATGCTGAGCACAGAAGCTGAGGGAAGCCTCCAGCTCTTTCTCCTACTAAGCTATTTGCTGCTCCCCAGCTCTGGATGTCGCTCCACAGTAATGCTGACAGAGTTTGCTGCTCTTATCCATGCCTCTGCTCAAGCCAAAAGGGATGAACAACTGGAGACTATTCAGTTACTGAGCATTGGGAGCAGTAGTCGGGAGTACAGAATTGCAGGGATGTTTCTGATATGCATGTTGCATTGTGCCAAATAGGTATTGGAGAAAGGGAAGTTCCTTAAGGAAAATATTTCCCAATTAATTGGCGATATGGGTAAACAAAATTATACATCAGCAATGATTAGATATCTTTGCTTCTGTCACATGTGTCCATGGAAAAGTGTCTTTGAAATCTTCCCGTATCAGTTTATTACACAAATGTTTGCTAGTGGAATATACAGTGTATTTCACAAGGTTCAGGAATGTAAGGAAAAATAAATGCGTTCCTTACTGCATGAAGGGTAAATGAAAACCTAATTCTTAATCCTGGAAGAATTGTACATAGATTATGATTAAGTCCTGAAAGAAATCCCAAAACGTTGCATAATTGAAAAGGTAGTGCTCAGAATATTAAGAGAATGTGGAGTCTCAAAATGAAGAAGGGTAAAAGAACTTCATGCCTCACCTCTGTTCTAATGCTGCTGCTACCAAATCTTCTGATAGATTTAAGTAAAATCTTGTACACAAGGGCAGAAAAATTACTTCCTGAAGTCAGACATTGATATTTGAAATGATAATGCTTAGAAAATTATAAACGTCAAGAAAATTTCATTATCATGAAATTCTTCACATGCTTTGTTGTGAAGATTGCATGGCTGTGTAAGTTCTTGCCCCTGTTCATCCCCTCAGCTTCTGTAACCTGGTGATTCAGAGTGGTACCACAGTTTCACTGAATAACCCTATTTATGTATATACAAAACTGAAGAGTCAATACTTGTTAAAAAATATGCACTTTTGTGGATTTCCTTTCAAGAAATTTTAGTTTTGCTACAGATGAGTTGTGAACATTTTTAATTTCAAGGCAAAAAAGATACTGTTGAAAAAGTGAAGCATTTACAATAAATTATCATTTTTGTGGTGATTTTTTCCAAGACTTTTTCTTTTCATATTTTTGACTAATTTTTTTGCTATAGATAAAAGTAGCCTTTGAAATGGATCGTGACATCTACTTGCAGACTCAAGCTTCAAGCCTGTAATTGTTCATGGGGAATTTTCATTCTGTGGGAGATTGCAATGTGTCAGAGCTTTGTGCTTAATTGGGACAAAATACCAACCTCATTTCTGAATGGAGCAGTTCAAAAACATTTCCACTGTTTTTGTTTAAAATATTGATGAAATGCTTATGTTCTCACAAAATGTTTCAGTTAAACCAAATCCTCATTTCCCAATGAGAAAAATCCAAGGTTTTTTTTCAGCATGTTTTACACAACAGCACAAAACACTGAGTTAAAATCCACTTTTTATCATAGGAATTAATTTTTGCATGCATGACAGAATTGGATTTTGGTTACTTAATGAGAGTTCCTCTTTGATGAAAAAAGAATCATTCTGTTGCAAAGCTGTTGGCTTGCAAAACTAATAGGACCAGGTGAGCATTTTGCTATCTGTTTTGCATCCCATTTTTTGCCCTTTACTGAATTGATTAGGATAACTGGGCCCCTTTGGTTAGGGATTGCACACTGATACAAGGAATTTTCCTGAGAGTAAAATACAGCCATGTGTTCTCTCAAGAGTTAAGTGAGTGGTGTTAAGGAGATGGCTCAGCAAAGCCTGGTTTGGAGCTGTTGGGAAGGCAGAGGGGTAGGACCCTCACCATTAGGCTTGTGTGGCAGAGATATCGAGAGAGAAATGGATTCACTTGGTGCTTCTCCTGGATTGTGTTCTTGCTGAGGGCACCACTTCAGCAGTTGTCCACAGCAGATGTACTCATATGTGCCTGCCATGTTTGCTGACTGAAAATACATTCTTTGTGTTCTTTTGGCTGTTAAAGCTCAGGGTTTAACCCAGCCTTGCTGTGATCTGGGAGAGGCACAGGGAGCACGGTGCAGCCATGCACCTGAGGCTGTTCTGTGCCTTGAAGTTTGGTTATAAACTATGGTTACAAGGCAACAGTCTTCTGTCAGGTGGAGGGGAGCTGTTTGGGAAATTTAAAGCAGCTTTAGGCTTGAGTTTTAACTAATCCAATACAAGTCAACAACTAGGATGCTAGAAAGTGAATTCAAGCCATGCTACCATTCTGTTTTGGAATGTAAGTGTTATAGCTAACTCTGTCTGGTCATATTGTGCAGTTAAGCAACATCCATACCAGGACAGCTTCTTCTGTAACTTCTACCATGGAATGGTTTCAGTGACGGGATTAGGCTGTTTCTCCTATTTAAAGAGCCATTCAAGTGACAAGAGCCTCTGCTTCTCTTTGCTGAAACCTCTGAGAAGAAAAACTTTTATTTTTCCTATCCTACCACATCTACTGGGAAACTCTAATATCATGAAACATTACAACAGCTGCTCTGTGTGCTCTTCTCTAGTTCACAGAAGGAACATAATTAATAGCACTGAGGCTGAAAGTCGTCGATGTTTAGGGATGATCTCCAAGAATGGTCTGTCATCAGATCACTGTAGGTCAAGTGACTTTATTGTAATTGGAAACTGCTATTGAGGACTTCTGACACTCTTTAAATTACCCTTGCTTGTGATGTAAGGGAACCATATGGTGACTTGTTTCTGCTGTAGTTATGAAGAATTGATTATCTTTCAAGCTACATCTTAATCCTTTTGTTTCGTAAGCCTAAAAAAATAGTCGGAACCAGCCAGTGAACAAATTTAGTTAGAATCAGTTCAACAGATCCACTCAAAAACAAAAATGTAACTTTTGATTACAAAGCTGCTTTATTATTCTAGTTTTAAGGGGTTTTTTTTGTTTGTTTTCCCATCAAAAGATGCTTATTTGCGTGTTGATATTGCAGTGTAATAATATGATCCAACTCTTCCACCCACACGTATTAGAGATTGGGCTATTCCTACATCGCCCTTGTGTTTTGATGAGCCTCCCACTGTTGATAGGTTTGTAAGGTCTTTGATAGTTCAAGACTTTGCTGAAATTATTTTCCATAGATGCTTAATAGTGCTATTTCTTTCTGGGTGAGCCTACTCTTAAATCTTAGAAAGTGTGTCAAATTGCAAGGTTTGGGTGTTTTTAGTTTTGGAAAGATGATTCTTGGGCAGTTTTTTAAAGGAAGTCATATGGGGCACAGGTTCAAAGTGAATATTCCTCCAGACCTATATGCCATGTGCTTGCTACCTTTGATTTATTAATGTTTTGCTGTGATCCAGTGGTGTCTTTTGGAAAACCAGACTGTGGCTTGGGGGGGGTGGAGTGGGTGGGGAGGGAGCATTTAGATATCAGCACAGTTTAGCTTTTGAAAGAGTAAGAGGCACTTTTCCTTCAAACTCTTATAACCAGAACAAGTTGCCAGTTTTCTTTCAAGACCTGTAGGGTTTGAAGGGACTGGTGTTTTGGGTTTAGACCAAACGCAAACAGTTTCCTTGACAAGACTTTTGGAGATTTGTGGGACTGGGAATGGCACCCAAGTTGAATGTATAGCTGTTTTTCAACAACACAAGTGGCCGTGTTTTGGACTGAGTAGAAATCAAGGCAGTATTCCTTGAATAATTATAATTAAAAGTGTTTTGAAACAGGACTGCATTAATTCTTTGTGCTTCTTAATATTCTCATAAGCCATAGTAAACATGACTGCAGATTAGCCCTGCTGCAAATTTCTGACTGCTTTTCAAGCTGATATTCAGAGTCGTTCCTTGGCAAAAAAACCATAAGTCATTTACACATATAGTGCTTAGAGAAGATGCTAAGGAGGGTTGCATTTTGTGCAAGTCTTACAGACCTCACATTTTGTGCTCTAGTTTAAAAAATAGCCACCAAGCATAGCTCAGCCCCGAGGGTGAGGATGTGAGGTTAGTGATGTTACCTAAGTTAGACTGGAGTAATAACTTCAGTATCTTTTATGTCTAAATTCACTGTGTTTTGTTTTCTGTTTTAAAAAATCCCAGCAACTTGTCACATTTTTGTCATTGTTTTAAATTAATTATTTCTAGGTACTATTTCTGGAATTTTTGATTGTCTTTTATACTTAGGAACTGCTGCAGTTGTAAAAGGGATGAGTATGGCTGCACCCTACGTTACTCAGTGAGTTGCAATAGTTGATCATAAGCTGCTCCTGTGTATCCATTTTAAGACACTGATGTGTTTTAGGGCTTTGAGGTCTCCAAATTCATCCAAAACCTCTGTGTACAGTGGAAGTAGAAAAGTCCTGGTAGACTATT
Source organism: Zonotrichia leucophrys gambelii (assembly GCF_028769735.1). Lineage (NCBI taxonomy): Eukaryota > Metazoa > Chordata > Aves > Passeriformes > Passerellidae > Zonotrichia > Zonotrichia leucophrys. Next base: position 66,793,172 of record NC_088169.1, read on the forward strand.
ACTTGTTCAAATGTGTGAAAGCTGTGGCGTCTGCTAATAGCTTTTTTATTTTTACCTTGTCATGTGTTACGCATTTGTACTATTGGTCACTGCTGACTACCTTAGAAAAAAATATCATTTGAGGCCAACAGAAATAACACTATCATTCAAGAATTTATAAGCTGTAGCTGACAAGTAGAGTTTTTAGGGGTTTTTTTAAAGACCTCTTTCTGGGAACTAAGCATTTTTAATTGATTTTGAGAGGTGATATTAGAGAGTAATTACTTGTGGAAGTTCCAATTAAAATGGATGTTTCAACTCTTCAGGTTTATTGTAGGAGGCACAAATATAGAGGAGGGAAGGTAGTATTGGTAATTAGTATTTTTTGGAAGACTATAAAAATATATCAAATGCTTTAGAGAGTTGCAAACAGCAAGTTTTGTAGCAGATAGGCTGTATACAATGATAAATTAAACACAGATTTTGATGCTGCAGCATTAATTAGAGAGAAATACAAATAGGATATGCAACTCAAGGTGTCTAATTGTGAAAGGAATCTTCCCTTAAAAATTCCTCAAATTGCTGGAAACACCCTCATTGTCTGAGGGGGTTATTTGAGTAACATTTGCAGGATGAGACATGTGTAATGAAAGATCAAAGAAAGAAGAAAACTTGGGAGAGAGGCAGAACAGGAAGGATTCTCTGCAGAGTTGCTGACAAGCTTTAAGTGGATGTGAACAGGTAAGAGGGGAATAAGGGACTTGGAAGAAGGCCTTTAATGTGGATTTCTCTTTGAGATAGCACAGTAATCCAAGCCAAAGACCTTCACCTCTGTGATCTTTCTCTGTGCAGAGGATTTGTCTCTGAGGTGGCAAGTTCTTAAGGAATTGGACATTGGACTAATGAAGTCTAAAACAGTTTAGTTTGGATTTTGAAGTCAGAAGTTCAGACCAGGCCAAGATTAAATGTAAGCTAAGCCTGGAGTATGACTGGTTTCAAGATTTTAAAGATTCTTAGATTATATGAATTGGGGTCACTAGGAGAAGATTCTATACCAACAGCTATGTTGTGAAACTAGATAATTTTCACTACAGCAGTATTTCACTCCATCACCTTTGAAGCTTCAGTAAAAATTGTAACAGGCAGTGAAAAATAAAGCCTTGCAAAGGAAAATTATTGGTCTATTTATTAATTAAAAAAAAAATGAACCATTCCTGACTCCCTTCTGCCTTTGTTTATCTTCCCCCTGTTTTATAGGTTTTATTTTTCAACAGAAACATCGTCCTCTACATCTTTTTGTGGATTCTAGTGCTTTTGTAGGATTTTTGTATGTAGAATGAGTTTGCAGGAGGGCATGAGCTAAGCCTTCGTGGTGCTGTTAGCCAAATAAAGATTATTTATTAAAGTTTTCTAAGGCATTCAAAAAGTTATGCATCAAAATAGCATGTTTGCATTGGCTGCCTTTTTAATGAGGCAAGGCTTATTATTAATGTTCCTCAGTCAATGGAAGGGCTTGAGTTGATTCTGAAATAGTTGAAAGTTAGGTGGTTTCTCCTGTTCTGTGACACATCTTGATGTTCATTCTGGGAACACAAAGTACTTCTACTAAGCTATTGATGAATTCAATTTACTGGTTGAAGCAGTATTTGAGCACGTTCTGTGGAGCATTGATGAGAAGTCAGTCCATGGCAAGGTGAAACCAGCTTCCTGCCTTTAATGAAAAATAGCACTATAAGTCCTGGTCTTGTTTTGTTTTCAGTTTCCCTCATGCTTTACAAGATCAAGAGACATTTAATATAAAAAGTGTCTGCTTTCAGACAGTAGTTCTTTAGCTAAACCACTGAACTGGGGAAAACATGGAAAACTTCATGGCACACACTTCCTCAATAAATAAGTTAATCTGTTATTCTGTTTCCTAGGTAAAATATTATGTGTATAAAAAGTAATCTTTACCAACCAAGGACTGTCCTATATATTTCTATCAGAATTTAAAATACTGTCATAATGTAGAAAAAGTGGTTGCATGGATATTTCTGGTTCCGTGCAATGCAAGGTTTGGGTTTTTTGGTTTTGTTTTTTGCCTTTTCTTCTAGGTATGGGGTTTTTTTGTCATGAACTGAAAATGTGAAATGGATGTAAATTGTTCTCAAGTTATATTTAGGAATGCTGTTCTCTGACCAGATCCTGTTTTTTATAAAGCATGATGGAGGTAGATTATTTAGGACTCCTTTTTATGGTGCTCACCTTTACTCTTCACTGATCTGCACAACCCCAAGTGCTTTCTTCTGGACAGTCCAGAGTGAGACAGAGCATATTACTTCATGGCTGGGTCAGGAACTGCAGTGCTGTCCATGGAAAACTTGGTTTAGCTGATGGTTTTTGCTGTGCAGAAGTTATAATAAAATAAAAACCTACTGTGAACTGTAATTCTTGTCTAAAACTCCTGCTATTTTTTTTCCAGTTACTTAAGCAGATTCTCTTCTGGTATGTGGCTTTGGATTGTGTTTGGTATCACAAGGACTTTTCCTCAGAGTTTGAATTGCAGAAAGTTGATTGCACTGTTTCTGCTAAAATACATCTGCAATTTATATTTAAGGTTGTGCAGATGTCATGGTCATTGTTCAGAGTATTCGTTTTACAGGATTTTTTTCAGGCTGTCTCTCAAAGCTACTGTTTTCCATCATTTTTATGAGTTCTACAAACCTAAACTTTGGAAAATTTTAGTTTTTCTTCTTTCTGAAAGAAACTAAATAAAATCACATTTAAAAGCAGGTAGCTGATAGTTGCTGTCAACTGTCATAATCTTTGGAATTAAAAAATTCTCTTCAACTTTCCCTTGTATGTAAAAATCCAGAGTAAAACAGACACTGGGACGTCACCATGACAGCTGGCACCTAGCATAGTCTCAGGTCATGGTGCTGTCACCAACACCACTGTCCATAGGCTTTTTTCTTGTCTTGGATAAACTCACCTGTCACAGTCAAATACATGAAATATATAAATCTAAATGTTAATCAAAGTGTTGTGTTCTTCATCTGGTTTTACTGGGTTGGTCTGAGCAACCTGCCATTGTTTTGCTTGATAAAGAAGATACAAATGAAATATTTATCCTTCCTACATCTTCCCTTCCTCAGCAACTAAATGAAGTGCTGCTGCAGGATAATGTGTTTGAGTTATATAAACACTGTTCTTCATCTCAGTAATTTTACTTCTCTTTCAAACTTTGTACTGATCTCTTCAGTCTCAGTTTCTGCCTACAGGTAGAACTATTTGTGACCTCCACTTTTTATCTGTAAGGTAGTTAATTAATTATGGCTTAACATCTAAGAAGTGGGAAAGCAACTAGAATAATTGCTTGTCTGCATTATTGGGGAAAGGTCTTGAAATGTGTGCCATCCCAATTTAAATTCTTTGCTGTGAATGTTGTCACAAATACACTATTACTTGATGTACAGCAGTGGGTTAATGGTATGATGTTGGGGTGTATTTTGTTTCTGGGTATTTGCTGGCAGGGGCCTAAGGAGTGGATTTTGTGAAATGCTGCCAGAAGCATCCTCCATGTCCTACAAAGCCTGTGCCAATGGGTTCCAAGATAGACTCAGCCCTGGCCAAAGCCATCAGCAAAGTAGTGCCTCTGGGTAACAGAGCTGAGAAAATGGAGATGGGGAAAGGGTACACAACAACTTCATCCAGAAAGAGGAGTGAGAACACGTGAGAGAAACGTCAAGGTAAGAAAAAGGAGGGGAAGGAAGTGCTCCAGAAGGTGGTCTGTGTTTAGAACAGAGATTCCCCTGCAGCCCGTGGAAATCCATGGGGCAAAACAGAGATCCTCCTACACCAGTGGAAGACCCCACGCCAGAGCAGATGGATAACTAAGGAGATCCATGGGAAGCTTGCACTGGAGCAGGCTCCTGGCAGGACATCGGACCCCGTGGAGGCAATGTGGACACTGGAGCAGTGTGAGCCAGAAGGATTGCACCCATGGAGTGGACCCACACTGGAGCAATTTGGGAAGAACTGCAGCCTGAGAGAAGGATCCACACTGGAGAAGTTCATAGGGGCTGTTTCCTGTGGGAGGGACCACACCCAGGAGTCCTCACCCTAAGGAAGAAGGTGTGGCAGAGACAAGGTGTAATGAACTGATCAGAACATCCATTTCCCATCCCTCTGTGGAGGTAGAGAAAGGGAGATCAAGTTGAGCCTGGGAAGGAGGGAGTGGTGTTTTATGATTTTTTTTTTTTCTCTCATTATCCACCTCTGAATTATTGAATTACTGAATTTCTCTTGTTATCCACCTCTGAATTAGAAAACTAATTTCTCCAAGTCAAGCCTTTTTTTCCTGTGACAATAATTGATGAGTGATCTCTCTCTGCCCTTATCTCTCTGTTTTCTCTCTACTGCCCAGCTGAGGAGGGTACTGATGGAGCAGTTTGGTGGGCACCTAACATCCAGCCCGGGTTAATCCACAACATGGAGCGTGGCTTAATTTCAACTAGTCCTTTTTATTATCCAGGATCATGCTGATATGCCAATTGTCTTGCGTTCTCTGTGACAGCAGCTGAGTGCTTTTGAAATACAAGGTCAATACTCGAATGGCAAAGGAATTTTTTCCATTCAATTCTAGCACAAAGATTTTAGTAATTTGTGTAAGTTAATGGGATAATGAAAAATGTAAATCTATTTCCCAAAATTTTTAAAACCAGACTAAATCTACTTTTTCATATGTATTACCTTGGGATTGTATGCTGCATTTCAGCAGAGGGACTTTTGGTAACCATCCAGAAATTTAGGATCAGAGTTCAGCATTGCCACTGTTCTTCTCCAAGTTTTCATGGGTTGGAAAATGTGTGAGCCACCCCTCTACTCATATATATTCCATTTCATACCTACCTAGATCTGTTTGCCAAAATGCAAGTGTCAAATATATTAGTGTGCATTTGGGGAAGAAGAAATCATCTGCCAAGGAGCAAAGAGATATTTCACTGTGTGTTGCCTGTGCAAAGAGTGGTGGCTTCTTGCTCCATCTGTGCACTTCAGAAGGATTGATCTGGTTTTGGCATGCCATGTACTCTGTGGCATCTTGCAGGGTGTCACATTGCTTGTGGAGTAATGTCACTGGTAGGAGAGTGGTCTTTATTTTCAGTTTTTTAAAAAACTGATCTTATTGAATCCATTTGGATTTTATTCTTAATTAAAGAGCTTTACAAATTTGGAGACAAATGAAACTAATGTGCTGGGGGTTTTTTGGTTTTTATTGGTAATGTGCTGCATTTTGAAAAACATCACTGGAATAAGCTGGCAATTTGAAAGAATGATAAAAAAATAGTAAATAGCAATTTAGAAATTGAATAAGAAAATATGGCCTGTTAGCACATTGGATTAATTAATTTAATGACAGCGATTTCAACTAGAACTACAACTGTAGTAAAAGAATGTAAAAAAAAAATGCCCATTAACAAGATTCAAGAGACAAGGCTGTTTTGGTGACGTACTCAAAATGTACCAGCTTACAAGATGTCACAGGTCTGTTACAGACATAAAGGACAATAAATTAGAGACACTTAAAAATGGCCACAGGAGTAAAGAAAAACCAGGAGAATCTGTAGATCTTCTCTCTCAGTTTAGGAATGCCTGTATTTCTGAAAGCATATGCGTATGTTTTTTTTTCCTTGGGGATGTCAAGTGCTCTTAAAGACTGAGTTATGTAAGGAAATGATTGGGGGTATAGCATGGAGGACAAGGGAGACAGAAATTGGCAGCAAATAGAGCCAAACCCAGCAGTATCATATGGACTATTACCTCGTTAACATAGGAATCCTAGTATAGGATGAAGGAAAAATGCTGTTGCTTAAGGCAGGAAATGCTGTACCAGTGAGTTTACATCCTTGGATATAAGGGATATCCCTGTATGAGCATTGATAGGAAAACGTAGTCATTTGATACTACTTAACTAAGGAGAAAACCCATTAGGAGATACAAAAGAAACGTTTGTCTGCCTTAAAGGACTGTTCTTTTGGAGTTTTTGATAGTTTTGTTTTTTTCCCCCACAAGATTTCCATGTTAAATTTTAGAGGTGACTGAAGACTTTGCATTAGGTTGTTACTTCAGATGGGAGGGATTGGTCCTCCTGCATGTGCAGTCTCTGTCATATCAATAATTAATAATTCTTCAGAATGTGCTTTGCAGATCAAACTTCAGGATCAGTACTGACTTCTGGTTTTCCACTTTTGCATCAGCTCTTGCAATGAGAGCAAAAATAGTTGATAAAAACCTTTATTTCTTTATGCAATGTGCAGCTTTCAAAACATGTAGCTGTTTTAAGGTTCATCAGAGCACTTTGCTGAGCATCTCTGCTCAGGGCCTCTCTAGTGAGGATGATGGTTTCCCATGAGACACAGTTCAGGCTGAGAGGCAAAGGTGCATCTGCAGGATGAGTTTTTCAGCAAGGGGTGGCCAATAGAGGACACTGCTGCAGTGAGATCAGTTGGCACTACACGTTACCCTGCCTCAAGATTGGGGGAAAAAAGTTACTACCCTGTGCTGTAAAATACTTATTAAGGCCATCAGGTATCTGAAACCTTTCTGGGTAAGGCAAGAGAGAAGCCCTTGAGTACTTCAAAGTGTAGAGGTAGTTGTGCACTACAGGCATGGCATAAGTTGGCATTAAGAGCTGGAAGTGGTGGCTGTGGGAAGCCTGGTGGGAGGCTTCCTTGCTACTCTGATGGTGATGCCCAGGACCCCTCATATAACTTTCTTTTCCACTTTTCCTGTTTAAAAAACAATAGATGTTTCTTTTGTGCTGCCACTATTTTGGATGACTCATGAGCTTCCTCTTCGTACCAAGACTGTAGCCTTTTTTTTTCCAAGCAAAATGAGAACAATTCAAGTCCTGTTCCCTGAAAAATCATCTCTACAAAGGTTTGGGTAAATGTGAATCATAAGCTTCCTATTGCCTGCAAATGCTTTTTTTCTTGCTGGGACTTGTTCAGTTTCTTCACAGCCATGCCTCATAAGAGCACTTGCTGCCTTCATTTTCATTTGTATATATATATCCTAGAGTAAGATAAAATGCCATTGCATTGTTTCCTGATCTGTATACCTCAAATTGTTTACATAACTCTTAAAAAATAAATACTACCATACTGAGTCCTTTCTTTTTAATGAATACCCAATCTACTTTTAAGCTTTTCTGTCTGTTAAAAAAAAAGGTATTGGTGAAATAAAAATTCATTTTTATCTCTTCTATAGCCCATTTACAGTGATGTGTGGAGAACTGATGAGGACAAGGGAGAGACAGTTTGGCAGGAGTAATTTCAGTGGACATCAAAATTTCTGGATGATTTTCTCAAACACTTGCCTTGAAAGTGGAGGAGGTATTGAGATAGGGATGGGAATTCCAAGACTGAACACAGTCTTGTTTCCTGCCTTTGAATGTGGAGATGAGCAGAAAACAGACCATAGCTGCAGATGCAAGAGAAGCCAGGAGGGCTGATTTTACCTACTTTTTTCTCTTCTGGTCTTTCTGGAATGCCCACTTGAGATACTAACACCAAAGCCTTCTGTTCACATTCTGATTGTCTGGATTTGCCTTGGTGTCCTCTATCTTCTGCTGCTTATCTTGCCACTCAGCTGCTCCATACCTTGTCATCTGGCAGCTGTTGACTGCTGCTGCTTTTGATTCTCCTTTCATTGATTATCCTGTAAGGACAATTTGTTTAATCTTTTTCCCATTTAAAGCTCCTTGTTCAATATTAGTTGAAAAGCATTGTAGCACTCCATTTGGCAGGCCTGTTTTTGGCTATTAACTTTTTTATAAAAAAGTTTTTATTTTTTTTTCCACGTGGAAAAATACAGAAAAATGATAACTTGAAATGTCATTTTGAAAATTGCGTTTATTTTTCTGAACTGTGAATGTATTCTACCAGAATTGAATGTTTCTGTCATAGTGTTTGAAATATACCATTGCTGAATGTGTGTCCTGTGCCAAGCATATTACTTGTAAGCAATAAATCAGCTTATCTTCAAACAAATTAAATCTGACAGCTGGCCTTTCATCACTCCCTATCAAATGAACATGTCAGACTGTTCCACTCATTAACTCCTGCTTAAGTCAGGATCCAGTCTGGGTTTCATATGAAATGAAGTCACGATAGCCTTTTAGCATCCATTCCTTAAGGAAATTCCTAAGGCTTCTCCTTCAGAAAGAAAGATTTGATATCTCCTTCCCACTCAACCCAAATTCTTTAACCCTGGGGACAGATTTGTGGGGCTGTTGGATTACTTTGGTGGCAGGGACAACAGGGAAATTTTGGCAAATGGTACAGAAAGAAGTGTATCTTCTTGTTGTCCACATATATGGTTTTAGCATTGTCAATTATGCTGTTTAAAGAAATGTTGAAAATAAACTATTTTGGTAGCCAGTCTCTGACTTTTGAATGCCGAGCAACTTGAGCTGAGGGTTTTCTAAATTGCAATACCTGTTACTTAGACACTGGGTAATGGCATATGGATCAGTTGCCTCCTTTCTGTCTGTGTGTGTGGGAGGATGTTAGGGTACATGGATATAGCTTCTGCAGATGTCAAGAGGAAGCACAGAGCGTTAAGGAAAGCATTTCTAAGGAATGATCTCTTTATAGAGAGTTTTCAGCTGAACTGTGCTGTATGTGGGTCAAGCAGTATTAACTTTACTGTGCTAGATTTTGGACAATATATAGTTTAGTCTTCCCACAAACCATTTATAGACAGAACTGGAACACAGACTGATGAGACAAAGAAGTGAAATAATAAACAGGGCTATTGGGTCTTCTACTGTACAAGTAAGACTTGCAGAACTGACTCCTATCTCACACTTCCCTGCTGCAATCCTCTGCACTTTTTTGTGGTCTTTTTTTGACCTTTTTGCTGTCACTTGACTCCAATTTAATCACAGGCATGTAATGTGTGAGAAGATGCCCAAGAGGTCTTCAGATAAGCCTGGAGAATAAAAATATGTCAAAGTTTAGCAGACTTGAATGCAATGAATGACCATGTTTATCCCTGGCAGAAGCCCCCTGTTCTGAATAAAATGTTGTTGATCCAAAAAATAGAGGTAAGCGTAAATTAAAAACAAAGAAACAAACAGAACTGCAATTAATTATTTGACTTATGTGAAGTTTGGTTCCATATTGTATATTTTAAAAAATCTGAAGTTATTTGGAAATTACAGCTCAGAAAGAAACAGGCTTAAGTTATTTTATTTTGTTTATGACTGTGCCATTTCTTGTAAATGAAGTATGCAGTATGAATTGCCCATAAGATTTCTTACCCCCTCCAAGTTTAGATTTCTTTTTAAGGTTAATTTTTGTGAAGCACTACATGAAAGTCAAGAAACTATGATCTGAGTTAGATTCAGAAGGTTGGAGTAATAATTAGTTGGACAAGTAAGGGAGAATCATGGAAAGAAAATGTCTGCTTGGCCTGTAATGAATGAAAAACTGAGAAACAGATGGCAGGAGTAAGATCAGATTCATAATGAAGTCTCAGAGGGTTCTGTGCTAGGACTTCATTATGCTCATAAATGTCTGGGAAGAGGGGTCAGTGCTGGGCTGTCATCGTGTTTCCCATTGGGAAAGGCTATCTTAGAACTTGTGGTGAAGATTTACACGTGTATTTCATGATATTAAACACCTGGCCAGAAAGAAACACAAATATAATTTCTCATCTGCAGATGGAAAGTGATGCACCCAGCAAGGCATATGATAATTTCTAAATCAGCTGCTTCTGTTCAGGAAAAAGAACAACTCTTGGAGTTGAAATGGATTGCATTTTAAAAGCCTCAGCTTCAATACTCAACAGTGGTCAAACACACAAATGGAATGTTAAAAGCGGTCTGGAGCCAAAACAGCAGATGCTGCTGCTGCCCACAGCACTGGAGTGCCATGCTCACTCCTCAGGTTTTGTGTGCAGTCCTGCCCAGCCCTGTTTGTTCTGTGATGTACAGAGAAGAGTAGAGAATATGCATAAAGACCCTGAAACTTACTCCAAGATTAAGACCTTTTTAACATGGAGAGGAAAGCCAAAAAAAAGGAAATGGAGTTGGGGTCCGTACAGCCATGAATAATATGGGAATGTTAAATAGGGAATTCCTGTTTGCTGTTTTTCATCACATGAGCAAGAGGTGATACATCTCAAATAGAAACAGAAAACAGTTTTTACACTTAATTGCCAAGTGTAATGTCACTCCTCATAAAAATATGTAAACCCTTAAAAATGTCACTAAATTGTCAATTCTGTGCGCTGCTAATGCATAAGCTAAACCTATGTGATAAGCAGACAGAGATCTTTCACTCTGAGCTAGCACAATTGATCATGGTTTTTCAGTTCCTTCTTAGTTTCTGTCTCAGCATTAAATTAGAATGTTATGACCATATAAAGGTCATATGTGATGTCTGTTATTTAAGCTGAAGAAACTTGAAAAGCCATGAAAGTTAGTTTTGTATGTATAAGCAACTGTATGTATGTGTTAAAAGTCCATTTTCTATTTACTGAAAAGACCAGAAATTTCATTTGCAGATAAAGCTACTTTCTCTCAGTGTCTGGACTCTTGCCCTAGTTACCAGTTTTAATGTAATGTTAGCAGCATCAAATAGGTTTAGAGTTATTCTTCAGTGATGATAATCTCTCAGAGAGATTATTTCTCTCATTTGTGTCATATCACAGTGGAAATACATTTTTGCTAATTGAGATGTGGGGCATTGTGAGGGAAAAAGAACAATTCCTGCTCTTCTTTGGTTGTTGTAAGCATGGTGGCTGAGGCGATGCTGCTGTTGTTTATGCACTCTGTGACAGAATGATCAAACCCTTGGCTCTGTTCTTTCCTTTTCTTTTAAAGATAAACTGTAAAATGGAGCCATGCAGGGATATTTGATGTATTGAGAGAAGGGAGACCAAATGTAGAAACAGACTGACTTTGCAGAGTACGCCAATTATATTGGGTCTATGACAGTTCTTTTAAGAGATGTAATAAATATTTTCTAAATCTTGTTATTCTAAATCTATGTTTTACTAGAGAAAAATACCTTGTGTACAAAAGAGAGATCCTGCTGCATCCCATCCTCTTTATATCCAAAAAGTTTGTTTTGGCAAGAAAATATAAATGTAAAACAAAATTATTTTTGATACCAGGCAAAACAAGAAGATTGTCTTTGCTACAGAGTGTAATCTTTATCAAAAACCTCACAATAGACTGATTTGGAGGTAGACATTTCTCTGCACGACAAAATTTGAAGTATTTAGATATCTAATGACTCAGGAAACTGCTTATGTCTTTGCATTTCATCAAGATAAAAGGATATTTGAGCAGAATTCCCAAGTTTCTATTCAGGCTTCTGGGTTCCTTGACCACAAACACTCTTATCTGTGCCAGTTTAAAGATATGTCATAAATACATTAAGTTTTGGCAGGATTAGAGGAAGAAGGATATTTGTTGTCCGTAAAGTGGGGAATTGTCTTCATTTTTTATGTATGCTGTAGCATTGTGGGAGAAAAATATTTGAAAGGTCTTCAAAGGGGTCAGTGGCCTATTGAGACAGACTCCCTTTTCCAGGGCCAGACTGGCTCTTGGAATAGGTTTGCCTGAAACTTCAACCTCCAAGAGGTCCTGCAACTTCTCTGAGGAACATTTTCCAGTATTTTACTGTTCTTGCAGCCAAAAAGTTTTTCCTAAAGTATAATCTAAATCTTTCTTGCTTATCATTAAATTCCTTCCTGTCCTAGCAGCATATCTTTTCCCCATGCATTTTTTATTATATACAAATGTTTATGACCAAGTGATTTTTTTTCCCCCTCCAGACTAAACAACTCTGGTTTGCTCAGTTTTATCCCATATGTAATGTTTTTATACATTTTTCTTTGTTCTTTGTCTTCTTGGACTCTGCCGCATCTCTTGTCCCTGGAACTCTGTTGTTCATAGCATTATATTATCTAAAGTCTCCCTGGAATGCTTTTTGGTCTGAGCCATCTAGCACATCCCTGCTTTATGGAAATGTTTGATTTACTTGTTTAGATGTCATCTGAGGATCTAAGTTCATTAGAAATGTACAGAACATTATATGTAAGGTGCTTCTTACTTGTCATGTCTATCCTTGTCTGGCAAAAATTTTAAAGAGCAATGACTTTATTATGTTTGTTTTGGGGTCACTAACTGAAAAAAAAAATGCTGTTAAACATTGAGTCCAGCTGCCAGTCCCTGTGGATACCTGCTGGAAATGCTGTATTTTCGAGGTAATTTCCCAGCTGCAGCTACTGTTTAGGAGCTGTTATCTGCTATCTTAATCCAACTATTATATGTGTTCGTGATGGTGAATACTGCTGATTTTTTTGATCAGAATACCATGCTATAACAACTCAGGTATCTAAGCTAAGTTTGTCAGGTGCGTCTATGTAGTTACCTTAATCAACCAATTGTTATTTCATCAGAGAGTAAAACCAGGTTTATTTGACAAAATAGATTTTTTCCACAGAATTGCATCAACCAACACTCATTATATACCAATCTTCTAATTTTTTATTTCCTCAATGTATTGTATCTATCAGGAGAAGTGTCAAGCTAAGAAAACGTGTCTGTCAATGTTATCTGAGATATTTGTTTTTTGGTTGGTACTCTTCTAGGCTTTAAAAGATTATATAGCAGCCAGAAGTTTATATTTCGACAAGATAGACTATTTTTTAATTTCATCTAGATTTTGGATAATACTGATCCACCTCATCTGATTTTGAAAGTATAGGGTTTTTTTAAGGGTGTTTTTTGGTTTTGTTTTGTTTGATTTTAGTGGGTTTTTTTTCCTTTTGGTAGTAGCTACTTCCTGATACTTCCTTCAGTTTTCAAGGGGCTGGAACACACTCTATTGTGACTTAATGCAGTAGCTTCTCTGCCATTTCTGAAATGGAGGATAGACAAACCTTTTTCTGCCTCGCTATTAACAAAATTGCCATCCTTATCCAAAGAGAACCCATGCTACTTCTTTTGGTCTCAGTTTGCTTAATATTCAGTATCCTGTGTTGTTGGAAGTGGGAATTTTCCTTTTTCATATTTTTTTACTGTGTGATTTTTTTTCTTTTACAGCTATTATTTAGCCATCTCCTTTCCTTTTGTGTGATTTGGCTAAGGATGCTTTAAATTGCTTTTGTTTAACCACCAAACTAAGGACAGTTTTTATTCCATGTTATCTCAGTCATCCAAGTCACAGATTCAGGATGACAAAACCCCCTGTTTTTTCCAATCAGTTATACCTGTAGTTATAGAAGAAATATGTAGCCACTGTACTGTTCTTTATTCAGAAGACAAACTTAGCATTGCATAAGTCATTTTGCTTCCTTCTTTTTTTTTAACATGATTGCATAGAAGGTTTTAACAGAAGAAGTGAAATGCAGTTGTTGGTTTCAACAAAAAGTCAGGCATACATTTCCTGTCTTGAAGTGTGAAAAAATAAAAGCTCAGTCACTGTGCAGTGATGGAAAAGGGTATTGTTCATTCTAGCAGAAGGAAAGAAGGGGAAAAGGACAACTCAGAATAAGTCTGATTCTGTACTTATCTCTGGAGTATAAATGTTTGGGTGGCTGGTGAGGCAGACAGGCAAAGAGGCAAATGAGTTTGAGCTGCCCTGAAATGTCAAATGTACCTGGAGAGGTCCTGAATTAGAATGCCACTTCTTGACATTTTAACTGCTCTTCGAGAAGAAATATTGCAGACAGGAAAAAAAGAAAAAGAAAATTAAAATGCTTTTCAGTAATGATTTGTTGCCCGCAACTATGTTTCTTATTGATACTAATATTTTTTTGTCTTTCTTTCTGTATGGAAGTGGCATTTAAATACATATTTTCAGTAGAGTTGATCAGAAGGATGCAATTAGATTACTTAATAAAACTGAACTTGAAGTTTCTCTCTGCAGTTCCCCTCTGCTTGGAAAGGTTTGTTGCATTGGAAAACAGCATAGACAAAGAAGTGGGCAAAGAAAATTGACTAAACCTCTCAAGGTACAGATGATCCAGGCCCTTGCAGCAGACTTCCTGAAGTTTCACAGATACATAGAAGGCTCCTGTTGCCAGTGCATAAAATAGGCAGCTCATGCATGAAATCATTCAGGCCTGTAGCACCTATGTGACTTTTCTTTGAAATGCTTGGCTGACATTTTTGCCTTGGAAAGTGGGAATTCTATGGCACTGTTTTGCAAGTCAACTATTTGAAAACTATCAGATGAGCTCCCTAGTCCTCCAGGGGCCTGCAAAGGTGAAGAAAGAAAGAGGAGTCATTTTGGGGGCTGGAAGAGCACAAGAAACCCTTCTGCTGCCCAGCACCTGTCCCACAGGACAGTCCTCGGTGCTGCTCTGTGGCTTTTTCCAGGTGAACTGTGATGGGACATGTTTGTCCTTCACAGGCACCAACTCAGCACATTGAGGAATGTTAGAAGGGCAGAGAATTACCAACACTTAAGTAATTTTGTATGCCCTCCTACAGCAAAGCATTGTGTGTTCATCTGGAATGGTGGCCACTCACAGCTGCTGAAAATTCACAGGTGTTCCCTGTGTCTTTCACATACATCATAGTAATTTGTCAAACTAAAGTCAGAAAGTTTAAGTGTTTTGAACTTACCATTTCCCTTGAATTTATCATTTCCCATGTGCACACTGATATGTGCACATGGAGGAGAGAACTCCTCTGGCTTTGTCTTCCATATCCTGCTTTATTAGCAGTTTTGTGGTCATAGAGGAAAAAAAAAATACTGTGGATGATCAGCAAATCATATCCAAATCCAGCTGCTTCCACCCTCATCCACAGTTTTACTGTTGCATGAAAATTAAAGTTGACAAAAGGAACCCATTTTTCTCTTGTTTCTTGCAAAGGGTACCTTTTGGAAAATATTATTTTGACATGCATGTGAAAGCCTCAGTATTGGTCTGTTCTGCTGTCACAAGAGCACACAGTAGGGATTTCTACAGTAGTTTTAAATTTATCAGGTGTCATAAGCACCTTGGAAGCAGTCTCTCCCTTCCTTCTCATGGAAGCCTCTCTCCCTGGTGAGTCTCTGCAGCAGCACGGACTCATCAGGGGCTGCTCCACCTTCCCAGGCAGTCACTTGCTTCCACAGGAGAGGCGTGTCCCTGCTTTCCATGGCAGACAGTTGTGATGCTGTGTGCTGCTGGTTCCTAGCAATTCCTGTTCACCTTATTGTGCTGTCATACTTGGAAAAATTAAAGATGTAAGAAAAGGCTTTTGAAGCAAAATAGTTATCATTCAGGAATTTAAATGGCTAAATTTAAGTTCAGAGTGAATCAGTTAGGATACAAATCTTGTAGTTAATTGTATCAAAGAATATTATGCTTCTCTATCAATGTATGAAGATGTAGCTGGGAAGCCTTACTGATCTTGAAGTGGAAATGCATAAGAAATACCTAGTGCATATGCTTTTTTTCCCCCTAGTTTGTCTTTCAGTTATTTTGAACCTCATTATAACTGGAAAATTGCCTTGCATAACATCATGCACTGCACGAACTGAAAGAGTCTGTGAATAGAAAATGGCAGTCAAGTTCTATCGCAATCAGAAGTGCTGTTTTTAGGCCTGCTGAGTAGTACTTCTCGAAGGTTTTCCATGGTTAAAATATGATTGCAGTAAGTGTGATGGTAGAAGCTCAGAGAAAGAAGTGAAATTTCTTCTGGAATTGCTTGAAACAGGCTTAAAATACTCCTGCTGAACTGTGCTGGGAGTTGGCAGGATTTTGTCAGGTGCTTGAATTCTATCAAAGCTAAACTTAGTGAAATTATCTTTTTTCTCACCACTTTTGTTACCTTTTTAGAGTAGCAAAGTCTTTACAAGAAACATAACTGTTGCTTCTAATATCCCTCTCTTTGCAAAGTGTTGGAATTTTATAATATTCCTCAAATCACTCTCTTCGAGAAGCTCTCAGAGTTTGGTAATGAAGCTAGAGGCATTATTTTCTGATTCCATTTCCTTTCTGTAGGAGATGAGCAGCACTCTAGATTCCTCCAGGCCTGAAGATCTTCTGAGAGTCTGAGAACTGCAGCCTGTTCCCACAAGGCAGAGGAAACTCTGCAGCATTTGTATTTCTCTCCTGAAGCCTCCAGCTGCCCTACTCAGCCCAGTGGTAACCATGTCTGGAAGGGCAGGTCAGGAGGAATGCTTTGTAATCCAGCAATACAAGGGAAATGGAGACACTGACAGAAGATCAAGACCCCAGAGAGGGATAAGTGGCTTTCACTTAGAGAGCTAGGTCAACAGAAGATGCTTGGCAATTCCTCTCTCTGCTTTCTGATATGGTGCAACAGCCAAGACCAGAACTGTGTAATAGACTTTTTCCATAGAGCAAGGTGTTCAAGATTTGAAGCCACAGAAGATCCCTAGGCTGTTTCAGGGCTTTACTTGGGCAAAACAGGGAACTCTTTACATGCTACCTACCTTCAAGTTTTCAGTAAATTGTGAAATAATAGAAAAATAAGTTCTGTTATTGTTCTGTTATTAATAATAAATTTGATTAACCTTTCATGGGTAGAATAATCAATTAGTAGATTCATCAATAATCAAAACTCAACCTGTCATGCATGTAGCTGTGGTAATAGATAGGAAGCCTTAAGATGTGGCTGCTGTTCTCTCCCAAACACAAGTGAACACACATTTATTTAATTTTTTCATTCCCTTGCCTTTGTGTCTGTAAAGTCACTGTGGCTTATATCAGGAAAACAGTCTGCAAAATTTACTTGAAAAAATAGAGTAGAACTCCCCCATTGCATCAAAACATCATATGAAACTAGTATCATTCAAGATGAAATTATAAACCCTTTCCTTCTTTAGTCAACCACAGCCCTCAAGCCAGTCCTGGCAATAAGGCCCAGGTGAATAACCATTGGGAAAAGTTCCCAAACCTTGGATTCCTCATCCCAAAACATTTTGGCCTTTGCATCCTATTGTGGTTTTGAAAAGTGATCTTTCCCCCTTTATCACTTTCTACTCTTTGACCTCTTGCTCCTGTCTGTTACCCCATTCCACTTCTGCACCACTCAGCCGCTGTGCTCCAGGTGTGTTGTAAGGACAGAAGCAATCCCTGATGTTTGGTTAGCTTAGTGATGCCATTTTAGCCACATCCCTTTATGGATATATCTGAATGCTCTGCAGAGTAAAGCAGCAGAGAAAAACTTTCAAGCTCTTGTTTTCTCTGACAGAAGGTAAAAGAGGAAAGCTGAGAGGAAAGGCATCTATGTGCTATACATTTAAACGACTCAGGCAAGGCTGAAGCTTTGACAGGGCGGGACAGTTGCTAGAAGGCAGTGGGCACTAGGACAGAAGCTCTGCTTTGATCTTGTTGGACTGACTGTGATTCTAGAAAGGAGCTGAGAATCAGCAGGGAAGGATAAGGACTTATTTTTGATGATGGAAAAATACTGTGTAAAGGAAAGGAGATGACAGAAAGGGGCTGTAGATTCTTCATGTTGAGTTTAAATGTTTGAGCCTGATTGCTTGTCAGGACATTGCAATCCAAAGATCAAAAAAAAAAGGAAAAAACATAATTGCTCTCTCTTGTGGTGTGATTACCTTCAATTTCGTGATAAGATGACTTTGCTTTGAATAAGTGAAGGTACTAATTGTACTCCTGTGCCTCTCCTTTTTCCTTGTACCCTGTGGTGGCAGAGATCAGCCTCGCAGACAGTTGCTGCTCTCCTGCTGTGCTGTGAGCAGGTAGTGGCTGCTATATGAAACACACTTCTGGCCATAGAGGGAGGAAGAGCTGTGGAGCTTTCAGTTCCCACATCTCTGCATGATTCCAGCCCTCTGGTTGACAGTGCACAGTCGTGTTTTGATTGTATGAAATGGGGAGGGAGATAATGCAAAGATTATCAGACACTCACTGAGGCTGCAACATGAAGGGCAAAATGACTGCAAATGGCTGAAGGGTTTTTGTGTGGTTTGGATACTTGTTTGAACTCTTCACCCTAGGTTTCCTCACCCCTTCTTGTTCTCTGTTTGTCTTCATTCTTGTGATCTGGCCATTCATGAGATACCATGGCCATCTTCTCCTTATTCCAGACAGCCAGACCAGCAACCATGGTGTGCTGGCTTTCTTACAGGCAAACACCTCTCCTTAACTTTGGCTTCTGAATTTTTCTTTCAGTGAAGCTAGAAGGAGGTTGTAGCTTAAGTTATGCTGCTGCATTTTAAATATATATTGCTGTCAAAGATCCTTAAAACGTGTTGGATACTTTTTTCTTTTTTGAGTTTAGTACATATTTAGTTTTTTTTAATAACAAAAATTTACATGAAAAACTGCATTAAATAGCCATTTTAATTTTCGATACTGTCTAGTGTTGACTCTTACTGCTAATAACAGTTCATGTGTAATAGTTCATGTGTAAATGCATTAATGTGCTAGAACTACTCTTTAATACTTATAAAATCATTTCAGAGATGTTAGTAGGCATTTATCTCAATTTTACAAAAGGAACAGAAGCATGGAGAGATGATATGCAGTGTCTCAAACATCCTCTGATTCTGGGTAGCCAGAATGGTGTGTCTGTACCTGGGCTCCCAACTATGCATCCCCTTTCACCAGTCTCTTTAACAGCTCAGCTTTGCTGTGTTCAGTCACGACACCCTCCTCTTCCCCCGCCATCTCCTTTTGTTCACCACATACCTGCCAGCTTTCTCAACAAATGAAGAAGGGTTCTACAGATAACTAAGCTTTCTTCATTATCCTCTTCAAAAGGACAGCAGCTCAGGGCATGAGGCAGTGTATGATCACACAATTAAAGGCTGTGTGGTGTCCATTCTGCAGCAGTGGACTGTGAGGATCCGCAATTCCCAGCTCCCATTCTAATGCCGCAGTAGCATCTGGTGGCCGGAGCGGCAATTGCATGTGGAAAAATGGATTTTCAGTTCCTTGAGTTATAGAGCTGGGAGGGGCACGTCCTCCTCAATATTGCTTTGCGCTTTCTGGGGCTGGAAATTGCCCTATGGAGGCAGAGCATTAGAAAAATACATTATTAGATTCAAACGTGTCTATGGGATGCATATTTGAATAATGCACCCACCCCATAAAATCTGAGCGAATTAGAGTTTTCATAGGGAGTGAAATAAGGCTTTTCTTTGACCTTGGTGTAGTCCTTTCTCCAAAATATTGAAGGGCTAAATTTTCCATATAAAGCACTGGAGTTGTTTGGGTTATATCCTGCCTGGTAACAGAGAAATGGCTGACTGGCTGCTGCTGAAGATTTCCCTTCTGTTTTCTGGACTGATATTGATGTGAAATGATGGCAAATGATTTTAGAACTCAACACGATCATTAAAGAGGATGATCCAAAATGCTATACATACTGAGTGCAGCCAGCTGTATGTGTTGCATGAATTCTCCTTTCTGCAGAGAAAAAACTAGGAAAATCAGTTTTCATGAGACCAAAATAAGATCTCTTTCAGAAGAGAGTAGCAATTTGAGATCAAAGGGATTCTTCCTTGCAGTGATACCATAGTGGTGCTTTGTCCATTCTGGTTACAGTTCATCATCCAACCGGTTGGAAACTACGAAGACTGTATGTACATTCTGAAAGTGCCCAGCAAGACTTTTAGCCATGGAGATCGATTTCAAAGCTGGCAAAAGGCAACAGTCAGAAGCTGTGTGCTTGGCCCCACTTATACCTGGTGAATATGGACTGCATGAGTGAGGGCTTGTGATTGCATTCACAGGAATGTCACACAGTTTGAGCTTCTCTCCCCTGACCCCTGTTGGGCTTCTGCAGCCATGAGATGACAGGAAGGTTACAAGCCTGCTTCTTCCAGGACTTCAGGGCAGAAACATATAGCCCTGACCTTTCCATCCTACTGCAGCTTCTTCCACAATTTTTCAGTTGGGAGATCCCTGAGTCCATTATTTGCCGTCAGGTTGTGGGGGGAAGCTGGGAAGGAAAGATGAAAAATAGATAAGGTGCACTAGATAGGATACTGGGAAGAAATTCCAATGTGGTTCTGCAGATGAGCAGTCCCTACTTCTGCTGTGTTTCTCCTGGTTTTGTAAGAAGACATAGTTGAGTCTTTTTCTGCCAAGCAGACACTGGTAGAAGGCTTTGGTGGCAATGGCCCATAGTTTAGGTGGTGCTGCACACAGAGTTTGGCTTCAGGTAGTGGCAGGATGACTTTACTATGGTGTCACACAGGTGCTCTGGGGTATGCCTGGTGGGGCTATGTTGTTTTAAGATTTTCTGCTTTCAGTTTACTGTGCTTGGCTGAAGTAGGGGAATAAACTAATTTCTCCCCATGTAATGTGAGCTCAACTCAAATAAATTGGAGTTTCTGGGCTTGAAATGCTGATTTTTGCCCTGGGATCACAGTATTATACAACTTCACGGTAAAAATTCTGTTCTGTTGACTTCAGTTATTTCCTAGTAGGAAAACGGATAATGCGATGCAAACTTCTTCTGAAGATTATGCAGTCTTGCTTTAATATAATGCCATTGAACAAGGCCAAATGATTTTCATTGATAAACATTTCAAATCTTTTTCTAGATATAAAGTAGATGATTTAGGCTCTCCTTCAGTGCTCAAGGAAAATGTCCTTGTCTGTATTATGCTTTTTACTCAACACTCTCCAAACTCAGAACTCTTTGTAAATATACAAAAAATATATCTATATTGCAACAAATTGATTAAACCAGAACTAATCATGTGGTAGCTTCTGGAATTTCTGACAGAAACTGAGCTTGGAGCTGAACCTACAAGAGTTTATTCCTAGGCCTAGGAGTTAAAGCTATATAGCCCAAATGCTACAAGGCTGTGAACCTTTGTTCCCTCTTGGGTCTTAGTACATTAATTAGTCTTTTATGGCTGCTAATTAGCCCTTCCTGCATCTCAGTTTTGCATTCTGGATTTTTAGGGATGTGATTTTCAAACTTCAGTGTCACCTTAGAAATAATCAGTTATGTAAGTGTATGTGTTCTTGTTTTCCCATGGACATTGGCTAAATTTCCAGATTTTTTATGTTTGTTAAATGACTTAAAAGCTGAGATTTCAAAAGGTCAAATATATTGAGAATGACAACAGCTAATTGAAAATAGTACCAGAGGAAACTGTCAGACAGCAAAGGTTCCTTCTGCACAGGTGAAGTAGGTGGCTGCAGTGACTTTTGTGCTGAAGGTCCATGTATGATCACTCTTTAATGGATTCAGAATGTCTTGTGCTGTCTACCTGTGGAGTTACATCTCCATATCCAGTTGGGGAAGGTTAAGGCTGTAGCAGGTGATAAACACACTGACAGATTTATAGAAATGTGTGAGAGAGCAAGCAGAGTGAAGTTACAGGTTAAACAAGTACTTGCAAACATTGGGCTTAACATCACATTGTCCTTCAGAAGATCCAGTGTACTCTACAGTGAGTTCACAGTGGTCATTTTGGCTCCAGTAAATCAGTAAATATCACCAAAAGTTTAGGTCTTTTGTGTGTTTATCTTAGGAAGTTAAGTTACAAAAAAAAAAAAAAAAAAAGAAACCACCAAAAAAGCAAACTGCAAGACATTGTGTCTGAAACACCTTGTTTCATTCCGGAGTTTCTTGTTTTTCTTCTTAAAGGAAAAGAGTGTGTGTTCCACTCTGTTGGTCATCTGCTCAATGCTGGAATCTTCACTGTGCTGTGCTGAAAGGTTTTTCCATGGCTTTGTCTATCTGCCTGTTGCTTTTACTGCCTCTGAAGGCTACAATTTGTGCTGGTGAGTGAAAACACACTGTCATGGTTATTACAAATCTGTGCTCAGAAGCAAATGAAGAGCATGATGAAGAGAGCATCTGCTGCCAAATAAGAAAAGAGTTAGGTTTGAGAAATAAATCCATTTTCTGACAGCTTATGTCCCAAATGTCTCACTTCAAACCTTAGGCAGTTCCAGGCATTAACTGCTGTGAATTACAATAATAGATAAATTCAATTGCAACTTTGAGTTCAGAGTAGAAAAATTCTACAAATTAAATGTGCTGGATCAAATCTCCAAAGGTTTGCAAAGGCTGGGTAGTGGTTACCTCTTTCTGCCCTCTGCAGCAATAAAAATGACCCTGGTAGGCTTACTTCTGCAGAAAAGGTAATTTAGTAGGTGTCCTACTCCACATGAGACAACCTGCATAGGAAGAGCACAGTGCTTTGTCTCGACTGTGTGCATATTTCTTGATGTGAATGAGGTTTGGCCTTTATTGCTTGCTTCATCTCATGCCTGTGCTATGCTTGTATAAATCCTCTTCTGTGAGATGTGAAGAGACTTTATGGAGATGGCTGCTTGTGCAGTGGAGCGTGTGGTTGTTCCAGCTTCATGGCAATCTGAGGAACTAGGTGAGATAGCAGGAGGATGGAAATGGCATGTCATGTTAGTGGGGAAAAAATGAGCTGCTGCTCACTGTCCCCTTCCTATGTGTCAAAGTAATCCTGGGTGATCATTTCTTGTTACCCTTTGACCTCCTGCCACAATGGTATTAAGCCTATTATGGGAATGAAATGTGTTCTGTAAACTCAGGTCAGTTCTTAATGGACAATAATTCAAATGAAGAGACACATAATTCGTTATAACTTGCTCTAATTGACATGCTTTTCCCAGGACAACTCCAGTGCTCAGACAGCAGGAGCATGGATGTTGTTAACCAGGGCAAGTGTGAAGGACGTCCCACTTTTGTATGTCCTGTTTTTTTTTCCCCTGGGTCAGATGCACGATAACTTTCCTTCAGGTCATATGCATATAGACAGCTCCCACCTCAAAATCAGCCAAAAATTTCCTACCTACCTCAATTAAAGTGGTTTTGAATGCTGTTACAAGCAATGATAACAGCAGGCAGTAAATATTAGGTGACACTGCAGTGCATGTGTCTGCTGTGCTTTTCAAGCCTTGATCAGACTCCTTCCTTCCAAGTAGGCCAGTCTTAGGCTAGCATTTAATAAAGAGTATTTCATATTCTTCAAATTACCCTAAATTTGAAGCCCTTATGTGTGGAAGTGCAGAAGACAAAATTTCTTTCAGTGTGTGCTACATGTAGCAGTAACAGCACACTGACTTTTTTCTTCTTTCTAGCCCAGGACATATGACTGAAAAAGTGTTTTAATGGAGTTTATTGATATTGTATATTATTTTAATTGGCCATCTTATAACTGTACTGCTTTTATTAAATATAAAGGAACAAATATTTCTCTTAAGTCAAGCAAACAAAAGAAGATATTCCTGCGAAGTGGGAAGCTTTCATGAGCTTTAAGATCCCTTTTAAAAATAACTTCAGCCACTGTGCAAGTTTTTAGTTATGAAAAAACTGAAAATATTTTCTTCTTCTCCATCTTAGGCTCCCTCAGAGCTGCCAGACTCCAGTCATCTACCAGCCAGTCATAAAAGAAAGGCATTTTCTGGATGGAATGTAGATACTGGTTTCATACATAAGAACAGTCAAAAGGGTGCACAAATTTACATGTATTACTAAGCTAATAATTTTGGATTATTTATGTTTTTAAGCATGTTTCTGAAAAGCATTTACTGTAATTTTAACAGTTTGAAAAAGAGTTGAATGTCATCTGCTGGGTTTTTTTACTCCTGAAAGTCCCCTGCCTGCCTTAATAGTTAAAATGTGTCTCAGTTTCCATAGTTTATGTAGACATCCTATTAACTGAGGGGAAAATCTTTCTAGACCTTTAGGACAGCTTCTGGGATCATTATTTTAATCCCAGGGAGTTTTGTTCATATTATATGGTGACAAATGCACTTTCTTCTAGACTGCTTGCACAGATTTTAATCTGCTGTAATGCACTGGGTTTCAGCCATTTCCTTACTGCAAATGAATAATGAATAAGCTGTGGTTTGAAAGCTAATGTTTCAAGATGAAATCTGAATCTCATTGCAACATGGATGATATTCATTTGTCATCTCCATGGAAACATCTATTTATCAAGGCGCTGCAGCTAAGACTGTAACAAGAAAGTAAGCAATTGTTGGAAGGCAGTGCTTTTGCTGGGAAGCAGACTTAGCAAACAAAAGATAGGATTATGCAGGACTGTGGCATTATTTTTAAAATTGGAATTAAAAAAAAAAAAGCATAAATCTTTCACCTTGAAGGATATGGATATTGCTGTGTTTTGAAATGCTGAAAAATATCAGTAGAATGAGGAACAAAAAGCATTAATATCCTGGGAAATCTCTCCCATTATCACCTGTTGTGGTCCATGTGCTTTCAGGAAATTCCAAAGCTACAGAGTTGTGTGTCTCCCTTTATTCAAAGTACAGCAATGTATGCCCCCTACATACAACATGACAACTATAAACTTAACTGAATTTAACAGCTAGTGCTGCTTAGCAGAAGAATTTTCTGTGAGGCATATCAAAATTCCTTAAAACAAAGCCTGGGTTAAATATTTTAGTGAGGAGTAGGGGACTTATGGAAAAGGCCCAAAGGCAAAGAAGGTATCATTCTTCAGGACTGGCTCACTCTTTCTTCTATTCTTTTCTCAATGAAGTAGTCACAATAGTGCAATCCTGAAACACTGTTTAATATTTCATTTCATAACAGGCTTCAATTTATAGATGTAAGCCGTGGACTAATTTTATTTTTTTTTTGTATTCTTAAAACAGCTTTCATTGTGTTCCAAGAGGTAAGCTCAGAGCTTGTGAGGCAACAGAAGAAGCATGAAAATCCTTTGTTCTAACTTTCTAACTTCTGTTTATGGTGTGTTTCAGCTTTTTGAATCAGGGAAGAGCTGTACTGAGCGGATGATGCTCTCCCCCAGGAAAGCCACATGCCCTTCCTGGGGCAGGTGATGCAGAAGGGAAAGAGGCTTTTTCTTCCCTCCAGAGTTTGGCTGCAGTTTCCACAGCTAGATGAAGTAGTTACCCCTCTTCCTCAGGAGCATGCTCAGGAATAGTTTGGCCTCTGGGACTGGTAGTAAAGACAGGTAGCTTTGTAATTTGATGTCCAAGTAAAGTTACTGATGAATTTGTTCACAGAACAAAACTGAGAGGGATTGGTGGGGGTGAAACTTGTTTCTAGAAAATATGAATACATAATCTGTTCTGTTATTTACTTCTGTTCCAGTTTTGTTTATGAAAGGGACTTATATTGAGGTTGTTTTTGGCTCTGTTTTCTTTTTAAGGGAATGAGCTATTTTGAAGGATTTTCTTCAATTCCTGTCATGCTTTTGGCTTCTAAACCTATGTAAGGTCTCTTTATCACCTTTTACAATTAGTTTGAAAAATCAGGATTTTGAGAAAAAAAAAAATCAGCCTAATTTTGCAATATAGTTACAATATATATGCTGTCTCAAAAATGAGGCATACATTTAACTCCAGCATGTAAGCAGCCCTTGTGACAGAGGGAAGCGTACTGACTTTGACAAAAATGGTGCGATTTTCTTGTTACACAAAGTAGGTCTGGTCGTGTGTGCACCTGAATTGATGACCTCTGGCCATGGTGGTGGTGTTCTCCTGTAGTGCCTCTTGTCCCATGTCACTATGGAGAAGGAAGGTGCTGATTGTTAGCTCCAATTGTCAAACATGTACCCTCCCCAATTGCTTCACAAGGGCAGAATATTCTTCTATTAGCTGAGGGAAAAAAAAAATTAGATGAAGAGTAAGAAGTGAGACAACAAGGTGGGAGTAAGGCAATTGAGGCAGCAGATATTAATGGGAGAAAGAGTAAGAGTGGGAGGGCGATAACAGGAGAAAGTGAACTAAAGGAAAGAAAAACCACAGAATCCCAGAATTGTTGAGGCTGGAAGAGACTGCTGGAGGCTCCCCTGGAGCCTGGTCTGGACCAGCTCCCCTGCTTAGGTGGGGTCACCCAGAGCAGCTGCCCAGGACTTTTTAGAGTCCAGATGGCTTTTTAGTGTCTGAGGCTGGAGACTCTAACACCTCCCTGTGCTGGTGCTCTGTCACTCTCACATTAAAATCTTCTCCCTGATGCTCGGAAAAAAATGTGAGAAAGTGTGAAGAATAAATTCATGCTGTGAGTGGGGGAAAAAAAATAATAAAAGCTTGGGTGATTGCCCATAGGCAAGTGTAGCTTCAAGGACAGCTAAGTTCACGCACCTGAAGTGTCAGAAAGGGAGAAAAACCTTCTCTTGGATTTTCCACTCTTAAAAAACTAGTTCAGCAATAGCAGCTTCACTGAGGGTGTAGGAGAGGTCAATCACGATCCTTTTCCCCCGTTTCCTCTGGGTTTGTTCGCTGTTGGGCCCGTAGGCCTGTGTGGCTCGGAGGATTGCGGCTGTGGCGCCGCCGGCCCGGGAGCGGCGCCGCAGCGCCCCCGTGTGTGCGAGCCCCGCTCCTGCCGCCGCCCAGCGGCACCGCCGAGCTCCGCACGCCTCGCTGAGGGCGTGGGGGCTGCTCGGGGTGCTTAAAATTGGATGGAGACCTCTGGGGCGGCTGCAGACGGACCCAGGAATTGTTTAGGCTCGTTTGCAGGCAGTATTCATTTCTCTGAATATTCACGGCTGGTTCAGAGGCAGGGCAGGGCTGCTGCCGGCCATTAGTGTGATGAATTAATGCTGAAGTGGGCACTGATGAATTCAGCGCGGTAGACAGTAATCTCTGCACAGGAGATATTGTAGAAGATGGCCCAGATAGTGACTCGGATCTCACTGTTCTCCTGAGCCCTTAAGTTGGTTGAGTCATTGTACCATTCAAGTGTGGGTGGCGTTTCCCTGCATGAATATTTATTTTTCCATTAACTTCTGGGTCACTTTAAAGGAATTAATACATTACTTGATCAAGTTTCTGTTTGCAGAAACAAGTTCTAATGTACTCTGGAGGATCTTTGGCTATGTCTTACAAATCTCTATTAGTGCTCTCTTCCTGTGTTGTGTCTCTGTTTTGTCACTCTTCCACGCTGATTCACAGGTTTGGGAAGTCAAGACAATTAGGGATGCAGAGTAACTGTATTTGTAAAGGTTAACTAGAGGCTTTTATTGACACTGTAAGCTATTATGTCTGTCAGCAATGAGGCACCTCTTGAAAATTATTCAAAACACTTAAAGGTGTGTTCTTCCTCTGAACCACCTTTTCTGAAATCTTTCTATTCAGAAAGAGAATATTAATGAATTTAACTTTGATGAATAAATTCCTTCTGTGTGTAATGGCAGGTAAAAAGAAATATGATTTAATATGTCTATTTAAAAGGAACATGCACAAATCATACATTGCCAAGTGAAAAGACCTATAATGCATCTTTGTGGATCCTAACTCTGGCCTTATACAGATCCATCTCTGCTGGTGCTAAAATCTCTGGCTCCTACTGAGAGCTTATTCTGGGTCCTTGTGGGTTGTTTCTGTACCAGGTTACTGCTCTGCAGTAGGCAGTGGGCATTTTGTATACTCTCAGGTTAATTTTTCTTGTAAGAAGGGATAGCATGACCACTTTTGGCTTCACTAAAGAAGGACGATACCAAAGGCTTGAACCAAAGGCAAAGGAAGTACCTCTAGAAAAAATGCAAAGGAGTGGAAGGAAGTATCTTGGGGCATTATCTTTGTTTTAAATGATTGGGAAAACTCAAGTAACAGTGTGAGTTTGAGATATTTTTGGCTAAGTGAGTCTGTTGCCTGTTATAAATTTGCTAGAAAACTGTAATTATGTAGTTAACATAAACCAAATGTTTCTCATATGCCTAACTTGCATTGAGAGGGGTAACTATGCTGAGAGCCCTTGAATGGTTTTAAAGCACATGGCAGCACTCTGCAAGCTTGGTTGTGAAAGTGATTTTTCTGTGTTCACATTCCCCATTTCAGGTTTTTCTTTAAGCAGTAAAGATTTATAATTTGGATTCCAATATGAAGTTATTACTGCACTATCTTTTAAGAAAGAAAATCCTCTCATATTTTTTTAAACACTACCTGCACTTGCTGAAAGGAGTTAACATCACTTCCAAACTAATGAAACCAGTTGGAGTAATTGGAGCCTTGCCATTAATATGAGAGTGCTTATCCCCTGTCACATGCCTAATGTTTGTGAATATCATTCAAGGACTCCTTGCATAGTCCCAGGACTGAGACTGGCTCATAATTGCTTCCATCCCCATCAGTGTGTCACCATCTGTGATTGTGTGGGCTGTGTATTCAGTTCCTTCTTTCTGCTTTTGCCTCACTTGATAATTTTTTTAGTGTTGCACAAATGACACAGCTTTAACAATTAGTGTATCCATGGCTCCATGTGTGCTCTCAGGTGGTTAAGATACTTACCTTTCCTCTGCTTTGCTTCTGAGCTGACAACTTATTTCTTTGTTAACAGTTTCTCAGTTAACAAAACACCCAAAAACTCCCCAAACCACTGCTGCCAAAACCAAATGCAAGCACAGGAGGGAGATTCAGGCCATGACATTTCATAGATATGCCTAAAATTAGAAGAGATAAGAGGGTTTGTCCAAAAAATTGGTTTGGATTTTTTTTTTTTTGGGGGGGGGGGTTCCTTTTCCTTATGGATCAGACATTTTTTGGTTCATTATGTTGGCAGCTACAAATTGATCCTGGGATTTTTAGATCAGTTTATATTGATACACATGGAATGTGTAGAGACAGGTATATGGACAGAATTGCATTTCCTGGGTTGTTCTGGATGCAAAAAATGAGGTCGGGTGCTTTGTGGAGATTGGCTGTCCTGGGGATCTTGCCCTTTGTGCTGCAGAAGAGCATCAGTAAGTGAAAAGAAAATTCAGAGACACTGCAAGGTGTTATCACAGGTGAAATTGCTTTTGGTGCAAATTTCTCTCTCCAACATTGTGCTATTTTCTGTGATTGTATTTTTCTTTAGAACTTATCTGTGCCTAGCAGCCTTCTGAATTGCAAATGTGCTAAATTCTCCTACATTTCGTAATGTTGCTTTGTCACATCATTCCCTATGAGATGTAAGATCTTAGAAGTAAAGGATTTGTAGCTGAAGGCTACTAAGTTTGAGTTCATAACTGGTAGTAGAACCAGAACACAGGGGATACAATTCAAAAGATTATAAAATTTTGTAAGGAACAACCTAGCAGATTAATAACTTGCTGTGCTGCTGGACCTCCAGTTCAACAAGTTATTTGGGGCTGCACTGCCTAAGCATAGATTGCTTCATCTTTTTGATTTCATTTTGGGTTTGAGTCAAATCTTTGAATGTTTGTTAAATAGCATAAAGTTTCCAAACACATCTGGCAGGTATTTTTGGTATGGCTTTTGCATGTGAGTGATGCTGCACTGCCAGCAGAGATGTGCATCTGCATCAGGGTGTCAGTTTGATCTATCTTAATATGTCAAAAATAATCAAAACAAATTCCTTTGGTACTTACTACATCTCCACATGTTTCCTCTGAGCTATGCTACAGCCTAAAATAAGTCAACCTAAGGGTGCACAGATTAAATTAAGCATGAATGCAATGCTTTTGGCTTGTGCAGTCTATAAATACACAGCAGTCAGGTTAGTGATGAATGTGGAAGGATATGTCAGCAAAAACTTTTCATTTACATTTTCTTAGGCAACAAGTAGATTGAAGATATAGTACCAATGTATTATAATAATTTTAGTCTTAAAATTAGGGCTCTGGATATTGATTTTTCATAAAAGTACCTCCTTTCACCATTTATAGCTTAAATATTAAAAAAAGGTTTTTTGGCAAAATAGAAGGGATTTTGAAGGAATTCTTTTCTATGCTGGAACTTTCAGATATGCTTGAGAAAGCTCTTCAATTCTCATTGTAGCATTAATTTATTTTATCTTTAGCTGGTGAGGATTTATCTGTAGCTTGCACTGATTACATCTTAGCAGATTTCTTTTTAATTCTCACATCTTTCAGAAATCAGTTGTGACTCTGTGTGTAGCAGTACTTTAAAAATCCCAGTGCTGGCCTGAATTTTTTGCTTGCTTTCTTTTTTGTCAGCTCTCATCCTGATGGTTCATGTCATATTCATGGATTTGTAAACTCTGCATATTTTTTGCTTGCTAGATTTAGTAATGTCCCAGGACTTGCTGTACTGAAGCACTCACAAGCAACAGGCTCTGTTCCAGTAAGAAACTCCTACATGAGAAAGCAATCTCCATGTTTAGCAGGCCTGAGCAATCTCAAAAGTTGTAACAAGTCTGCCTGGTGGAGACAGTGTTCTGACCAAGGTGTCCCTTCACAGAGCTGGACTTAAAATTCCAGGTTTTTGTGATTATTGCCTGTGTCTGCTCTTTCTTCATCCTTAAGCTTTTGAACTCTTTCACGTTGTAAATTTCTGTAGGTTGGATTCTCTCTGCACATTTCCTGCCTTAGCTGCTCTGTCCTAAGGAGCCAAAGCCCAGGGAGAATGGCAATTGCAAGAATCACTTCACCAGAGTACAGATTACACATGCAGACCATGTTTACATCCCTTACTGTTTTTTTCTGAATGATACAGTCTTTTTCAATGGAAATACCTTAAATTTTTAATAGTTATTAGCAAGGAAAATTCCCTGATTAATTTCCCAAGAAATGCTCTTGGGCAAATAAATAATTTGAACAGTGGCTTTGCTGCATAGACACTTATATATTAATGTTTATTTAACATGCTCTCTATCCATCTTGTTAACATCTGTTGTAATAATGGAAATTATTGCCAAATAGTTTCAAGAGTGATGGTAATGAGATAGTGTGCATCTGAATGTCTGTTTGGATTGGATTTTAGATTTATTGTCTGTATTCTGCACTTAGAAGAAAGAGTATCTCTCAATTTTTACTTTTCTTGAGCATAAAGAGCTTTAATGGTTGAATCAATTGATCTGGTTATTGAAAGGATTACTATTATTGTTCAGCCCAACTGACCCTCTGGAATTTGAGGAAGGTGTTTAGCCATTTGAGCTTTTGCATTTTGTGCTATTTTATTGTCCTTATCATTACATGAAATGCTCCATTATCAGCAGACTTGCGTTGTTTTTGTACTGGTTCCAGCTGCAGTGTGCAGGGACTTGTTGAAACCTTGACATCTGTTTTCCCTTTTCCTCCTTTTTTTTCAGAATTCAACCATGTCGCCTTTTTTTCAGTGTTGCATGCTGAGCCTTAAGTTAGCATGAGTGTGCAGCCAAAACCAATTACACCTCTCACTTATGTTCCAGGCAGTTTGTGATGGAGTGCTGTCCTGCATGCATTTTATTAATGATTCTGCCTGAAAGAAATGGAGTTTATGGCATTATCACCAGAGTCCACCATTAGTCAGTAAGTTAACATGAGAACATTGTGCCATGGATATTAAGGTGATACACTGCGATTTTGGAATTAAAATGCTTTCAAAGAAGGGAAAATAACTCTCCCATCTCTAAATGCATTTGGGTAGCTATATATAATTTTGCACAGTCCATCTGCTGCTTGAAATTGATGGTTGAAATCTGGTTCTGCTGCAGGCACAAGGTATGATGGGTTCGGTTCAGATATTAACTCTTACAGATTTCATGCTTCAACCTACTTTTGTAGTGCACACTCTCACAAGAACAAGAAAGCCAGAAATGTTCCCACATTTGACAAAGCTCTGCTGAGGCAGGTTGCTCTGAATTGAAAAACAAAAGAAAATCTTGTTTTTAGAGGTCTTTTAGGAATCTGTTCCTGGAATGCCACCTAATGTCATGGTCGTCTCTAAATTGGATGCTTTCATAATGGTGTATATATATATAATGGGATATATTTATAATATAATTTCTGTTATATCTGTTATAGAGGGATTGCAGTACCTAAAGCAAAATTACCAATCAAAGCTTTCCATCTGGATTTGGATCCAGACAGCCAGTAAATTTTATTTGGACCAGTTCCCAGAGAAGCTGTGTCTCCAAGGGAAGGCTGTGTGATCTCCCAGTGTCTCAAAAAATGATTGCAGCTTGCTCCCACAGTTCCCAGCTGGGAAGGTAGGGAGCAGCATCTGGCCAGCCAAGCAGAGCAGGATCCAGCTTACAACCTCCTGCTGAGCAGAACTTCACAAAAATAAGCAGACCACTAGAAAAATACATAGTGGATGGAGGTAAAAAATTAATCAAATGCTTCTGTTCTAACAGTTAATTCAAGGATTCATACTTGCCTTATAGCATGAGATGGATAGATCTTTTACTTGAAAATGGAAATAACAGTGTTGTACACTGTCAGGTAAAATAGTGAGAGTGGCTTTTGTTGGAAAATTGTATTGATTTCAGAGAGAAGTTGCACTCAGAAGGCTTTACTGGTGTGCAGGTATTTTGAAAAAGTGGTTTTTGAGAAACATTGATTGTGTGCATCATATTTTTGAGATTTATGCATGAAATGCAATAAAACTACTTCAGAAGTAGCAGGCCCCCTAATTAATGTTTCAGGTAATGGGCCAATATAATGCATTTACTAAACACAGTGAACATGACTGAGTAAAATGATTCATTTCACCTAGCACTAGAAGCTTGCCCTGAAAAACATTTTTGTCTGTACTTTTGAAAGGGATTTTCTTCTTATCTCCAAACCTGTAATTATAATTTTCAGAAATTGGCATCTGATTGCATTTTTCTTTTGAATGAATTTTTTTCACCTAGCTGGTCTCTGCCTCCTCATTTAGCTGCTCTAAGCAACTAGAAGGATCATCAGTGAAAACTTGTCATGAAATGTGAACAATGAGAATTCATAATTGGTTGTTTTTGCATATTTGAAAAACTTTGAACACAGACATGAGAAAATAGTCCAGTGCTCTGCTGTTCACAGCAGACAGAACAAAGCTGTGGATTTAGTTTTTTTTTTTTAATATTTCTGCAGTGGTATTTCAGAAAGTAGTATTATTCCAACTGAGGTAAAAAAGTAATATTTTCGCTTGTAACATGATTGGTGATTGAAGAGTAGCTTGGGTTTTTTACTACAAAATGCCTTCAGAATGTGGGGTTTTCTTTCATAAGAAAGCAATTCATACAAAGGCCTCCTTCAGCCAATGATCTTGCAAGCGCCACTGCTTTTTGAAGGACGCACTGACCAGTGCTTAAGGTAGTTTGAGAGACTGCTCTGAAACCAGCTGCTTTTGTGCAAGTGCAGTTGCAGGAGTACAGTTATGTGAATGGTGAAGTAAAAGTACACACCATCTTGACAAAGAGGATATAGCCATACCAGGATTCGTTGCTCCTTAAATCATGGACAACATATTCTGTATTTAGTTTTTCTGAGTATTTAAGAGCAGAATTCAGTCTTAATAAAAAATAAAAAGCTCACAGGGGTATGGTATCTTTTTTCAGCAAAACCCAGCTTTTCAATCTGGTTAAGTTTTTTCCCTCGAACATACTCTTTCTGAAAGTCAGCCTCGAAAATTGTTTTAGTACCTCTAACAAGGCCTCATTCAAGCACCTGAAGTCAAGGAGGTTTTATTTTGCTAAGTCATCTGAAATTAGAGTAATATTAATTTCCTGTTTCTTAGGAAATTACATTCTTCTTATGTGAATTCAGTGTTAGCAAATAGTTGCCACCTGTTTGGAGACAGAAGCCCGGTGGGCTGCTGGAGTCCGCACTTGGCATGTCTGGCCACTAAAGGGTGGTGTTGTATTGCAGCTGCTAAGGGGAAATGCATGAGTGAAGCAGGAGAAACAACAATAATCCTGATCTAGTTGAACTCTTGCTATCAAGCCTTAACTATTTTTCCATTGGCCCCTCTTAATTACATCTTCTGCCATTAAATCAGCCATCCTATCAATGTCAGATAGTCCTGAAGAAACATCCTATGTTTAACATGAATGTGCTTTAAATGTGTGAGGAGAGTTTTTTTTCTTCTCTGTTCCTGTTCTAACTTTGTTCTGCTGTTTGAATTATCCATAATAAGATTGCTGATCTGTTGTGCAGTTGCTGTGGGATTTTATGGTGACTAGCAGGGTTCAGTCTTCTCCAGTGCAAAACCCACATTCTCATGGCTCTTGTCCTGTGTGCCATGAAGCAGTTTTTGACAGGAGGAGTCTCAAGTGGCCATGTTGGTGATTCCTGCAGAGAAACCTTTCATGAATCTCAATGCTTCTCAGTACTGCAGTCACACATAAGCCCATGAGGTGTCTGTAGCTTTCCTCAACTTCTCTAACAAAGAATCTTGTTTACTAAATTAGTCTAACAGAGAAATTATTTAGATTTCACATAATGTCTGGAGCTAAAGTATAGTAGTTACTGTGCTTTAGAACTGCAAACTTTCTACTATCTTTATCTGAATTTTAAAGGATTAAGGTGAAAGCTTTTAAAAAGGGCTTGTCATAAAGTGAACTTGTTTCTCAACAGGAATGTGATGTGATTTGAAAAACCTAATTTAAGTTGACTGTTTTTCTAGGTATGCCATCATTTAGTGCAAACCAGAAAAGTAAAATAGTGAAGTAAACAATATATTGAGATTAGTGTATAAAGCATAGTATGGAAAGGTTTTCTTGTCCTTACGAGATACTTTACTGACCAAGAAAGACACTGAGTACATATTTTAACTGAAGAAAGTAGGTGATTTTTCTGTCAGTTTTTTACCAAGTCTGATAAAGATCATACAGGCTGAGCTGTGTATATCACAGATTGGATGTTGATGAATACACACTTTGTAGAAGTAGACTGATACCGCATCTTCAGCAGTCAGAAAGGGAGAGAAACCTCTGTGTTGGTGGCAGAGGAAGCAAGATGAAGAGCAGTGGGTCCTGAGCCAGCAGTGACCAACAAGCAGCTGAGGGGACAGTGTGCATGAGGCAGGTGAAGCAGGACTCCCCAGGTCATAGGGATGCTGGCTTGCTTTCCCTCTGCTCCTGACAGCCAGCAGGAGAGCACGCTATTTCTGCTGCATATGAGGATGAAAATTCATGTGTTTTTAGCTATGATAGTGTCTTGTGTTGTGATCTGGGGACACACACACACAATCAGAGGCATTAATCTGCAATGCAGCCACACAGGCCGGTTGGCAAAGACCAGCTCCAGCCAGCTCGAACCCCTGCAGTAACATCTCTTCATTTACAGAAACCCCCACAGCACCATCTCCTCTTCATTTACAGAGGGCACTCTTGTAATGAGAATCTCATGATAAACTGCTCTTCTTCACTGAAAAGCTCTCACAGCTTGACAGTGCAGTTGTCACCATGGAGATTTCACTCCAACAGCAAAGAATGAATTTGGTGCCGTTTAACTTGGGGAATGTGTAGCAGATACTTCCCAATGGCTTCAGCTAAGCCACCACCTGAGGAGAAAACTTGGATCAGAAGCTGAGAGAGGAAGTGCATATACACTGATGATAAATTAAATTTTTTGTAGGTGACTGGCTCTCCAGAAATGGCATGTGTGTAATGACAGATAAATGTGAAAGGGTATGAATAAAAGCCTCAGAGCCTGAGCCAAAAGGAAGAGAAATAGACTTGCCTTAACCTTGAAGGAAATATTCAAATGTGATGGTCTGTGAATTCCAGCAGAGGTATAATTACCTTTCCTCAGAAAGAAGGGAGGGCCTAAGGTTCCTTGAGGAAAGGGAAGAAAAAAAGAGACTTGCTGTCAAAATGCAGGCAGAAAGAACAGGTATTTTTCCTTCTCCTTCCCCAAAAGGCCATATCGATATGCTTGGATTTCTCATTTCACAGAAATTACCTAAAAAGCAGTGTGGAATGATGAATTTCTGATTTTCCTGAAGCTGTGAAATCCTTCTGTGTGAATAACAGTTGATTGTTTCACCAGTCTGTATTTTGAACAGAGTTCTACACAATAAGCAGTATGGTACGAAGCTGAACAAAGCACTGGGAAAGCGAATATGAGATGCTGAGAGATAAATGGAGTAATACAGAAGGTCTCTTCTGATACTGCATTTCTGCTGGGATTAGGAAGTGATTTTCCCTCTCTGCTCTCTTGAGACCTGCAAGGGATGAAGAAAGACACAAGAGACTGGTGGTTGTTGAGTGTGGAGAAGGAAAAGCCCTGAGAAAACTTTATTTGCCTCTGAGCAAGCCTTGGAGAACATAAAGGGGGCCTGCACAAAGTCTGGGGACAAACTTTGTAGCAGGGCTGTTGCAATAGGACAAAAGGTTTTAAATGGTTTGAAATATTTTTTAAACTAAAAGTGGGTAGGTTTAAATTGGCTTTTAGGAAGAAACTCTTTACTGTGAGGGTGGCGAGGCACTGGCACAGGTTGCCCAGAGAAGTTCTGGATGCCCCATCACCCCTGGAGGTGTTAAAGACCAGTGGCAGAGCTCTAAGCAACCTGGGCTAGTGGAAGATGTCCCTGCTCAGGGGGTAGGACTAGGGGAACTTCAAGATCCTGTGGAACCCAAACCATTTTGTGATTCTATTATTTATAAGCTCTCAGGAATATTCATAGCTGTCATGAGACTTGTTACTGACTCCCAGGGATAGATGTCAGTGAGATAAATTCAGTATCTCAGATATTCCTCTGTGAAGCAGTAGATAAATAGTGGGTAAGTACTGCAAAGGTAGTGGTTAGTGGAAAATGTAGTTTGGCTAAGGAGAAAAATGAAGGGAAAATACCAGTAAAGATCAAATTGAGTGTTAAGGGGGGCTTTCAGGTTGTTTTTTTAGCTTGAAAAATCAGCCAGAGGCAAAATAAAAAAAAAGAAAAATAGTAGTAGAGAAGTATAGTGAGCTCCTTTGACATGAATAACTGAAGAGACCTGCCTAAGAATTAAACATTGAGTCTGAGTGAGCCAAAAGTAGCAGGAAAATGAAAATTAGCTCTGTAATAAAACTCATAAAACTTGACACAAAATTGATGAGTCAGAGTCCTAAAATCATGAGTCATTCAAACAATGAGGTTTTTCCAAGGATGAAATGGTTTCTAGTGTCTTTTTTCACTATCAGAGAAGTGGTAATCAAACTCAACATGAGATTGTTTGAGATTCAGAAAGGCTACTTTAAAACAGATTTAAGACTTCCCATCTGACTGATCATGGGCTGAAGTCTGGAAGGCAATTGTCGCTGACTCTCTGACTGCCCACTCCTTTGGACTGTTCCTTCCTCACTAGCCTCAATTACCTCTCTGTCACCCTCTGTGTGTGCTCCTGGCTGGCAGCCCATGTCTCCATCTTCCTTAATACCTCATCTTTTCCTTTTGCTATGCTTCACTTCTCTTTGTCTTTTCATAAAACCCTCTACTTATCACTTGAATTTTCCTTAGAGCCTTCTGCATCTCTTTTGCTTTAACCACCTCATTTCTTTGTCTTCACTTTTCCTTCCATCTCTCCAGCAGCCATGATGCCTGAGGACATGCCAGCTTGAGATTTCCTCATTGCTCTTCCAAAACAGCTTTCAGCTTTAAGTCAAATTAAGTCGTTATGAAAATAAGACAAACACACAGAATACCCCCTCCTTCTTTTCTGTCCGAGAACCCAGCACAATGGAAATTGTTACAAACAAGTGAGATAGTAATCATGGTGGTTGTGGTGTAACGTGCTGCTGCTATGAACTGTTCCTGAATGCAGTGGCAAATTTTGTTTTCTGAATATTATTTATTTAAAAATATCAGTGTTTCAGTATTAACTTGATGTGCGGTCAACTTTAAAAGAATAGAAAAGTATTCTATTTGCTGTGACTGATATACACAAAGAATTTAGTTTAGGGGCTTTTTTGTGGATGTGTTTAAAAATGTGAATTTAAAAGATCCCTAAGTGCAGTCAGAATACAGCAGTTATAAAAGAGGATTGCATCTGTAGCCTTCATTTCATGCTTTTACTGAAAGGATTGATCCAATCACTCTCTCCACCCCTCTCTCCCTCCTTGATTCCCTCCCTCTTCTTTCTCTCCGTTGCTTCCCTTTGCCTTTCCCTCTTTTCCCCCCGTGTTCTCCTTTCCCTTTCTCCCTCCCTCTGCACCTCCTCCAAACCACTTCTGACTGCCCTTTCTTACTGGTGAGAGAATATGACCAGGTATTGGCTCTATGAGCTGCTGTTCTTGGGCCTTGTGCACTCCACAGTGTGAAGCACAATTTCTGATGTCTTTTGTGTATATGAGAAGGAAGGTCTCCATAACAAGGAGACCATCTGCAAAGAGGTGAACTTTAATGTTTCAGGCCATTCAAAGGAAAAATCCCCATACTAGTTAGGAGATTTCTCTTTGGCTCCAAATGCTTGCCTGTTTAAACGAAGAAGGAAAAGTGAAGATAATTTTTCAAAATGCCTATGGTATGTAGTGTATATGGTGCAGAGCCAGTCCTGAGGTTGGGCTGGAAGACAAGTTTGCTGCTCTTGCTCCCTGCTCTCCTTCTGGAATAGCTCTGCTGATCAGCTTTGTGCTTCCCTGGCAGCTGTGGGTGCCTGGCACACCCTGGTCCCTTCTGGGGACACAGCTGCTGTGGTGCTTTCACTAGAGGGTCAAAGCACAGTAGCAGCTACTGAGGTACAAAATAATTTGGGGGTCGTCATAGGTAGACACCTGTGCTCCCCACTGGAAGGGCATGTGGGTGTCTTGAGTTTTTTACTAGGGCAATTATGATTTGTGTAGAATCCAGGCTTCACTGTGTACAACTTACTGAGGGGACTTAAGGCTTGACAAAGTTTTCTGCCTCTGTTTTTTATGGTTGTGGCCAGGTCAGCCAGTTTTATTTTTGTGGCTTGCCTATAACCAAAGCCTATACTAGTGATCGATTTTGCTTTCTGCTGCTTGTTGTCTTTCTCAGCACCAATGCAAGCACTCCCTAGCCCCTGCTAATGCTACTGTTATTTGTTAGTGTAAAAAAGTGTATAAAGCATAAGAAAAGACACCGTTAATGTTAAATAACATCTCTGTACCAGAAAGGTTTTTGTTAAAAAGAGTCACAGAGTATTTAGTACCATGTGTGTGGCAGACAATGTTTTTTCATTTTCTTTTTATTTAAGGTATACATTTGACTGCATTGACTTTGTTTTCCCCCCTGTGAAAAATATAACCTTATTTGTGAAAAAGAATATGGATTCTGTGCCTTGAAAACAATAGAAAAGTCCAAGGGAGGCTTTTCTAATTTACTGATGTAAAAACTGACTAATTTTAAACTTGATCACATGCAACAGAGCACACTGACCTCTAAAACTCTTTTATGGTCCAGCTTAGGTGAGAAAAATTCTTGGTCTTCTAAACTCTGACTTTTTACGAGCCATCTTCTCCAAAAGTGAAAATGGGTAATAAAAAGCAGGTCCTGTTGCTTAGCTGATGACTGGGTGTGAATAGACAGTGTTTGCAGATTTCTCTCCAAAAAAGCCTGAAAGGGGGTGCTGTGTATGTGTCAGATGCCTTTTAATTTAACTGCTGAGGAGTGTGAACTTGCAGAGAGGGCCAGGGATGCAGAGACAGAAGGGATGGAAAATGCAGACAGTGAAGGACATCTCAGGGCTTCCAATAGCAATATAACAAGGTGTTGGAAGCCTTAAGAGAAGTTACTCTGGAAGAAGATGGATGGAAAGGAAATTGTGATCTTGCTACAACCTTTCTAAGAGCTAGTATTATAATTCCAAAATTATTAAAATTTCAGGAGGCAAGAGAAGCTGTAATTTTACATACAGAGTATGAAACTGAGGGCAAGGAGAAAAGAGGCAAGCATAAGAACACTTTAAATTATAAGTGTAAATTTTAATAAAACACAAAGATATCTAAGCACAAATTATTTTTTGTGTGTTAATCCTATTTTCTTTCTTATTTGCATTTAAATTGCACTGATTGAAACTGAGATGCTTTAAAAATTGGCGTAGTTGAGCCTGGTTAAGTGTTGCTACCTGAATTTTAATGTCTTGTTTAGGCTTCAAAGAAACCCTTTTAAGTGGACAGAGCCAAGAACTTTTGGGTTTTATTAAATCTATATTTTTTTTCTCTCAAATGTGAATTTAATTTATATTTATGTTTGTTGTCAAAATAGCTCAACTTTGTGCCTAGAGTTGCTTATTGTTGGTTTGATTCTAATACTCTGCTTGGTATAAAGACAAATGTAAGAGTTGTCACTCCCCAAAAGTGTGTCAAACTTGGGAAGCAAAAAGGAAATCACAGGATTTTTAATGTTATTCTGCAAATTAGTAGTTTTGTACATGCAGTGGGAGAGGTGGCAATTTCAGAGGAACTTGACTGAAGGGAAGAGCTGTTTGAAGTTTGGTGGGAGTATGGGGTGGGAAGATATGCAGGATATGTCTTGTGGACAAAAAAGAAAGATGGGAAGCAAATGAGTTTATTTAAACGTTGCTGAGGCTGATACACTAATAGAACATAAACTGAGTAGGAACATGGTATAAAGCTCTGTCAAATATTTACATTTTTGATGTTGATGTTCAGGTAGTGTGTAGTGTAAAGATGACAGTGGTCATAGAAATAGGGTTGTGGTGCATCTGAATTTAAAAGGACATGCATTGCTTAAGGAAAGGATAATTTAGGAAAAACCTTTGTTCTTCTTTTGGTATTTGTTTCATCTAGTTGTTGTTCTCTCAGTTTCCTGGGATTTTTTATTTGCTTATGTTCTTCCTTTAAAATTGTTTTAATTATGAATAGTAGTCTACAAGCAAGTCACGGCATGTAGCTCTATTTTTCCTCTTTATGTCATTTCTGCTATAGAGGCTCATAACTGTTGTGGATGTCAAAGCCTTCAGCCATGTTTCTGGGGATGATGACATGAATTTTATAACCCCTAGACACCAGTTATTTCAGATTGGTGGGGGTACTTTTCATGCAAAAATCTGGCAAAATCTCATTAGGTAACTCTTTCATTTGTGTTTTTGTAGACTTTAAATGCTTTTTCTGAGGGGGCTTGTTCATATGAGCTGGACTGTTCTCAACTGTTTTGTAAATTTTTAGAGACTGTTGATGTGTTGCTTTGCTGACTGTAGAGTTGAAACTCTGTTTGTGAAATTAACTTGTTCAAACATCAGTGTGCTATTTCATTACAAAACTCAATATAAAAATATTTAAGTAAACCTACTCTTCTAGAATCTTGTGAATGTGAAATGAGAACAGACTTTATTAAGTGTTTTTGTGTTAGAGATGGATAGACATCTAATTTGTTTTTAAAATTTTTCAGAGATGTCAGTAAGTCCAAAGTCAGTTTTTGGTAAAAGGCACTGATTCTTTATTTAATATGATTCCATATGATTGGAAAGATTGAATTTTTAAGCAGTGCCTTGTAAAATAACTAAAAGCTGTTGTAAGGAAATCATAAAATAGAATGATTTAGGTCGGAAGGGACTTAAACCTCACCTAGTTCCAGCATCCCTGCCACGAGCAGGGACATCTTCAAATAAATCAGGTTGCTCAGAGTTGCATCCAACTCTTGACTTAGAATGTTTCCAAGGATGGATCATCTACCACCTCTCTGGGCAACCTGTTTCAGTGTTTCACTATCCTTATTGTAAAAAACTTCCTTATATCTGCCCTCTTTTAATTTAAAACCATTACCTCTTGTCCCATTGCAACAAGCCCTACTAAAAATTCTGTCCCCATTTTTCTTCCAAGCCCTCTTTAGATACTGAAAGACTGCAATAAAGTTTCTGAAATCTCCTGTAGGGGCATAAAAACACACAATGTAATCCTGACTGTTCATATATGAGATAGAAAGAGAATATCCTTTTACTCAGTACTAGAAGACTTATTCCCAGCTCATCTGACTTGCCTGTTCAGCTTGGTGCCTTCAAAGAGAACTTCCCATTGACTCTGGCATAGAGGGAGATTTGTGAAGGAGGCTTAGTTCACCTATGTGAGTTTGATTCCCTGTCAGAGAGATTTTGCTGAAATAACTGCATTTCATTCTGCATACAAAGCTGTAACCTTGTTTCATTGCAGCCAAATGATGGAGATGTGAACTGAAAAGCAAATTAATTACTCACTTACTGTTGAATGGTGCCTTGTGCACAAACAGAAGGCGTTTACCTCATACCATAGATGCATCATGTAATAAATCTGACAGTTATGGCTTTTTGTCTTGTCTTTCCCTGCAGTGTCCATAAAAGTGTTTCTCACCTGTAACAGATGGTCAGAGCACAGCTTTGAAATTTATCTGGAGATGAAGCCCTGTTGATTCCATTAAAAGTAAAGAATTTTCATGCAGATGGAGACAAAGAGGGATTTATTGTTACAATTCTGATGGTGAGGTATTTCATACAAAGCCTTCTTTTCCTTTTTCCTTGTAGGTGATGTGCCTTCAGGACTTTTTCGGCGATGATGACATTTTTATTGCATGTGGACCAGAAAAGTTCCGTTACCAGGATGATTTCCTGCTGGATGAAAGTGGTAAGATGTATTTTCTTAAATGCTTGCAGTAAGAGTAAAGGACATATTTCCATATCACGCTAATTAAACTAAAGTAGTATCACCTGGATTGATTTCAGAAATAGAAGAAATATTTTAATTCAAAATATTGAAAATAAGAGAATTGAAAGCAGCAATAAAGCTGTCTGCCTATTGCAGCATAAAACTTGATTCAGCCTGAATTTCACATATTGTATGAAAAGTCGTGTTTGGTGGAATTCCTTTTTTTTTTGTAAGGAATGTTTTGACTTTGAATTTATTCTGGTTTTTTAATCACAATTTCTTAGGCTCCCAGTATCTACCATTGAGATTTAGTTAATGATTCAGTTTAAGTTATGTGATAAAGAAAGACAGATGCAATTCTATGTGGAAGATAAATGTAATCAGCAAATGCAGACAAAGTCATCTGAGAAAATTCAATGAGTTCTGTTTTTCAGAGGCTGACTAATACAGTAATGAAATCAATGTATGTAATTCTCTAAGGAAAATACATGTTTTGTTTTCAGAGACCTTCATTGTTACAAAGAATATTCCTGACTTGGGAATCACAGTTGTAAGGAAAAAGAAGAAAAAACTAACTATAGGCTTTGTGCATTTAAACAAACAAGCAAAGCTGTCAACAACATTGAATTTATTTTTGTGCATAACAAGACACAGTGAAAGTTTTATTGCTCCTACACTCTTTCTCCCTCCATGGTATCTTTGTAATCCATTGGTATCAAAATCTCTAATATTTTTTAAACTATAAAAGGTCTGAAAGAACACTTGGCTGAAGAATCAGTCACAGAAGATTTTTTTTACAGCAATAACCACTTCACAGTCATTATGTGTGTATCTGTTTAGCTTCACCACTTCAGCATGGTTTTTGATGCAATTATTCTCTCACAGTTCAAGATGGTGTAATTGTATTTTTCTGACTAACCCATGAAGCTGGAGGGCCTCTTGGTTTTCCCAGATCCAGAAAATGCTCCGTTAGCCTGTGTAGGAGCAGAAGGCAGCAACTTGCACAGACCTGGCTCTGTGAGTTGAAGGATGACTCTGAAAAAGGAGGTGTCTCCTGGGCACAGCAATGACCTTTTGTGTCAGGCACAGACAGAAGCAAGAACACCCTCTGCATTCCTCTAGAGGACCTTATAATATGGAAATAAAAACCAAAGTAGAGCACCAGATCTGCACTTTGCAGTAGTGAAATTGCTGTAGTTGACTCTAAGGCAAAAGGTACCAATGGTGAAAAAGTGGCTTTAGCCATTTTTAGAATGGGAATTAGAAAGGTGAGGGGGCATTTGACCAGCAAAGGAGTTTCCCTGGTGGCTTTGTGCTCAGAATGGATGTCCTTGCCTTTAAGGAGAGGATAGTTGGCTGTGTAGTAGTTGGCTGGATTCACTTGTTTCTCTCATCTGAAGGATGACACTGGTGGCTGCGCAGTGTCTCCTCACAGTGAACTCTGTGGCAGTTTTTCCAGCAAAGACTCAAGAAATGCTGACAACAGATTTGTCAAAATCCCTTTAAGAAGTGTTTAGTTGGTTTTTGGAGGTCTAGTGCCAAAGTACAGACATAGCCTGACTCTGTTTAGTCTTTGTTTGTCTGATATATCAACATTTCTTTGAGTAAGCAGTATCTTTATCTGAAACTTTGGTGCTTAAAACTGTTTTTTACTGATCTTAAGAAAGGAGAAATCCTAAAAATATATGATGAAAACACAACTTTAGCTATTTGTTGCAGTGTTTGCTTTTCTATCAGGTAAAGATTCAGTGAACATTGACTGTTCTTTTACTGCAGGAATGAAGAAAGAGCAGAAAATCAGACTATGTCTCTAATTCCTTTGAGAAGTGTACACCAACTTTGCTCTCTCTTTTTCAGGAGGTTTGATATCAGAGAACTTGTTTAGGTTGCTTGCCAGTAATAGCTGATGTACCAACTGATATG
This sequence comes from Zonotrichia leucophrys gambelii, assembly GCF_028769735.1. Lineage (NCBI taxonomy): Eukaryota > Metazoa > Chordata > Aves > Passeriformes > Passerellidae > Zonotrichia > Zonotrichia leucophrys. The sequence continues at coordinate 66,837,220 of NC_088169.1, forward strand.
CATCTAGTCAGCCTTCTCTGAGCAGGAGCAAGAGTTGGAGAGAAAATAATTTTTTTTTAAAAGGAACTTTTAACTTGTTTTGCTTGGCAAACGAAGTTTGTGTGATCACAATGCGTGTCTGTGCATTCCTCATAGCTAATCTAAGAACATTAAAGGTATTAGGAAGTGCTGTCCAACTGTGCAGGGCTTGTAAAGCCTGCCTCTGCTTCCCTGAAAAGCATCTTGAAGCAACACTGCTGGCTTGTCACTACATCTCTCCAGTATCCTCCAGGTTCAGCCAGGTGACAACAGTGAAGATGTTGCAGCAAGAGGAGTAAAGAAAAGCAAAATTTGAAGGCAGGAAAGGAAAGTAGAGAGAAGAAATTTATAAATAATCAGGCTTCTGGGGTTTTGGGAATTACTTCTCAGGGAGGAAGAGGAATGCCATTGTTTTGTGGTCTGGGTTCAGAACTCCTGGCGAGCAGGAGGCAATATTGGGGGTTGGGAAGCCAGTCACCTGTACTGGGATCCACTGTAGCTAACATTAGGTAGCTGCACGTAGGTAGTTGCCTGGGACTGAGCCATTCCCAGCAGATCTTTCCCAGTAAAAAAACCCTTAGACTTACTGACAAAGTAGATGGTAGATGTTTGGTTGACTCCGTTGAAAGTGGATGTTTTGAACAGTTCATATGAATTATGCTCCAGAAATGTCTGGTTTGCTTCTCTAAAGGCATCTATATGGCTGATGTAGCTGTTCTTGTCTACAGTTTGTGTTTTAAAGTTGCTTAAAAAGCTTTTAGGATGAGATTAATTCCACTCTGTCAGAAAGGAAAAATCTAAAGTCTTATCAGTTTGCATTATTTCTGGTCATCTTTGTTTCTTCTGCTCCCGTGGCTTGCTCTTGCCTTTGGATAGCACTTCTGTTCTAAAAGCCACAGAATCAGAAATTTAGAAAAAACAATCTAGAAGTCAGTTAATCAATCTCCTCATCTAAGTGTGAGATGAACATTCCACATTTAATTTCTGGCATGCTTGGCTAACAAGTCCCTCTAAAGCCTGTGATGAGGAAGAATCTGTATCTTCCCAAGACATTCTGTGCCAGTGGTAAACTCTTCTTACTATTTTTCAGCTCTCTTCCCCAGATTCTCATGCTATAAATGAAATCCATTACTACATTTCTTATCTACTTGGACCATGGGAAACAGATGATTCCTTTTTCTTTGAAAAAATCCATGGGCTCATCAATTTTCTTTTCTTTATGCTGAATAATTAGGTCAGCTTTGCTTTGACTTCAGGCTCAAACCTGCCCTTGAATGAGGCTATGTGTTCCTTCTTCATATCATCTCCCTTCTGTTTTATGTCTTTCAGGAAAAGGCATTGCATATCCCCTTGGCAATCAGCTAAGAAAAGTCAGTTAATTAGGGATCCATCAAAGAGGAAAAAAAACCAAGCAGTCCTTACTACACATTGCAGTTTCTTCCCTGCCTGGATGTACAGATGGTTTTCATGCTAAACATGCTGTTTATTGCATGAAATGCAGAAACAATAGGCACCATCCCCACCAATTCCTAGCAATCATCTCCATATCTGACATGATCAATAGATATGATAGTCACACACACTTTCATCATGAGAGCTGCTGATGGGACATATGAATGTATGTGGGTGACCATAAAATTAAGAAGTAAATGCTCCTTGTTTGTCAAGTGTCAGTGGTGATGCTATTTTCATAAAAAGTCTTTATGGGATATGTAAGCACAAAAACATTACATGAATGAAGCACACATTACAGCAGCTTGCAAGAAGAAAATTCCTCAGCATAGAGCATGGCAGTGACTGCTTCAGGCATTGTTAGCTTGCAGTTTTGGAAAGTCTCCCAGAAATCCCAGGTTTTCTTTAACTCATGGTTGTTCAGTTTTCAAAGAAGAGGTCAGGGGATGCCTTTCAATAGCCCTTAGATGTGTGTTGGCAAAGATTAAGGTTTAAGGGCCACTCTCACAAAAATATTTGCAATCTGCTATTATTTAGGCACCTAAATAGGATTTTGCAATGTGAGTAACTCATGAGATTTGCCCTAATTTAGAACATTTCCTCTGCTTATATAGGTATTTCTTTCTCAGCATTGTAAAATAAGAGAGCTTTGAGGCTGGCAGTGTCTGAATTTTTTTTTTAATTAAATTATATTTTTTATGTTCTGTTAATGCTTTCTGAGTTCTTTGGAACCTTGAGAGTTGCACACAGAGGGTATGGCAGACTTCATCACGTACTGAGGTGCATCATGTACAAAAGCTGCAATCTCAGCTGGCCAAAGCCAGTGTCTGTGCCTCCAAGCAGAGTGTAACCAATACAGAATGTCTGGATGTGAAAACAAGTGCAGATTGCTTGTCAAAAGCACATATTACTGTTATGGAAACAATGAGGAGAATGACTCCATTTTAGGGGGAAATTAGGACTGGAACTTTGAAACCTAATTTCACTTTGACTTTGTTGGCCTGTGCTAGTCCTCAGCTCAGCATCTCTGGGCCAGCAGCATTACTGCTTCATCTTGCCAGCAGCAGACAACTTGCCAGGAAAATCTGAGTCCTGTGGTGTCCGCACACACGTGTGTGTGCGCATGGAGGCGTGCACCCGCATCTGATCCAGGAACTGCAGTTAAGGTCAGGGGTATCATGTTTATCCCTGTTAATAGCTGTCATGTCTCTGCAACCTTCATTAATCTGTCCTTCCTAAAAGAGGCAGGAAGGGGAAATCAGTTATAGTCCTCATCTACCCTGATTTATAGGACAGAGACTGATGTGTTAAGCAGCTTTTGGCTGGATTAGGAGTGGAGAGCATGCTGGCTGACTTACTCTGCCCTCATCAAAAACTCGTGCTTTGGCAATTGCAAAGAAATGGTGGGTTCTGGGGACTTCGAGATACAACTTTGCTTTCAACAGAGGCATAAATACAAAGTGTTCCACTGCAGTGTGATATTTTCAAATGTCAGCAACTGCTGGGCCTTGGAAACAGATATTCTGTGTATGAGGAAGAAACAAACTAAGGCAAGAGAGGCTAGACTTTGACTGGATCTACCACTTAGACTAATGGTTCAGAAAGGCAAGAAGGAAAGAAGTTGTTTTTCCAATGGCTTTGCATCCAATGCCCTCTTTATCTTCCTACTACAGGACCTCCATTTTCATCTCCACCCTCTTTAGTGCAGTTGCATGGTACCCTCAGCTCCCTCCCATTTAGCACATCAGTTCTTGTCCTCATTCCCTTCCTCACAATAAGTACATTAACAGGGTCTCTCTTTTATCCAGCAGAGGGACATTCCACAACTTTTCCCAAAACTCTAACCCCTCACTGAGACCACCTGTGTCCAGCTGTGCTGGAAATACCTCCCTCCCTTGACATGTGCTTCCAGCTCGGCCCTGGCTGCCTGGAAGTACTTGGCTGTATGGCAGCGTGTGAGTGACTCACTTGTTTCTGTTGTGTTAAACTCTTAAAAGGAGGATGCTGAACTTCAGTGAAATCCTCAGAACAGGCTGTTAGCGTGATCGTCAGGTGGCTGTTAATATAATATCATGTGGCGTTCATTAAATAAAATCTGTAGTGGCACTTGAGTCAAATGAGCTGCTCACATGAAAAATGCATTCACAGAACTTCAGATTTATCCTATGCAGCATTTCTCTTTTAATATACGCCTTTTTTATAGGTGTGTTCTTGATTGCAAAAGTCCACTTTATTTGTTGTCTGCAGATTTGCTTTCAGTATTCTCCACTGTGTTTTACAGGTGTACTAACTTGAGACATTGCTTCTCACCTTTCTGCCTAAGCATAAAAAGCAGAGAAAGCTTGGCCACTTAAACCATAAAATCTTTGCTTCCCCCCCCTCCCACCGCAGCTGGCAGATTTATACACATGAATAAGGGATGTTAGAGCTTTGAAGAAGATAACATATGTGCTTTCCAGTCCAGATTTACACTGAAATGCATGCTCCTTTCCCCAGCTCCTTGCCATGCATGCATGTATATTTGCATAGTTATCACTTTTCATCCATGTTGCAGAGAAGGAGTTGCCTGTATGAATAGCCAGGAAAATTTGTGGTCACTTACAGCTTACAAAACAGCCATTGAAACTGGCCAAACAGTAAAACTGCAGTTAATGCTAATTCATTCTGCTCATTGAACCAAATGTTCTTCAATATGTTTTTGCAGTATTTGCTTCCCCAGATGTCTGTTAAAAATAGCATGAATGAAATGCTATCCAATAAACTAGAACTGGTGGAAATTCCCATTTCATTTGCATAATGAGGTTTGAGTGTGCAAATTCCTTCAACCTTTTTCAGCAGTAAAGCTCATTTTGGATATAAAAGCACTAAAAATTTTGCACCCAAAAATATCAAGGATTTCCTCAATAATATTTACATAGTAATAAATTGTACTTATGTTGGGAATTTATAAAAGTACAGCTTATTAAAAAAAAAGAGAAATTGTTATTAAGCATCATCAATATCATTATCTAATGTACAAGGGAATTTAATCATAACTGCTAGTGTTCTTAAATAGTAAATAAGAGAGTAGAGTAGATATTTATTGGTTTTCTATAGCTTGGTATTTTTGCTCTTTCATTTTGATTCTTTCTTGTAACTTCTTGAGTATTTAGATTATTCAGGTGGTCCAGGAGAACATGTTTCTTACAGAACATGTTGAGCTGTTTTCCCAAACTGTGAACATCTCAGTTGTATACCCAAATGCAGAAAGTGCAGTTCAAATATTTATGACCACTTTTTAAAACAAATTTTCAGTTCTGGGGAATAAAAACAGAAATTTGATACACACAACAGGGTAGATCTTGGGACTCAGGCTCTTACTTTGACTGTCTCTTATCTGTTCTTTTGCCATGGAAGTTGCTTCATTTTGCAGCCTTTGATGATATTCCAGTTTGTATAATATTCCATGCGAGATCACAAGTTTAATTTGGAGCTTGTGCATTCAGTCTGATCCTCAGAAGATGGTAGCTTCCAGAATAGCAGCTTACTTTCAGTTCTTTTTAGGAGAGGTTCTTCATTTTACTTTTCCAGTTCTAGTGATGATGGAAGTAGAAGATATTAGCTGTATGTTACAACCTCCTCCACCAAGTTTATTGAGTAGACTGGTGAAGAGCATAGAGAAGTTTCACATCAGAGATGTTCAGAAATTACCTTTTCCGTGTGTTTCTCTTTGTACTTTTCTTGTCTCGTTAATTAGTCAGATAGAATGGAGCATACAGTGTTGGTGATCTTGGCCAGTACATTTGTACTTTTCACAGATTGAAGATACTTTAAAATGCTGGAAACTATTAGAATCTGATCAATTTCTGAAATGGTGTTCTGTTGGCAGGAGATCCTTTGGTGAGCAGCATAGTCCTATTACAAATTTGTATGACACAGCTTTGAGATGAATAGTTCTTTTGTCATCAGTGCTTCCTCATTCTCAGTCTGAGAATCGGAACAAAATGTGCAACTGCTAAAGTGCATTAGGATTTGCCCTGGAGACCTGCCTGTTTGTTGGGTGGATGCTTGTACCAGAGATTTTGAATGGAGATTAGACTCACCAGCAGTAAAATTGGACTGACTTGCTAAATTGATCACTGTAATTTTCTTCTTTTCATTATAGATACAGGCCCTGTACCTGGAGTTTTGTCATGTCTTGACAAAGTATGTGCACAATATTTTTTTAGTGTCAGAGCTGTCCAGATACTTTTATACTGGCAAAATACTTGAAAAGAACATAATTATTCAAAATCCAGAGTTATTTAGCTTTTAGAAAACAAAAAAGTTCTGAAGGCATATGAGGAAAATGTCTTCATCCTTAATACTCATTAAAAGCCTTCTTTTAAAGTGTTATCAAACATGAACTTCAGCACAGCAGCTGAGAGAGAATCAAACACAACCTGGAAAATATGTCAAAGTGATGAAAGTGGAGTAAACCAGTGATAGATATTTTATAGTCATACCTATTCATTGAGATGGTGTGTATACAGACACAAATGTATCAGGTATAAAGGCCAGTAGAAGACTTCTGAATGATGGCTGTGTTGGTCTGTGCTGCAAAACTGGTGGCTCACAGTGTGTGCTGCAAGAGCGCTTTGGTGCTGTTATGTACAAAATGCAACCTACAGACATTTTCCATGGAAAACCTCAAAAGTCTTACCTGACAGCTCGGGTTGCTTCTGTGAACGCTCACCTTCGAAGAAACTTTTTTCTGAGCATAGCTCTCTGCAGGAGAGCTGGAATAATATGCATAAAGCAATATAAGGCTGAGTAATCTTTAGGAAGTCTCATGTTGCCATGGAATTGAACACTCGTAGGTGGTAGGTCATGGAGCTCTGATTTGGCTTCTTTTATTCTTCAGTCAGAGCTTTTGGAAATTTTGTTCTAGAGGAATTGTAACCCTGGTTTTGTTTTGTTTTTCTTTTTGAAAGAAAATCTTCCAGGGACTCTAAAATTTATTAAGGCAAAAAGGGGGGTAACATGAAAATTTCATTCTTTCAAATGAAGGATCTCATCCAAGGAAAGTTTGTAAAAGATTGCTAATTATTCCTAATGGAGTAGAGAGTAGTTAAAAGACAAATTTAAGCTGCTTAGTCTTTTCTATTACACTGGAACAAAAGAGAAAAATTTTTCCTCAGCTACTTAGAACTGTTAAGATTTTCTAGCAAAAAAAAAGAAGGCAACTTAGAGAGTAAGGCAGTTTCTGATGAGGACGCTGTGTTCAGGAAGAAAAAAATCCTGGAAGAGAACAAATTTGATGAAGCTTTATACAAATTATTTCTGTCTTAAAATATACATGCTCTTTCTGTTTTGCAAGCACATATTGATGTTTGCAGAATAAGTGACTTCAGAAAATGGAATAGATTTATTTTTGCACAGCAGCTGCTGTATACTGCAGGACTGTAAGATAGGTGATATTCTTTTCTGCTTAAAAGTATAAATTGGGAAGCCATGGGAAATATACAACAGGGAGCCTAACTTTGGGATCAAGTAAATGCTTGAAATCGACTTTGAAAATGGAGTTTTTAAATTATTACTTGAGCATTTAATAATAAGGACAAACATGCATAAATAAAACAAGATACTTTTTGAAAATCACTTTAGGGAGGAGCTCTCTCTGGAGATTCTGGTGGGAGTCTTCTGGGATCATAGCTCAGACTGCATGCAGACAGATAGCTGTGATAGTTCTTAGCAGCAGTAGAAATTCTAGTGTATCATGAGGTACCTCATACTTCTTAGATGCATATTACAGACAAAATGCTGCTAGTGCTAAGTGGGAACATTTATCTACCTAGATTTAGTGCTGTTAATAATAATGATACTATAAAAAAGCTGTCTTAAGAAGAGCATTAGATGTAGTAATCATATACTGATTTCATTTGTGTTGACCAGAAAATGAAACTAGTCCAATATTAAAGGCTTTATTATATTAGGAAGGAGAAATTTGAAAATTCAAAAGAATTAGTCAGTGTAGTTCATTAGACTTAAGAGTCTGGGGACTTGAATGTTGGAGGAGGTTTGGAATTTCAACCAAAAAGCAAGCCAAAAACTGTCTTAGGTTTGCATCTGTCCAAAATACATTGGTAAGGGTCCAAAGTTCAACTGACAGAAAATGGAAAGCCTAAAAGGAATGGCTCAGTAAATATGTCGATACCAAACATGGAAATAGTCATGTAGTCACATATGCAAAAATTATGCTGATTTTGAATAAAGGTTTTTAGCCAGATGTGGAGATTAAAAAAACCACAAAAACATAACAAACCATCGCAATCTGAGGTCATTATATAGTGTAATAATGAGAGATCTACTATCTCAATTTTTTGGCTTCTATATTCAGCAAAAAATAAAATGCATCATGGGAGAAAAAACCCCTTCCTAATCAGAATCCTTGGAGAAATACAAATGACTGTCCCAAAAAAGAATGCAGAAGTTGAGTCAGTTGCAAAGTGTATCATGTAGAAGTGAGACCTGTCACTATTTGGGATAAAATGAGTTTATATAGGCTATTAAGGCAGCAACAGCATTTAGTGCTCTAGACCTTCCTGTGAAGGAAAACCCCTGATATTAATAAAGTTTTTCTATCTTTTTTTGTTGATCTGACTGTCTATATTGAATAAAAATTGTCTCTTTGAGTTTTCAGAGAGGACATCAGCCTATGAATAAACTCATATGTAAACTTCAAAACACTCCTCTGACCAATCTCTGACATATGCTGTGATACACAGAATGAAGGATGGTTTCATGGGCTATTTCCGACCCAACATGCATTTTCGATCTGCAATTATTTTAACTTTCTCAGAAGAAAAAACCCTATCACTGAGACTTTACACACCTCAGTAAGTGTTGTGGTGTTAGCAGATGTTCTTAGTAAAGCCACATTTTCCAGATATCCCACTGTTAGCCTATTGCCAGGATGACTCAGCCTGTTTACTTTAGTTTTATCTAAATAATTATAGTAAAATGTAATTGCCTGAACCAGATAGCATTCAAGGAGAACCCATTAATATTAGAGGCAAAAGCTGCCTAGGGATTTTTAAATTAGAGACAGCTCTGGAGTCCTTGACATTTTTTAACTTGGGAGACTTAATTTCTGGATTTTCTGTTGACAGGTAAAGCAATGTTGCGATAAGTCTGCTTGGTACTCTTGTGGAGGTTGAAGAAGCAAAAACGTGGGTGGTCTGAAAAACTGTGTGTGCCTGTAGATGGCAGGTGGGTTTTGTTGCCCACCTTGCAGCACAGCTCATGGTGTGAGGCATGAGAGTTCAGGTGTGAATATTGGTTTAGCAATATCAGCCAATCACAGTGCTTTGCTTTAGTGAGAGCACTGTCTTTAATTGTTTGGTGCCTAGGGGATTCATCTGTGAAAAGTAACTGTTGAGAAGATCCATACTGTAGTGAGCTGGAATCTCCAGTTTGGCCTTTTTTCCTGTATCCATTTGTAGATTCCTTAGGCTGTCATTAGTTTGATATTTCTCTGGTGTTGCAGCTCAATATTTTTTTTTATTATGCGTGTGAAAATTTGATAAAAACATTCAAACCTAATAATATTTGACACTGTAAACAGTTTTTTTGAGGGCCTCCCAAGTATTGTTATTTTAAAAAGCCATTACATTACCCGGTGGTTTAATTTTTTCAGACATCATTTTATAATTTTTTTTTTCTTTAAAAATTTCTGCCAGCTAACTTTTAATACTCTTATTACAGGCAGATTTGAGATGCTAACTAGAAAAAAAAACAGTCTGTAATATTTTCAATTCCTTGAGGTATGTTAAATAACTTTATGTGCTGCGAGAGAGCCAGTGTGTGCCTCTTTAACTTTCTTTAAAACCAGACCTACTGCTGCAGACACTTACATAACAACTTGTGTTTAAATGGAACAAAAATGAAGCTTTTATAACTCCTTCTCTACTTTTAAAATCAATTTTTTAAAAGTTTAATCTCCTTTTCCTACCCCTTACAAGCAATCTACACCTACTTACATGTTCCTGCCAACCCAAACTGAATTTATACCAGTTACACACGTTAGAATTTGGAATAATTGCATTCTTTGGAGAAGTGTGTGGTTGGTGAATTGGTCTAGATTTGGATACAGCTTTTTATAGGGAAGTCAGAGGCATGGTGTAAAAGGAGCCTACAGCCACCTCCATAACACCTACACCTTCCCCATTGCCCTGGGATATAACACTTCCTTTTAAATGATGGATGGCCAGATGGATGGATGATGTTTGATAAAGGACAAGATGAAAGGAAAACCTGCAGGAAATGCAAAGTAAGCGTGACAGTAGTTTCATAATAAGTACTGTAGGTGCACAACAAGGTAGCACAGAACAGCCAACATTTTTGACAGGATTCCTAAATACCTGATATTCTTGTCATAGACAAATCTGTAATTATAGCTTAAAGCCCTACACATAGATAGAGCTATATGAGGTACCAGAACCAATGACTTTCTGGTAGACTAAAGTAATCTGATTCTTTGCTGGCACTGGTCCATATTTTCCACCTCCAAAACAGGTGTCCTGATATTTTGTGTGCAGGAATTCAAGACACATGAAGCTAAAGATGTAGAAAGCAAGAAGGTGCATGTTTTTACAGTCTAGTAAGTAAGGACATGCATCAGGGAGAAAAAGCACACTTCCATTCAGCTCTTTCCTTCCTAGGATAGTTGGCAGTGTCTATATCCACCATCCCTTACAAGCAAAAATACACAGGCATTAAACATTAATTGTCATCTGTTTAAGTGTGTTTGCTAATTGCCAGGTAATGGAATGAAGCCCCTTTGTGGGTGTTCTTGTTGCTTGTGCTGGCCCCATTGACTGGCATGGCCATATCATGTATTGCTTTGTCACCTTGGTGGACCATGGTCTTGGGAATCGGCTTTGCATCCATGAAAATGCTTTGAGAGTGAAGGAACCTTGAACCTTGAAAATGACAGTCCAGAGCCAGGAAACTTCACCCTTTCTTAAGTTGCATCCATAAACCAAAATGTTATAGGCAAGCTCCTTAATCACACCAGTACTTTTAGTTTTGTGGTTAGAGGTATCTTTGTTCTTATTGTCAATGAACTTAGACATTTCACATACATTAAGTAAATGGTGAACTTCAGTTAGTACAGTGCCTGAGGTTTTTTTTATTGACAGCATATGAGTGAAAAGAGAATTTATGGTTACTTTTAGTTTTAAAACTGATTAAACAATATCCTTCATACTGTGTGAAATAAATATTTTTCTCTGAAGTTTCTACATTTTTTCTGGAGTTTTATGATCTACCCATATATTTCTAATTTCTCTGTGAGTCAAACAGTTTTGTTATCAGTGCTTTGGGAACCTATACCAAATTGAATGTAATTTTTTAATTGGAAAAAAAGTAGAATAAAAATATGGAAAAGTGTAACTTGTAAATTACTTAAGAATGACCATGTTTCACGTCTTGTGCAACAAGAATGTTACTACAGCAGTTATTTAACTGTTCTTAAACTCACGGGGACACTAACATTGCAAAGAATGAATTCCTTACAAGCTAGTATTGTACAGATAGTCCAACAAGATGTTGTACGTTATTTGAAGAAACTTGTGCCCAAGCACTGAAAAAAATAAAATTAGAAGAGTCCAAACCTAGTACAAATAATGTGCTGTTATTCCTTTTCTGCTTTGTGGTATTTTAATATATACTTCACTGTTCATCTCCCTATTTATGCCTAGAGTTTCTGAAATCTTGATCGGGTTGAAAAATGCAGTGTGCATTCAAATTTTCAGAACTTTTTGGGCACAGAAGTAGCATGTGGCCTTGTTAAAAGACATAAAATTCTTATTGTGTTGAGCTTGTGTCTGGTAGCTGGTCTGAAGAGTGAAGCAGCATTGTAAGGGGCCAAGCCTTTGTCAGTTAATATCAGGGTTGAGAGTTTCATAAAGTGATTCATGAATTGATATCTCAGCAGACTCCTTATATGGGAACCATGGTTATTCACGAGCTCTGGTGCTGAAAGTCTTATCAAGTACTTTGTGTCTAGGCTCCAGGAATGTGCTAAAAAGTTTTCAGTCATCAAGTGACCCCAGAATTTCTGGAGAACATGCTTTTTTTGTCATTTCAATCCTTTTCCTGGGTCCTCTCTTAAGCATTGCTTTCTCAGCCCCAAGGTTTGGCTCTAGCTGAGGTCAAAGAGGTTAATTCCCATTGCAGAAGTGCTGATGAGGTTTTCTAGCTAAAATAAGAATTTCCTTGGTAGTGTGTATTTCTGTGTTGCATTAGAAGTAAACCTAAGGGATAGATTTTGGGGGGGGGGGGGGGCATTGTGCATTCCTTGGATTTTTTGTGTATTGAACACTAATATAACTTGCATTGCATTGTGCATCTTCAGTGAGATAGGATGTTGAGTATTTCCTCTTGTTACTTTTATGATGTCATTATTTTTGACTCTGTATTTGATCCAAGTGCTTGTTTAGGTATTTGCAACTTGCCACAGGTGACTGATGTTTGCTGATGGAGATACAATTGTATATATCAGGAATTCCTTGTAATACAGAACAGGCCTTCTTTGAATGGTTTAAATGTAAATGGAGTTTATGGGTAGAGTGCAAAATAGGAATCTTTGTAAGATCAAGTGGGATCTTCATAAATATTGGTTTTGGCCCTTAATTTTGAAGATAAGGGCAAATGCCTCTAGCCTGAGGCTGTACCAGGCTAATTCTCACAAGATCTAATACACAAGATCATAGGATCTGAAAGATTATAGAGGAACTTGCAACTATTGTTTTTGCCCAGTCCCTTTCATACCGTTCCTTAAGAATGAATCCTGAGTTCTTTCATAATGATGGAAATAGATAGGTCTTGTTGCAACAGGAAACCTGAATAAGAAAGTTCAGTGATTGTTCTCAAGAAAAGAGAGGCATATATATTGTCAGTAATGGAAACTCTTCAGGGAATGTTTATCATGAACTCTGTTACTTTTTCAAAATTATATTGCTGTGGTTGGATGTAAGTGAGGTTTCCTTTTTAAGGAAAGTAGTATCCATTAAACTACTGAAATGTTGTTGTTGTCTCGGGATATTGACATACTGTGGGGTGATTTTGCTTTATCATTGGAAGGTATAAGGAGGGCACACCTTCTCCAAAGTCTCAAATGAATGGCAAAATACCAGTTTTATGTGATGTAGGGCAATATCTGTATCTGTGTTTTCACGTTAGCTCTTCATATACTCTTTATGTATTTGAATAGAGCAATAAATATAACTTTGTGATTAATTTGTTCAAGAAATAATGGAATAGAATAGATCAGTAGGAAGGCTGTGAATTTTCCTGCTTTCCTAAGAGCTTCTGAAAAATGCTTTTTGCTTATATGGTAATTTTGAGGGTGTCATGGTTTGAGCCTGGCACAGAGCCAGTGCCCCCATGAAAATGCCTCACCCTGGTGTCTGCTGTGAGATGTGACCAGGAATAAGCAAAACAGGCTCTAACTTAAACATAAAGACCACTTTATTACCTAAAACTACAGGAAAAATAGGGAAAGACTATAAGGAAGAAAAAGAAAAGAATTGAAAACCTTACAAAAAAACCATTTTCCTCCTCCCCCACCACCTGACTTTCCCAATCCAATACATTCTCCCAAAACAACTGCCCAGCCCGGCACGACACTTTAGTATACTCAAACATCAGTTCATGAAGAGGAAAGGAGTCCTTCTTGTTCCATAGGCTTCTGGAAACACACTGAAAACCTCGGATGCTTCCTTGTCACTTCGGCACCGCCCGGAAAGTCCATTTGCCGCTTGTGACATGTTCCTTCCATGCCCAGTGCTCTCACCACCGAGACATGGATCAGAGCTGCTTTTAGGGTGGTCTTTCAAGGATGCCTTGTCTCACTCCAAAAAGGCACAGTCTCTGCCTTTGGGACAACTGTCCCCCCCATATTTTTCCAACCCCCTGGGGCCGGGGGGTCCTCACAAATGAACCCTCCTGGTTTTGAGGCACTGCCTCCCCCTAAATGCAGTCTGTATCACAGGAACAACTGAGTCCATGGCTACAAGAAAAAGTCCAGCCAAAAGGCCACTCCAAATCATCTCTCCCCATCCAATCATCTCCACAATCTCCGGGCCAAGTCATCTCATCTCTCATCTCCCTTCTTATTCAGCTTCGAGGAGGATTAGCATTTTTGTAAGGCCCCAGTCATGCAAGAAAGGGTTAAAAGTTTTCAGTCTCTGTCTGTCCTGGGACGAGATAATACTCCCACATGTGCTGCTGCTGCGGCCGGCCGGGCTCTCTCTCCCCCCTTCTCCTCCTGGCTGGCTGCTCTCCTGGGGGGAGGGGGGGGGCTGGCTGCCCGAGGGCTCGATGTCTCTTGGGGCTCCTCCACCCTTCCATCCTTGGAGCCCCCCCCGAAGCCCCCTCTGTCCAGGCCCCAGGCCTTACCGCATGGCTGGCCCCTCCCCCGCCCAGCAGCAGCGGGCCGGGCGGGGGAGAGAGATCTGAACTCCTCGCCCGACGAGGTCCAAAGAGAGAAGTGCCAGGGCAGTGCCTTGCTTTTAACCCCTGTGTATTCTCGGAGGTGTGTCCAAACCCCACTGGCTACACCAGGTGTCAGTATGAAACCCAAAACCTTCATTGGTTTGACCACAGCTTCCCAGAATTCCCACTTCTTCCTGGTCAAACCATGACAGAGGGAAAAAAGTCACCTGTAGACATAATTTGAGAAAGAATGTCCATGATTAATGAGATCATGGTAATATATTGGCTATGGCAGAGATTTCAGATAACCAGTTTCTCTCCTCAACAGATAACAGAGAAAAATTCTTAGCATAATTGCCTTCTAAGCACATAATGGATGCTTTCTGAATAAGATTAGAACATAATTCTCCTTTAAACTAGGCTAGCAGTCCCTTAAGAAAAAATACCTTTCATCTGAACAGTTCCTAATGTTACCTCTTCTTCCACAAGTATTCCTAACTTTGGTGGCCGAATTTCACCACATTTCCAGAACTTTTCCTGTCCTCCCACACACACATGAAATAGATTTCTTGGACTTACCTCTAAGACTTAGGTCTCACATCTTTCTTCGTTGATATTACTGAAGTTCCTTCTGGTAGTCGTGATAGTGCAGTTAGGTGGATGGGCAACAGAAAATAATCAGTGATAAACATGAGGGGAAAATATCCTTCTCCCTCTTTTTAAATAACCTGCATTAATATATCTCAAAACTATTTAAAGCTGCTTCATGTCTTTATCTTCCCTTTGGGAAATAGTTCATGGTGCTACACTAAGTACACAATGTTCTTTTTAATGACAACAATGCTTCAAAATACCTTTACTCACACCCTGTACAAATTCAGGCAAACAGGAGTATTTAATCAGACACTGCCTTTTGGATGTCTGTGTTTTTCATGTGTGGCTGACATGAAATTTTGGAATCTTGGCATCATAGTATAGTTTGGGTTGGAAAGAACCTTCAGAGCTCATCTATACCAACCGTCTCCTGCCAATGAGCAGGGACATCTTCAACTAGATCAGGTTGCTCTGAGTCCCATCCAGACCTTGACTGTTTCCAGGGATGGAGCATCTATCACCTCTCTGGGCAACCCTGTTCCAGGGTTTCACTAGCGTCATTGTAAAAAATATCTTCCTAATATCTAGTCTAAATCTACCTTCTTCTAGTTTAAAGTCCTTACATCCTGCCCATGTGTCTGTATGGCTCTGTCTAGACATCTTAATACTTCCTTTTTGTCAAATTCTTCAAACAAAGACTGCACATTTTTGTGAGAATGGTTACCACCTCATAAATGGGAACACTTCTGTAAAATGTGTTTCCAGGAGAACTGGAAGAATGAGAGGAAAAGGGATACTCAGCCCAAAATATGATTTTTAACAGTTCAACTGCATTCTTCCTATAACCGCATACACTTGCTGTGCATTTATCATTAGAAGTAGCATTGCTGTCAGGCCTCCTGCTTGGAAAGTGTTTAGATGCCACATATTATGTGTATTAGAAGTGCCTAACTAGGCAGAATATGATTGCCATCCTAGCTAGTCTAGTTGAAGCTGGCCTCATTTTCTTTAAAGTTGGCTGTGATCTGCAAACCCAGTAATGAAGAAGGAAAAATGAAATGAAACAGTAATATGTATCGCCTGGGTATTTCAAAGCCAGAGAACACTAATTAAAATCTAAGACTTAAATATCTCATCCTTAGTATATGAAACAGTGCATAGGTTAGCCAGAAACTGTAACTTCACAGATAAACAGGGGCAAAATGAAAAGATAATTGTCTGAGGCCAGTTAAATTGGGTGCTTAGAAGGATTTTATTTGAATAGATGTTGGTTTATATATCTTAACACATTATCTGTGCTGTTAGATACTTAAGCTGTAAGATGCCAAATGTGGTGCAGCAGTTACTGGTGTTCTTTATGCACAGTGTTGAAGCTGTGCCTTCTTAGAATGCAATCCCTCACCCAATGAAAGTGCCCCTTCTTTGCTGGCTTATCACAGGACACAGGATAATTCAAATTGTTTAGAAATGCTGGTGAGAAGCCATTGGAGTTTGATGCTCAGGAAATTTTGTGCTGATAATTTTACCCTCTCCTCCTTACCCTCCAAGATTCTCCAAAGGAATCAATTCGTTCACATGTTTTCCTTTACCCTCAGGTTGTAAGCAACTGAGTGGTAATGCGTGGTCTGTGATAGAAAAAGGCAGAAATAGAAATCATGTGTGGAAACAGCTAAAATTGGACTATTATGAGAAGAGATACACTATAAGGAAAGAACTAAAAATATTTCCTGGATAGACGTAGACATGTGTGCATACACAAATGGAAACAGAACTTTAATCACCAGGATACAGATTCCATTGCTGTAGGATTTTATTCCTTTAATGATCTATTGATTTTCACTTCCCTTTTCAGAAGGTTTCTTGCACTTTGGTTTTGTTTTGCTTTTTAAAGATCAGAAATAATGTATTTCATTGCTGTTGAGTATTTGGCAAAATTTTACTGTTTTTAAACATCCCTTTTCAAAAAGACTATGAAAAAAAATGTTTAAACTAAAAAAAAAATTAAAATTTAAAAAACCTCTCTAAATCCAAATCACTTTGCAGTGGTACTGTACGAATATTAACTAAATCAGACTCACAAATGTAAGGAAATTCAAACCATGTTTTACTTCATAGTTATTTGGCTGCCCCAGAGCTTCAGTGTGGTTGTTTCCTCTTTCAAGAGTACAAAACTTTCTTCTTTCAAGAGTACAAAACAGTGAACTCCAGGTCCCGTTTCCACACTGGAACTACCATAGCCCCAGACTATCAGAAAAGGGATATTGGAAAGGAAGTTCTGCCTCTCACCTGATAGTTCCAAATGGGAGATGCTTGGTGGTGGTTTTACAACATGGCACGCCCAACCATGCAGTCAATGAGCAGAGGCAGGATCTTCAGAAAATGTCTCTCTAAGGTTTGAAGGCTTTTAGTCACATGAAGACACGTCTAGGGGTTTGTATTTTGACCATTACTTTGCTTTTCTGCATATCTATATAAATCAAAGAAAAACTGAACTTTATGAGTGAACATTTTAGGGAATCAGTTGGAAAGAGTTCCAGTTCTGCTTCCTTCTGGTCTCTTTAACCTGACAAACAATGCACTTTCCCCTCACCAGTTCTATCTTTTGGGAATCAGTTGAGGACTTTTAAGTTGGGTAAGTCAATCTGAGGACAGGCAGTAAACATGGAAGATTTCAATCCACATTTAAAGCATTCATGAAGATTTGTAAGGAACTGATAAACAACATTTCATAATGGGAGGCATCAAGCAGCTTCAACTGTAACATTGAGCTGAATGTTCACTTGAAGTGAACTGTTATGTTCCACTTAATGTAATCTCAATAATGTGTTTTGCAGTAGAAAGGAGGGCTCATGATACAGTGTAGGCAACATTGTACACGTGAGTTGTGAAGAAACAAAAGTTGCTGGCACCAAATATCTTACCTTTTAAATGTGGCAATGTGATAAATATGAGTCAGAGAACAGAATAATTTGGTGTTTCTTTGTACATATCTTGACATGCACTTCAGCAGAAGTACAAAATTTTAAAATTGTTATTTTATTTTAAAAAAATTATTTTAAATAGTGCTGCTAATTACCAGAGCAAGAAAATCTTTGTGTATTTTACATTGAGATATCAGTAAAAGTATGATGTCTGGAGAATGATGCAAAGAAAGGTGTCATCTGAGACTTCTTATCTTTGGCCTGGGGGCCAAAGTCCTCCCAAAAGTCAGGTGCTTGGAGATATCTGGATACATAAGCCATCAAAGCAAAAGAAAAAAAAAAAAACAACCTAAAACAACATAATAGAATTTTTCTGAGCATCTTTTAAGCCAAAGTATTCTGTGAACATGTTCAAAAGTTATCAGTACATTATAAAAACCTTAGAGTATGAGCTCACTTTGGTAAAAATAAAGAAAATAAAAACTTGTATTATTAAAATATTTTACTTTTTATGACTTTTTGGAGTGAGAAAAAAATAGCTTGATATTTGAACTGCTCAAGAAAAGATAATTTTAAAAGCAAGTTACATTGAGCTAAAAGCCTTTGAAAGATGTAGAAATGAGAAGATAGGTTAGAGATGTGCAACTTAGCTTATTAGATCTGAGGCCTGAAGTAGAATGCAACCCTGGCATTTGGTTTTCAGCCTATAGACATCTTTGTACTGAAAAAATAAGTTACATCTGTGCCTCTGCTGAAACTGTCTTTAGTACCCTTTCTTCTCATAATGCCAATGTACATGTTGCAATATGACAAGTTTGGAACAATGAAAATTAGAAATTAACTCCATGGTAGAAGGACACTATTTTCGAGCACTATGTGATTGCTAATGGTAACTTCGGCAAATACCTGTGGCAACCCAGAGGATTTATATCAACACAAAAAATAATCAAAAATGTTGTAATAACAAAAATAACAGTGACAAATAACAGTATGAAATGTGATGCTTGCAGCTTCCTTGACTTGGAAATAAAAGGACAAGCCTTACACTGTGACTCCTCCTTTGCCAGGACACCAATGTTCTTACAGCTGGCACTAGTGGGCTTCCCCTCATGGAATCTTCTCAAACTCTCTGGTTGTTGTCATCTGCTTGTTCTCCAGCTGTAGCCCCAGTGTTGCTATTGTTATATCCAGCCCCTCAGATGTGATTTGTCAGGGGTTCTTAATTGTCTATTCCTGGCTGGATCACAAAGTGTCGTTTGTATGCTTCTTCTCTTCCACCCTTTTCACATTCTGCACAGTTGATCATGCTTTACACAGTAACTTAGCTGTGGAACAGCTTAGCTCCTGTATTTTCCCCTCCCAGTTTCTTTTCCTACTCCTTCATTGCCTCAGCAAATCATCACAAAACCAAACAAACCCCCCACCTATTCCTAAGGGAGAGGGGAGAGACAGAATAAGCCTCAAAATGGGATAAGATGCTGGTAGACAGTATTTTTGTTTCCTGCTGAGTTAAAGATGTTCTTCAAAATTGTTACTGAGTCAAAGCTTCTGTGTCCTGGGATTTTCTCATGAATGATGTTTCTTAGACCACTTCATTTTAATATTTTACTGATATTTGAAACAAAAATGTTCTCTGTTCCTTTCTTTTTACTGACAAAAACTGTTGTGTTGCAAATGTGAAAATGGAATTGCAATGATATGTATTTACATTAATGGGAGAAATTATTATAGTAAAGTCTTTCACTGTTTTTTTCTTCTTGTAAATCAAATGAGATTGTGTCTTTCTTATGTTTTATGCTTTGAATTTGATGGTCATACATGTTAGGAGTGATCACTAGGATTTCCTGCTTATGATGTTTGTACTGCTTGTAGTACAAGCAAACTCACTGTCAAAAAAAAGAAGACTTGTTTACAAATTTGGACTATTTGAAGAGGGTGGTATTTAGGTACTCTTGCCCCTTAAATAAGACTTATTTCAAAACTTTATTTTTATCTCCTGTTCAGAATAAAAAAAGGAAAGAAAAAAATTCAATGTAATTGAAAAGAATCCTAAAACATCATTTCAGTGATATGTATCATTTATCTGAGAAAAAAATGGGAAGCCCTATTAGAACGTTTATGTATGGTCTGATATAATACAGGAGGGATATCATCAGCATGTCATATATATGACATCTATATTGTCATAATTCCTTCATGGTAACTCAATTTAAATCAAGATGCTCAAGCTGAAAATGTGCACTGAAGTGTGCATATTAAACATCTGCTGTTTAAAAAAAGTCTAAAAACATTTGGAGAGGGAAATAAACTGTGAAATTCTGCTTTCTGTTGTTTTATCTTTTAAGACATTTAGCTCTGTAGATCATATATGCAAAATTCCTGATATAATGAGCTGGCTTTGAAAAAAATAAAGAAAATAGAAACTTTTATTAATAAAATATTTTACCCTTTATGACTTTTTGGAGTGAGAAAAAAAATTAGCTTGATATTTGAACTATTCAAGAAAAGGTAATTTAAAACCAAGTTACATTGTGCTAAAAGCCTTTAATAGATGTAGAAATGAGAAGATAGAGATGTGCAACTTATGTTATTAAATCTGAGGCCTGAAGTAAAATGCAACCCTGGCATTTGGTTTTCAGCCAATAGACATCTTTGGACTGAAAAAGTAAGGCTGTTTAATTATGGAAATCATGAAACCTAGGATATGAGATACAGTATTAAAAGAAGGCTATTTGCTAAACCAATACAGTCAGTTTCTTTTGGGTACTCAATGTGATGTACAGGTAGAAAGTTACAGAGATTCAAAAGAAATAAGAGGAACAGTTTTGTAAAAATTATGGAAAAAATGAGTAGAACTGGGTTGCTTCTTGGGTTTTTTTATGGCATGCTTTGAGAATAAATTTTCTTTACTGATGTATATGCTAAAATAATCTTTTGCTGCAGTCTCTCTGCATTGCTTTCCAAAATTTGAGTATGAAGGACACAGCTCTGTTTTCCATACTGGTTTACAGGAAAAAAGGTGCCAGATTACTAGCTTTCTGATCAGGTAAATTTGCAGAAAAAAATCACCCAGCTAAGACAAGTTCAAGCTTCCCTAGGATGAGTGCAGGGGTTCTCTTTACTGTGTGCAGCATGGCTCATCTTCAGGTCATGCAGCTGGGCCGTTTTTGACGTGACTCTTAGAGTGTGAATCTAGGTCCTGTATCTGATAACAGCTTAACCAATAGGTTTAGTATTCTTTCCCTGTAAGCTGAAAAAGGAGAAAACAGATAAGAGTGTCCCTTGTCTCCTTTGCAGCTTAGTAGGTTGTAGTATAAATGCAGAGAAGTGAAATATAAGGCTTTTGCTTTATGTAGGTGTTCTCCACTTCTATAGTACCAATACAGTAAAATCACCACATATTTTCCCACCCCCTACGTACTTAAAGAAAAAATAGCTTATGCCTGAGATGTAAAATTAATCTTGTGGAGATCAGCAGCACGTTGCTTTCCTCAAATTCTATTGCTTCTATAGAGATTAATTTTCCATTTCAAATTGCTAGGAGAGCCATAAAATATTTAGATAGCTACGTCTGTGAAATCTTTTGTTGGATACAATTGAGTCCAGATAAAGAAGATCTGCAGTTAACTTTGCAATCTGGATCTATGCAAACTTAAAAAAAAAAAAAAAAAAACAAAAAAACCTGTAAACCAATGATAATATACAAAATTAATGCTGTAGAACTTTCTGTATTATTTAAACTAACTTTCAGGTTACAATGAAATTAATTGCTCATTTGCCAGGGTAATGAAAAGCAATGCATTGTATTAAGCCTAGGATGGTTATAGAATTCTACTGATATAAAAAGCTTTCTTACCAAGCTGAACTGCAGGAACAATGCATGTCTCTTGCATAACCTCTGCAGGTGTTATCAGCTACTTTATTCTCTTCATGGTGCAAATTAGCAAAAGAAAATGTAGCATACACTCTCTTGAGATACATAAACATATCAAAAACTGTTCAGAGATAGACAAAGATAATAGATCAGTCAAAATTCTGTACAGTCTCCCTTGAGCTACAGTCCATCCACAAAAGTTTTGCCTTTTCACCCAAGGAGAGGAAGTGCTGAGGATCCCCAAGTTGCCATGGTGAGGGTACAGAGCAATTGGCTGCTCTTTACTTCACCAAGACTCTGGTATCTGTGGTGGAACTTTGCACATCTGAGTGATGCATGTACATTTCTATCCTGAAGAAGCACAGTTCTCCATTTGATTCCTTGACTTCTGTCCTGGCTCCCATGCAGTAACCTCTCCTGTCTTAAGAGAAGCCTAACGTTTCCTATGAATTTTCTTCAAACAAAGAGTCCATTATTTAATCCAGTGCACCCAGATGTTCTAGCTGGACTCTGGGAAGGGGTGGGGGATGAAGAGGAAGTCAGAAACAGTAAAACTTTCATAAATGGCTGTTCTTTTGTTATGTCTTTTGAAAATGGAGTAGTGCCTGCTGTGTTCCGTAAACACGTGCATTGCATTATGAACAAGCCAATGCATTTCATTCAAGCACGTCTAAATATTAGGGGAGAAACCAACATGAAGTTATGGTTGCAGGGAAGATTTATGGGGAAGAAGAAAGAGTTCTGCCTAGTTCAGTGAGTAATAACTTGATTGGTAGACATTTATAGGGTAATATTGAAAGAGCAAACAAATGTAAGTCATTTAATTAGGAAATTGAGAAAAAAACAAGAATAAGAAAGGAGAAGCTGAAGTAGATATGTACAGCAACAGCTATAAAAGTATCTGTTGAGTTGGTCTTCATAATGAAGAATGGGGAACACAGCATCTGATTCACACAAGGTTTCTCTCAAATTGCAGCTCCCAATAGTTGTGCCAGTGTAAAACCGGGAATTCAGTATCTGTGTGCGTCTGGCATGCTTTGTGTGGAAGTTCTGAGTGAATGTTTGTCATAATTTGTCATTAGTGGATATATAACTGATCCTCATAAAATTACTGGCCCACTGTGAGTTAAATGTTATCCTGGCCCACTGTGAATTAAAATAAAACATATCAGTCTGTATGTTTGTATGCTACCACATTAATAATAATTGGCAGGATGATAGAGATTGTTTCAGCTGCTTGATTCAATATGAGAAGTCAGGGAGATTGTAAATCATGGAACAAATTATCTTTTATCCCAGAAAAGGGTGAAAACACTACTGTTAGATTTATGTGAATGAACATATGCTTTTGCACCATTAGCATCAGCTCTCCATACTGATGCTTTTGAGTTTTTGGAACAATAGTTAAAGTAGTGTTTATACTTTTTAGGGGTTTTTCTTTTTTTTTTTTTATCATGTGATTAAATAAATAGATTATGTTATAACCCTTTAAATTCCTTTTTTAAAATGTAAATTATTTGCTTGGTTGACTTTAAGGTTTGCATATACAGGCAATTTCAGTAGCTTGAAAAGTAATCACCCATCAGCTCAGATGTATAAATTGTGCATGTACACATAATTAAGTCTTCCATTGTAGGCTCAGCTAAGCCATGCTGCATTAAGTCACTTTTACTATGCATGTATGCAGATAATGGCTCTGACTCAGCTGACGCTCAGCAACTGGGTAAGCTGCAGTAACCTGGCCATCTGCTTTTCTCTTTTTAAATTTCTGTTTTAAAATGGACGTAACTATTTTTCTCATTTCTTTTGCTTTTTAAATATACTTTTTCTATTTTGGCTAGGCATGGACCCAGTTTTTTTTGGTGAGGTTGGGTCAGCCAGATTCTGCGCATTAACTTGGGGCCGCAAAGTAAGAGGGGTTACTAAGACCTGTGTCCACAGCTGTGGCTCATACTGCTGTGAAAAGAGAAGTCAAAAGTCCTTCTCTGTTAGAGGCACCAGGAGAAAAAGCACTCATCAACGAGCTCAGCAAGACCAGCACTGTGGAGCCACAAAACAATCTCCTGCCCACATGGGAGTCTACAGGAAAGGGTGGGAGGTTGACAGCTTTTTGGATCTGGCCCCATTTCATCTTAATCTGCTCTGGCTCCTGATCTTTTCAAAGTCTCCCCATTGTGCGTGTGATTTCTGCTAAACACGCAGAGAAATTTTTAAGATCAAGACCATATGATATAGCAAGATTAATCTACCCTTTGGCCTTCACCTCTCCCTCCCACTGGGGGAGAGGTTTGGTTCTGCTAATTTGTCATGTTACTTTTTTTCTTCTTCTTCTGCCATCATTTTTTTTTCTCCTCATGGTTCACCTAAATTGGGGACTTTTACCCAAACACTTTCAGCCTATAATGAAGATAAATAGATTTCTTCATGTCCACTACATGAATTTTGAAGACATCTTTGTTTATTTCACCCAGTTTTAATACGGAGAATTTGTAACTCATTTGTAGAATATAAGTGTTTTTTCACTTGTGTTATATATTGTGGCTGAGCGAATCCCTGTAGGTCTGTGGAGCAGATGTGTTAGCACAGGCAGTAGAACAGCTTCATTCCTTCCCTCGTCTTCTGCAATGCAGTCAAATTCTGAATTGATATGATATGCATTAATTAAATATGAATAAATAAAATATCACCAGATAATGAAGCTGCAGTTCCCTCTGTCATATTAAATCATTGATGAGGTGCCTGTGAGTAGGAACTGTGGCTGATGATGTCTCCTGCCTCAAAGTCTCTGATTGGTTTTGGGAGCATTTGTGTAAATTTTTCCATCATCCTTGCATCAATAGCCAGAAAAAAATCTTTTGCCTCAATAAAACATATATGGATCATGATATCCTCCTGCCTCATCAAGCCATTCTTTTCATGCCTCCTGACATCTAAATAGTTACTGAAAGTGGGCCAGTTTTTCAGATAACAATTGTGTAGTTCAACTGTGTTATTTTGTTATGTATCAGTATGTAATTTGCAAGCTTGTTAGAATAAAGAGGTTTTTAGGAATAGATGCTGAGTACCTCTATTACCAGTTTCTGTTTTTAAAGTCAGATTTACGCTATAAAAATATTAATTTTGGTGAAGGAATGGAAGAAATCATGAACAAATAAAAATACTTGTTTGTGCTTTCTGTTTCAAAGCAGCCCAGATGTTAATCCAGCTATTCTGGAGTCTGCAGATCCTACTCTGCTGGAAATAAGGTCTGAATTCAGTAATCATGCTCTTCTGAAAATGCCTTCTGTCCCCATAATAGCTTTTGACCCATTTGAAACAGTTCTTCTGCATCTATATTTATGAGTTTTCTATCTGTAAGTATCTCAGATTTGCAATACTTAAATTCAGACTCTACTGTTTGCACCATATTCCTCGCACGTGTGAGAGGTACATAGATTATTTGGTTTATATGTTGTGAGAAAGCAGATATTTGCTTTCATCAGATGTGACTGTTAGGGAAAGGAGCTCCTCTTTGAACAGTTAAGCCAATTTTCTCATGAAACTGGTGACTTTAAAGGATGCTGCTTATTTGAAACAGTTCAGGCATCAGAATTCTATTCCCCTTCTTCAGCTGTTCCTGTTGATCACTTAATTTGTATAGCTCAGTCCATCAAGTGTTTCTTGCTCCTGGCTTTAGTCCATAACTGCAGTGGAAATGCCATTGCCTAGTCATGGTCTACAGAGTGATGAGTTGAGACTGAACAGTCAGAGTACTTGAGGGTTTGATTTACTATGTTCTCTGGTATTTCATCACTGAATTTGCACTGGCTTATAATACTTGTATCTTTTTCCCTGTATTTCTTAATTTTTAATTTTCTTTCCCTCAAAGTAATGTCTCTAGTCCTCTGCTTTTATATGTTTGATGAACTGAACCTTCTGGCACATAAAGATAGCATGGAGTAATAATAATTAGGAGAGAAATTTTCCAGAGGCTGATAATTTACTTTCTGTACCTTCGCAGAATTCCTGTTAATACTAGAGATGCCCAAGTGAGATTTAAATAAACGTAAAGCAGCCTGTTGCAGGAGCACAGAAGTTAGGATATGCTAATTTACCCTTCTGAGCTCCATTGTCACAAAGCTAGGTTGGTGCCACCACTCAAGTTAATTCCAGGATAGTATCTCCAGGTCTTTATGCTGCAGTCCTAAGAGTAAACGTGCCTCATCAAAAAATCCCCATTTGTTCATCACAGTCTTTCAGCACAGGAAAACATGCCTGATCTACATAACAGAGTTTTGGCATCCAGAATTACCTTTTATCTCCACAGGTTTGCATTCAGGCACGTGTTAACGTGGAGTAAGCAAACAAAGCCCAGCTTGTGGCACCTAAGTAGAACCACATGCCGAAAATCTAAGCCAGCAATGCAGCTGCCAGCAAATCCTCAGCGTGCACACATCCCAGGAGCAATGTCAGCAGCTGCGAGCCCAGCAACATTTCTGGCAGTGATGTTTTCCAGTTTAGGCCTTGCTACGCTTTATATCTCTTGCCCATCTGTTTGTTTTGCATTGTGTTACATCATCTCAACTGCAATGGTTAAATTATAAAATCATCGGGGGATCATATGGAGAGGGAAGCTGCCTTGTTCAGGTTGCCTCAGAGAGAGCTTTCTATTCATAGACATTAGTGTCAGAGAAAGTGTAGAGGCATTTTTGTGGGAGGAACAGACATATGGGAGGCTGGGACTGACACACAAAACCATGGGGAGGTTAGAAGCAAATTGGAAAGTTAAGGCAAGGATATGTTGTCTTCACTATTTCTACATTTCGGGTATGAAGTGGATTTGTGATGTCCTTGAAGAGATTCTTGTGTTTCAGACACTGGAAGAATGGAAGTTAGGAGTTCTAGGGACTATTTTATCATTGGCATTGTTGTCTATATCAGTATTTTGTGACTTTGAATAACATTATCTGTATGCTTAAGTAGGTGATAAGAAGTCACATTCTCTCTTAGAATATCTAGAGGAAGGTACAAGTAGGCCCTGTGAAGAAACCTGGTTTTTAAGTTAACTTTGCAATTCAATTGTGCTAGGAATTTTCTGTATTTGCTTTTTTTTTAATATACCTGTAAAAAAAAAAGTATGTTTTAATGACTTTTCAAAGGAAATTAAGGCGCTTTTTGAGCATATTTGTAGATAAGTTAGCATAAGGTGTTTAGTGATAGTTGTTCCTTATCTATTCAGAAACAGCTTCGGAGTGTTGCATCCTTTCCAAGACTATGAATACTTTTAAATATGGGATAGTCTCAAAATTTAAAATGAATGTTTTAAAGAAGTAAGACTTTAAATGAAAAACATATCTGAGAAAATTTTGGAGGATTCACAAAGAATAATGTGGTAGAACTTGTTAAATTAATTATTTGTTAATCTTTCGTACTTGCTACACAACTTCAAAAGCAGCGCAATATTTTGTCACATGACAGTCCTCTTCAGACAATTACTTAGCAAGATATCAACTTTGTTTAAAAAATTGGAATTGATAGGTTTCCACATTTGCAAACTTTATCAATTGTAGTATGGCTTTCATTTCATGGAAGAAGATCAACTCAAGCTGGATTTGTCTAATATCAGCTAAGTTTGTGCAACTTTTAGTGAAATAAGGTTACCAAAAAATAGTTGTAAAAACATCAATCCACTGAAATGCTAGACACTATCATAAATGATACCTATAACTTTTAGGGTAAAGTGTAAAGCATTGCTTTCAACAATAACCAAGGCAAGGTATATAAATACAGTCTTTTGATCCACAGTTAGCACTCCTCCTGTACCCCCTGCCTACACTCTTCTTGTTGATTATCATTTAGGCACTAGCTGCATATTAACCTCTGATCCTTGCTTCACATGGTTACAGTCCAGAGTGCTTCAAAAGGTTATGTAGGCTGATGTGGTTTTGATTGGTTGGCTTTTATTGTCTCATTCTCTCTCTCTTTTTTTTTTTTTTTTTTTTTTTAATAGCTTTTCGTGAGCTACATGGAATGTGTGAGCTTTTCTGTTTTCATCTAGGTTTTTTTATCTGGACATGCATGTGAACTTTAAAATGAAAGTTGTATTTTGAGAGCAGATTGAGTTGTGGAAAATGTAGATAGAGACATCATGCCTTTTCATCAATTCTAGCATTACAAAATCAGTTTAGATCTGTCCAATGAAAGTATAGAAGCATCTAATCCATGAAGCCAGTAAGAAATATCTTCTTTCAGTAGGAAGTTCTGTCATCTAGTTGGTTTTGAGGGAATGTACATATATATCAATGGTATGAGACAGTATTAGCCAATCAGACTCTCAATTGTCTGTGAAGGAGAAGGTCTGTTTTTTGGAGATATCAGTTCTGCTAATGTCATATTGAGAAAAATTCGAAAAGTTAATCATTCTGGCTTTTGAAGACAAAAAAAAGATTTGTATCTCAATAGTCTCCCCAGTCTAGAAATGATAATGATTTTAATTCACAATTAAGCAATCACTTTTCCCTCACTAAAATGTTCTTTGACTTTCACCCAGTTTTACATACAGTTAGAGTGTATCTCCTCCTTTTACTTATCTTTCAGCTAAATTCAGGCAGAAGTGCTGACAGTGAAAAAACTTTGGAGTACCTTTTATGACTTATTCTAGGAAGACTCAATCAAAAGAATCATGGAAGGGATTTGAGAGGTCCCATAGGAGGACCTGCCCTACCTAAATTGACTTTATAGGTTTCTGGCTAACATGTGTGTGTGCAATTGGGGTTAGGGAAATTCAACAAGTCCTCCACATGATCTGTTCCAGCACTTCCTTATCTTTGCAGTTGAAAACATGTTTTCTCATGTCTGAATTAATCTACCTTTTGGAAGCTTAAGATCTCTCTGCTTTGTTGTATTTCATATAAAACTAATTGTAAGATTTTAGTTTTTCTTCATTTTGGCAGCCTATTTAGTATTGAAGGCTGCTGTTTTGTCTCATCACTTCTTTTCTGAAAAGAAACTTCCCATTTGTATTAGCTCTCCTTCATTAGTCATATTTCCTCATGTTGTGATATTCCTTAGTACTCTCTTAATCCTCTGAAGATGAAGTCTTCATAAATGGGAAACAAAAAAGTGGATTTGTTGTGTTAGCTAACACTGCAGTAGTCCAGGGGATTAAGTCGGATGTCCTCCACAGAGGTGATGCCCTCAGAGGGGGATGATTCCATTTGCTGTAGTAGTTTATTTCAAATTCAGCATGTGACCCACTGCAAAACTTATGTCCCTCTTTGCAGAACTGCTGCTCTGCATTTAAGGAACTGACTCTTGTAGTGATGGCTTTAACCTTTATTGTGTTGCTTATTCTTTCATGGTTCTAGTATCTTGGACTTGTGGAATGTTATCTGTTTTTTTCTGATGACTTTGTAGTTTTCAGATTTATACTGTTCCACAAGGGCTACAGTTTTACCTATGGTACTATGACTACGGATTTGAAATGTAGATAACTACATTTTAGATACATGTAGATAACTACACCAGAGGAACTCTGGTGAGTTTCTCTGCTCATTGTCTCCTAGTTTGACAGTAAACTACCCTAGTTAGCTTTTCCAATGCCCATCTTAAAAGCAATTCCTATAGATGGTATTTTCTAGAATCTCAGCTTGAGTTTCGAAGTTCTGAGCCTTATAATCTCTACTGTCTCTCCTGTTATCCTTTATAGGAAGACTACTTTGACAGAGTTTATTCTTGACAAAACTATTTTGACTACTGTATATAATTTTAATATCTTTTAAGCTTCAAATATATTGTGTCCTTTATTGCTTTGTATTGTCTGAAGTCCCAGAGAAGGGCTAAGCTTGAAAGGGACCTCTAAAGTTCATCTGGTGCTGGGTGCCCAGGATCATGTCTAGATGGCTTTTGAGTATCCCTAAGGCCAGAGACTCCACCATCTCTCTGGGAAACCCATGCCAGTGCTTGCTCCCTTCAAAGTGAAAAGATGTTTTCTGCTACTCAGAGGGAATATCCTGTGTTTCAGTTGGCGCCCATTGCTTTTTGTCTTGCCATAACCAAAATGAAAGGAGCTTGATCTGTCTTCTTTGCACTCTCCCTTTGGATAACTTTTCTCAGTAATCTCAAATAAGGGTGTCCTCTCTGCAACTCCCAGTTTTCTGTTGTGTCCCAGTTTTAAAGATAGGCATTTGCTTTGACTTTCTCTCTTGGATCTTTATCTGTCCTTCAGAATTCTCATAAAATAGTGTCTGATAGCTTGGAGTTTATCTTAGATGTGTCTCTAAATATTCTTCACATCTCTCTAATTTGAAAATGTTATCTAAAAACTCTCTTTGACTTGTTCTCTTCTTAGTGTATCTTGTCTTCTAGTCTCACTGTTGTTAAATTTATGTTGTCTTCCTGATTGCAGTTAATATTTTTCATGATCATTTAAATAAGAAAACCCCCCACAACAATTGGTGTCTCATATTCATCTGTTATTTAATAGATATTTTATATTTGTATATCCCTTATTTTGTGCAAGACTCTTTGCTAATCTAACTAATTAGCTGTGTAAGCCATGGGAATTTGATTTGTGTTTAACTGTTATGACCGTAATCATTATCCCACTATAGTCTAATTCATTTCTTTGAAGAAAAAAAAAGGCTTTTAAAACTTAATACTTTGCAATAAAGTTGTTAGACTAATAAGTAGGCAGATTTAATTGAAAAAAAAAAATCAAAGCAGAAGTAGGGCAGTTTAAATACCTATTTTGTTGCTCACCACAAATAAGTTACACAGAAAAACCTGTAACTTCAGGAGACCTTGCTAAAATGTATTAAAAGTTAACTGTTTTGAGTGGATGTTTCTCAGTAATACCTTTAACTGATATTTTCCATGTGAAGATGATGTTCTGCAAATGAGTTTATATTTGTAACTGGGAAATGGCCTGAGCTTCTAAACTTCCAAAAGAGTAATTTGAAATAGTGAGCAACTGAAAACAATTTATACTCTTCAGACAGCAAGTAGTAATACCAGAACACCAGAATTTGTTGGACTGCAGCACTGACACTTCTCTTAGACAGTAATTGAAAAAATATGTGATAGAATGCCTGTGTACTTGGTGCTTAGGATGCTGTTAATATTTATCATATGGATTGAACAGGAGGTCTGGTTATTCTCAAAGTAAAGAAAAAAATTTTTTTAATGGGTAATAGGACAAATATTACCTCTTTGTGCTGAACAGAAAAACAAGAATTTTGATGAACAGAAGAGTTTGCAACTAATTAAATTGTACCATTCTCTCATTTCATCTCCAGTTGAATGAATAAAACAATGCCAAGAAAATTGTCATCCACACTGTGCAGATTAAGTAAGGCACTTCAGTGTTGAATTTTTCCTGTGGCTTCAGCAGTGATATTTGAGATATCTGTTGATATACTATATGTCCAGTAAACAAGCTTTTGTCACAGGAAGAAAAGGAAAGCCATAAGCAAAGACATGTCACAGTTCTTTGTTTCATGAAGAATAATGCTGTGACCATAAACAAAAATAGCACAGGTGGTTGCAGTTGTAATTAGTTGTGCCATCTTAAACATATTTGTGAAATTTTGATCACTGCAGCTAGCATGGTACTTCTGCAGAGGTGTAGGGAAAGGGTGCTGAACACAAGGGCAAACTAATGAACGTTTGTATCAGCATTGGAAAATATTGGCTGAAGAACATTGAGCAAACAGTGATAATTAAAATCTCTGGGAGTGAAACAGAGTATGTGTCGAGACATGCAAGACATGTCAAAGAGAACATGTGCTAGGGATATGTTTTAGCTAATCACAAAACTCTTATTTCAACTCAGTCTTCAGGTATCATAAAACAGTTTCTGATAGTCCAGTTTTACTTTCAGAAATTAATCTTTTAATTCAGAAGTTAATATTTTAATATTTTAAATCAATATTTTATGCAAGTTCATTCACATTAATTCAATCAGAAGTATTTCAGATTCACTTAGACAAGCAGGTTTTTAAGAAGTATTCTAGTTTTTTCTGCCTAAAAATGCAGAGCTTGAAAATAATGAGATATTGTGCCTCATCAGAAAAGCTGTTGCAGTGATGAAAAATGTTTTTTCAGTCTTTTTTTTTTTTCCAGTGCTGTGGGCTGGAATACTTCATGATAGCAGATTTCTTTTCTGATGTAAAGCAATATTTAACATCATGTTGTTTTTGTAGACAGAATATTAATGTGGAGCTTTGTGTGAGATTAATCCGACAAAAAGGTTAGGACTTGGAGAAGGTGGGGAGATAAAAATCTACTCATACACAGTAAAATTACAAAATACAGCAAAATCTGTGTTATTGTTTGTATTAAGTAAAAAAGCCTGTAGGTCTTTCTTACTAGTCCAGAAATACTGCTTCTAATTAGGGTATTTTCACCAAAAATGAAAACCTAAAATTTGTATCTGATAATTCATGAATATCTGATAATTCATAAGATTCATCCTTTCTAACTTACAGGTTCCTAAAATAGGTCATAGAAATGAACACTGGAAAATGTTCCATTGAACATCCATTGTTTCATTGTAGAAGGACTGTGGGGTGAATAGTTCATAATTCATCATATTTTTATCTAGCACTAGATGAGTTTATCCTCCCAACAGTGTCCTTAAGACAGGAACATGTTCGGAGAAAGAATTGTAAATACTTGAAGAAACGTTTTGATTTATATGTAAATCTGTTTTCCTCTTCTGGTAAATATTTAGTCTTCAGTGAATTTAGAAACATTTGAATTGAGAATCTGAAGATTATACATTAGAGTAGAATGAGATATTAGTGATAATATCATATATTATGTAGTTGTAATACTAGTAGTGATAATACATTTCTAATGTCTTATGTCTCAATGAGGTATTTTTGGAGTAGTGCATACATCTGAAAACATTCTTAGCTATGGTTAAGTGATTTGTATTCCTGAGATCTTTCAAGATTCTCTATTTTCTTGGTGTGTAATAAGTCATAGATGGCTTTAATAGTTTGTACTTTATTGTATATACTTACCCCAGTTTCAAAATTGGAGAATGATTTTTCACATGAAAGAAAATCTAGCTGTTTCTGTATTTTATACCCCAATCAAAGAATATTTCTTTGCAGAAAAAAAAAGCAGATTTAGGTAATTGCTTCCACAAGCATTTGGCACACAGTAAAGTAGAATTCCTAATCTTTATCATGTGTGGAAGACCAATTACTGGTAAGAAATCAAATCAGAAGATCCAATGTCTCAAAACCCTATGCATTTACAGTGACATAGAGCTTAGAGCATGGGATCAAACTTAAGCATTTTGCATTCTACGCATACATCGCTGTCCACCCGCATCTGCAATGTGTTCAGGAGCACATTGAACAAGAAGACATGCAGGAAAAAAATTGAAGCAGGCACAACCATGACGATAGAAGCTTGGAAGTTACTTAAACCTCTGTGAAACGCTCTATATCCCTTTCATTTTTGGAAACTGCATGATAGTTACCCTTTTGAACATGTTGTAATTGCAAGTCATAGCTGCCAGTGATTGATCAGTTGGGTAGGGTGAATTGCAGTGTGTATCAATGCCGCTAGACAAGAGGCTCTTGCTGAAGAGAGTGAAACTTAGTTCTGCAAACAGAAGATTACTGGCATTAATTGAAGGCATGAATACAGCTGAAAAGTAAAATCTTATTAGCTGCATTAAGAATTAGCAGCATGGGACAAATTACCATTAACATTAAAAACTGAAACTGGTACTGCATTTGGGGTAATGATCCATTGATTGGCCTGAGGACATTGCTGGTGACGCTAATGTCTTTAAGCAGTGGTAAAAGGCAGCAGCCTGGAGCTTACAGCAAAGTGGCTTACCAACAACCACAGACATCCCCGATCCTCCCCCCTTGCTTATCTGCAGGATACAGCTGTTTCTGAAACCAAGTTAAATGTTCTCGTCTTAGAGAAACAGATTGGCAGGGATACTGAAAATATAAAATCTATTCCCAACACACAGACCTCAAAGAAAAGCAAAACACAGCAGAGAGTGATATTTTTGCCCAGAAAGAACTCATGAAGGCCATACAGTCAACTTCTGAGTTGCTGACAAGTAAGCCTTTTTGATCTCCTGGTAATTTAAATAACTTTTCACAGTCTTCTCTAGAAGCACATTAAGCTTTTTCATTTTATGACACATTTATTGCAGATTAGTTACTCTCTGCTGCTTTTTTGCTTTTGTAAAATCTAATGAGCGTAGAAGCTAATGTAACATTTTGGAAATGAAACATCATGGGGCTGGAGACTGCAGGCTTTGTGATTCCATGTGTTAGCATCCTTTATTTACTTTATGCTTACCTCATTTTATCCATTTTGCAGCAGGAAGATTCTAGAGCTCACAAGTATTTCTGTTGGGCTTCCCCCTGATTCTGACAGTTCCTATTGCTGATTGACACCACTGTACAATTACAGTAACTCTATTTTTCTTATCTTGTCCCTACAGTCTTAATTATGTCAGATTGTAGCCTTGGGGTATTTTCTCTTTTTTTTCCTCAGCCCTATTGTTAATGTGCAAGAAAGGCCTCAGAACTCTGTGGTAATATTCCATAAAATAAAGGGACTGCGGTGTTACATTTTTAGCCTTGCTGCTGTTAGTCTGTACTTCTCTCTCCTACTTTATAGCTTTGTATGTAGTTATACAATAGAACATCTTATTGCAAGATGTTTTCACTGGAAAATCATTCTTATTTGTATAATATTTTGAGTTGGAAAACAATAAAGTCTGTAAAGTTCAAACTGTAAAGTTGACCTTCTTTTGTCTTGCATTACCATGGGTGTCATCATTTTGTTCCTTTAATCTCGGTCAGTCAATGGTGAGAGGAAGGACTGGGGTTTCATGAAACATTTCTTTTCTTACTGAACATAATATAGAAACACTTGGTGTTTCTTCTTGGCTGGGAATGCCATGCCCACATGAGTGAGAAAGGCAGTTGTCTCTTCTGTCAGGAGTTCAGATCTATTTCTGATACAGTTTTGGCATCAAAAGAAAATTGGGGGAAAAACACTCTTCTGTTACATTACTTGCAAAGTAATCCAAATACTGTTAATGAGAAGAAGGTATGTATTAATTTGCTCGCCAGTTTAGATTTGGTGTAGAAAACACAGTTTCAATAAAACATGCATTTTTGTTTTGTTTTCTCTATACACACAGAGCTTTCCTACAGCAACAGGCAAATAATGGTAATGTCTTAGAGGAACAAGCAGTGGTTTTGTGGTTACTGAGTGGGATCTTTGCCCGCAGTAAAATTTTACTTTACAAACTAAATGTGACAACAGAATTGCATGCATAAACTGTTCCTGAGAGCTGAGACCTATTTAAAACGAGCAGCCTGGTTACACTCTGCCCATGACTGGAAATCCTTTTAGACTCTGGAACTAGTCCTGACCTAGTCTTTGAAAGCATGTGTTTCTTGAGCCTGCTGTGTGCAGTACTGAAGGCTTTCCTACACGGCTCTCCACAGGCCAAACCATAGCTCATGTCCTTTAAGAATAAACTCATAAACCCATAGAAAAGATGGCACTTGACAAGTTTACCTTACAGAGAATATATGCTCATCTGAACTGTGACCTTTTAAAATTTCACAACCTGTGAATTATTTTTGAGAGGAAGGAGAAAATTGTGCCAAAGAAGTTGATAATTGAACTCAAAAGGGTTTAAAGAAATAGAAAAATAGGAAAAAAAGATGGTATTTCTGTGACATAGATTAAATAGGACTCAGTAGAGACAGGGAACTCACTCTGCCTAGCACGTGATGCTGCATCTGGAATGCTGTGTCTAGCTTAAAGCTTCCCAGTTCAAAGGAGATATCATTAAACTGGAGGCAATTAGAGAAGGACTATCATTTTGGGTAGCTGGAGCTCTTGCTGTGTAAGGAGAGGCTGAGGGAGCTGGGGTTTTTCAGTGTGAAAAAGGAAATTGCTTCAGGGGTACCTGCCAATAGCCTCCAATATCAGAGGGGCAGCATCTCTTCTCCATCAAGGTGGTGGAGTCAGGCTCTTCACGGTGATGCTTGGTAAGAGGATGAGTGGTGATAGATATGAAATGAAACAAAAGTTTTAGACTGGATATAAAGAAAAATGTCTGAGATGACAGCCTCACTGGAGTCCTGGTAGACAATATCCACTGCTGTCCCTGAATCTGCCAAGCTGGTCATTGCATTGCAGAGGTATCAAATTGGTTGTGCATGGCTTCCTGTTAGTGAATCCATGATGATTACTTTTGATGGTTTTCTTGTCCTTAATGTGCTTTGAAATTATTTTCATGATTCATTTATCTATCTCTTTCCCAGGGACTGATGTGAGGCTGATTTCTGTAGTTCCCTGGGTATTCTTGAAGATAGGAGTGAGATTTGCTGGGACTTCAAATGGCTATCCCAATCATCACTATCATTCAAAGACTATTGA
The DNA here is from genome assembly GCF_028769735.1 of Zonotrichia leucophrys gambelii. Classification (NCBI taxonomy): domain Eukaryota; kingdom Metazoa; phylum Chordata; class Aves; order Passeriformes; family Passerellidae; genus Zonotrichia; species Zonotrichia leucophrys. The sequence goes on from NC_088169.1 coordinate 66,872,962, forward strand.
GTGACTTCACAATGACATCATGCAACTCCATCAGCACCTGCAGGGTGCATCCTGTCAGGTCCCATGGACCTACATGTGTCAGTTTTGCTTAAGTATTCTCTAATCTGATCTTCTTCCACCCAGAATAGTTTTTCCTTTCTCCAGACTTTCATGCTGCATCTGGGACCTGGGATTCCTGAATGTTTGGCTTGATAGTGAAGACAGGCAAAGAAGCCATTCAATACTTTAGCTTTTTCCACATTCGGTGTCATTGGTGCTCTATCTCATACACTGGGGCCCTGTTTCATGGGTGTGCATTTTCTGTAGCCTTCCTTTTGTTCCCTCTGTGTGTAACGAAACACTTTTTATTGCTCTTGATGTTTCTCATCAGATTCAGTCCTAATTGGATTTCAGCCTTCCTAACTGTGTCTGCATGCTGGGACTTGGACTACATACCTCCCAGGTTACCTGTCCCTGCTTCCACCTATTTTATGCTTCTTCTTTATGTTTTAATTTGGTCAACAGCAACATGTTCATCCATGCAGACCTCCTGGCATTTTTGAACATCTTCCTGCTTGTTGAGATGGACTGTTGTGGAATTTGAAGGTGATCCTTTAATATTCCTCATCTTTCTTGGGTCCCTCTTCTCTCCAGGGTCTTATCTAATGGGACTCTTCCAAGCAGATATGTGAAGAGTCCCAAGTCTGCTTATCTGAAGTCCAGAACTGTGATCTTGCATTTTGCCCTCCAATCCCTTCACAGTACTGAACTCTCCTATCATGGTCACTGCAGCCAAGGATGCCTTTTGCCTGCACAGTCCCAGAGTCTTCCCTTTTTTTGTGAGAGTGAGCAGAGCATCTCTTCTTACTGTTTTTTTCTGTCACTTGTAATGGGAAGTTGACACCGATGTTCTCCAAGATCCTCCTGCACTGTGTATGCCCCAAGTGGGTTGAAGTGTCCCCCAAGTCATCCAGGACTATGAGTATAAAGCTACTTCAAGCTTTGAGCAGGAAACTGGACTAGGAATTTCTCATGTCTTAACTGGATTATCCTATGATCCTGTGATGCTTGTACATTTCTTGGATTATCATATGGTCATTTGTGTTTCCTGTGGAGAGAGATTGTTTATGTGCAAGAGGTGACTTCCTCTTAGGGCAGTGTGCCATTTGTGTGGGGTTACTCACAGGTCAGGGTCTGTGAGTGCCCCTCAGGAGGGTTTGCAAATGACCTGTGTTTGCATGGCCACGCTTTGGATGTGGGAGAGGCTACAGGGGTGGCTTCTGTGAGGAGTTACCAGCAGCTTCCCCCATGTCTGGCAGAGCCAATGCCAGCTGGCTCCAGGACAGACCCATTGCTGGCCAAGTCTGACCCAATTAGATATGGCGATAATGCCTCTGTGATAACATATTTAAGACTGGGTGTTTTTAAGGTATTGAGAGAACCTGAATGAGTATTAATACTTGTATTAAAATAAGAGTTAGGCTTTAGTATGAATTGTGGGAGAGGTATGTAGATAATTGTTTTCTTTACATGCTGGAAAGAGGAGAGCTTTTTACATATTGCATAAAGTAGCTGTTTTCTTCATGGACTCAAGTTCTTCAACAAAGCAAACGATATGTTCTAATGGGTTTCACTTGGTTGGACCATTCTGCTTTATTTACTTATTTATTGTTGTTTGTTGATCATTGGAATATGCTGTTCCCCTTCCTGACTGTTTCCTGTGAATGAGGCCCACACTAGGATTACATCACAGTTTTAACAGGCTGTTAGATGCTTGAAAATTTTGCATTTTTGTTTACAGGCAGATAAAGAACCTGCTTACCTTTGCATTGTATATAATTTCTGGAGCAGCTGTTTATGCCAGTAAATCAATGTAAGATTCCTGCTGCAGTTACCTAATGGCACCTAATTGAAAGCTTTCATCTGATTCCACCTGTTTTCAGTAGATAATTTCCTGATAGAGTAAATGTTTTTCTCCATTTCCACTGTTAGGTATAAAACAAGAGAAGTCTTCAATGAATCACAAAAAAAAAAGTCAAGAGAAAGAAATTAGCTACTATTGGGCATTAGGAATGTGGAGAGATTGGTAAGAAAAGCTTCTTTGGGAAGATCAAGGCATTTCTCTGGTCCTCTCAGCTCTCACCTGTGCTGGATGTTTCACTCAGTAACGCATCAGTTCTTGCTTCTATTTCCTTGAACAGCTTGACGAAAGACAAACAGGGCAGCCAAGAGAAATAAATTTCATTACATCATTCTCGGGTGTATATGTTTAAGTTAATTAGTTATGCTCAATTTTATTTCTTTGTTCTCTAATCTGTCTAAACTATGTTACAGGCTCCACTGATCTGTGAAGACTAAATAATGTGCAGGCTTGTACACGGTATTTTCTGACTAGGAAGAAAAAGCTCTTGTTTATTTCTCTTAACCTTTGTTGAGGAACTTTAACCATGGGAATAAAATAGGAAACAGGTCTGGTACAGAGCTAAATGTTTACTGATGTATTTTTAAACAAGTGAAGTGTACTGACATTGTCAGGTGAAGACAGTGTAAACATTGCTGCAGAGTTTTAATTGTGTACTGACTAAGAAGTGGATTTTTTTTCCCAACTGTGTAATATGTCTGATGATTAATCTAGTATCCATTAGGAGTGCAAGACATCACTGCTATGCACAATAAGTTCTTTCATCCCCAGGCCAAGAACCATTTTGCAGTCGTAATGCAAGGATGCCTACAGATCTGTGTGGGTGTACATAAACTCTAACCTGAACATCTTGTGGTGTTCTCGAGTGGGAGGGTAATTTCACCTCTTCATTGATTTTACTGATGTCTCTTATGAGCGAGTAGTGCCGTTTCCCTCACCTGTGATAAATTGTGTGTGCTACACAATATGGGCTATTGCTCACCAGAGGATTAAGCAGGAGCAACAAACCTGCTTTATTTTCTTCAAACCTTTCATCGGTGGAAGACAATTGCGTCATAGTGTTCAATTGTAACATATTGATACAGAAACGAAGACTTCCAGTTTTTCTAGAGGAGACTGCCTTGGCTGACAAAGATGCTTACATTGCATCTCGATTGTTTACAAAAAATGGCTGCATTACTTGTACTGAAATCTTCAAAAGCAAATAAATTTTATGAGTAGTCGCAGCACAGTTAAATTAAGCTGTCCTAAGTACCTGCAGTAACCATGGAATTTAAAAGTCTGGATTACTGCAGCAGTTCTTTGTCTGGGATATGGTACGTACTGTACTTGGATTTTAATGGAGCCATTTATACAGATTTTATACTTTCTCATAAAACTCCTCAAGGTGAATGAAAACAAGCGTGGGCTAAATGTTTTCACTTCTCAATACTCTTTCTGTTACAGAATCTTGCTGGCTTTCTTAATTGCTAACTTATGCTGTTTCTTTGTCTTCTAGAATGTCGGGTGGTGAAATCCACTTCCTATACTAAAATAGCTTCGAGTTCACGTAGGAGCACCACCAAGAGCCCAGGCCCATCCCGACGCAGCAAGTCTCCTGCTTCTACTAGCTCAGGTAAAGCAAGCAAACAGTCTTTCTTAGCAACAGCAACCATTCTGTTCCAACAGAATGGGCAACGCACTTAAAATAATTCCACATTTCTGTGGAAAAACATTGAATGTATAAAATAGTTGATACTGAAAATTCGTGTGTTTTCTCAGTGACATCTGAGGTCAAGTGTCTTCCCAATACAGAATAAAGCTTCAGCATCTTATAAATCATACTCTGGCATTACAGTGGTTCAATTCACTTTATTTTTTCAAGCATATTTTTGCTTCCAATTCCTAAACACGGAGGAAAAAAGATGTATGGTAGTCTTTATACTAGGAACTGAATGAGAAAAATCCAAAAAGTAGCCCAAATTATACAGCATAAGAGCTGTGTTGCTGAAAGGGTAATTTTACAGTCTTTTTGAATTTTGTTTCTAGGGAGTGAGGAAAGGATTTATTAAAGATCATGAGGATATTGAGGATATTGGGCAGGGCAGAGAAAAAATGCAGTTACTGATGTGAATGTGAGGTGCAAAGATAGCTGAGGAAGAAATGTCAGAATTGACCTAACAAACCAGTGATACAGGCTGGAGAAGACACAGCAAAAAGCTTCCGAAAGTTCTGTCTAAGGGCCTTGCTTTGGCTGCCTTTGCAGTAGCTCCCACTAGATAGCTGATGAGTTGTTCAGCCCTGCAGTTTTTCCCTAGCAGAAAAAATAAATAAATCAAAAAGTGGAGTAGATTTCCAGTACTGGTGCCTGAAGGTACGAATAATCCTTAGTGTGAGCCATTTGAGTAGACCCATTCAAGCATTTGCAGCATTGCTTGTGAATACAGATTTTGCAAGAAGCAAACATTAGAGCAGTCTGGAAGCCGCCTCCCTTTTTGCCTCAGTCTTCTGCCAAGAGGAAAGCAAGTGGCATCCTGAAACCTGCATCCAGCACCATAAAGTCTCTGTGGGGAAGTGGTGATCAGAATGGCCTGGTGCTGGTTTCAAAGAAGGTTGGGATAGACCAACTGGAACTTTTTTTTCTTTTACAAAAAGACAAAGATGAGAAAAAAAGATCTTGCTCTGGGAAGGAGGAAAGTGGGAGAGACACAATGAGGGACAGAGGTGTAGATGTAGGTAGCAGGGCTGGGAGGCAACTTGCCTCCTACACATCCTAGAGAACAGCTGAGATGCACAAACCTGAATAGAGGTATTGGGATAAAATATCAGTTGTGAGGAACAAGTCCAGAGTAGCTCTTTCATAAATATGTTAAGTTACTTTCTTTGTAGCTAGGTGGAACAGAGTTAAATTTAACTTTAAGGGCGGTCCTGTTTAGTGTGTGAATGTTACAGACTCTGAGGTTTTTTTCCTAATGAATTTGTGAGTAGAGATAATAAACATTGAACTGTGTATGCTCATTTCTATGTGAAATAAGTGAATAATACCGAATCTATGGGGTTTCTATGGGACTAGCAACATTTTTTTCTGTGTTGAATATCTGATACCATGTTAGTTTTGGTCCTGAAAGAAATAGTACTCTTTTTACTTAAAGGTTCCGGGGAAGTCTAGGTGAGGAAATCTTAGCTTCTTATAGTCCACTTCTGTAAATGTCTGAGCAGAATATATTACATACTTCAAAAGATCAGGAGATTATTTTACAGCCTATGGAAAAATGGGAATGTTTTTACTATACAACAACAATAATTAATATATCATTACATTTATAGCAAGAAATGAAACAGTGTAGTGAAAATATTAAAAATGCAAACTATTTTGGATGGTGCTGTGCTGATGACAGATGTAACCATCTTAAACATTTCTCTGAAAATATATTTATAGGAAGTAGGCACATGTTAGTTTGTCACCAGCAGCATTTCTTCAGGGTTTAGGTCTAGGACCAGTTTTGTTCAATATTTTTAATAATGTTCTGGATAGAGGAGGTGAAAGTGCCAGGAAAAATTTTAAGGATGATAACAAACTTGGAGGTGCTGAGGACTCTGAAGGAACAAGATGCTTTGCAAAGGGATCTAGGTAGATTGGAGCATTGGGCAATGATTAATGGGATAGAGTTTAAGAACAAATACCAAATTCTGCACCTGGGATGGAGTAATGCCAGGCACGAGTGTAAGCTGGGAGAGGAGTGGCTGGAGAGCAGCAGTGCGGAAGGGATCTGGGAATGCTGGTTGGCAGCTGGCTCGTTACAAGTCATCGATGTGCCCTGGTAACCAGGAGAGCAAACTGCAACCCAGGGTGTGTCAAACACAGCTCCACCAGCCAGGTGAAAGAGGGGATCATCAGGATGTGTTCAGGGTTGGCGTGGCCTCACCTTGAGCACTGTGTACAGTTCTGGGCACCACAGCTTACAAATGATGGGAAAGGGTCCAGAAGTGGGCAACAAAACTGATGAAAGGGCTGGAAGGTATGTCCTATAGGGAGCAGCTAAGGACTTTGGGCTTGTCTTGTTGTGAGAAAAGGGCTGAGGAATGACCTGATTGTTTTCTACGGCTTCCTGAGGAGGAGATGTGAAGATTAAGGTGCTGAACTCTTTCTGGTATTCAGTGACAAGGCACATTGGAATGGTTCAAAGCTGCAGGGAAGTGGGGAAGGTTTAGACTGGACACTGGGGAAGCATTTATTTTTGAGAGCTTTATCAATCATTGGAACAGGCTGCCCAGGGAAGTGCTTGAGTCAGCATCCATGGAGATATTTAAAAGATTTGTAGACATGGCACTGAGGGACATGGTTTAGTGGTAGACTTGGCAGTGCTGGATTAACAGTTGGATTTGATGATATTAAAGGTCTTCTCTGGTCTAAACTACTCAATGATTCTATAGCTAGGAAGCATTCCTTTACCAAGAAATACTGTGTGGTTGCTTGGATGACAGGTGGTCACCAAAGCCACTCTATTGTGAAGCTCCACTTCTCACCTAAATGTGCTGAAGTTTTGATCAGCACTGAGTTGGTCAGGCAGTTGGACTAGATGATTGTTGTAGGAACCTTCCAATGGAACTATTCTATTTTATTCTATTGTGTTCTGTCCTATTCGATTTTAAATTTGTTAAGCTTAAAAAGGATAAACAACTGAAAGTGTTTCTATAGAATTTATTTTTAGTTAGGGGAACAGCTCTGATTTGGCTGTATCTCTGCTTTTTGCAAGTAGGTCAAATTTTGTGAACGTTACAATAAGCCTATTTCTAACCTTACATACATGAGTACTTAGATCAGTATTACTTTCAAAAAAGGAAACAATATTGTACTAAGCACTTGCTATCAAGAATTGTTTTTAAATCATATAAGGCTAAAACCAGTCAATGATTTTTTAAACATGCAATTTTATATTAGACATTGCATTTTAAAAAAACAGTAGTAGAAAGAAAGAGGACAATGACTCTTAGATGGTTTTAGACAAAACCCAACATTCTCCCATGAAATGCAGAATGGAGAGATTTCACTTTTCTGCCACCTAGCAAGCATAAAATTGCTGCTTGTTTCTTGGAATTCTGTGTACCTGTGACAGAAGCAGAATAGAGAAACCGTCTATCACACATATGAGCCGATAATTTTTTCCATGAGGTCTACATTAAATATCTCAGTACTAGAGAAGCTCCTCAATGACTTGTGCATAGATGGAAGTTATGCTTTTGTTGTCATGTTTTTACTGCTAAGTGTATGTACGTGTATTTTTATTGTATGTTTTTAAACTGCTTTCAGTTAAACTTTAACTCCCTACTATAAACTTTAAAAATCCCTACTTTTAGGGATTTTTCTTTCATTAGCAAAAATAAGAAGAAGAGTAGATTCTTTGTTCTGGTCAAAGACAATACATACATACTACAAAAAGTTAAAGGTGTATCATTTTCTGAAGAGTTTTGTCTCAGAACAAAGTCGGAAGAAGTAGGGATAAAGGGAAACAGAAAGCATACTTGGTAGTGTACCCTTGACAAAAAGCTGAGAGAGGTGAATGGAAAAGAGTGTGTTACTAATTAGAAAGAATTCAATTCCTTTTGTTTCTTTTTGATTCTTGCTGCGCTTTGAGAAGTCTGCACATTCTAATTGCACAAAAGGATCATATTTCTGCTTCAGACTTAAATTAATGTTCATATCAAGAAAATACACATGGATAATTACATGGGCCAAAAAAGGAAAGTTCCATAGACAAAGATTACGTTAAAATAATATTCAAATCTCAAAGTTAGATATTAAAACTGATAAAATTGTCGAATGAAGAGGTATCCTTGAGTTAACTTTTATTCTTTTGTGTATGTATCTGTAGTATGGTATAGTCTTTTATGCAGATATTCAACAGCATAGCTGATTTAGATTCATCATTTTTAGAGTTAATGAAGGCAAAGCCTTGGGCCATATTCCCATTATTAGAGAAATAAATGTATAAACAAAGCTAAGACATGTAGACAATCTAATCTGGTTTAGACACTTAAATGCCATCCTCAACAACTGCTTCCCTTCTTTGACACAGAATTTCAGGTGGTCAATGAATTATGCCAGACTTTGGCTTGCACTAATGATTTTTAAGTTGAATGAAGTCCATGAGATCCTTTTCCTGAGCAAATGGTAGTTTGGGGTGATAAACTTTCCCAAATTCATCCCAATAACTTCTGAAGTTGCTTAGAGAAATCAAAGGACTTATGTGGAGGGATTGATCATTTGTTGTTTTTCTTTGTCTTGTTTTTGCATCTGTAAGTTTGGAACAACAATATTTTACCAAAAGTGGTGCTATGAAGATAAACTCAGTAATGTTAAATTATTTTCGAGGAAATTCTACTTGAAGGCCCTTGCTTTCCATTTCAGACTCACCTTGTTGTAGAGACCACTGACTCTGTGAGGAGCAGGCAAAGGACCCTAAATGTCCCCTCTCCCTGGGGAGCCATCACCCACTGTCCTGGAGAACCTTTTCCCTCATTGTCTCATCTGCTACTGGGGAAAAAGGACTCTTAATGACGATTGCAATGCTCTTAGATGACTTTCACCCTTTGCAGGTACCTTTTGCCCTCTGTGGCCCCTAAAGACAGCCTCCTTGGCTGAAAGCTCTATACAGAACCGACCATAACAGCAATTTCAGGCTTTGCAGATACATGACTATGGGAATAACATCATGGAAATAACAGGATGAAAACCACCATCTCACAGGTTCTAGAACATACTGCAATGGCAGCACAGGGCTAAGTGGGGAATCTGTGATGGGAAATCAGGCTGCCAGATTGCAGGGAAAGACCCTTAATGAAACCAGAGGCTAGAAAAGTGATCAGGGCCACAAAGGTTCAAGTCTGTGCTCTGGTTAGCTGAGGGCACAATAAAATTTATCCGTCTGGGAGAAACACACACTCACTGTTGTTTTTTGAGCTATGCAGTCTACAGTGAGCAAAAGGACTGCATCTGCCTTTACACCATTTTTTGGCATATTTCAAAGGCATGTATGCCTTTACATAGGTGGTGTTCACCTTTTTTCCATCTTTGTTTTTTTTTTTTTTTTGTAACAGAGCATATGTTTAATGTACTTATATTTTCCTGATAGCCTTCCTGGCTCCTGAGAACAGATGCATCCTATTTTTATATAAAAACACAGAATAATGTTTTCTTCCAAAAGTACAAGTAAGTTAGGAAGATCTGTGTAAGGGCTGACTTCTCCGTTATTATGTTTTCTTCAGTTTATTATTTACATCTGACAGTGTTTCAAAACAGTACCACCAGACAGAAATCTCTCTGCAGGAGGATTGCTTTCTGGCTTTTTACAAATCCATTTGAGGTATTGTCTGCTTCAAAAGGTTTTCAGTCTAAATAGAGAAGAGAAGCATGGAACAAGGCAAAGAAGAGAAGCAGAGAAAAGATAGTGTGACCTCCTGAGTAGGCAGAAGGCTGATGTCTGATTCCAAGTGCAATAGATAATCCTACCTCTATTTAATTTTTCTGATGTCTTCTTAAAGCTTGTAAACCACTTTGATGTGGTGTTGTTGACATCAAATAATATTTGGGAAAGGGCATAATAAAAGAGACATTTAATTTTGGTGAGACTGGGTATCAGCCCATTGCTGGTGACCAAAAATTATGAATGTCTGATGGCTATTCAATAACTGGCGGCTTCTGTCCAGCTGCCATTTAACGCCATTGGTGGCAGCTTCAGTGTGGGTGAAGAGGTAATAGATTCAAAGAAAGCAGCAACACTGACATCTTCATCATCGTTATTTCTAATCAAATCAAGAGCAGCATGAGATGACTGGAATTACTGTACCCTTGGTCCATTAAATTAAGGAAAGATGCTGCATTTGGGTGAGCTCTGGTTTACCTCCTGAAATTCCAGCTCTAATTTTCAGGACTTGCTCTCAACAAAAGTAGCTACTTTTTATTTTTGTTTGTTTGTTTTTCAGTTTGAGCACCTTCTTCAAAATTGTTTCCTTCTCACTTTTTCTCCCTTCCTGTTTCCCTCAAGTTATCACTCAGAATATGTCAGATGCTTGAAATCTTATTTGCAATATAAATTCAGGTGTTAAAGTTTGATTTTAAAAAGTTATTTAGGAGTTTAGGTTATTCAGTGTGACAGGTGACTATTTCAAGAATACCTGGGTTGATATGTACCTATTCCAAATGTCAAAGGGAACGTGGTGAGGAATGGATGTAGTAGGTCATGTTACCAAAGACTGTGTGAGGGTTCTTTCTTAAATTGTACCTGAGTAAAGAAATTGTGAAACCGCATATTAAATTAAAGCCTAATCAAAACTGTAGATGCTCCCTAAAGAAAAAAGTGGATATGGAAATAGGATCTTATGGAAGCCTTGGAAGCCCAAGGTCAGATGCTTGTGCTTTTCTCTGCTTGTTTAAGTAAAAAAAAAAAAAAAGGAAATAGAGGTGTTCCTCTGCAATAGGGTATGTTTTCGTTTAGCCTGGTAGTTCAACCTTAGGCTCTTATCCAGAAGCAGCTCTCCTTCAACCACCTGACTCCAGAAGGTCTTTTGTATCCCAAAGGAGAAAGCACGACATACCATATTGTCTTCATTCACACTGTTACAGGTACTCAGCTGACTGATTTTATAATAAATATGCTGAAGCAAAATTTTCCTAGACCCAAGAGCACACACCCATGGGAATGATGGAGTCATCCTGCGGACCCAGGGATTTCCAGATGATTTTTGCTTTGATCTTGGCTTCTTTTTAATTTTTTATTTATGATGTTTGTCTTTGATACTAATCAGTGAAAACTTAATTTTCGTAGTTATATACCCAGTAACAAAAACAAGGGTTGATAAGAGAAGTCGATTTGGTTACGTTGAGAAGTTTAACCCTCTTAAAGGATGAAAAGTTAAATGCTAAATGAAGGAATGTGCTCAGAAATTGTACTCTGTTCAAACAGACTGATTTGAGAATCCTCGTCTTTCTAGTTAGGCAAAGCAGTCCAAAAGACAGATTTTCATTAAATCTTATGTGCACATAGATGTTCTCCTGATTAGGTACTACATTAAATTAGCAAACAGTTTCATAGATATCAGCTGAAGTGGGGAGGGAAAAAAACCCCGAGAGGCACTTAGCTTCTGAGACTAGAAGAAACAACAAATACTGGTGGATACCAGGGAACTGCATTTTCCAGGCAGCCCCCTTTCTTCTGAGATATAAGATATGCCTTCAGTATCTGTGTGTCTGCAGCACTTCTCTGCTTGCTAGTGCAGACATAGGTGACTTTGGGTTGAGGTGGAAGTGCCTGTGTGGGGTTTACAGTCGCTGCTGAGCTCTGCACACCTTGGGCTACACTGTGTGGCTACAACAGGTACCAGGGACTAACAAGGACTGGTAAATTGGTGCCTGCTGGGATGGGGAATGTATACCTGACCTGTAGGTGATCCTTTCTGCTGACATTTCTGATGTGTTAATCTGTTGATCAGGTGAAAGTTCTGTGTGGGTCTGTCAGACCTTGTGGCAAAGGGATGTTCTACTCTTATCTGCTTAACTTTTTGACATAAACTCTACAAAAGATTGAAAATAAAAAGGACAGTTTAGCACCAGTTGAAATGAATGCAGTATTGGTATCTGGGCTTTTTTTCTCAACCAACTGCATGCTAAGGTAGAACCCCTAAAGCCTTGTCTTCGTCAGGGAGTCAGACTGAGGGCACTTGCCTAATGTGGTGCTCTGTGCACACTGTCTTTTGTCTTGTTAAGACAAAAATTACAAGATGTATAAAAGTAAAATACAAAAGCAGAATGGACAAAAAGGCAAGATATGGTTTGTTTCCTAAATATCTTCTAACTGCATAATCTTACTGAGACAAAAATTTTGTTTTGGAAAGGACAGTGAAAAACTACAGAAGTAATTGAAGCAAGGTCAAATAGTAATCTCACATTATCTCCTAACAGTTGCTGAATATGACCTACACATGTTGTGACTTGTGTAAATAATTTTTTAGCTGAACTTTCCTATTCATAAGTTGTGGCTGCAAAAAAAAGCCTGCACTGTTCTTTTCCCTTAGTGTCCTCTTTCTTCTTCACACACACTTTTGTGTTTGGCAAACCTCTTTTTTAAACGCACCAAGTTATCTCTATGTGTTTTATAAAGTACAATATGCTTGCACATCCATAGGCAACTCTATAGGAGACTGATTTTACTGATTTTATTTGTGGCTTCTCAGACTGGCACTCAATGCTTGAATTAATTTTTTCCTGCTTTTTGTTTCTATTACTTAATGAAAATATGCCCTATCAAGTTTATTTTTTGGAATGCCATCAAAGTACTTTTTACTTGCAGCATTTTCATTAGTTTATTATCATAGTATTATTAATAAATATTATCACATTTATTATTTATATTATCGTATGAAAACCTATTTTGCATTTATCTCAGTAGATGCTGGTATCCAGCTTTAATGTTCTATTTTATGGGTTTCTCCATCCTCATGTGTGTGCCAGGTGCTGGAGAAGCAATTACAAAGACAGGTTCTTGCTCTGTTGCACTTCCTCAGCAAGAGAGGACAGTGAGGAAGGGGGTTCACAGCCAAGCAGTTGCATACATCTGCTCTGAGCAGCCACAATAATTTTGGTATTGTTACAGCTTTTTGATACATATTTCACTGGTGAAATTTTGAACTGATAAATCTTCTTAAGGTGATGGGAGGGCGCTGTGTGTTAAGCTGAATCTATGACCCTTGCCATTTTATGAATAAAAGTGACAAGAAGCCTCTTGCCTCACTCAATAAAATGATCAATCACAGCAGTGATTTACCAATTTTCTATGTTGTTATCTACATCAAGGTTCCCTCTAGGAACATGTGCTGTATCAGTCAGTGAGAAATGCAGAGCAGATACTGGATAGAAATGCAGTTTCCAACAAAACTGCATTCCACCTAGAAATGGATTTTCGGGCAATTTAGTGTTCAGGAATGCAGTATTATTATTAAATCTTATAGCTTTTATTCACATATTTTTTGATATGTTTTCTGGTAATGAGCAGCTTATGTAAGAGTGGTGTAATGATTGTAAATGGAGTTCAGGAAGGGGGTCAGAATCACTGCAATCTCTTCCTGTTACACAGCACCTAATATCACCTCTATTTGCAAATTCAGCCTAATGACTCATAAGCACAGGAAGCCATAAACAAAAAGCTATAAAAGCAGGGCCCCTGGAATGTACTGGGAAAATATCAGAAATTACCATTTCTGTCCTGTTGCAATGTCTGTCTTAAGGATTATATTAATAATATCAGTACTAAGAGTAATGTAATAACAGTAATAGCAGTGTATATCTCCAGGTATGGAGAGCATCCAGAAGGATTTATCTTGTGTAGCTTTAGACGTTTCCGCTGCAATGGAGGCTCCTAGTAGATTGTTCATCAGGTCAGGTTTAGATGATAGCTTCAGGATGATACAACTTCTGTTGTGACAGCAACTTGGTTAAAATAAAGTCAAGAAAACTACTTCAGATGTAGAAGCCAATACAACAGGTATGTAAAGATTGGTAAAAGGAATCTCATCTCCAGAGCTAATTGCCATCTCTGGAGTTTCCTAATCAGCTCTCTATAGGGAGTCCTTGTGAGCTCTCAAAAATCCTGGTACATGTTTTATGTACAGGCACCTTTGTATTTTGGATATGGGTAAGGAGGTGAGAAAACTTCACTTAAATCTGCTGAGGGCCTCAATTCATTAATTGTGCTGTTGATTTCACATGTTACATGGTCAAAATAAGCACAACTACCATAATTTTCCTTTTTAAAGGCACAGTTGAAGAGATCATTCAAATTTAGTTTAAGCACTCTGGATACTCTGATAGCGACAAGTAAGAAATTTTTAGGATTTATGGTAATACTATGTTTTCTCATCCTAAATAGATACTCATTAACATAATATACATCAATACAGAAATATGTTGATAGTTAAATACACTACTGCAACTGTTTGTCTGGTTCCACTTGGTAGCCTCAAGTTTTTGTCTTCAGCACAGAGTCATTGCTCTAGTAATTCTAAAAAAAGCTATTGTTGGAAATTATGGGGAAGGAGTCAATCTATTAAGAACAGGAACCAGAGCCTAGTGCTACAAGGTGTATTGAAATGTATCTGTTATCTTCAATTTGGTTATGATAATAAGACCTAAGAGTATCTTCTTGGTTTAAAGAGAAGGCAGAGCACTAGACCTGTTATTCAGCAGTCTCGAGGACTAGCTCTGTGTGAATAGTAGGAGTTTAATATTGATTTCCAAACTATGCCATAGGTGTTTAGAAGATGCATTTTACAACTTTACAAGTTTGAGATTCTGATTTTAATTCATCTCATCTTGCTCTTTTCCTAAATTGTTTCAGTGATATCAGTAATAAAATTTGATTTTAGTCACCATTAGATAGATCTGTGGCTGTTTTGCTGAATAGTGTATGAACATACAAAAGCATGTCTGTTTCCCTACACTTACTACAATATTCGATGTGTGCAAATCATTGTCCTCTGTATAAAGATATTTAGAAGCCTGGATGAGTGGAATGTTTATCTATAAAACCAGCCTATTTAAATCCAATTACAGCATCTTGTTGTTTCTACAGTTATGCAAATATACTGCACCTGTACTCTATACAATGCCTTGCACAAAGTGATGTTGAGATTGGATCACTCATAGCACCTAAGCACTATTGAGTGATGGTCCTTTATCATGCAGTATAATGTGTTTTGTTGATGTGTGTGGTGTGGTAGGTATACATATTTCTTCATTGTAATGTGTGGGGCCAGTATTAGCCAGTAAAAACAATGCATTATGCAAAAAGTAAGAAGAATTTTTTAAAAATGCCTACTGTATTATCCAAAGGAATTAGCATTTGCTAGATTGCCAGTCAGCCAAGTTTTTACAAGAGTTATTGTCATTTTGATTTTCGGATGAGTCACTTGCTACATTGCCCCCAAAGGCACCTCATTATGATTCAGTGCACAGCATATAAAATTGCTCAGGCTTTCGGGGCTCCATGGAAAGCGAGTGGGGGTTGCGGTGGCTCAGCAGCGTTGTGAAGCAGCAGCATTATGCTTAATTGACACCTTTGATGTAGCCCTAAGACAGCACCTGCACCTCCCACTGCTGCTCTGAAGACGTCAGCCTTACGCAGAAAAGGCTTCTGCTTATGAATCCTGCATCGCATTCAGCTCACTCTGTGAGCAGCCCCAGCTATCCTTAACTAATCCCATTGCTTCTCAGTTTGGCTACAGCTTGGCTTAGTACAGAGCAGGAATTTTGCTGCTTGCTCTTATCAGGTTAAACAGTCAGATTTTGTCCATGTTAGAACTCATAGAAGGTAAGTCAAATACCTTGTTGATATCCTTAGTATGTAGATATTCTCCTAAGATTCGGAATCTAGGAATCTGACTGTTCTTTTTGTCCTAGCACTTACAAATGTAGACTCTGATAGAACAGTTGCTTGTTGAAGAGTATTTACATGTATATGTGATACACGCTTTGTAGTGTTTCTGTCTGTGCTTCAGTGTGATTATTATTGATAGCCTCTTGTGTGATTACTTTGTAGTAGAATTCTGTCCTCTGCTGGCATTGTTTTGTTAATTTATTGGATAATGTCATGTGCATGTGAAGATGCTTCTATAAAGATAGGCACTGACATATGTGAAGAAACTTGCTTATTTGAGAGAGTGCTGCTTTCCTCTAAGTCAGACTGGTGGAGTTATATCCAATTCATTTGCCTCCAGAAAGCCCTTCTGGGTTAAGTCTGAGGTGCTGTTTGGTCAGATAGTATTGCAAAAATCTCTTCAAATGGTTGAGTCCTCACTCAAAAAGTGAAAAGCAGGAAGCTGATTTGTTCTTGCAAGCAATACTGTGTTTTATTTTTGGTAGGCAGCACTTCAAGCCATAGTTAAATGGAATGAAAAGGTTTATATATTTTGTCTTTTAAGGTTAAAAAAGCACCTTGTTCCCCAGTACTTTCAGTAATGGCAGTGTTTTACTTTCAGTAAAGTACAGGAACAATACAGTTTAAGAAAACATTATCATGTTCTCTGCCATTGACTAAAGTCTTTTCAGGTTCTTTCATTATTTGCTTTCACCCTGTGTAAAAAAATTCCTTCATGAGCCAAAAATCCAAGGAAATAATTATTTTTTGAATTACCTTATTTAATGTTTCAAGCATTAAGCAGAAGCAAATAATTCTGTTCAACAAAGATTTAAGAAAAATGTTGATTTAATATTTTTTTCCCTTAATAATGCCTTGTATTCATTTATTTCAATTTCTTGTCCTTTTAGTGAATGGAACCCCTGGTAGCCAACTTTCTACTCCCCGCTCTGGGAAGTCTCCAAGCCCATCTCCCACCAGCCCAGGAAGCCTACGGAAACAGAGGGTAAGGAAATAAGGAAACTGATTTCTGAGCATGGCTGGGGAGAATCCAGCATAGCCATTATCCAATAGCCTTCTCCTCTCTGATCCCTTGTGTGTATGTAGAGCTGTAGGGTGGAACAGCCTGGCTACAATCCTTGTGTTTGTAAAACACCCTGAAGTGGAATACAACTGTTCTGTGTCTGTCAAAATGCTAAGTATGCTGAGAACTGGTTTATCCTTAGGGGGAAAAACCAGAGTTTTTTTCTCTTTTTTCACAAAACTTTTTGTTTGTTTTACTTTCTTTTTCTAAATATTTCACAACTGAAAGAAAATATCAAAGAAATCTCTTTTGTTCCTGACTTGCTGTGGGCATTGTCACTTGCACAATCTACAGACTGCTTTGATTTTGAAGCAAGGTGAAAGAATGCACTGTGGAATTTAGCTGTGATATCACAGCCTTGTGCAGTGAAGATACTATCAGCACCAAGGCACGTGTCCATCACTTTCCTGGATGAGAGTTGATAGTAGCTGGAGGTTCCCCCTAGTTATCTTGTATGGAGGAATCTACAATATTCCTAAGCATCCAGAACTAAGCTAATGCCTGTGTTACTGCTGTAACCCTCTGATAAAATATTACTAATTCAACCCAAAAGCTCCACATGCTGATAGAATTAATTTTATCTGTTTAAAAGAAATAAGACAGATGTCTATGTATTTTCTGCTGTTTTCTTAACTGTGGTCAGTTCTCAATGAAAGCATCCCTGAGGCAGTAATCTGTATCTCAGACTTGTTTATAAACAGAGTTTGAACACATGCTTTTTCTGCCTTTTCAGTTTTTAAACAGAGATACAATTTCCGTCTCTCAAAGTAAGGGGATTTTGTACAAAATTGGCAGTGCTTGACTTTAGGAGGTAGTGCAGACCTGGTTACCCAGATACCCAGATCAGGAATATAGCTGTAGCATGACACGATTCCCTTCTAGCCTGCAGACCCTTCTTCATATCCGATGTATGTCAGGGAGCTGAGGAATGGTGCATGTCCAAGTCTTCCCTCCATCTGGGATACAGCTATGGGTTTCTGCCATGAATTGTTTACAGACACAGGGCTGACTGTGATCTTGCAGTGTAGGGACAGCCAGTGAGCAGCAGCTCGGAGCCTCGGGGTAGTGTCATGGTCTTCATCATCCGGTACACAGAGAGGAAAGATGTAACTTCCAGCGCGTAAGCTGGTGCTAAAATCTTCTTGAATGCAATGTCTTCCCCACCTGTTTTTTCTTGCTCTCAAGGCTTATTAATGAATCATTAATAAGTCACTGGAGAGGGAACAAAGAGTCTTCCAAATGAATTATACATTGGTGACGTGAGGGCGTCTGTTTAGATGGATGATACCAGTTTACATTGGATTTGCATTTGCAGTAAGGCTGTCTCTTTTCATTGGTAACTTTCCTAAAACTTTCTTCTCATCACTGAAGCTTTGCTCTCCACAGTGAAGAAATGTTTTTCTGCTAACGTTTGTGGATGGGTGAGTGGGAGCCATGTGATCAGCACCATTAGACACAAGAGGTTTCTAGGCACAAGATTTCTGACTTTCAAATGTGAAGAGGAGAGCAGATGGGCTTCTTTTTATGTGTAAGTGTAATAGGATCACCGAGTGGCAGTATTATGGATGCGAAGTGCTATGTAGCAGTAACAAAATCAGACTGCTAACTGTAGAGAAAATAAATATTGAAGTGTACTACAGGAGAGATAAGACTAAGATTGTTAGTGAGATCAATTCTCTTCTCCAATATTCGTATTCAGTCCTCGTGACCTCAGTAGAGGACCTTTCATGCTTGTCTGGCTTTATTTTAGACAGATTTATTTTTTTTACCTGAGGAAACGTGGAATATATTCATGTAAAGATAGATTGCAATCATGTAAAATGCATTGCAATAACATTATTTATATTACAAAATCAACTCAGAAGTTCAGGGATGGAAACTTAACACTCGGTCTGAGAATTTATTTCATCTGCTTTCATGTTTAGCTTGTGAAGTGAATGAGTTAGAAGTTCAGTGTAAAAACATATGATTGTGTCATTAAAAGTTATAATGTATATTCCAATGAATAAATAAGGCATTAAGCAGTGCTTGAAAATAATAATTTTCTTGTTAGCAATATAAATGGTGTTCTGTTTAGTCATAGTACAGATGTTTGTGTCTTTTTATTTAAATTTCACCTAGAAGAGGTCATTTTATGTACCATATTGTCACGAACCAAATTTAAACCCAAAATATTTTGTTCTGTCTTCAGTGGCTTCAGCTACAGTGCTGACAAGCCAGTAGCAGGGTGAGGTTTATTCCCTAGGAGATTGCTGAAGTGCTGGTATCTTGTGATAGACGTACAAGGGAGAAGAGGCGGATTTAAGTTCCATCTTGTCCCCTGTGTTGAGAGATGACCTCTTCCTGCCCTGGAAGATGAGTGTTGGCTGCTGTAGCTGTGATCTGGAGTTGAAGGTGGTGGCTGGTTTTCTGACTGCTCTGTCTTTCTCTCTTTACCTGCAGTTTGAGGGAGCTACTGCTTTAGAACTGAAATAAGATGCTGGATCCTGGGGACACCAGCTCAGCTCTGTAATTTGTGGTGTTTTGTGCCTCTCTCTGTGCAGTTAGAGTTACAGAAGTTCCTGTTCTCTCTTGCCATCAGGTACATGGGATGCCACTGGTAGGTACTGGGTCTGGAAGTTGATAGGAACATTTCCTCTAGCCTCGCCTGGTTCACCTTGCCTAAATGAACCAATCAGCTCTTCAGCATCCCCATCCAAGGCTGTGAGGGAGTTGTAGGCTTGGGACATCACAATGCCCAGGGGTTCTAGGCAGGCTGCCAGTGTTTTTCCTGGAGGTACAGCTGAGAGGAGGTCAGATTTTGAATCCAGAGGCACCAAAGCAAGATACTTCCACAAAGGTGGGGATTTCTTCCTGGGAATAGTAAAGACCTGTGGAGTGCATTAGGCAGCTTAATATAGGATTTAATCATTTTACTTACTGACATTTCATCACTTCATCACTCATGTTTTTTAAAAAATGAATTCTGGCCTTTGAAGGAAGGCTTTTGATTGATGTGAATAAGGCCAAAAATGTGGCCTTGCATACTGTTACATGCGTACTGTCTTGTGGTACATACTCAGGAAAACAGTACTCTTGTAACCCTACAGGTAAAATTTTGTACCCTCAAAAGCCAGAATACAAAAAAGATAAAATGTATCCTTTCTCATTTGCATATGTATGTTGGCTGAGTTGTTTCCAGAAATTCAGAAGTCAGTGAAAGTTATATTTTTATAATCTTCTGCGAAACTCAGTCTATATTTGAAGAAAGTAAGATTTGAAAGATTGATTTCATGGGTGTAATTCACGAAGTTGAAAGTGAGCTAGGAACAATTTATCAGCTATCTTAGCTAACTGTCAACCAATTTTCAGCTTCTGAATATTTTAACTAGCAGGCTGTGTGCTTAGTTACTTTTTCATGCAATTTAATCATTGCTTTATTCTTAAATAGGAAATTAAGATTCTAGTTTTTAAATTGCTATGAACATAATTAAGTTTTGGAGTTTTTTCCCAGAGGATTAATACATATGAAATTCAGGTTTGAAATAGCAGATTAAAGTAGAGTTACTGTGTTATCCACAAATATAGTTACTACTTCAACAGAGTGCTGCTAATTATGCAGACTCGGAAAAGGTGACATGGCATTTAGAAAATAACTTAAGTATTTTTTCTGTGTTCTTAGAGGTTGCAACCTACAGGATAAAAAAGAGTTAGTTTTAAGGTACCTCTTGACTGATTAGACAGGCTCAATTCTATCTATATAAGGATTTTTTGAGTTGTATGAAGCCAAGAAGTCTGATTCATTCAGCAATTTTTGTCTTCTTATAAACCTATGCAAAATAATAAATAGATTCTCCTCATAATTTCAAGACACACAGCTCTCTGGCTATTTATAGGTAAGAAAAATTCTTTCAGAAAGGAAAACTTTTTAAGACTTTTTCGAGTATTTAAAAACAGGTAAATAGCAGAGAAAATGACACTGAAATCTGGTGAATGATTTTGCTTTAAAGCAATCATAGAGTTATGAAAAGAAGTGCAAAAATATTCTCTAAATATTAAAATTCAGAAATACCTTATTTGTTAGTTCCAAATGCATAATTTTAAATTTTTTTAATATTCAGAAGCAAGAGCAGTCATCTGGGAGATACTATTCAAAATTTTGGGGTGTTACCCTCTCTAGAAAATCCAAAGATTCTTTTTTCCTGTAGTATGCATTAGAAATTCCCAAACTGCACATTCTCAAAAGACATTTTAATAATTAACTAGCTAGTTAGTATTCAGAATAAGATGTCTGTTTAAAATTGTTGCCTTGTCTAGATTGTTTGCAACAGAATAGAAATGTATCTAAGATCTGTTTTCACGCTGCCAGTCTAATGTCTTCTAATGTGTGTGTATAGATGCCCATTGGCAGAATACACACAGAATAAGCATTCTAGGTTATCAACCCCCCTTTAAGATACTTAAATCTGTTTTATATCATGCCTACAAGTAAAATATGAATTTGCATTTTTTATTGAGATCACAGTTGGAAATTTGTGAAGCATTCCATTTAGCTGGTCCCTTTTAGTAGTATATCTTTCAGATTTGTTCATTTATTCTCTCGGTTATCTTACTGTAATTAAAAAAAAAAGCGAAACAAATCCATTCAAGGTCAACCCAAAAGCTGACTCCATCAGCTTTCCTATTCTCATGTTTTTCTTGTACTTTGTCTTACAGGGATCTTTTGTTGCAATTTGTTCATATGTTCTATATGGAAAGAATCCCCCAAAACACCTTTAAGATATCAGAGAATGGCTATGAGATATGCTGGGCACCTGCCCTGTCAGAACCCCCTCTGAACCATCAGATATGCTTAAATCACCTTAAAAAAACAGTGCCCTGTCCTCTACCACTTCTCTTTTTTGAGCTTTCATTCCGTGCGATTGTGTGTCTCGAAGAGGGTTGTTGTGCTGTGTAGGTGGGAGAGGGCCATGTATCATCCCATAGCACCTCTGGCACTTGAGGATTGTCTGATCTGTCAGAGGATCAGAGTGTGTCGAAAGAATGAAGTGTACAGATCCACTCAGACTCTCCCTCTGCTGTCATGAGCTGGTTGCTTGGCTACCGGCAGAAAGAGACGGTGATGGGGGGACAAAGTGTAAAACATGCTGTCTTTTTATACACACACACTCGGGCACAGAGGAGCAGTGGGAAAGGAACACCACTGCCAGTACGACATAGGCAACAGCAGTATTCAGTGTCAGCAGCCCAGGGGTCAAATGTTGCTGGATCCATGCTATATCACCAGTGGGTGGCAAGTTTTTATTACCTTATGTATGGTAAGCACTTACTCTGTCCCTGCAAAATGGCCAAAAGGGCAATACATTCCCTTTGAGATTAAATTAATGTTTCCAGGTTTCCAAACCATTAAGAGATTCTCCAGAACAGACAAATACTGTTTGAATAGTGTTTTATAAGAAAGACTCAAAGAAAAAAATAATTGCCTCTGAGAATATGTTGTACATTGAAACTTCAGCTTTATTTATTAACCATCTATCTTTTTGATTAAAAAATAATAATATTACATAAAGACAACAGTGTGAGCATATAGAACATGTGTATTTTGTGTTAAACAATGTCTTCTGGTCCACAGTAACAAAAAGAATATAAGACAGTTGCAGTGCAACAAATCAAACAGAATAAACAAATCTATACTGCACTTCATCTTACAGGACCTGTATCGCCCACTCTCTTCGGATGATATGGATTCAGTAGGAGACTCAGTGTAAAAGAGAAAATGGAACAATGTTTATGGTTTGTGATTTGATGAAGGTTTAACATTTTTAAAGAAAATAGCTGCTAATTTACAGTAATAGTGAATCGCACAAAAGAGTTTTGCATATTTAATATTAACAACATGGGGCCAAATTAATTCGTGTGTGTGGGGGTATTTTTTGGCTTTATCGCTGCATTTTAATGCAAGAATTTGTAATGAATGAGCCATTGAATATGTCCATCAAATCCAGAACAGCATTGTGCATACTTAAAGGCACAAAGATTGGATAAGGTGAATATAACGCACAAATACATAGTGGGCACATTTATGAATAGCACTATTTTTATCATCGAAGGTACTGATTATATGTTCTGTTTTTACCGTATCTTTCTTTATTCATTTTGATATGAACAGTTAATGGGTACTTTGCTTTTACCAACGAATAGGTAAAATGCAGAGAAGAAAAAATCTACCATATCAAACTGCTTGCACCACGCTGTCTGATCCCAACACGCCCATTTGAAACACCCTTAGTTTAATCTTTTTATCCGAATGAAAGGAAAGTGAAGAAATCCTGTGTGGTCACAGGACGAAAGCAATTCTTTCAAAGCAGTGTTCAAATTCTCTTCACTGCGTTGCCGTCTGATGTCTGTAAACAGAAGGGTGCTCGCAGGCATTATGAATGTTTTACCTGGCGAGAGCTGCTAATGCTGATCATCCATGTGTTGCAAGCAAATGGGGACAGATTTCTGACCGAGCAAATACGAGGGCCCACTGTCTAGCAGCGTCATCTGACATACATTTGATGACATCTTTTTGAAAAATGTATTTTACCTGAGAAAGTAGTTGATTATATTCACTTATGTTAAGAATGGGAACATCATTTTCTATTCCCTATAAGAAGACATTTTGTGCATTTTAAAAAGAAGGCCAAAAGAAATGGTGATACTGTAAATCATCCTCCTATTGACCTAATTTTTCTGTTTTCGCAGTATCTAGATGTGCTCTTTTTATACAGCATGAATATGCAAAACTCCTTTAGTGTTAAAGTAGGTCATGCATTAGAACCAGTTGCTTAACAAATATCTACTAATTTTTGTTTGTTTTCTGCTGCTTTATTGTGAGAATCTTAGTCTATTTAATTTACATAATAGCAATATTTCCCATCATACGTTGTATTAAAGTCCATAGTAGTGATTACACACTTTTGCAGACTTATACCTTTCCTTTAATTTTCTCAAATACTAATAATTTAAGAATTAGAAATCAGCGTGTTTCTGATTCTCAGCAAAAATCTATAGAGGTTATATTTTTGAGCTATTTAGTGATGATTTAATATATTTTGAAATCAGGAAAATTTACTTAATTGAAGAAAAGGTTTAGCTGCCACATGCCAACTTCTAAATGTAGTGAAATAATTCCTTTATACTGATTTGTCCATATAAAACTCAGCAAATGGAAATTGTTGGCACGTGATGTTATGGCTTTACTGTGTCAACATAATTTTCTTTACAGAGGATATTTGCAAAAGAAATAAAAGGGCAGCATAATGCAAAACTTACCTTCTCTTTTTCCAATATGTGGTTCCAGTATCACCTAGAGGGAAAGCCATTGGTCTGGCAGGTTTGCTGAAGCAGTCAGGTCATTCCCTTTTGAAATGCATGTTTTTCCATTCCTGCCTCAGACTTCAGTCTAAAACTTTTCCCAGCCATAAGAACAGTCCATTCCTCCCCCCATACCATAATGCATAGGCTGCCCAGTTCTACTGAAAAAGTTCACAGCTGTGAAGTTACTTGCATTTTCGGTTGTTATGAGGGAATGTCTTTGCAAAATGTATTACTTGATCCTGAGAAACGCATATTATATAAAGGTGCATTGGAATCAATTTCCAAAAATTCAGGCAACTAGACCAGATTGAGCAAAATGCTTACTGACATTTTAAAAATTGTTTTTTCCTCTAAAGAAAATAAATTCCAGGAATTTTATTTTCCCTCCCTTCTCCCATATAGGCTACTGCTGCTTTAGGCAGTTTATTAAGACTGTTCTGCACAGGGAGTACAGATTGCCAGCAAACCTGAATCCCACAGCTTTCCTTAGCTGTGGAAAAGAAAAATGGACCTTATATCAGTAATTGTTATCATAGTGAGTTCTCCATCAAGACTGTTTTAAAAAAGATTATGCTAGTCCATAACATTTAATCATTTCAACATATGACTTGTATTAAGGGGCTATTCAGGGGCAAGACATATCATTAATATTTCATTTTAGGAATGAAAGTCCCTTAGAGATTGAAAAGGTACACTGTTTATAGACTCTGAGATCCTTTTTTGTGTGGAATGTAATTCCCATTATACATGAGCAGAAATGAAATGTTTCTTTTGAGCAAGACCAGAAGGTTTCAGTTTATGGGTGGAACTGAAATTGTGTTCCTTGATGCTGTAATTCTGCTTGCAACAGCACAGGTTTTAGTTTGTTCCTAGATTTCATCAACTGCATTAAATAATAGAATAGCTTAAGCAACTTTATAGTGTTTGAACCTCTGAAAGTTCTCTGTATGCTGCATTATTTGTGCCTACTCCAAGGTGGTTATGATGTAGCTAAAGAGTCTTGTATAGATTGTGAAAGCTTTGCTTCCCTTTGAGCTTTATGAATACTTGTGATTATTTCCCTAATGCTTTCTGCAAGTTTGTTTCGTTTTGTTTTTTAAATCTCTTTTCTTCTTTTGTGCAACAAGCAGTTCACATGTGAAGCACAGAATGTGTATGTTTATATTTACACGCACATGCACACGTACATAGATTAATGGCTTTGGAACCCATGCGCTGTTACGTCACATTTGTGACTTTAAACAAATAAATGGGGAAAATGTTTTAACAGGAGGATGCTTGTCTGGTGGGATTCACTACAGCTCTGTTAAAGTTGGTGGAGCTGCACCAACCATTACTTGCTGAGCAGCTACCCCAAGGAATTCTGTACAGTTTTAAGAGACCACATCTATGAACAAGGGCTAATTTCAAACTGAAAACCAGAAGTTAGTGGCAAGCCCATCATTAACTCCAAGGTGGGAAGGATAGAACCTTACGCACAAATACATACACACAGACAAAACATTAATCCTAAACTGAAAATTGAAATTTGAATATTGGAAATGGTATTCTTTTGACATGTTCAGTCTTATGCCTTCTCTTCGATGGTGCTGTTCTGAAGTACATTAAGTCATGCAAAATTAGAAGTTCTTTTGTTGAAATAATAAAATCTTTAGCATTCATTATGCAATGTGAAAATTGCTTCTCAATTTGTAAAATAATTCAGAGACAGAACATTATATGTAATTATTTTTCTCTTCAGTTCATTTTCACAGGGCATATTTGGCTGAATAATAAAAATTCTGGGGTATTAATATTGAGGCTATAAATGTATATTACAAGAAAGGATATATAAACTTCCTACAAAACACCCGAGAAGAACAACTGGATTGAGATTTTGTGGAATAAAAATTGAGATAAGTAATTGTGTTTTCTTCCGCAGCTTCATAATTCTCACTGCTGTGTGAACTTTATATAGTGCATACATTACAAAAATGCACTCTGAATGTAAAATGAATTAACAATAATATAAAGAACCTCTGATCAATCCAAGTTTACTGTTTCTGTCAAAAATGTAGAGAAATTAACAGACAGAAAATCTTTATGGTGCTAAATTACCTCATCAATTGATGAATGCATAGATTAATGTTGTCTGTGCTTTTTTTAATATCCAGTTAATGGTATGCAACCAAATACAAGATCGGTTTTTATTTAATCTTCACTTTCAGCTCTATCTGCTAGTGACAAGAGCTTGTAACTATGAGTGCTGAAAAGTAACTTTGCAAAGCACAGACAGCAATACCTGTACATGCAGAGCAAAGCAATCAAGTGGTTGTCCCTCTCTTTGGAAATGAGTGTGCTTCCCCCAGGAAAGCCCTTCCATCTGGAAACCGGGGTCTGCCGAGCAGAGCTGGGGCTGCTCTGAGCTGTGCTTGCTGCCGTGACCATTTTGGCCGGCTCAGCTGGCCTGTCTCCAGCTGGCAGCTGCCCCCAGGCAGGCAGTGGGTCCGTGGGTGACACCTGAGCTGTGTCCGCGCAGGGCTGAGCGCGCGCTCGCGCTCCTGCGCGGTTCTGTGCCCCTGATGGCGCATGGTGGTTGTCCTCCCGTTCGCTCCAGTTAACCCTCAGCAGTGAAGTGTGAAGAAAGCTGTACTGTATTCAGCGTGTCCTTGTTGTCTGGTGTTATATGGGTAATTAGGTTGTGGTTTGCCCTGCAATACAGTGTTTTGGAATTTGGGCTCTAGTGAAAGAGGAGCTAACAATGTTTGTGTTAAGGCCTCTTCGTTTTCTTAGTTGCACTATGATATTGTAAATATTGGCACATTTACAACATAAGTTTAAGATTTTACAAAGTTATGCATACAATTATTTTTTTTAATGAAAAGTGCTTGGATATTTGCTTTTAAAAATATACCATTTTTTGTATTCATGTGATGCAGGAAACCAAAAAGAAAGCTGTTGATTTATCAACAAAACATGTAAACCTTGCAAAATAAATACCGATGAATGTTTTATTTCTTATAATCAGCTGATGAAAATCACCTTCATTTTTGTGCCATTGTTTCATCATACTGTATTGTACTTGTGTTTCATATTTGACCATGTCATCCTGGTTGCAATTTGTTATTTTGCTAGATTTAACATTAATGTAGATTCTTGTAAGTGATGTAATAAATATATATTAAAAATACATACTGTTCAGAGAATTTATTTTGGAAACATGATTAACAGGCTTTAATTCTTGCAGTTGGTGTTGCTTGCTCATTTTGGATCAACATTGTCCATCTAACCTTAGTGTAAGCATATGGGATTCATGCATCCTAATGGGTTACTTTACACAGCAGATGCATTCAGTGTCTTTTCTTTAGCAATAAACTCAGGGCTTTAGTGTGTAGATAGAAAAAATGCTTCAAGGAGGAATTTGGTTTGTAGTGGGTGTTGTGAAGACAATAAATATAACTGCCTGGAATTGCTTATGGGTAAATTTGTGTGCACATGATGGGCTAGATTTGAAGCCTGAAGTGGGGAATTAGTAGAATATCCAAAGCAAGGTGCCAACTCCCTACCAACAGCCTGAGCCCTAGCAGCACATCCCTTAAGACAAGTATTAGGGAAAATGTGCTTGTGAAAAGCTAATAGTACTGAAACACACCTGGTGTGTTTTAAAATAAGTACCTAATTTTGTGATACATTTTTCCACTCTTTAAAAATGCATATCCACATATCCGTAGCCTAGTTTTATTTCTTGTTTGTCAGGGATGGGGGAAGAGAGATGTTACAAATTCTGACATGTCATCTGCCAGCCTGCTGCTTCAGCTGATGTTCCTGGAGGAAACTGTGGGCTTGATAAAAGTTCTAGTTTTGAAATGCCCTTGGTTGCTGGTAAATAGTTCTGCCTAAAAAAGGTGTAGACACATGGAAAGGAAAAGAATATGAGTGAAATGGGGAACAGTAAGAAACAAAATAACTGAGGTTTCTGTCTCTACCAAGAAACAGTTAAAAATACCAAGAGAGCTTTTAAAATACAACTAAATAATTTAAAGTGAAGTGGTTATTTTGCTGTGCCCTTAATGAGGTGAAAGAAATAAGAAACTCCTTTAGGTTGGTAGCTTTTCAATTTTTATTCTGTGGTTGAGTAGAAAATTTTACCTGTGTGTAACTATAGACGAGGTAAAAGGAAACTTTCACATTGCATCACATGTAACTTTTTATGTTAACCTCAGTAAGGATACAGAAATGACAGTAATAACTTCCGATACCATAAATCTAATATTTTACTTTTTATATCATCAATCTTTTCTGAATTAAGTCAAAGGGTGAGTGAGCCTGGAGTGAATTATGGCTCAACTTTGGAAGCAGCTGTTAGGAACTAGTGGAGGTTAGATTTAAATTTATTGTTAAATACCATGTAGGAAACAATATTAGTCTTTCTGAATTGTCTTGTTACACAAATCAAATGAGTGTATAAGCATCCAATGCTGCAGCTTAGTTAGGAGATCTTAATAAAACAAAGTGCTTCAAGCTTGCAAATTTAACTTCAGTCTTTCAGCTCCATTCTGTTGCAAACTCTCCCATTTGTCACTCTATCCCTGATAATACACCAGATAATTGCTTGTGTCATTTGAACTTATCTCTTCTCCAAGCTGTGTAAATCCTGAATTGCATAAATGAACAGCCACAAAAAAATCATTTCCCTGTGTAGGGCCTCTCTCAAGTCAAGTGTCTAACAAAACAGGGCAGGACGTAGAATTGTGAATAAGTTTGTAAGCAGGTTTGCATACATTTTTTACTGTTCCTTTCCAGATGAAACACTTTATAAATAAATTTGAGTCTGATATGCCAGTTTAGTGCAGTGTCCAAACTGGAAAAAAATTGCATCATTTCTCTTTCAATAATTGAACTCCATTAGTTTCCATTCTTTCAGTATGAAGATTGTGGATTTCATGTTTCTTCATGAAGTAATTTTTTTGCCAACTCTGTACTGTTTACATGAAAGCTTTTTTTCCCTGTCTCAGCTGACTGGGCATAAAAATGTAAGGTTAAACAAAAGAAAATCAAAAACTTTTTTCACTGGATATAGTTGGGAGAGGGAACTTCGGTGTAACCCTTTACGTCTCTCTAAGTTGAATAATAAAAAAAATCAGTTTATCTTCTTCAAAGTTACATCAAAATGTATTACTTTATTGTTTTAAATCAGCTGTCCTCTGCTTTTGTTCTCTTGTACCATTTTGCTGTTCATTGACTCACTTATTTCTTGCCTAACATTGTTAAGTATTATGGGAATTTTTTGGTCTCCTTCAAAGTCTTTAAAAGCTAATACCTGTACTGGATGATTGTCTTTATTTTACCATTATTCATGAGCATCTTTATGCAAAGGAGCTGAGCCTGTCAGGAAGCCATGACAGCTACCTTGCAAAGGTTGTTTTATAACCAGACTGAACACTAGTATGGGCTCCAAAAGAGGTGAGCGTGGGGGCTAAATGCTTAGTTTTGGTTTTAAAGCTGTTTTTTCCTTACTGAGTTGAACTTCATCTTACACATATTACTGACATGCTTATCTTTTTGTATTTTTTTAAAGACTCTGTGGAGTTCTTTGGAGTGGGGACATTTTAGGAGGCATAATTTAAAGAAATTAATAATTCCCTTCTCCTCAGCCTCCTTCCTGAATTTACACTTTTTTAACTAATTTTAATTCTCACTTCATTAAGACAGTTTCTAAAAGAGTAGAGCTCTTCATGGGATCCAAACTTAGCATTACACCTGTGTGCTTTTCTGTTACTCACATTTCATCCAGATGCTTCCTTCGTACTGGAAAAATACAAAGGAATCTATTGTTGAGAGACGTTGTAGACTCCACATGTGCTAAGAAAGGTTTTGAGAGGTTTAGAAAATAGAATGCAGTGTTTGGAGTTTGAGATTCAGGAATCTGAATTGCACTAACAAACTTTCTAGTCATACTTGTTTAAGTCTCTTTTCATAATTGCTGGCACTAGTAGTCCACAAGAATAATTCCTGCTGTTTAGCTGGAATAGGATTTTAAGATTAATTTAGGACAAAGGTGAGTATCAGGAGAGAGGAGACATTACAGTAATTTTTATTTTGCTGCCTTTTTTTTTTTTTCATGAATTTAGCACAGTTTCCACTGAGATAAATCTATTTACCAAACAGTTGCGAAATAAATCTCCAGGTGAGACATGGCTGAAACTCTATAGTGGTAATGTTTCCATTCACATCAGTGAGGTGTGTGGTGTGCTGGCCATCTGTTATATAAACCTGAATAGGATCTGAAATCCTTACACCAAAGACCTGATTTTTTTTATGCTGTTGCTTTTATGAAGGTGTGCCATAAAACTGGCCATGTGCTGGCAACCTGTGCAAATGGACCCCTTTAAATCTGTGTGAAAGCGATGACATTCCAAGCACCTCAGCATCTCTTAAAATTAAACCAGCTAATTACATTAAAGTCTGTGTGTTGAAGATATTATACTCTTGCCAAGGGTTTGTTTTCCCCCTCCCCATCTGCAAGATCCCTGATGGGGTCCACATCTGTGAGAGCAACAGCGCGCGCGACAGACTGCCTCACGATTGGCAAGCCAACTGGAAGGAACGCTGAGACCCACAAGGATTGCTGGACCCGCAGGGCTCTCAGCTTGTGAGAACAGCCAGCTAATTAAAGGCTAAATAACTGAAATCTCTTTCTAGCCCAAGTAAAGATAAATAAATAAATGCCTGCGTGTTGTTGGAGAGGGCCGAATAAAGATGAAAATATTTGAGTCATGTTTATCGTTTATCCAATAACATCTCTTTAATTGTGAAAAGGGTGCTGCCAGCAGACTTGGTAAATATGTGCAAATGTCCACTTCCTGATTTATTTTCAATCTGTTCTTTTAATAGGAGGGGTTCAGCAAAGGTAATGAAGAGTTTGTTTTGATTTTTTTTTCAATAATTATTTAAAGTTTTATAAGTCTCAGTGTGTATTTTTAGCACATCTTCCTAGCTACTGCTTCCTTGTCACTAGCAAGTTCTGCCTCTGCCTCCGTGCCAATGCTTCGCAGGCTGATGTCACCAAAGGGGCTGTATGCTTTGTTGGCAGACTAGTGGTATGTTATATGCTACTAATGCATTATTTCAGTTGTTCTGTTAACAAATAACATTTTAACCTTCCCATCTTTAACAGTGCCAATAAAAAAAGAAGTAGAGCCACTTAAA
The DNA here is from genome assembly GCF_028769735.1 of Zonotrichia leucophrys gambelii. Taxonomy (NCBI): domain Eukaryota; kingdom Metazoa; phylum Chordata; class Aves; order Passeriformes; family Passerellidae; genus Zonotrichia; species Zonotrichia leucophrys. Next base: position 66,903,860 of record NC_088169.1, read on the forward strand.
ACATCAGTATGAAGTAAATTTTTTCCTTTAAAATTTTAAACTTTCTGTAGGCCACGTTTTTTCTCAGTCTATTAGACTAAACCTAGGTTAAATTCATATTTAAGGAGTTTGCCCAAGACATATTTAGGAGTCAATTTAATTTCACTCATGTGTAGACCATTAAGATTATTTGTATTTAAATTGGAGTGCTTGCTAAAATGCTTTGTTTAAATGAGCCTTTGAAGATATCTAGTTTTGGAAGGACTGAGCAATTGCATTTCTCAGCTAAGCCTTAGTTCAAGGTCCTTGAAAAATTCAGTCCTCAAATAAAAATTTGAATGTCTCTAGGCACCCATTCTGAGAAGATGTGGCCGCTGAGTTAGGTCTTGATTTTCACATGTGCTGTTCTCACAGATGAGAGCAATGACTACAAGACTCTAAAGAAGTCGCCAGGATGCTAAAGGAAGCTGCAGTGCTATGCAGTCAGCAGCCTTGACCTGACATCTACTTAAAAGTGTAATCTCACTATTTAAAGTGCAAAAAAGTGAAAAAAATGTAGCTGTTAGATAATCTCTTGAAAATCTAACACTAAACCTTTTTGTGATTGTACTCCTTAAATGTTGTAATTATTCATTCCTGATCATAGAAGTAATAAATATTAATCATGTTTAAATTGTAATTCCTTACAGAAAATAGTGTGAGAGGGAAAATTAGTAAGAAATTGTATGTCTGTTCTAGGAAAACAAACAAACACAGCAGAATGAGTAGAGAGAACATGTTTTTCTGCTTATTTTACAAGCAGGACTGTAAAGGAAACAATTCTCTCATTACATGTGTATAAAAATAGGCTTTGTGACTGACTTCTCCAGGCATGAGAACTCCTAGCTTTTCCCCGTTACCTTGATCCACATCTGCTCATTTGTTCAAAAATGAACCAGAGGTAAGTTTTTATTGGGATGTCACACAGAGTTTAGTACAGGAATGGAACATATATAAACATGTCCTGACCATGAAACAAGAGCAGCAGTATCTTAGAAAACTGCATAAAATCACTCAGTGCTGACTTCTGTTGTCAAGAGGCAACAAAAACAGTCCAAAAACTGATTAATGCATTCATCAATTCTGGTCAAAGCTCAGAAGAAATACTTGCCTGGATGAAAAGAGGGAGCTGGGGTTGATTAAAGGAAACAAGGGCAAAGAATCTCATGGTAAATGGGATGTGCAAACTCTTAGGATTCTTTAGTGAAAAATAGGCCAAGTTCAGACTTTGTCTAAGTCATCTGACCTTTGTTGTTGGAGAAATTAAAAGTTATTCTGTTCAAATGAACTCAGCATACTGGCCAGATTTTAAGTCTTCTGACTGTGTTTTCCCTGGCTTGGTACTCAGCAAATATCCAAACTGCTGGAACTTCAGTTACTCTTCCTCCAGTCATGAACTGTGTTCTGCAGTGTCAGGCAAAAGAAATAATTCCAAAATAGTTGTATTTAATTTGTAAAGTGGATTGGCACCATGATTGTGGGCATCTAAATACCTTGCAGACACTGATCGAAGGAAGTGATAGTGTTAGTTACATGAAGTACAGCCTGCAATCTATGTATTATATAGACTGAAGAAGATAATGAAATACCGCAGCACTTTCAGCATGTGAATGATGTGAACCCAAGTTTTAGTTTTGCAAATCCTCTGAATATTTTTCACTTAAGTTGTAATCGGAGGACTGGAGGAAGTGCTTAGTTTGGCTTTAAGTTTGAAGGGGCACCATTATATTTTTAGCTTCTTCTGGATTCCTCTGAAGATAGGAAATCCTGAAGATGAGGTATAATTGTTTTGCACCATAAGATAAAAGTTTTGGGTGAAATCCAGTCCATCTCAAATGTCTGTGTAGCTTCATCCACCTAGATGCATGATGAAGCAGTTTTCCTAAAGTCTGTAGGTTGAAGGATGAAGCAGTTTTCCTAAAGTCTGATAGATGTTGATAGGTGCTTTGGAAGGCTTCCCTGGTGAGATCCTGCCTCCTACACTTCTGGCATCCAAGGTGGGTGGCTACAAGTTTCCTTTGAGGGGCCACAGAGACACCACCCTCCCCCATTAGCGGTACAGACGGGACAAAAACTTGAAATGGAGCAGAACAGATTCACCGCCTCAAGTGAGCCACCCCCAGTCAAATGCTCCTATGAAGCAGCAACCATTATTCACCCTGACATTTTATTTTGTCCATACACTGCCATAATGATTTCTCCCTTTTAGAATAAAACTGGGGAAGATTTCAACTGAGGGAGGTTTGTAAAATTGAGGAATTCTGCCCATAACACAGCCAGCTAAAGCCTGAGGTTCCTCTAGTGCCTGCTGAGTTAACAAGGTCTCTAAGAACACGGTCTCCAGCCTGCAGAGGGCATACAGCTCCTCAGTTTTCCCTGCCAGAATGTGTGTGGAATAGGGAGAAGCTGTTGGAGCATACATCAAAGTATTCTTGCAGGCACATTGCTTCACTTGGTGGATCAAGGATCTCTCCAGTAATGTGAGGTTACCAAAAGTGTAATTTCAGTGGATGAAATTGGACTCTTCCCAAGCGTCCACATATCCATCCAGCAAAGTAAATACATACTTTACATGGGGAACACTGAAGCCTCTCCAGGACATGTGTCCAGCAGGAACGTGCTGTGGGTACTCGTACTTCTTAAAATTCATCTGTTTTCATTTGTGTCTCCATTTCCAGAGCTCCCAACACAGTGGCTCCTCTACCTCATTAGCATCCACCAAAGTTTGCAGCTCTATGGATGAAAATGATGGCCCTGCAGAAGGTAACATTTGGAGCTGACATTTCAAAGCAGTCAGTGTAGTGATAACAGCAGCTGTGTAGGAAGTGAGTCATTCTTCCTGCCAGAGAAGGTGGGAGCATTGCAGGCTGGATGATTTTCTGTGAGGAACCTCCTCAGCCTTAGCAAACCAGTTAGGTTCGCTCTGGATCAGAGTTGATCTGGACATCACCCTTCAGAGATATTTTTATTGCGGAACACTTGAGCTTTTATTTCTGCAAGCAACACAGTGCTGACTGGTTTGTTTCGGTATTTTTGTCTCATCTGCCACAGTACTAAAGAACACACTGCAGTCCTGGGTCTTTACTCAGAAATGGATAGTCCTACTCCCTGCTAAGGCTTTGAGCAAGTTGGCTAAGGGACCAGATCTGCTGGAGCACTGCTGGCTCACATACACATCTATGTACGTGTGTGTGTATCTGTGCTCCTGTTGGAGAATAACTCTTCATGCTGTCTGTGCATTCAGACAAACCCCAGCCTCCTTGTGTCCTAGCATTCCTAGCATTCACTTTTAATTCTCAACTGGAACAAAGGACAGAGTAATACACAGTTAAATGCACTGTCTTAAAGAGCGTAAACACAAATCACATTTCTGAGAGGCTATTTTTTTTACATTACAATATTTATATAGTAGTTTGTATCAGCTGCAGTTTACAGTGAGCTTTTAGAGGCATGTTAGTTATTTGTAACACTATTTCAAATACTTTTAAAACTAGTAGTACAGGAATGAGCATTAAAACACTACAAGCTTCTCCTATGCTTAGACACTGTGTAATGCAATTTTACCTAAACATCTGGTACCCAGGTTGCATGCGAGGTAGTATTATTGAGAACATTTGTTTAAAAACTAAATATTTGATATTGGGGGATGGGGAGAACTAGCACTTAGCACATGAGGAGTTTTATGGATGTCTCAGTTTACAGGATGTAATAAAATAAGTGCTTGAGTGTTGGACTTCTTTGGTACATATATTTAATCATGCTGTGTCAAGGAGTTCCAGCCCTTTTTGGAGGCTGGTCTGCGCTTGTGCAGATCACAGAGGCCTTTTCGTAATTAAAGAAATAAAATTTTGGTTATGTCTTGGGGGCATATTGCAATGGCAACTATATAACACTCAAATGGTGGTATGTTTGAGCCCCCAGAAGTCTTATTTTTCATTATTGTATCTGCATGAAACTTGTTGAGTATATACAATGTCAGCAGCATGGTTTCACTGTACAGTAAGTGAGACACTGACTGAATGGTTTCCAGGCTCCTAAACCATGGACTTAAAATGCATGTTATGTGCAACATCTGTGTTTCCTTCACTAACAATAAAAATGTACTAATGATTCTTTCAGAAGTGTTGGAGGAAGGTTTCCAGGTTCCAGCATCCATAGCAGAGCGATATAAAGTTGGAAGGACTATAGGAGACGGAAATTTTGCTATTGTGAAGGAGTGTATAGAAAGGTGAGGAGGATAATACACTTATTGCTCTAAAAAATAATTATTAATGTCATGCTTTTTCCAGATCGTATCTTTACTTGTAGAATACAGAAATGTAATAAGGTAATGTCTCAATTCCAGATGGAAAAACTAATGTCCTCAAATTTAAAAAAAGAGTGAGTTCAAGGGGCAATCTATGAATTTTATTCTTTGTGGGGTATATATGTGTTTTTTCTGCTACACGCCACATGATGTTACCAGTTCCTTGTGTTAAATCTCTCTTGTTGCACTGAAATAACATCTTTTCTTGCAGTATATTCTTGCAATGCTGCTTTTACATTAGACCAGTGGAACATTTCCCATATAGCAGCACTCTGTAAAGATGTCAGGAAGTTCTCTGTTTGGGGTGTAGTGGTAATAGTCAGCACAAAGACGTAATTTTGGATCAATCTACTCTGCCATCTGACACTGAGGTGTAGTCTCTTTGTTATTTATTTTTAATTTAATGGAGACCTAACTCCTGCTTGCCTGCTTTGTGCCATTATATTTGCTTTTCCAACTTTATGAGCCTCACTGCAGACACCAAAATGTAACTTCTTCAGTGACCTTTACTGTTAAGAGGTGAAAACAGTCTTTAATTTTAGACATCTACTCCAGATTGGAGAAGTCACAAGTCACCTCAGTTGTCAGTGTTGCTGAAAATGTCCAGGTTGACATCTTCATGTGTCTGTTTCTAAATCTGTTCAGGCTTGAACCTGCTCTACCCAACCTTAGAAGTGTAAAAAATATGGAACCAAGGAGGAATGCTCTAAGCAGAACTGTGGTTGCCTTTTACTGGTATTGTTAAAAATAAGAGACTATGGGATATAAAAGACAGAAGGTATTTCACCTATATGTGAAACAACTGTAGGATTGCTCATGTTAGTAGCAGTGCAGACCAACAAAAAACTGCCAGAGCTGGAGGTGTCCAAAAGAGAGAACAATAGAGATGTCAAGGTTTGAGAATGAAATTTCATCAGTTAAGTTTTCTATCCCCTATTACCATATCCTGGAGAGGAGACTCTTACAGAGGACTATAACTTCACCTTTGGGCTCAAAGAAAAAACTTCTCTTTAGCCTGTAAGAATATGATATAAACCCTGGAGAGTGAGATTAAATCTCCTGACAGACAATGATAAATTAGCTTGGCTGGTTTTAAACCAGTCCCCTTGGAAAAATGCGGGTCCACCTCTGCATCCAAAAGTGCAACTTGGAGATCATGAAGACAGCTGTTGGGGAAAAGGGTGAGAGTAGATTTTGTATCAGCTGACAGTGTGCTTGTGGAACTTGGCCAAAGTTCTGGTGAGGCCTTTAGTGTTTTGCCAGAGAGAGTTCTTGGTGGAGCTGGTCATCCAGAGGGCAGGAGCTGTTCAGATCAAACTTCTGGAGCATTAAACTGTATGGAAACCTAAAGGAAGGAAAGCAAAACAATGTGAAAGAAAGGAAGCACTGAAATACCCTATGGAGGGACATGACTAATGAAAGAAATGGGTGAAAACACCCATTTTCACCCAAACTCTCTTACTAAGAAAAGAGAAAAAGGCACCTTAAGGTAAAGTGAATAGTGACTGGGAAAAACCAATTAGAAGGTAAAATAATGAGAAGTTGTGGTTTTAATAAACTCATTCAGCTGAAAATGCAATTTGTGCTGCTCAGAGACAGTACAAATGTGCTAGTGTGCATGTCACAATTATTTCCCAAACGGAGAGAAAACACATGAACAAAATTAAATGTAGGTCCCATCACACCTAAAAATAATGCTGATTACAATATCCTGGAGAGTTTGAATGAAAATTGTTTCCTGTCCTCTTGTCTCTCCCACTGGTCCCAGCAGTATCCAGTAACATGGTGTGTCTAATGTACTCAAATAGCATTTTTACCCAGGTATTCCCAGATATATAGTCTTGTGGTCTCTGAGCTATACCATTCCATACATCCCATTTCTATCAGAGAGCTACTACTTTGAGAGATCTTGAAAATTGAAGTGGAATTGTTTCTGTTAGGATACTTCTAAAGCAGTACATCCTTGCCATCACAGGTGTGGAAGGAGAAATTAAAGACTCGGAGGGTAAATTATACCAGTACCTGTGAAACACCTTCAAAAATACTCTTTTCAGTCTTTTTTTAAGCATCTTTAACCACCTCACTTCAAAGTCTGATATGTCCATCATTTGCAGCGCCAGAATTAATGGGGTGATACTTGGGACAGAGAACTTTTCCATTTCCTTGTGAAGTATAATTCCTGTGTGCATTACACTTCAAAGGAATAGCACCATAAGGTGTTAAACAAGTAGGAATGGTTCTTGCTACACAAATTCACTGGTCACATGAATACTGCTTCTCCATTGCTGTGAGATCAGTCTGTGAGTACTTCAATACATTCACAGGAGTTTTCTTCTGACAATGAACAGTCTAAACAGAAACCAAAAACCATCTCCAAAATTTTCACATTTGAACTTCTAAATCCCATTCTGAGCATCTGTAAATGTGCAGGGACACACTCTTAAATACATTTAATGCATGCAAAAATGCAACAAAGATAGATTTTTGTCTCCAGTGCAGTCTAAATCTCCGTGAAGTTTGCAACAGTTTAAAGAGCCAGGGAACATGGCACCAAGCCCTGTTATGAGCTAGAAGTCTAATTCTGTGGTAGTGCAGTGGGTCCAGACTCCAGTCCAGCCACAACATGTTGCCTTCTTTTTGTGGTCCCTTTTTATTGTTTAGGTGAGAGGTGAGATGCCTGTTTCATGGTGACTTTCTGACATGGCCATGCATATTTTTTGGTGGCGTGTAAATTGCTGTGCTGCTGACAGGCCGCGGTTCTGCAGCTTTTCAGGGGAAAGGATTTACATTATCTTAGCTTTAATTTTCTTTTTACCAAAACAAAGAGCAGTCAGAGTTGTCATCTGCTTGTTACATATCTGCTCCATCGTATGCACAATTTGTCCTGTGGTGTTTTTATATGTGTTCATTTTTAACTTTCAGATACTTTCAAATGCTGACATTTCCTCACTAGCTCAGATTTCCCAGTGTCTTGGAGGACATGGAGTCTCCCATGGCCAACAAAAACCATCAATTTCCTTTCTCATGACAGAAAGGAAGCATTCCTAGGGCAACCAAGCAGCTTGAAAGAGACTGCTATTGAAAGAGGCTATATTTTGTCTGAGTTTGAACCCCAGATATCTTAATTTCTAATATTTCTTGTTCAACCTCTTCCTTCTAGTCCCAAAAATAGTGTCCAAATCTCTTCCTGTCCCTCACTGAGCTTGGACTGTAGCCACTGAAGGGCAGCACTGGAGAGGGGCACCCCACATGGAGTGCAGCCCATTTTGGGGGCCTGTAGCACTAAACCCCTGTGTGAGAGAGTACAGATAGGAGAAGTTTTTATTTGTGTAAATCTTGAACAGATATGCTGTAATTTTTCCCCCAAGTCATAAACTTTCTTATCTTGTGTGACTTCTTTTAATTAATGTCATAATAGAGGCAGTTTTAGCTCTTTGCCAGGGAACATAAACAGAATGAATATTTTGGTGGTATTTTTGCTTTTTACTGAATTATCCATTTTTCCTTAAATTGAAAATTAGTGGTACATCATTGCCAGATGAGTCCTCGATGTTTTAATATGGAAATGAAAATGCTCAGTTGTTTTCCAGATACAGTGTTTTCAGTGTATTTCTCCCTTTGCATGTCCCGTTTGACAGACTGAGCACACTTTTAGACACATTAATATCTCTGTTGAACATACTCTGTATCAGTTTAATGTATCAGTTTAACTACTGTCTTTTGTGAAATGAGGAATGAAAAAAATGACCCTGTATTGAAAGGTTATTTTTTTTCCTAATTTTTAACCAAACATGCCTAAAGGCAATGTAATAGACATTTGTAACCTGTATAGGTTCATATTACAAAATGAAAATATTTCAGTAAGATCTTTTTCTTAAATTATCCCTTTTCCATTTTATCTTATAAGGAAACTGGGGCTTGTAGGCAGAACTTCTTGTTTTCATTCTTACAGCCGCCTTTTGGTTTTATTAACTTACTTAAAAAGTGGAAGTTGATACCGTTAACTTGTCTACAAGCTAATTTGTCTATGTTAGTATTCTAGATAATAGATAACTACATACATGTAGTAGTGATAAATACTATAGCACTTCAAAACAACACGGAAGTTAAAAGGAAATGTGTTTTCATCCTGAACTAATTTCTTTTACTGCCTCCAGAATCTTCCACATTCTGCCTAAAAGCCAACCTATTTAACTCTGCTAAATATCCTATAATTACTGAATACATTAAAATTATTCCAAGGACTGACCTTTTTATCATAGCAGTTGTGACTGCAGATATGCAAAGAAATGACTTTTCATTTTAAGTAAAAAGTAAGTAAGTATTTTCTGTGGACTGTATTTTTTGTAGGAGAGAAAACAAATATTCTTCATTTATTCTTTGTTTATAACTTCTTTGTTTTGCAAACATTTGAACCTGTGGACACCACATGGTATTTTTACATAAAAATGACAAAGTAATAACAATTTTCATTTAAAAATGGAAGAAAAAGTCAAGCATTTTTTTTATTTTGAAAACACAGAAATGCTCTCATCTTAAAGCAAAAAAGTTATGTTTTTTTCTCAGGCATGCGTATTTAATAACTTTGGCTCAATTTCACAACACTTGTCAAATCTAACTTTGTTTCTTTAAAAAAAAAAGAATATACTGCCAGAACTCTTCATTACACTTATTATACTCATATAACACATATAAACTCAACTGAGAAAAATATTCAATGCAATTGACCATACAATTTTTTTCTCTTTCCTCAGATCAACTGGTAGAGAATATGCTCTGAAAATAATCAAGAAAAGTAAATGTAGAGGAAAAGTAAGTACAAAAAAAATATGAGACCAAAAGATTTTTTCAAGAAATTTTTTGTGAGAGGTTATTTTGAGAAGCTGTTGGCATTTGTGTCCTTCCTGACAAGTGTTAGAATCTCTTTGGTTGAAGTATTTGCCTTCCCTCTGGAGACTCTTGGAGTTCCAAGAGAAAAAGCAGTCATGCGCTGTTCTAGACCTGTGTGATGAATATCCAGTGTTTTCTTTTATCCATGTAATTATGTCCTCTAATTTTCATAATTTCAGGTGTTATAGAAAGCAGAAAATAATACAAATAATTATAAGAAAACTGGTCATTGTCTGTAAGGCATAGGTTAATTAAATTGATGTCAATTTTGCACCAAGTTACTGTTAGCTTTTAAAATCAGTAACAAAAGGTTCTGTGAGAAGAGGCAAGCATGTTGTTAAATCTAAAGATTCTGCATCAGAGAAAATTTAAAAAGCTTTCATTTTTCTCTGCACCAGAAGCACATCTTTTCTTCCATTTCTTTTAATGCGTTCCGCTCTCTCTTCTTTCAGTTACCACACTGATGTTTCTAAACGTGTTCCTTCTCTGTTGCTGGAGGCAACATCTGTTAGTTTTTTCAAAAACCCCAGAGAATCTGTGCAGCTCCCAATTCTCTCTGCTTTTTCCACTGTGAATTTTTTTCCCACTAACCCATATTCATTGAAGACTTTTTTGTGTGTCAGGAACACATGATCCAGAATGAGGTATCTATTTTAAGACGAGTCAAGCATCCCAATATTGTACTTCTGATCGAGGAGATGGACATGCCAACTGAGTTGTACCTTGTCATGGAACTTGTAAAGGTGAGTGTTTTGGAGTCAAGCTGCTTATTGAATCAACCATATTGAAAAATTCCATTCCTATTTAGCCATACTAAAAAACATGGGATCACAGAATAATGCAGAGAGGAAGAGATCTCTGAAAGTGGTCTAGCATCCTACTGAAAGATGTATAACCCACTGTCAGATTTTTTTAAATCAGCTTTCAAATATTTCAAATATTTGTCTAACTTCCCATAAGCCACACTTGGAAATGCTCTGTTGACTGTATACCACCAATTTTGTTTGCTTCCTCAAGAGAAAACTCGTTAAAAATTTATAATCTGCCTTGAGGTGAATTGAAAATATACCCAGTCCAAATAGCCATAAATACCAGCCTTCAAAATACAAAAAGGTGAAAGGGTTTCATTAGTTTTTATTAATTTACATTAAATCTAAACAATATTTAATATATTTTTTCTCTATTGATTTATATTAACACAGTGTCAAACTTGCCTCCCCAACAGCAAACTAAATTTAAGTGGAAGAAAGGGGAAAGTGAAAAAGAAAAGCCTGCTGTTAAAAACATGGTTCTAGTCTAAAAAGTATTTTTGTGAATGCAGTGGTTTATATTTTGGATGATATTTCTTCACAGTGACTTAGAGAAAGCGTTTTTTGGCAATCAGGATTGTTCTGCTTTGCTCTGGTGTCGGTGGAGATTAGAAAGTGCTCCTAATGTCCCTACTACACCTCACTGAGATATTAAATAGGGCAATCCCAGGTCCAGGGGTTTCTTAAATACCCTTTCATTCTCTGGGCCAGAGTACAAGAGCAAGTAGAATGACAAGGTTTTTTGGCTTGTTCCATTATCCCCCATGTTCTGTGGCAGAACCAGTGACACAAGCCATGTTCCCAGTCCAAAGCTGGAAGGCTCTGTGTGCCACATGGGTGGATGCCCACAGATTTTCCCTGTCCTCGTGACAGTCTGAGAAAGTCTTGTCCTCGTAAGTCTGTGCCTGACAGATGCTCTTTTGGATTGAGTAGTGCTGTGGAGCTTATGGTTCCCCTAACCCCACTGTCCATCACCTCCAAGCTCTGAGAAAGCACATTAGGAGATGCTGGTACTAAGGAGCTGACATATTTTCTCTGATGAAAAAGTTAAATCCCAAGATGAAAAAAAATACTGGCAATCTTCCATGCCATCAATCCCTTTGTGTTACCAGTCCCAGAATAATTTCCCCACTCCTTTGACAATCTCAGCCCTCTCTTACTGTTAAGCATGCAATGTGAAATAGCACAGCTTGAGATCAGATACCATTAGCCATCTAGCACTATTTTAATCATAATTACTGCTCTAATTTATTCTATTCTATTGCAAGTGAGCTCACTATGAGATCCATGCTACTGTCGGTTTTCCTCAGTGTCTGCAAGAGCTTGTTCAAAGGTACCTTAGTCCCCTTACACAGCACTGTAATCACATGTAGCCACAGCTTTTAGCCTGCATTGACAAATCCTTCATCTTGGCCCCATGAGGTGTGCTAAGAACTAAAAGCTGTGCCTTGTCTAACCTGCCAAGATGTAAGCACAGAGCTGGTTTTATGGGTGAAACCTGCTGTGCAATTCATGACTGAAAAATGTGTAAACTCTAGTGTCCAATGGATTTTTAATTGAAGTCATACTCAGCTAAATGAGAGAGGAGGGGACAGAAAACTCTTAGAAAATAATTTAGAAAATAAGCCTTAAAGATGTATATTAAAAAAACATGCATTTTGTTCACTTTCTGGAGAAATCTGGATTTTTGTGCTCCTTCTTCTTTACTCTTAAAGATTGCTGTACATATTCTTTTTACCTGAATTATGGAAGGGCACTATAGGAATCTCTGTACTTCTCATATCCTAGAGAGCACTGTTCTAATAGTCTTTACTTTTATGTAGAATAATAGAAGAAATGTAGAAGAAATAACCTTATTCAGGGAAGTCAACTTTGTTTCTCTGATACGAACATCTATTCCTTAATATATAGTTGGAAGAAAAGCCTCGTTGCACTCTCTGGGTATTAGGGAAGGCATTTCTGGAGAGACATTAATTGTTAATTCACCAGTTGCTGACTGTTACCATTTCACAGTGCGCACTGTTATAATTGACTAACCATCTGTTATTGACTGACTTTTGAAGACCTGACGTTAAATCAAACTCACAGACAGGAAAGAGAGGCAAGGAGGAAAGGCTTGATAGTGCAGAGCCCGGTTTCAGTTAATACCACCCTGCATTAATTGGCAGTAACATGTTTGACATAAGTGACTGCTGCAAATCCCGCCCTCACCTCATGGCAGATAGGCAACTCATTGCTTTGTAACGTGTAACAAAAAGCACTTCATAAATACAAATATAAACACATTGCAAGTGGTGCTTGTAAAAGGAAGCAAAGACCTGGTTTCTGGCACATTGCCTTTTTATACAGCGAAACAAAATTGTTATTCAAGCCTAACAGGGGTTTGGCCAATTTAAGAAGCAAGATTTATTGCTGAGTTTCCTTTACTGCTCCAGGATATGATTTCACTTTTGCAGAAGAAAAAGAGAGATCATATCATTTACATAACAAGGTAATAAATAAATAATTGGTTACTGTAATTCCAAGTACACTTCCTCATGTGCACAGATGATAAAAACTGCATTCAGATGTTGCTGGTCCTGTTTCACTCCAGAACAGGGGATTTAAGACTGAAATGTCATCCTGAACTCACCCCTGGTGCCTGAATAAATGATAGTGACCTGCTGTGTGAATCGGCTTAGCAGAACCTTGCAGGTTAAAGTGCTCTTTGGGGAGAGGAAAGTCTGAAAGCAATTCTGCCTGATATAGCTGTCAGCTCTTTCTAAGAGCTGTTAACTCTTTCCAGGATATCACCTCTCCTTTAACTGCAGAGAATCCCACAGACTAAATATATGCTCTCTTTTCTTAGCAGGATACCTGGTAAGAAACTTTACCGACTACAGCAGATGCTTAAATGGAGAAAATTATTCTGTTTCAGATTGGCTTTACTGTTAAATTGCTCTTCAGCCTCTATATTTTTCTAAGTTTAAGTTTCTCTTGTGCATGAACATTTGGTCCTTTTCTTCTGACTTCAAGCCAAAATTTTTCCTTCTTCTTTTTAAGGCTCAGCTTCTTTCATTCTTGCTCCTCATAGCTCAGACTGTTTTCTTTATTTGGAGGCAGATGCTTTGCCGATGTTATTGACACTTCTTCTGAGCATCTGGAACATATTAGATAAGGCCAAAGATCTGTCTAATCCACTGCCTCATGTTAAAAACCAGCTGGTACAGGGGTTTCACAGGAAGGAGCTTAGGGAAGATAGATTATTTATCTCACATACTTTGCCACATGCTGATATCTAATACTTAGGGATCAGATAATGCCATGAAGTACATGGTATTGTACTTTTGCCAAATATTTGGCCTCTTTCTCTCTAATCCTCTACCTGGTTTAGCTTGGCCTTTTGTTCTTCCTTTTCCTTGACGCTATGTGTCTTGATGTGTCTTGAACAGTCACTAGCCAGGGCAAGAAATTTGATGTGGTCCAGATTTGACAACTTTTGGCTGTAAGCAATTTCCAAAGAGCTGGGATTTTGTATCTACAATGGGAATAAACCTGCCCTGGCATACTTCAACTGCACCTCAACAATGCAAAAAATTTTAATAGATAGTTTGTTTTTTATAGCAAGGAAAGTATGTTTTACCAGGTTTGAGCCTTTGGTGGTTCCCTTTTCCTACTCCTTTCTCTGTAACCATGATTCCTGGAAAAATTTTTTTTCTTTCCCCTCCCTCCTCCTTTCTCTGGAAAGTGGAAAAAGTGTTTACACTGGAGTTGAGCCCTTAAAAAAGAACAGAAAATATCTTGAAGCTGTTGATAAGACTATGAGAGCTGGTAAAGCTGGGACCCCTCTGTTGCCTTCAGAAAATACCTAGTTTTTCTTTTAAATACAGTTCTCTATGATTTTTTCTTGATGTTTTGACAGTAGCAGGGAATTTTTGCATTGCTTTTGCAGAGTTATCTTTTTTTTTCTTTTTTTTTTTGTTCTTGTTGGATTGTGTTTTCTTTGTGATGCTCCTTTGACTTTGGCCAAAGGCTCAATACCTCTGAGTAGAATCTCCCAAAAGATCACTGTTTTTAATTCCAATCTGTCAAACTCCCTTTTTAATCTCATCTTTAAAATTACTCTTCCATCTTTGTCCAAGCACTTCCACATTCCCTCTCCCCACTTGCCAGCTCACCTCTGGAAATATAGTCATGGCTGCCCCAGACACTGGGGAAGATCATTTCAACTTTGAGGACTTCCACTTAGTTTTCCTTGTTTTCTTCTTTCCTTCATTCTCTCTTGTTTTCTTGCTTTGCTTTTACTGGCAGCAGCTTTTAGCTGAATTAGCATGATGAGCTGAGAATGGCACAAGCAGCCACCTGTGTCTACCAGTGTGATTGCCTGACATACATGCTATAAAGTTCTTCAATATTAACTGCAAGAGGCATCACACTACCAAAAAAATCACGTCTTGTGTAGAGAAAGTGGCTTCTAAAATCCATGTTTGCAAAGCTTTATGAGATGGAAACAGACTTTTAAAATACGATAGCGGGGAGAATAGGTAACTTTGAGTTCTGAGTTTTACTCAGAGTTCCTTCATCTTTCTGGGATCCGGTTAGGCATTGGGCAAATTTTGTTGTCAATCTGTTTGTGATTATTATAAAGAGTGCCAAGGGTTGGTAGATGCCATTGTGATAGACAAGTATATATATACTCTTGCCAGACGTTTGTAGCAGGCTCTGAACAACCAACAACATTCAGGTTGGCAAGTGCTGGACATGTTACAGAAGCAGCAGCAGGTGGGAATGGTTTGCAGTAGAAACTCCAGCTTCTTGGCTGACCACCTTAGCCATGACCAATGGTTTTGAGTTATTGGTCTGTTTACCTGCCATTATGGGAGTTGTTATCACAGTACCCATAGTTTATAGCTGCAAGGAAACTGTGCTGCTCCCTTCCCCTCCTCCTCCTCTAAAAATGTTCCTTGATCTTCCTAAATTTTTCAGTCATTTCACAAGCAATGTTGCTCATATCCTATGGTAATTTTGCTCCAGGGAGGAGATCTTTTTGATGCTATTACTTCCACCAACAAGTACACAGAGCGGGATGCCAGTGGGATGCTCTACAATCTGGCCAGTGCCATCAAATACCTTCACAGCCTGAACATTGTCCACAGGGATATCAAGCCGGAGAATCTACTGGTAAGTGGAGATTCATTTTTCAGTATGACTGATAACTCCGGAGTGTGTGAGAAAAGGTCTGCATTCCCTCCTTCCACATGCCTGCCAAGTTTATTTCAGTATTTTAAATCACTGACCTTTTAATTTTAACCTTTGCATTGTAATGCTCTCCTAAGAATAACAGCTGTCCCAGGAAGTACAGTAACATTAGTTGGTATGTCTAGATTGTTCCATGGCACACAACCGCTGAGTAATTCCTGGGATCACTAGAAGTCAACTTGTAGTAAACTGCAGGAAGATTTCAAGCTTCTTATAAGTATGTCTTCTGTCCTCAGCAGACTATTCTGTACTTCTGTCACTGCCTACATAATTAGCAACCCTTTAGTTTTACAAGGGTGGTGCATGTAAATGCTGTGTCCTAATCATGTCACACATCAGAGCAGAACCAGGAAGATACTTCACTGTCCTTCCCTTACTACATCTCCAAATAATCCTACAGCACTTTTTATTAAGCCATTTTCACAAACAGACAATCTAAATCTTTGTTTTTCTGACTAAATCTGTATGAGCCTTATCCACTGAAGACAATGAAAAACATATCCTGGCAATTAGTCTTCTGAGAATTTTGCACACTTGAATGCAACAATTGCATCCCCTTCATAGTTTTATTTCTCCTGAGAAATCAGCTTCTCCTGATTATTTCAGTGCTCTGAGTTTTCACAAATTTGCTGACATGTTCCAATATCAGGATGTCCCAATTCTCCATATATTCTGCAACTGCAAAACAGTGTTTGTAGAATCATAGTGTATCAGTTCTCTCAGCTGTGTACTCTCAGCCATGACTTAATGCATTTAATCCTGCTTGACAATGAAGAGTTTTTATGGGGAAGCTGACTCCAGCAGATATTGCTAAACTTCCAGGCAGTGGGATTTTTACAGCTGAAGTTCCTTTATTGGCAGGTTCTTGGTGAGGAAGTGACCTGCCCTCACTCTCTAGATCCTGCTGAAAACACACTGGGTGGAAGTTTCACTAGACATTAATGACTGATACACCTTTCTTGGCCCTTTTGCTCCATTTTGTTTTCTGGTGTTGGTGTTGATAGGTGGCTGCATGCAGATGTTGTAGCAATCCCATGCCAGGATTCATTAATGCTGTTCCTGGAGTATGCAGGAGGGTCTTGGTCTGGGACAAGCCTTGCTCTGCTGCTGTCTTGACTTGTCTGTAAATGCCTGAACTCTGTTGTTGTCAGAGTTAAAATTCTGGGGGAAAAGAGGTATGGGTAGCAGGTGAGGGCAGCAGGGCAGGGATTAGATTTACCTGCTCAGCTTTTCTAGTAATTACCCACTAATGATCACATTGTTCACATCGTAGCTGAATTATTTCTGAGTGACTTTTCCAGAACTGTGCATTGATTTTGAGACTGAGCTGTAAGGATGCATCATTTAACCTCTTGCAGTATCCTAATCTTCGAGAGCCAGCATTTGATTCACAAATTGCATTGATTCTCTAAGTTTTATGAGGTCCTTGAAAGAAACAAGCACTGCTGTAGAAGAGGGCTTTGGAACCAGCCTTACCTGAGCTCTGATCCTGGTTCTGACATTGGCTGCCTGTGGCCTCGGTGTGTCTGAACCTTTCTGCTTTTATCTTATCAGCTGTCAAATGGGATGTGTGGTTTCTTTTGTCACAAAATTGCAACTAGCGTTATTTTCATGGCATTTACAAAACACTTTAAAAATGCCACATGGGTCTCAGCATTTATTTTGCTAAATACCTCCTACTACTTGCCTTTTGTAGCCTGCCCTTTTCCTTGCAGCTCTTTAACCCTTCACCTAAGTGGTCATGGAGGTATTTTTCCCTTGTTCTTGTGCTGTGGCTTTCCCTCTGATACTGTCACAGTGCTGCACATGCAAACCCTGGTTGTGTTATTGCTGGTTCTCCTGGCCACTAGTTTGAGAATCAACCCTTTCTCCCCCACCCTTTTCCTACTCATGGATTGTAACTTTAGGTTTAGAGGAGCATGTCCTGAGGCTAAACAACCTCATTAGCAGGAAAAAAAGACAACAGGGAGGATGAGCAAGGCTGTAGAGTTGCTAAAGGAGACCAAGGGGAAGTGAAGGGGAACATGCTGCTCTGGAGAAGGAGACCAGAAGAGGATGTTCACCTGGAGCTGCTTTATTTCATCTCTTCCTGGCCCCCAGTAGAACCTTTACTTTCACCTCCTCTTTTGTCTCTTTTAATTTTTCCTTCTTCCCAAAAGTAACTTTCAGGCTTAGAGCTGATGTGTGAGACCAGCTCTAGGTCCTGCTAATAAATCTTTGTGTGTGCGAACCTGTCCTGTGTGCAGCACCCATTATTTTTTAACGGCTTAAATATTCCATATTATCCTCAAGCCATATAAAGTCCAGCTAACAGTCAACTGTCCAAGAGTTTAGGGTGTGCTGAATACCTGTGATGTTTTAGCATTTTTGTTTGTTTTTTTATTCTCTAGGGAGTCTTCCATGTTTTAATTGGAACATTTTTCATAATTGTTGCTATTTAGAACGTTTATTTTGTCAAGTCATGGGATGTCTTTATAGCCATATAATAAACCCTAGAGAACAACTTCTCTGACTGTTGCCATCTGCACTGATCACAAGAGCAGCTTAGAAAATACTGACAGTCTTTATACTAATAGGATACATATGGTGGCATACAATTATGTGTGGCTGCATTCAATTAGTGTAGTACAATTACACAGTTTTATAGCTTAGTTAAAACAGTGAAAGCTCTACGAAGTGGGCAATTTGCACTAATCCCCATTTCTTTAATTGCCCTTCAGTATTTAAATGCAGGAACATATATAGCATTTATTCTGAATGAGTGTTAAATTATCTTTCCTATTCCTTGCCTGGCAAGTAACATACCACAGCTTCACATTGGGCTCTTTTTTATATGAAGTTATAACAGGGTGAGGAAAAGTTACTTTCTTCATTTTTACAAGTCAACTGAAGTAATTTTCCAAGAAAAGGAATTCCTCGAAACAGATGAAGCAAAATAATAGAAAATGCACTGTACCAAACCTTCTGCATTGGTAAATATTGCCAAACAAACCTCTTCTGTAATTAATTTCTAGTATGGATGAGTCCCACAAGGTGTGGTCTATTGAAGGAAGGAATTTACAAATGTTTGCTGGGTTAGCACAGTTCAGAGAGGGCTGTGTAGAAATATAACTGCATGAAACAGAATATGAAATAGTAATTAGGCCAGATTCAGCTCTTCATGTCTAAGTGCACACTTTACATATTTCAGCAAGTGAATATTTAAAGCCCTAGTCTCTAGACTTTAATTAAAACTGTTGTTGAAATTAGATTTATTGCTGCCATTTCAGAGAGCACTTTCTTTAGTTTCAGGAACCAGATGTATTTAACAATCTGTGTTTTGAATAAAACCATAATTGCCTTTTTTTTTTCCCAGTGCTTTTCTATAAACATAACTTTTTTCTGGCTTAGTAGAAGAGAAATGTGAATCCATTATAAATTGCTGGTCCTCTTAAAGATCCAGTTGAATTCTTAAAAATAACATAAGGAGAGGAGAAGAATTTTGTGTATTCTGAATGTCTGCTTGTGGCTGTATCACCTGGTAAGCAGGGATTCAGGACAGAGAGGGGTTTTCTCTCTAGACATGACTAACATTAACAAATAAGAAACTGGGGGATGGGGGCTGTATAATATAACTAATTAGTATGAGCTATAACAGATCTGTAGGAAACTGTGGTGAGAGACTTCAGGAATTTACTTTTGCACCAAGTAAACTATTCAAGGGTCCCATGTAGAATTTATTGTATTTTTATAAGAAGAAAAGCTAGGATTTTCTTCTTAAAACAGTTGTAGATAAATGTGATTTTGGATGTAGGAGTAGCTGGTCAAGATATATATATGAAGGATTGTTTTGGTTTTGATTAGGAAGTATGATACCTACTATTTTTGCACAGTTTTGGTGCAGATTGTTTACACGATATCACTAGTGGTGATCCAGACTGCATGGAGCTTTGGTTTGGCTTGCAAAATAATAAAGTGATATATTATATAAATGTCTCCTGTAGACTGTTTCCATTTTTTAAGGTGCTGTCATAGAAATAAAGGACTCAAACCGCACATTGATTAAAGATAGGCTTACAGTCTAGTGTTTAGTTCAGATACAATTTTATATTTTTTATTTTAAACATTTTTTTACTGGATCTAATTTTAAAGGCACAGACCTTCTTATCTGGCATAAGCAAATGGTGGGGGATACAATACAGCAGTTTTCAGTGTTTGCAGATTTGGGGCTCTTCTTTTGCTCTGAGTCAGCTTTTAAAATTATAGTTGTTTTACTGATGCTTCTAGTGTTTTTTTTTCATGTGACTACATCTTAATCTCCCATTGCACCATAAAACCCTGTAAACGATCACACTGCCACTGTAAGACCAGGTTTTAAGACAGGATTTTCACATATCCCTGTTAGCAGCCCTAACTGCTTGTGTCCTGCTTATCCTGACATTACCGTGCCAGTAAGAAACTCATTGGTGTGTAAGAGTCATCCAAGGAGAGGAGAGTATTTCTAGGTAAAATACTGCAGCCAGATTTGTGTCTTGTGGCTTCAGCACACAGAGAAGAGCCTGGAACTGCTATCAGTACAGTCACTTTTCTATTACCTAAGTAGCTGAAGTTCCTGTGCAAACCTTTAATCTCTCTGCAAGTAAAATGAATAAACTCAACCCGCCTACACTGTGAATTCAGTAGGGAGCTGATGTAGGAAAGCCACTGCTGGAAGGTCACACATTTGCTTCTGGGCTTTAGCACCTAGCAAGTGGTACATCTTTTGTTGGACAGATAGCAAGATGAATCTTTCCCAAACATCCTGACTGTATTCAAGGGAAGTTGTCCAAATTGTCTGTGAATTTTCAAAGCATGCAGAGAAATATGTTAAAGGTAAGGAGGAGGAAAAAAAATCTGTAAATAAGAAGGAACATTTCGGGCAGTTAGTAATTGCATTGATGGTTTTCAATTTTCCTCCTGATTTAGGTTTATGAACACCAAGATGGAAGCAAGTCCCTGAAGTTGGGAGACTTTGGCCTAGCAACAATTGTGGATGGACCTCTATATACCGTCTGTGGGACCCCAACATATGTAGCTCCAGAAATCATTGCTGAAACTGGGTAAATCCCTTGTAGTGGTGATCCATTGATGTGTATTCACAAGGGCACATTCTTATCATTGTGCCAGACTGGAGTTCTTGCAATTAAGATTTTTATGCTGCCTTTGGTTGGCTATGATGCAGAATCATGGCTCATAGAACAATTCATGTGGAAGGGACCTCTGGAGGTGATCATACCCAAACCAGTTCAGAGCAGGCTGGCTTTTGAGTTACATTGGCCAACCTCTGCCAGCTGTTGGCCTCAAACTTTTCAACTTAACACTGAGTTATTAACTAGCTCTTTGCAGATACAGTGGAAGTAATTCTATTCTCTAGAGACTGCTAACTACCATTCACTTAATTCCATTTTGTTATTTCACACTATCCTCCTCTGATTTGTTCCACAGAGTAAATGCCTGCTGGCTTCAGCAGTCTCTGTCACCTTTGCAGACTTCATGTTGACAGGCATCACTAACTCAAGTAAACTCAACTTGAATTAGTTAACTAACTGAAGAATACAGCCCAATGTCTTCTGTGCACTCACACATTCTAATCTAATGTAATTTTAATTTTGATTTTAAGATGTAAATGCAAAAAATATTTGATAGCAGAATGAGGATTGGTAGGTAAACAAAGTTCAGATGAGAATTTATGAGAAATTATTAATGATTCTGAACATATTTCCTCTGTAGTCTGTAAGAATCTGATGTCTCTAACCATGTCTCTCACACTTCTAGATATGGCTTGAAGGTGGACATCTGGGCAGCGGGTGTGATTACTTACATCCTGCTCTGTGGTTTTCCTCCATTCCGTGGGTATGGACTGACCTATTCAACCATCCTTGTTATATGATTTGGTCCCTGCGCTCCTTTCACATTAGGCACAGAGATTCCCACTGGTAGAAGTTGTCTGCTCATAGGGTTTGATGGTTTTTTTCTGTGCTCTGCATAGTGTTCTACACAAGCCCCATAAATGTCTGTGATTTTATGGTAAAATCTCTGTCTCGTGTTTGTTTATTATAGTTTCAACTTCATTGCATTGCAAAACAAGAGCCTACATTATAGGTTCTGTGTGCCTTTGTCTGAAGTTTGAAATACACTGTGAAATAACCATCTTCTTTCACAGACAAAATGCAGCATATTTTGTGGTTGGTAAAAGGTAATTAAAATGTAAGCCAGTTAATAAGGGTGTGTAAAATATTTCATCTCCTCAAAGCAACTGCAAAGTTGTGGACAGTCCTAAAGACAAGCAGAAGGGAAGAGTGTACCACATGCACTGTGTTTTATGATCTCACATTTAATACCCATAGCTGCATGTTTGGGGCAATCAACATCTTCCAAATGCATACTAAGGCATGAGCATTTAAAAGCAATTTTAAGAAGTCTATTGAAACCACATCTGAAAGTAATTTCTTTTTGGGTTTTGTTGTTGGTTTTCCTTGGTTTTTACTTTACAGAAGTGGAGATGACCAGGAAGTGCTTTTTGATCAGATTTTGATGGGACAGATGGATTTTCCATCGCCATATTGGGACAATGTTTCTGACTCTGCAAAGGTGAATTTTACAGTTGATGCTATTTTCTTCTACAGTATTATTTCCAGTGGGAGTGCCTAATGCATGTTGTCCTTTCACAGTGTTGTATTTGACATGTCTCATATGTCTCCTGCTACACCTATAAATTCCTCTGGGTCACCAATTATGTTTCATTTAGTTACTGTCTTTTAGACCCCAGGTGGTTTTGAAATGGACCCCATTCTGAAATGGACATTGTATCTCTATATGATTTCTCACACAACACAGACACCAGCAGCCCTTATTGATTAAGAAAAAATTAAAGTAATTCACTTCCTAGCTTGAAAGCTCTCTTGGACTGTGCTTTATATGTACTTAAGAGGGGCACCAGGTACCAACCTGGAGCCTTTGAATGTTATCTAATAATATTATGGAGAGGCTGATTTCCCTTATTGACCCCATTAGATGTTATGTCTGTTCTTTCTTCCTGTCAAAGAACCAGGCCTCCCATTGCCTTATTGTTGCAGAGTGGTATGAAATACAGACTTGTTCTGGTCACAGCTCTTGACCTGCAGGCTTTGGGGTGCTAAGGCAGATGTAATTATTTACAGATACAAACCTTGACAGACTTCATTATACTTGCAAAGCAGATCAGGTTTTTTAACTCTCACCAATTCATTAGAGCAACAGTTTAACTCAAAGATTTTCTAGGGATCTGGCATTCACTGTAGTCATATGTATAAATATATGTGGACAGAGACAAAATACTTATGTGAATGTAAAAAAAAAAAATCACATGGTCATTCTGTAGATAGGTAAGTGCTTACTTTCAGTCAGTTTACTTCTCTGGTCTGTAAGGCAATCTATGAAAAACTGTCTTCCTGTTTCCTTCAGTGTGACAGGGTTTGATTAATCATAAGGAAAAAAAAAAGTTAGATTTGGAGGTGGATGCAGGTATGAGAATAACTCTGAATCTCCATTCTTTGGAGTTACATCCTGCTTTTACAGGTATGTGGAGACTTCTAACTAATGAGATTAAAGAATAAGATACAATCATAGAGTTGAAAGTCCTCTAAACCAAATCATTGTGTTGTAGCAGGCATTATTTCATAGCATCATTAATGGGAACCTTGCAAGTCCTTTGCCAGTGGGTTTTCCTGTGAAACTCCTTCTGTCAAATAGTTCTGTCTAAAAATTCTGGTTTGAAGCCTTAGCCTATCCATTTAAGTTATTCTTGTAATTAAGGATGAATAGCTTTGGTCTTTGGCGATGCTCCTTTATTTGCTGTCATATTGCCGCACTGTTTCCATGCACTCCACTCTGTGAATAAAATAATCTAGGTAATTGCAGAGAAAATCAGAGGATGAAAAATAATGATTTTAAGTGTCAGATTTTTTTTTTTTAATATCTTCTATGTTATTTAAACAAGAGTTTAAAGTAAAACTCTTTGCTGGCTTTTTTTTTCCTACAGAGGAATTGGCTTTTTCTTAATGGAAAGCTAACCTAATTTCATGAGACCATCTATTTTGCACAACATGTATTAAGTGCTTTTCTCTTAAACAGTGGCTTCAGAGCCGTAACTCAGAACTGTCGTCTTGCTTTTCAAGATACTGTCAGATATTGATTTAGAAGTTCAGCTGAGAGTTCACCAGTTCATAGTTTTTCTATTTTTTTAATAATCTTAGTATATTTCTTCAGTCTGAAGAATAGTAGTTCACTCTCTCTTTGAGCACTCTTACAAAATCAGTTAAAGAGTTCTTAAGTGTATGAACTGTTGATCTGTTCTTTGAAAGTGTTCTTTAATTTTAACTGTGTATTCAATTTCTCAGGAACTTATCACAATGATGCTTCAAGTAGATGTAGATCTGCGATTCTCAGCCTTGCAAGTTCTTGAGCATCCATGGGTTAATGTAAGTATTTTCAGACTTGTATATGCTTCTTGCAATTTGACACCTTTGAGTTCTTTTCTGTCAAGCTCTTGCTATGCCGTTTTGGAAGCCAGCACATTCTAAAGATGCCACAGATTTAACTGGAAATCAGCTGGGTTACAGGCTGATTTAGTGTATTTTGTACCTTGGAGCTGTCATTATTTTGTGTGTTCTCAGCTACATTTTCTCTGAAATGGACTTTGAACAAATCTCAATCCAATTTGATAAATGTATATCTCTACCTTTCAGCTTGCAGGTTCAGTGACACATTTTATTCTCCTGAGATGAGGTGGGCTCAAAAATCTCACAGTCATGATTAAAAGTTACTGAAATATAGCCCATACTGTTAAAACTACTGTTAAACCTACTTGATCCAGAATGGAACAGGGGAACATTTAGAATCATATTTAGCTTCTGACAGTATTTAAGATTTGTTAATTATTCCAGACTATTTAACATGTTTTAAAATATTTGGATGACAAAAATAAAAAATCGGGATAATCTGTATTCCAGTTCAGAAGGGACACCTGAGAAAAGAAACACAATTGGGATGATCAGTGAAAAAAAAAATACAGGAGGAGGAAATACTGCTTCATTTTGTTTGTTGCAAATTTGAGTGTGCAGTCCTCCCTGGAATACTCTTTGGTCCCTGAGCTGCTGTGTCCAAAATCCCTTTCTCACTAAAAAACTATTCTAAAAATTCAAATATACAGTCATCTCAGATATTTTTTTTTTAATTAAAGAGTCCTCCATATAGAGAAGTAGTGATCTCCTGCCACAGGGAACAATACAAATTTTTCAAGTACATGCTTTAAACTTGGAGGGCTCCCTTATTACCCAAACTACTTTTTAAATTGTAAATGCTATTAACATGCAGAGCTCTTCTGTGTTGTTTGAAGAGTGCAAGGATCCAGGACAATGTCTGATGAAAATCTTTTCATTTTGAAGATGACATTCAAGCAGCTGAAATATTTATTTTCCTTGGTGCCAGGGGCTATCCTTGGACATAGTGTTCTGTCACAGTTTATAATGCCTTATGGTGATTGAGGGGTCTCTCTGTCTCCATGGGAGGAGGACATGTGGAGATTTTTGGGGTGCTGAAGAGGAAGAGATGGAAGTGACTGATCAGAAGCCACACAGAGGCCAAGTCACCCGCAGCGTGAGCCTGCACACTGCTCCTGAGATTACTGAAATGTCACTTGCTTACACCACTTAGGGAAGGGGTCACTAATCTTCCATTTTTTTTTTTTTAATATATTTGAAATGTTAATGCTACCCCCAGATACTTACTTTTTAAAATTGCTACACCATGATGTGTTTTAAAAAGCCATTTTAGTGTGATGTATAAAAAAGAAGAGGTGTAGCTCTTTGGCAGTAAACTGATGGTGGTAGTGTGCAAGTGACATGAGGATCTGCTTCCCTGCCCTCAATAGTACCTGCTGGTGAGGATAGCAGGGGAGAGGAGCTGGGGTCTAAAGACATTTACACTCCAGAGCTCTGCTAGAAAAACCTGAGCTCTGGTTACTGAAGCACCTTGGCAAATTCCTGAATTTCTGTGCAATAAGTTAACATGCAGAACCCTTTGCCAGAAGGTGGTGTACAGAACTGCTATAAATGGACTCAAAAGAGAATTTAATACATTTTTGGAGGATGATCCCATTGGTGCTTATTAAATATAGTGGACTGGATAGAGCTCTTGGCTCACAAAGTTCTTAAGTACTCGGTTGGCATGAACTAGACTATATACCAGGGAAATTCCAAGATCTACTAGCTTCTATTAAATATACTACTTCTTAAAGAGTGCCTGTGATGCACTGTTAGAAACAGAATGCAGTGATCAATTCTTCTGTGGTCTAGCTCTGGTGCACTTGCAGTTTTATGCTGGTAATAATTCTCTGCAATCAAAACCCATAGCAGTTCTGTCTATATGTAAGTGAAACAAATATTCCATGACAATTCTCTAATTCCTTTTTTTCTGCTGCTTTTAATAACTGGAAAAAATCAGTATTTTTTCTGCATCATTACACTAGAGATAGTTCATAATGTGGATCAAAATTGCTTTTGAATTTTCTTATGTTCTCCATATATTTTTTCTGGAAGTAAAAAGTCTAGCACTGGGACCAGTTCAGGAAAGTGCTTTAACGCATTCCAAACATGGCTCCCATTTCAAGACATCACACATGGAAGCACTTAATACTGGGCATCAAATTAACTAGATGGTACTACAATCCTAATTCACATTGGAAGAAATAAGAACATGGCTGAGCTGAAACAGGTGTTTAAATGGTTCCATGAGAAAAGGCACTTCCCTGAAGTGTGTCTGGGCTGTATCAGTAGATAAGCTAGCAGGGGCAGCCTGTTGATGCACAGAGGCAGAAGGTACAGTGTCAGATCCAACTACACATACCTCTGCCATCACTGGTTGGATCAGCTGCAAATCTGTCACACAGCCTCCCTGGACCTCATTTTCCCAGCTTCAGGACAGAGAATTAATGCACTCATCCCTGTTTACAAAAGGCTCTGTAACCTATGTGTTGTAATTACCTGAGCAATTCTGTGCCTACTGTCTTTCTGAGAAGAAATGGCACATGGAATTTTCACCTACACTCCATTTTCACAGGTAAACTGCTTTAATACTTTTCCATGGTGTCAAATGCTGGAGTTTACTTTCTCTATTACTTTTAGTTGGGATAGGGCTCACTACAACACTTCCTTTATTTCAGTTTTGAACATATTCAGAGTGTTAAAGCTGCAGATAAAATACTAGATAGAACAGCTGGCTTGAAAAGCAGGCATGTGTTTTCTTTGACAATTTTAAGAAACATTTTCTCTCTTTGATCAAACCTTTGATAGAAGTGTTGTAACTGCTTACACTGTATAAAACCATTTTGTAGATTGTAAATAACCATTCTACTTTATAGCTGCTTATTATGTGATTACTTGGTAAATTGCTGAGATTCCTGGAATGTGCTTTGACAGTTTCAGTAGGAGCAAACCCTCATTTCAGTTTAAGATTTTGCTATAAAAATATCTGGATTCCTCTTGGAAACTGCAAAGCTTGTTATGGTCAGAGTCAGACCAGTAAAGCAGTTTCGATGTGAATAATATCCCAGCTGTTTTCAATTCAAAAAACAAAACCTGAAAAGATGTTGGCTACATGCCACTGCCACAGATGGAGATCTTGAATTCTTAATGCAATTCAGCAGCAGTTCTTTGCCCCCTCCATTTCATTTATTTGGCATCATCTCTCCTATGCAGTACACTTAGACCTGGAAAAAAATCCATTAGTTTATACTTCCCCTACAGGGACCCCAAATCTTTACTTTACCTGCTCTTTTTTTTTTTTTTTTTTTTTTTTTTTTTTTTTTGCAAAGTTAAAGAATTATAAAAGAGGCAGGAAGCTTGAGATTTGGCATTTTAAACTCTGATGTTAATGATAACCTGAAACAAGTTACAGGACAAATTCATTCTTCTTTGTATAAGTAGTAAATGTTTCCTAATACATCCCTGAGCAGTGAAAGGGATGCATTAGGAAGGGATGCTGAAAGGGACGGATTGCATTCTGTAGATCCTTCTCTGTTAAAATAATCAATATGAAATGTGTGTTGTTGCTGGAAGAGAAAGATGCCACACACCAGCCTAAAAAGAATTAGAGAACCTGGAGCTTTTATATTTTTCCCTCAATATGTCTGCCTTGTAAATTTGTGTGCAAAAGAAATTAATAGCCAAGCAATAAGTATCATTAAGCTAAACATTTGTAAGAAAACTAATTTTAAAAGACAATCCTTATTTTGCAGCTGCACTACTTTTGGTTACACCCTAGAACACTGTACAAAAAAAATTTCCTTAGAATCCTTAAAGGAACAGTGTCCAAAAGCTTTTCCAGCACTTCTATTTACTCTAATTTCCTGCTGTTACTTGTATAATGATCTATTCATCTGACATTTCTAGACTTGGAAAGTAAAGTTCTTGCGACCATCTTGTGAAATGGATCTAAGCACTCCAGGGCAGTAGGAGTCTGGGAATCCTGAGCTTCATTACATCTTTATAACATTTACTTTGAGTGGCAATGTCTCCTGCCACAGGGAACAATACAAATATCAAAAGAGGTTTTATCAATTACTAGATTTTCTCCAAGACCTTTTGCCTCTTTTTTATTGTTTTTTATTTTGAAGTTTTGTAAATAGACCATGAAAGATATTTTGTAGAGGCTGCTTAAAAAACCCGAACAAACAAACAAAAACCAAAATAAAACACCCCAAAACAAAAAAAGAAAAATTTGTTAACATTCCAAGCAGTTTATATTGTCCATGTGAAAACTCAAATTCTGAGCCAGAGTTTTCAAACTCTTTTGACTGCTCAGCTCCTGAGGTATGCACAGGAGAGCTCTTCTTTCAGACTATTAGCAGTCAACATCTTCTGAAGCTCATGACTCTTTAAAGTTCCTAACTGGAGCAACAAAAAATAACTGCTCACCTTAAAAAAAAATCTTGTGATTAGTGCTAAGGCTGAGATGAAATTCTGTGATCCTAGCCCACTGCCAAAAGCAAAGGCTTAGAACAGGGGAAAGAAACAGTTAACCTCTGCAGGGTTTGACATCCCTCCCATTTCAGCAACCCAATGAAATTCTTGTCAGCAGTGTTTACGCTGTTCTCCAGTTCTGTCCTGGTGTTCTATCCTGATGATTCTGATCAATTTGATATTTGATGGGGTGTTTTTTTCACTTCTTGCCTTTTAAAACTGCAGAGCAACTTGTTTTGTATTTAGATAAACAGCTGTCATCTCTCACCCTCAATAGCTATCTTTTTGTTAACTGAAATAATTCTAGGAGCCAGTTTAATATATATTGATTTCTTTATAAAGCATTTTTGAATAAAAAAGAACTACTAAACATCAGATGGCACTAACAGTAGTAATCAAAACTTAGTAACAATAGAGGAATTCTGATATATCCCTATGCTGCATCTTAAACTGGGCTGGAAGGTATTTAATCTGAAAGCTGGAGCCCAAACTATGTGTCTGTGGCATGTTGCCACAGGAGCTGTGGATGTGGTTCTTCACCAATAAAATACGACCAAAGTCTTGGTAACTGTTGTCTTGTCTGTAATTTAGTCTTTTGACAAGATGACATGAACACTTGGCAGACTTTCATGTCAAGAAAGCCAAGAGAATGATTTTATTTTTCTTCCCTCCTCTCGTGACGAGGAGTTCACTTTACAGACTAGCTTTCTTCTGGGAAAGGCAAGGTCAACGGGAAGCAGGTTATTTTTAGGGGTCATATACCACCAAGCCAGAACTCCCCAGTGATAGACAATGATCAGCTACTGGGTTCTATTGTTTTGTTTTGTGTTTTGCAGCTGTGTGCACTTGACCATATTTTGCCAGCTGAGACATTTTGTTAAGGGGTGAGTAAGGGATCTCTAAACACAAACTCCCCAAGCTAAATAAATAACAAACCCTACCTACCTCCCTAAAATTCTCATATACTCACTGAGCTCATGATTTACTGCAGCAGCTCTGTAACTCTTTAAGGGCACTCATAATGGCTGAAAAATAAAAGAAAAAAGTGTCTGTCATCTCTCACTATTCTAATATTTTCTTGTTTTCCTTTATTCTGCTAGGATTTTGCCTAAGTGGAGATTAAGAATTATTTTATTTGTTTATTCCTATACATACCATGCAGCACCAGTCAGGGATGACTATGGCACATGGCTCTGTATATTTTGCTTGTTGTATATTTTGTTTCCTCTTCCACGTGTTCTGTGTATTTTTGCCTGAAATCCTGCTGCTAGTGAGGGTCTCACTTAGTAGTGGCTTTTTGCACGTTTTTAAGGCATAAAGATCTTTGCTACAATTTCTAAAAAACCCTCCTCTTTTCCTGGGCTTGAATTCAGTGTGCGGACTTGTGCAAAACCACAAACTCCATTCTTTCTGTCAGGGTTTCTGCTCAGTATGGTGGATGCCAGTCTCCCTAGGAGCAGGTATCCAGGTTTGCTCTCCAAAGTGAGAAGACTCAGCTGGAAGGAGGAATGACCCAGCCCAACCTCTTGTTTTTGTAATATCTTGGAGACTTTTTACTTTTGAGGTCATTATCATTAAATTTATGTGATGAGTAAAGAGAATCTTAAACACATCTGAAGTTGTCAGGTTTTGAAATATCAATGGGCATAAAAATAACTGGGTAGCAGTAATTAATGAAAGAAATTTGTAAGAAATGGTAAGGAAAATGAATTGTTTAACAATTATTATTAATGATCATTACCTAAAGTTTGAGAAGAAAATATTGGGTAAAGAAGAAGAGAGAGACTGCTTGGTGCCATGATGTGTTCATCTTGTAAGTACCGTAAATGTATTGATGGCGACAATGATTGGCCCATATTTTAATACAAATGTTTTGTAACCTTTTCTGTATTGACCTGTCAGAATCACCTCACAGTTACTCTTTTTTTTTTTTGTCTTTCCTCTCTGAAGTTTTATTTTGCTTTATTTGTCTGCAGGATGATGGCCTTCCAGAGAACGAACATCAGCTCTCAGTAGCTGGGAAGATAAAGAAGCATTTCAACACAGGCCCTAAGCCGAACAGCACAGCAGCTGGAGTTTCTGTCATAGCAGTAAGCATCTGAAATACACAGATGAAACAGATTTATGTGCCCACCAGCCAGTTTTGTGTTTATGACACCAAAAGAAAACAGAGAGGGTTAATATTTAGATAAATGTAGCATTTAATTAATATCAGCATAGTTAGACTGGTATCCTGCACAACTTCTCCTTTGGTTCTCCTTGTGAGTCACATTGTTATTTAACTGCCCTAGGAGGTATAACTGTACACAGAGAACACAGTTCCACATTTTACCAGAAGATCAGTGGACCTAACTCCAACATAAATTCAACAATTTGAACTGGGATCATGACATTTTACTTGGCAGCAGACTCATTATATGGATTTAGGCCACACAGAGATTGTAGGAGGACAGCAGCACTTTAAAATGGAAATTTCTTCAGAATTTAATTGAAAATCTCTATGGCAGCCTAAACCTCTCCTCTCTGAAGACATGAAAGAGAGCTGTGATGCCTCACTGCTGCCTTCATGGTTAACATGAGTCTAGTCACTTCAGATTTAGCTGGGCAGCAGCATATTATTGTAGTGCCACACACAACCTGCTTCCCTGTCAGCAGAAGTATTTAATGGGGTAAAGACTTAATGGAACTTCTTGCTGCCTTCTGTCACATTGTAATTCCAGTGGAGCCATTCCAGGTTTGAACATGTCAGAGTGTCTGAAACAAAGCTTGGCCAAAATTTTGACCAAGCTTTACTGAGATTTCAATGGCATCCTCAGTGGAGCATACATCACATACAATTGTATTTTTTCCTCACAGATGCACATGTGTATTACATATACATGGACATAGGATATATTCAGCATATGAAGAGATTGTTCATATTAATGCCATTGAATAGTAACATGCACATCCTTCACATTTTTGATACATCTGCTTGTGTTTGTAAGCTTTCCTTTATTACTCATAGTAATGTGAACACTCCAAAGAGTCACTAAAAATGTGACATGTTAAACGTAACCATTCCCATATCAGATTACTCAATGTTCATTCCCAGCTTCCATAAATTGCAGGTGGTGTGACTGCACATGTACACTTTCTTGTACTGTTTCCACTTTCATGTTTCTCAGCTCAGCCCCTCCAGTGTTGAGTTAAATCAGCATGAAATAAATTCAGCTCAGCACATGCAATCTGGCTCACAGGTGTGAAGTGCTTGTGCAGCAAAAGGGATACTCTCTCAAAGTTACTTGGTATAAGTACTAAAAATTTCAAACTGTGCCTCTCTCATATTTTTTCTTTACTCTTTCTTACCCTGAATGTCCTCAACATGGCAGCAAGTTGTTCCTCATGCTTTTCCTAGATTTTTTCAGTCATCAGCTAACATAGTCAGCATTTATTTATTTTCATTTTTAAGCAATAATACTGCAGCAACTCTCCCACAACTAAAACATCACATACCCATTGCTCATCTGAACTGCAGGTATGTTCTTTATAGACTAGCTGAAACTGTGTTCCTATTGAATGGACTGCCAGCACGCTTGTCCATGAGAATTACTGCTCAGATCCTCCATGCTAATGACTTCAAAGCTTAAAAGCAAGAAATGATGCCTCTGTCCTCATCCATCCCTTGCCTCCTTTATGTTTTTAATTTCCCTGCCCTCCCCTTTTTTTTATTTGCCCCAGTTGCTTTGCCAAGGAATTGTTTGCAGCAGTTTAACACCCGAGTAATGAAAAAGGCACTGTAGTGAATCTGTACACTGCAAAAAATCAGGAAAAAATGTGTATGATTAATTATATTCTTAATGACTTTTATTTGTTTTTTAGTGTATGGAAATTTAACAGATTATTTTTAGCAATCATCTCTGTGGGCAAACTTCATATTCTGACACGACTGATCCTGCAACTCGGCCTATAAAGTAGAAATGTTTAGAATACTTAGAAGAGATAGGGAAATACAGAACTCTTTAGTGTTTTGGTAATGTTTCACAATGCTAGATAATTTCCATTTTATTAATAAATTAGTTTTGTTTTCTACAGAAATAATTGAATATGTAAAAGAAAGCCAAAAGCAGAACAACAATGTCTTTAATTGTTGTTTCTGCATTTGGTAGTCTATTTAATATACATTTGACATGCATGTCACCAGAGTTTTATGTTTAGGAATCTCCCTTTAACTGTGAAATCTCAAATAAGCTAAAATTAAATCATATTAACAAAGGCTGATCTAGATTTAGAACTTTCAAAGTATGTATAGAGGCTGTAACATATTGTTTGGCACTAAAGACATGCACTAACTACATTTGCTAAAAAAATACTGGGGGTTTGTGCCTGCCTGTATGTTTACATACTTTTTGAGAGAATACTTGTGTATATAATATATAGAATTGCCATCTGTATATTATATAACACATCTGTGTCTGTGTTTGTGAAAATGTGTTAATATGTGCTTATATTTCTGCAGCTTAATAGTATGAAAGATATATATTATCATTATTTTGAGTACTATAACCCTGTTTATGTACAGAGCTCGCTAATATGTGGTATTTAGTTCTTAGTTTGTCCTCACATTGGTATGATGTGATATTATATGCCTTTTTTCTCTGGTGGTAAAAAGTAACACACCTCAAAGATCTCAAGGAATATTTATCATATGCACCAATTAAAACTATGCTATGAAAATTAAGTTCCTAAAGCTGTGTCTCTGGTCAGCTTGACTGAAAGGAAGTTTGAAGCTACATGTGTTTTTACAACTTCTGTGGCTACTACTTCCTTCAGCAATGTCCAAATTGCCTCGATTCCTTTGGTTCAGACTTATGTCTGCTTTATTGATGTGGTAATCTCAGTAAAAGTTGTCTCTGTCTGTCCAAGGCAGAGACATCCTACTTCTCGTGCATGTGTCCAGACTTCAAGTTTGTCCACATTTGAAAGGATTCGTCAGTTTGGACAAACTACCCTAATGAACATGTGCATGCCTAGCAAAGCAGTTCATTTGCTGATGTAGTAGAATGATTTCTCTAACAAAATTAGCTATACAAGTGAAGAGACTTTTCTGTTGATGCAATAATACATCATTAAAAGTTCTGCCAGAGTAACTATGTCAGTTGGGAAAAAATTCCCCTGAACCAACATAGCTTTACCAGCAAATTTTTAATTGGAGAGCTAGCTTTTAAAACAGCAAGAGAATTAGCAAGTCCCAAAAAAACACTGCTTGCTGAAGAGAGACTATGTAGGAGAAATATCACTTTACTTGCCCTGTTCTTAAACTCTTGTCACAGGCGTTGACTACCGGTCTCTGTGGGAGACCATTTGGGCTAGTGCCCTTCAGTCTGTGTCAGAATGGCCACATTACTGTTAAGCATGTGCCAAAATATTTGCAGGATCATGTTTCTAGTACAGCTTTTCAATAGGAGCAGTATTTTTTAGTTCTGTGATGGTGTTTATAAAAGGTACGGCAGTAAGAATATAAAAGCAGGTTTACAATAACTAGCCTTTTTAAAATTTTGGGGTAGGTTTTATTCTTCAGCTCTTCAAGGGTGTCAATTCCATTTATTTTGGTTTGGCCACAAAACAGTACCCTTGTGGCTGTACCCTTTAGGCTTCGGTGAGAGTGGCTAGAGCAACTAAGAGTGCAAATCACTTTGTAAGAATGCTTCTGCAGTCCAAAGGTGTGCTGTAATTCCTTGTATGAACCGAGCATCGTTTAATACATGTCCTTGTCTGAAGTGTTAAATCTTAGCCTGTATGTCATCACTTTGGTGCTTGTACTTTTGCCATTGTTAGGACAGAGAAAAAGACTAATGCTAATCTGCTGTTAAGGTTGTATGAGGTCTTTCTCTTGGCAATGGGAGTAAACTCCAGCTGGAGATGCAGAGTAAACAAGTAGAACAGAAAAGGAGAAAAGCTGCTTAGAAAGTTGGTGCAGCTCCCTTCTGCTCACAGGGTCCTGGGCTGGGGACCCTGGCAATGGGCAGGCAGCATGTGGGTCATTGCCCTGCATTCTGCCGATTTTAAAATGAAAATTACCCATGCCAAGTGGAATTTTTAGTCTTGGGATTTCTTGGTTGGTGTGGAGGAGAAGCCAAGCCTAGACTGTACGTTTTGCTTAAAGTTTTAAAGCTGAACCTGTGTCTCGGCTATCCTTTTACATCTATTGTCTGTGTTGTCCTGGGGTCATTTTCCACAGTTGGGTTTCTCATGGCAGGATTTCCACACCACCAAAATTGTTTCAGCTCTTGTTAGGGAGCGACTTTTCCCATTTTTTCTGAATAAATTTTTGGCTATTCAATTTTAGGGCAATATTTTTGATCTGCTTTTCAGGAAATCATCCCTTTTGTGTGTTTTATGTGCAGCATACAAGGAAGCCAGTAGATGGCAATAGCAGACCAGCGTAGTTAAGCCAACACAAATTTAACTCTAGGTACAAGGTTCCCATGGCTTTAAACAGGAAACATGATTTAAATAATTCTAAATAAGATGAAAGAAGCATTGTTTTAGCAAAAAAGAATAAATTATTAAATTCTACACTTGCAGAAGAGTCATCAAGAAAAAGTTAAATTTGCAGTTAGTTCCTAACTCCCCTTTAAGTGGTTGGTACCTGGAAATGTGTTGAACTGCTATTCTGAATTTAGAATTAGAAACTGTCATCAGTATTGGAAGTATATGCTACACTCTTATTGAAGCCCAAAATGGCCCTTTCCCTTCATAGAGCAAAAATTTGAAAATCATTGCAACAGCTTTTGCGCAGTTACAGTTTCTCTGTCAAGATTTTTTCCCAAAAATTTTATGTAATTCAGCTAAATTATATTTCTACCATCTGTTAGTGCAGCACAGAAGGGTTAGGGAAAAGAACACATTTTCTTTGTTCCTATGCACATGATTTTGCTGATGATAAACTAAACTTGAAAGATCCGCAGTCCTTAAGTAATATCACCGGCACAATTTCCTGGACACAATGTTAAGTTCATTTTCATTTTGACTTTAATTGGTGCAATTTTAAACCAAATAGTTTTGTACTGTTATCTTTTTGAGCATGAGGTGTAAGTTGAAATGATAAACAATGTTATTCATGGCTCTGAGTAGTCCTACTCTCCAAGGTTAACGCATTTTTAGAAATGAATTACCATGATTGATGGGGTATCAAAACCTGATTCTTTTCATCTTTACACATTCCTTGATTATGAAGCAGTCTAATTTAAGACTCGTGTAGTCTGTCTAGCCTGCTCCTTGTGATGGTTGCACAGCATTTAATTTTTTAAAAATTATTATTTTTGAACTTCTCAGTTTAATTGCAAAAGATAATATTCTATTACTGGTATGTGCAACTTAAAAGGGCACTACTGTCTTTGGAGGTAACGAGATATTTCAGACTTTTAAATGAATGCACTATGCATTAACTAATGGATTTGCAAACCCCGTTTTATTTTGAATAAATTGGCTTCTAATTTGGCAAGACCAAATCTAGAATTAGTATCTTTTTCTTTTATTTCTTTATTTTTTTTTCCTTTTTCCTGTGCGGTACATAGCTTTAGGATGTTAGATAAGAATGAAAGTGAAAAGAGTAAATATGCACTAAATAAGGAACAGCTTGCTCTGGAGTCTGAATTCTCTAGCCTAATGTCGATCCACTGAGTTGCCCCATTTCTCTCTGCTCAGCTGGACCACGGGTTTACCATCAAGAGATCAGGGTCTTTGGACTACTACCAACAACCAGGAATGTATTGGATAAGGTATGAGATGGTGCAGCGCCAACAGTCAGTGTTTCCATGGCAACGTGCTGGCAGTCTCCATTAACCAGTTCCTTCAGTGGATAAACATGCTTTTTGATTTGTTATCCAGTCCATATGCTGCTTTATCAGTTTCGTTTTAATCTTGATTGAGATGCCACACCCCCTCATTCCCTTTCTTCACCCATCCCTCACACCCACATTGCCAGCTTTCTCTTCATTGCACATGCTCAGTATCAATCTCCCCTGTAGTTAAAAGGACAGTGTATATAGAAAATCTACAGATATGCTGAAGTACGCACCCTCCCCCTCCCTTCTGCTTGTTAAGGCATCTGCTTCCCCTGTGCTCCTGTTTCAAAACACACGGAGCAGCAACAGGCTCTCAGCATATATTTTCCTCTTTTTCCATATAAGATGTGGAGCTATATACTGTCATTTTAAACCCACTAAACACAATCCTTACCTTAGATTGAACAATGCATTTGCAAAACGCGGGCATAGAAACTCTCCCAAGTTCACTGAAATACAATGCATTGTATGTGCTGGTAAGCTTGTGTTTCTAACAATGCATTCCTTCTGTTTTCTTTTTAAAACCCTTCTGATACTTATTTATTTTGGTTTGATTTTTTTTTTAAATATTGCATGAGTCTCTTGAATATATTTATCTTCATTGTGTAACTGTGCCAGGGTTGTTGTTAGCTGGCTTAACCTGTATGATAAAATGGGGCTCTGGGCGGGAGGGGCTTATTCTGGAGTGGGGGCAAGGTGGTTTCCAGGTCTGATAGCCCACGAGAGGCCCACACACCTCCTCAATAAATCCAGAGTACTGGAGTTCCCATCAAGTGGTTACTTGCTGTCTTTTTCCTTATTACTCACAAGACTTGCATTTTGGTAACTTGAGAAATTTTATAAGTTTACTGTGAGGCCTGTGTTTTCTAACGCTGCCTTTAAGAACTTGTCTGTGAGGGGTTTGTAAAATCTCAGCAAAGTAACCAGCTTAGCAAAACAGCAGAGATGATCACTGTAAGTGTTTCCACTGAAGTAAAACTCCCACCCTGGATCATTTCACCAAGTGCATGGATCGAGCTGCAGCACGCTTTCCATAAAACCTAATGGTTCCCTGAGCACACACTGAGGGCTAAGTAGTTTCTGATATGGATGTTCTGGGGAAAGAAAAATGAAACAATCCCAAACTCAAAAATAAGCCTATTTTTCAGGCAAAAAAGTAGAAAATCAATTCTACTCATGAGTTGAACGCTGGCTAGCAAAAATTGAGAAAGACTCTCACTCTGAGTGCTGGAGTGCAGCAGTACCTGTAATTCATCTAATTCCACCCTCTTGCACTTGTAGTGTTGGCTACAAACCCACTGTGACCTGCAAGGGCAGAGCAAAACCTGCTGATCTGTCTTGTCACTTGGCCTCCTTCTTCGTGCTCCTTGGTTTTGGAGGAGGGGGAATGGGACCTGAGTGCCCATCTTTAGATGACTGTGGGTTTGATAGTATTAGAGGAATTTTTTTTCAAGCAGAACTTTGATGAAGAGTTGCAAATTTAATGCCTGGTCTATAAAATGGTGGGGAAGATCACATGAGCTTTATTTATCTTCCTGGAGGTTAATTGCTATCCATGGTCAGTTTACACTCTTTCTCTGATTTGCATTTTTTATTTTATATTAAAAAAAAAAACAAACAAGCAATGAAAGTCTTTCCATTTGCTATACACAATATTTGGATCTTTTAAAACCCTCCTTTCAGGGGGAGTAGATCACCAGAAACAGTAGCCCGTGAGAAAAGTGAACATCTCAGACTGGCCTTGACTCAGTTTAGCTGCATAGCCCAGGTTTTGAAACAAACCATATGCATTTTTGGAGAGGTAGGGGGGAAGGCTCTAAGTCTGCAACTTGGTAAATAAATAAAGCTATTAAAAAAAAAAAGGTCATTTGACTAAAGCACTAGTAATGGCTGCCATCAGCATACAAAATGACACATCCCTGAATAATGGGCTGGAGCAGATGGGCGATAATCTCTCTTATTCATACATAAACTGCTCTGTTTTCCAGCTGGGGGCAGTAACAACAATGTTTATAATTAGGGTTTTCTAAACTGTGCACCTCGTGTGGAAAGGCAAATTGGGAGATCAGGGCTCCTAGGCGCGGATGCTTAATTAGGAAATCCTCTGCGAGGGGGTACAGTGGCCCAAGCACTGCTGTGTGTTTGGGCCTCTCTCATCTCCCAGAAACATGCAGCTGTTGTCGTGACCAACATTTTCATCTAAATAAAACCATTTTGATATAGTAAGTGTTTAGTTTTTAGTAGTGCAGATGCAAAGCATATGAAAAGGTTCATCAATTCATGTCTATAAACAAATAATTTATCACAGGCACATGAAAATTAATCTGAATTCACAAGTACAGAGAAAAATGAAGCCATGTCTCAAGGAAAATGTAATGCTCCCTTTGTTAGCGTTAAACTACTCGTTTCTTCTGCGCTCCTCTTTTAGTTTTTATCTGTATTTTCTAGAAGTCTTCTAAAATAATTTCAAAATGGTACTATTTCCTCCTTCAACAACCAGAAAACCTTGTCCTTTCTCTGCCTAAAAGACTTCTGTTTTCAAAGTCCTTCAAAATCCTAATTTCCGAGTGTATTCTGCATCTTCTTTTATTCCCTTTCAGTGAGATAATACATGCAGAAGTGATGTGATTTTTTACATACAGCAGGAGTTGTTGTAGCTGGCGTGAGCCATAATGCCTGGAAAATCTTTCACAATTCCTTGAATATGAGGATCTGGGAAAACACGGGGCCTAAATCAGCAAAATCATTTGGATCCCAGACTAATACATGTTTTAAAACCAATCTACCAAATGTTGTTGGAACATCAGCCCTGCAATCAGAAGTGCAGTAAAGGCCAAAGCAGCATCAGTAGGGGACGAGTCTTGGAGGTTCCAGTTAAAACCCTGAAGATTGGGCTGATTCAGAATATCAAAGGAGCACCAGAGTGGTTGCATCCAACAGAAAATTAGTAGAAAATGTCAGTATGTGTAGTAGTATGTATATTATACTAGTATAGAATATTAGGATGTGTTATTTTCTATATATCCAAGACACTCAAGAAAAGCAAAATGGGCAAAATAAAATCCAGGAAGTGTATGGAAAAGTCATTAATGATCTGTCTATATGATGAGAATAGAAAGGAAATGAGTTACATTGGATACTTAACAAAATTATCAATCTAGTCAATACTAAATACAGTTCTCACTGTATTTAAAAATTTAAAAATACAGTTCTCACTGTCACAGTTAAAAATATATCTAAATAGCTCATTTGAAAACCCATAATTCCATCCTCTGTGTTTGGTTCCTAGTTCACATTACTTTGCATCTGTCGAGTTACTTACACCTGTCCCAAGTGGATACAACACACTTTCAAGTCAAAAGTTGCAGCCAGACATCTTGGTGATGGGACAAGGAAACTGGGAATCAGGCTCGCTATCTGTAAAGTGCAATTTTTAATAACATAAAACACTCTGTAAACTGAATATTGGTAAATACAGGCAGATACCTAAAATAATTTAAAATATCTTCTCCTGATCTTCGAGTAAAAAACACACAACTGATTTACAAACTATAAATAAAATTCACTCATGCAAACAACTTGGCACTAACTCTCTTCCACATGTAATTGAAACCAGCTGAGGAATCGTGTCTCTAAAAAGGGGGATGTCAAAGAGTAAACACAAACTTAAACACAGCAATATGAATTCAACACTTATGTATACAGAATACTTGTCTTTGTGTTCACTCACCAATACAGTACAAAGCATATATCAAATTGATTTGGTTTTCTTTCTTTTTTACTTTCATTTTAGCTAAATTTCGTGCCAGAAGTTACATGGTGTGCTAAAGCATCAGGCTTTTGTATTTGGAGATCTGGGTTCAAATCCACTCGATTAATTTGTCCCCTCGATGTGGTCATTTGCACGTCTCCAAATCACCGTGTAACTTTACTTGGTTATACCTTGTGCCTGAGGGACTAAAAATACCATGAGTGTCTTGCTCCTGGACTGAGGTGCATTGCTAAATTTGAAGTACTCTCAAGAAAGTGTCTTGATTCATCAATCAATCACACTTTTTAATATATATATATAGTGTATATATAGTGTATATAAATATATATATATATATATATATATATATCCTGAGAAACCCATGGAAAAGAAATTTTAAAAAAGATGAGACTGAAGGGCTGCCTGGCTTGTGCCACAAGCAATGTTTAATGGTCATTTTTACAGCAAGGAAACCTGTCAACGTGTAAAGGTAACTGGCCAGAAGTGTAAGGAAATAAGATAAACTTATCTAGGTGTGAGCATTTAAATGTGTATATAAATCCATGGATATAAAAGAATGTACTGGAAGAAAAAATACCAGTGTTTCAATATGTAGATTCATCTAATTCCACATGCTAAACAAAGCTTCACAAAAATTGCTAACAAATTGCAATATGCTCCTGCAGAATAAAAACAAGCAAAGGGAAGGGTTTCTTGGATTAATGCGTGAACAGCTGCATCTCCAGTTTAGTCTCCTGGCTGGTATGAATAATGTATGGACTAAGAGGCAAAATGCACATTAATGTTCTTTTATTAATGAAACTAATATATATCTATATTTGGTGGCCAGCAGTAAATTAAGACAACTGAAAAGAATAACAGTCACTGCTCACTTCCATAAAATTCAGTTACTTTAATCCAGTAATTACTGATCTGACAGAAAGTATCAGCCCACAGCTAAAATAAGGCTCTTCCCATTGCAAATCCACCACATATATCAAAGTGGTTGTAGTTTTTGAAAATCTGTTCATAAATATACAGTGCAGTGTTTTCCAAGATAAAAAATAGATTTGCATGGCTCATGAGTCCTGTAACTTCAAGTATTAGAAATCAGGATGAAGACACTCTTTAAGGAAAAATCCTGGAAAAATGCTAACTGCGCCTTAATATGTCAATGACAGAAACAATGATTTCAAAATAATGCTCTGTTACTACAAATTAGATGCATTTCCAAGAATGGCTTGGTAACCATTTGGTACTGGGTGTCAGGATTACTAAATGTTGATGCAAAATACATTAGTTCTTAATGAAGTACTTCAGACCCATCACCACCAAATTATTAGAGGCAATCCACTTATCTTCTGCTGGATGAGAAGCTCTACATTTTCTCATATGGATTGCAGGAGGGCAGCTGCATATCTTAAATAAGAATGCTGTCTTTACATTTTTGATGCCATTACTCTCATGTAGTGCTCAAAGTTCTCAATCTCTAACCTAGAGCCGGGAAAAATAAAATGTCAAAATGTGATAATAAAAATCTGGGATTTGCAGCCCTGTGAAGCATAAGTGCACTTGAGATCCTCCTATTATTTATTGAAAGAGTACGTTGAAGTAGAAATGCCCTGGAAATCCATAATGGATGGTTCATGCACTGGCGAACCACCCAGATGAGCAGCAGGTGAAAGAGCACATCTGTTAAACCAAGGCAATAAGAGGCCTTTGTTACCAATAATATTGAAAAAGCTGATTTTTGGAGTATATCCATGTGCACAAGAAAGTACAATAGGTGAAAATCACCTTTACAAAACACATTCAGTCAATACTCTCGTGTGTCTATCTTACCATCTTCTCTGCCTTTCAAAGGATGGATCTATCATATTTTGAAATTCTTTCAAGGTAAAAAGTAACCACAACATCATTAAATGAAAAATAGCATTTTTGCAGAATGCAGAGACACAATATCATCAGCGGTGTATTACACACTGGAAGTGTCCAATGTCAATGGAACATTGGGCAAAATGAGCCTTTTCTTGCAAGTGCTACAGGGCCTGAGCACTCTGTGGCCAGAAGTGCCCCATTTCATAGTTTTGACATGGTAAACACCAAACATTAGAATATGACCTGTGTATTTTTGTTCTCACTAGATAAATACTGACCTCTTTGACTCTCTGTGGCTTTGTAACTTTTTATTCAATAAACTCTTCGGGTGAGAAAGGCTCTGGATGTCTCTCAGCCCAGGAGAATAACCACAATAATGCCTTATACTCTAGAAATATGTCTTTACAAAGACTGATTAGATCAAATCCAGGGCAAAGACTGGATAAAAATGTAAAGAAAGTAACAAAATATCTCAGGAAGTTTCTGAAGGGTTAGGAAGCCAGAAATATTTGGCCCTACAAACTACAGCAGCATAAGGTGCTAGTTTAGGTGTGAGACCGTCATGGGGTTTTCGCTTAATATCTTTTATTATTGAGGGAGTGCTTTTATGTATATTTAAACAATAGATTTAAAGAAGAGTCTCTAAAGCTTTTCCAACAATCATAGAAATATAATATCTTGGGGTTTATTTCTACAGACATCTCTGAAAAGATGTTCTGGTACCTACTTATCTTTGTTCTTTATAAAAAGCAATATCCTAAAACCCCAGTTTTCTTATACATTCCCTTATGTGTCAGTTATCTAATTTTAAATACCTTCAGGTTTTGCATATACATTTGCCATTCCCATATAGTAGGTTTTAAAAATAAATTCTCAATTTAATACAAGTATTTTTATGTATTCAACAAGAAATGTTTAAATTTCTCAGGGGAGAGTATCTGTTACCACAGGATGATGTGATGTGGTTTAAACTTTAAATAAATGCTTATTTCCTGTAAACATTAAAAATATCCTTTAAATGGAAATCTGTATTTTATAGAGCGGTAATATATGCCATTCTTTTCAATTTTCACACAAAATTACATACTGTAAGCAGTATATTCATTGTGTGTAAAAGATCTAGGTATTCTTCTGTTTCACATTAAAAATAATCAAAAACGGAATTGGTTCAAGGCTAAGAAACATAGAAGGCATTGAAAATACTAATTAGAGCTCTTAACCAAAAGATAGCAGTAAACAAAAAAAATGGCAGATGCAAAGTGTTGGATTTTGTAGCAATTATTATTTAAAATATAGGAATGAACTTATCAAAATGGATCGCTTTACCCTTTTAAAGTAGTGCTATATGGTTTCTAGACACACAAAAAAATCATTCAGCAATATAGCCTAACTAAATCCATTTGCTATAATAGTTCTGTACTCCTGTCCATCTTTCTGTCTCTGTTACATCATTATTGAATACTGGTTGCATTATTTGAAAGCCTGGATTGCTATAATGCTATTCTGCACCAGTATGATGGATTTAGTTTTCATTTTAGTCTCAACAATATGTTGGCTATAAATACATCTCTGCTCTCCTGTGAGGCTCACACTGTAACTGGTAAATTTTCTAGAGGAATCAGTCATGCATATCTTAAGAGAGCACAATAAATTCTTTGAAGCAGAATAACCTTTTGGCTGCATTCCTTTAAATAGACCTTTTCATTATAGGGACAATTTTTTCAAGCCTTATGAGTGAAACCTATTTAGTTCTCAAAGTTATCTTTTTCCAGTGCCATGATCAGATACTTAGTTTTATTATGTAAGTCATTTTACTGGTTCCCATTTTGCTTTTTCCAAAACAGTCATGGGTTGGGATTTAAGGGGGCAGCCCTGCTTCAGAAGCAGCTAACCATGTGTCAAAGTGCTCTTGCTGAATCAAGGCCATCCTGTTGAACTTATAAATTTACAGTGATTTCAGGGACTGCAGTCTAAGATTTCATAATCAAGAAGAGAGCAAAACCCAGTACTGTGCTTGAAGCTGATAGTCAGACTAGGGCTACCCTT
Organism: Zonotrichia leucophrys gambelii; assembly: GCF_028769735.1. NCBI lineage: Eukaryota > Metazoa > Chordata > Aves > Passeriformes > Passerellidae > Zonotrichia > Zonotrichia leucophrys. The sequence goes on from NC_088169.1 coordinate 66,947,641, forward strand.
ACTTGGGTTGAAGTTTCACCTTGTAAATGTGCCAGAAAAGCAGAAGAAAGAATGTGGCTGGAAGTTACAGCCATCTTATTAAGAATTGCTTTCTCAATATGGCAGAATTATCCAAAATTAATGGCCATTAAGTAAATATTGTTCTTTCCCATTCCTGGATACCTTAGCTAAACATGGATAAAATTAGCAGAGTATTGAGTTCAGTAGACCCTGGTTAACAGGAAGAGACAATGTGGTCTGGCTGAACAGGTCTTTCCGTCAGAGCTCTTCAGCGTTCTCCCTAAGAACATCCATTGAGCGGCATGATGTGTCAAGGAGCTGGGCTAGCTCCCTCCGGTGTTTGTTTTTCTCTCTTGTCTGACAACTTCATCACAATCCATCTTTGTTAGCTGATTGCACTGACTTGAACACGGGTGAGTGTGTATCAGCCTTCATTAGGTCAAATCAAAGACAAGTGTACATCTCTGCCTTGCCTGTAGAAACAGATTTATACTTTGAGAAGGATGGGGGGAAGGTCACTCGGTATTTGGCTTGAAATTTGATCCTGTTAAAGGATGAAATTAATAACATCCAGAAGTAGAACATATGGCATCCATATATATGGCATTGTATCTGCTTGATGATGTCACGCTACCTCTTAAGGTTTGGGAAATGCACTTTTTAAAGTGTTTAGCTGTGTTGTGGGCTCAACCTTTCAGACCTGACTGAGACAGAGCAGGCTTAATTTGGTCTGAACATTTATTATCCCTGGTATTTGCAGGCCACATAAAACCTCATGGTTTTCATTATCTTTGCGTTTCACACACAGCCTAATTTCATTTATTCTTATTTTATGCCCCTGCCAGACCACCGCTCTTGATAAGGAGAGGCAGGTTTTCCGACGAAGACGCAACCAGGATGTGAGGGGACGTTATAAGGCTCAGCAAGCTCCACCCGAACTCAACTCCGAATCGGAAGACTATTCACCAAGCTCCTCCGAGACTGTTCGCTCACCTAACTCACCCTTTTAATAAAACACTTTTTCTCAAAAGCCTTGGCTTTAACCCTTTGAGACCCTGAAACTACTTCAGGCCTGTGTGGAGTGAATACAGCTGATCTACCCAGCAATAAAAGCTGGGATGGTGGAACACAAAAGGGTGCTCACAGAATCTTTGTAAGAATAATTTCCTAATTGATTGAAATACTTGTTCTCTGTTTAGATTGCAACTTGCTGCTAATAAGATCCTCAAAGGGTTAAGGCTATTTTGCTTTTTTATTTAAGGATAGAAGCAGTGAATGTTTTCATCAGTGGAGCTAGGAACTGCAGTATGTAATTTTAGCACATGTTAACCCTCTGAGTAAATGATCACCTTAAATCTTGACAACCCGTATTAGGGTTTTATTCTGGCTTTTTTGCTTTTATACGCACATATCTTTTATAGTATCCTGGAGTTCCTTGCCTGTTTCTGGCCAAAAATATATCAATTGTATTATTGCTTAGGAATTATAAATATAGGCTTAAAAATGAAAATAAAATTAAACAAATGGTATCTTCTGCAGCAGCTCATTCCAAATCTGCATTGTATTTCCACACGGAGTGACTGTTATTGGAGGATACGATGCAGGGCTAAATGCGAAATTCAGTTTAGGTCATTCTCATGGTTTACAGAGATGACATGATGATGGCCACAAAAGATTGCTTCCATATAGTTTGCTGCTAATGATAATGTCGAGTTTTGGGAAATTGCTTGAGGACACGTTCTGCCATGTAATAGTGCATAATGATTTAGTTGAGAAGTTCCTGGTTCCTTTGCATCACATTCAGGAATGCAGAGGCATCCTCTGAGCATGACCTGGTTATTCTGGCAGAGCCATTTAAAAGTATTAACACTGATGAGCTTTGCCCTTTAAATAGCTAGAGTACTTCTAAATCGGGGAAAATACAAGTAATTTAATATATATGTAAAGCCTAAACAGAATTAGCAGAAGTTTTGTCTTTAGAATGGAAAAACTAAAAATGATTCACCAGTTTTATTTGTAATATTTAATAAAATGGGCATTTACACAGAGTATATATATATATATATATTACTGGTTTGTTAAAACCTCTAGACAACATTATAGCTTTTTATTTGACCATTATCATAAAGTTGGCCTCCACAGAAATATTGCAGTGTGTAGACTTTTGCTTCAGATGTGATAATTTGAAAAAAAAGAAAAAAGATGGCTCAGAATTTCACTTGAATGAAAGAAAGAACTTTTCAAAATCATGTTCTAAAATAAAAAACATTGTGAAATTTATAGTTTCTCTTATTGCTCATATGAAATTGAAGTTTTCTCCTCTAAAGTTAAGGTTTTCTCACAGTGTTTTTTAAAATTCATGTGGTTTCCTCTCTTTCTCTCTCCTCCTCAACCTTGCCCTTTATCTTACTTTCTTCCTTCCTTTTTCTTTCCTGTTACACAGGCAGAAGTATTAATATACCAATATACCACCCAAAATGACATGCAGGTATTCTCAGCTTTCTGGGAAGTATAAATAAATTTTTCAGGAGCAGGGCAAGTTGCCCACAGTATCACTCCCGTTCTGAGTGGTGTTTGTTCACGGAACTGTCCGTATGAGCAGTGGTGGCAGCCAATGTAGACCTGCAGCTGGTGGGGGCTAGTGTAAAGCTCTTTGCACTTCTAGGTGGAAGTATCACTTGAACTGTAGTTCAAGAAACATTGGAATTCTGTTTCTCCATCCTATGGAGTGCATCTTTCATTGCCTCAGATGTGAAAAATTATATATTGAAAGCTCTGAAGACTTTAAACACAGGAATTTAATCTTGCGGATCTTCACACAAGTGGTATAAATATTTCTTTTTTTTTTTTTTAATCTACCTGATATTGATGGTCTAGAAGTGAGGTATTTAGTAGAAACTAATTCTCCAGACTTCCTGGGTAATACAGAGAGATAAGAATTCCAGGTTTGATTCATCTCACCTGACATGGGCACACATTTTAGGTGGGACTTATGTCTTGATTAGCCTTTTGGTCTCACTCCATCAACTGTAGAAGGAACTGCTGGTAGAAGTTTACATCAGACACCAACTTCAGATTATGAGTTTACTAGAAAGTCATCTAAACCATAAGGAGACTGATCTCTGAATGCATGTCTGTGGACAGAAGACCTGTGTAAGGCCTGAGTTGCTCTGTCTGGAACCTGTGTAACAACATTTTAAAGCAAGTGAAGCAAATAAGAGAACTCCATTGGGAGAGGAGGTGAAGGGACAAAGGAACTACCATACAAAACTTCTCAGATTTTAGGTTTTGGGAAAGGGTTGTGTCTGTGTGTCAGATCCTTCACCATAACCATCCAACTCTCAACTCGTTGTGGAGAGAAGTTGCTCAGTAGATAGGGAGCAACCACTGTCATCTTAATGGTTGTACATTCATAACTTTTGGATGGGACAAGGATTTTTTTTTCCCATAGGATGAAAATCTCAGTCAAGATAAAGCCTTCCTTGCCACTTACCTACCCTAATTTACAGTAGGTCAGAATCTGGCACAAGTTTGACCAGCACTGACCTTCCCACATTTCATCACAGTCTTCCCTTTAGAAGAGATACAGCTCAGCCATGTAAACGTAAGACATACATGTGGTAATAAAAAAGTGTCCATTAATACCACATGCTCCTTGACTATTGTGAAAATTTGGCAGTCTTAAACCAAAGGCCAATGTTCATTCTTCTTAATTAGAGAGGGAAGTCAGAAGAAAAAAAATATGTTTCACCTTATGCATGAGAAATATTATTCAAAAACCCATCTGGGATTTTCCAATCACATTTTCTTTGCTTTGGAATACAGGGTTATCATTAAAATAAGATGTTTGGCTCCTTCATCTTAGACCATCTTGTATTACTTAAAATGTGTGTAAAAATAATCTTAGATCCTGAAAATCCTACTCATCCCCAACATCTTATGTTTCTGATTGTTGGTTCGTGTTTTGTGAACATAACTATAAAAATATTTCTTTAAGTTATTTTTAGGTTTGTGAGAGACTGGGTTTCAAATTGCTGATATCCTATATTAGGTTTCAAGGAAAAATATCTGAATATTTGAACTGTTTTAAAAGTGTTTGCAATGATGTTTTTAAATCTATCCATATACCCATAGATATATATTTTAATATATCCATATATATGTATATATATTTATGGTTTCATGGAAGTTATAATGGTTTAGGCTTGTTTGGCAGTGACTGCCATATTTTTTAGTCTAATTTCTGAATTCTTGGGGGTAAGTGAAGACAGAATATGTGGCCCTATAAATATTTCAAACACCAATGAAAAAAAGAAATCAAGCATAATAGACTATTTCTAATGTGAAAATCTGGGAGAGCATACCGTGGTCATTTTACTGTAATACAGACCAGTCCTTCTGACTTCTTTCCTCGCTTCCCTTTTGAATCATTGGCTGGCATTGCTGCTAAATGTGACAACAATTGTTTTAGTTAGCAGAGATGGATGGCAGTTGGGGTAGGCACCATTTATCACCGAGGAGATGGAGACGAGCACTTCCGAAGGGTGACTCAGGTCATCTGATGTTTGCTATCTGGAGATGCCTGACAGCCTGATCTTAGAATTAGCAGGAAAGTAGAACAGGGTCACTTCCAGCTTAAGTCCTCTCAATTAAATATAAGCAGGGATAACGTGGACTCTAACCTAAGTGGGATATTCTAATGAGCTTACATGCAGTGAGCAAACTTTGATGTGAAAATGAAAATGTAGTACGGGCTAGCACAGGATTTGCTAAAAGATAGTGAGCTGGGAATTGTCTCATCTAGATGTATCTGTCTAAGAGTTGAGCATCTAATATAGGGCAGTAATCTAATCTTCCCATACAGGTGCTAGAGGCTGGTTTCTCTAACAGATAATTAAAATTCTAGGATGGATTAATCACTCATGAGATGAGGTGCCTAGCCCAAACATATTTAGAATATGATTTATTAAGTCATGACATATAAATTAGTATTTTGGTGAGTTATAATTTTCACAGCATTAATGTACAAAAAATCCAGAATACTATGGTTCTACTCAGAGGGTTAACAGAAAAGCACTAGGCATGCTGATTACATTGGTGTATCCAAACTGCTTTGCTTTTTTAGCCAGTGTTTGCTGATTTTTTCAGAAAATTCTTGAAAAAATTCAAGTTTGAAATAATTTAAGTGTTGTTGTTTAAGGAATTTCTATAACCAAATTAATCTTATTTTTAGCTCAAGTTATTACAGGAATAATATGTATCATTGATGCAGTGTAAGTCTGTAGTTACCAATTTTATTAATTCCACAAGTGATTCCAGAAATCTCTCTTTTTTTAAGTACTTATTATAGAGCTTACAATGGTGGCATAGGTGACTGAGACTGTCTTTCTTATTGGTAAACAAACAATATTGTAATTTCAAGAAAGTCCTAAGAATCAGCTTTTCAGTTTGGTAGTGTACTAGTTAGGGGAAAGCTATTTCATTACATGCATTGTGTAAATCATCTTTGTAGATGAAGATTGTTCATATTAATGAACACTTTCTTTTTTCCTTGACATTGTAGCAGAAACTGTTTACTTGTTAATGAACAACCAATACATTAATTTGCTTCAGACTGTTAGAGGGGAAAGTGAGATTCCAGTCATTGACAATGTTATTGCTTTACAGTAGCCCTCATCTAATTAAATGTGGTGCATACTACAATAAGCAAAGCCAAACCTGTGAATAAACTCCTGAAAAAGCCTGGTGGGTCTTTATTCAGTTGGGTGCTTGCACACAGTAGCATGTGACAGCAGGAAGGCTTTCAAGAATTGTTGAAATGAAAGCGATATATCCACAAATAAGAGCTAAATTGCAATCCTTTCCCTATGGGGCATATATGTTTGAAAAGAAAAAATAAAGAAAAGAAAAGAAAAATTGGCTCAGAGGTTTACAGTGGTACTATATTACCACAGGGCAAGTACATTAAATCATTGTTATTTGCTAGCCTGGGGTATATGTTGGAAAATGGCATCTTTTTTATTTAGTTTAGATTGTGGGCAGGGAGAGCTTTCCTAATATTATTGCAGTGCCTGCTAGTGCTGCCATGGTTAAGTCTGTGTTAGTATTTCCATTATAAACTCTTAGTCTCAAAGGTTTTTAATTTGATTGTAAAAATTTGCTTCAGGCAGAAACTTGGCATACAATTTTTCAGCTCAGAGCGGTTCTTTTCCTAAAATATGAGGGAAATCAGCTTGACCTCTTCAACATTTATTTTCTAAGTGTACACAAACATTTGTGGACACAAAGGCGGTTTTTATGCAGCTCATTTCAGATGTGTCACGTTCTCAAGCATGTCTCACAGGTCTTAACTACAAAGGTGACAGCTCAGAACTTTTGGGCATTTTGAAAACCAGAAGGAAAACTCAGTGATCAAGAGCAAAAATGTTCCACATGTGGAAGAGTTTTATTTTGACGTGACAATCATTTAAAGTTTGCACAGTAATGGGTATGTATACGCCCTGCTGAGTGCTCATGTAATTCCTGAACCCATTAATTTAAGTCATTCCAAGTAGAAAATGCTAAATATGAATGTGTTGAATTTCCCTGTAAGACTGGGAAACAAAGCAGTTTTTTCTTTTGTTTTATAGTAGCACCATGGACAAAGCTGACAATACACCAGTTAAAGGGGTCTGGGAAGAGAAGAATCAAAAGGACATGTTTTCTCTTAAGGGGAAAAAACTTGTCTGAATAATACAGAGTTGAAAGCTCGCACTGAATAAGATAGGTATCAAAAGCAGTTTAAAAAGTATAAGTATGGGACCATTTGAAAACTATAAAAGTGCAAGGGAGCCATGCAGTGCAGTGAATCCATGCGTGGAACCAATCACCTACTAATCTGGAGCAAATTTACAGCTACAAACAGGCATAATTAATACACAAATCAAACACACCCAGCAGCAGATGGAATTGAAATCCTAGTCCTTTTAGTAAACATAATGCAAACCTTTTCCTCATATATTCACTAAATGAGACCGTCTGTAGCTGTTTGAAGTAGTGTTGCATACAGGCTAGTGGGTGTAATTAGCCAAAATTAGGTGTTTAAAAAATGGCTGCAAATTAATTGTTTTTAATAGCAATTCTACCTCACTGGGACCTTTTAGGAAACGACAGCTTTTAAAAAGTGATGTCTATGCATTTTGTATTTGTGTGCGTATATACTTGGATAGCCCATGCCAAACAGCTTCAGTAAGAACTGAGTTGCTATACTGAGGTGACATGTTGCCTGAAATTTTCTGCCACAGGGGCCAGAGAAAGGGACAAAAGTCTCCGTGAAATAAAGAATTCATGGATTGATCCACCTGTAATGGAGATGTCTTCCTAATTTTTCTCTTAGTGATCAGCTTGAGTGATAAGCCACAGTGGTCAGTCATGTCCAGAAGTATTCTCCCTACCTGAGTAGGTGGGAAGGGGACACTGGATGGAGCTTGGCACCTGTTTTCTTGGCACCCACCTACAGTGCTGCACATTTGTCAAGCCATGCATAAATATCAGGTTGGAAAAATAACTGTTTGCACCAAATGATAGAGCCAGAAAAAGCGCATCAGTAGTGATTAGCCATGACAAGGGTAGACTGACATTTGGAAGATGGTTTCCAACCAATTTATCAGTCAGATTTTTGAGAGATTTTCCAATAGAACCATTGGAACTGAGAAATCCAAATGATTGTTAGGTGCTACTTGATCTGTTCATGAAAAACTTTCTTCTTGAGGTGTTTCTGATACATCCTCATATGTGTTTTCCTGATGTAGGAAGACTCTGGACACAAAAAGCCAGAAGACAGCTTTATTTCTGTGTGTCTAACAGATTTGAATGCTAGTGATGAATGCTAGTGATTCATACACATAGAATTTTAGGTGTCTTGAAAAGAAAACAGTGATGAAAGAAGCTTAGCTTACTTATCTAGAGTTCTCTCAGGAAGAACTGACATTACTACCACAACTGTTGCTGCTATTACTATTCTACTAACACCACCATTGCCCTTCAGAGTTAATTGCTTTGTTTAACCTGTGCATCTCCATTAGATGCCTGGAATGCTTCAAACCTGCCAGTAAGACCAGCGAGGTCTTACATGAGCATCCATAAATTTGTTTTCTTTTCAAACAGAATGCCCACAGCTATTGAAGCTGAGTTCCATCATATGGAAGCTGAGTTCCATCATATGATGAGGGTTTGAGAATTGGAAAGAGAGGTATTGGTAAATTGAAGGAGAGGATTATTTGTAAAGTGTAAATACAATGTCCAAGGGAATTCCTAGTGCTGTATCTCACAAAAGAGAGTGATAGAATTTTTTTTTCTTCAGCAAATTCAAGCATGTAGGAAAATGCAAATAAGCCCTTGAGAAATGAACTTCTGATAATCTGATGTTTATTGTTAAACTTAACAAGGTGTAATCTTTGTGACATTGCTTCATGGTAATAGAGAGATGAATTTAAGGTAATGCTTGATCTTGGCAAGTTTTGCCACTGCCAATTAAGGGGTGGGAGGTATCAAATTGATTGACTGATACTAAAACAAGCAGTTCTGAAGAGGCATTTCCAGAGAGTTGATGTGAAAAAAAAAGGGAGGAGGGTAATTCTTGAGTATTTTCCACAGGCCAGTTTATCACTTGCCATTTGTGCTGATCTTTAGTGTCTTGTCTGAGGGGGAAAAAATTGCTCACATTGGTCCAAGGTTAAATATATAGCCAATATAACCTTTTTTTTTTTTTATTTTATTGAGGAATTAACAATAAGATTTTATATTCTACCTGAAAAGAAATTGTTAAATGATTACTGTAGTGTGAAATTAAATAGCACTTTTCTCATGCCTGCTAAAAAGCCATCTAAGGAAGTGGTGGCCTTCAAACAAGTTTCTAAGTTATTTAAATTTAGAAAATATTTAAGATTTTTTTAAAACTCAGACAATGCTATGTATTTGATTGGTATAAAGGAATCTTTAATTTTCAAGGTACTAATTAAATAAGTTCTATATGCTACATATTCCTACAAAAATAAGGAGGAAAGACAAATTTTTCAAAATGTGGGTGAATAGAAATTACATCTGATGTTATCACCTTTATTTATGGGATCGGTTTTTAAGTTGCTGCTTACTCTTACATAAAATATTTGCTTTAATTAGGTAATAAAAGAATAGAAAAGGAAAAATCACTTAATACTTCAGCTCTACCCTCAGCTTCTAATGAATTCATATTTCTTGAGCAGAGAAGCATTACAATATATTTCAATTCAGTCATCACAAGCAAGCCACCACGGAGTTAGATCCAGCTGCATTCCTGAGAAGCTGTGCACAACCTTTAAAAATTAGTCATGCAGCCACGTCCTAGCTTTCCCACATAAACCTCTGTACCCCAGTGAGTCTTGAAGAACATGATAATAAAAAAAAGGATGTAACTATTCAGAAAATTCTCACTTCATGTGTTAATATCGCAGCACAGGAGATCAGTTTGGATAGAGGTATGGAAATTCAATACTGCCCAGCTGTGGATGGACAGGCTTTGTATCTGTGCCCTTCAACACGACACATACCAACTCTCATGAGAAATGTGAATGGTATTTGACAGTGGAAGCCTGCTAAATCCCTCTAATGATTGTAAGTTTGATTGTAAATGGCTGGATTTTAGGAATTAGCTGGTGAATTAAGAAATAAAGGACTAGAGAATAATGCATTGCATAGCACTCTTTCATTTGTTCTGATAATTGATTTAATTTTAATTTTGTATTTCTTTCATTATCAGCAAGTGTGCTGATAATGTTTAAAAATTATGAGTAATAAAAATTACAAGATCCCACCAGGGCTCTCTGATTATTTTTGATGAAAGGCAGGAAAAGTGCTATTTTATCTGTTGATAAAAGCATGTATTTAACCTTACTTTCATTTACAAGCTAATTGTTGCAATTTAACCACTGGTTCATGGAATGATTCTTGATGCAGGACATAGCTGCAGAACTAAAGAGTCTGTTAGATGTCTGTCTGTCTGTCTAGAATATTGATTATATTTTTTTTTTCCCCCTCAGGGATTATTATTTCACAACTGGGTTATAGGCATGTGGTACTTTCCCTTTTGGATTTTGTCATCCCAAAGAGTTTGTCCTCCATTTTACTGGCAGCACAAGATTTTGGCATGCCAAAATGAAGGCTAAGCATTTGTGAACATAATAATCCTTCATGAACCTTCACTGTCAACCCTTTTCTCCCCTGCTCCTGTCCACACACCTCCAGCCTGTCCAGGCCACTTGTTTCTTTCTCCTTTCCTACACTTCACTTCTCTTGTGTAATGCAAATATTGTACATCTGTGTGTAAAACAGAGCAGGGAAACTGCTCCAGGGGAATAAAAAAGCTTTGCCCTGCATTAATTCTGTTCTGTTCATTGTTCCCATGCACCAGCATGCAAGGAAACGGGGTATAAAGAAACTGGCTACTGCAGTGGGAAGATGGAACTGCTTTCAACAGCAGTGGTGGCTTAAATAGTAAATGACAGTAAGGGGTAAGGGCTGAAAAGTGTGTGTTGTGTCTTTAGGGATTAAGTTCTACACTGTTGTTCTTTATATTTGGACTTTCAAAGAATTTTTTTGTTTGGAGTAAACTGAAAGAGTGGGGTGCTGTGAAAAAATACTACAGTTACAAAAGAAGAAAGACTTGGGGAAAGTTGGAGCACAGTATATTTAAATGTTGCATGCACTCAGTGGAAAGGGTGGAGAAGAGGCATTGTGTGTTGCCTTCAAATTGCATCCATGCTTTAGGCTTTTGCAGTGCTTTCTACAGGACAGTAATGGAAGATATGCACAGACTATCTTGCAGTCTCTTGTCCCCAGGTGGTAGATGACATTCAGCTTTATGATTTGTTGCCATTTATCCTTCAATGTGGGAAAAGGCAGTAGCTGAAAATCCTAAGCCTAAATGCTGCCCTGGTTGTACCTTCTTGCTCTGCCCCAAAGCTGCCCTGGCTGGGCCATGTTTTCCATTTATGGTGTAGGTAGAAATCTAAACTCTGGCCTGCTGTGTGCCAGCATTTGCACTGCTGGTCCCTGCCAGAAAACAGCAGCAGTCAGGAGGCTCCTCTGCCCCACACAGTCAGCAGCAGCTTCTGCTGATGCCTGAAGTACCATTTACCATTTGCTGAATGAGGGCCAGTGAAATCCCCTTTTTGAAAGATATTTGAACCCAAGATAATCTTAAAAGACATGTTTCTGCAAAGGGACTGAAGAGTGCAGCTATTGGTGCTGGTTTGTTGCCTGTGTACTGGCTGTGAGCAGCTGCCAGGCAGCAAATGGGGCAGCAGACATCGGGAAGCAAATGGAAACCCTGTGGGCAGCTTGCAAATCAGCAGTACACAGTCATAACCAGTACTTCCCTGGAAAGCAGTTGGATTTGGGGTTGGGCTTGTGCTTTCATTTTTCTGAACAGGAAACGTTCAAAATTCCAATTTTACTCCTGTTACTTGTTTTAGTTATGTTCAGGGAAATTGGACTTTGGAAATCAGCGTAAGGGGGGAAGGAGATTAGTAGCATTACATCAAAGAACTATCCAAGTCTTATCATGGTTCTCCTTTGGGCAATAGGTAGATAAGGAAGATAGGCTCTCAATTGTGTCCAGCTGCCCCTACTGTACTGCAGACAGATTGCACTCCAGGCAGAGAAATCATCTGAATGGAAATCAGTAATTCATTCTTTATTTCCCTTCATGTAACATGGAGTTTGGTATTGCTATTTTACGTGCAATTACTGTGTATATATACCAAAATGTTTCAGGATACTCCCCAGATTGTAACCCTTTAATGTCAGCTCTAGGTAGGAGAAACAAAATCCACGGTAAGGAATGAATAAATGACATTACAATGACAAAATTGAACTTCTAGCACTGGGACGGATGTCTCATATCAGAGGTTGCATATTTTTGATCAAAGTCATGAATTTGCATATATTTGTTTGAGCAGGTAAGGAAGTTTGAAATATAGCAAGTTTAATTTTACCAAATAGTAAAAAACTGGCATATCTGGTCCAAGACTTCTCAAATTACCTACATTGAGGGAAATCAATTTATTCTTTTCTGTTAGATGCCTGAAAAGATAAATTCACTGGCCCTGAAAATATATCTCTTTTTATTCTTGCCCACATCCATAATCCTCCTTTCTTAATAGATGAAAGTCATAATTAACATGTCACTGGAGAGTTACATTACTTCTTCAGAATTACCTCTTAATTTACTACATTAGCCTGATTAAGTAATGAATTCATCATTTCTAGTTTTTCCATAAGAATATAAAATATCTCATTTTTGACCAGGCAATACTAAATTAAAGTGCAACTGAGGAAGACATTTTGGCCTAGATCCCTTTTCCTAAAGATTCTTTCAAAGTCTTTCCTTAATGCACACCTAAATGCTGAGGGCTGCAGAGCCCCACAGGCCCTCTGTGCCTGCAGACCTTGCAGCCACAGAGCTGGAAGCCAAGCACAGTGGCCTGACAAGCTGTGCCCGCTGCACTGAGAGCCATGACACAGGAAGAGAGAGCCACAACAAAGTGTGCTGTGGACCACAATCCCACTGCTGTGACACAGCGCTTTACTGAAATGATGGGTTGAACTGGCACCAGAGATGTCCCATCACATTCCTGCAGTGGTGATCCCTGCCATTGACTGAAGGACGAGAAAACTCTGATTTTTTTTTTCTTTTTCCCCAAATTCCCCATTTTTTTATGCATAGGTGGCAAAAACACAATCCTACCCTCACCTGTGTGTAACAGAAAACTTTGGTGATTTTCTGCATTCAATTTTTGAGAACTGTGGGTGATATTTTTATTGCCGCTAAGAAAACACCATTAGCAATTAATTACTGTAGTTTCTTCTATTTTGTCTGTAGCAAATGAGAAAGTATCATATTCTTCCCTTTCCCTCTGTCAGGAGAATCTGGTCTTCACTCCTTGCAGTCTTTCCCATTTAACCTAAGAGGCTCTGTTAAGCAGCTAACTCACTGAGTCTATTAATGTGCTCAGTAGCCTAATTTGTGTCAAATATGCACTGATTGCCATTCAAGTGTCAGTCTGTGCTCCTTGTAGAAGCTATACTTGGAAGGAAGACTTGTAGGTTCCTCCATGAACTCAAGGTTGAAGGTATCATAATTGCTATAGGTGGAAATTCTCTGAGGCCTTTGGAAATGTTTAGTGACCAGGCTGTGTGTCTGTGTGGAAACACAGACTGGCAAAAAGTGGCTTGTTCTGCCCTGAGGCCACTGGCCACTGATATATCCTGAGAGAGGAATTCAGTTGGTCATTGGAGCTTGAGTGAGATGGAGACTGATGTGTGTGTGTGTGTATAGATATATATAGATATATATAAATAATAGATTGAGAAAGCTAAACCACAAATAAATAACCATAAGAGTTAAGACCTGGCAAATTAAAAGTTCTTCTCCAAAAACTGTTACGAGAAAAAGGTAAGAGGAAGTGAACTGATACAAAACCATGTGAATTTGCAGTAAAATGGCCATGCTATTTCAATGTGAGCCCACAAAAGGCAGCAAGTTCTCTCATGCAGCTGTTTCCCTGGAACACCAGGGCTGTATGTTTACCCTTCCAATGAGTGTGAAGGTAATGGAGATTTAGCCTTGTCAGAAAATTGAACAGGATAGCTAGAAATCAAGAATTAAACTATTTCCTACTTACCTACTTGAAATCTAAATGTGGAAGAAAAAATCTCCCATAGGACTTTCATTGAGTCTCATGTGTGCTGTCTTTTATGTGTCTTAAATTACACTCCAGTGAGGCTTCTGTGCTCCAGAGCTGTCAATGTACCACCAGTTGCCTGTATCTGTGGAAAATAAATCACTACTTTGAGTGCCAGAATACTGTTAGTTTAACTCTTACCTCTTTTTGTCTCCTCATGTCCTGCTGCCATCCCCACCTACTCCTCCCTTCACAACTTCTGTTCTTTCAACCAATCTGGAGAGAAGAGGCAGAATTCTCAAAAATAGTTAAGGACATAGATATTTTGTGAAAATCAGCAACTCAGTAGCTGATAGAAGCCTAAATTAGCTGTTGGCCCTTGTGCCACAGAGAGGTGGATGGGAGCCTGCAGTGCTGCTGCCCAAAAGGGCAGCTTGGTGGCTGAACCTGGCTGCCTTTCTGCAAGGGCCTTTCTTTCAGGGCTGTGGTGGCTGAAGGGATGAGTGGAGAGCTGGCTTGGTGCTGCTTTGAGCAGCAGGCAGTGCAATGGACCTTCAGGAGCCTTTTCCCACTTGCAGCTGGAGCACTTGATCTCAGTACTCTGCAACATAACTGAATAAAGCCCTGAGAGGAAGCAACAACACCCTCATCTTTTCCTCATTTTTCTCCTATTTCTACTTCATCCCTGAGTGTGAAGCACTGCTATTGTCCTTCCTCTTTTTCAGCAAGAGAGAAGTACCCTTATGCTTTCCTTTTTTCTATTTTGGTGCACTGAAATTAGAGGGGAAAATGACTGCTACTAGACTTCCTGTGCAAGGTTGAGTTGTATAATTTTGGTCTTTCCAGCACAGAATGTGCTTTTATGAATTTTTTTTTTTTTACCATGAATGCAGAAAGACCTCTTAAATATTTGAGTCCTGTAAGTATTTTTATGATAAAAAGCATTCCCTTGTTTAATAATTTTCATTTTCTTCTCAAAAGAAACATTGATTTTCTATCTAGCTTTCCTTAGAAGCTACCACTCAGTTTTAACAAAGAAAATGAAAGTTTTAGGGAGGGGAACCCCCGAATATTGAGACATTTGGATTATTTTAATGTTTATTAAAAATCCACACTGGCTGACTTCACAAGGGATACTCCCTTGCAAGCCTATATGAACAGCTCCTTGGCTAATGCTCATCAATCGGAGGAAGGAAACCAGGCAACACACTGTGAGATGCTGACCCTGCTGTTTGTCTCCATGCCATATGGCAGCAGAAGCTCACGTTGGCGCTTGGACCTGGAAGCTCTTTGCCCAAGCCCACTGCTGTGTACAGAAGCAGTGCTTCAGCCCTGGCCATTAATGATGTGCACGTGTCAAATGACAATGCTGAAACCTGCAGTAACCTTGTAAACCTGGGCCAGGTACAAACATTCTGAGGACAAACACAGCGCAATATTTAAGTATAAAAAAGATTGTTTGATGTGCTTTAATATACTGGAAGTGAGTAAAAGAAATTCCACTCCAACTTTAAGAGAAATTTGACTGTAAAGAATCACATCTCTGTCTAGTCTGGGTTTTATCAGGGTGAATTCATCCCATACAGAAATGTTACAAGCCTGTCAATGCTCTTTGCTTACTGTTAAATTCTTTGATAATTTTATGTTTAGCTATTTCTCTTGGCAGCCTGTCTTTAGCCCAATAAATTTTTGAGTCAGATTCTTTTCCTGTAATCCAGGTTAAAGCTCCTCTTTCTTAAATTTAAGTTGGTTTCTCTCTCTGTTGTCCATTTTTCCTGCTGAGTCCTCAGGTTTATGGGCTGAATCATTCCTGCTTGAGGTTTCTATCCATTCTTTGCTTTGTTTGTTCTGCTAATTTAAGCAGTATGTCTCTCTTTCATTCATTTACAATAACTTAACATTTAAGAAACTCTTGTTATCCTCACCATTCCTTTTCCCACTTCTTAATCTATATAGCCTGCTATGTAATTCAATCCTTCTCCAGAGACTTCACTTGGTTTATATGAAAAAAACTGTGTAGGGGATGTGAATGATCCAGAGCTTCAAAAGCAAATTCTTGAATATTAATCACTCTGCTTTTTTATCTCCAGGATGATAGACTGACAATATCCGACACTTTGAAATCCTTCCTGCCACTAGGTTGCCATCACTTCAGCTTGCCATTATTCATGCTAATTTGATGACTTCTAGTTTAAATGAATTCTTGTTTGTTTGTTTATTTACTTAGTGCATCTTTTCCCTCTCTCTCCCTCCTTTTGTTCTTGATTACCCTTTTGATCAACTGATGGATTAAGTAGACAAGAATTCTTCTTCTGGCTTTCAGTAAACACTCCATTTTGGAAGCATGATCCAATAGGTACGTAACACAGACATGGGAGCATTTTACCCTGTTCAGAATTGTATAACTTAAGCATGTATAACTTAAGCATATACCTTTGTGCCCCTTTGTTTTACCTTCTTTGAGATAGAAGGTGGCCAACAAACCTAATCTGAACCCACAGACAAAAGTTATTTTGGACCTTAACATAATTTGAACAAATGATTGCTGTCCTTCAGTAATGCTCTTTAACAGAAAAGGACCCCCAATCCATGTCTTGTAATCTCCTGGTGTGCAACACATCAGAGCACCAACCTCAGTCTCGTAATTAAATGAGTGCAACAAAATATGCCTTTGTTACAGAGGGAAGCATAATAATTAAAGTAGTTTAATCTTTCTGTGTAAAAGCAAACAGACAACCAATGAAACTGATTTTTGCTTCTTCTAGATCAATGAGGACCTACAAAGCAAAGAACACAGAGATTAATTTTCTCATTGTCATCTTCCTTTTGCAGATCCACATGCAGATCCATGAGTACGTGCCACATCTTTCTCGGCAAAGGCTCAGGAGCAGCCACCCAAAATGTGTTTTTGCTGCCTCAGTGATTGATTGCTGTCTCCTCTATAGTAGAGGTGGCCTTTGATTCCTAGTAAAATATCTGTATTGTACTTGAATATCTGTATATAGGCCTTGGCCCAGTAGGTCCTGGTTGCTCTTGATGGGCTGCAGCTGCGATGTCCTTCATTGGGCTGCAGCTGTGGCTAGTGAAGATAACTGGGATAAAAGGGGCTGGGTTGGCCAGTCAGGGAGAGCTTTGAAGGAGTCCTGACTAAGAAGGAGTCTGTGCTGTGAAGATCTGCAGCCATGAGAAAACACCAAGGAGGTATGGGACTCTAGAAATATAACAACACTCCTCTAGACAAATATTAGTAATGAGTTATCTGCAGCCAGTGTGCTACAAATGCACAGGTTTCTGAGAACAAAATGATGGAGAATGCAGGCTTCAATAAAAGGTGCATTCCTCACTGAGTCCCTGCACAAAGCTGCTGAAGAGAGAGGACACAGGATTTAGACCTCATTTAGTCACGGTCCTGTGCTCACCAGTTATGAGCAGCAGGTGGCTTCTAATGGAGCACTCCTTAGAAAATTAATCATAGATAAATATATTTTCTTAATATCAGCAATAGCTATTCAATTAGTATTTTATTATTAATAATTGTATTAATAGTTAATAATGGAGTACAGCTGATCCAAGAAATTACTAATAAAGCAGCATAGTAGATGGTGGTTGCCATAACACTGCTGCAGTTGGGAAGCAGCTTTATAACAGCCTTCTGGGGTAAGACAAGGAGGGATATTTGACAAGGTCGTGTAGTGACAGAACGAGGGGCAATACTTTAAAGTGGGTAGGTTTAGATTAGATGCTAAAAAGAAATTATTTACTCTGAGAATGGCGAGGCTTGGGAGCAGTTTGCCCAGAGAAGTGGTTGATTCTGCATCCCTGACAGTGTCCAGGGTCGGGTTGGATGGGGCCCTGAGCAACCTGGTCCAGTGGAAGGCTTCCTGCCCAGGGTGTTTGAAACTAGATGATCTTCTAGGTCCCTTCCAACACAAACCATTCTACAATTCTTTGGCTTATTCTGTTCATGAAGGTGAACAGCCTGTCTCCTAGTTCAGACAGAAAAAGCATTTAGAAGTGAAAGAAGAAGCCAGTCTTTATAATTTTGGAGGTTTGAAAAGACCCATTGGCTACAAAAGCTGCACTATCAGTTCAAAAAGGAAGCATGGGTGAAGGCAGAAACTGTCATCTCATCAGGAGGTAAACAGCAAATTCACTGAATAATGGAATGAGGGAACCTTCTCATGTTACCTAAGTATAAGCAGATCAAGCATATTTTTGCTTTTATTTTTTCTGCCTACATCTTTCATAAACACTTGTGGCTGTGTTGTCTGCTTTGAATATTATGAATAAATGCATGTTTGTGTTTTTGCTTAGCCTGAGCTGAAGGAAGAGCAGACATTCCTCTCCCTGGCCTGTGGCAGGGTCAGCCCCAGCCCTAGACTGATGATCTGTTTCTCCTGATTCTTTCTCACTGCATCCAGAAGTGCAACATTGCAACAGCAGTGTTGGTGCTCCCTATGGCCTGTTGTTTGCATCCCTAGTGTTCCTGGAGCTCTAGTCTTTGTGGACCTCTGAAACCTAATGTTGACACTGATGGCAGCTGGAGACCGTGCACTCAGCACCACAGGTGTGCCAAATTGAAAAAATGGTTAGGATGAGTGCCATAGGTGCAGTGCTGTGCCCTTCTTGGCATGCCTTTTCCAGCCCCAGTGTCCCTGGAGCTATAGTGTTTATGGCTTCCTGAAGCCTAACCCTAATGGCACCTGGGAGCTGAGGATGAGGTCTCCAGCAGCATCGGTTGCCTTGTTTGGAAAAGTGTGGAGGCAATGACGTTGGTGCAGTGGCATGCTGCCTATGCCATGCCTTTTCCAGTCCTAATGTTCTTGGAGCTGCAACCTGTGTAGCTTTGTGATCTCCCACCCTAATGATGGCTCAGGGCTGAGGCTGAGGTCCTCAGCATCATGGATGTCCCTGGCTACAAAGGGGTGAACAATGCTAGAGCCCAACTGTGCACCTCTTGGCATGCCCTTCCCAGCCGTAGGGCTCTTGGAGCTGTGGGATTTGTGGCTCTCTGAACCCTAACCCTAATGGCAGCTGTGCCTGAGCTTCCCAGCTCCATGGGTGACCCATTTTGTAAGGCTTGTGCTCCATGACTGGTAAGGGATGCTGAGTTGAGCAATCCACTCTGCCAGTACTGCTCTCTCCAGACCTTTCTAACCCTGGCATCCCATGTTTCTGGATGCCTCAGCCTCAAGCCCAAAATTCCATTAATGTTTATGGTTAGGATTTCCAGAGGCCCAAAAGCTCCATGGACAGTGAGATTTTTGACACCTCATTCTAAGTTCTTTTTTGTGGAGATGGCTGTTTACCTAGCTGCTTGATGGAAAATTCTTTTTTGCATACTTATTGTTTAGCTTTTTATTAAAGAACTCTTGCTTGTATACTGCCATATAACAAATTTTAGGGATAATTAAAGCTAACAACTTTAAGGCACTGCCTTATATGTCCTTGTCTTTCTTTTATCCTCTGCTACATTTTGTACTAAACTGCTATTGCAAAGATCTAAGGCATCCACAAGCAGTAATTAATTAACATGTGTAAAGGTTATTTTAGGTGTTGGGGGGAGGAACACGTGCTTCATATCTTTATATATTCACCAAGTCACTAGTGCGTGTACAGACGTTTTGCAGAAGCAGGCAGAAGGATGACTACCTCAGAGTGCTTTATTTGCCTCACAAGTTGATGTCAACAAGCCATGACTGGCAAGTTGTGGCCAGTGATCAGTTAGCCAGAGATGCTTTGTAAGACTTTTTATTATTGAATGCTTCTGAGAGATTGAAAAGCTCTTGAAGGCTGAAGAGCTGGGTTTTGTTCACATCTCGGCCATGGTAATTAACTGCTTTCCCAAGTAATAAAACCCCTAGTGATAGAGTCAGACAAACAGAAATAACAATGATGTGTAGATAACTCTCTCTTTTGCCTGAGGGTCCTTTCCTCATGGCTCACTTTCAGCCATTCCAGGGACTTTCTCTATTGCTGCCACCTCTGCCCAGTGACTACTGGTCTCTTGGAAGCCTCCCCTGCTCATCTTGGAAGTCTCACTCTGTCTGAACCTTTGCAGTATGCAAAACACGTTCCATGTGTGATGACAAAGAGTCTCACCTTCTGGAACTGGCTCCTCTTGTGCCAGATGAAGCATCAGGATGCTGACCTGCTGTAGTGGCAATTTCTATTTTCCCAGACATCCTACCTAGTTCAGTGTCCTTACAGAAATATCAAGAATTTGTTGACAAAAGGAAAAATCCCAAGTACTGTTGTCACACATCTTAACAGCACTTTTACAGTATAACTATAAATCATTTACAGAAAAGTAAAGAAAACATACTTTATAGTAATCTTTTTCATGTTTATTTTTGATAATATCTACTGCATGTTGAGGACAGAAGCTATAAATTATCTAAATTTAAGAGGATTACAAATAGTTTCAGGGAAAGGGAAGACCTCTGCACATAAAGAGTATAAAATTATCAAGGGACCTTTCATTTCAGCTGATATACTGCTTTGGTGAGAAGACTTGTCTCATGTGCTGATCTGAATGATAAAGCTGAGTTATGAAGCTGCTTGCTTCAGTTACTGAAATGCAGTTCTAAGATTTTCATGTGTGTACCTCCTCATAACTGAGATACAAGTTCAAGTACATTTACACTAGTATGAGACTGAGGTTTCCAAAGACATTTGCTTCATGAGAGCTTAATTTTTTTCTTTCTCTTTCTATTTTTCTCTCTCTTCTTATTTTTCTCTTTCTTTTTGTTACAGAAATTTTTCAGATTGGGTTCCTCTTGTATCTCCAAATATAAAGACAATTGAGATTTATAGTCCTTCCCAGATTCTAAGAGATTTAGAATAATGTAGGTAAGTATTTTAGGGATTTTGAAATCTTCATTCCTTAAAAACTAACTACTAACTAACTAACCAGCTAAATAAATAAATAAATAAAAGATCCCCAAAATCCTACACAAGTTTCATAAGGAAATAAACTTTCACCAGTTTCTAGTAGATGTGGGCTGACTTTTGTGACTCATCCATGGCTGATAATTTTTCCATGTGGAAGCTGGGCCAAATTCTGTTTTTCATGTAATGCTTCGCACCTAGATTAACTACAATGGTTTTAACTGAGTTTAATTTAGTTTCTGGTTTGTTCCGTTCTAAAGAGCTATGAAAACAAAACATTATAAGGGGCACAACCCCTTAGAAAGGAAAACGCAACAAGATCTTACACTAATAGCTGTAAAATACTACAACTGACTTCAGTGCTGCTTTAAAAAATTCCCTAAACTTTTCAAGTCCATAATAATTAAAAATTTATTAAGTATAATCCTTCTGTTCATTGCCCTTGCTGCTCCTTTGCAAGTAATATGTTTATTCTTAACCATGTGTGTATATTTATATGCATGTGTGTATGCCCACACATACAGACACACATTATAGAACGCATATTTTGTATATGTACCTATAATGTGTGTTTATTCTTACTTGAATAGATTGGCAAAATTCTTTGGCTAAAACTCGAAAACTGGCTTTAGAAGTTCATCCTGGCTCCTGATGATTTGGCCTACAGGGCCAATAGACAGGAGTTGTACCTACAACAGGGGCTTGGGGATTGGGAAATAGAACAGTTGAAAAATAGAACAGTGTGATTATTACCTGTAAAGTGCCACGAAACTTTAAATGAATTCATACTTTGAACAACTGAGCAGTTGCTTCCTTACCTTTTCCAGCCATTTCTTGGGCTACTTAGGTACCAGTAACACATGGACACAGAGGAAGAACTGTGCTGAAATACATGCTCCAGCTGCTCCAGTTTTACTAGTGGCTTCCTCTCAACACTGTTTTGCTCTGACTCCGGCTTATAGCTGAATTTTCATGAAAGCCAGCTGTCTTTGTTCTAAGGGAATTTCTTCTCAGGAGACTTTTAGTGGATATATACCTGTGTGCAGATCTACCCAGCATGTATTAAAGTATATAAAATAATTACATACTCAATGGTTTGGTCTACTGATGATACATATTTACACTCCAGTAAGGCTGTAGAACCTACTTGAAGATAAAATTGAGCTGAGGGGGAGCATCTACATGTCATATAGTAAACTTTGATGTTGTCTATGTTGGCTAAAAAATTCTCAGGAATAAATCTGATATGGGAAGCTTTTTTTATTGCCATAAAGCTGTGCACAGGAGCGCTAATCATAAAGCTGGACATTGTCACAGTAGATGCTACACAAGAGAATAAAAACCTCATCACAGAGTTCTTAAAAAGTCAGAGGTAAAACAGTATCATGAAAATTTTATTGTGTCTGTAAGCAGAAGTCTTGGTAGAAGCAGCTGAGGTTTCATCTCAAGATGTAACAATTTTCTCATTATTTCTTTTTCTCACATCCAACTTTTACTTGTCTTTTCCTGCCCCATCCTCCTGTTACATTTGTCAATACAAGGTTCTATATTTAGAAGATTTGAACTTGAATCTCTTACTAGTTTTCTTTTTATCTCATTTTGCTCATGCAGTGTTCTTTAAGGGGCAATAAAACCAATTATTTTTACATTACTCATTGATTTCATATATATGCTTACAGACAAAGAGATATTGGAAGGGTGAGAAGAAAACTCCACTCCAAGTCAAAAATTGTATTTATTTCTCTGCATACAATGGAGAAGGAAATCACTAGGCTGCTAGGAAAAAAAAAGTGATTTGTAAGTAAGCACTGGGAAATAATTTGCGAAAGGAGAAAACATCAGTGAGTGTTGATGTACATGCAAACTGGAAACATTTGTTTCAAAATGGTTCCCAAATTTTCAGAAGACTGTCCCTTAATTACAATGCAGACTTCATGACTAATTGTCTTAGGGTGGTACTGGAGAGTAAGGGAGAAGTATAAGGGGGACTGAGTGGAGGCTGCCTCAATTTTCCTTATTTTCACTACTTGACTTTGCAAGCTTATTCAGATTATTTTAATACAGCTTTTGCTTAGTTCTATCAATGTTTACATTTTTTAAAGGCATGAGAAAACCACAGTATTAACAAGGCCCAGCATATCTGTGTTTTCTATAAGTTACACAAATTTTCTGTCTCTTCTATCTTTTATCAGTGAAGACGGTGATGTTTTAGGAAACTTAGAGATCAGATGAAAAATTCTCTCTTGCCCAAACACTTGGCTTTTATGGAGTCCCAGCATGCATATGTAAAGATTTTTCCCAGTTGCTTTTAGATCTGATAGGGAGTATGTTCTGTAACTCTAGAGAAAGTGGCTGTTTGCCATAGCAGAATTTAGCATTTAAACTAAATCTAATATATATGCCCAGAATGTGATTCTTATTTCTCGATTTCACTAAGTAAGGTAAATGTAAAGATTTTTATCTAGGACACTGGCCACTAGACTTCAAGACTCTTATCAGAAAATCAATTCACCAGGACAAGATTGGTTACGCTCACCCCAGACGTGTTCTGCAATATCAGACACTTAATTAATATACTCCTGGTCTCCCGTAGATTTAATCTCCTCTCTGTCTGTGCCTCGTCTCCACTGATGCTGAAGAAATATTTGACAGTGAATTTCTATTTATAACTTCATACTCCTTTTCTCTTCCAGAGCCATGTTTTATTACCTGCAGGGTTTGTAAGCTGAGTCTATAAGTAAGAACCAAGCAACTGTATCCAAGACCAGTCTAGCTTTTAATAATGCCATTGCATAGTCTCTTCTCTGAGCTTCTCTCGCAAAATTTGCCTCAACATTTAAAACAGTTAATTTTGGATTGAAGGTCATGGCTTCTTCATTTACTAATTTTTTAATATTAAAAAATTGTCTCCTTAATGTTAGTTATTCTATACAATTAAAAGTCTAAGATAGAGAAGGATATGTTTTTTTAAAATTTAATTGCCTATAAGGCAGTAGAGACATGGAAGCTATCCCACAGATCATTTTTCTGTATGTTTAAAAATGTCATAAAGTCATTTATGCACAGCTCTCAAGAGTACCTGGCTCTAAATGAAGTTTTAATTAGTCATACGCCTTGCTGTATCCTAAATTAACTCAGGAAAGACACCTGGGTACTATTATGGAAACATAATTATGACTTCTAACCAAAGTGCAAAACCAGTTAAAAATCCCCAATCTCAGCAATATTTTAGACAAGGGCTGATGAGGTTTCAGGAGGTTTGATAAAGTCATCTACATATAGCAGTAGTTATCTAACAACAGAAGAAGTACTTACTTTGTAAAGTGTTTTGTTCAGGTTATCTCATCAGGAAGGGATGCATTCATGTCAAGCACTTAGAAAGCTAAAATGGTTAATCCATACCCTGACTTACTTTCTTTAGGCAGAAGAGAGAGGAAAAAAAAAGCATAATAAAAATGTGCTAAGAAATAACTGATAAACATAGGTAATCATGCACTATTTTTACACCTATTATTACAATACAGAAGTAAGAGATTTTTTCAATGGAATTGAAAGACAGCACATACCAACAGACATGACGAACTATTTCCTTTTTTTTGTACTATCATCAGCTATTCTGCATGATGAGAAATACTCAGAAAACCTGCAAAAATAGAATTTTCAAATCGTTTTAAAAAGTGCAAGAAGCTTTTAAGGTAATACCTGAAATTCTCCAAAGAATAATTTTAGTAAAGGATTGAAGCCATATTTCTGTATGCTTCAAAGCACGATCCCATTTTCAAATGGTGGTAGGTAGAAATAGAAGTCACCAGTAAGTCATGACATGACTGGTTCTCAAAAAGTTTATTCTGTCTTTTGTGGCTGTTATGGCCATACCATTGACAAAATCTGCAGTTTCATTTCCTTATAATCCTTCTGAGCCCAACCTGTCTTGAACAAATCAATGAAAACTCAGTGAGTCAAGGAATATTTGGTAAGATCATAGGCACACAACTGACTACATTGTTAAAGAATTTTCTAGGATTCTACAAGAATTGACTATCAAGATTTTAAATACTATAATTAATGTAGAAGTAAGTATGGTATAACATATCTGAAACTGCACAAAAGTCATCTTACAGCTATTAGGTGGCATTATTAAGAGTGTACTCATTACATATTATCTTTGCACAGTTTCTTTTTTTCAAACCTAAAAAAAGTACTCTGTGATGGTTTCTTTACACGCTGTCATAAGATGTTGATGACAGTTCAGCATTACCTAGACCTGAATTATTTTGTTTGAGGATACTCTCTTACCTTTTGCACACTCTTTATTTGATCATGTTTTCATTTACCTGAAAAGGAAAGCTTGCAAACTGATTAAGCCACTTGGCACATCATAATTAGAAAACAGGT
This sequence comes from Zonotrichia leucophrys gambelii, assembly GCF_028769735.1. Taxonomy (NCBI): domain Eukaryota; kingdom Metazoa; phylum Chordata; class Aves; order Passeriformes; family Passerellidae; genus Zonotrichia; species Zonotrichia leucophrys. Next base: position 66,972,627 of record NC_088169.1, read on the forward strand.
TTCACTGCTGTTGGGTCTGCTGTGCTGTAAAGCAGAAGTGCAGAATACAGCTGCCTATTAATTGGAAATCCTTGCAGGAAGTCCTCTACACCTGTTCTCTGTAGCATTTGCTAGTTTCCAAATTGTTTATAACAGTATTATAAGGAATTGTATTTGATGCTGCAAACCCCTTGGAAACCAACAATTCTGGTTGTTCTGGGGATTGCTTTTTCTACCTGTCTGATTTCAGTATAGTTACAACTCATTTTGCATGAGAAGTGACTGTTGGCGCATTAGAGTTTCTGATGAGGATTCTTTGATCTCAGACTTTTATCCCATCTTTTAATCCCATTGTGTCTTAGTTTGTTTGCTTTGTTGGCTTGACAGCAGAATTTGCATGCCTCTCAGTAATTTCTTGAATCAGTGAGATTTCAGGCTATTGGTTCTGTTTGAACAAACAGCACCCATACAAGACATTCAAACCCAAGTTGTTGTTTTAGCCAAAGTCATTCCTTTGTAAGATACTTACTAAACTGGCAGTTCCAGCAATGCATAATTAGTGCACCACCTCATTGGCCTTTGCAGAATGGCAGGCTGGAGTAGTTTACTGAGAGCATAAGCAACTGATTATTTGATAATTCACTTTGGAGATTGTGGAAAAAGGAAAAGACTCATCGTGTAATTGCAGGAGTTAATTGAGGTGAGGAATGTTGAAGGCTCAGCTTACTTCTAATCAAGAGAAATTCTTCCATGGAGACATAATTGTTTGGGGACATAAAGAAAAATTGTTAAAATTAGGAAAATATTTATTATTATTCTACCTGTTCTTCATCTGAAATATTCTACCCCAATAAATGTTGGGAATAAACACTACAAAGAAACTTTGAGACCCTAAAGTGACTTTGTGCCATGTAAGTACAGGAAAGCTTTGTCTAAAATATAAAAAATATTTCCAATACAAAATATTCAGAGTTACCTGGTATTGTTTAGAAAATTGCACAAGTGATTGTGCATCATAGGCCATGATGGCTGGAAAGGAGTCTTAACTAAGTGTGAAGTCAAACAAATTTCCTGCATCTGTGTTTTCCATGGAAGGTACTATTCAGAGGGCATTTCCTATGGGAAACCAGACATTGGCCTTAAGAGAGACTACAGTCTCTCAGGAGGAAGTTAAGAAGCAACTTGAGAAAGACAAATGCAGTGAATTACCAGGAGCAGATGGTATTAATCTGAGGAGCCTGAAAGAAATAAATTGTAAAATAGCAGAGATAGTGATGAGGTCTTTCCATGTACTGTGATTGTTACTGGGGGCTTCAAAGTCATTAGATACAATTAATTTGATTTTTTTGCGTCATTAGAGGAGGCTTTGTTCCAGAATCTACTGGCTGGATGGGGTTCCTTATGGTTTCTGGACTGGGAAGTTCACTAGGATGCAGGATGTAAGGAAGGCTAATTCAGTTAGCTTAGGCTGGTGTGGCTGTTTCAGAGGGAAAACTTCAGATCTTAAACTTACAGGCAGAAAAAGGAAATGGGGAAAAACTGATTCCCAAATTAAGTCATGGGAAAAAAATTTCAGTGAATGGCTGCTTGCTAGTGTCAAGATGTTGATAGTGAATAGGGAGTTGAATGAATCTGTGGAAGAGATGCAATTGTGGGAACTAAAAATTGTACAGAAATAGAAAATATTCTAGGCAGATTAGCATACATATATGTGGGCTGAGAAACAAATTGTCAGAAAGCATAAAATCTAATAAATAATGGTTGAGGAATAGATCCAGTATTAAAAACGTACCTCCTTATATAGCAAAAGGTGGTGAATACATAAAAAGCTCCATGCAGGAAAACTGCAAAATGTCAGAGAAGGCTGAAAAATCCATCTATGGAGAGGAAACTTGCAGCAACTTTTTTTGAGGAACTCATTAGGTGACCAACACATGGTGCTATGCAGCAAATGAGAATTGGAAAGGCAATGGGTGATTCTGACAGCTCTTCACATTCAGGTTCTCTTTTAAGCAGGAAAGCCATAGGAGTGAAAAGTCTCAGAAATCATATTCACTGAATCATAGCAGTGGAAAAATATTGATAAACTTTGTGGTTTTCTATTATATCAATGTGGGAGTTTTCTCTAAATATTTGACTGTGACTCCTTGTATAACTGTACTTTTGCTGTGCATGACTTTTAATGATTTGTGATTTCTATTTTGGAAGCATAAATTAAGAGGAGAATGGAGTGTGGCTACTGAGACAATAATAGGAAGAATCAGGGGGAAATTGATAAAAGTAGAATCCATGGGGTCTGCATTCTTCTGAGGTGACTTCCTAATTTTCATGTCATAGGCAAGAGACGTAACAGATGGAGAATGTGCTCAGAAACAGAAATGCAAACTCAGCAGATGCTTTTATAATCTTCATTTTTAGATTTAATACCTATAAATATGAAAGTACAGCAAATGGGGGGAAAAATATAGAGAACCCCTGGTTTCACAGGTGCAAGCAAATTTCAGAGGGATAATAGAAATCTGTTAGAAAAGCTTTTTTGCCTAGGTCAGTTTATGGAGTGTAGACAGTTCAAAAATATGGATGAAAAAGTGAAGTTAGATCGTAGTGGGGGATGTGGCAGAAGATGACAATGTTAAAATGCAAGTATGGAAAAGGACTGAATCAAGTTTATATCAGTAAAAAGGATAATTTTTGGGTTCTATTAGAACTCTATTAGGCATCCTCTGAGTGGTCCCAACAGTCTTCACTGCTTTTCATGAAAGCTGCCAAAAATGGCATGATTCCTCTTGATTCACTTTTCTTGCCATCCCATTCCCATTTTTTCCTAGAGCACTTCCCTAGAGCTTTACAGAGTAGTTTCTCACTGGTTACTCCTTTGAGACCATTTGGTATCCTGCCGGCCACAGCAGTCTTAATGTTTGATGGAATCCCTTGGCTGTCTGTTTGCAAGGTCCATTTCTTGTGTTCCTCAGTTTGTGAGCTTTTCAAAGCCGTCATTGTTTGCTGACACCTGGCACAGCGGGACGCTGCCTGTGGCTTTTAGGTCGAAGGATCTCTGTTTGTTCAGAAATGCTCATAACCTCTGTATGCTCCTACAGAAAATCCTAAATTGGGAGTTTCTGGTCTCCATTCCTGTGTGCAGTCCAACAGCACATCACAAAACTGAGAGGAAAAAAATAATGTGATGATAGGTACTTCCTTGTGGCTTCAGAGATGACGTGCAACCCACGATGTGAACAGCTTAATTTTGTGAGTTCCTGAAACCTTTATCACAAAGCTAGAGATGGTGAAACATTTGAAATGCTGCATCCTGTTCCTTTTAATGAGACTTTCTAAATATTTTTGGGTCATATCCATGCATAGAAGCTTTCCTGCATTCCTTCTTGAAGTTCTACAATTGTTAGTCTGACTGATTTATCTATTTTGTTCTATTTTAGCATAATTTTCAAAATAAAAATACCTACAAAGCTGCATTTTTGTGATGTCAGCATCTTCTGCAAGAGATTAATAAAATGCATCTGATTGGATTTTGTTATGCAGTTTTGCTTTATTAGTGGATTTAAAGCATCCTTTGACCCAACAGCTGTGGGGTTAGAGAAAGGAGAAAATAGAGCCATACTTCTCTTGCTCCAATGGGACTGTAGAGACAGCTTGCTGAATCAACCAGCAGGATGCTCAATACTTTAACTAGTCCAACTTGCCTACAGTTGTTATGATCTGATTTATTGAGTGTTGCCTCTGCCTGAATTAAGGTGCAGATGAGACCTTATGCCAAAGTGAGTACAATAGATTTTATTTAACAGTAAATGTGAGCTAGGGAGAGAAAGAAATAGGAAAGAAGGAAGGGGGAGAGAGAGGGAAAGAGAGATTAGAAGATACCCACCACTCATGGATCCTGTGGGGTCCCATTGATCCTTCTTCAGCCTGGTCTTCTCAGTGGTGGGAATCCCAAGGCTGTTCAGACTTTTCACTATTTATACATCATAGCAAACAAAGGAATTAATGTTCATTGGCTACACAGTTATCTCATTCTATTGATTAAATTATCCCCTTGCTTCCAATGCTAATTAGTCTGCGTGCTCAAGCCTTCTCTTCTTTTGAGTTGGTGGTTTTCTGGAGTTGGTGGGTTGTGGGAAATCTCCCCTGCTGGAATTAACTTTTGCCTCGCTGGAACTGATTTCAGCGCAGTTGGCTTTCAGTTTAGCTGAGCTGGCTTTCCTTATTACTTTTTTCCATTATCAGTTCTCCCCCAACTTATTTCCTTCTTCTTATGCCTGGGATAACACGTGGACAATAGTACCCCCTTTATCTTATCTCAAATTCCCATCAGGGGGCTTTATTTACAATCCAAGTTGTAAGGAATCCAAGGAATCCACAGAGCCATACTCAAGGTGTGGTTTGGGTGGTCACAGGCAAGCAGTTGCTTCTTTACCCAGTTTGCCCCAGTGGGCAGATTCCTTCAATGGCTGCATATGCCATCTATCTCACAGCTTTGGGTGGTCTTTTCACAGTTTGCCACACTGGGAAGTTTTGTCTGGATGCATTATTCAGGATGTGCTAACCAGACCTCACCAGGCCCAGGACTGGAGTGAGTCCATTCTGAGCTTATCTCAGGTCCAAGTCCTTCTGTGATCTTAAAAGCGTTTGAGAAAGGTGATTGTGATCTCCTTGGACTAGCCCCACTCTGCAGATGCACGGCTTCTCCCCAGACATATGCTGTATCTGCAGGAAGGACAAGGCCTAAATATTGCTAGGAGAAATCACTTCAGTCAGGATATTTATTTCCCTGCAGAAGTGTGGCTGCTTGTATTTTCTGTGCTTGCACTCTGCCTTTGGGGGAGCAGCAGCTCAACAGGTCATGAACTGACTCTTGGCCCTTGTATGGCACTGAAGATTGGTTAACTGTAAACCAGTTAAAGGTTGGTGAAGTAAATCTGGGAGCAAGTTTTGTGGCAAGTGGCTGATATTGCTCAGAAATGGTAAAATTTTAACTTGATGTGTCGTATCAGAAGCCTGTAGATTTTTAGGTTAATCTCTGTGTGTCTGGTTATCTTATCTGGACATTTTAATGAAATTCAAATGCAGATGTTGGGCTGGATGCTCTTTTGTCTGGTTATCATCACAAAGTTAACATAACACAGGGGTCTGTTAAGGATGTGAAGGCAGCTCCTTCTAAAGTGAATGGGGATATTTCCAGAAGGGACATTTCTTATGTGGAAGGTAAAACTGCCTCTTCTAAATACATCTCAGACAAAAGTAATCAGTTTAATGTGAGAATGCACTGTCATGTGGTCAAGCATTAGGTGAGAGCAGATTTATACAGAGTAGTTGAAAGGAAATGGCAGAAGCTGTCTCTTGCTGGATTCTGGGACAGCAAGTGGCCACACAATGGAGATCTGCCAGCTCTAATCTCTGGTCTTTTCTCCATTCTTGAAAAGTGCTCTATTGGTTTATAGAACATCAGTTTCCAGGGTACCTTTCTGCATCTTTTAGACATTGATTAATTTTTCCTTTATTACAAGGGATGTACTGAAAACCAGAATCCATATTCTAAAGAATTTAAATGCTTCAGAGAACTGTATTTTGTACAGATATAAAAAGCTGAAACTCATATATTGCTAGAAAACAAGGCATTTGAAAGGTTAAGATTGATACACATCTTACATCTAAAAATACTATAACATACATCTGTGAGAAAGAACAGGGAGGTGAACTTTAGACATAAGGAAAGAAACATAAAGAGGAAAGGAAAAGAGTGAAAAACTATGGCTGCTGAGAGAAATTTTGGCAGAGCATTTAGCTGAGAAACGATCTCCCCAGAAAAAACATCCTCTGAAAAATAAAACCAGGGAAGACAAATTCAAAATTATCTGCTGAGATATAATGGCTATAATTGCATTAGTTTTCCTGTTTATTTTCTCGCAGCTTTTGGAGAGGGTTTTGCTGGGGAGCATTAGCTGATTCTGGCAGGGGCAAGGGCCAAACCTTGCATGTCACTGGCAGTGCTGGTCTGCAGCACAAAAGGGAGCACAAAATAGGAGGCCTGTGGAAGGATGGCAACACTTCCTTCTCCAAGCTGAACAGGGCTTGATGGTTCTGACTACAAGCAATGCAGACAGAGAGAAAAGCCAGCAGTGAGAAAGGAGCTATGAGAGTAAAAATATTCTCAGGTCCCTGCACCAGCTGCAGAGATGTTCTCGGAGCCCTTAGGCAGCTCATCTGAAAGACTGCTGGCCAGTTTTCTTCACACAGCATTCAGGAAGCCTCTATCCTGCTCCTGTAGGAGCACATGGAGTGTCCTGGCAGTGAAAGCAAGGAGTGGTGAGAAAGGCAGGCTGTTCAGGAGCGCTGCTTTCCTTGGAGCAGGGCTTGGTTTTCAAACTGAGAGCATAGAGGCAGCTACAGCCCCTGCCAGCAGCCCTGCACAGCACAGCCAGCAGCCGCTCTCAGCGAGTTCCTCAGCCCTTGCCAGCTGTTTGTCACTGATCTGGCAGCTGGCTTTGTGCCTGGCCTGCCCACCCTGCCTCCAGCCATCTGGCCCTGCCTAGGACAGGGAGCTGGGAAAGGCTGGCTGGGAGCAGAGCAGTGGACATATCCCACAATGGGCAGAAATGGGAGGATGGTCAGGAGGCAGCAGGGGGTCTTGAGCAGAGTCTGTGCAAAAAGGATGACAAAAACAATATGAAAAAAATAGGACAAGAATGAGAGTTTTGAAATATGGATTTGTCTCCATTAATTTTTGTCACTGCTGGTGAGTAAAACCTTTTTGTGTTTGTGGAGGAAAGAGTTGGAGATCTCTAAGACACAGCTCTCTGCAGAGGGGATTGTGCATGGGGCTACTGAGGACAAGGGGGTGTAATCTGCTGTAATGTACTATGCACAATAGCACATTCCAGCAGATGACGTTGGTCACACCTTCTGAAAATAATTTTGGAGAAGGAGATCTAATTTATGCATTTGGGTACCATGATGCAGAGCCACTCAGTGTATTATCTGAGTGCATTTTCAGCAGTCTTCAGCTTCTGGACAGGGACAGGGACATTCCAAACAAAGTGAGGCAAGTGGAAGTTGGAGAGGGTTTGCTAGGGAAGACTTTCCAAAATTAAATTCTTCCCCTGCCTCACAGCTCACCCCACCCCCATGCATTTTTGTAGGGTTTTCACTCTAAATTTAAACATGCACCAGAGAAAAGAAGCAATGAGATCTCGGGGTCAAAGGGTGAACTCTGCTGTTGCAACATCTGTTCTTGCTTGCATAGGGACTTTACATGGGTGTAAGGAAGAGAAATCAAAAGAAACACTTAAAAAATGATCATGAAATTCTGGAGAAAATAATTTCTTGTTCCTGCCAATTCTCCTCTCCCTCTGCTCTTGCTCTTTTGGAAATCCTCAGTCACATTTTTGACTGAAGTGGATTTGAGGAGACTGTGACTAAATGCAAATTGGCAAAAGAGAGAAAAAGGGATTTTAAGAAAAAAAAAAGAGTTCCCATTTTTAATAGAAAAAAAAATCAAGCTTCTCTCTTCAGATGATTTCATAATGCATCCAGCTGAGGAGATGGCATATGGTTTACATAATGAGTTGCAGCTTTATTAATATGGAAAGCAAAATAAATGAGCCAGATGCTTTTTTTTTTGTGTGTGTGTGTCTCTAGGTGGAATTAGGCCTGATACTAGGCTCTTTGATTTTGATGCTCAGCCTGTGTCTTGTCACCCAACCCTCTGAACTCTCTGCCAGGTGCTGGACTCACGTAACAGGAAAGCATATCTTATAGTACTCTGCACTAACATCACCATCTCATTCATTGATTACTGAATTTCAGAGTCCAACTTAGCCCAAAACAGTGAACTCTAGAGTAAAGGCAGAGCTGGTCTGCAAGATAGTTGAAAAACCCATGACCTTGTCTCAGGGAAAGCTAAGATTAATGAAGAGAGAAATTCAGCATGGTAGCCAGTGTTTAGATGGCAAAATAGAGTTATCTGCAATGTGATTGCCAGAAGAAAATTCAGCAAATGACTAGCTCATGTGCCAGGTGTCTTCACATCCAAGACTTGCCTATTATAAGGCTGGTTAAAGGGCAGGACAGAGCTTTGCAGTTCTTGTTCATAGAAAGGTACACAAGGTAAGATGGTTTTACCACCTTTTCAGTATTAAAGCCTATGTTCTTCACCCAGAATGGAATTGTTTTTCTTACTGAAATTCATGTTGCATCTTCACTTTCCATCCTAGTCTCATACTTAGCTATTGACTTCACTGGGAGTAGACTGACGTGTTCAAAAGCTCATTTCCACTACAAATTTCTGCTTTGCTTTTGAACTGTAGCATCTTCACATGTAGACATGCAAGAGCTTTATCTCAAGTATTTGATGTTTCAATTCAGACTTTTTGTCTCAGTCTCTGAGCTATGCTACAATGAGCAGAAGATTTCTCTTTCGCCAAATCAACCCCTCTCAGCATTAATCTTGTGATTGTTTTTATTATAATTTTTTTCACAACTGGAGATTTTAGTTCATTAAAAAGAAATTCCAGTGAGACTATCTGGCAGTTACTTCCAACACAGCTGGATAGGAAAGAAAGGATAAGCCCATTGTACCTCATTTGTTAACTGTTTGATGTCATTAAACTATGTTGTACACATCCACTGTTCACTCAGTTTATTACAGTATTCCCCAGCCAAACCTCTCGCTGTCCTTTCTGAATGCCAGGCTTTACAGTTGTATGACTTGGCTTTTTGGTGTGCAATTATTATGCTAAAAACATCCATCCAGCAAAGTCAGAAATAGCAGTGCACTGATTTCCTCAGTTCTGCCTCACAGAAATCTGCACAGTCCATTAACAAAGTACATGCCATGTTTCCATTTAGTATGGTCCAAATAAAGTTTGCTCCATTAGCTCCCCGGAAGAAATCAGTAGCATGAGTTTAATTTAAATAACACTAAATATGTGTGGAAAGAAATGAAAACAGTTGCATACATTTTCATGTAAGTGAATACTGCCCTTGCTGATGGTGACAAATCCCTTCTCATACGGTGTTTTCAGTGAAGTTTCACAGCTTCATATCTCTGCTGAGGGCCTATCTTGAAAGCCACAGGCTGTGAGGTTTCAGTACAGGCAGAATGAGTCTTTTGTACTGAACAGCCCAAGTAGTTATAACTGGAGATACTTCTACACAGAGAACAGCAGACTTAGGGGAGTTCATAGTAGCATGGAATGTCTTGAGTTGGAAGGGACCCATAAGGATCATCGAGTCCAACTTCCTGATCTCTAGCAGGAAGACTAAACCATATAACTAAAAGCATCATCCAGGTGCTTTGTTTAATTATCTGTGTCTTTGATCACTTCCTTGGGGAGTCTGCTTTTAGTGACCATCCTCTCAGTGAAGAGCCTTTTCCTAAAGTCCAGTCTGAACTTCCTCTGACTGCATTCCCTTTCCTCATGTGCTGTCACTGGTCACCATGGAGAGGAGATGAGCAGCTTCCCCTCCTCTGCTCCCCTGGAGGAAGGTGCAGTGTGGGGTGAGGTCACTGCTCAGCAATGTGGTCACCCCTCAGCCTTCTCTCATCCCAGCTGAACCAACCAAGTGGTGTCAGCTGTTCCCCATAAGTCTTGTCCTTAAGGCCTTTCCCCCCTCTTGGTAACCCTCCCCTGGACACACTCTGATAGTTTGATGCACTTCTTATACTGTGGCAACCAAAATGAGGCCACAAGGTGAGCAGCAGAACTGAAAAATCTCAAGGTGAGGCCACACCAGTGAGGAGCAGAGCTGAAAAATCACCTCCCTTGAGCAGCTGGAATTGCTGTGCTTGATACACCCACAATATGGTTGACCCTTTTGGCTGCCAGTTCGGTTTACCTGTTTTCCGACTGGTATTGGCTGCTGTGCTACCATGGACTAAGCAGCTTTCAAGTTACAATTGTTTTCTTGTCTAGGTGCCCTAGAGCAAAAGGAAGGTAGGACACAAAAATGCATTACTGAAGAGTTGTTCCTGCATCCTCAAATGTCAAGGCTAAAGCACCTAAGTGTAATTTCCCCAGTGGAATCTATTTTCAACGATCATGAACCAATAGGCATAACTAGGAATGAGCAAAACACATGTTTGTGCAAATGCACACAACTGCAGACACAAATCCCATCACTAATGGTGCATTATCATAAGATCATCATTCTGATAAGAACAGAAAATTGCTTGATCCCAATGCATACTCCTCTTCTTGCTTGATCTGTTTGTCTCTCTATTGAGCTACAACAATCTCTTGTGTGAAGAAATCTTGAGATGTGAGGAGAGAAAATAAATATATTCCATGGTTCACTGCTGCTCTTCAAAGGATTTCAATAACTTAGATAAAGCGGTGTGATTATCCTTTCCCTGTAACTCACCCTTTTCAAATCCCTGATAGCTGTATTTATCCAGGTTGCAAAATGGCTAAAGTATATGACAAGGAAAAATATATGATTATCAGTGTCTTAATTAATGCAGGGTAAAACATGGAGAAGTGGAATGGAGAGATGGAATTTTGGAATAAGGAGCTGATATTTTCAATCTTTTTCACTTTTAATGTTTTCTTAATGTAAAACAGAGACAGCAAATTTGAGTTTCTATTGATCTTCCTCTATAAAACCAGCCTTTTTAATTTCTCATTTCACAAAACTAATTTTGGAGTCAAATTTAAAATTGGGAAGACCAATTTTTGAAAGTTCAAAGCGCTTTCCTGTAAAAGTGGCTAAAAATTAATTCTGCTTACTGGTATGTTCATCCAGTTATTTACCATAAAGTTCAGTACCAAGTGTGGATGCACACACTAACGCAGGACACTGAGTTTCAAGAGCCTTGACAGATTTCTTCTAAGGAGAGCTGCTGAAAAATTGCCCCAGACTTATGCTAAACACAAATTCTTGCTGGATGGACCTTTAAAAAAGTCTTTATGTACTTTAAATAAAAAATGGCTTTCACCAGCTGAACACTGATTTGATTTCAGCAAAGTCTTAGTTCAGTGCCAGGATATTCCTATGCAGAAAATGACAGAGTTGGAAAGTTTCATTAGCTGTACCTTGGTGAGGTTTTCAGTATTTTTCAGTAATTTTCATCTACTTTTTAGACCAGCAATGCTCCATCCTGTGTGACCTCTTGATGTGATTAACAATCAAAAGTAAATTGATAATGTGAAATGAAAGGACAAAATGATAGTTGGCAGTTGCTAGAACCTGAGATACGGGTTAAAAAAGGCTGTGATGGGCGATATTCAAAATTTTTCTAAAGAATGTTTATTTTGTCTCTCCAGCTCTGTTACTAAAATTTATAATGTTTTTGTCTATAAAATGTATTTAATTTTCCCATGACCCCTAAATAAGCTGGTTCCATTTTAGGCATTTACTCTGATTGTCACAGGATGTCTTGTATTGAGGTAGCCTCTATGTGTCTCCATTTTACCATTCAAGTAGAACCTGGGTGCTCAAGGTCCCCCCTGAGCTTCCTTTCTTCCAGGCTAAACAACCCCAGCTCCCTCAGCTGCTCCTCATAGGAGCTCTAGATCCTTCACCAGCTTTGTTGCTCAGTGAATATTGCTCGTCTGGCACCCTTTCTCTTTTGGGAGCTTGCAGGATCACAGAGCAGTTCTCCTGTGAATTCGGCAAGCAGTTTCCTTGGCATCCCTGCTATGAAGTGTGGAACTACCACCTCTTTCTCCTAGCACGACAGAGACTTCACTTTTGCAAGTCAGGAGCAGCACAATATTTGCTTTGAGAACTGGGCTGCCAGTCTTCTAACTGGGATTTCAGAGGCTTGAGGGTGTGAAACTGCACATGATAAAATACTGAGCCTGACAGCATCCTGCACTTCTGCTGCATGTAAAGGGAAGGATCCTCCCTATTTGCTTACTCAAAAAATTTCCCTGTGCAAAAAAAGTATTTTTAGCAGCATTTTTATCTGTATGTGTTGGAAGTGATTCACATATATTTTATCACTTCTGTCATGTAGTGATTGGATCTGTGGCTGAATCTATGAGCAAATACTGAGGTATAATGAACAACATAATATGGAAAATATGTTTGAGCCATTAAATAAAATTGAGACCTGGATCTCACAGTGTAAGTCAGTGTTCTGTGTTTGCCTAGAGCAAACAAGCAGGAAAGGGAAAGCATTCATGTGAAATGTGGATGAAAATAATTCAACGAGGGTTACTGTAAATACTGTAGAAAATCTCTGGTGAAAGTGGATTAAATTCCTATTACAGAGAGATTCTAAGTGTTGCAACACTCAGACATGAAATAAAGAGAAGTAATAAAATAGTTTGGCTTAATAACATTGAGTATACATTAAGGAAAGAGGTATATCTTATTTTGTACCACAAGTATCTTCAACAGCTTTTAGGAAAGACACAGAAACTATTTCCAGTCTTCTTTCAGGGCTGGCAAAAATTCTTTGCAAATTAGGCTACACAGTTTCTTTCAAGCAGAAAAGCACATATTTTTCAAGAATAGGTTATTTTCAAGAATGGATAGACATCTGTTTGTTTTCAGGTTCACAAAGCCAATGTACTGGTTTTTTTTAATATTAAAAAAAAATTCCTTTTCTATTGTGTATGCATAAAGACTCCAATATATTTAATATTTCCAAATATCCATGGGGAAGTCCAATATTAAGAAAATAATGCCTGGGGTTTTTTCATAGTTTAGCAAAAACTGCATAAAATCCCTTTTCACTATGAAAAATTTCCTCTGGGTGTTTTTTGTTGTTATTGGGGGTTTTGAGGGTTTTTTGTGGGCTTCATTGGGTTGGTTTTTTTGTTTTTTGTTTTTTATGAAACCATTATGTTCATTGCAGTACCTTGAATTCATATTCACAAAGGAACTGGCTTTCAGTCTAGTACTGGTTTAGGTGTTTAGGAAGGGACCTATTAGAATTAACTGGAATTACCAGATTCCTTCTTTGAAGATTTACAGATGCTGATTGCTGCATAGGACTGGAGATGTTCTTTATTTTTAAGAGAAAAGAAGCACTTAATTACAGAAGGATTCTAGCAGCATTTTTGGTAACTTTTTTTTTTTTTTTTTTTTTTTTTTGTATCTGCTTCCTTTTATGGCCAACAAACTATGAAAATCCATCTAACTGATGTAGCATGAGTTGCAGAATACTTCCAAAGGACATGCAAATGCTGCTTAGGGACATGCATGCCCTGCATCCCAGGCCACTGGTGTGAATAAGGCAGCCATGGCTGACCACAGCATCTGCTGTGTGAGAGCAAAATGTGGCAGTAATCAAGTCTTGTATGTAATTTTATTTTCCTAATCCTGAATATAGTGAACTCCTCTATGCACTTTTTCATCTTTGCTTATTTTCTCTGTGTTCTTCTACACATAATTTAAAAATGAAAACATATGACTTACAGCCTAACTCTGTCCATTTACTCAGCTGTACCTATTTAATCAATTTAAATTGCAGGGAGAGTTTACCAACTTTCAAAAATAAATCCAGGACCAGTGCAGAGCATTGTATAAATAAAGGTCTAGTTTAATTTTAGCTTCTTTAAAAAAAAGTGAGGAGAAAATTTTACTAAAAGAAAAAAAAGAAAGAATAGGGAACATGGTGGTTCTTTACTTGTATTCTTTGTCTTCTAAGGCCACAACAAAATTAACAAGCCCTGAAACAAAACTCAGAGTTTATATTAATGGCTTCTGGCAAACTGTCAGCTGATATTAACTTTATCATTCAACATAATGTCAGTTAGAAAAAGCTTCAGGATAGGGCATTTGAATGTTAGAATCCTGATTAACAGATTAAATGAATTCCACTTTATCTTTCAGCCCAGTACTGTGGACTAGGACACCTGACTTACTAATCTTCTCTGACTTTAGGGTAAGTATCACTGACTGCAGCTTGGACTCAGACCTTCATAAGACGGCTGCAGACAGCATGGCAGATAGATTAGCTGCTGTTTTCTAGCAACTATTTTGTTATTTTGGCTTTGGCTGGCCAGTTTATATCTCATTAATGCTAATACTGGAATAGGCTCATGATACACTATCCTAATTTATGTTTCATGTGGACTGAATTTTCTCAGAAGCAGAGGTTGTTAAATATTTATATTTTGTTAGCATTTAATGTCACTAAGCTACATGGGTCTGTCTTGCTATCTCTTGTAAAAATATTTAGTTCATGCAATCCTTCTCCTAAGGTGCTGCTGCATTTTATCAACAGCAGGAACTAATATGCTTTCAAGTCCTGGCCAATGACTTCCTTGTTAGTATATATTCAGTCCCATTTTTGAATCTGAAAATTTTAGAGTTTGCCAAAATACCAGGAAGTTTTGTTAATTCCATTGTTAAGCAGGCATTGCTTCATAGCTAACATTGCAAGAAGGTTTGCAGTTTTCTCAGGGATGTTTTTTTCTACAACAGCCACTTCCAAATTTCAGATCCCTTAGCATTTCAGATGCACTTAGAATTCAAATGCAGAGCAGGAGCTTTCATGCAGGTGTGTGAACAGCTGGGTGCAAAAAGCAAAAGACCATTTTCACAATCAATTTTGGCTTATGCTTGGAACAGGAGCTTGGAAATAATAATACATGGAAATGTATAAAACTATTCAGAGGTCAAAGCATCATTCTCAAATGTCCTTTCTTGGGATATATGAGGTTATTCCTAACAGCTTCATTTCTGTAAAGAATTACCACGGCATAGAGACAGGTGCTATTGTGGCAGGACATCTGGAAGAGAATATTCATCTTGGTATGAATTTTGGGATGAGATTCCTCATACCATGTTTAAACTGTCTCTACTTACTAAGTTAATCACTCTGAACCCTCTTTATAGACAAAAGAGGGAAACAAACATTTTAAACCAGCAGATATCTATTTTAAGTGTTTGTCTTAGAACAACAGGAATTGTGGTCCTGAAACTCTTGTTATCTCCTTTGTCAGTGAAGGGAACTGAGGACAGTAATCTCTGCTGGGATGTGGCATCTGAGTTGTCCAAACTGAGTCACACATGAGCACATTCTGCTTCTTGCCCTATTGTCTGTCCCCAAGGACAAATAGGTAACATCATATTCTTACCATTCACCTTCTGTTTCTTGATTGATCTGCTGCTAAAAACAGACTTTTGAAGATATTAAACAGATATTTCTTACTATTCAGATTTCTCTCTTGCATGTCTGGTAAATGAGATCTGCATTTTCATCAGAGACAAAAACTGGTTTTGTTGGTTGCTGTAAAGCTTCTCTAATATGTGCCTGAAATGCTGGTCCTGTTTAGGGTTATTTTTCAGTCTCCCTTTTTAAGAAGGATAGAATGTGCTGGTGAGGCCATGATAGTTGATTAAGATCCCTTATCAGGATGCTTATTTTATTCCTGTTAAGTCTCTTGCAAATGTATAGTTCCAGATTATCACATAACTTGAAAGGAGTCACATTGTGCTCTTTTCACCTTTAGATCATTCTGCGTTAAAACATAGTTGTCATGCTTCCCCCTAGAAATGTATATTTCTCACCAGCCACGTTCCAGTCCTGTAAATCACTGAAATGCCTTTTAAACATTTTTTGCTTATACAGAAAATTATTGCAAAACTGTGCTTCTACAGCACCTCCTATGTAAGAATGACAGAGCCCTTCACAGGCCTGAATACTTGAGAGAAAAGGAAATATCTTACTTGAAAGGTAGACAATGTAGGAAAATGCTTTATGAAATGACAGAGCTCACACAGCAGCACCATCGTGGTATAACTACATTTTGCACAGGGCTCCTTTTTTTTTTTGGTGTCCACTCCTGTGCTTTAACCCCATCAGCCCATAGAAGCACATTCTTCTTTCTCTTCTGAGAATTGATTTATCACCATAAGTATGGTTTATTGCACAGCCTCATGCTGTAAATCTTTGCTGCTCTAATGGCTGATAGAAGTCTGGCACTGCGGTGAGTTCCTGCTCATTTACTCCCTGGATATCGGGTACACTGCTGATGTGAGAATGAGCTTCCTGGGAAGTCTCTCTTAATAGAGAAATGTGAGAATCAAAGAATTCAATTCTGCTGGGATTTTTCTCATTAATCAGGGTTCTGACTGATTTCACCATCTGAAAAACCCTTTGTTTCCTTCATCTTTATTTTTATTGCATCCCAGGTTTTACAGGGGAGTTTTTTTAAAAAAATATATAAGAACAGAAAGCAAAGAACCAAACAATAACTGTGAACTACTGCCTGCATAGAGCAGTTTCTTCACATAGTGACACAGAGCCAGTCTGCTTTAAAGATGTGTACAGCTTCAGGTCTGCTAAATATAATTTGTCTTAATTCAGACAATAATCAACGCTGCATACATCTGTGAGGGGAGGAAGAGGGCTGGAAGACAAGAGATCCCATATATCTTTCAAGATGGTTTCTGTAGTCTCATGAATTTATTTAGGGGCTTGGAAAGGATATTTAATTCACTACAGGAATTGCTTGCCAGTGTAAGCAAGATTTAATTCATAAGCAGCTTGCTATTGTAGAGTACTTTACAGTTCTTATGTTGAAGGTGCTCCTGCACTTCAAAGTACTGTCAGCTTGGAAAGAGTCACAGTAATGTGAAGGATGATTCTTGGAGGGTGTGTGTGAATGGAAATCATAAATGTAGCTGCAGCCCATATAGCCATGCCTGAGCCAGCTGAAAATAGGCTGTTTTAGGGAAGGCTGTCCCATATCTGCCCCAGACTGAAAGCTGAGGGAGCACAAAGGAAAATGGCAATGGCTTTTCCTTCTCTGCTATTTGAAAGAACACCTCTGTAAAAAAAAATGCAAGTTAAAGTTCATCTCCAGGGAAGCTGAGGTAAAACTGTTCAGATCTAGAGAGTACTCCTTCCATTAAATCTGTATTGTAGGATACTACTTCAGATTGTACTTCAAAACGTTTCTTCTGTGTTCAGACCTGTCTTTGGGCTTTGGGAACAACCCCCATTGCCTTTCTCCCTCAGCAGCCTCTTTCCCTGAGAACAATTAAACTGGCCATGACCTCAGTGGGTGCCTGGGAGGCAAGCCCATTCTCATCAGATCTGCAAAGGGACTTAGGAAAAATCCTGAAAGACACATTGCAATGTTTGTCAGAATTCAGAAGGAAAATATGTGGTTCTTGACCTTGCAAGCAGAGTCCTGTGTAACCAGGTAATGTCCATGGTCAGAGGGAAGGATTTGCAGTTTTTTACTATAGTAAAGCTGAATTCTCTGGTAGCCAGTCTTTTCATAAGAGGAGAAGGGGGGCTCATTCTCAATTCTGGAGATCTTTTACAGGTGATGAGCCTCTTGGACAAGATTATTTTTGCTGAACACTTCTTTAAAACAACCCTCTTTTCTTTCCCTGCTTTCAGCTGAGCTCACTGTGGCTTTCACTTTGGTCCTGCCTCAGCCCAGACGTACTGAACATCTTGCTTACATTAGGTTGTCCTGTAAAATAAAGGATTGGGAGGGTGTTGAGAGTGAATTGAGAAATAGTTCAGGGAAAGAATTTAATGAAGGAGGCTTACAAGTAGAAGGCTGAAGACTTGTGAAGGGTTAAAGTCTTTCTGGGACAGAAGTGTTTGAGAGTGGTTTTCTCAAGGTAAGGGCTGCATCTGTCTTTCCATTGGAATCACTGGAGCCCCATTGCCTATGAAGGTTAAGCAGCAATGTTTCCCTGTTTGTGAGCAAGCTTGGTTCTCCACACAACATTTCTGCATAGCAGTTTTTGGGTTTTGTTACAAGGCAAACCTTGTATATGAAATAAAAACTTTCAGAAATCGAAACACCCCATTACTTCTAAAGAAAAAAAGAAATGTGTGAATTTGGTTCATAGGTCGATACAGGATTTTGTATGGCTTGCTAATATCCCCTCAGAGTTATCCTTATTTCATGAACCATCAGATTAAACCATGAAAGAATGAACAGCCACAATGGAGATTACATCTTGAAGTGAGAGTCAGAAGTTACAGAGAGTCATTCCTGATATTCTGATTTGTGGGAGCCTCATTACCTGATGTAGAATATCATATGCAGACATATCAGTAGTTTATTTCATTTTCTGCATTAGTTTAGTCATACTTGTTGAGCACCACTGCTGCTGGAAATGTGCAAACTTCTCAATGTTCAGAGCTTCTACATACCATGGTATGTGTAACATGCAAATTATAAATATGAGGAACAAAAGTCAACAAAGGTGTGTGCAATTCTTCCCATTTTTGGCATTCCACCCAAACACTTGTTTGTCCTTTCCCCAGGACCATACTCATGTCCATATTACATGTGTATGTTGTATGTGTCCTGCCCAATAGCACTGCAAGTTGCTGACCCTTGACAATTTGAGGGCAGACAAAGGAGCATCTGTTCTATGTCGTGGGTTCTTTTTTTTTTATGCCTGCTGATAATGTTGATACAAATACTTTGATCTTTAAGCAGTTTGACTTCATGGAAGAGATTCTGATCGTGTGGATGTCTAAGTAATTTCCATCAGCTCATAAATCTAAATAATTTTCAAACTCTCCTACTGATTTTATGATCTCCTATATTACACAATCTGAAGGATTTTTCAACTCTTCCACATTTCTGTCTAAGTCTTTGGAGATGGTGAAAGCTGAGCCTATAGTGTCCTGTTTCTGTGGCAGGAAGGGCACACACAGCATTTGTAGAACTGGGCAGATGAAGATGGTTTTCACCTTCTTTGTTCTTGTGCAGATGTTTGTCATGCTTAGCATCCATTTTCCTTTTATGCCTTTATTAAAAACCTCCTCTCCATCCAGTATAAATTTTGTAATCTACTTGAGCTTTCATTGATGTTGCAAAGGTCTTCTCATAGTGAATATGAATAAAGGACTGATACTTGAATTTTTTTTGGTAATAACTCCTGTGGTTTAGGAGAGGCTTATTGTTACCACTGGAATGCAATAAAATCTTCTTTTGAACATTTTTGATGAAGGGTGAAATCTTTCTATGCCCAAATCTGCGCAGTACCCACCCAGGCATCAGATCCTGCTCAGTCTTCCTCAAAATGCTCTTGACATTTAAAAAATGCTCTGGATTAAGGATTCCCTCACATCTCAGATCAGCTCCTTACAGACACAACTCTGGACTTCCTTTCTCTGATAAAATTGCGATATGAAAAGATGCTTCTTCTGGACTTGTCAGATTTCTGAAAATTTGTGATTTGCAGAAGAAATTCCCCTTCACCAGAAGTGTCCAGATTGAACAGAGGAGGAAGGAGAGGAGGAGGACCTTCACACTCACCTCTCCTCTACTTCAGAGTTCCATGTTAGACACTGACTGCTGAGTCCTTCTGGTCTCATTCAGACCAAATGCGAGTTTTGGCCAGATTTTCTCAGTAGAATGGCTCCAAATAGGGCTATTTCATTGCACTGAATATCAGCAGGTTGAAATTGCTGAGGCATCTGTCAGAGAACAGTAACTATCACTGCTTTCCCCTTACCCAAATCCTGCGTGACCGGCAATGGCACTTTGCAGCTGGAAGGAAACAAAGAGCCATTACTTTCAGTGCCTGCTCCTGATCAGGTTATATATTGATAGTTTGTGCTAGGAAGAAGGGTTTATGAGTGCCTCTGGCAACTGGTGGTTTGAGCTGTGCACCTATAAATTCCAAGTTGGCAATATCAAACAAAAATTATTCTCTGGCTATAGCCTGGGGTAACAGAGAGTGGGAAAAGCCAAGCTCCACTGCTAATCCATAACCACAGAAATTACCTCCATTCCAAAACAAACACTACATAAATTTTTTAAAGCTGGTCAACACAATATATATAATAAAATGTCAGTAGTGTAATTCAAACCAACCTTAGAAATGGTGATATATTGCATTTGGTCTTTTCTACAGTTCTTTATCAGAGTTAACTAAGAACAAATGTTGACAACTATTTTTTGAAGATCATTCTGCCTAATGAATATTATCACCAAACCATTCGACTTTGATGACAATACTTGTTGAATTATTACCAGACAACACCTACACCCTAATGAAAATATACTAATTGTAAATAATTTTTTTCTCATTTAAAATGTCATAAACATTTGTGAAACTCAATATAATTATTCTGTTGTTCACAATGCTGCAGCTGAGAGAAGACTCTAATGTTTGAGATTTGGCAGCAGTTGCATTTGAAAAGTGATAAACCCATTATATGTTTGGAATATATCCCCCCATCTGTTGACAAAGTAAAATTATAAAAAAAATGGACTGAAAAAAATGTTTTCAATAACCAGTTTTCTTTCCCCCAGCAATAAAATAAACACAATTTAACAAATAAAATGTACAACAGTTTACACAAGACAATTTTTACAGTTTCATGGGAGGTTTTGAAATTTTCTCTGTGGATTTTCTCAGGTATTTCAGGCAGGTGTTTGTGCTATCTGTAAGGCTCACTTGCTATAATGAATTTCATTTTGTGGGAACCTACTTAACTCACCCTGCTTAGTTAAATTATTTAGCAAATTAATTCTACTTTTTCTCTAACTCTTTGCTGCATCTGTGCTCCATAGCTGAGGAACACAACTTGCAATACTGTAAGAGCTGTATGTTTCATTGGCCAATTGAGTTTGAAGAGCAGTTACAAAACACAGAAAATACATGGTATTTTCAGACTTCTCATTAGGGCATGATGCTGTATTTCCATTTTCGTCCTTTGATAAGCATCCTGTCCTTAGATCAGAGACCTGTTGGAACATGCTGAGGATTCTCTCCTTTCCTCTTCTCTCTTCCTCTGCCTAGATCATAGGTCTGGCTGCAAACCTCTGCTGTGGCCACTGAACTCCCCAATGTGTTAAAACCTTCACTTAGCTGTGAATTATCAGAAATTGCACAAGCTAAGGACACATCTCTGGGTCTAAGCATGGTCCTCAAACACCCAGGAATTTTTCTGACTATTACTGGTATCCAGGAGCCACTTCTTCACCTGATCTCCAGACCTTATTCTTGCTTGCTCATCTTCTACAGAGGGCTGCTGAACTCTTTGAATAACTTTAACAGGATTTTGGTGAACTTAGCACTTATTCTGCAGCCCTTATGTTGTGGCTTGAATTCGCTGTATCCCATGTAAGGGATTCTTTGTTACAGGCGTCTTTGGTTCAAATCAGAATACAGTAAAATGCAAGTCCACTTATTAATTTACAACATGCAAACAGGAATCACAGTTTGGGACCACAGAAGACAGAAAATCATGCTGAAACATTGCCAAGATCCAACCAGAAAACCCCATCTCCCTCTATTTACCTGACTTGAAGTAGATACTTGATGTATTACTTTGTACAGAGCTGGTGGCTCAGGTTGCCCTTCTCCAGGACAACCCATTCTCAGCAGGAAATGCCAGGTTTTTAGCTCCTCCCACTCCTGAGGTCCTTTGTATTTCTCCTCTCTTTCACTTTCCCCCTTTCTACACACTATGTACTTCAACACTGTTCTGGATATGGCTGTAACACAGCTCTGAGAGATGATGGTTGGACAGTGTGACTAAGCTTTAATATATCTAAAGAACTCATCTAACCAAGAACGAAGACAGTGGGGCACAAAAAAGAGAAAGAAGGTATCTCTTTCTACTTCCTGATTCACTTTACCTGACAGGTAGGAGAAGAAGCCATACCTGCAGGGCAGGGAAAGTCCAAATTTGTCAGGATCAAATGGAAAGGAGGGACTGGATGATCAACACTGGTTATAATGCATTAACTTCTATAGATATGAGGTATTTCCTTCTGAGCCAGTCACCCCAGGCTGTATTTGGATATCTGATTTTGGATAACTGAAGCATTGGGTGAAAAATATCCTGGATTTAGTGAGTGCCTTTCCATGCAGAGCAGGCCTCAGCTTACGGACTGGAAACCCACCTGTCTGTTGGTAAGCAGCTCAAAGACATGAACTCACCTCAGTGAGAATCAGTTCATCTGGGGACACACTAGGCAGGAATCAGCAAGCTTTGAGTCTCAGTCTTCAGGAGGTGTTTTTACAAGATGGTGCACTTCAAATGCTAATGGTTGTATGATTTAATTCAGGGGGTCACACAAGACTTTTATTAGAAATTCAGACTTCAGCCTAGTTGTCTTCTCTGCTGGAAGACACAGAGAAAACTATGATAAATTAAGTGTCAAGTGTGATATACAGATAAATGTCGCCATGAAGTGTGTTCCTCTGGAATTTTACCAGGTTTATAAGCCAGTGTAGCACTGTAAACTAGATTTAGTAGTGGTAAAGTCAATTCAAAATGTCTCTCTTTTGTATCTAAATACCTGTCAGTCTTCTTTTGCATAAGATCTGTGTGACAATTTTTTGAAACATACAAAACAAGTTTAAATTTTCAAGAAATCTTTTCTTACAACTATTTTGTAAGTCAGTGTAATTTTCTACCATAAATAGCACTAAGCTTAAGTGTCTTGTGTAATAAGTGTCTTGAGTCCCTTTAGCCTTCACATTCTCAGTCACACATTGATTTTTAGTGTTGTGGATAGATAAGGAAAAGTGAACTTGTTCGTGAAATCAAGGAATGCATCTGGTCCTTCCTTAATTCAGATATGGTCTTTTTGAGAAGCTTTTAGCCTAACATTAAGAAATGTCACTTTCTACTTATCAGCTGGAACCGGCATGAAGGTGGCCTCTCCAGATCCACTTCACAGTTACAGTGACTGGTTTCTGAAAATAGAGAGTTCAGTCAGGTGATTCACTCAGGCTGTTATGACAGCTGAATTCTTATTTTCTTCTCTGATTTCACAGCAGTCTCCCTAGATAAGGCTTTGAAGGACAGAGCTAATAGGGTGCTTGTCAGCAACATGGCTTCACTTGTTAGGAAGCTGGGGGCACTTGTGTTACTCAGGTGTTGGTGGTGCTGCTCCCTACTTCTTTCATCTGGATATTCCTCCTTCAGGGAACAGAATGCTGAACAGCAGTGGTTTGTATGATTTCTTCAGGCCAACTTGATGCCTTTCCTTTGAGAAAAGGGCGATACGGTGCTTTTATCAAAAAGTCATGCCAAAGTCATGCCAAAGGATGAGTTGTCCATTCTTATCCCATGAGAAAACAGGATTGTTGAAGCACCTTGCTATGTGCTTGCAGTTCTCCATGTTTGTTTTCTGTCTCTTATGACCCGGTTGCTGCTCAGCTCATGCACTCTTGGCACATCTAGCATTGCCAGGAGAAGTCTTTTGAAAATCAGAAATATATAAACTGTCAATCTGCTGCCTGACAATCTTAGTTTGCTGACTTAAGAGTATGCTCCTCTTAATTGTCCATCACCCTGAAAATAATTTTAAAGAATCCTAGAATAAAGCCTCATGAAAATTTTGCAGTATTTAGTAATCCCTGCACTTCTATGATAAAAACAGTAAGATTGCACAGGGTTTTTCTAGGCAATTGCCAATCATTAAGGTAGATTTACTAATCTTACAATTTTTGAGTGAACTGGGCTAAAAAGTGGCCTATATTTGTGCCATGTAAGCTACCTGTTTAATAAATTTTTTTTATGGAAGCACATCTTTGCAGCTGTGGGTGTAAAACTAAAAAAATACAGACCATCATCTGAAGTATTTTCAATAGTACATGTGGCTTGCTGAATCTAGAAAACTTACTCAAATAGAAAAATAATTTTACAGGTCTTATTTTTGTTTCTGAAGTTTGGGTAACCTATTAGGTACAATTAGATATAGTCTCTCTAGTAACAGCTATTTTGAACAATAATACCCTTAGGATGAAGCATAGCTTGTTTCTGTTTTGCTGAATTATATAATAAATATATTAAAAAAATAATATTGCACAAAATGTGCATATACAAAAAAGGTAGAATTGAAAATGAGCTTGAGGTTGAAAGTTGTTTCACCAAAAATGTGGTTTTGAGCTAAAATTGGCTGCTGTCATTGGTTGAATACTGTGAGAGAATACAGAACAGTGAGGATCCTGTGTTTGATACACTTTGCACATTTAGATGTAGTTTATACATACCAACTTAGACCTAAGTGATTGAAGAATCCTCTTCAAAGGACACAAATGGTTAAGTGGTAGTGTCTGTACATAAAGATAAGTTATTTGTATAAAATCCCCCTCAAGTACCAGAGTCTTATCAGAAATTACTTTACATGTAAAAATTACTTTTTCTTTTAAAAAGTTTTTCCATTCTTAGAGAAGATCTACTTTATCACAGAAAATAATGCTTACTATACTTATTATCAGACTATGTTGAACTCATTATTTAGAATTGTATGAGATGCATTTCAAAATCCAAGTTTTTCATAAAATCACCTGTGTCCAAATGTCAAAAGGCATTGAGATCAAAATTAGACTGAAAAATTTAAGATAAAGTATTCTAAAGTTAACTGAGAAGAGAGTGTTAGACAAGAGTGACCACAGTGCCTCCTAAACCAGTCTTGCAAATGAGTTACTCTAGACTGCAAAAGGATTGTATGCATTTGCTAATTATTGTCTGTTGCCAGCTGTGTGTCACTCTGGACAAGCCCAGAACACGTGCAAAAGCTCTGCAGTCAGTGTATATCGTCACTGGCACTTAGAATACTCATTAACCTGGAAGATATATTCTGTTTTTTGGAATAAAAATTCTTCTGTCTAAAATGTTGCTCTATATTCATCTGTTGTGACATTTATACGATTGCCTTTTACATCTTCATGGTTTCCTCCCCAGCAATATATTTTCCAGTCAATCACTATGTACCTTCCTGTGAGTGTTATTAAAGAGCTAGGCTAGCTACCTGTCTGTAAGTCCATGAGAGCCATTTCGTATCACTGACTGCAATGCATGGTTGAAATGCACCAGAGCACACATAACTACCTTAGTCCAACAAGGTCCAGCTGCAAATGAAGGCTTAGGTGGACTGTAGGTGTTGTCCTTCTCCTGCCCCTGTCAACTCCAGGAAGTGTCCAGTGCACAAGGAACACACTTTTTATTATGAAGTGTCCCCATCATGTGCTCAAAATTGCTGTTCTCTTCCTGCCTTGAGTGGGAACATGGCTCCCTCAGAGGAAGTGTTTGAAGCCCAAGCTCTTCTTTCCCTACCTTCTCATGCTATTGGCTTGACACGTATGGGATTAATAATCAGATAAAACTGAAGGAGCAGAGAGGGTGTCAGTAGTAATGTGATTTAACTCAGGACCCTCTTGCCTCATCCCCTGTGCACGGGGGCCATTGGTGCCACACCTAGGCAGGGAAGAGCTGGTGCTCCTCACACATCAGCAGCAGAATTGTGTGATGGCTTCAGACAGCCCAGCCCAGACAGAATTACACCTCTGTGCCTTCCAGCCTCTCCTGGGCAGCACAGGGGCAGCCATGCACCTCGCCTGGCCTGCGGCACTGCTGCTCCTGGGGATGGGCAATGTGCTTCCACCAAAACCTGGGGTGCGGAGGCCAAGACACCAGGGAGAATCCTCCTCATTTTGACCTAGTAACTGAGCATGTTTGGGATGCAAACTCTCCTTGTAACATATTTGTCATTGTATTCAGGAATTCCAGCCCATCTGATATAAAAAACATTTTCATTAATCAGTCAAGCTAACTCGCATCCATTGACGGATTATCCACACCAGGGAAAGATGTAAGTGCTTTAACACCAGGATGAACTGAGCCCATTCTGCCCACAGGTTGATGGCATTTTGGTCCTCTGCAATAAGCTGAGGACTCTTTGTAGAAAGTCCTCTAGCTTGGGATGTTACACAAGGCAAATAAATTACCTGAGGAATTTTAAAGGTGGAACTGTATTATTCTAGAAATTCCCAGGGAAAATACTGTATGTGTCACCTATCTCTCCATGAAAAATATAAATTAAATAATAGGGACCATTTAACTTCTGTGTGCTTGAGGTTAAATTTTCAGCTAATGTAAAATGTCTCAAGGCAGTGTATTCTGTATTTTCCCTCAAAGAGTTTAAAGGGTATGGATGGGGTATCTTTTGAGTTATTGATTTTTGCCTTTAAAAAACAAAAGATTAAAACTACAAAATCCTAACCAATATATTAAAAGGGAAAATGAATCAAATTATGACAGTCTTCATTGTGACATTATCCTATAGAAAATAGTGGTTTGTAAGTAATTTATGGATAAATTAAAATAATGAGATTATTTACTATCACAATAATTTGTGAAAGATAGGCTTTATAGTTTTGATGAGTTTTCAAATGTGTAAAAAGAATAGCAATGATTTCATGAAAGACATCCAACTAATATTGAGTACTCTTTTGATGAAGAATTAAGAGTCATTTCCATCTCAGTATCTCGAAAAGTAGTTGTTTCCAGTGTCCAAAATATGGTTGTTCACCATGGATGGACTATAAACCAAGTCAGCTGTTTGGCAGATTTTCATCTATGTAAATCCTTATGTAAACTAATTATATGGCCACAGCTTATAAACTTTATAAGAAAGCAAACACCAGACTTGTTTTTCTTATCAGCTTCAGATATTGAAACTTAAGTGTAGATGTTGCAAAATTAATCAGTAGCCTAGGGAGTCTATAAACTGTACTGTATTGCATAGGCATATAAATGTCCAGTACTATTTTGCTGCTTTAAATACCAGCTTTTGTCCATGCATTTTTAGAGTTTGGAAGTTACACACACACACCCCCACACACCCAACACACTCACACACCCCTAAATGAAACCAGTTTGCAGTAAAGCCCTTGAAAATTGTAGGCATAAACTCCAGCTTTAAGGATCCAAATGAAATATTCATATGTACTAAACATCTTGTATCAGGAGGTGGTTTTCTTGATGTTGTCATAAGTCAGCCCTTCGCTCCTTGTGTCTGCTTCAAATACTTTTATCCCTGGGAGCACGAGGCTTGCTTCATCCTGCTTGCTTGTCAGCAGGGCTGATGCACTGCATTATAAAAAGCATTCTCCACAACTCCTGCTCACAGGCAGCACTTTTAGCTCTACACACACAGCCTGCAAGGTTCTCTATCAACAAAATCATTATTTATCCAAAGCTTTCCTAGTAAATTGAGCCTAACTTGTCTTTCCTTGGGGTAAATAAGCAGAAGCCTCTCTTTTATTATTGCTTATTTAGAGAAA
Source organism: Zonotrichia leucophrys gambelii (assembly GCF_028769735.1). Taxonomy (NCBI): domain Eukaryota; kingdom Metazoa; phylum Chordata; class Aves; order Passeriformes; family Passerellidae; genus Zonotrichia; species Zonotrichia leucophrys. The sequence continues at coordinate 66,999,597 of NC_088169.1, forward strand.
GCAGATTCTCCTCAACAATGGTAGGATCTGGATGAGGAATACGCCTTGTAGCTCTTGCATAACTTCTCCTGGATTGCAATGACTTGTAGTCCAGTGTTTAACTGAGGATGAACAGGCAGAAAGGCAGCCAATAACTGTGCCTTATCTACATCTTGGCATATTTTAGTTGCACAGTTGTATCCTTAAAGCTGCACCTTCCTTAGCTGAGAGACTTGTTGCATTTAACTGGTTTGGCCAAAGCTGCTTCGTGTTCCACAAGCAGCTCTCAGAGACTCCCTGGGATCAGTAGCTCAGATTTCTAGAGAGAAAAAAGGCAAGATTTACTGTGTGACAGAAATGGGCAGCTGAAGCATTGGAAAAGACTTGTGACATTTACTGGAGATCTGTGTATATTGTCTGCTTACTATAAGAGGCCCTGAAATAGATGGGTGTATGCTAATGTAATTAGCACAAATCAACAAATAAAACAAAGGAATTGAAATATCTTGGAACATTTATTATTATTATTATTATTATTATTATTATTATTATTATTATTATTATTATTATTATCAGTAGTAACATTAAACTAGTATTATTATTGTCTTTTTTATGAGTCTGACTTGTTTGGGTACCCCTACCTATGAATGCAATACAGTGAGAGTAAATTTTTATTCTTGTAACCCATGGCAGATTTCTCATGTAAAGGTTTGCATGGGCACAAAAGCTTCCAATTTGTGACTAGATTGTATTTAACACCATGTTGAGAGACTTAATGAAAACAACAGTATTAATTAAAAAATTAGCAATATCCATTTTTTGTTTAATTGCAATGGTGCATTTTAAAACAATTTGTTGAATAAAATACAAAATTAGGGGTGACACTTGTATAATGGTGGAATAGAGGTTGTGACATATCAATAAACTGTCTCACAGGACACTATTAACATACCAATCCTCTCCTCTCCCATATCTCCTACAGCTTCAAAACAATCAAGTGAGGTCATTATACTTTCAAAAGCTGATTGATATAAAGAGATATCTGCTAAAATGAATATTGTATTCTAATAAGGTTCTCAAATATTGGCTTTTGTTCATTTTGATGATTATTTGAAGAACAATACTTCTAAATTTAAAGGAAATTACTAGGGCAACAAATTGAAATGTTTGTTGTTATTCTGCTATTGAGAATTAGAAAAATTCTGGGAGGAAAATATTTCATATACCATTGCTACCTTAAATTAGACATCCGACATATAGATATACATATATCCCCACTTGCTGTAATCTTTGTAGGGTACTCAGCAGTTCCAAAAATAACTTATCCCCCCTGTTTTGTTATGCTGAGCAAGCAGTTAGATCTCTAACTTTCAATGCTCAAAATAAGATTAAATTAATTCCATGTTATCAGTTACTGAGAGATATCCAAAATTTCTCTCATCAGATCTTTGCTCTCTGTGAGATCTGTTACATACAATTATTTCCTGCTCACAAGGATCCTTAGTATTAAAGGCTTAAAGTTTTTGTTCTTCTTTTTTACTTCTGCTGACCAAAGTAACTTTAGTGGCTTCTCTCATGACAATCAAAAGACTTGCAGAGGTCACTCTGTAATCTGTGAGGTTTTTCTCCCGAGACCCCAGGAAAAACAACCACCCAGAACTGCATACCTTTGGCATATAATTAGCACATAAGTAAGAATTTCTGGAAAATAATTGTTCATAATGACAATGGCAATGCTTTCAAAAAAGTTGCATTGGAATGAAAAACAATCACTGAATTCTTTGCATATTTTATTTTTCTTTTTGATTTCCAACTCACACACATCTGGCATATTTTACATCTTTGCAATAAAACATGGTTACAATAGCTTAAGGAATTTATATATCCAAAATATTTCACCATGATCTCAAGATGAAATGAACTTGTCTTCCAGATGTTCAATAGTCTCCCAATTCTAAGCTACAAACTCAAGATATTGCTTACAGACAGGTGATGAATAACTTAATCATTACGTTGATCCCCATGATTTCCGGACCTTATAAATACAAACAACAATGAAGAAGGAAATTCAGGGCTAAACTTACTAATACAAGGTGGATAACAAATAAGTAATCACATCAATAAATAATGATATGTTCCTGGTGCAAAGTGCCAATACAAAGAATCCATTATCTTTTTAAATAAATGACTGCAAGTGAGTGTAAATTCTGAGAAAATTACATTCCTGTTACATGCCTCATAGCCCTACCGACACAATATGTACATCTATGACAATACAGTCACCAAATATACAAAGAAGAAACATGAACTAAAGTGTATATACCCCTGGGTGTGTAATTTGATCAGTACAATGTGCAGAAAATTATTCTGATAGTTATCATTACAGTATTGTAAAAGCTGAAGTGCCTTAGTCTGAGTGGCTTCAGGTAAGATTTTCAGAAGAACTGAAAAGAACAACCTCAGTCACCTCTGAAATGAAGCTAAGGCTGTCAAATCAACCAAGCTCCTCAGATTAAGAATAAGGGGGAAAAAAAATCAGTGGGGGCTCTCTTGCCCATGATTTATATGCCAAATGTTAATAATCCAGAAGTATAACACTTTGTCTGTATTGGGAATTATTAAGCATTACAAAGCATTAAATTGAACTTCCCTCTTTGCTCCCTTTCTGCCTAGTCTTTAAATTTAAAAGGGAGGAAATTAATTTCTATTGTATAAAGTATAAATATGGCAAATGATGGCTTTTTATCCAAATGCCTTGTGAGCAGAACTCCACTTAAGAGGGGTAAACTTTAGATTCAAAAAGTGAAAAATGTGTTGGTGAAAATGTCAGAATTACTGTTTGCTCCCAAATTCAACCCTTTAACACAAGCTGTACCCTTAGGCAGATCTCCAGTCTGATTTGTGTGAATGCACCTGTTCCTTCAAGACATCAGGTTTAAAGTACATGCAAGTTGTAACTCCACAATAAAATTAAGAAACAGTTTTGTTCTTTATACAAGGTTTTACTTTTACAAAAGTATCCCTTTAAAGTTAAGATGTGCATCTGATGTACAAAGTATCAAACATATTTTTTTTAATCTCAGCTTGAAAAGAGGCTGGAGATGGGATGCATGTTAGGTTCAAATCCTAAACATTGAAATAACTGGACACAAGGTTCCCCAGAATTTTCAAAAGTCTCTTGTGGCGCATCCTACTACCTTTTCTCAATAAACAAAGATATATGAAATAATTACCAAAACATTTCCTAATTCATATAATTTACATGATACAAGCTTGCTTTTCAGCAGCTGGTGTTCAGTTGTGAAAAAACACACAAAGTAAAATGGTTGCTGACTACAATGTACAGCTATTGCTGGGTGTAATGGAATGTACAACGGAGGTCAATGCAGACGTGGTTTTCCACCAGAGACTACACCTTTCTTTGCAGCACTTGTGCTCTCAGCTTTACCTGGGCTTTCAGTTCTTCACTGCACTTCAGTATCTGTTCTGATGTTCATAATGCCACCGGTTAAAATCTATATTAAAAGCTACGATGCTGCCAGAAGCCATGCCAGTAATCAGAGTTCTGAAAAAGATATCAAAGATGCTGATGTTAATTCTCTTTTGCCTCGTCAAGCTATGGTTCTTCATAGACAGAAAAAAGCTAAAAGAACAAGGCACATTTTGCAACACTGTCCGAAGTTCTTAAGCTTGGCTGAAAATCAGAAATGTATCTCAAACTTTTGCAATTGGTTTTAAGGCATTTAATAGGCACTACTGCACTCTGATCCAATCTGACTATTCATTTGTTTTTAAGTTAATGCAGTTTTAGTCATATTTTTCTAGCTGTCTGGCTTACTATTCTCAATGAAATAAGACCTCACACCTTAATGTTAAGTGCTTGCATGATGAGATTCAAATATCAGAGTAAGTGTTGAATCAGATAAATGAACAGGAAAATAACTGAATAATTGTTTCTTACACATCCTGTTAATGACTCCATACCATATACTCAAAGTTTATGGAGATGAATTATTTCTGTAATTTTAGTATTTACATACAAATATGAATGACAAAGTCACCTCTGATCATGAGACAGATCCATAGCTCTTATGCCAGCATCACAGCCAGGGTAAATATAGAGCTGCTTGAAGTCACAGGCCTGCCACACTTCCACTACACCATTGTCTCCTCCTGTCACCAGGTTCTGCCCATCACTGCTCAGGAGGATGGCCTTCAGAAGAAAACAAAAAATCCCAAGCACACAGTCAGCTTTTACAGAAATCAATCAATATTTTAAACACTGAATTGACTTAAAAGCATTCCTAATGTTCTGCCCACTTTAAATTTGAAGCAAAATGCTTCCTCTCCTCATTCTCCCTAGTTCAAAAATAAACCAACATATTTTGTATCATCAAATTTTAAAAGCAATTGTGTGGCATTAAACATGATAGATAACAAAAAAGCTCCTTGACTGAATCTGCCAATACTTGAGTTCAGCACATTTCTACATACCAGAATTTGTTCTACAATGCTCAGTGCTATCACTACAATCTAAACAGAGCAGCGATCTGCATTCCTAATGCTGCTTCAAGTGCTTGTGACAGAACAGAGCCCTGAAGGCATGAATTCATGTCTTGGCTAATAAATGAAGAATGAGGACTTTTCTGAGCATTTTGTTTCAAAGACATATTTCCCACGGAAATTTAATTCCAAATGAAAATTCTGGGAATATTATGGGCCCATAAACTATTTGTTCTTATTTATTCTAGAAAAGCTTAAGTGCATTTTGATATTTGGATATGGTGATGAAAGGATATGTGTTTGAATGGCTTAACCAGCAGGCAGCAATTTTATATATATGATTTCCTATAAACCATACAGCAAATAAATTCAATTTATTTTAATAAAGAAAGGCAACACACAACAAATGTTTGTTTGCATTTGGATTTACCCTGGTTGAATCATTGATCTCCATCTGAGCTAAGAGTTTGCCATTAATGCTGAAATTGCTGAACCGTCCTCGTTCATAGTAGATGATGCAGTGACCTTCACTAGACACTGAAATTAAGCGAGGGTACAGGCAGTTTTCTGTTCCTTCCAGGGCTCTCAGCAAGTCTCCAGTAATTGTGTGTACTAGGCAAGGACCTTCTGTATATGAAAACAAATTATATCATAAATTTGCTGTTTATACAAACTATATGGTCTGTGCAGAAAAATGATGCATAATACACTTTTATATCACATTAGTGCTGCATAGATATAAGAAGCTGCAATGTTAACTTAAAGAATTTAACACATACAACAGAAAAGGAAATGCAAGAGCTAGCAGATTAAGAAAATAAATACAATATGCCCAGAAGTATATTATTTACATAGAGTGGTAGGATTTTTCCTTGATCTGTCTTCTAAAAAACTCTTTCCTTTTCCCAAGCATTCAGAAGCTTCACTCTTAGTGATTTCCTCCAAGAATATGAACTCTCTTTAGTCTGCCCATTCACATTAAACAGATGTGGCCCTATCAGTGACTAGTGGGAGCAACTCCCATAGGGCATGTAATCATATTACTGCATATTTCTCCTATAGACAATGGCAGTTCCTGTAGATCCGCTATCCCAATAAACATTTGTTATGCATAGATTTCAGTCCTGATTTGTTTCAGCAATGGGAGTCATGTGAAAACCAACAGAGTCACAATGATACTTGGACAATTAGAGATTTTAGGTCATATTGTAACTCCACTTGCTCCAGAGAAATTTGAATATGAGATATTGATGTCTTTTTATTACACTCATGAAAGAAACAAACAGCTGTGAAATCTACAATGCACATTTTAAGATGCAAAACTAAGCTTATTTACATTTCAAGAACAATGAGAAAAGTTTGTTTTGAAAGTGAGATCTGTATTCCTCCTAAGGAAAAGGGTCTCTTCTCTGATAAATGTAATGAGTCATAGGAAATTCTAAATGCTTTCTTTTATGAATCACAGGATAATCCTGGACTGCACAGTAATCTCTTCCTTATACAACTGGTTCACGACCCTGAAAGTAAATTAATATTGGCAGACTCAGTCATCTCATGTTAAGTCCTTCTAACTTCTTTGAAATTCACACAGCAGCTGGGTTTGCCCAGGTAGAATGAATCAGCACATTTATCTGTGAACCCTCTGATACAGGCTTTTATCTGTGTTTGCATAACGTCTTATGCAGAGGAATACCAAGTTTGGCTGCATCCATGGGATTTCACTGCAATGGAAATAATTTATTTCTCAAATAGTTGAGTTTCAGCTTTGGAAATACTGAAGTGCCAGAATATTACAAAAAGTGGTGCCTTCACCTTTAGAAAAATTACCTTGTTAGATTTTTCAAAAGAAAATATCTTCATAGCTGAATGGTCATGGCCACAAAAAGGCACATTATTTAGGATGCCACTGTAAGGACATACAGATTGTTTTTTGGGTTTGTTGGGTAAGAAGGTGGAAGCATCAACCTGATTCACAAGATTTTCCACAGAGGAGTCCTAAATGTGCTGTTTTCCTGCTTCAGTAGGTTCTCAAGTGCTACATGGGTCATCACAGTGCCACAGCCAGTGCCACAGGAGCAGCTGCCCACCAGGAAGCACAGGCTGAGCTCAGACTGGATGGCAGGAAAATGCAATACTGCCATGAGATGCAATCTAAGAAGCTGAAAAGGGACTGACACTAACAGATCAGAAGAAAAAGCTTTTAAAAAGGCATATCTTGGAAAACCGAAATTAAAAAAAATATTTTCTCTCTGTGCTTTTATATGTTCTAAAGTTTCAAAAAGAAGAACAAGGGAAGACTACTTTAAGAGACAGACTGGGCTTCCATTTCTCTTGATCAATTATAAACATATTCTGAATATGATTTTGAAATCTTTAGTTCTCTGTAAAAATGTAAAAGTTACCAAAGCAGCAAATAGGTAATGGATCAGTAGATAACTGAGTACAGATTCAATCTCTATTAAGAAGAGGCAATTTGCAAAAAGATAGTTGGAAAGGGTGGACTATTATGGCAGCCAGAGTGTATGAAGCTGCCTTAAAGGGTAAGAAATAGCACTGCATCAAGAAAAAAGATTTAGCTCCAGCATCACTGTACATTCTTTTCACAAATGTCTTGTCTTTGCCTATGACTATTATGTAGTGTGCCATTACAAAAGTTAATGACCCATTAGGGTTTCCTGTTAAAAATGGCTTTACTCAAAAGTTTCACACTCAGCTTTAAAAATAAATGTTGAGCTCCAAGACAGTATAAAAAGCAATAATCCAGGAGCTCAGCTGTGAGCAAAACTTGGCAGAGCAAGTATCACATTCTTCTTACCCTCAGAAGCAGCAAACTCAAAAATGAGTACAAAGATATCCATGGGGATGACTAAAAGAGGCATCACTATAGAAAGAGATAAAAAGTCACTGGACGTGGATGTAGGAGTAGAGTGGAAATGAGATAGGAAGACATACGAGGAAAAAAGAAAAAATGAGGGTGATACAAAGAAAGAAAATAAGAATGGAAATTAGTTGATGAAGCACAAAAGAAACTAAGAGAAAAGGGGGAGAGGAGGGAGAGCCAAATAGGACAGGAAAAAAGATATGCAGTGTGACAAGTTAAGAAGCTGAATGATAGAGGGCAGTGGGGGAAGAAAAGTGGACATGGAATTAAAGAGAAGTAGGATAAGATAGGCAGAAGCAGTGAAAGGAATAAATTAGGGAGAAATAGTAAGGAAGGATGAAGCAAATATTCATTGAGGCTGGTGCTTTATTTGCATTGATTACCAGTCATACAGGATATTGCTGCAGGCTTTAAAAAGTATTTTGAACACTTGTGTTAGCAATTGTTGGGTGCTCTGGATTCCATAGACAAATAACAAGGAGAACCTGCAACTGCTCATTATTTAGAAAACATCACAAAAACCCTACTGGACAGAATGCTGCACCCAGTTCCAAAGCAAACTGATCCTGCTTCCCTAGAGACTGAGGTCAGTCCTACAAATTATCTCTCAAATAAGATCAAGGTGGAGAATTTGAGCTGGCCCTCCCTGAAATACATGTCTCTATCAACAGGTTTCTTCAAAATCACCAGATGTCATTAGAATTATTGTATACAATTTTATAAAATATACTTCCAGATCTGGGCAAAATAGCTGCATAAACTGATGGTTGGAAGGAATGATCAATTTAATTTGTGTCTAAACTTGTGAGGGCAGGTAGTAAATAACAATATTGAGAGAAAAGTGCTACAGATTCTCCTAGAATTACAACATGTCTTAGGAATAATTACAGCGTATGTGTATTGAGGGAAGTCTGAGAAATACCACTAAGAGTCTAAAAATGTGAAGACTTAAATCATAGAAATATTTCTGACCTTTAGCACCACTGATGACAAGTCCCAGCTCTGCACAGACCGACACACAGACAACTTCATGGTCATGACCAGTTAGAACAGCACGAGGAGCTGGATAATCACCTGTTACAAAAAAATTAGAAAGTGAGAAAAAAAAGAAAAAGAAAACAAGGGAATGCCAAATCAGACATGTTTTATCAACAAAACAACTTTGCTGTAATTTGCATGAAATCATTAAGCATGAGAAAGTGCATTGTGATTAAATATCTCTTACTTGATACCAAGCAAAATATATTCAGATATCATAAAGCTTCAAAACTGCAACTTATCAATGCATTAATAAATTAATTAAAAGAACACAAAGTGTGCTGCTGTTGAAAGCAGCTGTAATGTAAAGGCCTGCTACTGAACATATATGTCTCCAGGCTTAAGCTATGAACCTAAAGAACTTAGGATGCTCCTTTAATAATGATCCTAATTTGTTTCATGAAACTGGGGGTAGGAAAAGGAGAGAAGAAAAACACTGTACTAAAAACTAACTACTGCTGCATAGGTAATATTGATTCAGACACACATGGAATGGTCACAAATTAAAATATGCCTAAAGATGGTCATTGTTACACATAATTATATATTTATTTATTTATAGATATCATAAATATATATTCAGGACTGAAATATATTTTATTTTGGTTTCAAACAAGTGGGCATTTATAGAGTATTTACATGACAAACAGCAACATTTCTATTCTTTCCAATAAGAACAGATGTTGACAACCTAATTGGTTAGTATTTGATATTGCTCTGTCAGGCTAGGAAAGTAAATTGGCAAAAAAGAATTAGCAACTTGCTAGATAACACAGAGCTCACATCATTATATTTGCATTGTATGCAAATGAAATACAGGAAATTGGGATATTCAAAAGGACCGGAGCTCTGAAAGAGTAGTTCACATACTAAAAGAAATTACCTAGGGAACTACAGATAAATTACTGTAACATTAATTCTGTATAAAGCAACAAAATGGTTAATCCACACTTTTCTCACAAGAATTGGAAGCAAAAATCTCATTAATACCAGTCACCTTTAATACCAGTGTATGACTGGAAGTCTTATCTGGTCTTGCTGGGATGAGTGGTACAGTTGGTAAAGGTAGCTACATTAAGACAGGCTCCATTTACTTTTTTCACCATAGTTTTCATAGTAATACAATGTTTTGATTTAAACCAGTTTTATATACAAGTGACTATGGACAGCATGGATGGCAGAGAAGGTGGGTCAATAAGAAATCTTAATTTTTCCTTTTTTTCCATAGAGAGGTATGTACTATGAGCTACATACAAGGATTTTGGAAACCAGGGTTTGGAAAATCAGTTTGGAAATCAGCTTTCAGTTATGAAATAATTCAGTTTTGGACCCAATAGTACAGAGTGTGCAAATCTAACAGGTTATTCCACTGTACAGACACATTAAAAATTTCTTAACCTCTACTGCAAACAGCTACCTCAATAAGTCCTAACTTCCCAAAATTTAATCTATATTGCAAGAAAATAATCTTTTTAGTCTGTAAACTGAAGATGTGAACTGAAAACTGAGATTTACTGCTAGGAAGGATGAATGTCAGAAATAACAGAAAGATTATTTGTGTAACTCATCAAAGACATTTTGATTTTTATCATTTCCCCATCAACATTGCTTTGAACACTCCATCTCCTTTCAAGGGTTTATTTTCTCCAAGTGCATCACATAAAACCAAACAAACAAAGAAATGGGGCAATTAATTATGTTCAAAATTCTACACTTTTTTTTTCCTTCTGTATGTCCTTCTGGAAAAAAGAGGATTATGCTCAATGGCCATCTTGGCTCAAGCTATGATTATAGAGGTGTCATCAGACTGCATCAAATTGGATGACTGAAATTATTAAATAGCTAAAATTTTTGAAGGAAAAGAAATAATGCAATTTTTTAAAGGATGTTTTCCTCAGTGTTTCCTAGGAAAGTTCTATAATATCAAGGAACTGTAAAAATCCAGTATACATCAAAAGAGCATATTTCATTGACTTCTTGATTTATAAAGGAAAATGCTTATAGGAAATAACTTCCCTGAAACATAGATCTATGAGTCTTATTTTGTCCTGTTTTTCAGTAAATACAAATTAATAATGGAATAAAAATATTAGGAGTAACTGTATAGCAGTAATTGAAAATGGGATTTTTTTTTTCCCTTCAGGCTCAAAGAAAGAATTATTCACTGATACTTTCTACAGACAAAGCTGTGGCATGAACCCCAGTCATATTACATTTTATTGCAAAGGAAAGAAGCTGTGAACTCTAGGAATCTTTCAAAATCTAGCAAAATATTCTGTCACTGTCACATCACCACTGATAGATGCAGCCAGAGGTCAAAGGCTGCAGCTCTAAGGGAATTGCAGGTGAAAATATCCTACCTAAGAACTGAGATACCATCACTGTAAACTCCCTGTGATTTCCCCAAAGGTGCACCTTTGAACTGAATTACTAGAGGGCAGAAGAAAAAAAAAATGTGCTGTATTTCCAAACAAGTACGTTTTTCTAGAAAGTCTAAACACACATATTTCCTTCTTGCTGATAAATACAATGCTTAATATTATTGTAAGGTTCTTTGGGAACAGATGGTGCTCCTGAATAACAAAGAAAAAAGAAAAAGGAAAGAAAGACAAAAGACTGTTACTATTTCTTTCATACTGTCCTTTTCCAGGAATTGTGTACAGATTTCTATGGGGACACATCTAGGAGGCTTCTGTATAAAGAAACATGAGAGCACATGGCAAATTTTAGCTTCCATTTCATCTCTCACTTTGACAAAAGCAAGTACAAGACTATACCTGAATTACTAGCTGAAACAGATTTTACTTTGCTATTTGTTTTACTGCCAGGACTTTTCAGGGGCACTCATCAGAAAAAAAAAATTTAGAAAATACAATGGCCTTCATGGAAGTAAAAATGTATGAGCCTTCTCAAATTTTTACTGTCAGAAAAAAAACATCTCAGAGTTTATTAAAAGATAATGCTACAATCAATTAATATGAGTATCTCAAAACAGAAAACAGCCAATAGCAATGCCCACAACATGAGGGAGCAATGAGTGTAAAACAAAGACTGCTGACAGGAAAATATTAGTATATTCAAAATATTCCCAGCTCTGGGAAGCAGAGCTGGTTTATTTGCTGAGGAGTATTGTATATAGCTACAAACAGTTCACCCAGGTGAGAGAGCTTTCAGGTACCTTGCACTAATCCAGAAGGTAAAATACAGTGGAGCACAGGAGAATATGGATTTGTAGCATCTCTTCTTATCTCTTTCACTAAATTGCTTTGGGACCTTGGGCAAGTTGCAGAACCACCCTGCACTGTATAATTCCCATGGAGCATGCTGTGTAGCACGGACACTGACATGTGTTGATAAAATACTAGAGATAACTGCATTATCTCAGGTAGATTATTGGCTCTTTCCCCTTTACATTGCAGCCTTAGACGAGAGATGCCTTTGGCAACCAGAGCAGAGATGGTGCCAGTAAAAATCATAAACCAATTTTCAAAGAGCTTCTGCTCTGGCAGTGCTAAGATACTCAAAATTTTGCTATTTCAAAAATTAATACTAAACTCTATAAAGTTACAAGTACCATAATAACTCCTTAAACAGACAAAGCAGATAGCACATGTGTCCATGTGCCAGTGCAGGGCCTTCAGCCAGCCACCCAGTCTTCTTGGTGCAGAGCCCACTGGTGACTATTTTTAAACTGCTGCCATTTCAAGGCTAAGCTAGGGCATATTAAAATGTGATAATGAAAGGGATATGATAAAATAATAAAAGGGATACAAAACAACAAGTGAAGGTTCTGAGCTCAGAATAACTACTTTTTCAAGACACAAACCTGGAGAACTCTTAATGTTTGCAACTTCAAATTGTTTCAAAATTATGTTATGCAAAAGGAACACATAAAGATATACTTCATGACAGGCACAGAAAAATGTATATTGACTTGACAAAGATATTTTATGGTAAAGTTTGCCCTTCCTTTCAGATATATACTGAACAAACTCACTGGGACGGGATGAATTCTTAACACCTGTGAAGATTATGTTATAAGGCTAAGCAAACCCATCTTATGGCTGATAGAGCATTTTTCAATGGTCAGCACGGTTGCTGTTAGAAAAAGTGGGGTTAACTCCCACACCTCTTGTGACCATCCTCTTGGAAGCTACAATAGGTAATGAGAAATGTCAAGTCCCAAGATCAATGAAATTTCAGGCTCTAGGGGAAAACCAGAAATAGCATTGATCCTTTTAAAGAACACCAGTCAGAGGATGAATGTAATATATTGCATGGAGAGGCTCAAGAGGATAAGCGGCCAGGTCCAACATACTTACCTGACAAAAAAATTCAATCAGCCTTTAGCACAAGCTGCCTACCCTTCCTTTCTTTCATGCCGGAGTCTGATTCCAATTAAAGTGTGCAAATTAATTTTTATCACTTCCAAATTACTTTCTGAATTTGTGTCTGTTTCAGATGAAAGCATCTGTCCCTCACTTTTCTGCAATTCTATCATCCACTTTGGTATATCTGTTCAAAGACTCTGAGATGGTTCTCATTTTCAAAGTCACTTGTTTGAAAGAGACATTCAATAAAGTAATCATAAAATATAAAAATAAAACAGCTATAATGATACATGTTGAACTCTAGGGCATATCATATACTTTCTTTGCTCCTTTTTTGTGATGACTAATACAGTTGCCATGTGAGAAGAAATTTGTATACAAATTAGCACTCAGCTAAAACAAATCCCTGTATATCATAAGAGAAGAAAAATCAAAACACAAATTGTCAAACTCCATCACAATAATTTTTCTATTCAGTCTCTGAGAACTGCAAAGATTTACATTTCCCATATCACTTCAAACAAATAAAGTAAGCAAACAATGTCCTTTGCATGTGCCGTGTCTTACTAAGAGAAAACAGATACCTTTCACTGCTCTTGCAACTGCAGCAGATTTATACAATCTGCTCATCAACTTAATAAGGTACAGATTCAGATTAGCTATATCAGATGGGCAATTTTGGCTCAGAAAGTAGATATCTGACCCTGGCAAGAGGACTAAACTTCATTCGGATCAGTGTTTTTCCAGTAGGTGGTATTTAAGTAAGCAGGGAGAAAGAAAGAAAAGGAAGTTCAAACGTACATAAACCCTGCATTCAGCTGCCCTTCAGCCTACAGGAAATCATGACACATCTCTTACTTTCCAGGAGCATTCCCAAACATCAGCCTCTAGTCTAGTCTTAACAGGACCTCCAACATCACCACTGTTGGAGTTTAGCAATGGCATAGCCATGAGGCCAATGTTGAACTAGAGGAAGTACAAACAGGGACAAGATTTGCCCTACGTGCTGCTGTTGAAGGTATGCACCCCATCGCTCCTGATCTCTTGATTTATTTCTATATCCAATCATCATGACATGTAATATGCATTAATTTGAGCATAGAAAAGAATTTTGCTTTCTACCAAATCTATAGGTTCTCAGGGCCCCAACCTATGACAACTTATAGCTGATAGTCAGCACATGCCTGTGAACATGGGAATGAGGGCTTTAATTCCCCCAGTCTCTACAGGTCAAGGATGTAGTCTCCTACTTCCTGGACAAGCATTCTAACCTGGAGATTTCCTTCAAGCGTTTTCAGAAAGCTACTGTATGGAAAGCATTGCATTTAAAAACTGGTAAAACTTCACTCTTCTCAGAGTGATTGTGAGAGGTGGCAAGAAATTGTGCCAGGTACAAATTAAACCAGAAACTAATTTTTGACACTTACTGTAGAATAAAAAAAGATAACTAGATAAGCGTATTGATTGGAAAAATTATTTTAAAATTATAAAATGAAGTTTACCATGCTCTCATAGGCAAGCTTTCAACTACTAAGCAAGACCAATCACTTGCATCTTTTCTCAGTTCTCCTCTTTAAACCAGAGCTGGTTCTGTATTTCCCACAGACCCAATTGAAGTGACCCACTGAACATACATTATTCAGCAGAAGGTTCTACAGAAGTCTGACAGGTTAGGTTGTTGACATAGTTGTTGTTTAGTAAAGATTACATCTACCTCGTGGCTTCTGTAATAGGAATTTTAGCAGAATCTGTAAGAAATTGGATCTGAAAATATTTAGCCTGAGAGTATTTCACAGTAAATTGTGATTTCTATGTTTTTGAATGAAATGGTATCTATATTTTTCTATACAAATGTCAAACCACACAAACTGTTCAGGACTGTAGGTTGGCTTTTTCTCCCCTTTAAGATTTTCTAAAACAACGAAACATCCACTGGTAACTGGATGTATTGAAGCTAAAATTGATAATTAATTAGATAATTATAAAGTCAAACCTCTAACCCAGGTAATTACTATACCTGACCTTTTTCTTTGAGTTCTTCACCTTTTTATATCCTCTGGTATAAATCACCTTATCTGTATCTCCAGATGACAGCTTTTAAAAAAACCAATATCCCTTTTTTTTCCCTCTGAAAATATCGTCTACATCTTTCTGGAAATTAATTCTAAAGATGTTAATTAATTGGATTTGATCTACATTGATCATATCATTTTCATTTTTTCCTACAAGGAAACCTTCTATCAACTCTACTATGTACTACTAATCTACTATAAAAGTGTAGATTAGGAAGTATTTCTTTATTACTTTGGTGGCTTTTACTATGTAAAACTTCAAACATATTTTCATAAGGATTGTTGAGAATGCTTCACTCTTGGAAAATAGTTTAAAGGGAATCAGTCATATGACAGTCATTATGTCTGCTTGTGGTAGCAAGCAGAAACTACTAGTCATTACTTCAGCAAAAACATTTAGTAATTTTAGAAGTTTTTAAAGGCCATTGTTTTAAAGGCCCTTTGTTTTTGTGATCTATCCCCATTAATGTATGCTCATGAAATTCAGAGTAGCTGTTAATAATGATATGTTTCCAGCACATGTAGTTCTGGTTATAGTACAGTACTAGTATATAATTAGCATATCCATGGTAGCTTCAGTCCAATGAATAGAGATAGAAATAATAGAAATGCCATCACTCTTCCTCAGCATGAGTCTTCAACATGAATATTAAAAAATCTTATCAATGTATTTCAAAGCTACCACAGTGGTCTTGGGTTCTTAATCTCCCTGAGTTCTGTTACCTGTGCCTGTAAGATTTCATTTGACTGGATGTGGCTATCTGCAGCACAGTCTCCTATTAATCTAACCATAAGGCCATTTCTTCAGCAAAACAGGGCCTTATGCACTCAGAGGCAGAGACAGAGAGCAAGTCATACAAGTAATTTTTGTTTTCATTTATTTCTGTCAGCCAGGTCATATCCTTCCTTTCATAAAATTAAGGACCTTCAAAGCAGACAATTCTGAAGTTATATAGCTAAGATATCAAATTTGAGATTCAAAAAGTACCACTTTTGAGCATTCAGGTCTGTAAGTGATGACAGACTAATACCAGAACTAAAATAATTCTAACTGGAAAAGAATTGAAGCGGTTTGTATCAGCCAGAAAGGAGATGCTAATTACAAGGCTGTCCAAGCCCTTTACAATAAAGGGAGGTAAGGGGAAAGTCTTACATTTTTTTCTTTAATGAGAGTAGAAAGCTCTTCTTATTTTTCTCTTATCATAGAAATGACTAATACTTTATATGAATCACACAGGCATTCAAAGAAGAAAAATGGCATCTACCTAAACAAACTGCTATGACATGAAAATCAGACTGAATTTATCCATATTGGAGAATTACATACTAAAAAAGTCATGGAATATAGACAAAAATTACAGAAATTTGTTATTGGAACACAATTTTCTTCTTTCCCCTCTATTTTCTCTGTTATAAAAGCAAATAAAATCTCTTGAGAAAGCAAGGCTTTTATGTCTCCCTTTTACCCTGCTTATAGACAAAAGGAAAAAAAGTCAAAATTCTATAAAAAGTTTTTTGCTGCAAAATTAACAAAATATTTACTTTGAAACACATTAAACACTTTTTTACCAGCCATTCAGTTGAAGAAATACTTTCACTTAGATGTCTGTAACTGACAGTGCTGCCTACAGTCACTATTTGAATCAGGGATCAGAACTGATAGTGACAGATTCTTCCATTTTTATCCAAAGACAAAACCCTTCTGTTGAAAATTATCATTAGAAATCAGAAGCTTCTTTAGGTGAAGTGGATAGTGTTGTATAAAACAGTTCTAGTGTATGGATAAAAGCTACTCTTCAGCTGCAGTCATATCTCTGGCTTGGGTGATGGGATCTTTAAATTAGCGGTGCAATTTGTGTCCTTTTGCATAAATTAATATTATTATTGTGTCCCACTGACTCTGCAAAGCACTGATAGCTAGTCCCATGCAAATGAAATGTAAACTTTTCTTGACATTTTATCTTCTATTTTTATTCAGTCAGATTGCTCTCCCAAACTAGAGAAAGACCTTTCTCAAGAGAGTCTCATTTAATTCCATGGCATGTGAGACATTCTTTTTTTGAAAAACCAAGCAGCTGATATAGCATGCTGTAGCACAAAAGGAGTAAGTTAAAATGCCAAAAAATATTTCCAGGGAAAGGGAAGTCAAAATATAGTGATATATGTCCTGTCACTTAAAGGCCACAACCATCTTGTTCTGGTTTATGATGACATGATGCTATAAGTGATAAAGGCAATTACAAACTTAGGAACTATACTCCCATCCTATTATCGCTTAACATGTAGAGAGTGTTTAAACATTTTTGTGGCAAGCAATCAATGCATTGTGTAGCATGTGGTGCTCTTCTTATACGAACTTTCAACCTGTAAGCAAAGTTACTTATATATTTGGCAATAACTTCGGAAGCTGAAAGAAGGAATGTTAAAAAAAAGAGGAGTGACAGAAGACCTCTGGGAGAGGTGTTATTTAAAGGACACTTACTGCTGTTTGGATTGTCACCTATGATATGATGCCGGCCGCTCCAGTACCAAAGCAGCAATGTAGCATCCCGAGACCCAGACACGATGTAGCAATCGCCCCCGATGTAGGACTCCGACCTGGCCAGGCAAGTCACGACATCCCAGTGGCCAAACACAATCTGAGTTAATTTGCCTGGTGGGAATGCAAAGTCATGCAAATTCAGTTTTCTAAGGTACTAGCAGCATTTAGAAATCATTAACTATATAATTAATATTCAGTTCAAATGCAACTTTTGTTTCATGTCCCATAATTAAAGTTCACTAAATGCTACAAGAAGATTAAAAAAAATCACAAAGATTAAACTTTTTTTTCCACCTTTTTTTTTCAGTCTTGTTGAAGGCTGTCCTCTGTGGCAATCCATAGTCTAACCCTTATCTCTGAAAATCAAGGCAGTGCTGTAGTCACTGAATATTAAGTGGAATTCTGGCTCCATCAGTATTTAAGCAATGGCATTAGAACACTATTTATGAATTTCATGAGTGACATGCATAAGACTTTACATGAACTTTTCCATAATTGTGCTACATTATCACGTTAAAAATGTGTATTTGTTCTATGTAATGTCAAACTAAGGTTTATTATGATTATCACCTCCTCCTTTCTATTATTACAATTAGTTTTTAGCAATATACTTAGTGACATTAGGCAAAGTAATCAGACAAAGGAACAAAATAGTGGTTCCTGTAGCAGGATATTCAACCTAATTCCTTACTACATGAAATAAGTAGAGCTAGAAATAATAGATCCATAAATATATTGTAACAAAAATTTGGTTGATTTTTTTGACATGATAAATTTCCTGAAGATAATTATGGTTTTCAAAAGTTGCTATTAATAAAACTGTATTCCATTTCCTTTTATATCCCCCATCTTCCATTAAAAAAATTATCTTAAAGTTATCATGCTGAAACAGTAATGAAAGGTTTTACAAGCTGCCCTTTACCATTTATTGAAATGTAAGCACAAGTATTAGATATGGTACTGTTAAGACAATAGTCTTTGTCCACTTTGTGACCCAGGAAGAACCAGAGAGCTGTATTTGAGGTCACCTGTTTCTGTGGAATAAACTCGAAAGCTCTTGTCCCAGAAACCGCAGATAAGAATGTAGCGATTATCTGCCGTGACCACGAAGCAATGCGCGTTGATCTGGATGCTCTGATCCACAAGGTCTGTGATCTGACGTTTGTTCACACCAGAGTTATTGGCTGTAACGAAATGCAAAACACATTTTACATGTAAGCCATTCCAACACCTTCCTGTCATCCATTTACAGGAGAAAATGAATACATTTAACTTGCAATGAACTGTGAATTTGTTGTTGAGTAAGCATTTTGAACATGAACATTTAGAGCTGTCTATATGGGTGTCAGAAATACAAAATTATTGTGAGATTTCTAGTTCCCCTTTGAATAAGAGATAAGATTTTACAGGAGATGACAATTTCTTATAAGTTGCCTGATGCACTGCATAATATGTGGTAATAATTTTAGTGCTCTGCTGAAGTAGTCTCTCGAAACGATCTGAACCAGGGAAAAGTGGCGATATGAAATCAATACTAACAATACTGCAGAGAGCCAGTTCTTACTGGTTGGTATCTCTTTCACAAAAAACAGCTTTTATTGTGTGGCCTTGACAACTCCACACCTTCAGATGCTTAACCAGATTAAAGACATAAAGATTCCACCAATGAATGAGGGGAGAACTTATTGTGGTCTTCAGAATCCTCACAAGGGGAAGTGGAGGAGCAGGTACTGATCTCCACTCTTGTGATCAGGGACAGAACTCAAGGAAAAGATGAGAAGCTCAGTAAGGGGATGTTTGCATTGAATATCCGGAAAATGTTTTTTACCCAGAGGGTGGCTGGGCCCTGGAACTGGCTCCTCAGGGAAGTGGTCACAGAACCAGCCTGAGAGAGTTCAAGAAAAGTTTGGACAATGCTCTTCAAGAAAAGTTTGGACAATGATGTGACTCTTGTGTGAGGTCCTGCACAGAGCCAGGCATTGGACTTGATGCTCCTGATGGGTCCCTTCCAACATAGCATATTTTATGGTTCCATGACTCTATTCAAACCTAATGTGATTTTCCAGTGCAGGCAAAGTAAGTGTTATCACCTGCTCCTCTAGCAGGGACCTAGGCCAAGGACAGTACTTTAAAAAGAGGTAATGACACTTAGAAACTCCCCCAGACTGAGGAAAAAGGAATGGTTCATGCAGAATGCCACCCGACTGCCAAACAGAGCCGGTTAGAAGGATGCTAATGACTGGGAACCCACAGCTAATGTTCTCTGCCCTCCCTGTGACACACAGACAAGATATGGCAACACCATAAACGTGTTCCATCTCAGTATTAACTTTCTGAAAGCTGAGTATATAATCTAAGTTAATTTTATCTACTCCATTCAGTCTCACTGGAGAAGAAGACATTTTTTCACTTGACAAGTCATTTCACACTGTAGTAGCTGTCTAAGTGCTAGACAATTCCAGAGGACAGTTTGTCTTTCTACAATAGTTATGGAGAGAATCTTGACAACTAATTTCAGTTACCCAAAGTTAGGGAGGTAACAATCACACTGAGAAATATGTTTCTCCTAACATAAGAACACAACCTAATGAAGACAATAATCTGATTTTCCCTATTTTCTGCTATTCTACTTAAAGTGCTCACAACTGCATGAATAAGAGATTCAGCCAAAAAACCCCTAGATTCAGCCAAAAAAACCCCACTCCATTCTATTTTAAAATTGCTCATGGAAGTTAATATCATATTTGCATACATTCTAAGAACACATATTTAAATTACCAGACCCTTTATGTCCATTAGCTGAAAGATAATGAATAGCAAATTACTCAAATTTCCAGAACAGATGCGCACAATAGTTGTGCCTTAGCTTGTGAGAGAAAAAACTAAAGAGAAAACCACTGTCATTATATGAGATCAAATGAAGCTCACAGAATGAGTAAGCTAACTTTCCTGAGGTACTTCTATGTAAATCTTTTGAACATGAATATTGACACAGAAAAAAATAAAACTTTATGTCTGGCTGTGTTTAAAAATGTAATTTTTTTCTCAACAATGCTACAAACTTGTCCCTACGAACCTTTTCTATCCTCAATTTCTGTTTCAAATTTCGGAACTCCCTCCCCCCTACAAATCAAATAAGTTACATAATGAAAATTTATGATCATTAGGAAGTCCTGTAATCTAACAATTTTAGCAGACTCTATTTCTCAAATAATTCACTTTTTTTAAAAAAATCTGGATTTAAAAAAATACTATCAATTTAAAAGCCAGTCTTTTAATTATTAAATTAGTATTGACTAAATCCAAATCATAAAGTGAATGAAAATAAATGGATCTGCATCTGCACTGATAAACATAGTGCTGGCTGTAAAAAAATATATGCTATCTCCATAGGACCCTCAAGTTTTATTTTACTAATGTGACCTGATAAGAGAACAGAATTATAGATGTGGGTTGACAATTAACTGACTTCATTGGTTGTTTCTTAAATACCAGTTGCTGGTGATGTTAATAACAAATAGTATTCATGTAATTCATTCAACATCAACAGCTAATGCTTTTTAATTCTTCAGTACTGACAAGTATAAATACTTTCCTATTTTCTCGGTTAAATGAAGCATAATATACAAATACTGATTAATCAATAATTATTGAAAATGCCAATTTCAAATATATTGCTACATTTTCATCTTGACATACCAATCAATGGATCCATTTCAATTGGCAGATGATGGGCTTGATCCAAAGAGTATCCTGGGGCTCCCCGAAGACCTACACATGAAAGGAGGAATAAAGCACATGGAAACCTTTTTACATGACTTTTCTAGGTTTAAAAGTTCATTATTGGATTATTATATATTTTTAGAAAGTAGCTTTTTACTATTTGCTTTATTAATGTCTTAAGATTTCTTTCTCTGTGATTCACAAATATGCATTTGTTAATTCTTTGTTTATGTAAAAGTAACTATAAATGTAGAAGCATCAACTTCATCACAACTTTTGCAGTCACACACATTCATTAAATAACTCATTTAAAATAGTATAAGAGATTTTTATTTTTACTTTTGAGCAGAGATCTTAGCACAGAAAATAAAGTTGATTAGATTAAACATTTTTATGAGTTTCTTGCATATGGAAGCCTGTACATGACAGAAACTTGGACCTTTTCATGGATTTATCTAAAAGTTTTAGACGTAAAAGTGTAGGGTACAGTAAATGTGCCACAATTATTCCTGTTCATTCTATTCTAAGCAGTCCTTAAGATGTTCAAATGTGCATCAGAGGCTGCAAATTTAGTGTTATCTTGTCATGCATAGATAGCATTGCTTTGGCTCTTCTGAGCACCTTCTCTGGTATACAAATCAAATAGTCATTACTGAAAACACCTTTTTTGTCACAAACTACTACCTTGCACAAGAATACCCTCTATAATACGACACAGAGATTTCTGAAGAATAAAGTCCATTTTCTACTACTGCAATAAACAACTGGAAGAGGTAAAAGAAAAGCTAGCTCTGCCATTTTCAGAAAGGCATAGCTCTGAGAACTTCCTCCCTTCTTTTGTCTCTTCTTTCAAAGCCCAAGCAGTTTGGGACAGATCTTTACTGGTGTTAACTTAGATTCATCCACTTCTATAATGAGATGTCTCTGTAAATGCCTCCTGCTGCTTGTTAATTCCGAAGCTCTACATACATTTTACAACAAGTGGTCTGTGCATACATTTCTGTAGATAAACTTGTCCTTTATATTAGAGTAATGCTTTATTAAAATAATATTATGGCAATAGTAGGAAATTGATACCCTGTCCTGGATTAGCCTCCTGCAAAATAAGCAACATTGTCAAGCAGGATGTAAAAGTTAAGAAAATCATTACAATCAGGTTTGATTCTCTAAACAGTTTTATTTTCCTCTCTTTCTATTATAATATATTTAGAAAATATTCCCTTTTTATTTTAATTTAGATCAGAGGTTTAAAAATGGTGTGAAACTGAATTTAGGCTTAGTTCATGCCTTGAATTCTAAATTTTTGCAACATGACATGTTTTACAAGAGCATAGAGGAAAACTTAAAACCTTACTGTCATATGCATCATGAAGACCAACAAAGCTTCAGCTAAACTAAACTAAAGGACTTCAAATGACAGTTTTTAAGGAAGCATTTGAACTCCAGCATACTGCGATATTAATGAGATTAATTCCTTCCCAATGAAGTACAGGTAGGAATTTTGGGTTCTGTTGACTCAAAAATGTGATTGAGAAAGGGCTACTCCAGAACCAAATAAGCTTCCTCAAATAGAGGAGACATGAGTGGTGATGGGTATAGAGTATTTGGACAGAATCCCTGAAAAATCAAAGGAAAATAATTAGGAATTAGCCAATCAATGTTAGTCAAAGGTGTATTAAAACAACACAGGACAGTTTCTGCACCTCCAAATAATTCCTAATGCTGGAATCTTCCATTGAGGACATTGTAGCTAAATACTTTCAAAAAATGCTGGGTTTTTTCCCCCCTCTAGATTTTTACCTTTTGTTTTAAAAAAAATGGGAAAAAGCATTTTTTCCACATAATGTAGTTGCACCTGATGGAGTATAATAAATATTTCCAGATATTGCAGCACAAGGGCTATCGCTGCAGGAAACTACCTGATAAAATGAAAACCTGCATGTTCCCTCATGCACCTCATGGCCCCACCACCTATTTAGCAATGCTTGGAACAGCCTTAGCACCTGCATGTCCAGGTGATATGCGCAGTCCTAACGACAATATGGAGAGGTGAGCAGAGGGGCTGGAAGGGAATTTTGGGATGACCCTGTTGGATGGGCTTTTGTGAGGGAATGAGGGAACTTCTCCTCAGAACAGTTCAGGGTCCAGCTGCTTAGACATGCTCAGGATCCCAGATAATCCAACAGCGACCCAGGGGAAGGCTTATGACAGGATCCTGAAATCTCTCTCTAGTGGCAGATAGGGATATACACTCTCTAGCATGTCAGTATGTATTCCTGAAACCTGGGACATATTAATATTTGCTGCATCGAGAGCAACAGCAGTCTCCTGAAAAGAATTGTATCAAAAACTGATCCTGAAGTCACCACAAATTGATTGGCTGCCACGGTGATGGGCTGCTGTTAAGGAGAGTGTTTCTAGGAATGACAGCAGAGAAAACAGAAGCTGTGATTATTTGACACAAACCAGAAGAAACAGTAAATTTTGGTGCACAGGCAGGTGAGTGAGCTAAATTGCACTCAAAGCGGCGTTGTTAAGGTCTCCAAATTTGAATGAAGCGTGTCTGCAAGGACCCACCTACTGTGTTGTGCCACCGATTGACTGCAAACAGCCTGCTGCAAGTGACTGTCACCACGGCAGGGATGGTCAGGTGGGGCAGCGTGTTGGCTGCCACGTGTGTGACAGGGGAATTGGATGGGAACTTCAGCACCATGATGACATCTTGCTGCATCTGATCTTTAAACATGAGGGGGCTCTGTGGAAGGAAACACTGTTGAGTAGAAAGGAGAAGAGAGCAGAAGAAAACAGAAGGGATAACACAATTAGTGAGGAGGTCTGAGGGAAAATGAGGTTAAAAAAGAGCAGGCAAGCATGTGCACATACAGGGAAAACAACACTACCTGTGCATCTAGTCTAGTGATGGAGGAGAGCAAGATCACAAGCTATTATTGGAACATTACACGAGGATAAATAGAGAATAGGTATGGTAAGGGTTATCATTATAGGGTACAAAATGACCATTAGCATTAATTAGCATACAGTAAAATGTAAAATTATTCAGTAGTTAATATTCATAGAGATATGTCTTAATGAGTTAATCAATTAACACATAATAAATATTAATTCTCTAAACTACAACAGTTGAAAAATAAATTTTAACAGTGAATCAAAAATGCAGATATATTTTTCTTAATGAATTCCTCATATGAAATACTGCATTTCCAAAAAGAGACAATTTAATTCTAAGTAAAACATATGCTTATTAAAGAGTCTGTAACCTAATAAGGTTATAATAACCTAAGCCTGTTCCATGATTCTGCAAATGACACAATTGTTTGTACGTGGGCAAGGACAGCTATCGAGTACTGGTTTTAAGGAGTTTTTTCCCAGCTACTGTTATAACAAAATTAACTATTTCTAAAAGGTCAAATATTCCTTTCTGCTTATCACCTTGAATTATTAAAAATATATTATCCGTATCTTAAGAATGTAGAATAAATATTATCTAAGTTTGACTTGTACACACCTAAAATAATACAACAACCACTTCCAGATCAATTTCCACTTTCACAGTGTACAGCTACATAAAGAGATTTCCTAATAGATAGATAAAATCATTGAAACTACTGCATGTATTTCTGTTGATTTGCAAAGCTTAAAAAAACCCTAGCTCTAAGGATTTCATCAAAGGCACTCAGGGCACAGAAATCTGTCTTGCTCAGTCTGGCTATTTCATATGATTCTTTGTAAGAAGGATAGAGAAGAATGTGATGGAAATGAATTTTGGAGTTTGAATTGAAACTCAAAATATACATTTCATTCTCCCGGGGGAATGGGCAGGAGGATTCCAGCACAATTTGAACTAAAATACTTCATTTTTGTCAAGCAGACATTGTTCATAAATCAGCCCCTAACAATGCATCCTTTAAAACAACACAACATACTCACTCTAAGGAAAGCCTGCAGACATTCCCACCACTTGCAGAAACAAGAATGCAAATATGTATTTATCAAGTTTATATTTTTTAAGATGGGGCCTTCTTATATCATATTAGTAAGGAAAATCCAGGACTGTCTGAAGCTAAAGCCAGTCACACCTCCACCTTGCTCTGCTAGATCCCTGTGATTTGTTGCTACCCAAAGCCAGTACGGCTGCATGGGCAATGGGGGGCATCAAAAGTGTTGCTTTAATGAGTACTTTATGACCTACAAGGGACCCTAAGGTTCAAAGGGAATGCATTCCCAGCCAGCAGTCATGTCTCACCAGGTGCATGGCAGAGCTCCGAGGTGGATGGGGCTCAATGAGCAACTGCGATGGCGTCTGTCCAAAGTTCTGTATCTGCGCCTCCATGGCCTGCGGGCAGAGGAGAGGGACTGTCAGGAGCAATATGCATCAAGGAGAGAGGTCAACACACTGTGTGACAATGCAGGCATATCCCAAGTCAGCCATGAAAAAAGTCCAGAAAATTCACCCGGTGCTCTCCTCCCAGGCTGCAGACTCATCCAAGTGTTAGTATTTTGTAGACAAGCTTTGCTTCTCCTTTCAAGCATGCTTCAGTTAACCAACTAACCATTCTCATCTCCAGTAACTGGCATTATATGTGAAAATGTTAACCTGTGAGGACATGCAGTTCAGGTCTTGAGAGAGCTTTTGGGGTTTTTGCACTAAAAAGAACATATATACCTTAATAAAGTCCTTTGTAAGGAGGAAAGTATGAGGGTCTCTAATAAAATAAGCTTCTGGAATCTTAAATGGGGGGAAAGAAAAGAAAACTGAGAAATAAAATTTATGTATTAAATATAATAATAAAAAAGTAGTATTTCAACAACATTAGTAGATGAAAACAAAAAAATGCCAGAAATTAACCTTGTCAGACACAGTAAGACAAATATAGAAATCTTTCCAATTTGCATACATTCAATGAATATTTATTTTATCCTTAATTTTATTGCATTTTTTAATGGGCTTTCAGGCTTCATGGGTTAGAAGTTAAAACTTTGCAATTTAAACACATTCTTTAGGACAAGTCTAATTTCAGAATAAATCTTGACTAATTTATAGGTAATAGAATACAGAACATATGCTGAAATACTTCTGCTACTCAAAGAGTTCATTCAAACAAAACTATATCTAAGATATGTTCTTAAAAACTTTGACAAAAGATTGTTACTGGTAGAAACAATACTGTTAGAGAATAGTCCTTATTTTTCAGACAGGTATTATTTTATTTGACCTTGTAAAATTGAGACTAAAGCATTCACAGAAAACTAAACTGTCAGATTTTGAAATGCACAGTGCATTATGTACCTATATATATACTGTAGCCTGAACTACTGACCCTTAATATTTTTCTTGTGATCTTTATGAATTTTTCATTGGCTACAGAGAATTAACATGAAAACCCAGGAAAACCATTACTATCTTGGTAAATTTTGTTATTTCCCTCAGACATAAAACAGTGAGAAGCACCATAAATACTTCAGGATACAGAGGAATCCTTTTAATGTACATATTTTGTCATTCCAACCTGTACTTTCCTCCACTTCACAACATAAATTTAAAAACAGATGTCAGAGAGAGATTTCCTAACAGGTCACTGATGTCCAGCACTCCTAATGCCCTAGACTGACAGGTATATAATGGAATACCACAAAAAAAATTTGCTGAAAAAGAAACAATGCAAAGTCCAGTCAAGCAGCTGAAGGACTTTGGATTGTAGCCCCAGCACATTTGATGCTGTAATTATATCAGTACAGGTGATTTCTCGTTTGTTGACTAATTCAGAGTGAACTTCTGCCTCCAAGGCACAGACTGTTTCTTGGGAACTTGTGAGCATCTCAGGTTTTATCAACATCATTTTATGGTGAATTAATTCAAAATCACAGATGACTTTTATACAAAACCAACACATTTGTGTGGGCATATGTGTATATGTGTGTATTTGTCCATACAGCAGCTATCTATATCTACCATACAGGCTGTATCTCTTTACACAATGTGTAAATACCTTCACTCATGCAGACATTTTTTACACAAGAATACAAAATTCACTTCAAGTCACATAAAAATAGCATTTTCTATTGCATTCAGAAGGGATTTACCAGAAGGGAAAGGAATCATACTTGTTTGTGAATTTCATTTTCAAAATTACAAATACTAATATTAACAATATCAGTATATATCAGTGTTATATATACTCCCACATATATCTGTTGATATTTTCAGAAAATTAATTTCCATTTTTCAGGGTTTTTTTTCCAAATAATTATCAAGGTTAATTTAATTCTAATTTTTAAAAGAATTCTGTGTTGAAATAGGAGTGTGAATTGTATTTGGCAGCAATAATGAAAAAAACCCAGATCTTCTTCTTCTACGCTTTAGAGTGATCCCTTAAATGATATTTATGTTCTCTCACAGGAGCACTGAAATGAATTATTTATTTTTTTTCAATGCAGTCCAGTTCTAATTTACACATTTATTTTCATGTTGTTCGGTCTTGGCAAATTCTGATTGCTTGTCTGTAAATTCCACACAAATAAATATTGCTGGCTTTCCCTCTCAGTTCAAGTAGATTTATGGAGGCAATAGAGAAGAAGAACGAGAAGTAGAATACAATCACAAACTCACATGAATTTTTCAGATTATGAGGAATGGACACTCCAAATGCAATTATCAAAAGCAGCTGCTATTTTACAGCTGAAAATGTGCTGGTAAATGCTCACATATTCTATGATCCTATAATTTTAAAACATTTTAGTTAATGTTGAGTCCTTTTGTAACCAGAACAAATACAGAACCAAGACCTTGATATTCAGGGAATACTGAATATTTTTGCTGGCTTGCATTTACAAGACAACTGCCTGTCCCCCACCCCATAGATAGTATTGTTATCCTTTTCAGTCAAAACGCCATTTGCAAAACTGACACCTCTTAGAAGCATTAAAGACACTGAACAATGCTGATTAAAAAATACCCATAACACTCAGCTCCTGCACTGCTACTGCACTACAGTCAGCACAACACCAGTGCCGTGCACAGCTACAGCTGGTACTGCTCTCTGGAGCTCACAGTACTCACAAAGGACAGAAAAACCTCGTCAAAACGTAACACACAAGATAAACATAAGCACACAGAGATAAAGTGACTGGCCCAAGGGTATTCCTAACGCTGCCTCCTATCAGACAACTTGACACAAAATGAAAAGCAGGTACAAAACAGATCTGTGAATAATAATGTAATACATTGATTTGTTTACAAGAGAACTCTGGCTGTATCTAAAGCTAATCTAAAAACTGGTAAGTGTACACCACAGTTTTTCTTGAGCTGTAAATCATCAAACTTTAGATTTATTTAGTGGCCTTAAACATTTCATTCTAATCAATCTATTCCTTTTCCTCCCATCAGATCTTGAGCATTGTGTGTGCAAAGTGCAGCACTACTCCCCAGGATACACATTACAGTCAATTTAATACAAATTTTAATAAAATCAAGTTTATTCTCATTTCACCTTGAAACGGCCTTCATGCAGAAAAAATATAAGCTTGGATTTCAGTGGCAGCCAGATTTAAAGCTTTCAGAACAGCAAAATGGCAATTATATTAGTTTTCTCTTCCTCAATAAGGTGTTGCAGAAAAGCTATTTAGTGAGCTGATTTGAGAATCCCCACTGTTTTTAATACACATAAAATGAGATTTGTACTCCAGACACTTCAGGGAGTATCTGTTAGGATATGATCATGTATTCAGAAAAATAAAATGGCTCTTAGCATATTATTTGATAATAGTAGGTCAGAATGAGGAAAAAAAATCTGCAAACTTGCTGGCAATTCCAAGTTTAAAATTAGTAAATCTCACACAAGCTAATTTATACACTCAAACCGAATGTGACTTCATAGGATTTAATAATGGTCATTTAAAAGTAATATAAATGCATATCCATTATATATTTGCATACATTTTGGTCAATAAATCAATATATCAGATAACCAAATCTTATGAATAATACAATGATCAATATCCTCCATGTTTTTTGCTCAAAGAAAGTAATTTACTGGTTTCCAGTTTTTATGCTTAAGGGTAGACTGCACATTTACAAGGACACTGGGATGCTGTCCTGCACCCTGGAGGGCAAGACCTTAGTGTTAGTTTCCCATGGAATGAAGAGTTCAATACATTTGCTTTGCTCATTATTGGGGTTTAATTCTAATTGAAATAAACAGAAGCATTTTACTAAACAATCCATGCACTCTGTTTCATTAGGGGTAAGAATTACTTCTAGTGGTCAAAGGCAATGCTTCCACCAGGAAGAAGCGAAACAGCAGAAACGGAGATGCACAGTGAAAGAGTTGTGAAGAGAAAGGAGAGGAGAGGGGAGGGGAGGTTCCGGGGAGAGGAGAGGAGAGGAGAGGAGAGGAGAGGAGGAGAGGAGAGGAGAGGAGAGGAGAGGAGAGGAGAGGAGAGGAGAGGAGAGGAGAGGAGAGGAGAGGAGAGGAGAGGAGAGGAGAGGAGAGGAGAGGAGAGGAGAGGAGAGGAGAGAGAGGAGAGGAGAGGAGAGGAGAGGAGAGGAGAGGAGAGGAGAGGAGAGGAGAGGAGAGGAGAGGAGAGGAGAGGAGAGGAGAGATACTCTTTCCAGTTAAAAGGGACCTACAATGATCACCCTGATCAACACCTGACTGCTGACCAAAAGCTGAAGCATGTTATTAAGGGCACTGTCCAAAAGCCTCTTAAGCAAGCACTCACAGGCTTGGGGCATCATCCATGCCTCTGAGAAGCCTATTCCAGTAGTTGATCAATCTCTCAGTAAGGAAATGCTTCCTATTGTCCAGTCCATACTTTCCCACATGCGGCTTTGAACTATACCCGTGTTCTGTCACTATATCCCAAGGAGAAGAAGCCATGTTCCTCTTGAGGAAGCCCTGCTGAATACATGTCCACAGCAGGGTTTTCCCAGGCTGGCTCCACTGGGGGCTGCATATCCCAACAGTGAGGTGAGCTCTGCCAGCTGCACCCCTGCAACACTCAGCTTCTGTGGTTTGGGAGACAATTCACACACTCCAAAGCTGCTCTGCAGCTTGAATGAAAGCATGGCAAATAGGGGTGGTTGGAATGTTCATTTCAGAAGCACAGTCCTTATCTAAATGCAAATGCTAAAACTGACTTGTGTGAGAAATTATGATTTTGTTTGCTTGCTAACACACCTCTGCAAAAAGGGTGTGTTAGCAAGCAAACTGCCATGAAGCAGTTTATTTTTAACATTCTTTTTCTCTAAAAAGGTTCTTTAGAAATGCAGGTAAAATCACCAAGGAAGATATTAACAGTCTGTTTCATTTGTAAAATCCCCTTTGCTGAGAGAGATGCCTGGTGATTTACCTAACACAAGAAACTTAAAAGCATGAGCACTTTTACTCTAAATCATGAAGGGAAGAAAGAAATTCCCGAAAATCAGACTGCACTGCAGATAGACAATATTTTTATTGTTACGTGAAGTACTCTTGTTTTATTAATCTTCACTGATTACCACAATGATCAGTAAACTTTATAAAATTTTTATTTCCATTTTTTATTGCTTTTAATTTTTTTAACATGTTCAGGCTTCTTACTACTAATTCCCATAATCCTGATGTATTTTGTTACCACACTGAAATTTTTCTATAATCCATTTTCCCCTATGCATTGGGACTGAGTCCAATGAAAAGTGAAAACCTGAGGCATTAGAGAAATATGCACCACAGCAATAGTCATCCAACACTGCAGTTCCTGAAAGTTTATTCCATTTTTGCATCCAAGTAAACACAGGAATCCTTTATGTACTCTCCCTCCTGTGCAGCCAGCACACTCAGCAGCCCCCAAGCACTGTCTTCTTCAGAGCAAATAAGATTGACAGCCCTTTGGTGGGTAACATAAACACCTTGAAGTGTTTTTGTTTTGTACGAGTGGTGTGAGGTATTGGTTTTTTCTTTGCATCTACAGATGTTAAGCAGCACTAGTATCTTCAGGATTTTTGATAAGTTGATTAAGAGTATTGAATTCCATTTTATTACTGTATGTTTGGAAGAAAGAAGTGTTGTAGTTTAAACACAAGCAGTGACTCAACTGCTCTGGCGGCTTCAATACAGTCAGTTATTTAATCAGGATACTCAAGGGACTGAAAGATGGGCACTGAAATGGATTTTCTCCACAGGTCACTACTTTATTAATTTAACAATGGAGAAGGGGCATCTTTAAGCTCATTCCCCTCACAGGAGGTATCTCACTGGATCCTGTGTGCAATTAAATAGCTCCCTAGCAGAACACAAACAGCTCAAAGCTGACCTTCAGCTTCCCCCCAGAGCTCTCCATCCCTGAACTTCTTCTTCATTCCCCTGTGAAAGGAGGGAGTGCTATGAAAGGAATGAGAATGTGAAAGGTAAGATCTCCTATTCTCTTTACAGGCATGAGTAATGTTGGTGATCTTGTCCAGCTCAGGGAGTGCTGCCTATACCTCTCACATTTACTTCATGAAGCTACCAATTGTGACACCTAGTTCTCCCCTCTTTCACCTTTATTTTATCTCCTTCTCATCCTCGGCCCTGGTACTCCAATATGATTCTCATGACAAAAGAAATATTTTAAACACTGCCAGCTGAAGCAAGCATTTGGCTAATGGACTGCAAGTGGGAAATAAATTCAATACATCTCACACACAAAAACAGAGCAGATGAAGCAAAAATACCATAAAGATAAATATCCTGCAGGCAGGACAGGTTTAGCTAAAAGTGTTCTTTACTCTTTCGTGCATTCTCTCACTATTGAAGTTCACGCTTGCCTGTGTACAAATGCTTCCATTCCCCTGAAAATTGGGGAGAACTTCCTTAGGCTGAAAAGGGTTGATATGAAGGAATTAACTGCTCCCCTCCCTTTCTATACTATACCAGAAAGAAAAGAAAAATCCTAAATTTTTTTCCCTTCCAACTCTGCCCAGAACAAAGGAATTTCTCACTGATATAACAAAATTCTCCCATGATATTACACTAAAACCTAAAAAAATCTGTTCTACTCTTAAGCAAAAAGATTTGACCCCAAATTCCTCTAACAAGGTCGGAGTTGTTATTGGGGCTTCTCAGGCCACACTGCTCATTTAATCACATTCCTTTTACAGCTCTGATAATTTTTTTTTAATGTGGGTCTTGCTCCCAGTCCATGACAAACAAATCCACTGCCTTTTCTTCCATGATGTTTGCCTGTACACAAAGGCAAATAGGAAGCATCCCTCTGCTCACAGAGTTCATGCTATGCAAAACCCTAAACATATCCCAGAAGTGAAGAAAGTAATATATTTGTTTATAATTTTGTATACAAATACATTCAAGATTGTTTTTCTTTTTTTTTTTTCTCTATTTGGTAGTCTATCTTAGACTTGAGTATTTCAGCTGGAATGTACCTACAGCAATCATCTTGTCCAACTGCCTGACCATTTCAGGGCTGACCAAAAGATAAAGGACGTTGTTAAGGGCATCATACAAATGCCTCTTAAATACTGGGAGGCTTCAGGCATTGGCCACCTCTCTAGGAAGTCTGTTCCAGTGGCTGACCACACTTTCAGAAAAGAAAAGCTTCCTAATGTTAGGAAGCTTTCCTAATGCTAGGAAGCCTATATAGGTATAGACTTCCCCTGGCACAGCTGTGAACCATTTTCACGTGTCCCTGAATATCAGAGGGAAGAGCTCAGCATCTCCCTCTCCACTCCCTTCTCAGGTAGCTTTAGAAAGTAATGAGGTCATCCACCACATAAAAACCATTTATTATTCTCATTTCATGCCATTGTTGTCTTCAGTTGAACCATTGTATTTCTTATGTTCATGTTTGTAATTATTTCTGTCCCATATAGATTGGTAACATTTATTGAAACTCTTGAGTTCATTGAAGTCATACCAAATGAAATCATTGTTCTGTCATCATTCTTTCAAATCTGTATTAAGTTTGTAAAACAAAATGTTGCTTTCTTTGATCATTAAGTCACTGAGCATGAAGATTAAAAAATGTTTTACTGCTAAATGAATTCCTAAGAGATATAATAGAACGATTCAATAATTCATCAATTATGTGACTTAATGACATATAGTTAAGGTTTTGAAACCTATTTGGCAATCAGGATTTTTTATTTTTAGATACTGAAATTTGCCCTTTAATCATTTCTCAATAAGCATCTAATGAGCAACCTCAGAAACAAGGGTTCCTCTCAATTTGAAAAACAATTTCATCTTTTCCAAAGACATTCATTCATTTCTTTTAAAATGAAAAAAAAATGCTGTTGTTTTTGGCTTATAAATATTTAAGGTGACTTCTGAAATAATTTATTATCACCTAAACTCTACCTATATAAGTAAACACTTCCATATCCTCTTCATTATTCAGACACCAACCCTGATGGTTAGATTCAAAAAGGTAAATGGGCAAAAGCTCTATGTGATTTGTTGGGTGAGAGGCCAGTCTGGATGATCTTTCCCATCTAGTGTTTAGGCCTATGGAACAAACTTCTCTTTGATATCTTGATTCTGCAATGCAAATTACTAAAAGGTACACCTGCAACATGGAATTTCCCTTTCGATACTACTCCTTTGTGTTACTCCTTTATAGGATGGTAAATCAAAGCATTTCAACATACAAAATTGCAGATGTGTCCCAGTTTGTATTTGCAAACCAAACCAAACCAAACCAGATGCATTTCCTCAACGTGCATCCCATTGTATAACTCCTGTTACTAAGAAAAAGTCCTCACTCTTAGGCCTTAGCAAGATCTGGCTCTGAACATCATGTTCAGAGTGAACATGATCAATTCATCTGCCCAAACTCTTCTTGAGTTTGCAGTGCTGGTTTAAAGTTTCAGGAAACTCAAGCTCTTCTTGTTGCTTCTACTCCTTTAGAAGCTATTCTTGCCAGCATCTGTCTTTTTCTTTCAAAAAAATTCTACCATTACAGTCTTAGCTTTTACATATTCTTGTCACTCCTACTCAGGAGTCTTTGCTTTTAAGCCAAGTGTTTCGATTATGCCATCCTTTAACTAATTTATTTTTCTCTTTTGCATATGAAATACAAGCCAGGATGATGAAACCTTAATTTATATTTTTAGATCTTTGGGATCTGGGTCTGTTGGGTTTTGTTTTTTTAAACAGAGGAAATGGAGGAAACTCATGAAACACACATTGATTTTTAAAAAGTCTCCTAGGATTCTAAGTGCACTACCTTCAGTAATGGTTACTTCTAAAGCAAAGATAAATTGGTTACATTTTCTTGAGTAAGAAATAAAAAGTCTTCTGAATTTTTAAATATAGATTATCTTCTCATAGGAACCACTACAGATTTTCAAACTCTACAAAAGATAAAGTAAAAGAATAAATAATAATAATAAAAAAGATAACTTTAATTAGCATTCTCTGGTGGGCAGTCACTAAAATTTACAGGCATTTAAAAAAAATACAAAACCACGGCTTCTGTCTGGGATGATACAATTGTTTCCTCATGTGAATGGCAGTGTGTTACAGCAAGAAAGACTGAATTTCCAGCTGTGCCAGGCTAAAAATTGCCAGTACTTTTCAATGCACCATCAACTGCATTTAAAAGCCTGCTAAATTTTACAAGTCAAAAGTAAGTAAAATAAAGCCTCTGTTTTTGTTTAGAGATGCCTAACTAGATTATCCTATGCAATATCTCAATTAATTCACTAGTTAAAAACTAAGTTCCCCAGGTCAAGACTAAAATCTAAAGATTTAAAATCTAAAGACTAAAAATCCCATGAAGTTTTGGGAAGGCCACAAATATAATTTCTCTCCATTAACCACACCAAGAGCTGTCTGTTCCTATGGTAATTCCCTCATTTCTATAAGGCACCCAATGACTGCCTTTCTAACCCTTTCTCTTCCTCCTTCTCCTCCTCAACAAAATGCCTATTCTATTATTTTCCTCTTTTTATTGTTCATTTGTCTTATCCTACTCCCTCCCTCAAGAAGACAGGAGTTCTGTAAATGCCCACCTTCCCACGCAATTCCATTTCTTTCCTTCATCCCCCATTATAATTTATTTTCAAACAGAGAAAATATATTCTCACCTTCACCTGTCCAGTTAAACTCTATGCCACATGCAAGACTTTAATCTGGACAAAAACTTGATACTGCTCTTGGTTCTAGTATTTAAAAATAATTTTTAAAATATCTTAAACCCACACATCACTGATCCATGATCATTTATACTGACCAGAATGATGTTCTGAAAGCAGAACCTAGTTACTCTGTGGAAATGAAGATGGTGGTATTACACATTCATAGTCCTACAGTAATAAAGCTCCAGATCCTGTGCAGGAGTAAAGAAGCTAAAAAAGGGAGAAGGCACTTGTGAAAAATTCCTTGTTATTTTCCTCTCCATTGAGGCAGAAGAAAGAAACTTCTACTGTTCATAAAGATCTCCTGGGGAAAAATACATGAAGCAAACTGCAGTCTGGACAAAACAGCAAAACTGAGCATCTTTGTCCGTATTCCACAGCCTGGTCTGGAAAGAAGAAGCAGTCAGCCTAACATCCACTCACAGCTTTCAACAGGCCAATGCAGCAAGTGAAAAAAAACATGGTATTTTTGAGGAAATACTGGGACTGAATAATTCTGAAGGATCCCTGACTTTCAAGATGGATGTCCATTTCATGAGCCATGAATGGTCACAGAAGCAGAAAGAGCTTGGCTTGCTGCTTCCCGCACAGCTGCCAGAAAAAAGGGAAAAGCTAACCAGGATGAGAATAAAATACAAGCACCCTAGACTTGTTAAATCCTTGCGGAGTAATTGGGATTGAAGCCAAGGAAGTAGTATTGGGCTATTTCCCATGGTTTTCAGAGATGCTTATGTCATCCAAATAGTGCACTGCCTCTTACACACTGCAAAATTTTACTCTGTACAGAGAGAAGAGAAAATTGTTTTGTGACCTCTTGAGGTTTAATTCTATTTATTAGTTCTCCTTGTCTTTTATTTTGTTTAAGACACTGTATGTTTTTAATAGTAATTTTGAGGAGCACAAAGTCCTTTAAGCATAGGCATCCAATTCACAAAGAGGCAACAGTAATACCAGTAGGAGTTTTTACTGAAACTTTGAAACTTCATCCATTTTTTTCTAATTATTTTTTTTGTGACTAAGAGTTTTCACAGTGCATGCTTACAGATTATTTAAACCTTGCTTTTTATTTTAACAGCTAAATTGTGAGCCTCTAAAAATTAACAATTAAACATTTTAAAAATAAACAATAAATGCAGGTAAAGTTTCTGCAATGACAGCCTAGTTTGGGAGGGAATAATTCCACCTCTTCCATGATTTTTCTGTCCATCAACTGAATTTATCCTTTTTTAAGAAAAAGTCCCAAGTTTTTTCCTTACTCTTCCATTTCATTTACATTTCTCTCCTCTATACTCTCCTCCTTTTGTTCTAGGAAATACATATGTTTGTATTTTATTCTGTAAAAATACTCCACATTTTGTGTCACCTCCAGACAAATTTGGCAATATAAGAAATAAATAATGAACCGCAAGTATTTAGGACAATATTTAATTTTTGTGACTTGGAGTCAATTACATGCAACTGGTTTTGGTTGCAGGAGCTGTAGCAAACTATGCTGGCTGTATAGCATTCTATACATGGTAAATGCTCAGGACTGATCACAAATTTTAAACCTATTGACTTTGGTCTACTTAAATCACCAAAGCATCAACCACTCACACAGGGTCTTAAACAATGAAGGGCTCCAAAGACCTGGCTGTCTGGAAAAATTTTCATCCATAATGAATCAATTAAAAAACCAAATTCTACAGTAATTTTTCAGAAATTAAAAATTTTTAAATATATTCCTGAATTAAAACAGAAAAAATCACAGTAACATAGAATGGAAGTTAATGTAGTGAAGGGGGGCACAGAATAATGCAGTTACTTGCAACACAGTTGTTTTCCTGTTATGCTTGAAGCTATCACCATAACAAAACATAACAAAATAAAAGATACAGGTGAAAAAAGCCACAATTTTTCCATCTTCCCACATTGTACATTCTTCCTAAAAATTCATTTTCACAGTGCTTGCTCACTCTAGTTTAAGATGATCCGTTTAATGAGGCTTCTACAATATCTCTTATGAGATGTGTACACTCAGATTACAGCCTATAGACCTCCGGAAATTTCTGCAATGATGTCTAAACTTTCATACCCGAATTTGACCCTGTAAGTGGTAACTAATCTGGCACCAGACCTAAAAACATCCCTATATACATTGGCAGGAGCAATTCTCCATATTCCTGCCTTTCTGCCACACATCTCCTTTGACTCTTATTTTCTGTCAAGCTCTTGAAATCCTGTCCCTAAGTCAGTCTTCTACTCTCATCACTAGGATGCTCTTCCCTGAACTCTCTGAGATCTTTTTAGTAAACCCACATAGAAAATAACATACCAAGAGGAAGTTCAACCAACTTGAAAGAAAGGTGCTCTATTAGCAATTGTTCATACCCTGCAGCAATTTTGCCAGTAGCTGAAAAGAATTCAGATAATCATAAGCAAGTAGTCCTTTGATCTGCTAAGTCACTTGACATCTTTTATGTAGAAATAAATAAATGAAGGTATAAGTTTAAGTCTAGAGAATATAATTGTTGTGGAAAATAGATGTTATTAATACCTCAAATAATTAGTGACCTTTGCTGCCAGAAGAATGACTTACACATGTTTCAGTGTAGAACATACAGATCATATTTATTTCTACTTAGTTTTACAATTAAGAACTTCCTCCTCAGGAAAACACAACAGAAAATGAGGAAAAACAGGGAAGTAAAGAGCAGAATAGGCCTTCTGAAAGCTGGGCTGTAATAAAAGAGGAAAGGGTACTTAATCATCAAAGAATGCATTTTAGCTGTGATGTTTTTTCTTCTGGTTTATTATTGAAATAAAACATGATGACTGAAGACATTTTTAATGCTTGGAAAGCAGAACAGGCTCAGGAAACCACAGTATCTAGTATGTGTATTTTATTCTTGTTTTATAAACATGTAATTATAGAAAATGAAAAATGTGACTTCATGTTCTACTTCTGCTTTGACAAAAAGAAATTTCAAACCCCTTGAATAAAATCTTTTCTTGTTAATGAAATAAAACAAAGTAAGGAATGTGGCAATATAACATTAGTGGCTTCATTTTTCATCTGAACAGAAAGTAAATGCAGGCTTATTTCTTCGCTCTCAGCTCCGTCTTTCTATCACAAATCACCTGTCTTGTTCCCACCTTAAGAAGGTGCACTGAGATTTTGAAAGCCCATACTCTTTACTACAAATTGTGCTTATGATGAGGCTCCAGCCATCTGCCAGCCTTCAATTTATCCTCTGCTGGACATAAGATCTATTTCAGAGAACAGGCAAACCTTCAAAACTCTCATCTAAAAAAGGACTGATGGGGAATAGGTAAAAGGTACATACTGAAAGGTGTCGTGTATAGTATTCATCAGGTTTCAGTGTATATTAGAATTTTGGTTTTGGAACAAGGTTATACTGTTACATTTAAAATAAATGTTCTCAGTCATTTGTAAGTTTTAGTTTATAAAGAAATAATTTTGTTTGGATTATTTCCCAGAACACATTCCTCAAAACTTCACTTTGTTCTTGACATAAATTGAAAACAATAATATAGATATACTGTACACAGGCTTCAAAATGGCATTAAAGAGGCACATTATCAATATGTTTAAAACATTTAGAAAGCTCAGCTTTGCATCTTTCTAAGTGAATGACTAGATATTTAGACTGAGTAATATCTGTTCCAATAAACTACTCTGTGGGAAATGTTTTGAATAATGGTTAATTTATGCTGAGGTAATGACAGCATAATACAACTGAAATCTGTGCTAATAGGAAAAAAGAAGCCCCTTCCAGCTATTTCTGTTACAATTGGCTGCTGTTATTTTCACATCTCTCTCCCTTGCATAAAATATTACTTTAAGTGTATGTGAAAATGCTTGTTGCTAATTTTAAAAATCAATAATTGGTACCTGTGATCCATATGGAGAAAAACAACAAAAAACCCAGACAATAAAGAAGAAATTTTCATGCACAAGACCTATATTTTATATATTTCTGCAATAAAAGAGAGCAATTGTGGTTAATGTTCTTTCCATATCAGCAAAACATTAAGCTCAGTTTGGGTAAGACTCCAGGGTTTGAAATGCACATGGAATTTTAAATGTAGATGAGAATGGGCAAAACAATTTATTCCAAATAGTACTTCAGGTAGGCTGAAATATTAGAAGGTATTTTTCTGGAATATGGGTTATTTACAAACTCACTGCAGTATAGATGAATGAATGACCTGAAATATGTAATAAATAGGCTGATTCAAGTCTCATCAGCTTAATAAGTTACCATCAGCTCTTCCATTTGAATTCTCGGTGTAAAGCTGGTGCTTAGCTCTGCCTGGATAAAGAGCATTTTAATCACAAGTACAATAAAAAGTAAACAAGTTCCAAACCTTCTAATGGGCAATTTTGAACAAAAACCCCATCTCTATGCCACAAACAACTGACACTTGTTTTAATTTAAAAGACTGTGTCTTTTCTTGATTCTGAAAAGGTTCTGAATTCCCATAAACATGTAACAGCATGATCCAGGAATGGTTATGAATTCAGATCATCACAGGTTCTTTGAAATACTGGCTATCATCTGTAATACATTCATTAACAGGAGATCTCATGATCAATCATTGATCTAACTGTGGATAATTGTTTTACGCAATGGTAGAATAACGTTTTAAAATTGGAATCCTATGGATTCCAATATGATTTTTGACTTCTTGTCATAAATGGCTTGTTTTACTTAGGGTAGGTCCTCCCAAAAAGTAATTTCATAGTCAAATTGGATGCATAATTAAAATGTTTTGGTGATTCTGAAGAAAACACCTTCTGAAAGCCCTTTTCCCTGAACAACAAAGATATGGAAGTGCACACATTAATATCCAAGTAGAAG
The DNA here is from genome assembly GCF_028769735.1 of Zonotrichia leucophrys gambelii. Lineage (NCBI taxonomy): Eukaryota > Metazoa > Chordata > Aves > Passeriformes > Passerellidae > Zonotrichia > Zonotrichia leucophrys. Next base: position 67,039,665 of record NC_088169.1, read on the forward strand.
CCTACCCATTGGGCAATTACTATATAGTAACTGACCTCATGCAATTTATATTAATTCCTTATTGGATATTCTGATTTTATAGAATCTGTCTTTTCTTATATTCTGTGTCTTCTTCAAGAATCTTTACCTACAGAAATAAATACTGCACCCTCAAAAAGTCCCTGTGTTTTGCTTCTTGATCTACAGGGAGTCATCATAACAAAGGGACAGCAAATTAAAGCTCTCCCTTTTCCACTTAGAGAAGGATACAGAGCTCAGAAACTCACCAGAAAGACATACAAATTATTATATTACATCCACATATGTTCCCACTTAAAAAAATCCATTAATATTCTATTGATAATCCCTTAATGCAATAAAGCACACAGGCCAAATACAGTATAAAATAGTCAAGTTTTTTTTCCCCAAACCAGTATAAATTTGTAAAAAAAAATCCTTGTTCTGTGTGTCGAGAAAAAACATTATTTGGAATGAAGAAGAAGTAGATTTCTTGACAAAAATCAATAGAATGCAATACATATTTCTTAGAGAATAGAGCTCTTAGCACACAGGAAAATAATTTCTACTTTGATGATAGCTTTTACTTGAATTCCTTAACTTAACTTTGAAAAAAGCAGATTGATACAAATGCAGCTTCACACTAATTTCACCACTATCTATATTCACGCTTAAACAAGACTGCTCCTAGTAAGGAAGCAAAGACCATTTCTTATATGGAGGCAATTAAATACAAGTGAACATATAAATGGCCAGTGCTGTGGGTACAATTCAATCAAGCAGATCCATAGGGGTGGTTTTGATATTCTTGTCACATCAAAGAAACAGCTCCCAGAAGAAAAAGATCTTAACAAGTTAAAAATTAAATCAGAATAAATATGAATAACTCTGAGAGAAAGGAAGAACAAGCACTTGGTGGCAAGGGCTGGCGTTACCTTGGAAGTGTTATATAGTGCTATTAGAATAGTGTGTTAATTTTTTCCTCATAAATTTGCTAGGTTCAGTCACCAGGGAAGGGCTAGCACTGCAGCTCCCTTTGTTAAAGATATATCTATCTTGCTGAGTCTTGACAGCCCTATCATGTCAGCTCTCTGTAGTAGCAAAAAGTGTTTCAGCAAGAAGAGGGGGGAAAAGAGAAAGGAGGGAAAAAAAAGTGAAAACTGATGTGATCTACTCTGCTTCCTGTGGGCATATTTCACTATAGCAGATCCAGAGGGATGCTTTGTTATTCCTGTCAGATCAAAGAAAGAGATAACAGAAGAAAATATAAGAGGAAAAATATAACCCAGAAATGAGGGTAGCTGAAAGCACTGCAAGACTACCACATCATTATGACTTTTCAAATTATTTAAATATGCTAAATATCAAGTCATCACCAAAGAAATAAATATTGCATAGGCCATATGCTCTGCTAGCTGCCAGAAAAAACTATCCTACTAGGATTAGTTTATGGGCACAGCAACTGCCTGTCAAACACTAGCAATTTTAATCATTTTTCAATTTGCTGTGTGGGTTGCAAGTATGCTCAGGTATCTTGACAGGTGCTCGGGAAAAATATCTGAGCCCACCAGGTTCACACTGCCTTGCTTTGCTATGTCTTTGCAATAATTCCTGCTGGACTGGGGAGATGGAAGCATATGGCGAAGATGCAACAGTCACAGGAAAGTCATTGTACTGCACTGCTAAGTTGGATTTGCAGCTCAACACAATGATGATACAAAGTTGTCCTTTAGTCCAAAGCAAACCAAAAGCTGAAAAAAATTTTCCAAATAATCCTAATCACAAACAAGGTGAAAGTGTAAAAAAAGGAAATAAACAGAGATCTTGCTATGATTTTAAAAAAACCCAAAACAATTTAAAACCCCCAAATAGTACCTTTCTGCAAGTTAGATGTACTTTCAGTACTACATGTGATTCGCCTTTTATGCACTAAGCTGTCCACTTAATTATTTTGTGTTTCATCTACAAGGCATTAAATTAATGTAGTAATAAATAAAAATAATTTTGTCTCATCTATTGCATTTTCTGGCTGTGTTCTTTCCTTTCTACCACAACACTTTGTGTTATTCAAGCTCCTAACTTGAAGTCAGTAGATTTTTGAGTGCCCTCATTGCCAGGTGTTTGGGGAAGAAAGGAGCTCCTAAAATCTACAAATATTCTGGAAGAAACCAGAGGAGGAACTATATTTTACCAAAGAAGGGAGCCACAACATCAAAGAACTATAAATAAACCGTATTTCCTACATTGTTCTTTATATATTAGCATTCTCAGCATCAATTCCCTGAAGTCAGCCAAGTCTGTCTAGTGGAAAAGGATTTGGATTATGATGTAAACTAACAGCAAAGACAATTCCAAATAACATCTAATGTCCAATATAACTACTGTTTACATATTAAAAAGAGATACAGGCTTTGTACCAGGGATGTTCTGTCATGTTTCTCCACAGGAGAAGACTGTCATGGTAAAGTTCATTATCAATTACTGCCTTACAAGTACAAGATGAGTTAAGCTGTCATAATTTTCTCAGCCAGAAATCCTGTGCTGTCAAAGAATGTCAATTTTTAATCTGACAAAAGGAAGAAAATTATCTGTTATTCTGACCTCTAATTTCTTGACATTTTAATGCTGTAATTGCTGTGGTTAGTGCTGCAACCATTATTCCACCTGTCAAGTAAGAATGAATCAATATCCTTAAGCTGTTCAAGTTTAAGCTTCCACCTCACTGGTTTTACTTTAAAAAAGGTTGAAGTAAAAAAAAAAAAAAAAAAAAAAAAAAGAAGAAGGATTTTTGGCCTGGAAAATGTTTATTTTATTTTGTTACACGTTTTTTCCTCCTCATTACAATATGAAAGTAATTTTTCAATATGAGACTAAGAGAGTATTATCGCAGATAGAATCGAGGAATTTACCAATTTCTAATGATAAAAGATTGAAACCACAAAATTCAATTTTATACTTTTATTCCATGGTGCATGTAAATCAGGACTTTCCTGTTGCCCTTGTAACAACTTGAGGTAAATTATCATGAGCAATTATTTTTTGTGGTATCAGAAATTAGGAAGTTGTTTAAAAAAGTCAAATTGATTATGTTGAAATGAAACCTGTTTATTTTACCCATCCAGTGCAGACCTTAAGTTGCCAAAGAGGTATTTGGTATTACAGGGTATTCCAGGGTCAGATGTATGTGATTTCATAGACTGAAGTAACCTAAAACTTAACTATCCCAGGATTATGGTTTCTATCAGTAGGAATTTTCTATATGGAAACTGAAGAAAGAAAATCAGATGGAAAATCTGCTATTTAACAGATCTGCAAAGAACAATAACACAGGATGGTCCTTTTTCCAGTGCTAAACAGTAGAGATTTCTTGGAGAGCTCCCAAAGCATATGAGAAAAATGTAAGGAATGGCAGGGATCACTTGTTCCACTGCTGAATATTTTTGTGTAGATAGATGAATACAGAAGTAACTTTAATATTTTTCACAGAAAGCTAATAACATAGTTTTTAGTGGTTAAGTGAGGTGCTCAAGTAAAGGGTGAAAGGACCAAGGTACAGCATAAACAGGTCACAGGGCTGTGACCACCCTTTCCACCTTTTGAAATTACATCTTTCAATCAGCTCAGACTAAATGGGAGGGTATTTTTATTTGGAGACTTATTTCACTGGATAGATTCACCTGGGACTCAGTTCAATATGAAATTAGTTATGGCCACAGTTACTGCCATACTTGAGCCCACTGGCCTGATAATGGCTGCTGCCAATAAGGTTGTATTGATTGGCTTATTTTACAGCCATGTATTAAGAACATTCACCATCTTCTGTGACACAGGACCACAATATTTTAGTTTATCTACAAAATAAACATCAAGAGAATTTGGATACTAAGAGATGCGTTTTCCTGGATAACTGCAGGAAATTAATTAATTAATTGTAAATTGAAGTGTTTCTAAATTAAAATGCCAGATACCACCACTTGCCACTGTAAAGTATGATAAATAATTTTTATCACTATTTTAAAGGTGCTGGTGTTCTTATCCTTAATTCTTGTATTTACAAGGGGTCTTCAGAGGCTTTTAAAATATCTTTTTGCTTTTAATTTATTTTCTGGAATATTTACCAAAAGTCAGAATAAAGTCAAACAAACCCAACAAAAATAAGAAGGATTTCTTTTTTCTGGTAATGTTTCCTTCTCATTGCTATCAGTGAAATTTATTTACAAATCTAACTTATTGCAATGAAGATTAAGTTGTGCTTTTAGAAATTTACAGTGTAAATTGCCTAAGATGTTTACATGTTATTGATTTAAAGGTCATGGGTTAGATGTACAAGTGAGTGAACAAAACTGTCTCCATGAATTTTCTTAAATTTCTGATGACAAGATATGCAAGCAAGCAGAGCCCCAGGAGAGCTGAAGAGTCTCATCATGTCATAAGATGTTAGATAAGGTGCACAGACAGACAGACAGACCTCAATTCTACAAGCTGCCCTGTGGGAGTAGACCCTAAAAGTCAAGACATAGGAGTCTGCCCATGCAGATCAGGACCCTAAGCCATGCAAATTCCTTGTATTCATGGTGCTGAACACCTGCTCTATACTTTAAAAAACATTGCTTCTTATTTCTAGAAGAGCCTGACTCTTCTCATGCTCAAAGTTTTAAATCCAGAAAATTATTATACAGATGTCAACATTAAATATTTGAGGCAGGGGGAGTCAAAGCAATTGTGGCAGTCTTAAAACTAAGAAAATATTAGTTGTATAGAAAATCTAAGCTTTACAGTGCATGTAGTGAAAATCCAGTTCTAGGAAGTCTGGGGTCTAAATGGATTTTTAGTTCTGCTCCTAAAAATCACCAAATGTAACAGAATGCAGCAATGCACTAGTAAAAAAAAAAAACAAAAAAAACAACCAACCAACCAACCAACGAAAAAAAATCCCAAAACCCTAAATCAAACCAAAACACAAAACAAAACCAAACACAAAACAAAACAAAACAAAATACATGACAAAAAACAGTAGGTAGCTGAATGAATGCTTTCTGGAATCTACTTCTTTCTGAAATCTGTAGAGTTCTGTCTGCAAGATTGGAAACAAACAAACAAACAAAACCCCACTGCCTGGCAATGTACATTATTCCTGTTTTGCATACAGCAGATGGCAGCTATCTGGGGGAATGGAAGATTGTGTGTAGAGCTTCATCACAGCAGTACTCATCTAGCAGCTGTTGCTTCCTCACACTTTACACCAAATTTCAATTGTTTTAGCCAACAAATGAATGTTGCTGGAAAATCATCATGCAAATTAATAGGTACTAGAAAACCATTATTAAAATTATTAGTCCTAGTGAAAACAAATACAGTCACTGGAAGGAAACGTAGCAGGATATCTAGAACAATTTTCTTTTAAAATTTACTGATTAAAACACTCACTTGTATATATTTTAAAAGTATATATATATATATTTCATTCATATGTATATATAAACATAAGTACTTGAATGCACAACAAATAGAAAACATTTTCTATTTTGATAACAGTTTGATTATACTTTATATGATTAAAAATAATTTGAATATTTGCTGCAGTCACTTTAGAAAACACATTCTTTCTCAGATACGTTTTCAACCATCATCTGACTTAAAGGTTAGGCTTTTGTTCTCTATGGCTATGATGCAGGTTTTTTCCAGTTTTTCAGTTCTGCTAAGTGAACTTAATACAAGTAAATTATAAAACATAGCAGACACTATATTAAAGAGTAAACATTGCAATGCAATTTCCTACACCACAACTGAATATTAAATCTATTAGGTTCATTTGTTTCATTGATAGTTTATTCATAGTTGCTTCTGAAATCACCTGGGGCCTAAATTCTGAATCAAGTCAAACACATCCATTTTGTTCAGCAGTGAAAGATGGAAAAAGTTCCATTTCTTGTGAGATGACAGCAGATTTTAGCATGAAATGACAGTAAACACCTACCTCCCTGAGGACAGGATCAGTGATACTGTCCAGGTTCACAGAGCCTTCATATGTTAGATAGTGGAAAACGTTGAGTGCACGCACGGCTTCTGGTCCTCGTTGCTTGTAGCCAAATATAAGGTCAATCCACTGATGAAGTTGACATGATACAAACTCACTTTCCAGGGCCTGCAAGTGAAATTCAGGATTAGGAAGTAACTGAGAAAACATAACAGGCATCACTACATTTTCTCTTCAGACTTATTTGATAGATTTGAAATCTTTCAAACATTAAAAAAAAATTAACTTATTCTATTGAGAGAAACATCAAAAAGATAGTATCTTTTTCCTTTACCTTTATATCATGCTAATTTTCGTCTCAGCTACTGAGTTTCTCCCAGCTGCAAGTATTTTAGTAATTTCTGGGCTTTTCAATTAGGCTAGTTAATTTGTCAAGAAAAAAATGAAATGGGAAAATAAATTCAAAAAAGCAGTCTTCCAACTAATTTTCAAACTAGTTATAATTAGTCTTAAATCTAAAATGGAAATTCCTCCATTGTTTCTATCACACTGCCACTACTCAGCACAAACACTTCCCAGCTAGGACAGAGCTTCATGTCTTTCTGAGGAAATTTCAGATTTTACAAGCTGATAAACTTTGGGAAAATATTATTCATTTTTTTCATTTACATTAAAAGGAAGCTGCTTCAGAACTAATCATCAGGTGCTGTAGTACCATGCCATGCCCAGTTTACTGGCAGCAGCCCCCTCCTCACCACCCCACAAGCAGGACTAGCCTCAGACAAGGCAAGCCATGCCTGGGTCATCATGTAACCATTCCTCAGAGATTTTCCCTGTAATGCTCCTCATGGAAGAAGAACTCTCTGTGCTTTCGTGGAAAACTGGACACTTTTCTGCCAAAACCAGTGACTATTATCTCTGATGAAAATGGATGGGAAGGCTCAGGCTTAAGAGCTGACATGTAGCTCACTTTTTAAGGGCTTAAGTTCAGCATACCATAGTCACCAAGAAATCTTGCAGGCAACCATACAAAATTTTGTTGTTTCCTTTTCAAAATCAGAAGCCATCATATGCATAATGCAACATTATTAAAATAGCATTAACATTGCTGAATACTAAATAATATTAAACTAATACTATTTAGTTTCAAATCATGCCTCCCAACAAATATTTTTAAAACGCCATGTCCTTAATTATATTGTACTGTGCATGTTCAAAATGATACAATCAGCAACTACATCATTGCATATAATCTTTTCCATAGGACTTTTACATCATTTAGAGTGCAAGATGCTAGCATGCAAGGATAAAATTAAGTATGCCACAGCAACAATCATAAAAGCATTTCCTTACTTTTAAATGCTCATTTTTTAATGTTCCTTTTGTATGTAATAAAGCTTTTTAAGAATTTAGAATTTAAAGCCGATTATCTTTCTAGCATCCACCTCAAATCCATTTGCAGCAATCAGCCTAAAAGTTTTCTTGAGCATCTGAATTCTGCATATTTATAATTTCTTTTGATCCCTATATATTTCTTATTATTTTATTTTTTTATTAACATGTCATTAACAAAAAAATTAGGTATTTCTTTGGTCAAAATTAGCTTTTTTTTTCCTAGAATATGAAGAGCATTTCAGGAAAACAGCAGAACTTTTGATTACTCAAAGATCAGACAATATGTTTGAAAAAAATTGATGCTTGGTTTAAATGAGTGTATTTCACACTTTTCTCATCTAATATCCTCTCATTGGTGTTAGAATCACAAAAACGTGGAACCATTGGACAGTTTGAGTTAGAAGGGACCTTAAAAGGTCATTTAGTTCAACCCCACTGCAATGAACAGAGACATCTTCAACTACTTCAGATTGCTTAGAGCCTTGTCCTGTCTGACCTTGAATGCTCCTAGAGATGAGACATTCACCATATCTCTGGGCAACTTGTCCCAGTGTTCCATCACCCTATAAACTATAAAAAATTTCTTCTTTATATCTTGTCTGATCTATTTTCCTTTCATTTCATGCCATTACCCACTGCCATATCTCAACAAGTTCTGCTAAAAGTTTGTCCCCATATTTCTCATAGGACTGTTTAAGTACTAGAAGATCACAATAAGGTCTCCCCAGAGTCTTCTCAAGGCTGGACAATCCCAGCTGTCCCAGCCTGTCTTCATAGGAGAGATAATTCAGAACCTGGTCCTCTTTGTTACGTTCCTGTGGACTCACTCTAACAGGTCCATGTCCTTCCTGAGGACCCCAGAGCTGGAAGCAGGACAGCAGGTGGGGTCTCTCCAGAGCAGAGCAGAGCAGAGGGGCAGAAACATCTCCCTGGACCTGCTCCTTATGCTGCTTTTAATGCAGACCAGGATGAGGTTGGCCTTCCAACCTGCAAAGAGACTTTATTGGCTCATGTCCAGTCTCTCATCCACCACCACCCTATGTCATTTTGGCAGGGCTGCTCTCCATCTGTTGGCCCCCAGACTGTGTGGGTACTGGGGGTTGCTCTGACCCAGATGCACCACCTTGTACTTAGTCTTGTTGAACCTCATGAAATTCCCATGGGCTGCTCCCTTTACTTGTTCTGGTCCCTTTGGATGATATCCCACCCCTCAGGTGTGTCAACCACACCACTCAGCTTGGTACCATCTGCAAATCTGCTGAGGGTGTACTTGATCCTACTGTCTATGTCACTGTTGAAGATATTAAATGGTACTGGTCCCAGGGCAGACCACCACTTGTCACTGATGTCACCAAGCCGATGCAACTGCCCAATCAATTCCTTATCTACTGAACAGTCCGCCCATCAAATCCATCTCTCACCTGTTTAGAGAGAAGGATGTTGCAAGGGACCATGCTAAAAGCAAATCCAGACAGATGACACCTGTAACCCTTCCCTTGTCCACTGACACCATCACTACATCATAGAAGGCCACTTGGCTGGTCAGGAAGGACTTTTCCTTGGGGAAGTTGCGTTGGCTGTCCCGAATCAGCTTCCTGCCCTCCACGTGTCTTAGCACAGCTTCTAGGAGGATCTATTCTGTGACTTTCCCAGGCAAGTGGTCAGTATTTCCCAGGATTGTCCTTTCTACCCTTTTTAAAAATGGGAGCAGTGTTGTCCTTTTTCCAGTCACCAGGGACTTCTGACTGCCATGACATTTCATGGAGAGTGGCTTGACAACTTAGGTCATTCCCTAAGGACTCTGGGATACAATTCATCAGGTGCCATAGATGCACGCTCAGGTTCCTCAGGGGGCCACCAACTTGATCTTCTCTTAAAGTGGGAGGGACTTTGCTCCCCAAGTCCCCATTTTGCAGTCTAGTCACCCAAGAGGTGTGGGAAGAGAGGTTGCCACTGAAGATTCAAGTAAAAAGTTCCCTGAGTACCTTGTTCATTGACTGGTTTGTCAGTCTTGCCCATGAGGGGTACTGCACTTTTTTTGACCTTTCAAGTTAAAAGACTTAAGACAGTTGAACACATACATTATATTTCCCTAAGGCAGTTTCCACTTGCATGACCAGCACTTACTCAGCACCTTTTCATTCTAGAGAAGGTCTTACTCACCCTGGCAGGTATATTTCACATGGATTAATAGTTATTTAATAATTTAATTATCTACTTCTTAACAACTGCCTATCATGTCTTTGTCTCCAGTTATTTAAACAGCTTTATTGTACTATGTTTATATAGTATAATGGTCCTTAATTCCTCAGGGAAGAACCTTAGTTTCTTGAAGAAACCTTGAGGAAATTTATAGCAAGGGAATATAATTATTTTGAGCTTTATATTTCAGAAGAGTGGAAGCTGCGTGGTTTGGTGCAGAATTTAGGGAAAGGACCAGAGTAGAAGGTGGAGAGAGAAGCCAGAGCTGTGAAGAAGAAGGGCTCTTCATGGGCCCTAGCACTGCACAGCCTCCAGCTGCAGGGTGAAATGAGTGCTGTGTGATGTTCATTGCCTCCCAGGTGCCATCCTGTGGGGTATGGCACCTGGCATGAAAAACAGGAAAGGTGTCCTCAAGGAAGGGCCACCAAAATGCTACAAAGTCCCACACCGCCCTCAGTGGGTCAAGCCTTTATAATCTGGATTTATTTTAGTCCAGGGAAAGCTGCTTGTATCAGGTCTGACCTGGTTTCTTCCAAGTACTTCTGCAACGCTACTCATACTCTCCCTAATTTGCTGTAATGCACAGGCTACTCCCCCTCCATGTAAGTGCTTCCTGAAAATTTATGAGCTGTTCACTGTCAACGGTACATTGTTTGGTTCCTCAAGAATATGCAATGCTCAGTAGGGAATGGGGTGAGGGAATTTTCCCTATAAAACACAATTTGTAGGTACAGTAGGAAAAACATACAAAAAAAGACAACAATAATATCCTTAAAATAGGCTGGTGATGGCCATAAAAATCAGCACTTTGAATTTAAATTATTTTGAGGGCCTTAATTATATGGACATTTTTTAATATGAGCTATAGTAACATTTTTAAAAAAATTATTACTTATATAGTTATGTAATATCTATATAATTTGTAACATGGCTTTTAAAGATTCTTAAACAGAAACGAGCCAATATCCACCTTATTATCTATCATAACTAACATGTACACAAAACAGAGTTTTATTCGAGCACTCCTAAAATGATCTTGTTTGAACAATTAGTAGGGCTTCATTTTCAAATAACAACATTCCAGTCAAGTTTTTTTTTCATGAGTTTTGCTTTAAGGACAGTGTTTAACATGTTATTGTTTCCAGTGGAGTGACATTTATTGTTAATAGGTAAATTGCAAGTATTATTATACATATAGTGTATACATATTTTGTGGTTTTTTCGTGTTTACAGGCAAGTGTATGCACATATGTTACAAAATCTGACCTGCAGCTGTTGTAAAATAGAAAGAGGTATTAGTAAGTTGATTTTAAAACTAAATAAACTTATTATAAACCAAATTACTTCTTACTATAGTTCTTCTCTGACCTTTATGAATACTGCACACTTTCCCCTATGATCATTCTAATTTAATATTAAAGGTATTTTTCACAGGCATGTCAGTAGGAGGCAGTTGTTTTTATTGTAATACAGACTATATGCTGTATAAAACATCATAAGTTCTGGATTTATAAAATATCTATCCAGGTATTTTTTGTCACCAGAGAAGTGGGAAATCCTGATACTGCCACTTGTCTGGACCATAGCTGCACCTTCTCTTTCTGCAGTTCCTGCCTTGCCCTCCATGTCTCTATATGCTGTCTCTCTCTCCAAAAAGCTTTCCATCTTGCTATTAAATTATATGTAATATATTTATGTATATTTTCTTATAATTCCTCTGAGATAGTTTGATTTTACAGATCTGCTCAAAAACAGATCATCAGCCATTTCAGCCTGTGAGCTGGGTTTCTCTCCTCTCCCCTCATATCCATGGTCCTCTGCAGTGTCTGCAGATTCTCTCCACCAAATATTTCCTGTCCTCAGTTACTATTCCTTGCACTCATCAAAGTGAAATCCTTGACTATCCTCATCAAGTATTTCAGGCAATACTGCTATCTGAGATTAGTTATGTTCTTTTAAGCAAAATAATATTTTAATAGAAGTGACAAAGTACACTATACAGATTTGGGCTATTCAGGGATGTCTGCAGAGAAACTGATCCTTTATGTCAGCATCTTCATGATATAAGTAAGATTTTTCAGCAGTATAGCAGGTTTTAAAAAAAAATCTCTGCTAAAAGTAATTTAAAAATCTGAAGTAATTGAAACTCCTTTTGCCTCAATAAGTTTTACTTGCATAATCTTGGCAATACACAAAATAAAATCCAAGTGACTTTTGAGGAAGTACTATCAAGTCTTATCTACTGCTTATCCGGTAGAAGAGAAATATCAATTGCTGCCGAATCACAATTCGAGGAAGAGGAAAAGATCTTCCAGATTTTCACGGCACAGAGATTTCATACTAGATATTTCTAATGATTATTCAAGAAGCTTTTTAATTATGAAATACTATGCATGCTTCTGAATAGCCAGGGAATGGTACAAAAATGCAATTGGCAGCAGAAGAGTGCAAATAAATCATTTCAGAGACAGAAAGAAAATTCAATCTCAGTAACAGTTATGTAATAGGAACAAAATATGTATAACAAAAACAAGACATGGTTTAGTCTTTCAAAAATATAATTTATCATGAATACATTTTTCTCGGCACTGCAATTTGTAATTTAATATGTGCATAAGCCATAATTAAAATATCATTATAATTAACTTTGAATTACACAATCCTGCATCTTTTGTTTCAAAACTAAAGAATGCTTATTATAAAAGCTGTGCTTCAGTGTTTCACAGTGGTGTTCCCTGCCTTGATTTAACATGCTTGACTTACTGACTGAGTCTGTTCTATTTCTGGCTCTCGGACTGCTCTGAGTCTGTGGGGACTGAGAGGCTGAGTAGGACTACAGATGCACATCTGTGGAAGGTTTTATGCGTGGATTTTTTTCTCCCTGGTAAACTGGGAGATTATGATTGATGAGCCCAGCATTAGGGTAATGTTATCAGGGACACTTTCTGCCTCTGTCCTTTGTACCGTTGCTGAGGTCAGACCATAACCATGTTAGCATTGAACATAGTGCTTTATTAAAGTTTCATGAGTAACTCCACAGTAATCAGTCTAGCTTTGTATGGATAAATAAAACTGCTACAACAATCCCTGATGTATAAATCGAATGTTGAAGATACTGTGATAGGGCTTGAAAGTAACTTGGCTGCCTTTTCCAGGCTTTTTAATAAGTCTAATTTTCACAAGTTTAAAGGAATCTCTTTTGATGGAAAACCATTTCCACTTCTACTTCCATGTTTAGTTTGAAGTGTAAAACAACCCCCTGAACAATCAAAAGATACAATAAAAATCCTAGCCTGCTATTTATTCATTTGCGTAGAATTTTAGTAAAGCTTGTTAACCAATTGGTTAAATTGTGCTGATTTATGACACTGTGCCTCTGTGATGTTTCCTAGGCTATTCTGTGTTTTCTTTGGTAAGTATCAGGATGAAATGATGGCATTCTTGCTGTTATTTAAAGAAAATGCTTACATTCATAAATGTGCTAGAAGTATATAAGGATTTTACTTACTCCCACATAAAATTACACATAACAAAAGAAAAAAAATAAAAAGAACAAAAGAAAACAGCATCAGCTAGGGAAAAAAAAGATCCCACTGTATGTTATGCACTACCAGATAGGATTCTTCCCACTGAAATGAAATTACTAATGCTGATTTTAATAGATAAGGGATCAGGAAAACCCTTACTTGAAACATTCCTTAGTTTTCTGTAAACATATTCTCTGCTTGCTTTGCTAAGTTGCTGTAGAAATCCCAGGCTTGCACAAGCTTGCTGTGTTTTACACATCAGCATCACACCCAGGCTATTTTTTCCACAAGAAAAAATGTAACAGGCAAAACCTGGCCTGGGGATGACCTAACTGAATAATACATCTGCTGGCTGGTTCAAATAATGGAATCATACATTAGGTAGGGAATGTCAAACTTTCCAATCCCTTTTGTATTTGTTCCTTTGACCAGTTTCATTCCAGTGACCAAAAAAAAGGGGCACTGGCAGTTTGTTGTGTGTGTTAATAAAATCCTACATGAGGAAATTTTTCTAAAAATTATAACACATTCAAATTATTACATTTTGAAACTGTAATTCCATTACTTCTTACTATACATACTATCTGCATTTTCATGAAAAGGATTATCCTTCTTTAGCTACTTGCTCTTCATAATAAGCTTTGTAAAATATTATGCATATATCATGCTCTTTAAACTCCCAAAGTTATTCGCTTTGCTTTTATCCTCTGAACTCCATCCAAATGTGAATGCTTCTGTTTTCTAGTCACCCAGAAGTGAATCCAATATTCCAGGTGCAGTCTCAAAAGGACCATAGATAGGTACAACTGTTTACATCCTCTGTGATGTAATGATTCTCCATAGATGGCATCAAAATACACTTATTTCTGGTGGATATAGAATTACAGAATTTTATCTAATCTAATTGCTGTTCATTGTCACCCCTACCTTGCTACTGCTCTATTTTTGGTACTGTTTTTGTTTCCAGACTTCTGCTTCTTATTATCTTCTATTCTTTCCTCCCAAGGTGATTTTCAGTCTATGTTCTGCATCTAATTCAAATAAATCTATTCCTCTTTCTCCTGTTTTGTAGGCAGTTTCTAACTTCATTATCATTTTCAAGGTTCCTGACTGCTCATCTGAAGACAGCATGTATCTGTGTAGAGATGAAATTTAGCTCCTGATCATGCTCTTGCTAAAAGTAGATGATGGGGTGAATAAAGGCCATGCAGAAACTGCCTCTTGGCAAAACTGTACAAGAATGGAATAATGTTCACATCTGTGAGGAAAGGGACGGAAAACAGTAGAGGAAGGGTCTAATACAAATGGGTGATAATTAGTGATTTTAGTAACTGCAAAGTACTCAATTATTTGAAGCCTGTAATTATGGTATTACTCTAGTCTTAACATCAGTTTGTCTGTCTCCTGGCAGTCTGAGCATGCTTACACACATGTGGAATCAGTCATTATCTCACTATCAAGTCCTACAGCCCTAAGGAGGCCTAAATGCTATACTCTAAATTTGTGTAAGCAGCTGTTTTCCTCAACAGCGCAAAAAGTTTATGTGGAGAGCTGCTATGCTGCTTTCCAAAAAGCAGGAATTGCACAAGGGAAATTGAATAAACTAAAGCTTAAGCTTTTTACCAGGTGATCTCCTATCACATAGTATCGTTTATCCTCCTAGTAATAATGCCTACATTGTGGAAAGAAAATATTAATGAAGTACAATTTAATATAAAAGGAAGATTCTTAGAAAATTTAAGAATAGGAGTCCTTACTATGCATCTCTCATTATATCCCCCAATAGGTGGCAGCTTGCTTCTCTGTTTTCACCAAGGAATCACAATTTGGTTCTTTCAGAACTAAAAACTAAACCTCTAGGCCAATTTCAAGGTGCTTACACCTGGGCTCAGTTGGGTTTTAGCCACAACTACAACTCAAAAAGGGCTCTATGCAGCAACACAGGCACTCCAGAGACACCAGCCTGTGACTGCACATCCCACACTTGAGAATTGTAATGGACTCCAGTGATCCTTTCAGCACACCTCCCTCTTTTTTAGTAAAATTGCACTTGAATTTATTTTCAGCAGCTGAGACAATTACTTGTTTTTAAAAATAATTTTCCAATATATCTGGTATAAGAAATGTTGTTCAGCTTCTTCCTGTCAATGACAGACTAATCTATCAATGACAAAATACATTTCTCCTGGTTTGTGTAGTACATTTCATATGTCTCAAGTGATGAGGTTGCCATCACTTCCTTAGGAGACTGTTGTACATATGTCAAACCACTTATTCTTCTAAATGGAGGATGCTTCTAAATCATCTACATCTAGGAATAGATTTTGTTTTATAATATTCTTCCATTCTTCTGAATTTCATAGAGCTATTTTTTTCTATCAACTCCCAAAGAATGATTTTCTTTAAATAGACAGTTCTTAATACTATGTTACCAAACTGATAAAAAAAAAAATCCAAACAATTCAACACATTGCTAGATTTGCAATGCTACCACAAAAACACTATTGGGAATAATGCATAAACTGAACAGTTCTGCAGCCCTATGGAAACCCACAGCTTACTGAAAGCACAGTCCTGACTCTTTAAGAAAAACAAGCAATATGCATTTTAAGGAAGAACTATTTCCAGAACAATTCAATAAATTGAAGTATTGCTGGCCAAAGAATCTGAATATACCCTGCTGTTCCTAAAAACTACTAAAAGCATACACATACATTAACTTTATCAATAATAAAATGTCTATCAAAATTAAAGAAAAATTATACACCAGAAATATTCTACTGCATAAATCCTGGAGGGCACATGATGATTTACATCAGAGTAGTTATTTTGCAGAATTTCTTCAAAGACTGCAGTTGTTTGCTTATGTTCACATTTCTACACCTTCCAGTTCATCTTGATGAACAGGTAGTGCATATCTTTAGGTGAATAACAACTACAAGATGGCTTGCAAGACATCAGCATTTATAATATTCTTTTATTTTTTGATGTAGAAGATGGTGAGGAGGAGCAGACATAAATTTTTCAGGCTATCTTGTATTGCCAGGCTCATGCACATGTGATGCTTTTTCATGAGAGAGTAGATAACTGAATTTAACTTTCCATAATTTGAGCACATGGGAGGAAAATCTACTATAAAATAAAGGGTTCTGTCAAGCAAGACAGAATGCAAATTTTCTGCTTTTTTATTTTATTTCTCTAAATCTAGTTCTAAAGAGATGAAAAACAGAACTAGGTTAGCTGACTAAAATACAGAACCCCTTAGACTAAATTAAAGTAGAGCTTACCATCCTGTTGATACGGACAAAGTCTTCAGGTTTCTTGGCCCAGGGAGGGAGATCAACGTCATTCACTACAATATCATCTTCTCTGACTCCTAGATTGTAGCCATTGCTGTTGACAAACATCTCGGGTAGGTAGTAAAATTCTGGAATTAACTCCTAGCAGGGAGAAAACACACAATGAGACTTCACATTTAACAGAGATGCTAAATTGTACTCTGAGAATCAGGCTCTCTTGTACTACATATTTAAGCATTCCTAGGTTTTTTATGTTTCTGTGCACCTTTTTAAAGAAATTTTATATCCTGCTTTCTTTGACTTACAGTCAAATGTATTCTGCATAATGAAATATACAAACTTTGTTTCTCCCATATCTGTTTTTACGAAAAGCACAACTTTAGATAAGGCAGTGCATATGAGTAAAGGAGACTTCTTCACAATAATAGCTACAAGAAAATTTATGATAAGCCTTCAATATGAAAATATATTGGATTTTTAAATTACTATTTAACAAAAATATTTTCAAAAGGGGAAAATTTGCAGATAAAACAGTGTCTTAATCTTACTTTCTTTAATTCTTTAATTGCATAAGAAAAAGTGGTAATTTGATTACCATTATAATGAAAAATAATACATGGCGAAGATCTTTTTCTACTGTAAGAAAAATTCAAGAACAGACACAGGGAAAAATATCAGTACAACAAATGTTCTTCAGACAGATATTAAAAAGTGAAAAATCAATAACTGCAGCAGATAATAAACTTGGAGGTAACTTGGAGTGTGAAGTTTTCCCAATTTCCAGAATAGCTAAACAGTAATCCATTTTGACATAATGAATATTGCTGTTTGCTCCTGTTATTTTAGCATTAAGTATTGAATTACAGTAAAAACAAAAAAGCTTTAAACCTCACTATCTTTTCTCTAATATCCAAATATGGATTAAATTCACCAAATTACATTGTTAAAAGCATTATGGCATTCAGCTGGGTAACATGATAAAAACTGATGACACAGCACCTGAAATCTGAGTCTCTTTGTGGTCCTTTCAAAGGCTGCAGATATGAGAAGCAAAAAAACCCCACTGCAGACACAAACTTATCTAATTAAATCTGATCTGCAACTCCACAGAGAATACAGCAGTTAAAGCAACCTTTCAAATTTATAAAGTAATTTTTTTAAAAGTGTATTTGTTACAATTTTAAGTATGTTTAGGAAGACAATTTAATTACTTCTTTACATCATAATATACTAATATAGGTTAGACTAAAATGCAAATCCAAACAGTATCTAACTTCTATAAAATATTCACCAAGTAGACATGCCTGAACCTGAATAACTCATCATGAAACAAGCTACAATTCCAAACAGAAAAGAAAGAATTAAATTATTAGATGTAGTACATAATAAAACAGAAGCCAGAGCAAAGCCAAAATGAGAGAAATCCTGAATATCCTATAATGTTAAAAGAAAAAATATTAATTTAATGCCTATCTTAAGTTTTATTATAGACACCTCTAATTTATTCAGAGTATTTCTTAAAAGCACTCCTCCCCCCTTCCCCCAAAACATGATTCAATAAATCTCAGGTTCCAAGAAAGCCCTTTGGCTCTCTAATGGAGCCCAAAATAGAATGAATGGTCCTCAGAGCTGGAGAAAACTATACAGAAATCTTTCAGGACTCCAACAAATCACTAACCCAGGACTCACAACCCAAAATATACTACCACACAAATCACTGACAAACTAAGAGCATTGCCTTAAAAAAAGGGAAAAATTCATAAGGACCTCAGAAATATCAAAAAGTCAAGATTAATCTTAAAGCCAATATTCAAATGAAGCAGAATTTATTAAGGAAAAAGTTTGTTTCTACCTTGTATAAAAGCCTTGAAGCACATAGCACTGGTTGCAAATACTATCAATTTTTATTCAATGTGGGGGCATACTAACCTTCAATGTGACAGCAACCAAGTCCTTCAATTCCATTAAAGAAAAGTTATTTTTGAAATTTCCTTTTTCAGTTTTAAATGTCATAACATGTAACTGTGGACTTTTACATCTACACATACCTGAAAGATTTGTGCTACCCAGAGACACATCTAGTGTTTAACTGAATTCTACTAACCTTTTGGCTGAAGGGGTATCTTGAAACAAAGGGATTTAAGTCATTGAGTATTTTTAAAGGTATTTCTATTTAGTAAGTTTATCTTTGCTGCTCTTTGCTTTCAGGGTAATTTAATGTTCCCTTGTCTGGAATAGCAGAAAACATAAATAGAAATAGAATAAACAAAAGTATGTGATTAACTTTCTTTATAAGATTTATTGTGTTGTGTATGTTTAGTTTGAGCTGTCTTATTCCTCTGCTCTGGAAGTTAACCAGTGTCAGACTTCTGAATCCTCTTCAAATAACCCTCTCCCTAGAATCCTAATCATTTCAGTTACACATCTCTTGGTAGGTTGTTTTGTTGGGGTTTTTTTTTCAGTCAAAATAAAAAAAAACCTAAACATAGTATTTAAAAAGGATTAACTAACCCACTGTGTAATAGTCTCAGCATTCTCTTCAATGTTATTTTTAGTGCAGCCTACAATTACAGTGCTTATTTGAGTGCTATTTAGCATGAATTGAATTTTTTTCTTGAAATGTGAGCCATGTTGCATGTGACCTTTCCCAGATACTTACATATTTCCCATACTTTGAATTAACCATTCAGTTTTCTTTCATACCATTTGATGTTCCTCTTGTAATTTTGCCATCTCCACTACTTACCAGACTAAGAAAGCACAGTGCTTAAAAATAGCTCAGATAAATATATCCCCTTCTCATTTCTAGAGAATGAATTAGTATATACTAAAACACAGGCCCAGTATGAAAGCCTGGGGCACCCTGTATGTATGAACTTCAGATTCATGTATTTAGCTGCTTAGATGAATAGAAAATACAATTAAGCTAGACATGATTGATAAAAAATTGGTTTTATGTGTACATTGTTTATTCTGCTGTGAGAAATTGAAAAAGCTGTCTCTTCTATCTCATGCCAAAGGCAGGCAGTGGCTGGGCATAGAAGGGCAAAAATCCTCTTCCTCAGGGCCCCTGAGCATGTTTCACTAAGAGAAGCATAAACTGGGAGAGGCAGAGAGAGGAAGGATTAGCAAGGACTGTGAGGCAGAAAGGATGGAGCCCAGGAGCTTTCTGGGAAAAGAAACAGACAGGAGTGAACCTCAGAGGAGACAACAAGATGACAACTGGGGCCCAGAGAGAATTGTGTTAACTAAGAAGCCACTGAAAGTTGCAAGAATGTACAAAAGAATGCAGGAAAGTATAACACTAGCAAGGACTATTTTCAAAGCCTATTAATATTTTCTCATGTAGAGTTTGTTTTTAATTTGTTTCACAAGTGGGCATGTGCCACTTCATATTTTAATAAAGATTATGATTTGAGAGAAGTGCTCTTTTGGTGCTTTTTCTGTTATGGACAGGAAACAGCTACCTCAAAAAAAAAAAAAAAAATAGCAGTTTCAGGGTGCTATTCAGAGAGGTGACTGTGTCCATTCTTCCATTCCAGATGAGGTTCAGCTATCCAGCAAGATATCTGCCTACCCTGTTGTCCCAGAATTTGAGTGAGAGCAATTCCACAATTCTTCCATCAACTGGTCTCAGTGTTCTTCATCTGGGGAGTTTTACCTAATAACTGCCCTGAATGCTTCATTATGCAATGTAAGTAAATTTTCCCTCATCCTAGCTATCATCCATCCCAGATACTGAGAATAAATTACTGTTTTCTCTTTGCATTGTTTATTACATGTTTGAAAAGCATTATTTACCAGATTTACAGCCTTCAAGCTCCTAAAAGTCTAAGTTAAGGATAATGATGTATTGCTCCATTGTTTTTGTTACAGAAATGCAAAATATTCCTCTAACTTTCCTAAATCAGCTAGCAGATTTATTGCTAAACAGTTCATAACTTAATTTACTTCTTTATATACTTTGGACATATCATATTTTGTCACATGTTCATCACACAGAAGCCAAAATAAATGTTTTTGTCAACCTTTGTAGTCTTTACATTGGGGAGGGAGATCGCATACTTTTCTGACAGCATCTGCTATTTTTCATTCACTTCAGAGCAGAGTAATTTGTCATACAACACAGCTTTTTACAAATCACCAGTTTCATACTTCAGAAGTGTCATTGTTAAATTCACCCTGAAGATAGGGACAAGGAGACTTAAAAATTAGCAGGGGAAAAATGTATCTCAGAGATAGTATTTACGTCAAGGGATAGGACACAGAGGACCTTCTGTCTCCAAATCTGCTTTCTGCTTGACAGACAAAATAGTTGATCAGAGGTTTCTCAAAAATCCTATTGCACCTTCAGTGGCACTAGTGATAAAAGGTAAACATAAAGCCAGATCTGTGCAAAGAAATGCTAGTTTGAAGCTACTGTGACTTTGAGAAATTTAGGTCTCAAGCTACAAATGTTCATGAAAGATAAATCTCAAAATATTTTTTCCTACAATACATACATTGTGTCAGCCAGTGCAAATCAAGACATGAAGGAAAATATCAAAACCAACAAACCCATAAAACAGCTTCCCTACAAGTTACATCATTTAGCAGGCATAAAATGAGGGAATGTAAAGAAAAAACGCACAGAAAACCAAACTTTTAAAAGTCTGGAAATTTAAAAACATTCACAGACCAAAATGTGAATATTTTAAATGCATATGTTATTGCATGCAACTCAGCTGACCTATAATTTGCATTAACTGAAACTAATCAGTAAATGTGATTGGCTTCATTGCTCTTGCCAAAAGACATTGAAGGGTCTAAATAAATCTTTTTGAATACATTACCTGTCATGGGTAATTTCTTACCACAAGAAATATCTAGAGTTCAAAGAGTTAATAAAAATAGGGATTTTGTGATCTAAATCTATTTGCAGTAATTTCTGTCTAGTTGTCCTTGACATTTCATCAGCTGGTAACCTCCTCTGCTCCCCTTTCATTCACACTTCTAATAAGACAGGTTAACTTTCCATCATTTAATAGTCAGCTGCCTCTCAAGCTTGGCTCTTCTCACATGAAGAACGATGCAGTAAAGCTATTGAAGGGTGTATAAAAAAAAAAGAAAATGAATATTATAACAGACATTTTTTGTCTGTAAATGTGATTTCTTGTTTATTTTAATAGCTATACTAAAACCCCAAGGTATAGTTAACAGTATTATATGCCTTGTGTCTTCATACAAGAAAACATCCCCCAAATGCATTTTCTAATTTACAAGCCTGTGACAAATCTAAACTGCTGAGAAATAAAACTTTAAAAATATGTCTTCAGGTGATAGAGGACTGCTATTAACACTATTATAATTGTACACCACTTGCATCAAATCTGACATTTCTGTTTAATATGTTTTGCTAAGGGTATGCCATTTATGGCCTCCCAATGAAATCAAATTCAACCCAGACGTTTTCACTTTTCTAGTATAATTCACTTCAAGGTTTTAAAGCTTCCATTTCTTTTTCTTTCCATCTTTTCCTCCCAAAAGGTTGATCCCCTGGCATCCATTAATTCCACAAGAGTCTAGTACTGGGTCAATGAGTCAGTCATGAGTTCCTCCATTTCACACTAAGGCACTTTACTGACATTTTGTCAGAGCTACCTTTCTAACTTCTAAACAGACTATTCAAAAAACAATATAACAAGTTTGAGAGGTATTAGGAAAGATTAGCGCCTGAACAGGAGGTTCTGGGGAAGTCAATGTTACCAAAAACTGGAGGGGGGAGGGGAAGGGGGGTTAGAAAGGAAAAAATGTGCAAGCTGACTGGCCAAGTTATGGTCATTTCCGGGTGACTTGCTTCCTCAAAGGTCACCCCGTGAACGCTCATTCTTCCTCCAGCTTGTACTGATTATCTTGAGAGAAGGTCGATGTTGATAAAGGGAGACACAATAAAATAAACTGTGTTATCCAGGCTCTCCCTTGTGTGTTACCACTCTAACACAGCACATACTGTATTAATTCTGTTTCATCCACTGTAGGTGAATGAGTTTCTTGAAAATGAACCAAAACAAACCTGAGAGTAAGGAACAGCATGGTCTAAGTAAATCTTTAATCCTTTATTGAGCAATAATCTATCATACACTTCATTTTTCAAAGGTGGTCTACCTTTTGCCACAATCCGAGATGCCAGAATTACAGCTTGTTTTCAGGCTGATTAAGCTACTGCCACAGCCCTATTTTCATTAGCTCAGTGTGAAATAATTCAGTCCCAGAAGAGATTACACATATTTAAAGGGGAAAGGGAAGGAGGGAAAAGAAAGGGAGAAACAGAGAGGGAATGCCAGGGAGGAAACAAGCATGGGAGAAAAGGAGCTGGACAGACAGAAATGTAGATTCCTAAAGAGAGACAAATTCTTTTGCAAATTTCAGGTACTTGGTTTTTAAATTTTAATGCTGAATTCTGTGAAAATGGTTTGGATGTATTTTTTCAGACAACATTGAGGCTGTAAAAGAACAGTTGTGGAAAGCATCTGCAGTACTTAAAAATCTCAGTTCATTAGTTAAAATTGACCTACTTCAGCACTTACTGAAGCACTTGAAAATAATGTACCTTATAGTCCTCTTTCTTAAATGGTAACTGATGTAAAAAACCCTCCAGATTTTGCTTTCCAAAAAAACCCTTTTTTATTTTTAATTAGACCTTGTTAGTAAAAAATTAAGATACTTCATATAATTATTTAATACAGTACTTGAGAGCAAAAATTGTGGCCATCTTACAACACACAGCAATGAAGAATTTCAGATTAATTCATTTCACATGCTGTTTTAAAATTATTTCATAACCTGTGCCACAATAATTAATGAGATTAGTAAGATCAGAGATAAATGCACTTAAAGCAGCTCAGATGAATTTTAAATGTATGATAAGGAATACATGAATAATGAACACTTGTTAGTCTTAGCAGTTTTCAGAGTTGGCTACTTTGATTGATAACCTCTATTCCATGCACTAAATATTTACCATAAAGACTTAAAAATTCTTTAGGATGGTGAAAGAATTGACAGCATGTATATCACAAGGAAATCCACACTGCCAAGCCTTTCCCCCTGTGTATAGCTAGATGTGGAGCCAGAAAAAGCTACACAAGTATAGAGAACACTTTAACAGAGAGCATGCCTCCAGGTTCTGTACTCACACACAACCTGTACACATCTTCTCTTTTGCACACTATCTTCTTTCTAACAGGACTGCTGGATAAATACTAGAAGTTGCCAGGCAGCTGACCACTAGTTTTTGAATGATTCACACTCTCAGAGCTGAAGCTTTTCTGTTGTGCAAGACAGTGGATGCTTCTCTTAGGAGAGTGACAAAAATGGCCAGAAATTTTGAGGGGGTTCCTTAGTAGCTCCCCAAACCTCACTGCTTTTCAAGTCCCTGAAAACTTGATTCAAATGTTTGAAAAGCCTGCAAGGCATTCTAAACAGCAGCACAACTAATCTGAAAAAATTAGGTATTTGTAGTATTAATAATCGTCCATTTCCCTATCGTTTTGCAGAATGAACTTCAAAGCCTTAGGGAAAAGTTGGCCCTGATGTAATGGCATTGAGAAATGAAGTTCATTAAGATCTTAAGGAACAAACAACAGCAACAATTAGCTGCTATACTCATTCTTGATTGATTGCTAAGAAACACAGACTCTGCAAATCAAAGGGCCTTGCCAGGACTTTGCCAGTCTACTTTGAAAAAAAAAAAGGTTTATAAATAAAGATTTTGCTACTTCCCTTTGTGGGGATATTCAAACTCAGACAATACTCAACTTCACCCTAACTTCTCATACTCTCTTGCTTAAATAAGCATTTTTGCACTCTGATTCCTTTCCTCTGACATTCCTTCCCTCTTTGTTCCTTGAGAAATAATTCTTCTCCGTTTCATATGTTTGCATATTTCATAGCATTTATGTGTCTCCACTTTAGACATTAATTACCCCACACATACACACATTTTTCTACCTGTATCCACTTCCTAAACCACATTTTTTGTTCTAATGGCTAACTCCAGTTTAGGTGTATTTTACACTTGATGGTTTCCAACAAAGAAAGCACTAAGCATTTACTTTATCCAACAAGAATTCATACTAAAAACTGGACAAGAAAAAAGAGAAAAACAATAACATATGCTCTCTGAGACCATAATGGCTCTGAATGAATGACTAATCAGATTGTTTCAGGTGAAAATTATATTTCATGAGATATTCCAGTTGTTGTACCCTAAGGATAAACCTTTGGTATTACGATAAACTTTGTGCCATCCTGTTGATCTTAGTTTCCTTCTTAAACTGAAGAAAAAAGAGGAATGCATTAACATATTTTGCTTAGCTATTGAAGTGCATCTCAGTAGATTTATTCCAGTAGTGGCTTTGTATACAATAAATTATTTTGGTATTGCAATATATCGAATGCTGGTATTAAATCTCCCCTAATTTCTACAGATTTTTTTTGTTAGATAATTTATGAATGTTTTCTATTTGTTTTAGCATTTCTAAAGATTCAGCTCATTTTTGAACATCTTTTTATTCATCTATTTTCATCTTGAACTGAATCAATTCAAAATAAATCAATTCAATGTTATTTTCTAAACCCACCTTTCCTGCATCTTCATTAATTAACAGGCCCCTATTTTAAACAGCATCTTTAATCCCTAATGTATCCCTGAATGGACAGGTCAGGGATTATCTGGAGAAAACATTTATTGACTAACATACCTCATCTGTTACTCCCATATTAGATTTTCTGTAATGACTTAGCTCCAAGTAGTATTTCTCTTTCTAATGGCATAACAGAAATGTGCATATATGTATTAATCTGATTTGGGGGCTCTATAGTAGACTGCCAAATATGTTCTGGAACACCTTGTTTTACAGGCTTTCCCCTAGGGCAATTCTGACCCTTAATTTTTACTATTTTACCTGCTATCCCCAATTCCCTTTCTGCAATTCAGTGGCATTAAAGAACATAGCTTAATTTCTTCACCTTTGCCTTCCTTTTCTGAAGGTATCTGGTTCTGAGCATCTTTTTAATATTTGTTTTGTTTTGATAAGTTGGGGTTTTTTAATACAAATACATTTTGCAATACAGCTGTTATCCATCCTTAATTCCTTCATCCTTGCAATGGCTGGCAACAGCAGTTTAATTTATCCCACTTGGTTCACAAGACTCCTAGTATTCTCAGACAAACATTTCAGTTAATTGTTTTACTGGTAACTCATTTGGTTGCTAGTTTAAGAACAATCCTTTCACTAATTATATACCCCACTTGAATACCATCTCTCCGTCTGTCCACAGATATTCCTTTATCTTTTGCAATGCCTTGATGTATTTAACTGCCCTCCTCCTGTGTACTAAAGCCAGACAAGAAGATTACAGTCACTTCCAACTGTCTTCCCTTGTTTCTCAGTTTAAGGCTCTTATCCTTTGTTTGAGCCCCACTCCTAGGAAGTCGCTCTCCCAGATACTCTAGCGGAATTACAGGAAAAACAGATTTCATTGAAAAGTAAAAATCAAAATGTCAGCACTTTGAAGATATATCAGATATAGTAGATATTACCTCAAATTGCTTCCAAATTTGGAAATCTCCTGTTTTTCTTACAAGGGTAAGAGTGATGGTACTTTAAAAACGATTGAGTTCCAGACAAGCATGAATAAACATAAAATGATTTGTAGGAGATTCAGGTTGATTTCCTTAAAAAGCATTTTCTCCCATATGTTAAAATGACCATACAATTTGCAATTAGTTATTCTAACTAGTAACTGAATGACAACAACATGATTTGTCCCTTCTCAGACTGTTGGAATACTTATGCAAACAAGAGCTCTGGAATAAAAATAAATCAACAAATATACATATTTTAATTTTTTTTCTTTGCAAAGACAAACAAAAAATTAAAAATATAAATAAAAATATAATGGCAATATGACCATTTCCTAGTATGAGCGGTAGTATATAAATAGAAGAGATATATATTCACTGTAAAAATGTGGGGTTTTTTTTAAGAGCAATTTTTATAGTGAAGCCTTTACCTACTTTATTACAAGAAAATGATAATCAAGAAGAGACCATATTTTTCAAAATATTTCTAGATTTTTGTTTCCTTTTGATAAGGTCCCATGTCTATGAACAATAACCCTTTGTATTTAACAAGATAAATACAAAGGTAAGGAATAACAGCAGTAAAATCACCCTGCTCTCTGGCTGTTTCTGTATATAGTGTAGAAGTTGTTTTAATCTAATGTGTATTGTTGCATAATATCCCCAGGCACATTCAAGTAAAAGCTAAAGCTGTACAGAAAAGCCAACATTTTAAATGGGTCTTGTCATTAATGCTTTATTAATTGCCTCAGGCAATGCAAACCCAGAGCTAGGCAAGCTATAACAATATGACACTTTAAGGTCAAATCCAATTCCTGCTGTGTTTTATGGAGTGGGCCAAATATTGAGTTAACAGCAGGAAAGAACAATTTATTGAGCTTTTCTCCATCTCCTGATTATCTGATCTAAATTAGATCAGTTAGGTTGGTTTTTTCTTTAAAAAATCCCATCTTTAGTCCACTCAACTTCAAAGAATCTTTGATTGTTTGTGTTAGAACAATAAACTTTATCGACACCTATTTATTTATGCTATACCTAGTGTGCTGAATATAAAGAAAAAAGATATATAAAAATATAAAATATAACACAACATCGTCTTTATGTTTACATAAACAAAAATGCCATAATGAAATTGCATATTTATCCATTTATTTAACATGTATGTTACCTTCACATCTGAGGTATCTCTTTGGCTGTTCCTCCAGGACCTGGCCACTGAAGAGAAGGTTCGATCTGGGTGGTCAAACTTGCCATCATTTGCATTTAGAAAGAATGTTGTAAAGGGCTCCTGTAGTTAATGAAATATGACAGATTAAGAAAAGAGTACAAGGACTCATGCAGCAGGCTTCTGTCAAAATCCGAAAGCCTATTTCAGATCAAAATACTTCA
Organism: Zonotrichia leucophrys gambelii; assembly: GCF_028769735.1. Classification (NCBI taxonomy): domain Eukaryota; kingdom Metazoa; phylum Chordata; class Aves; order Passeriformes; family Passerellidae; genus Zonotrichia; species Zonotrichia leucophrys. The sequence continues at coordinate 67,067,076 of NC_088169.1, forward strand.
TAAATGCAGAATTAAGGAAAAACATGGCACGTCATAGTTATATGTACGCATGGGTTTCTGCACTAAACATCTGAGTATATTTCTTGGCTGCAACACATTTTGCACAAACAAATCTTGAGTTCTATACCATAAGACTAATTACCCATCAAACTTTTGTAGCCTAGGTCCAGTTCACAATGACTGCCTCCTTTACTGCAACCACCACAAACATATTCTGTGTTATTTATATAACTGGGATTTGTATACTCCTTGCATGTTGGTATGTCAAAATCTTTAAAAAATCCTATCTCTAAATCTTTCTTGTGTTTTTATTTAATTGAAAAGAGCTCAGTATGTTCCACTTTGCCTCAAGGTGAGACGAACGACTCTAAGGTTGTTGTGAGGCAGACTGTGGTCCCAGGATATGCAGCTTTATCATTATTTTTGGGCAGAGGCACAGAGATTAAATATTTAGAGTCTTTACTTTCACTAGTTCTATCTATCTATCTTATCCCATTTTATACTAAATGGAAACCAGCTTTTGGGGAGGAAGAGCTCAGGCATTAGACAGTCTGGATGACCTATTTTTATGTCACTACATTCCTCTGCAGGGAAGGGGTTAACAGTGGACCAAATCCTTAATTTGACAGTAGAACCTGAATACAGAGATAATTGGCAGAAACCTGGATTTTCAGCACTACTCCATGAGCCCTCTTATTCAACCAATAGTTGGCAGGGATGGATGCTCATTCCTTCTTTTTGCCAAGTCTCATAGGGAATGTTTTTAAGAAAGTCCTTCTGATTAATTCATACTCAAACTTATTTCATTGCGTATCCTGATCATCTGGAATTTTGGTAATCAAAGCAGCTCATAATCACCAGATCACAATTTTTATTACAGTATTACTCATCTATTATTTGAATTTTATTATAAACATTCTCTGTTTCCTTCTACAAAATTTTTGAACAAGTCAGGGAACTCCTCCATTAATAAAGAATATTTGAAGGAATTATGCAACATTATACACATTGTGTGACAATTACCTCAGATGAAAAATATATGAAGAAATGTATGTTTACATTGTCCTTAAGAGAAATTAAAATAAGGAAAATACGGATGCAAAAATAGTGAAAATATCCAAAAAAAAGGAAAATAAAAGATGGAATTCTGACTCCCAAAGACCGTTGTTTCTCCACCCTTATTCCACATGTTTTCCCAGTTAATTTTTTCTATCAAGCTCAGCAGTCAACACAGGCTACTTTCGTACAAAGAAGAAAAAAGTCTAATCAATTTTTTTCCTCTTAAAACATGGGAAATTATTTTTCAATAGACACATTCAAAAGAATAATATCTCTTAAATTTTTTTTGAGGATTTATTCTAATCAGAAAATACTAATCTATGTTAAATAATTAATTAAATAATATAATTAAATACAAAATCATCGCAATATAATTTCTTGTTAGAGGACCCCAAATCTCATTGCACAATGGCTTTATTTGCACTTGTGAATATTGAAAGACTGTGTAGTATAGAAGAGTTTCATAATTTAAATAGAATATCAAAATTTAACAGTGGCTCAACTTGGTGAGTAGCATAAACTACCACAATGAACTGAAATATTGACAGAAAAGAAGTCTTCATCTATCCAGAGTTTTCAGTGCTCCATATAGTGAATTCAATGTAAAATATAAATTAAAGTGTGTAGGATTCAGACCCAGAAGTACAAAAAGGAAAACAATATATACAGAAATTGGATTATATTAATTTATTATTTAAAATTATGTTAATAATATTATTAAATTTACATTTTTCAATATTAGAATTATTTTGCTTTTAAATTAATTCCTTCTCCCAATTATCTGTATATATTTGAAATGGGAATTATGCTATTTTCTAGCTTGCACTGTCTGAAAAACATCATATGTTCTTGATCTGAGCACAAATAATTCTGTCTTCTAACATCTCCTACCCATCACTCTTTTCTTTATAAGATATATGTGATTTTTGTGAATATTATTGTGGAGCAGACTGTGGATCATTGCAGAGGTTCTGATATCAGAAGCAGTTGATGGATTTAAAAGAAGCAGAAACCAGAAAAATGATGTAATTAAAATAAATTATGTAAAAATATTAATCCAAACTTGCATGACAACATTATTTTAAGCATCTGAGACAAATACACAAAAGCAATAAAATTCATAATCAAGGATTAAACTTTTAGTAGCTGAGCACTACAGGGTGCCCTATTATGCTATCCTTCCGTGGCCTGTTGTGCCTATCTTTTTGGATTTTTAATCCTTAGCAGAAATCCAGAGCTTTCACTTTCTTTATCTCAGACCTCTAACATATTTTAAGGTAATTTTTATTCTCTGGGAAGTCAAGTACTTATACAAATATAACTCATATCTGTATTCTATATACTAATTTAAATACTGTTATGATACCGATTACTGTCATTTCATGTAAAGGTTTTGTTGCTGTGAAAGCTATAAAGCAGCACAATGTTTTCATTAATACTCCATCTCACTCATTCTTAATATTCTGAATAAAATTTACGCCTTGTTCACTGCCAACGAGGAGAGAAATTTGTGGCAGACTTGATTCCATTGAACACAAGCTTGAGCTGTGAGAACAACAAATTTTTCCATTCAATAGCACTTCTCTCCCACCCTTCCCTTTTAGCAGTACCCAGACTCATGTGAATAATTTATGGTGGAAGTAGAGGAGGGAGGAGGAAGGGATGTGGTCATTCTAAGACATCCTATGTCACACAGAAATGTCCTTACAGCCATTTGTAAGAGGAGAGAGAGAGAGTATGTAATGGTTTGTCAGAGTGACACATGCCTTTTGCCAGATATATCTGTGATTGTCCTGCTAAAATCTGACAAAAAGAAGAGCCAAATTCACTTCTGTGTACCATATGACATCAAGTCCTCCTCATCTTTGAATCTCACTAAAAACTGGTTTTAACTTAATCCTATCTAGCTCATAATAAATCCAGAATTTCTTCTGCCTTGTACAAATATGCACTCATTGCAACAGCCACTGGAAGACAATTATTCTCTACAAACGTCTTGACTACCACTTTAGAGAATCATGCTCTCAAACACTGGTCACTGCTTCCATGAAAATGCAACTGATTTACACAAATATAACTTCTTCAGTAGCAATTATTGAGAACATCCAACTGTACCATAACTCTATCCTATTTCTACTAAAAATCTGAAGCCAATGCTGATATTCACATTCTGCGTGATTCAAGCCAGAATTCATTCTTCTATTTTACTTTTTCCTTCTGTCTATTTTTCAGGTCAAGTCACTGGAATATATGGTATTGTGAAGTGGCATTCTTGGTTTAAACTACTCCATCTTCTGCAACTTAAATATTCAGTGTTCCAGATGAAATGCACATGGAAGAAAATGAGTCTTCAGCTGGTAAGGTCACCTAGTGATAAACTATGAATATTCAATTTCATTTCCACAAAAACACATACAACAGAATATGTATTAATGGTGAAACAAAGGCATATAAAAATTAACTACACAGGACAGAACTCAGGCTAAGACATACAACATCTTTTAAAAAACTAGCCTGAAACATGTATTGGGTTTGTGTAGCAAAGTTTTGGTAGTGGGGGAGACTACAGGGGCGCCTTCTGTGAGAAGCTTTTGCCATATCCAATAGTGTCAATGCCAGCTGGATCCAAGGTGGATCTGCAGCTGACCAAGGCTAAGCCTGTGAGTAATAGCAAAGTGCCTTTATGATAAAAGACTTAAGAAGGCCCAGGGAAAAACTGCACAAGAACACTAGAGAGAGCAATGGGAATATGTGAGAGGAACAGCCCTGCAGACAGCAAAGTCAGTGCAGGAGGAAGACCAGGAGGTGCTCTGGCTCCAGAGCAGAGATTCCCTCCAGCCCATGGTGAGGCAGCTGTGCCCCTGCAGACCATGGAGGTCCAGAGGGGAGTAGAGCTCTTCCTGCAACCCCTGGAGGAATCCATGTCACAGTGGGGGGCTGCCTGAGGAAGGTCACGAGCCCCTAGAAGCCTGTGCTGGAGTAGGCTCCTGGCAGGGCCCAATATGCTTCCATGGAGAGCAGAGCCCATGTGGGAGCAGGTTTGTTGGCAGGACTTGTAAGCCCGCAGAGCATCCACTGTTGCATGTTGTGGTGGGATGTAATACCTGTCTCAGTTATCCCAGTTCTTTCCCCAGGTGTGCCAATAACCTCTCTCCACCTCTCCCTTGCCCCTGCTGAGTGCTGTCCGTCAATCTTGGCATTCCAGAAAGGGCGTGGTGTGATTGGCGAAGTTCAAAAGATGCTTCTCAGCCCTGGGGACATTGGGCCATCCAGGTGCCATTTGTCCCCTGTTACTTCCCCCCCTTACCTGGTTGGTGGGATCCCTACCCCTTCCCTCCCCCTCTCCCTGGGGTTAAAAGACATGGCAACCACGTGGTTCTGGTTCTGTTGGAGCTGTTGCTGGACTCAGAGGCCTGTGGGCCAGGAATAAAGCTCTGGATCAAAACTGTCCATCAGAACCGACTCCTTTCCTTCACCTCGCCTTGAGGCCTCTCTTGCAGAGGTAAACCTGAGCTCCTGCATGGCTGGACCTGTCCCAAGTGCCAGATGCAGCATCCAGCCAGCCAAAGGTGTCTCTGAGGTGAAACCACCACAGCTGCCGCCCTTGGTCAAACAGCAAGGGCCAGACAAGCCCAGGCACGTTCCATCCCGCAATATTGGAATTTAATTCCAATAGTTGCAGTCTGTTCCTGAGGAACTGCACCCTGTGGGAGGGACCCACGCTGGAGCAGCTAAAGAAGAATTGCAGCCTGTGGGAAGGACCCACTTTAGAGAAGTTCATGAAGGACTGTCTCACATGGGAGGGACCCCACGTTGGAGCAGGGGAAGAGTGTGGAGATAGGAGTGGCAGAGACAAGTGTGATGAACTGAGCACAGCCCCTATTCCCATTCCCCTGTGTCAGTGGGGAGACGAGAGAGAGAATGTAGGAGTTAAGTCCAGAGAAGGGAGAGGTTGGGAGGAAGGTGGTTTAAAGATTTGACTTTATTTTATCATTATCCTACTCTCATTTGATTGGTAATAATTCAAATTAATTTCCCAAGCTGAGTCTGTTTTGCCCATAACGGTAACTGGTAAGGGATCTCTCCCAGCTCTTATCTCAACCCATGAGTCTCCTTATTTTTTCTATCTCCTGTCCAGCTGAGGAGGGGAGTAGTAGAGCAGTTTTGGTGGGAACCTGACATCTAGGCAGAGCCAACCCACCACAATCCATCAGATAATGGAAAGCAACTGAGGGAAATATAAGGCAGTAATGAACAGACTATCACAGAATTGACTCAAAAATATGATATTAAAAGCAATGTTTTGAAGACGACTGACAGAAACCAGATTGCATCTGTCAAAGCTGAAAAGCAAGACTTAAAATAATTTTTAAGGTTTTGCGGCAATTACACAATTCTCTCACTCTGTATATATATATACTTCAGAGGGGCTGAAACTTCCTTACCCACAGCAAATACTGCTTCCTACAACACTAAGGTCTAGGCAGGCAGTTGGATCCCCATTAGTACATATTGTTTTGTTCTGCTTCATCTACACTCTCATTTCCAATTTACTTTTTTTTATATCTTTTTCATTTGTTTCCTTGCTTTTTTCTATTTCTTTTGCTTTTCCTCTTCTCTTCTTTGATTTAAAGTCTTCTCCCATGGTTTTAGTTTGTACTCCCATCCTTCACTCTCAGTTTGTTGTCACTTTCTACCAAAAGCTCTACAGTAGCACATCTTTTCCCATCACTCTCCTCCAGTCTTTCAAAATACTGAAAGCATTTTTCTGTGTTAATCTCTGCATCTCTTAATGTCACCTTTCTCTTTCTGGACTAGACTTTAATTTACCTTTTCTTACAGAGCCTTCTTCGAAGCTCTACCTCAAGAAATTCATGAGCAAAAATACTACTTTAACTTGCAGGAGTCTGACCTAGCCTTATCCATAAATTTCACTGGCACAATCTTCTCCCTTAGGATATTTCATCCTTTATTTTGTAACAAAAATAACTCTCTATAGATCACTATGACTTTGTAATCTTCATTGCCATAATCTTTTCCTCTATACACACTTATTTTCAAATATCTATTTAGGCTTTCCGTTTGCTGCCTTATCTAGTCTTATCATATTATTATATTTTTTTTCCTTTTCTGGATTTGTCTTCTTTTACTTCTGTTGTTTACTTCCATTACAGATTGCTTTTCTTTGCTGTTCAAACATATTTAAACAATCTTTAAAATACCTGTGTAGGGGTGTCCCTGTATTTAAGTTATCTGTGGTTATCACCTTTTCATTGGCAACCTCTTCTTTGGGTATCCATGGTTTCCACCTCTGCTTTCTATCCTCACATATAGTGTCTGCTCTAACAAATGTAATTTGTAAGGTCTATATTGCAAGGCCATCAAGACAAAGACTTTGTTCTCTTGCTCTTTAGGTGAGAACACAAAGAGAGCAAGAGCATCAACAGTATTACATAAAGGACAGTAGTAAAAATGACATTGAATTAACCTAATACAGGAAAAGAATACTCCTTGGTGTGTTGTACATTCAGCCTGTAACCAGAATTTCAGCACTGAGAATTTGCTGACTAGCAAGAGGGGGATCTTTTGCTGTACAGCAGCCAAAATTAATAGACAAACATCCAAATAAAACTACTGGTTTTAATCTACCTTAAGGCAGCAAAGCGTACCATAAAATGTATTCAGTAGATGAATCATTTAGCAACATTTAAAAGGAATGCAGCGGTCACCCAACACAGGAGTGTAATCAACACTTAGTTTCCCATGGTTTAAGAAGTATATCCTGAACTCACAGACACGTGAATTCCCTTCTGAGCAGAAAAAAAATGAACATGTCTAAGGGAAGCTGAGATGAGTGAAAACTCGATTCTCAAGCTTTGTGTGGCTCTGTTTTGCTTTGTTGTATGCAAAACATGCTTAGAATACACCTTACACAACAGATTTTTATTGGCAGGGTGTACTTTAACTTAAGTAATTACACAGTCACCCAATTTTTCATTAATTCAGATTTCCCTGTGAAACCTTCAGTGTCACATCAACGCTCTTTATTCTGTAAATAATTGTGATAACACATACACTGAATTCAGTTCATTCTATCTCTGAAGTTTGGTCCCCTTCCTTAGATCTGGTTTTGGTCATAGAAGCATGAAGTTTTCAGTACTGAAATAACAGTTTGAAGTTAGAATCCAATTTCTACATTTCTGAAAACTGTAGAGATGTTCATTAATTTAGAAGCATAGTTCATTTGCATAAAATATTATTCAATATTGCTTCAATATAAAATTGGTTATATAATTCCCCTCTCGATGTGACAGTTTAATGTTCTTACAAAAGGCTTTTTTTTTAAATGTTGCATGGATCTGTCCCTAGCTGAAAATAATAAATAAATATGAGCAGTATCAGATTTCTGCCTTGAGATATTTTTTGGGGGTAGATTTCATTTTAGATGCATTTTTCTCATTGTATACATTCTAATACCACCACAATTTTATGTTTAAATTCATTTTGGATTGTTTGGGTAGGAAGGAACCCCTGATCACTACAAATGAGTATATAAAGAATATCAAGAGAATTTCTGAGATTTAAAGGTAGGGAAGAACAATAAGATTTTAATAGAAAGGTGCTTTCATTAAAAAAAACGAAACAGTGGTGTCAGAAGAGATGTTGCAAATAAAGATCTCCATGAAAGCCAGGATCCAGAAATACTTACAATACGAACAAGCCAAGCCAATGTAGAAGTAGATGTAGAGTAGTGGGTGTTATAATGATAAGGTGGAGTCTGATCATCTTCCCATGTCTCATACCGTTCTGCATAGAAGACAGCTCTCTTTGGGTTCAAAGCACCAATAGGCTGTAAAGTGATAAGAGGTCAAATATATTATCAGCTGTCTGATATGGCATAAGTTAATTCTGCATTAAGATTTACTGCACGGAAAACTCTGCAACCAACACATTCCATGCTGTAGTAACCCCTGAGATTGCTATAAGCTTAGAATTTTTTTTCAAAGGCTTTCTGTACTAAAAGTCTTATGAGTTTCCTTATTTTAACTGACAAATATAAGTGATCCACATCTGCAAACTTTCAAGACCTTCTTGAAGCATAAGTTGTTTCCCAATTAGTTCAGTAACATTCTTCTGGAAATAGACTTCTAAAACTGCATTTAAAATGCATTGAGGCCAAACTAATATTTCTCTTGCTGTCATTCACCACAATCACACAGCTAATGAAAACTGACTTTTGCTCGCACAGGATACTTTGTAATGCGCGGTTCATGATGAAAAGATTTCACGCGGAACTGCTGATGGTGTCTGGTGATCCTAAGCAGAAATACTTAAAAAGCCATGCATAGTCCTCAGGACTGGGTGTACTTTCTGACTGAACAAAGCCACGTTTTACGGAACAAAGCAAACAAGCTTTGTACTTGAAAACAATAGAATGTGGAAATTATTCACAAATTCAAAGTCCATTCTGAGCAAATTTAAAGGACAATCTATACAAATTAGGTGAAAAACAAAAGAGATGTAAGGCAGTAGTAGGAACTATTGGTTTTGATGTCGCTACTTGAGGAATACAAGCTTTTTATGATTTTTCAACCCACTTTATCTCAGAAGCTTTTGCAAAAAGTATTTGTTTCTGTATGAGGCAAAAGTTACTTGGATAAAGAAAATATGGGTTTTAGCTTTTACAGTAAAATTAAACGAACACTGAGTTTAATACTTAGAGGAGAGCACATTTCCACACCAAATAATTGTTTAAAGTTATTGTAGTTTGAAATAATTGCTTGATTTGCATTAACCAAAGTTTAATTAGAATTGATACTATTAAGGATATTAAAAATATATATTAAAAATATATAGGCAAAGGGGTTTGACCAAATGCTAACAGCATTTTCACATTTTATTGCACTGCACAATTTTTCTACTGAATTAAAATCCAAAGTAATTTGGAAAGGAAATATCAGTACAAGGTCAAATCTCTGTGTTTTACTACACTAGATATGTAACTAAAAAATTTAAAGCTGCAAGTTTTTTATTCTTTCAGCGCTGCTATTTTTTTGAGATAGCTGCTTAAAAGGCTGACATAGAACATGATATTTTCTGATTTAGAGCTTGTTTTGAAATAGCAGTCTTTGGTGAACCTTTACATTTTAAGACATTATGATTTCAGTATTTTTCACATTAAGCACTCTGGATGCTTAATACTTTGCTGTGTCATGGAGATGTTTATAGTTTTCTCATATGTGTAAAATGATTGAGTAATCCCAAAGGATTGGTGTTATCTGGTGCAGACTGCACTGAAAGACCTCACAAAACATTCTTGAAAGAGAAGTATGAGCCATTCCCTAACACTTTCCAGGCTCGTTTCTCAAATACTGGCAATTGCAAAAAATAAATATTTGCATTTTTGTTATACTTGGTTTTGTTAGACATCCTGCCAGTGTCAGGAAACACACTGGCAGTATTATAGCCTTTAAGTTATCATTACATAAAAATGGTTGTTCAACAGCTCCTTGAAAGAGACATTCCTTTCCCATTAGACTGACAAACTGCGCAGATATATGTGCACTTTGCTAAATTATATCAGGCTTTGGGTTGCTTTGGGGACTGGATGGAACCTGCTGACACCACCCTCATTAAGGTACTGTACATCCACTTCTCTGGCAGAAAAAATTCCAGTCCCAACTGCACATTTCAAGAGCTAAAGCAGTAATTCACACTGTAGTCTGTTGAAATGAAATGTCCACCCCCTCTGAGAAGGGAACACAAAATAGCAGACAAATTGGTGAGATTGTATTTGGTAATGGAGAAACACCCTGAGAATATCTCTTCCCTCCACTACAAAGGTGCATCTTATCCTATGCTGCAGTGAATTCTGAGGCTATGGAAAACAGAGACGTCATCTGTCACCATATTATTGTACATATAGGTTTGAAGGCACAGTGGAGAATAAATATGATGATTAACACAAGATTGAAAATATAGAAAACTCCTGGCCTTTCCAAACACAGTTGATGCTGGTTAGAAGTCTTCCATCAAATAAGTGATGTGTTTTCATTATTCACTGTAAATTGACTTAAGTAACAAGGCCTGTGAGGTATAACTGATGCTCAAAATAATTATGAGGTATTTTATTTTATAGCCTAGCAAAATTTTAATGGTCGTTTAATCAGTACCTTTAAATAACATTTTTAATATAATATTGTTGTATTGAATAAAAAGGCTTTTTCTCTCAACAATTTGACGATAATTTTTAAAGTCATAAAATACTAATGCAAACATATCATCATGTTTTCTAGGTTGTTCAATGAGAGGTGTTACTTCAATTTAAAAGATAAAAGGTATAATGATGTAAGATCAGGCATTCCCATTTTCATAATTAAATGCCTGTACAAGTACCGAAAATAATCTACCTTCAGAACATATATGATTAATTGTACTAAATTATAAACCTGAAAATTTGTATTCTGGATTACCATAATACAATATTCTTTTCAGAGTCATTACCTTTTTTCCCCCCTTTCAATTACTTTAGAAAAATCCCGAAATGCACAAAGCATCATCTGAATAAAATGGAGTCTTTAAGTGAAATACCAATGAGAGTCATTTCTGTTTTTGCATGACACTACAATTTTCATGGGAAAATCTCTGGGAAGAATAATTTTTGGGGTCCTTTCCTGAGAGAGAGAGAGGGAGGGAGGGAGGAAGAACTTGTCTTCAGCTATTAAATCTCACCTCAACTTCTCAGGACAGATCCTGGATTGGACGAACTAGTGATCTATCTGACAGCCTGGGACTTGGAAGACATGGGTTAATTTCTGTCATTCCACAAGCATTTGTAGTGTCCATGAGGAGACTGCTTAGGTTTGTCTCTAGTTTGCAATAGGAAGGTGAGCTGGAAGTCCCTGAGCTGCTCTAGAGGGGGTAGGGTGCCAACACAGCCCTGTTTATGCGGAGATGACAGCTGGGATCCCAGAAGTGGCACAAGTGTCTCAATGCAGCGCTGCCTGGGGAGGAGAGCTGGAGCTCCTCGTGCTTACACAACTCTGCAGCTTCTACTTCAGCCTTACATAAGTTATCTCTGGCCTGTAGTGAAGAAATACAAGAAACACCTGATCTCCCTTCTCTGTGCAGTCGTGGAGACACTGATGTGAACCACCTCTCTGCACATTAATGTAAAGGACATCTCTCCAGATTCAGGAAACCATGCACATTGAAAATGCTAATGGAAAGTGCTCAAATCTCTCTTTCTTTCTTCTGTATAACAAAAGACCAGGCACTTTCTGAAAGCAAAAAAACCCTCCATAAATAAAATAGTGGGGAGTAAATTCTGCAAGGTCTGCCCCTGGCTTCTTTAGTGTTATTTTAACTTCCATGTGGGGAAATGCTGTTAACCAGGGTAATGGTATGAGTTCATCCTTCAGTAAAGACAAAGATATTTCTGTAAACACCTTAAATCTCAGTTGTATAAACTAGCAGCTAACCCAATTTTACTCTGATGAGGCACAGGTCCTATTAGATAACAAGTTCTACAGTCATAGTAGTCTCTCACATTTCTTGTGAAATGTGTAGGATATATGGAATTTTGGTCGATTTTCATAGCTTTACTTTACCATTCTAAGCCCAGAAGGTCAAATACTTCAGTTTTAATCTAATATCATGGCTATAAAATGCAGTTAAAATTTATTTATGGATCAATCCCTGTAACTTTACATAATGGAAGAAAAAAATATTATTTCCATTTGACTGAGATTCTGTTGGTATGTGCACTCATTAAAATGACTTGCCCAAACAATACAAAGGCAAAGCTCAATCTATATACTCTCTCAGTCCATATCTTAACCATAAGACAAAGACAGAAGTTGAATTTGAATAAAATAAATTGTTCTAAACATTATTTTAAAAGTTCTTTTCATAATGTTTTATAAAATGCTTTTTCCAAACACATCATTTGTCTTTTTATTGCAAAATTCTCTCTGTAAGGACTCATATTAAGTAGAATTAACTTCCCACATAATGATTTCATAAGATATTCTTTACTCCAAACAAACAGAACAGGTCACTCTATGACAATGCCTATTCAGCCACTTCACTTTTGATGTACTAAAACTTACTGTTTATTTTATGTTTCTTTCTTACATTTAAAAATAAGGCAAGTATTTACTGTAACATTAAAACACATTACTACATCTTTCTTTTTTTCCCTGGCTAATCTCTTTAGATATCTGGCCTTTGAACAAGTCAATATATATTGTCAATACACCTTTTATCTAGTGTTTATATCCACTGGATGTGTTATGCTAGTTCATGTAATATCTATTTGTTTGCCAAATAGAACTATATTCTCTCATGGGAGCAGAACTGAATGTAGCATCCTTTTTATCTAGCCACTGAAATATTCTGCTTAACTTGACTCTCATTTGTGCATCAGCTACCTTATCTTCTGTTCAGGTTTTTTTTTTGTTTTGGTTGGGGTTTTGGGGTTTTTTGTTTTGTTTTTCTTTTTTTAATTTTTTTTTTTTTTAGTTTTTTTGTGAGGTACTGCACAAAATTATAGCCTGTTATGAAGGTATATTGAACCTGGCTTTATCTGGCTCCAGCTGAAAACTGACTGAGCTTTTCCTGACTGCTTGCTGTTTATTAAAAAACACCCACTGAACAGCAACCTAAAACAGGATGTCTTAAGATGATACTTTAAACTTAAAAATAAATTGCAATTCCATCCAAAGTAGTAAACAGATTTTTCTTCAGCATCCTAATATGAAAAGCAGATATCAACAATATCAAATATAAGAGCATTCACAGATTCATAGTACCAGAGTTTCACTCAGTAAATGAACTATTCTAGTTAAACTAGACTAAACTAAACTAAACTAGTTTGTTTAAGAAAAGCACATGCTTAATTGTGTGGCTTGAATTGTGTGTAGTTTTTCTGTTGATGGAAGAGTCGCATATGATAAAGAGAGAAGTATCATTTTACAGAAAATTATTTCATTTTTCCAACTAAGAGATCTTAATAAGCCCATAAACTCCATTCCACAGCATATACATTTTTGGTACTATTAAGTGTGGTTGCCTTGAAATATTCACACTTGGATGTGTTCATTTGCATTATTACATTTAGAAGCCTTGGGGCTTTATCACTTCCTTTTCTTGAAATGGCACAGTAATAAGGAAAAGTGGTTATGCTTATCACCACTCATCAGTCAAACACCTTCTATATTAACAAAACATAATTTTTTCCACTCAATGAATGGGTGTGTGATGTTTCATACACATGTCAATATTAGTATTACTTTGCCTGGTGAAGAAATCATTTTATTTAACAGGATGTATGACTGGAAGTAAATGAGGAGAAATTCCCGTTTACACTTTAATGAGCAGGGACAATGCAGCATGTCAAAACCATGCATTCACTATAATTTAGGAGTAAAAGTCATACAATTTTATACAAACAAACCATACCACATTTTAAGTGACTTGAACCTTACAAAAAATCGCTTTATAGTAAGAGCTGTGTACATGTTTCCTGGACTAATGTTTAATATCCTAAGTATTCTTCTAAAGGAAATCTCAACAAAGAAGAAAATAAGCAGATCACCTGATGGTTTGATACAGAAAAGATAATCTATGTATCTATGACAGCCTCTTTCATTAGCTTTTGATCCTGTCAAACAATAAATATAACCTTTAACCTTGCATATGTAATGAATAAAACTTGAACCTACACTGTCTAATCAAATGAGAGGTCCAATATATCCCACTGCTCTGGCACATTCCATGCCCATGAACACTGGTTTTAAATCTATAACTGTATGTAAAAAGAAAAAAACCAAAAAGCTTTTAGAACAGAATTTCCAAACACATAAAAGAAATAGGACAGACGAATTTTCAGACTAATATTTAAACATAATTGTTCTGAGAGAACAAGTAACATCTGGATGTAAAAATATCACATTAAGGAGTGCCACATAAAACCAGAATGAAATGGAATGGAAGGAAAGGACAAGCTACACGTTCAAGATGGCTTTGCATGAATGTAAATATTTAAGTTTGGACTAAATGCAAAAGCCCATGTTTTACTCCATTACCGACACCCTAAGCAAGACAAATACCCCTAATTTCATCTCCAAAAATCATATGAATTGCATTTGATATGTATGTTCACCTAGGAGTTGTGATATCACAAAGGTGGTGTATTATATTTTATACTGAAAGCCTGGAAGCCAAACATTAAAAAATTGAAAAATTGTGTAGTTAATTATCAGAACTGACACTGGAGTATTGTATGAACTTTGAGCAAGAATACACAAAATATTTTTTAAAAGCTAGATTTAGCACCTACATTTAATTACAGAAACTATTTTAAACCAAGAAAACAAAGAATAGTAGGTGATTTCTCTTTAAATGTCATTGCTTTAGTGGGCTTTTACCATATATGCAATATTGTTAAAATTCTAAATAATTGCAATAGATTTTTTGAGGACTATTAATTGCTAAAAAGCAGGGACAGAGGCCTTATGAAACTAAGAAGGGCTAAATTTAAAGGGAGACAGAAGGTCAGGAACTGACAAAGGAGATTTTATCTATCAACAGTTTAGCTGGAGGTTCTGATCTGCCATCAAATCTGCAGGAAAATGTCTCCCTTGCAGGGCAAAATCTGACAGAAGGGAGATGCTCCTCATAGAAAAGGATACTGAGTGGACCTGCCCCAGAGATCTGGCTGAGGCTTGCTAGCACAATCACTTTCTATATTTACAATAAATTACTCCTGCTTTTAAGCACCAGGCTACTCAGGATTCACCTCCAAGAGAGAAAAAAAAAAAAGGAGGGACTCACAGATACAGAACAATATAAAAAATTAAAACAGAATTGAGAAGGTAATACCTCAGAGACATTAGTATTTTTAAGATTTTTACAGATAACACAAAAATTGAAACAGGATGCAAGTAATGCTGAACAACTCAAATCCAAATCAAGCATTCCATACTAAAGGGCACTGCATTTTAGAATAAAACATTAACCTACTTTTCCTTTTAAAACCATGGTGAAATGAAGTCTATCAGATATTTTCATAATGAACACTGCAAAAAATTGACAATTACAACCCTTTTATCCTCAAGTATTCCACAACACTTTACAGATTTCACATGTGTTTTCTCATACATCCATGGGATAAATGGGGCCCAGACATTGCCAGAAAGGAAAGGTCATTTTCACTGACTAGTTCTGTGTAGGCTTTTCAGTGGTCAAAACCTTAGCTGTTACAGAGGAAACCACTGATAGCTTTTGGTGAGTTTTCAAATTGGCAAGAAAATGTGCACATTGCATGGATTCTTGATGAAAAATAAATAGTCATGGACTTGATTTTACATTTGCTTTTGAGGAGAGTAGTAATAACAGCACAGTGATACTTAATAAGCTATACATGCACTAATTCCATAATGAGTCTTTGCTAACTCATGAGGAAAACACATCTATTCAGCTATCACACTACTTCCTCTAGCAATTACATATTTTAGTAGATTGCTATAAAAATTTGGATTGAACCAAACTAAATACCTAGAAAAGTACTCATGAGGCACTGTCTAATCTTGTTGCACTTCACCACATCCAGTGTTATTAATACATCCAGAAGGTGAGTTTGAGAGTTTTTGAAAAGTGTAAGCACCTTAATGAAAGGTTTATCTTTCTGAACAACTCTAAACCAGCACTACTTTTATACATGCTAGGGAACAAGCCAGTGTAAAATGATCACAGGTCTTTTTTTAAGTCATGTCTGTGGATCTTTTATTGTTCTTGGCACAGATTTCAATGGTGTTACAGAACTGAAAAACACATTTGTGAAACATACCTATAATACTGTGAAAGGTCAGAAGTTTTATATAGCCCAACGGAAGTATCAAGCAATTTATTTCCTTTTGAGGCATACTGTGAATGTACTGTAAATTCTGGGTTTATTTGCTTATTTATTTTTTTATTTGTCTAAGAAAATAAAAGGAGTGTAAGCTTAGGTGTCTTGATCCACTATTATGAATTCAAGTCCTACTCAAATTATTTTGGACGTCTTACAAAAGCAGGCTTCCAGGAATGGTTACAACACATCTGGAGGTACTGCAAGCACACTCTTTCCAGCAGAGATGAAACTGTCAAATATCCAGGGCAGGATGTCTCCATTGCTCCCCAGGATGTGTGCTTGCAGGGAGAGGAGGAAAGAAATCCAGACTTAAAGCATAAACCTCAGAAACACTCATGTCTGCCCAGCAGCAGAAGGGAATGCAGGGTCTGCAGCACAGGACTGCAGAACAGGCCTTGGGGGTCATTTTCTCCTCTCCAGCCTCACTCCTAAAGGCAATGAGTGACAGCTTCCTGTGGTTTTGAGCCTCACTCAATGTGTACAAGCAACTTCCCCCTCTTGGCTGAGGAGCTGTGGTAAGGATGCAAGAAAGCTGACACACCAGACAACAGAAACCTCACACTGGGGATGCTGCAGGACTTGCCACCTTCACTGGCAAGAGAGTGCATACACTTTCTTAATTGATAGTAAACAGGAATGTTACTTTCCACCGCTCGGTTTTGAGACTCTTTTGTTATTGTATTTTAGCTGGCCAAAAGTAGAGCGTCTCCATATGTTTCTGCTATGCTTGGCCAGGACAGACCTGCTCTGCAATCTGTTAACACAACTAGAGTACCAGAGCTGGGTATTGATCACAATGTGGTGTCATTAGAGAAAAAAAAAATGCTAGAATTTTTTTTGTTTTGTAAAACATTAAGTGCCCAAATCAGCTTGGACAGAAAAAATCCCAACAAATAACAATAAGGATCAGATACTCCAGGATCTAAAATACAAAATACCCCTTTACTAACTATTAAATCAAAAGAAGATGCTGATACTATATTACTATTCTAGACACTGCAAAATAAAGTGAAATATAGTCCAAACTTTTTACTTTCAAATGATCAGTTTTTATAAAATAAGAGGCATAATTAGTGAGATCAAGTGGTCTGATGCACTTATGTTCCATAAGTCAGAAGGTACAGAGGAGTTGCAGATTTGGAACCAGATAAGTCAGGGACATGGAAGCAGCATAATATAGAGGCTCAGTATAAAATAGTTCTAAAATAGAAACGTCTATTTCAGACTTTTATGAGTTTACAATAAAGACCTTACTTAACCAGACTATAAATATAAAACAAAATGTCTTTCTAAAAGGACTGGCTTACTGTTCTTTAACAAGAATGAAACATACCTTTGATAGATCTCTGAAGTTGCCTGGAAGGGTCAGATCTAACTCTTCAGATTCATAGTTTGTTAAAACCCATGGAAATACAGGGTATTGGTTCAGATCATTGTATGTTCGTCCTATTGAAAAAGAAAGTTTTAAGAATTAGGAAATAGTGTCCACTTGTCCAGCTAGAAGAAAAATGTAGTGGTTACATTTCTTGCATCACATGTTCCCAGTTCCCACCACTTTGACAGAACCAGGTCCAAATCTTCCAGACAAAAGCAGCCATTTAGGTGCACTTATCTTGAACCAGAAGTCAACACAAACTGAAATAATATAAAAAGCACAGTATCTTTTAAGATCAACTAAATTCACCATATGCCAATAAAAATTTATTTTTTATTTCCATTAAAATATTTTTATAGCATGAATGTAGAAATTCAAACGAACTTGACTATTGTTTCCTAGAAACTTCATGAAGTATCATAGCTGGCAAAGATAAAATGAGACTCCAAACAGCAAGGGGGAAAATCTGAGGTTTGCAAATCTAGGTCTATCCTAGATAGTCCATGCTAATCTATCATTCCCTATGGTTCTTCACTGAAGAAATGGTGAGATTCCATGGCAACTGTGGAATCAAAGTGATGAAACTCATTTTTGCTGCAACACTATTTTTTAATCACTTTTAAAATTAAAAAATAGTTATCTCATGTAAAAGACAGAGCTGACTACCCCAGGCCACTCTTTTCAATCATAAAAGAAACACTGCTGTCATCCCAGCAGCTCAAATGTGCAAAAAACCATGTACAGATACCATTTCAAAAGAACAATCTTCAACTGCAATCAACTAAAAATTATGAATTCATCACAAAGAAAAACATGCTTAGGAAAGGCTGTTATTTTTTGTATTCTCTAGTATTTAGCAGAATTTAACAATTCAGTGATAAGGCAAATGAATTTTCTTAGTACAGAACTGTCCATCCTATTGCTAGAGTGAAAACCACACAATATGCAACATAAGTCTTAAAAACCAAAATCAGGTCATAAATATATGTGTGTGTGTATTTATATAATATAATTAGCAGACTGAAATAATCCAGGTTAACAATTCCCAGTCCTGCAGCAGATTTACAGCCCTGTCTCACTAACTGCTTCCTTCCAGATTCTGGACAGATTCCTGGGGTACAACACCCGGCACAGGAAAACACAGGCTTCCTTGTTCTGAGTAGCAGTTGCAATTCTCCATAAAAAATCAGTTCTGCTTTAATGAAACTTTCACTGTTCTACAAACACCTTATTTTTTCAACAGAAGCTGATGAACAAAAAGCATGTTTTTATTTAGTATATAGTTTCACTGAATACAGGAGAAGTATATATTCTTAATAATTGTGTGCCCTCATTTTTACACTCTGAAAACATAGATGTTCACAAGAATGCAAAAAACAAAAATTAAGGCGCAAATATCACTTTGTCAAGAAAGCAATTCCAGTACTGCCCACTACATGCACAAATAAAGATGGATAGAAACAAAATTACTTCTTTAATATCAACAATGAACAAACAAATGAACAAACGAATGAATGAATGCAAAAAAACTCTTGGACAGAACAAGAATGTGTCAAACAACTATATCAAGAAGTATACCAGAATTTATCCTTGTAAGGGAGGAAAAGGAAAGGTATGCTCTGCTAGAATATTTATTCTTTTAGACTTCTGGGAGGGGGCTCAATATGCTTTGAAGGAAGACAAATCTGCCTAATTTTCTACATCCTTCAAATCAGAATATTATTTTTTTCTTTGGCAAGGGTTTAATCGCATATGACTTGTAAAATTCCTTGAGATTATTAAATTTAGGGTGCTTTAAAATAAGGCCTCTATAAAACAATCGCTTCATACAATAAAAGTTTTTCTCACCATTAAAATCTTTAAGTTAGCAGAAGAGCATGCAAGAGCTTTCACAATAGAAAGACATTTGTGCTTATGCAGAGAGCAGACTAAAAGAACTTTGAGATCCAGGAAGAGAATGACTGAGAGGACTCTAGTCCATTACAAAGCATAAGCAAAAATGAAGACTCCGCAGAATCAAAATTTGTATGGAAAAGAGCTCACAGTAATAAATATCTTCAACTGTAACTATTTTAGAGAAGTATTTAAAAAGTGAGAACATACTTTTGCAAAATTTTGAAAGGAAATGTAGGGTCATACAAAATTATGTTTTATTTTGAAATTGAGATTTTTTCATATTGTGATTTCATTTAATTTTGATACTTATTTCATTAATTTCATATCAATTCAATGTCAATATTCAGTCAACAAGATTTTTACTGTTAGTTCCCATTCCATGTGCGAAAATCATAGGAAAAAGGAAAAGAAAAAAGCAATCCTGAGCCTTGCAGGCTCTTTTGCTGAGGGGTTACTTATAGTATAGACACATGAAGAAATTATCATGTGACATTAGCTCCATGTCAGAACACTGCAGTAACTCCTCTTTTTTACCTCACAGTGAGAAATTATTGCAGCTTCTCTCTCAGCTTAGGTAGGATAAGTTGCAAATAATGAAGCTTTTAAGATTATGTATTTGGTAAATATAAGACTTGTGAAAAAATCTAAAATATTCTCTTCTGTCCTTCTTCAATTTTTATAAAACATGTTTTAGTTATGAAGATAAGAACTACTAAGAATAGCTCTTAATTTGTTTAATAAAAAAGTTAGTGATTTATTTTTTTCAAATTCAACAATTTCCTCCTTAATATCAACAAATAAAACTGACTCAAGAAGATGAACTTAATTTAAATTGTGAAAGGAGACCAAACCCACAAGGTAAGACCACACATCTGTACTTATCTGAGTGGAGGACAGTGATCTAGGCCTATAATGGGATTACAAATCCCTAATTCTAAACATGCATAAATATTAGTGGCTTCACGTTATTAGAAATGCTTAGAATTGATTATTTTCAGAGAAAAGTCAGCAGATGAATATACTTAGCCATCTCATCAATTGATGCTGCTTCCAACAAGAATTATTTGGTCCTTTCTTTAGCTAAATAAATATAGAACATAAACCTGTATGACTATTGGTAGTCCCTACACCTTTTCAGAGCCTTCAGATTTCCCCTCAAGTAGGCTTACAGAGATTAATATTAAAGGCTGAATATTAAATATCGCAAGCCCTGTGACACTAATCTACTTGAACAATAAAAATGAGGCATAGTAAATGAGATCTCAGAAATACTGGATATGTTTCTTCATTAAAAAAAAAAAAAACTTTTTAATTAAACCATCCAATTTAATGTTTTTATATGGCACTTTAGTTTCTAAGGTAAAGCGAGCTAGAGACAGCTGACAAAGAAATTATAACTGCAATTCCTTGGTGAAAATGTTAATGACAGCAAAATATTGTTTAATTAGATGATTGCAGCATCTGGATTAACACTCTTTAAGAGCGATGTTCCTGTGCTTGTCTGCTTCTTCACACTTTACAGACATTTTGTCATCTCTAGGTCATTAGGAAAGAATTTTTAATGATTTTTCTAGAAGTAAGTAGTTCAAGTTACATCTAATTAGATGACAATAATAAGCCCAACACATGCAGTAGCTAAATATATACATAATTAACCAGTGAGGGCTTGTACATCACAGAGTAAAAAAGTGGAAAATGCTAAGCAGGCAAAAAAAAAAAAAGGTGAGGGGGAAGAAGTTCATCTGAATTTATTACCTAATTGAGGATGTCATTTTTTTTCCATAAACCTGTAAAAATAATCCCTTTTCACTAGAAGAAATTACTCACAAAAATTATGGATGCAATTATTCTTCATTTCTTTTAAAAGCAGTGGCATGTAGGATTTAAAAGAATTAAAATTCCAATAAATACAAATGCAAGCACACATTTAATGTACTGCAATTTGAAATCGAACAGCAGAAATTAGTTAAATACTGAGAAATGGATTTGAAATCTAGACTTCTAGCTAAAACAGTGAGCACTGCAATGATATTAAAAAACAACTTCTTGTTTCCAATCCTCCTGATACCTTTTGCTGTAGTGGGATTACTTTTAAGCACTCTTTTTAATAATCTTTTAATTGCGAATAGTAAAAATTACTTGTTTCCTATATCACCCAGAGGGTTCAGTTGACATATATGCTGGTCCCATACAGAGAGGACAATTAGTATAATCACAGCAAAAACAAAAGGATGCCTGAGAATGAAGCAGGTAGAGGGAGGAGGGGGGAGGTGACCAGGAAGGGTTATGTCTACAGAGCCAGGACAAAAACCAGGGCCATGGAGAGTATAACACTGAGACTGATTGATAAGTAGCAGAGTGCAGTGTTTACCTTTGGGAGGAAAGCCCAGAGCTGTAAACAGGATGAAATATGCTGGAGTCAGAAAAGAGGGCAAGAAAGAGGTGAAGAGCTTGGAAACAGAAGAGGGAGGTGAGAAAATAGCTGACTAGGGGGCCAGAGAAACAGGTTGAAATAAGGCTTTAGAATTTTGAAGATGGAGAGAGATTTTGAACTGAAATTGCAGCGAGACATCAGGCCAGTGCAAGTGTCAGCAATCACACATAGGATTGGATAGGAAATGATCAAGAAAGAGAGACTTTTGAGAGCGCAAGTAGAAAGTTATTCGGCATATAAGATCTGTGAGCACAGATCACAGCAGAAACAATTAATCTAAACATGAAGCATAGCAATGTTTCTAGGGGGTAAAAGGATGACATAAGAATTGAAGAAAATGTCATAGAACGATGGATTTTTTTCAAGAGCATACTTCAAATATTAAGGACCTATAGAACAGCCAGGGGCCATGCTTCTCAGGACAAACATAACAGAAAACCAGAGAGAGATTTAAGAAGAGATTAATGTATTTATTTCAGTAGTTCTGTTGTACAGACACCAACCAGTCTGTGTAATTAACAGTATTAATAAAGAGGCAAAGGACTTCTTGTGGGAAAGGACCTGGCAGCATGATGTCACAACGGGAGAAATAAGCTCACTTCTGAACATCACTCTCCCAAGGCGACTGCTTCTTGTGTAACTTCAGAGGAGGATAACAAAGAAACATGAGTACTTTCTTACTCTTTTGTAGAGGGCTAGAGACTAATTAAGCACTGTTGGAAGAAAAAAAGGAAGCTACAAAGAATGGGAAAAAGATGTGCTAAACCACTTTATTAGTGGACCTCTATTTGGATGAGAAAACAGTGAAGTGACCTTACTTATCACCCACTTACCAGCAGATAATCCACAATTCTTAAGTGTCAAACCTCCATGTTTCTGACTAAGCTACAACTCAGATTTGCTGAATAAGCCAGTAGGAGCTTAATGACATGAATAAAAAAAAACAGAGGATGGATCTATTTCTCAGTAGCTGAAAACAATAATACCATTAGAGAATAAGATGCTGCTTAAATAAACAGTTATATACTAAAACTAGGTCATTGCTGCTACACTAACAATTACTGGCAGAGAAGTTGTAACTTATAAGGAGATATTTCTTATGGAATCTCATTACAAAAGAGTATAATTAGGACTGTAATTGGAATTTGGATTTCCAAGAAGAAAGAAAAGAAAATACATCTTTACTTAGGAAAGGAGGTCACAAGTATATTCAGTACTCTATTTTTGTCTACAAAATAGAAAATTCTGTATTTTCTTCTGACTGATGAAGTTCCTGCCTACAGTGCATATAAGATTTTGTGTCTGTTTAATACAGGTGTACTTGGGCAGTTATCAAAACCAGGACAACAAGTAGTAGAGGTTCTTCGCTTCCAGTACTGTATTTCTGGTAGAGTTATTAATTTTGTTAGTGCTTTATCAGAAAACCCTTATTTGTTGTAAGGGCAATATTTTTGAGGAACACCTTTCAAAAAGACTTACAGAAATGCAGGCAAAGCTGTTAAAGCAGTGGTGTCACTCAGAGCTTCACAGCTCCCAACCCTGCAGTTTCCCAGATCTCAGGCCCTGGTGGTACAAGGCCATGCAATGGTGGAGCCAGGATCAGCTTGGGGATGTGAGAACTTCTAGACTTTCTAACATATATTTCTTCTTCGAAACTTTCTCCCCAGTGACCAGACTTCGAGCTCATGTGCACTCTGTTGTGGGTGGGTTTCTGCCTTGCCATGAACTTTATGAGGAGATTCTTAGCAAATATCCCCAAGTACTTCATGAGTTTTTGGAACTGAGCTTTCTAGATGAAGTGCAGACTTCATTAAAACTAAAAAACCTGGTTGATCTTCCAAAAAATAACTTGAGGGGATTTTTTACTTCTGTCAAAAAGCTGGAAAACTTTGGATTTTGTTCCAAACTAGAATAAAGACCTTACTGTCATGTGTAGAATTGCCTGTTGAGTTTCAGTCAGCTTTCATTCTCTGGTGTTATTTTCAGAAAAGGTTTTGTGTGTGTCATTGGCAAGTTCAGCTACCAAGGATAAATTTTATTCTATTTTTTTTTTTTTAAATCACATACTGCTGAAAGATTTTATGAGATGATAGACAATGATGTGAAATGAGCAAGGCATCCTATGCAATTAACCTATGCAATCCTGAGATTACATGAACAAATGAGGGTTATCTGTAAGAGACTGATACCAATAAATCTGCTAGAAATTAAATGCCTTGAGTCAGAGAGAGAGACTTCTAGGGGTAGTGACCAAACATTTTTTTTCAAACAGGACAGAAATTCATGGACACACACCAAAAATAACAAATAGTCAGTAATCCTTCAAATCTTGGCCATAGCAGGTGGAACATGGAATGCTAATATCAAGCCATCCTGTTATAAAGCAGATGAGTGACACTAAATGGCCTTAAGAGAATCCTGTCTCATGCAATCACCCCAAGTGTTCAGCTATAAAACTTGCCCAGTAGCACTAGTATCAAAAAACAGGTAAAAAAATATTTTTGTTGAGACCTTTGAGATACTCTGAGGGAATCTGCTCAGGCTGAATCTTGTTAACTGAGATATTTTAGTGTGTTACTGCAATTTCTAATTGACTTCAGACATAACGCTGTCTTCCAGTTTTGAATGCTTTGGTGAGGTATCTAAAAAATAATGACCTTAGAGTTTTAAACTGATTAAAAATTTTGAAAAAAAATTATATAAAAATGGCCTCTTGTCTACTCTCATTCAAAGAACTTAAATTCACTGCTCACAGAAGAAATGAATACACAAAAAGGAAGTTACCAGCAAAGGACAGTTCTGTTGGTAATGTATTGGACAAGGACTGAGGGGACCTAGGCTAACTTCCCAGTTCTCCAGTAAATCCTCCAAGTTCAGGTGATGCAGCCAGGGAGCCGGCAAGGGTCTGCCTGCATTTCCTCATCACTAGAAGGGCAGCGGATGCGTGAGAGGCACAGAGCAGCTGGAGACAGGCCAGTGTCCAGAAGCAGGACAGAGGCATTCTGGCACTGCACCAGAGGCAATAAACACTCAGCAGGGCTCCTTCCTCCAGCAGAGATCTGCGGGACCGCAGCTAAAATGCTTGGGAACCAGGCTGGTGACTTGCATTGGACTTCACCATATGGACTTTCCAGCCCTGATCTCCAGTAGTTTCAGGGATTCTGCTTTTTGCTCCACTGCACAAGGTAAACATGCCCTCAGATTTCCAACTGTTCAGTGGTAACACTTGTGTATCACACTGGGATAAGTTGATGACACATTTATTAACATCCGTAAGACTCGATGCACGGATGGTGACTACCAGCTAAGCACAGAGGCCAAAGCCTGAGGGTTCAAAGCAAGCGAGTTTGACAGCTCCTGAATTCTGCCACTGCCCTACTGGGAAGAGTGCCGTGACTGTCCCCAGACTGGTCAGCATAACGAGTGCTACCTTTGGGTTTCACACTTACATGTGTCTTATGTCTGGCCTGAGGATAACCTCAAGCATAAGAGTCAGGACCAAGTAAAGATGAGAGTTGTAACACTGGAGTACAAAGTGATGCCTGGTGGAATTTAATTTGGGTTTCAAATTAAAGCTCACTGAAGTGAAATGTCTGTATGAGGCTCTCCACAGGCAGGTTCATAAGCAGCATGTGTGCTACAGGCAGGAATCATAATAGTAGACAACCTCCTGGAAATCTCTGTATATGGTGTAGAAAACTGCTGCTTTTTACATTTAAAATTAACACTGGAGTTAACACATAGAAAAGGGAAAGGTGAAAGGAGTAATATCTTCCTGAATGTTTAATTAATGACAATTGCCAGAAAAGCTCTTCTTTTGCCAATAACAAATGGATGTCTATGGCAGTTATTTCTCATTTTAAATACCTAATCTGATATTATATTTCATCTCAAAGAACTAAATGAGAAAAGATACTGTAATCTAATCATACCACAATCCAGGTGACATCTGTACTAGGCAGAATACTGTTGTTATTCTGCTGTCTAGTTGCTGTTGCTGAGAATGATGAAGTAGCGAAATTACATTTTCCCATTATTATTTCCAGACACTCTCTGGCAATGGTTTGTTGACTCTAATAAAGCTTCAGACAAAGCTGTCAGCAGAGGAAATGGCAGAAGGGGAGCAAGGAACAGCCTCCACAGCAATACATGAATCTAAAGTCTCCATGATAGGCTGTGCATTTTCTGATAAAATGTAATGTGTGTATGTGTTTCAGAATATATCACAAAGCTGCAGCTGAATTCTAGTGGGATGAATGTATTCTATCGAGTCATGTTGCTTAGGACTTTGACAAGCATAAACATATTATGAGGGATTAAAGAGGCAGAAGCCTTACCTGCTATAGTATTGAGGAACATCAAGTATTCAAAGTTGGATATCTCCCGTCTCTGCCAGCGCTGAGTCATGTTGGAGGATTTATAAAGTTGTCGGGGTGTGGCCAGAGAGATTCTCCTAGGAAATGCATTTAAAGAATGATTTTTTAAGAGTCTCATTAAATGTTAAGATGTAGGACAACATTTTTAGTGTGATTAATTTCAGGTTGTCTCAGAAGCTATTTCATTTAATGAAGTCAAGAAGACACTACTACCCTTATTTCAGAAATGTCTAAAATTAGGAACTATGTTTTATTTTATCTCTACTACAGCATTGCAATAAATCAGAATATTATATTTTGTGGTTTATTTTATTCTGAATCTGGTTAAAATACTGGGATTAAAAGAAACTGCAGACCTCCTGGTGCCAGGCTTGTCCAGAAAGAATAAAAGAGGAATACCATGTCCCTGTTTCAAAAGGATATATTGAGATAAATTCATTAATGTGAGTGAGTGATAGATTAAAGTGACATACACTTCCATCACACAGGTTGACTATATTTATTACACAATTTGTGCACCTCCTCTATGGTCAACTACCCATGATTCTTTCCTAAATCCCAGCAAGCCTGAAGATTTCTATTTAGAGCCTGGTTTCTGAAAGAAACAAATTTTACTCAGTTATCTGCTCACATGTTCATCTGCCTGTCTCTTCATAATGACTTTTAAATTGCATTTCATTCAAATTTGAAAGAGGAGCAGGAGTGTCTACGATACTCATTTTCCACATATGTTTTGAAACTTACGTGGCTGGATAAAGGAGAAACTACTTGCCAAGGAAGAAAAAAGCAGAAAACCTCAACTCTTCTATATTCAATTTGACAACATCACAACAAACAAATACCATGCAGCAAGTCTTAAATTAACCATTGTATATACTGTCCCTGGTTGGTAAAACATAGGAGACTAGAGTCAGTCTAGACTAATGCATTAAAGAAAAAAATCTGCAACAGGAAGAAGCAGTCTCATTGTTCAAAACTAATTTCTAGAGAAAATAGTTCTTGCTTTAAAAAAAAGGAGAAAGACAAGGAAATCTTTAAAAAGAAAATAAATTCATCTCCTCAGATATCTTTTTAAGAAGAAATTTAGATCTTAGAAATGTATAAAAATAGAGAAATGTTTATACCTGTTAAGAACATCAACAATAAAAAAGACAATTCTAAATGGGTAGTCTGAATTCAATCTGTAATCTCAATTCAATCTGTAATCTGAATTCAGTCTGAATTTGAAGAATGTACGTGGTAGTATTTACACAACTTATCAAGATCAAATAGGGACAACCAATGCTTCAGCTTTCAGTTGTACCCTGGGCACACTATGTGTTAGTTTTGGACTCTGGAAGCTGAGTATCTTCTTAAAACTTAGTAATATACAAGGTGTCAAACTGCGCAGTGTTTACAAAAATGTGAACCACCTACTTCTAAAGACACACGCACATACTCCTGGAGATGCACTAAACTCTATTTCCAGAGAAAGGATGAGTGAGTATTGGCATGTGACTGTTATTACAATTATTTGTCTAAATTGCCAGTGTGTAAGTTGTCAACGTCTGCCATATTTCAGCTTCCAAAACTGGGCACACAAAAATGACCATGCAAGGGTGTTTGCCCAAATAGCAGTGTGTTAGGTCTTGCCAGCTTGGCTAGCCTTATTTTACATTAGACTACAGGATATCAAACACAAATGCACTTTACTAGTACACAGGAGATAATGCAAAATATTTTAAAGTTGTTTCTATAATGCTTATGAAACAATTTATCTAAAGAAATATCATACTTAATATTGCATTTCATAGAATAACAACTACTTTTACAGTACAACTCTCAAAGACATGTATTTTCCTGTAAATTCTGACTAATGCTACATGCAAATTAATAAACATAGAAAATAAAAATACTAAAGAGATCCTTAAATTTACAAAGCATTTATGTCACAGACTTTCTGTTCCTTCCATGACAAAACAACATTTATGTATCAGCTTAGTAGCTGCTTTCAGACTTTATTCACAATCTCCTAGCGAGTCTCAAAAATCTATAAACTGTCAAGTGCTGGACTTTGCATTTGAATGCCTGATTTGAGTGAACTCTACAGAAAATCAAAATATACTAAAAACATCCTTATTTACTCCTTATCTACTGTGTTTGAAAGACTCACATTTTTTCAACAGAGACTGGAAGAAATTATGCACAATAAATTGGTTCCACACCTGCTTGTTTCAGCTAACACAGGAAGACCCACTGTTTTCTGTTTTGCTAAAACCACCCAACTTTGATCAAACTATTTCTTTCTTCAATATGCCATCACCAATATGAAGATGCACAAATGAATGTGCTTCCTTTGCTTCTAGAGAACCACAAAATATCTACTCAAAATGAGAACTGCAGAAGACTCTGATGTACAACAGAATGATCCAATTTTTCAATTTTTATACATTTAAATTTATTTAGAAAACAATTCAGGCCATTTTGGTGAAGGAAGGGATGTTATATATTCCATATGTGAAATATGACACGCCTCCTTTCACAGTCACTTTTAATTTAGTTAGATACAATGCAATCTCATACAAAAATATTTAAGTGTCTTGCACCTGCATGATGTCATGCATTGTGTAGCTCCTGTACAGAGAAAAAAAAAATAAAGACTTGGGAAAGTAATTTCCCAAGGAAAGGCAAAAAACTCATCAACAATCATTTTAATCAAGGTTCTAAAAAGGGTTTTATACTTTGATGGCATAAAATCTTAGTTTTTATACCTCTCTCCCTTCACAAAACTCAACCTCTGCAACCAGCTGTATTGAGATCTAGAGATCCATGACCAAGCTGCTGACACGGCAGAACTGAGCTGATGTTGAATATAGTTAATGTAACAGCCAAAATACATTTTTTTTAGAAAAAAAAAATCATTTTAATTTCTTGGTTTTATTAACTGAATTCATTGTTTTCTCTAATGCTTTAATAGCCCACAGAATTTCAGGGGAAGGTTCAGTATCTTTAGAGGCAAAGATACTGTGTCTTTTACCAATTCTTTGATCTCAGTATGCTAGGAAACCATGGGGCAGCTCACAGCTAGTTTCTGAGCTGTGATGCTGCCCTCAGTAATGTGTGTGTCCCTTCTAACACCTGAGGGGTTAGAATCATAAAAAGTAGTCTGATACTACCATGCTAAAAAAGTGGATATTATTCTACCTGTGTAGAATCAGATGGAGCTGCAGAAGTTAAAAGACACAGCATTGTTTGCCCAGTTGTATCATTTGGCAAGGTCATGAGGAAACTACAATCAATGCAACATGTTTCAGAAACAGTGAAAATGCATTTATCAAAGACAGACTAACTTGATTACTAAATCAGACTGAAGTCTTCAACATGCGACTTATTTTAAGGATGTAATTACTTCTTTGTAACATTAAGGACAGGCTTGAACTCTGTTGAATCAAAGCATTAAACAAGCTGTTTCAAAAGGCAGCAGAGGCAAACCGAAGACTTGCTCTGAACAGCAGGTCTGTAGAGTCTTTGGAAGTCATGATGGTTCACCTGCTTCTAATCCTTTGAGCTATTAGATCATAAATATTCCTATTTACTTCTACTTCCTTTCACCTTTCTTAATTCCAGGATTTCACCAGGAAAACAGAAATACACTTAAAAGCCATATACTGCATTAAAAGTAATTTACTTCTTTGGAATGTTCCACCATGAGTGCAAGCCTTTATGATACTGTAATTAAATCTAGGTGACATTTATCAGAGTAGTATCAGAGAGGAAATATTACTTGCAGAAATAGAACTAAAGAACTTAAGCAGAACAATCAGAAAGATCTTCTTTTGTTAAGATATTTTAAGGTACAACTTAATCTGGAAAACTGTGATGATAAAAAAAAAGATAATGCTTTACTCAGTATAGCAGTTCCTTTTGGTTACTCAGCATAATTTCACCTTATTTCAATTATGCAAATAAGCATAATTTTAAAAATTAGCATTCCAGAGCCAACATATTCACAGGAAGAAAACTATTTTCTAACATTAACTACAGGGCAGTTATAGAGCCATATTTCCCCTCAGTTATTCCACTGCAATCCTACTGAAGACAATAAGGGTATGCAGACAGGGGAAAAAAAGAAAAAGAACCATGATTATGGAGTTTTCATTATGCATAAATCATACACTGATTACACAAAAAAAAAAAAAAAAAAAAAGAAAGAAAGAAAAATAACTTCACTACCATATGCCAGATATATTCTGAAGGCTAGCAAGCCCATTTTCGATTCAAATTGAACTTTAATCAAAAAGGTATGGAAATAAGTGCATATTATATTGAAGTTGAAACTTTTCTAAATAATTATATATCAACAAACTTTTTCAGACAATTATTCACTGAATAATGCACAAAGGATATGAATTTCAAAAGTAGAAAAATGTCACTGTAAATATGAAATTCTGATTGAGAAATTTGCATTTTGTTTGTGCTAGAACATGTGGCCATTTCTATTTCAGAAAAGAATGCTATTACTTTCCATTTAGAGACAGCATTTCCTTTAACTTTAGTATATGGAAGAACAATGCAAATATTAACAAGATGCGCCTTCCAAATAAATGCCCCAACTTCGCCTTGATCTCACTGAAAACTTGAGAAATTTGGCAGTTTGCCTAAAGACTCCAGCACATTCAGGAGATCAAGCCTTAAGTATCATGAGACTCTTGGGCTCATGACAGGGAATGATGTTCATCTGGGAATGAAACAGTTCTCCAATTCTACAAATGCTTTGACACTTCAGAGTATTTCCACATTTTGCACTGGGATAAAACAAGGACAATGTGAAGTTTTAGTTCGCAGGAAATGACATAGAGAAAGACACATCCCAGACACTACACTGAAGATTAAGTCATTTGCTTTTTGGCCAAATCAAGCCAAATGGGGGTCTGAGGCCAAGGCACCATATTTTGTTAATATCATGCTGTTTCCTCGCTCCCTCATATTTCTTTATTTCTGTCTCATTCTGACCAGAAATTAATCCTGAACTGAAAAACAAACAAAAAATGTCCCCACTCTAACATAGATGAAAATCATCTCATCTCTCCCTGAAACAGGAACACTTTTGTATTATAAGATCTGACAATTTGCAGCCTTATTTCTGGCCATAGACTGATTTGATGTTGATGTTGATGAGGGAATAAAAACTGTAGTTGACCACAGTTTGTGAAAATCTCTAAAACTCAACCTTAATTGTTCTTTCAAAAATATATATGGTCCTCAGTTTGGAAAGAAAAGAAGAAGAATGCACTGTACTAATGAAAGGAAGAAACTTGAAAATTGCAAAATAGCCACTATGCTGATAAGAAATAAAGTAAAATCCCACACATTCATATATATAAAATTATTTACATTCAGCAAACACAAAAACTAGTCAAGTTCAGTTTCACATCCTGCATAAAATCACAGCAAGGATGAACATTTGATTATACATTTTTAAAACCTGACTTTGAAGAGATAAGGTGTAAGCATTTTCAATGGAAGGTGCTTATTTCCTGTAATTGAAAAGAAAAAAAATTTAACTATCTAATTTACTTCTTCTACTTTTTTATCTCTTACTTCTTTTACTTCTATTCCATATACTAACAGGCCATATCGTAAGTAAAGGGTAATGTTTCTCATACTAACCTTAAGAAAAAGAAAATCTAGAGTTGACAGGAATAATGTTTTAGCACTGATATTAAAAAAAAAAAACAACAACTGTATAATACAATAAACACAAAATATAAAAACTATGTTAATTAAATTACCTGGCTTGTGGCAAACCATAGCTGGTTCCTACTCCAACACGTGGTAAGCTGTACACAACTTTTTTCACTGTTGCTTGGTCAGGAAAATTAAACATAACAGAAGCTAAATGAAGAAAGGAAAATATGTACCAGTAAAACATTTGCAGCAGTCTGTTTCTTAATCTGCATGTACTTTTAAAATGCTCAGGTTTTTATTTGGGTAGAGAAGTCAGTTCCACTTTTATCCTCCTGGGGATCCAAGGTACAACAGAAATTCCTGACATTCTTCACACCTATGTATAATTAGCTGGTTAACATTTTAGCATTGTCTCCCATTTTGCAGAAGACCTGAGTGTTGTTTACTTCAGAGGAACAACACTTTACTATTAACCCATAAAATCTCTTATCAGGCTGAGAAGCTGTTCATTAGTTGGCATGGAATTTGCTCTTCTAACTAGTGCCTTAAAACAGCCAGGAATAAGGAATTGTTCAATTCCCTCTCCAACTGAAATCAAAATTTACATCAGAGATCCTGACGGCAAAAGACCACTACACACCTCACCAGCCAGTGAACTGTGATTCAGAGTAGCAGATACAGAAAATCGAGTAGATCCATTTATTGCTCTGGTACTTTTTAACTTTAATTCTTTTTATAATTAGGAAAAGAAATATCCTTTTATATGTTCCACTAAAATATTTACAGACAATTGAGGAGAAGGGTGAGACAACTGAAAAAGCAAATATCCTGTCCAACATCTGAAGAATTTACCAATTGCAATGATCTGGTTCTGCAAATAAATCTCACTGCTGGACAGGAAGCAGTGAGATTGATTTAGATGATTGATTTTAATAAAATTTGCACTGAACACATATGAGAGGAAGCATTATAGAACGGACATAAGCACTTTATCAAAGGAAGCACAGAATTTTCCTTTTAAGATAAATAAAGCACAAAATAACCACTAGCACAATTTTATGCAACAAGTATAAATTTTGACCTACTTCTGTTTGCCATAAACACTTCCAAAGCTGTGTTCTGGAGAAGATAACGTCTTGAAAAAACAGCTCGGATCTCGCTGAACATCCATTTTCCATGAAGGCCTTCAGTATAGGCAAGGACCTTTAAAGAAAGTCAAGGTGAGAGTTATTAGCAGGAATTTTTTGATAAAATATTATATAAGAACAATGGAAATTTTACCCATCAATCAAGTTCATCGTGTCCCTTAAAACCAGTGACTTAAAAAAACTCAAATGTTTTTAAGAAATGCAAAAAAAGGAGTTCCTGCTGTTAGAAGAATATCAGCAATTACTGTAACCTGATACTCCTAAGATCTAATTCTCATATGTTGCATCAAATTAATTTCCTCAAAAACACCAAAACCTCAAACCCTACAAACAAGTACAGGGAAACAGACACACTTGAAATTATGCTTATCTTCTTCCAACAGCTGTCAGTTATCTTTCAGATACCAGATTTACTTCTGAGGCTGCCTTGTGCAAAGAACAACCAAAATAATACAACTTGCTATTCACATCCATTCCAGGGTCATAAATTACAAGTCCTCTCATTCTATGAGTAAGTAGGAAAATTAGCAAAACCAGAATGTCACCATAATAATTTTTCTGAAGTTAGATACAAATATTCCAAACCATGGACAAAATTTAACAGTTTCAATTTTGCATTTTAAACTTAATGTGAAAATATTTTAAAATAAAATAGTTTAAAATTAGCACTGCTTTTCTTGTTTTAAATTTTCTCAACTAAGTGCATTAACATAAGACTAGATATTAATATCAAATAATATTTTTTCACTTTTCTTTCAGTGTTTTGGATGTTCAAAAAAAGACACAATTTAATTGTATGTCATTTTTATTAACTTTTATCATGCACTGTAGAACAATTCTTTTCCAATCATTTTCATCAGCTGGCAGGCTGCCTTCAGCCCTGCACCTCTGCTCAGGTGGGCTCTGCCATGGCACTCCTAGGAGGAATCATTTGTTTGGGATGGGGATCCTCACCACACCCATCTGCATTTCCCAGCCTCTGTAGACTGTGCCTTTACCTGGGCTGCAGCCACTGAGAGAATTGCAGTCTCAGTGAAACAAAGAAATATCGTGAACACCTTCCCTAAAGGAACGTTTCAGACTGAAGAGACTGAATTTCTCTGCTCTCCATCAGCTACACAAAAGCTGTCATACACCAGCTCTCAGAGCTTAACTCACTCCTCTGAGGTCTTCCCCTAATCATGACCTCCCCCAGCTTCTGAACAGGAAAATGTTAGGGACACCATATGCTGCTGCTGTCAGTGATCCTTCATGCTTGAGGAAATGGGAATTGTATTTCTTCAATCTTTTCACAGACATGGCTTCAAGTTATTAACACGTCTCCATATATGAAAAAGCTAATTTCATTAGCTTTTCCAAAATTCACAAATTTCAGTTTGTGGACTTGGTGTACAGCCTTTTCTCATAACCATGATGAGTCTTTTTCAGAAAGGATGTTAATAACAGAAACAACAAAAAAGTGCTTCAGCACATGGAAAGGCATTCAGAGTTAGTTCTGTCCTCAATAGAGACCAGTTAGAAGAACACAGCGTTCCCCCAGTACTGTTTACATGAGGGTAAATTACAGACAGAACCCTTAGACCAACATTCCACCTGATGACACTGTTCCATTCACCTCAGCTTTCCACACCACTTAAACACAGCTTGGAAGAAGGGAAGGAGCTTGATTCTTTGGAGGTCACCCAGACTTGTGCAAAAGACTATGGACTCCCTCTATTCAGTCACAGGTCAGCTGTGGAATGCTACCTCATACACTAAATTGTTGCAATGGTTAAAAATCTACACCTTATTTTTCCTTTGAACTCTGATAGATCTTGTGACACTTTTGTCTGTGAGCTTTCTAGTATCAGGTAACTTTTCCTTGTGTTGAAAATTACAGACTGGATCCACTTACTGCTTAGCCTTCTCTTTGATAAGCTAAATAAACAAAGTTTTCCTTGATTTTCTGTCATTGAGATCAGATGCTAGGATACCACTGGTATGATGTATGTGAAATTCAGGTGGACAAGAACAATGACTCTGAAGATTGAAGCACACTCCTTCTTTGAATATATTGTGCTGCTATCTGATACATAATTTTTGAAAATACGCGAGTTTTTAAGTTAAAGAGAAGAAAGTCTGACAAAACCACTCTCATTCACAAAGCTAAAATATGAGAACAGTCTCTCAGAGGGAGGAGTTTGACATATATGTAGATGTAACCAGATCTACAGCCGCCAGCAAATTTGTCAAAAAATTAGCTCCTTGACAAAGCATCATACATCAGGAAACCACTTTTTGTATCAAAAATGTTTCTAGTTGTTTTTTTTTTTTTTTTTGTAAAGAGAAATGTTTCTATTAACTATATTCAATATATTAACATATTAGAGGATTCACATTAATACGTTTATGATGTGTTGATATATACCATAGCATAGTTATTATAATTCAACACTAAAATCACACTGTATACCAATCATACACTGCTTGCTTTTACTTCCTCCTCTTTTTTAATTAAGTATAAAGCGATTGCAACTACACAGAGGTACATTCAACCCACTGTTAAATGAATGACACATGATAGCACTCCAGTAAAACAGTAGAATGGAATAGGAAATCAGAGGAAATAAAGGAGTCTATAATTCAATTAATGCCCTCAATTACACTCTTCTTAACTGTCTATTAGTCCTACAAATATCAGATTATCTTGCCATTATCAAATTATCTGAATTATTTCAGTATTTCTGTTGTAACGTTTTCCTGTCCAAGATATACTACCCATTTTTGCCATCCTCCGTAACATTCATCTTACACCATTTTCTTGTGATGCATTAAACCTCCCATTATTAGATACCTTCAATTTACAGCAGATATTACTGACATTGTAGCAGGATTCTTTCTTATTGCTGCTATAACAGCCAATTCAAAGTAATTTTATTTTTCTGAATTTGAACCCTTTAAAAGGCTTATATACCTTTTTTTTCTTCCAGAATCATTTTTAGCTTTTCATTTTCTCATAGGACATGAATGAGGTCCTATCTATTTTACATATCTTACATACTTTCTGTTTTGTATCGTTCATTATTCATAAAAGCATTGTTCATAAAACCATTTCGCTATGCTAATACACAGAAATTATGTTACCAAGTTATCTGAAAGTAAAATTTCCATGAGTTCCAACACTTGGTTGTTTATACTTAAAGTCAGTACTCCTTATTTTGATAGTTTTATGAGTTCTCCTCCTAAAAACATTTGTGAAGGCTTCCTGCCTAGGCATGTTTTAATAGTTCAAAAATCATGAGTAAGCCCAGAATTCTAGATACATCTTAGATAAGCCATTTTTATTAAAATAAAAACAACCAGCCAATGTCCACATTTGAACTAATTCAAGTTGCAGCTGTTTGGTTTAAAACTAATTTCTCCTTGTAAAACCTTTTCACTTAGGAATTTGTGTATGTTTTAAAGATACCATATTGCTAGAATTGATTGCAGCAAGATGACGCTCTCACCTAACAAGGGAATGAGAGGTCTCTTAAACTCAAGATTCTCTTCTATGGAAATACATCTGTTGGTGACATTTATTTAGATTGGGTTAGTAAAGCAGCATGAGATGCAGATGGAAAGTTCTAGAGAAGAGAAACAGAACCATTACCGAAGTGCTTTCCTATTTGGATCAGATATGAAGGCTCCATTATTTTAATTTTATTTCTGATGTAATCAAGGTCTTTGTTTCTCTTTCGATTAAGAGTCAATGCATTTTTAATCATAAACACTATTCAGTAGATATTTAATTATTGATAATGAATTGTTAATTAACAGCTGGAATTCTGCACTAACCAGAAGTCCTGAAATACTAGTGTCCATTTTGCTTGAATCCCTCGTAGGTTATCTGCACAGAAGGAACACTTAAGTACTGAGGCTCATTTTTGCAGCTTTCTATTGTTTTTTGGTATGTCATAGCACCAGACACAGCATGCAAAAGGATATACTGGCCCTTTTCTTTTGATTATCTTCTCTGGAAATGAAGTAATCACAAAATCAGGTGCTATAAAGTAATCAAGGAAAACAGCCTGTACACTCCTATTTATTTCTCAGTCACTAACCTTTTAGTAAGAAGGATCACTTTTGCTGTCTGTTGCAAAGAATTTTTACATATTTCCTTCTTTTAAAATAGCTCTTTGTGTTAGTTCATTAATGACTATGTATGTGAATTGAATCCACTGTTTTCAGTGGAAGTTCATCATTTGTCTTTTGAAACCACATTTCTAATTCAGGATATTTTAATTCTAACCTGATATCTCAATGAAAGTGTTGATTGATACTTGTAACATTTTCCAAGCTTTGTTTATATCTAGTGCAAAATGCATGTATCATTAACATGTAATATATTTGTCTTTTTGTGGGCTTGTTTGATGAGCAGTGAAAAAAACATGAAAAAAACTTCTCTTAATATCTAATCTTAATTTCCCTTGTGTCACTTTAGGGATATTTCCTCTGGTCCTCTCACTGCAGGCATGGCAGAAAAGACTGACCCACACCTCACTGCGCCCTCCTTTCAGAGAGCTGTAGAGAGTGGTGAGGTGTCCCCTGACCCTCCTTTTCTCCAGGCTAAACACCCCCAGCTCCCTCAGCTGTTTCCCACAAGAAATAGTCCTTTCACAAGCCCTGGGGCCCTTCGCTGAGCACGCTCCATGGTGGAGAAAACACAGAGAACTTCCCGCAAAAACGAATTACAGTGTTTCACTTCATCAGAGTGCCATCTATAGCCAGCCACAGAAGTGTGGCTATGCACCTGGCCCATGTACAAAACAGGCATTTAGAAAATAGCTTGGCACCACTGTATGCTTTTAGAGGTTAGAAATGCATGAAATTGATTACTGAAAATCATTCTGTCCTGTCAGAGATTTGGATTTCCTTTTTTCAAATGTTGTCTAGCATTGCATTTCGCAGCAAGGAAAATGTGAAATTCTGAATGCAGGTCCTCATGGGTTAAGACAAATGGCTCCTACGAACACACAGCAAACTTTCTTCTCCAGAACAATTTAACAAGACAGAGTTAACCATAGGTATATGGCAGACTGCATGATTGCTTCATGTACTCTAAATACAGACTGAGATGACAGATATTGATGGCATGGAATCCCACTCCAAGGGTTTATGAAATACCACATTGAGTAAGCATTTTATAATTTCAAAATGTTTGATGAATTACTGAATATGATCAGCTTTTAGATTTAGCAGGAAAAATAAGTGTACACTACAACAAGGGATATATCGTGTCAAGATAGATAAGTGTAAAAAGTTATATTTATTAAGAAAATTCAAAATCAGGTAAGTTCAAATAATGAAATGCCTTGTATTTTGCTTTTCTAAAATGGGAATCAGAGAATGCAAATAGAAAGGACAATTCAAATGAATTTAATATCCCAGTGTTTCATTGACTTCTTACTACTTTTTTATATGTTTAGATAACTTTTGGAACAACTTTTTGGCCTCAATTCCCATAATCATATTAAATACTTCGAAAATCTCACCAAAATACTGTTATCATTTTTTCTTTGCACATTTTGGTCTAGTAAAATGTTCTCACTTTCTCTCTACATTAAGTTCTCTTTTCCCCTTCTTTATAGCATGCTTCTGTGTAAAATGTTTCTTTATTTGTAAGCCCTAAAAGCTTTCCTCCAAGTAGCTCTTGTAATGTTATGCAGTACAGGATGAGCTGAGTATTATATGCCATTATAATTTCCCAACTCAGATCAGTTTTAAAATCTTTTCTAGGACCTTTTTTTAAAATAAATATTGGCACTCCTGTTTCATTTTTCTCCTCCTCTTCAGGGATCTAAAAAATGCACATATTATTTTTGTGGTTTTGGACTTTATTTCCTTGCCAAATATTCTCAGCCTATACTTCTACTTCCAATGTTTTTTTAAGCTTTCAAGAGGCCCCTTGTCTTGAAACATGAGGTTCTGTTCATCCAAACCTTTTCTAAATTTGATTTCTCTGGTCAGCATACCCACTTTGCTATCCATTAAAACAATGCCCACTCAGCTTAAAGCAACAGATACTCTTATTCCCACATTCATTTGCAATCATCTGAAAAATTATTTGAAGTTGGTCCACTTGAAGGCCATTTTCCTCTTTTCATAAGCAAAATGGTTTTGCACATTATGATTTTGTGTTTTAGGCAAGGAATGGAAAGGATATTGGGATTTTTTTAAGGAGTAGTTCCAGCAAAGTAATTAGAGCAAAAAACCAAACCCTAGTCCAATATTTATGTATTCTAAATGGATCATTTCTAATACTGCATTTGTGCAACACCAGTGCATAGTTTTAAATATAAATGCAAAAAAAATCTAAATAATAATTATTTTATCATTAATTTTGATCTCTGTGCCTTTGCAGTTTTCTTTCTTTGCAAAATAAAAACAGATTGTCAATTTAGGCAACTCCTGAAATGCCAGCTATAGACTGACATTCTTGAGAAGAACAGCATCAGGAACAGGTAGAAGATTATCACCTTAGAAAAGGTAGACAGAGGCCTTTTTTAGGCTCTACTTTCAAACATATTCAGCAATTATTGTTTTAAGCAGAGGCTTCACTGATTTAAGAACTTTAAAACCACGAATAAAGCCGATGGCGCTAGCTGGGGCCATCACCATCATGTGGAGAAGTAGAAGGCAAATATATTCTTGTGCCACATAAAGCCAAACAGAGCACAGCCCAACTCCAAACACAGAGGTTGAAGAAACAAATAATGGGGCAAAATCTCACGAGTAGTTCTGGTAGCCACAGGATTGAGGCAGATTGTGTCACTTACCTCACAAGGCTTAAAATGATTTTTTGTTGACTTTGGCAACAATGGGATGTCAGACTCAAATCTAGTGAGAAACGTTAACAGAACTATGTTTCTATTCTCACTCTACATTTCGTGCTCAAAGATAATCCAGACTGGGGAGTGGTGATCTCAGACTCAAATTGCTCTGAGCAATTCAGCCCCAGCAGTGAAATGCAATCAAATTAATTCAATTAGAACCACACAAATTACAGTTTAGTGGTCATGCCAAAAAAGACATAAGATTGCTATGATCTGAGCAGAACCAGACTTTTTTTTAAGGAATAAAAACAGAGAGCTTCTTTTTCTCTTAAATGGTCCATTCTCCTCAACAAAACTAAGGCAATTGAAAGAAAGGACTTTAAATACCTAAAAATTCATGCAGAACACAGTGTTACGAAATGCTTGTAAGTTGAAACCAAAGCAGGATATTTATTCAATAAATAGTTCTTACACAAAAAATGCAGCATTATTAAACTTGTATTATTGGTGTATTTCACAGAATTTGTGAGGGCTTTAGCTGAGAAAAGATGCAGCAGAAGCAAAAAAACCATAGAAATAGCTTGAGGAATAAAGAATGTGTGGTATCCCTAAACACGTGATGTATTCTTTCCCAAGAATAAAGCCATCATAAAATTCTCTGCCTGTATTGATTCATTGTTTATTTTCCCCAGAACTTGCATATATTTATTCAAAAGTGTAATGCAATAAAAAATGCATAAATACTCAAATGTACCATATCACAAATTCTTAACATTATAATAACTGAAGGCCTTACGACTGGTCTTAGGAAACATGTAAATGTTGAGTTTTGTTAAACATTACCCATTTCCTACCAAATGAAGCTGGAAAGACAGTTGCATGTCCCTCTTTTTATAGACATGAACCTAATGTCATACAGGAGATATGTGGAAGCAGCTTGTATTTTAACAGTTTCACATCTAATTTATTCAGTGTAGAATGCACATGATTTAAGATCTATACAAGTCAATAGAATAAAATTTTATTCTACTACCAGGCTTAATTTTTTTATGTTCCTATTATCTCCTCCTATATGAAATTGATCAAAAGTTAGTAATATTTTGTTTTCATCTTCATATAAAAAAGCTTTTTCATTAGTCCCAATATTTAGGAATATAATCAGAGCACATTCTACTCCTGAAATTTTAGCAATAGATTTAAAATTAATTTTTATATGCAAAAAATTATAGTTTTTTCAGTGATATATATTGTACATCTACAACATCCTGACAATCCCCAAAATTTCTGCAATACAGTTTGTAAAAGTCAAGCAAAATCCTCAAGAATTTCAAAGTTCTACAGCTCAAAGAATCACAGAATCAATGAGGTTGGAAGGGACCATAGTGGGTCTGGTCCAGCCTGGGACCAGATGCACATGGCACAGGATTGTATCTGGACACAGCTGCACCATGAAGGGTTGGGTATGGAGTACCAGTGACTCCTGGAAATCAGTTTGCTTGGAGTCTGAATTTAGAGCAGATTCAGGGCTACTTTATCTTATGTCAACTTCTAAGGCCCCCAAAGTACAATTATGCAGCCTGTGAATAATGGTGAACATACATCAAAGTATCTTCCTCTTCATAATATATCGCAATACCAACTGATCCTTTATTTGTCCAACTAAAAAGTGCTTAAGATGAGTTTGTTTTGCACTTCTGGAAAAGACAAGAAATTATAGCACTGGGAAAAACCTAATGCACAGCTCCAATAGCAACCAAAATTCTGCTGTACTTTTCATTATTATCTACAGAATGTTAACTAATATTACTAAGTCTATGCAAGGAAAGAATAGCAAAGTTTCTTCTGAGAATTTTACCTTGGAGTGTTTGCAAACTGCCTAGAGTTACTCAATACTAATTTTATTAGTTTACACTTTATACAGAAAAAGTATTTATCTTGCTTTAGAGAACATATTTTTATCAAATACCGTACCAGTAAGCACTGGTAAATAACTCCACAGAATATATAAAACCTACAAATATTGACATGTACCAAATGTAAGCTGTGTATATAAACTCCATAAATTATTTTTATATTTATTTCAATAATTTGAGCCAGATTTACACT
The DNA here is from genome assembly GCF_028769735.1 of Zonotrichia leucophrys gambelii. NCBI lineage: Eukaryota > Metazoa > Chordata > Aves > Passeriformes > Passerellidae > Zonotrichia > Zonotrichia leucophrys. The sequence continues at coordinate 67,108,845 of NC_088169.1, forward strand.
TTTATTTTGTATGTGCATTTTGTATATTCTATGTCTCTTTTCCCATAGCTAACCATCAACTTTTTTAATTTAAACTATTTAAATGTCAAATTTGTAGATGATTAAAATATTTGGTGGGGTCTAATTCTACACAAAAAAAATCTTCGTGAAAACTAGGAAAATAATAAAAATAACTACTCAGCTGGCTACTAAAAATGGATTCTGGGGAACACATTTAGCCTTCCAATGTCTGCACAAAGCAGATTTGATATACAGTTCCCTCCTCTTTGGATTTCTAGCCAAGTGGAATGCAAACCTGCATGTCATAAATTTGGGCATACTCACAGGCTTTCCTGTGGTGAGCTCCAGGTTCCCAGTATGAAATTACTGCAACACCTGTCAGCATGTAGAGGTACTTTGTATGAATGTGCCTCAGTTTTTATCCACTACAAGCTGCTCCAACACAGAAGGTATTTAAATTTTATGGACTTCTGGGTACCATGCGACAATGAAAAAGTGAGCCAATCTCAGTCAAAAAGGGTTCTCTCATATAGCCTCAATTAATTGCTTCTTAACTTTCATTTAATTAAAAATAATAAAATGAGATTCAGCTCAAGTTTCAGAAAGAGATTAGATATTTACATTTTTTAACTGGTTACAACTCCCAGCTATTCAAATTTTCCTTTTAAACTAGATTCTTACCTTTTTTTCTTTCCTGTGGGCAACAGGCTAATAAGTTTACAAGAAAATAAACACTATCAACTTGTATAGACAGAATACTGCCTGTATTGTGATTGGTTCTATTTCTACTGCCATTAAATCTGGATTTAATGCATATCACATTTCTTTTAAAGAATACAAGCGCCCTATGTAACAATCTATCTTTAATAGACTCAATTTCCCAAGATGCACCCTTTCCTTGTAACTGAGTATGCCAAATGCCACTGCTTGAAGCAGAAGCTGAGAGTACTGAGATTGTCCAGGAAGTGATCTCAGCATCTCACCAATTTGCTTCATTTTCACTGAAAGCCAAGGAAATCAAATATAAAGAGAAATAAAAAAAAAAAAAAATAGAGTCCAGGGAAGGGTGAATTCAAAGCCAGGAAAATTAGTCATGTAAAAAAGTGTCTTAGCTCTCGAACATGAAATGTTGTCTCATGTAAATTAATATATTGGAAAATACACAGTGATCCTCAGTTTTACCATATTATTATGAATTTCCTTCTTTTTGGAGTTTTTTAATTTGTATATACATTTGTAAGAGAAAAATAATATGGAACAGAAAGATTGTAACAGTTCAATTAAATAAAGCAAACATTTTAATTTAACAGTTCAGAAGTTTACAGTCACCTTCTAATCCCCTCACTGTGCAAAAACAAAGTCTGAACAATTATAGTTATTCTAACTGTTATGTGACTATTTTTGCCTGTTATGGGTGAAACAAACCATACAACCACCACAAAAAAACTCAGACAATGGACACAAAGCCAGCTACAGAAGGACCCTCATTTTCTCAGTCAGAGAATCTACAATTAAATATTTTCTTTTCTTTGTTTACATTAAAGGGAATTAATGATGAAAACAAGCTAGAATAAGTCCCCACTCAACTTTGTAGTATAATAACGAGTTACTCTTAGAGAGGACTCTTAGAGAGCAGTCTTAGAGAGAAAATCCAACACATGCCATTTGACTGTTGCAAAATAATCCCCACTCTTCTTTGACTTCTTTCTATGAACTGTAATACAAGGTCCAATAGACAGCCTCAGATGCATCTCAGGTCCAGTACATGCTTTTCAAACTTAATCAAGGGAATATAGAAATGTATATAAAAAGATGAAAGTGTCTTTGCCTTTATATGTACTGAAGGAGGAAAAAAAAAAACCTAGGGGGAAAAAAGTGAGATCTTTCATAGGGGAAGGTTAAGTCTGATGCTAATGCTTATTTAAAATGGTGACAGTCTGAAGTAGTGAAGCCTTGCCGGGCTGCTTTAATTTCTCCCTGGAATAGCTCTCTCCCAACCTTCGGCAGCACATCAAAGTCTCTGGAGCTCAATTAAAATTGGATTATATTGAAATGCTCTATCTATGGAACTGTGTGTTCACTAACACTTTTCTTTCAGTAATACTCCAGATGACAGTTGCCCATCCCAATTTAAACAGTTGTCATAGAGACCATGAACTAAAGCAGCAGTAACTAACAATACAAAGGAAAGGTAAGTGGTAGGATTTCTGTGAATGAAGGGCTTGGTTTGCAACCGCAGTGCTCACACTGCAAGCAGCTAAATGCAAAAAAACAGAAAGGCTGTAATGCTCTCCTCATTCCTAAGGAGAAGGGCAAAGTAAGCAAAATAGTAAATATTTTCTTTTTTTCCCCCAGGAGCTAGTAGTGTTTTACATTCAGCATGTTGTAGCTACACAAAATATCCAGAATTAAATGACACGCCAAAGAAAAACAGCAGATAACCCTGGAGTCAATCTACAGCCACTAATTCATAAATTTAAGACATCAAATTGCATTTTATAACTACAGTAGAAAAAAACCCCAAGGTATTATCTTTTTATATTCAAAAATTTTATAGAAGATTCTTAAATTATACATGATGTACACATCCTTTGTCTTTATGATAAAAATCTAAAGTGAAAATCGGATAAAAATCTGGAGGAAATTCATAGTCTGAACCCATCCGGTTAACACTGTGACATCCAATATGTGTAATGCTTTCAGATCCTTACTGGTTTTAACTGTTTCATAATCTAACCATGTAGATTTTTGATGTACTGCACCAAAGCCTGACAATACCATTGGAAAACACTAGCAGCTTCCAAAACTCCCAAAATAACATAAACAGCTTATGTTTCTGGCAGCACCAGACAGCAATGTATTTAACAGCATAGATTGCTGGTAATGATACTATTTTCTCATGTAGATGGCATGTTTCTGGCACTATAAACCCCTTAACCTTTCTTGTAATTGGCTTATTGAGAGTCCCAAGGTTGTTTTTTGTGCCATTGGGCTGATCACCATGGAAATGAACACTTATTGCTGTTTCACTGTAGTGCTCTATTTTTCTTCCAAGCCCTCCACAAGCATTCTCCTGCTCTCCCGGGAAGGCAGCGTTAGGATTTTGAAGCAGCAACAAGGCAGAGTGCAAAGAGCGCAGGCCAAAGGGGAAGAAAACAAAAATGTGTCAGAAAATCTAAAAACCGCACAGATCAGAATTTGTCAAAACAAGGCCTTGGTTTAAACCAACAAGAAGGGCCCCCACAGCTTGGGCCTTGACAAAGCATGGCCTTTATATTTTTTTTCCCCACTTTATTTTTTTCTTTTTTTTTTTTTTTTTTTTTTTTATTTTTAGCCCAGCTGTAGAAAACACCATCTAATGAACCTGTCTGGGGCTGCTGTCCCCATCCTGTCAGGCATGTCAGGAGATGACAAGCACTGGGGACAGGCCGCCGCCAGTCACAGACAGGCCTGCCAGCTGGAGAGTTCAGCCCCAATCTAATCACGCCACCAGAAAATAACTTTCACGCTTGCAGCCTGACAGGATGGGCTCAAGGAAAAAGAAAAAGGGGGGAAAAAATTAAAAGAAAGAAAAAACAAAATAGGATCGAAACAATGTTTTTTGTTTTTAATTACAAACGTATTTTGGCACAGGGAAAGGGATTGAGTGCAGGGAACACTTTTTAAAGCTGCTAGCACTGCTTGCTGGTTTCCTTTAGTGGAACTGTTTCTGTCTTTTAACACAAAGATCAACACAGACATTAGCACCAGCAGTTACAAAAAGACCAAAAATGAGATGGTATTTGTGGCACCTGGATATTTTTTTGCTACATTTATTCACTCTTTTCCAACATCAATATAGACATAAATCTATCGGCAACCATTGGTGGAGCTATATTTAAGAAAATGCGTAAATTATGGTATGTGTTTTTATTATTTCAAAACAGCTGGGCTGTTTTGAAATTATATCTCTTCATAGACATCACTCCATGGTTTGTATTTTCATTTGGGCAAAAAACTGACAAAGTACAAATGGTAAGACTATTTGTACTCCTGAAATGGGAATGAATATTCATAAATAAGAATAAAAATTTAAACAAAAGTATTAGAGCCCTTGGCCTCAACACAGTTGGTTCTCTCCTATTTGCACACAGACTGTGAATAAATAAAAAAGGAAAACCCCAAACATGTATCTTCAAAAGGGCTATAATGAACAGGCAGTAATGTACTGGTAGGCATCCTATCTTTCTCATTCAAAATTTGCCAACAAAGATTTCCGCTCCAGAAATTTAATAATCAAAAACTGCTAACATAGATCTCTGTTCCAGAAATCTAATAATCAGTAAATCCATTGTAAGAAAGGCTGAAAATTATTATTTAAATAACTTGAAAAAGTACTGCCCCCAAAAGGCATTAAAAAAATTTTTAGGTCTAGACAAATAATTTACTACAAAAATAAACATCAGCTAAAATGAAAATGAAAAGTATTAACTACATGTATCCTATCTACTCCTAAATGTAAATCATAGTATATTTATCTTTTGGTCTATGTGTCTTAGTGTATGTATATCTTAGCAAACAATTTGCATTATTTGAAAGTGAACTAGAATGGAAAATGAGTGATTAATGTAGTACTTAGTAATTACTTTAGGAAGAAATTATGAATGAGCGTAGGTCCATTTAATCCCTATAAAATAATAAAAAATGAAGATTTGTTATTACATCCTGCCATTCATTCACTCTCTGCTGACATTATAGATGTCAGAAAGTCTGTTTAAAAGCTTGCTATCTCTATTCATCTTTGTTTCTGGCATGAAATACAGACTATAATAATCTTGTCAAGCCTACATTTAGACACTAATTCATGACCCTCTGCTACAATTTAGAGAAAATTCATACATAACTCTTTTAAGACAAACTATGACCCCAGACGGAAGGGTAATATCTAGATTCAGCTGCCAAATATATGCTGACTGAAGGCACAGCTACCCTGGTGTTTCTCTATGAATGAGATGGCCAAATCAGGAAGATTCATTAACTTTTTTTTTTAACCTGAGCATTAATAAGACTTTTTTTTCCAGTTTGAGGTATTAGGTATTCAACTAAGAATCACCTTACATTCCTGGGAAAAAAAAGTCATCTCTTTCACAATTTAAAGACTACAGCTAAAGCTGATACAAAGAAAAAATAAGTTGATGCCAGATGCAGATGCCACTGACAATGCCAGGGAGAAGTGGTGATTCTCAACCATCCAGAAAAGCCTAAAACACCCCATTAGGGGCTCAATCCACAAACTCATGCAAGAGGATACATAGCAGAGCTGACCATTATTCATAATCAATCTGCAGACTTGAGAGAAAAAAGTCTAACAGAAGAGGGTTGCAGCATACACACAAATAGAAATATCACCTGTGACCAGTCTAGATATAAATGCACTTCTGCAAGGAGCATAGGTATAAATGTAAATATAATTGAACCTACAATCCCCTATGCCTCTTAAAAAACCTGAAAAGTGTGACAGTAAAAGCAAGTGCTGCCAGGAAAACTGTTAGTATTTTGATACATAGTTACCTAAACAGGAAAAATCCTTCACAGAGCAGGAAATAACACGTGCAGGAATTTTTAGTTTTAGGAATTTTATTTTTATTAACTTGTAAAAGAGAATGGAAAAAAATATGCCTTTTATTACAGAAAGAATGGTAAGCCATTCTGGACATGATGACAGTAAACTAGCTGCACAGATCTGCCTGTCAAAGGCATATATTGACATGAAGGAAAATGACACTGATTGATTTCCTATCTATCTCCTATATTTGGTATATTTTCGTGTGTGACTAGTTACACCTTGATGTTATATCTTATCTTTATTCACATATACAGGGAATAAAGAAACAGTCAACTCTTGTTGATTTGGGATGGCAAAATATCATCTAATCTCTCACACCAGTTGGGCCATGAAGTGCTACATCCATATGAAATGCCAGAAATTTCTGCTAGACGGAATGAAATGATCAAAACTAATGTTCTCTGAAAATGAGCATGCCTTTGTTAAAAATTAAAGGTACTGAATAAATTTTAAACCATCCAACTGAAAAAAAGATGTTCCATTATAAAACAATGGAAACAAATAAACAAAACAAACCAGCTGATTTGAAAGAGCATTCCTACAGATTTTTCCCTCATAGACAGCATGTTTCTAAAAACTACAATGTACCATTTAATCATTAGCTTATACACTGCTGCTTTATGGTGGTATTATTTAATTTATTTCATTCATGTTGAAGCAGAGAGTTCTGGCCTCTTGACCCCAATTTTCACTTAAAGAAACAAATTTCTTTTTCGCAAACTAACTCAATTTTTCTCCTGTCAACCTTTAGCCTCACTTTAAAATATTAACCTTTTTTCTATCATTATAAGCATCCAACATTCTTTTATCCAAAGTTAATGTTAATCACCACATCTTATGATAATGTTATATTCACTTCTAGCTATCTCTGTCAAGCACACAAAAGTAATTTAAATCTATATATCCTCTTTGAATGTAGCAGTAGCAGAGCATTTTTGTACATGCCAAAACCATACAATCCACCTGAAAAAGCATTATTTCCTCTATGTATTTCAAATTTTTCCATTTTCTATTCTCAAATGTTAGCTAAAAAATGTGTTTCTCCTTTGACGGTAGAGCAGGAAGCAAAGACAAGGCTGAGGACACATTCCCAAAATGTTGAGCAATGTAACATTTCCACAATCACTTGCCTTCCTCTTCTGCCAAAAATCATTAGGAAAAATGAAGATATAGCAGAATTACAGAGAGGAAGCCTGCACTGGAAGTGGTTTTTTCCTACATTTATTTTTATGCAATTCCACCAAATTAATGGAATGAGCTGTGTCAGCATTGCTGAAAGAGCAATCCATTTTACACAAATTACTAGAAATAATTTTAAAATTTAACACTACAGAAAATACATGAGAATTTTTTATATTGTCATTCCAGAAGCAGTATCTAAGTAAGACGCATGAGATACTATAAATATTAATGCTGCTTTTTGATTTGTTTTCAAAAATGCTGAGTGCTCTTAACAGCTGTACCTTTGGAAGTTTGAAGTAGAATCTGGAAGTAATTCAGAAAGTCTAAACTTGCTTTGACACACAGGTGCCCACTATCAGGAACATGTAGAGTGACCTTACTTGGTGTTCCATGAAAGTTTCCCCTATGTATAAGGAACCGCTGAGAAGAAAAGTCTTTTTGCTTCAGGAGGACAAATAATACATGTATTTCTCCTGCTTGGTATTAACCAATTATCCTTAAGTGCCCATGGTATGATTCATTTAAAAGACTCTGAAACATAAACAAAACAAGGCCACAATAATTTGTGAAATGCCTCAGTGAATGGAATCAGTTACCTTCCCTTTGGCCATTCCAACCTTCCAATGCAATTGTAAAACATTGACATAAGTCCCCTGCATCATTACCTCATAGTATATTTACCATGGAGAATAAGGAAGTCAAGCTGTATTTTTTTAAAAAATCTAGTGAAAGCATTATTCTTGGAAGAGCTTTTTAAAAATCAATTGGTTGTTATTGGAACAGCTTTCACTGCCAGCAGGAAAACTGTGGGTATTTTTAATATTTATGAAAAACTATAAATTTTTCACAATGGACAATGTCAACTAGTTCTATAAAAACCCAAACACTTCAAATACTTTTTGCCATTTATAGTGGAATGAATCCACAAAAATGACTTTTCAAACTTATTGTTAAAAATTTAGAATATGGGAAGAGTCTGTCTGATCCTGCTGAAATGTTTATTTATGAAACTGAGCAAAATACTCCTAAAACTTTCCAATTTTGTTGATGAAGCATACAGTGAATAACACCAGGAAGTAATATTTTCCCACCTCAGTACAAACAAACTAAATAGACCCCAACTGGAGAGTAAAACAACCCAAAATATATTTTACTTGAAAACACCACTTTTTTTTAAATAAGAAAAACCTGCTTATGGGCAATTACTGTCCCAGATGTGTCGGGATCTGACAATAATGAGCTCCCTTGTCCACTAGAGGGCAAGGAGTGGGAAATTAAAATATTGAACTGAAACATTATATATCTCAACAAATACTTCAAATAAAACTCCTGGTAGTACAAGTAATAACATAATAGTAGCACAATTCAAGTTAGACGGAACTTGTATTCTTTAACTGTCTGAATTTTCTTCAATGATAAATGACCCTGTTCAATGAGGATAGTACTACATCCATGCCTCCAGAACCCACTGAGCATCCAAGAGTTTTCATGGACATTGAACTGCAAAAGGTTTGCTGATAATTGCAGAGCTGCTTGATTTTATAAGACTGCATCTTATACAAAACCCACTGAAGTTGCTCCACATCCTTCCACTGATTTCAGCAGCTCTGGATTAAATGAGACTGATTGAAGAAACATAATTAAAAAGTGGGGGGGAGCAGGACTAAACAAAATGAAAGAAGGAGAGAGAAAGTGAACAAATCCCTCTCTTCAAATGATTAAGCAATAAAAGAAATTGACTAAAGACAACCATAATATTCTGATCTTTTTCAGTATCACTGCGTTCTGTAAATACAGAGAAAGGTGTATTTCTGAAAAGGGTTGGTGCTGTCCAATGAAGGCATGACGATGTCTTGTCAAAACATCCCTCTGGCTCCCTGCACAAGGGAATTCCCTGGGCAATTAATCTTCTGTTTAGTATGAACACATCAGTTCAGATACTTGTCCAAAACTTTCTATAAAGACAGTGGGTTCCACCCTGCTTAGTTCAGCCCATGTATGAACAATTTGTGAACAAAAGAATGAGATTTCTTTTATAATGATGAGTCAAGCAAACTCATCTAAGAATCTCATTGTTAAACTGGATTCTTTCCTGGTTGCATGAAGTCCCCAGTAGCTCTAAGCCACCTGAGGCATATGCCACATGTTGACATGGTAAAATTGAGGTGTACAGGATTTTCAAAACACTGGTAGGTGAAACAATAGAGAGAAAAAAATATGCAAATTTGTTTTTGTTTGCATTTTGCCTGCAAAGCTAAATACAATTCTTCAAGGCTTTGTTTAAATACAGAATCATGAAGAATTCTGCTGTGCTCTTTTGAGCATTGCTTGTCATAGCAAATTAAAATCTCTGGAGGCCAAATGCTCTCACTCTCTACCTCCTTCTCCTTTATAACACACAGGCTCAATAAAGTTAAACAAACATTACACCAAGCAGTGATGGGACAAGAGGAATACAACTAGATTCCCACTTTATCCATGATTCTTGGTCAGTTTTCCAGGAGTTTTTTGCAAGACATTACACTGCTGAATACTGGAACAGAATAGGCCAAACTAAGTGAAAATTAGGGCATGGACCAACTCTCTCTTCCTCAGGACAAGAGAGGTGGGAGCTAGGAGCAGAATCTTTGCATCTTCCTATGGAGCTACAAATTCACTATGTGCTTTGGGAAAAGACCTCACTGATGTTAAGCTGTCTAGCCACTCCCACTGTAGTCTGATTACATTAGTTCAATACATATTTAACTTTAAATTTAAAATATAAGATAAAAGACTGAAATTGATATCTCCAGTCAGATATATTATGCAGTCTGAATTTGTATTAGCAACATAATTGAACATAAATAGGAAAATTCACAAGGATTATTTCATCACTGACATCTATTATCTATTGATATTTATTTATTCATAATAACAGTCATTTTAGACTTTTCTATATAGTAATTGTACTATACACTAAAATACACAAAAGTAAAATACACAAAAAGGAATGTGATCTAACCTATCAAGTGCAGAAATGTCTTCTGCATGTGGGATGAGCCAGTTTCCAAGTTACATTGTTCAATCAGGTTATTACAATAGTGTGCTAGGTCAATGCTTGAGATCCTGCACATTAAGGAAAAAATCTTTGTAATGAACCAGAATAGTCCTATGCTCCTGTGAGGCTCCTTACAGCATCATTTAATTTCTGGGCAGCACAACATTCACACTGCTGAAACAACCTTCTCATGTTTTTGCGCTAATATACCAAAGCATAACGCTGACCAAAACTGCTATCTACACTTTTCACACACATATTTATCAATCATAGATAAATGTACTACAGCTCAGTGCATCCCCCTCCCAACCTAGCCCATCACACAAAAGGTAGCAGAAAAAAATCTTTCTCCCACACTATCTCAGCTCCATACTCTGCCAGTGAGGAGACCTGTGTTGTTGACCTTAGCTATTCTATTTAAAATCCTGTATATGCCCTTTACTGTACGGGAATAGTTCAGTCTAAGGAACATACAACTTTATGAAATCAAAAGACTTTTTTATTTCTAGAAACAGCAATCAATCGAGGCATATTCCCCCCCCCCGCTTTTTTTTCTTTCTTATTAAACTGGAGGTTTTCCACTGTCTCTCTTACACCAAAAAGGTCCCTAACAGAGAGCAGATGAGAAATTAATGTATTTCCTTTGCTTTTGGTGTTAAAACTTTGAAATAATTTTAATCAGTTAAGAAAAATAAAACAAACAACATCTGCTTACTTCAATTCACTATTCTTAAATAAACACAGAAAAGAAAATTAAGGAAGCTCAATACTTTGCTCTTTGAAGGCTTAAACCTCAGAATCCATAATCAGAATATAAATAGCTATGTGCTCTTAATTATTCAGGTCTCTGAAATTCCTTTTTAAAATTAATTTCACCTAGAGATAATGTCATTAACAGGTGAAAATATTCTCTATCTATATAATATTATAGTGGGTTTTAAAACTGTAGTTTTATATTAAGATTTTGAAAAGCAAATGGCATGTTTTAAAAACTGTATTCTGCTGCTACAGAATCAGTTATATTCTGCTGCTAAAATCAGCTGCTACATGGAGAATATATAGAAAATAAGGATGGTAATTGAAATTATTGACCCAGTGATAGCTCTCTGAGTAAGCAAATCTTGACTTCAATAGGAATTATACTTGACTTAACACTGCAGGGTTGGACTGCCCAATTGCCAAGTGACTTCCTGTTTCTTCACCTTGTATATTAAAACCTGTAAAAACCTCGATGCCTTGACATAATTTTATGTTGTCACTAATGTCACAGGACACCCCAACTTGCCTTTGTGCTCAGAAGAAGCCCCTCTGCTGACATCTATTATGTACAGTCTGCTTCCATTTGCAACTGTGCAATGCAAACAATGTGTAGGAAACGACCTGTTCAGTTCCACACCATCGACAGATAAAACTGCTGAGCTCAGAAGCACAATTAAAAGCAGTAGCTGTGATAAAAAAAAAAAAAAAAGAACATCCCACCAGTTTACTGCTCTGATCACAGGAAGATTCCAGGAGTAATAGCCGTTGTGTGTTTATGGAAGCAGGGAGGTGACTAAAAAGTGCCCTGTCAGTTTTCAGCTCTGTCTTGCCAGCTGCATTAAAATGCAGCCCTGAGCAATTTTTTTTTTTTTTTGTCTGGAATTTCAGGAGCAGAGAGTACAAAAGAGCTGATGAGCAATGAATGCTTCACCCTTCCTCAATTAATCTTGTCTCTCTACCTTTGCTTTTGCTTTCCCTCTACATGAAGGTAATAATGACACCCTCATCCATTATCCTTTTATCCCTGTTATTCTCGTGAAATTGCTTAATAATATGTTACAGATTCGTCTTCACTCACATAATTCTTCCTGTCATTTGCAGTATATCATCCTGCAAACATACAGCCCACTTTCACTGGCCGTTCTTTGAAGATTATTGTCAGTGACATCTTCAGGATGCGTTTGGAATCTGGAGCATCATTTCCGTTGCGATGGGGAATTACACTGACTTATCTGTCATTGCCAAAAGCACAACAAGCAATTCAGTGTTAATGCAAAGGTAACACAGGTTTTTATCATGCCGCCAGAACAAGAGCTCTTGTAAATTTATGCTAATATGGCCCTTTTATAGTTTAATAACCTCCTCCCCTACTGGAAAAAGGAGCACATGCACACGCACGAGCACACACATAAGCACACTAGCACCCACACACGCTGGCAGTTCAATAATCTGTGTCACAGTGTGGTAGGTAATTGGTAGCTGATCCTCTTGTAATTATTTATTTTAAATCTTTTTATGAATGCTAATCTTATATAGTACAGTGAATCTCCAGTTTTGTTAGATACATAGAAGTTATAAGAGGCAACTGAATGGCTCCTATTTCTACCAGCGGCTTTCAACCATAAATGGTTCCCATGACACGAATTCTCTATTTCTCAACAAAATTATAACAAATCAGGTTTTTTTTATTGCCGGGTTTTTTTTTTTCCCCCTTCTTTTCTATTCTTTTCTGTAAGACCATGGCTGCTGATTCCATTTGCTTTCCTCATCAAGAAATCCACTACTACAAACGAGTCCTTCTCCCTGATCCAGGGTGGCATTCCAGAGGGACCCTGGTGATCCTGCCTGCATGCCAAATCTGACAACACATGACAAGCCGGTCGGCGTGCAGTAATTTGACTAATTATACCGGATTAGAGCATATTAATGCAAGCTGTTTTCTCCAGAGTTAATGACCTGCTGACTGGGTTCTGTAAGGCCCCACTAGGTCTGCAGACAGCTAAAAAACAAAACCCTGCTTTCTAAGCCCTCGTCATTTCGCATCAGCAAATGAGTATATCAAACTACTGAGCAGCAAAATTCAAGCGACATTTTGTGTGCTACAAACCAATGCAGCTTTCCCTAACTTTCCACCTCAAGGGTTTCTTTGATATAAAATTAAAATCTACTTTTTTTCTCATTTGTTGCCTTCCTGCAATGCAGAGTCCAGAAACTGAGGAGAATATTTTTTTCCCCCTAGATATCTCCCCAGTTTTTATCAATGAGGACATGGTAGAGAAAAATAACTTATGATCACTATAATACTGCCATGTAATTTCATTATTATTTTATCATTATATATTTTTTAAAAAATAATTCAGCATTATAAACAACTTTATGAAGTGATGCTCTCAAATGAAATGTGTTTTTCAGGAGCTTACAACCCTTGAGATAATTACTTCGACTTTGTTTTTTTTAATTTACTTTTTTTCTAGCTGAATGACTTTTTCATAAATAGATTGATTGCTGTTTTAAATTATTTAAAATGCGTTAAAATATTTTCCAAATTCAAATTAAACTATTTAAAAATAATTTTATTTTAAACTTTGTCTTGTTTTAAAAAGAGGTTGTTAAGAACACAATAATTTTGACAGTATGAGTTAATCAGGCTGAAATTGAAGCTTTTTTCCCCCCAAGTGCCATGGATAACCTTTAGCAATATGATGAGGGCTTTGCATGTATTGGTGTGTATACAATGTAGGTTCTCATACTCCAAAATACAGAAGTCAACAGTTACTCTTTTTCTTTTCTTCTTTTTCTAATGCTGTTTTATTTTATTTTTTTAACACGTGTGTGTTACTTTCTGAAATAACTAGCAATATATAATCAAATTCCTGGTACATTTTTCTCAAAATACATGCAAAAGTGGTCAACTGAATTGCAGCTCAGATGCACATATTTCCAAAATAAATGCATTGCAGATGCAAAATGTGAGAAATACGTTTATTACGGGGCAAAAAGTATAAGAGTTTCTGCTAGCACTAGACCATCTTATCATTATAATTGTACATATACATTTGTATCCTATGTCTCAGATGTCTCAGGAAGGACTAATGACCTACATCCAGTACATAAGATACTCAGGGAACCAAATCATGTGCTTAGGTACACATGCATATCTGGCGTAACCCAAATGGAATTTAAAATTAGTTTACCATAAATGAGATCAGAAACATACTCATTTAAACCACAAGGCCTTTGAGTCAAATTAAGCTTCGTACAGTCCACTATCAAATTAGTTATGCTTTGCATTTGTAAGCCAGAAGAAAATTGAGCTATTTGTGACCTGTGCTTGCAGAAAGCATTCTTTCTTTTCAGTGAATAAAAGAGGGTCTGAAAAATATTAGTTGTGCTGTAAAAGTCCTAGAGGACTAGTTCACTCAGGAAATTGGTAATGGACTATAGACCTTAACTTTAATTTACTGGCCTACATGCAATAGTTGAACCAAATCCTGGTCTTGCCTTTAATTACCTTTAGAAAGACCTCTACTTTGCCATCACCCCAAAGAGCCTGAGATTTGTCACCCTTGGACTGCTCTTCAATAATCTATGGAAAATGAGATGTCCACTGCAACCTGGAAGGCAATTATCAAATGCTCACAGCAAAAGGGCACCACAGACTGGCATTCCTGTTGGCACTCTCAGCAAGGACTGGAGAGTGAATGGGTGTGAAAGCTACAAAGCTGTCACCCTTAAGGGGGATCCCTCAGGTCATGGGTGAAGCATATCAGGAGGGCAGTGTGGGAAAAGCAGAACTGTTGCTGCTCATGCATAAATAAAGGACTTCGGTCTTCAGGGCTGTCAATCCAGCATCTTTCAATAGAACTAAATTCATTGTACACAAAAAGTGTAAATAGCACTTCTAAAAGGAATAAAGCTGGCTTCTGACACCGCTCTTGTTAACTATCTAATCAACTAACAAACTAATGAAATAACTTTTACAGTAAAACTAGGTTTAGTAGCCAGTTTTATACATTAGAAGTAAGAAGGAAAAACAAAACAAATGATGTATTTGGTGAGTCTGTTACAAGAAAAATAACTTCATATTTCAATATAGATAGATATGATAGACATTATGTTTTGCACCAACACAGAAACAGACAAAAATTTAATTTTTAAAATGAGAAAAAGATTTTTATAACACTGAATAGCAGTTAAAATGTACACACCAATACAGAAAAACTCAAAGTTAAGATTAGAAGCCCTTAAAGCTTCATTGCTTTTTTGAATTTATGGAATACAGACTTATTGTAAAGGAAGAAATATTTAATTCTTGACTTTATGTAAGTTCTAAACCTGTTTATCTAAATTCCAACCTGACAGACATTTTTAGGCTTTGCTTGAACAGCCTGATTACCATTCACATCTTCAGATCTCTGTGACACTGGCATGAAATGGTGACTGGGTGATCTCCTGGAAACTTACATGGATGCATAAATCATGCTGTTGTCTTTTCTCGTACAGCTATATAAATCCTGGTAGAGAGGGTTGAAGGTTTGTGATATTAAGGCCTTCTCTGCTAACTTCCCAAGAGTTCAAAGGTTGTACCTTCTTTACATAAAAGTGTCCCTATGTACATTTGTAAAACACCCTACTGAAGTAATGAAATTAATAATTTTTTTCCTATCATTGTGTTTTCTGGAAGATAAATAGGAACTAACAACTGTAATGTTCACCAATCATAAGCCCACTTTTCCTTCAACCTGTGAATTCTGTCATTGTAGCTTTGAAATCTTTTCCTTTTCCCTGCATTCCACTTATGCTCCAGAGCATATAAGAAAAACTATAATAAAAGGATGTACGAGGAAGCCAAACAGGACTTTTACTCAGCAGAGATGAAGGTGTTCACTAGTTTCATTTTGAAGAATGAATAAAGCACATTTCAGCCTGTCAAGCATAAAATATCAGACTATAAAATAGGTTTCATATTAATGTAATTATTTCATAATCACTATGATTCTTCATTTGAGTTTGTTAAAATTTTGTAAAGAACATATTTTCAGACAGGATGCTAAAATTATTAAATTAACTACCATTCTGAAGATAACTAAGTTAAGAAAACAATAAACTGGTATGTGCTGAACAGATACACATAATGGTCAGTCAGGAAGACAACATATAAATCAGTGATGGAAGTTTTCTGTAATATTAAACTATCTTTTGACACTTTCTTTTACCTAGGCATTACATACAGCACTTGGAATAAATGTTTCTATATTCAAGTGACTGGTTTCTCCTTGAACTAAAGAAACCAAGAAATAAAGAACCAAAATCTGTGGCATTTGAAATCTCATATTATCCTGATCCTCTTGGCTATCCAGAGCTCAGAACAGCCCAAATATCTCCAAACAAGCTTTTATCATACAATTCACATTGACTTAATTCATGATACTAATTTATGCAAAAGCCTTAAGAGATGAGGTGACAAAAGAAAAAAAAAAACAAAAAACCCAAAGCTAAGCAAAATACATGCCCACACCCTACTTGTTACTATTTGAACTCTCTTATTCCAAAATTAGGCAGTGATTTTAAGGAAACAAAATCACCACAGGAGGCATACATTATGAAAAAAATTGTATAGTCAGGAATTTTATTTGATCAGTCACTGTGCCTGCCCACTGCAATCCAAACTGAAAATACTTTCCCATTTTGATAGAGATTGACAGAACAAGTTTTAAATTATTTCTTGTTACTTTCATCAGACACATCATATTAATATTTCACTGAGAGCTGAGAATTTAAAAAAGTATTTATGGGAGTCCAAAACCCTATAGTCAGATATTCCTGTCTAAATTCAAGGAAAGATCTGACTGACTACAAAAGCAGACTACATTAAATGCAATCACCATTTATTATGCAGATTGCTGTTGAAGGTAAATTCTCAACAAATGAATTTCAAGAGACAGGTGAAAATGTTTAAAAAATTATCTTTTAAGGGGCATTTCCTAAATTTTAAATTCAATGAGCAATAATCTATGTAGAAATTTTGATCTGGCTTAAGTATTTTCTAATAATGATGGTGCTAAATAAAAATTACTAGAAGGCTATAGCATCTGCAAGACAACAAAAAAGGCTTGCAGCACAGACTCCATGAAACATTTAGCTGGTATTTTCCACACACTGATCTAGTGAAAAGGGGTAAGCTGTAAAAATGTGCTTCTGAGAGTTTCAAACCATATTGTACAGAAGTCACATCAAATTAATACTGAGGACCATTTAGAGCTTTTATTCTGAAAAGCTTTTGAAAAGGGATTAAACTATGAAAACTCGCATGATACTAAAGTACCTATTAATGGGTTTAGGGGGGGAGGAACAATGAAAGTGTTATTTTTAGATAAATCGTTACTTTGTATGTAGCAGCACAAAGCATTTGCTAAAGAGACACTGCAACAGTTTTCCAGCAATATCCCACACGTCTAAACACTGATTAGCAGGAGAATTTTTCTTGTCATTAAGAACAATCTTGTATAGAAAAGAGCGTCTTATGGCTTTCTCTTTAATTTTTGACAATTTTTATAAATAATTCATTAGGAAAATGTAAGCGTGGTTAAAAATTGCATAAGTAAAACGGCACCATTTTTAGATGACTCGTTATAGTAGAAAATGCAATTGAATGTTTTAGTCCTGTATACGCATATCTGATTATCCAAAGCCTGGTAACTAGTGATATAAAAAAAAAGTTCGCACTGTATCATATACTTAACACGCAAAAAAAAAAAAAAAAATGTTTTCAAAAAATAACAGGAAACAGCATGAATAGTGAGAACAAGGAACTGGGGTAGTTGTCATCTCATCAAAAATAATGAATGCTCAAGAGATTTCTAACTTCATCTCTTCCCAGCCATTTGTCCGATAACAATAGACTACCAGGAGAGAAAAGACTAGACGCAGAATGCTCTCTTCTTCCTCAGCTCTAGCTAGCACCTGTAACCCCAAACAGCTATGTACCAGCTGAAATCCACATGACGACAGCCCCAAAAGACAACTGGAAATGTTGTTCCTAGCCTGCTGTGCCTTCATTCAGCGGCGGGATGCACCACATGGTGGATGACAGCTTTGTGTCTGCCCCATCTTGCAGCCTCCCCTCCTCCCTCGACACACAGTCGTGCACACACAAAACAGTCTTATGGCTAATGATGCAAACATGAAGTGTAAAGTCTCCTTAATTTGACCCTTGTTAAACTCCTAATTGGATTGAGGCGGTCTCAGAGTGGAAAGCAACCCTGGATTATTCAAGAAAGCTTTTACAAAATGAAGACCAAATTACAAAAGGCTTCCACTCTGGCTGCAGGACACCACAAAGAACAGGCAATGAATTGCAGCTGTCACTTAAGTTAAAAATCTAATCAATTGCCTTTTTTTTTTAAACAGGTAACTTTTTGAACAGTTTCTTCATTGTGATACTCTTCAGAGTGTGCTTGACCCAAATTTAATAAGCTGCTATTAAAGCAGAAGAGCAGCTGTAGAGCAAACACTGTAGAATGATACCGTGCATTCAGGCTCTTAATGATTTTAAAATGACTACAACCATTGCTTCATTCAAGAGGAACAAAGCTCAGGGCTCTTTGCTCAACAATGTCTTAACACAAACTGTCTGAACAGACAGCATTCATTTGTCCTTCATGAACCCAAAAGGTCAGCTGCATTGCTGAGAACATCTCAACAGTTTAATTGTGTTTCTCCTGTAGGAAGACTGAGAGGAGAAACTTGGGGATTCCATGTGTATGAAAACTAGCCTTTCTTTCCTTTTTTTTTTGCTCCTTCCAAGGAAATATACAGCTTAAGCACGGAGACAAGGGGTGCATGATATGCAGACAGGTGTAAAACATGAAGTAATTATAGAAGCTCAAATTAGTTCCTAGGCCTGAGGCAAAAAAGAGAACAGTGCCTTGACAAAAGGGAATAGCAAATAAGGATAGCAAACAAAAAATGGCTTGAATGTGTAAATTAGCAAGAAAAATGAGACAGAAAAGCAGCTTTACTCTACTATTATTCACCACATGAGAACAGAGCAGCTGAACATGATCAAGAGGGCTTTGGAGGAGAGAGGCAGGCATCAACACCGAAACGAAGCCAAAGAGTGGCAGCTCCGCACTTTCTAGTCAGTCACTCATTATGTGGTGAAGTGCTCTTGAGAAGTGCCTCTTATACTTGACCTATCATATTACTTCTTCTGTAAACACATAATCCCTGCTTGTTAGGTGGTGTCAACACTAGCATTCATTCACTGTGGTAGTCCTTTTGTGTATAGACACTTTAGAAGTGCTGCCAAAACCAAAGAATTGACACCATAATAAAACAATTTGAATTTCAACCAGGTAAACAGATCCTATGAGCTTCTGGGAGATGTACTGTGCAGAGCACTACATCCAGTGTCCCTTATTTGAGACAAAGCTGCTTTCTTGTCACAAAACCATTTTTGTGCCTGTGTCCTTTTAGCCAGATTAACAACCACCTAATGATTACCATTAATAAAGGAGCAGGTTTATTAACTGGAATTACAGCTACTGCATCTTATTTGCTTCAGTCATATCGTAAAAAAAAAACAAACCAAAAACCAAAAACAAAACCAAAAACCCCCACCAGAGTTGGTACACTTTTATTATGAGCCAGCTAAGCAGAAAACCTGAAACAACAAATAGTATTTGTGCAGAACTGACCACTTCCTGTATGCAAAGTATTTTTTTGCTTAAGCTCACACACAGCCGATAAAACTAGTCAGCTTTTATTATTAAGGTCACACAAAAATCATAAAATCTGTCAGTTTTTATGTCACAACTTCATCCCCTTTAAATTCCAGTTGTATTTCATACAGAAATTTTACACTTCAGTCTTTGTGGGGACTTATGTCCAATTATTGTAATTAGATATTTAGACCTTCTACTCAAAGCTTATACCTCTTGTTGTTGAAGGGAGAAAATTCATTCTTAAGAACACTTCCCTTAAACAAGAAGTATAAATAATTGATTCTGTGCTTCTGGGTTGAGGAATTCTAGGTAGACTCTCAGACTAGCATTTATGAAGAGCTCTGAACAGTTTTGCAGTATGTAGGACTAAAAAGACGAATCAATCTTTCACTGAACACTTGAAAAACTATGAGCAAACTTTCTGCCATACCATCAAGTATCAGTGAAACACTACACTAGAGTGGTAGTATTTGGCTGAAATGGCAATTTTTACAAATGAGTCCAGAAAAGGACAAAAGGAAGACTAAGATATATTAGTGCTCCACCTCTCAAAGCTGATGACCCACAGTAGCACTGTGTGCATCAAAAGCAGTGAGAAAGCACCATTACAGGCTTGATGTTGCAACAAGGTGACATGATGCACTATTGCAGCCACGTCTAAAAAAATAACATATTATCATGTACACCAATGCCATTATCTTCCTGCCCTTGATTGACAAGACTTTTTATTGGGTTTTCTTGGGTTGGAGATTTAGCCTATGCTCTTACATGCATGTAAATTTTGCAGCTAAATGAATTGTACCCATGCACTGGACTGTGCATTCCTGGGAAACCTTGACACCATTCATGTTTGATTCAGTTATTTTGCTGCTTGGTCCCTTTTGAGGACCCTTTGGTCCTCAACTCTTCCACCGGGGAACAGGCAAAGTGAAATATTCCCTCCTGTACTAGCCACTGCATCTTGTTCAAACACCTCTGATTAAATTCTCAGCAGCCTCAGAAAGAACATCAAATTTAAATCTAATTCTCACACCTTCTACCTTTGTCTTTCAGCTGGTGCTTCTCCCAGTCCTAACCCATAAACAGAACTCCTTTCCTATGTCGCTGTCTGGTTAGAAATGCCATTTCATACCGACTTTTAAAGAAAGCAGATAAACCAGCCATCTACATTATGAAGTAGCCATCTCTATTTATTAGGATCTTTTTATCTTTTCAACTATGTCTCCTTTCTATTTACTTTCACAATTTCTTGCATTTGCCAAAATTAGACAGTAAAATGAGGCCAGAATAACGTAATTTTTATTTCTCTAAGGTAATATAGAAACGTGTATCACTCTATAAATATTAAACAAGACCAGCGACAAATGAAATAGGCCTGTGAATACAGCCCTCACAAGTTTCATGTTTAGTAACATTTATTAAAGAACATACAGCACCATGCAAAAGAAGCAAGTTCAGCACTTTGTACATATACAAAGGTCTTGCTCAGTCCTTCTCATTAGGACTTGATTTAGAAGGTAAAGACATACCAGTCAACGCGTCAATATAATTATCTACACTTCTAAAGGTTTGACATGAACTTCATTACATGTGTTCCCTCAAAACTTCTGGATTCTCTGTTGTCCCCCTCTTCTCAGATATATTGTTTCCCACACAGGGAAATCTTTCCTTTACTGTATAGACTTCACAAGCCTCTGGACAGGTTAACCTTTAGGTCAGTGAAGGATGATGAAGAGGCTGCTGTCACTGTCTGGGGCTCTGAGAGCAGCTCTTGGAAAACTACCTTATTTGCTTTCACAAAGCAAAGATTTCTGTCCACAAAAGCAGCAACTACATCGAGGCTGGCTCAGTTCAAGCACAGCCAAGAGTAATTCTGGAGCATGTTGACATTTTACAGCATATTCACATAAGAGTTATCACATGGACCAACTGTGATTGGGTGTACTGGTAGAAACTCCTTAAAGCTGGGATTTCTGCTTAGCATGGTATTTAAGTGAAGAAAGTCCTACAGTTTCTACTTTATTTCAAACTTACAGTTTCTACTTTATTTCAAACTTCTTTAAGCAAAGAACTACTTTCTCTCTAATTTGTCCTCTGTCCTGATTCCCCACTTTGGAGTTTTATATTGGTTTTTTAGTCCAGTCCCTTCAATGAAACAAATTTTACTATAAATTTTTACATTAATTTTGTCTGAAAAGTTTTAATGTCTTTCATTTCAAATTCATTCTTTGATCTCTTTGCCCTGATCTTCAGCTCATTCACTTTTTTTCCTAACCAAAGCACAGATGGTTTTATGCTTGTCTTCTTGTTTGTGGTTTATTTCTTCTATTTCACAGAATTGTGTAAACTTCACTAAAATGGTATAAAAGTTGAGGGTTTAATGGAATCACTGTAATTTTGACTGAACAATATATATAGTACCACAGGGTGTTAGGTTGGAGTTCAAATTCCTTATGCATTTAATAAACTCAAACAGGCCAGCATTTGCTTTACAAGTAGCCCAGCACATCCACTGTGTGACTGAACAGCACATAGTAAATAGGGCAAACATTCATTTCTCAGGGATTTTTCAGAACTTCCAGAAAACAGACAGTTCACCTAGGCAGCCAGACCCCACAAATCTGGGAGACCACCAGGGAAAGTGAAGGTAATGGTTTACCAGGAAAAAGTCTGCTGCTAACACTGGTAGGATTAACAATTTAAAGCCCAAAAAAGCACTTCAGCTTCTTGTTTCTAATTTTTGCCAGTTATCACTGCAGGTACACTACTATTTCCTAAATACTCATATGAAAAACTATTTTCATCTACCCATACCTAATAAGCATATCATATTCACTAGCCATAGTACGGCAGAACATGCAGAAGTTTCTAGAATCAAGGTGACCTAAATAGTAATTTCTGTCACAAAATTCATGTAAAGTAGCAGAAAAATAGAAATAAAATTAATGCTGCTTACAGAAGAAAGCAAAATAGTACAGAGAATGAAACAACAGCTGCAATTCCCAGTTTTTGGAAGGCCACACTGCTCTGAAACAAACTCTTCCAGAGACCAAATAAGACATGAGTTCCTGCATTGAAAGTTTGGTCAGTGCAAAAGAGTGACTGACATGTAAGCTTCACTGACCCAACTACATCTGATGTAATTAGTGTCATCATTTTAGGTAGTGCTTCATTTAAACCATAAGTCTTAAATATTTTATTGAATGTTTAAAATTATATAGAACAGGTGTACTCTGACTTAACATGAGAAGATTACTGAGCAGGAACACCAAACTTGAAAACTGTAATATTTGAATAGAATAAACCCATAATTCCAGTTAACTAGTCTTTAAATTTGTGACAATCTTTCTCCAAGGAAAACAACTGATCATTTTTAGGCATGGTTTTTCTAATATACCAGTCATTGTACATCTATCATAATTGTATCATCAGAGAAGCCAAACCCAGGTCAGATTTTATACCACAGTAAAAAAAAAAAAAAAAAATCAGCATGTAACAGATGTTCTCAGAATCTTTGTATATGAAGGAAGTTCAGAACAAAGTATAAAGACCAAAACCAAATTCTGCTTATTTAAAACAAGCATAACTGCTTAACATAACATAACTGCTACTTTATGATACATTTGTTCTCAGCAAACCAGTCAGTCTCCAAATTGTGTGTTTCAACACATATATTATATACAGGTAGTTACACATGATATACAAACAGCACTTTTACCTTCTGAGGGTTATTATCTTGGGTACATAACACTGCAATCCACATAAATTTAGGAAAAAGAAAAGCAACCATCATTATACCTTCTGACACTTTTACCTTCATGGTTATCAAGATTAAAATTAGGTGGAAACTAGCTTGTTTCCTTTCCCAGTGATCCAAAATCCTATTGATTTTGAAAACTGATACCAAGACTATAAACTTCACTAGTGGGACAGGTTACAGCACAGGTAAACCTCAAATCTGCCAGTGACCACACCTTCTTGCCTAACGTGATAGCTAAGGTGTGTTATCTTACACTATTCGCTCCTCACAACTAGAGGAGAACTTCTCACCCCCAGTGTTGTTAATGTTGTCTTAAGGCACCCCAGGTTTTTTCACAAGACAGATTAAAACAATTCATTCTCAATAACACTATTTTTTTCTACTCATGAAGCCAGTAAGAAGAATGTGAACTGTATTTTCTAGTCAGTTGTTTTCCCACCTAACAAAATGCTTTTTATTAAATGTATGCCAAAATATGTATTTATCCCTTCCCCCATTCCTACAAGTAGTATTTCAGCTTTTAACCCTTTTTTGAAAGAAAGAAAGAAAATTTTGTTGAAGTACTGAAAAAAAAAACCAAAAAAGCAAAAGTCTTTCAAATCTGGATGCAAAGTTGTGGGTGAAAATGGAAGAAACTGATATAACTGAAGACAAATATAACTAAAGACTATTATTACTGAACACTGATGCTAAGATACTTATAAAAACATCCAGCCTCCTTGGATAGCTGTGAATCGGGTAGATGAAGTGACAAACCTTGTAGCTTCTGTGCACATCATTCATCTGTGATTTCAGAGGCATGTTAGCATCTTGGAAAAAAGATTTTTAGAATCATCCTGGCAAAAAAAATGTATGAATACTTCTTTTATAGTAGATGAGTCCCACTAATATCAGTGGATTTACTTGCCTGAGAGCCTGGTAAGTCAAGATAAATTAGGGGGAGAATGATAGATCTAAGGTTAAATAAAGGTTGACACCCAGGCTTCAGTAATGGATTTTTGTTGTTGTTGCTTCATGATACCTGCAAAGCTACAAGGTATTTTCTTCTAACTTTTAAATCCATCTCCCCACAAAATATCCCCACCTACCAAAACTCAGATTGCATAATAAAATCTACTTTGCTAAATGTATGAAGGGAACCTAACCTTAATTTACGGGGTTTAGAGAAACTCCAAGCCATTTAACAGCAGTACATCTAAATGGGTTACTGCAAGTCTGGAAAGAGTAAATGACTAAACAGGAGCCATAAAAAAGCCAATATCCCTAAAGTTACAGATCCCATTTATAATTTCAATCTGACTCTATATTTTTTACCAGATGTAGCCAGCCAATATCATTGTAATTAGTCTGTGGTACACTGAATAGCAAATTTTCTCTGATGGACTCAATACCACATGCTCCCATACATGTCCAAAGTAGAGGGCACAATATACCATTTTACAGAACTCTCAGGAATCAGACAGGAGCAGAATAAATCACTCTGTGAACAAGCTGTGTACCAGGCTTCATTAGTTATAATTACCCCCAAAATATGCTCAGCAGAATGCACACGTGTCATCTGGGAGTGACACACAATAGAGTGGGCAACTTATAAACTCCTCCAAGCACAGAAAGAGTCCATAAAACAACTGGCTTGTGCATTTGGATTCATGTGATAACACCTCCTATTGCATAAGCCACCAGATGACACAGATGGGGCAAATCCAAACAAGGAACATTTCTTTTGTATAGGCATTGGACTTCATTTGATGCCTATTCAACCAGCAAGCTGAGAAAGCTGAGAATGAATCACTAGATCTTTGTCTTTTTCATTTCCCAGACTGTGCTACACTTGCTAAAAAAAATAAAATGTATAGTTTTAAATACTTTGAACATAATGACTTACAGAAAAGAAACACAGTGCAACAAAACAAGACAGAATGCTAAATTTAACATACTTAGACAAAAACAAACACTTGACTCCAAAGTTCAAGACAAAATATTTCTAATATAATATTAACCACCATCTCCCTTTCACACATCATATTACCAGAAGAGGTAAGTGCTGACTGAAGGTCTTTGAGAACACCCATATCAACAATCAAATCCATTATTTTCTAGAGAAAGTAATATTAATTAATATTATGTTCATTAATCAGATTACCTTTCCTTTAGCGACTACCACTGAACCAAACACATTGTAATTATTGCAACATTGATCTCAACTTTCTCTGTAAATTTGTACATTTTTTTCTTCCTCCCATACTTTCTGCAAATCATATTAAGTTTTTGGCTGGGATATTCCTCCTATTCTCTTTCCATCCATATAGCATAATGCTCCTGGTCATCTCATTAAAAGTCTTTCCACATCTTTTCTGTAGTTTTCTATTATTGCCCACTGCTGTGGAGATGTGTTCCTGAAAATACTGGTGTACTTGTTTACTGCAATAAAAATAGGCTCTAGCTCAACGGGAAACTGATATTCATATGGAGTTCACTGCACAGACAGATTTAATGGCAAATATAATATTCTAGTTAAACATGGTCATATATGCCAGCATTTTAATATAAACATGGAAATATATACTGCTTGGATGTTACATGTGTAGGATAGTGCATGTGTACACGTACTGACATGACTGTGCCTATGCCTATTCACTTTTGTATTCAAGTGTATAAACACATGGAAATAGACTCACAGAAAAACATGGACAGATGTATGTGCACACACTCAAAAAGTACCCTGCATCTTTGGGTGGCATATTCAGCGCTTGTACTGTGTTACATTTCTGGCTTGCTGTAAAGAACTATGCAAAATCTCCACATCTGTTAGCTACTTTCAAGACAACTCAGGAAGCAACTCCAAACCTCTGACTGTAGAATATATTTAAATTAGCAATATTAACCACGTGACACTGAGTTCTGTGAAACCACTCCTACCCACAAAATAGATACCCAGTTATTTTTACTGAGTGGAATCTAGCTGAAGTTCACAGACTTAGAGTGGTAACATGAACTGCCACAGAGAGAGCTGAGTATATCCGCAATACCTAAGGTCAATTAAGGTCTATTACAAATAGCATCCATTAACCTGTGATCTGTCAGATCTGTGCATCAGTAACACTGTGTGGATGTAAGCAAGGACAGAATTTGTCCCACTTGGCCCCATTTCTGTGTAGTGCAACCGAGAGGTCAGCTTCAGCATTCATGCATTCAATGCCAGCAAACTCCATAGAGTGCTCACAGGCACAGAGGCAGCAATTTCCTATTTTTAAAAGATCAGAGAAGCAAAAACGATTTGTGAATATGAGTGCTATGGTATTATTTGAAGTCACTGCCTTCTTATCATTTTTTCCCCTTTTTAAAGAAACAGATATTGAAACTATCCCAGCTAATAATTTCATTCTGACACTTGAGTTTAAAAGGTTAAGTTACTATCTGAAGAAAGGTAATCTGACTGCCTTTCATAGCAGCCTGCAAGCTCTGCAATCTGCATAGAGAGGGGCATTTGTCATCATTAGCTGAGCAGTGACAGCTGGCACCTAGGGTGTCCCAGATTTAAGAAGTGGCAAAGGCACTCTTTTGCCTTAAGTTGCCATCAAGTATAGCATGTTTCATAAGGAGCAATATTTTCTTATTATTATAGAGCATGAAATAACAGCACTGAATGCATCTGTATTTTTTTCATCACGGAGAACTGGCTGATATACAATTAGCAGTTGCCTTTAGACAGCAAGACACCAGGTTTATTCTGTGAGCAAATATCCAATTCATGTCACTTGAAAATAACTACAATTGGCTTAAAATAAGGGCAGTATATTTTTTTCAGAGATATTTCAGACTGATTGATTTGTAGATTTTATTCATGGACATGACAGATAGTGAACAAAACACAGTTTTTAACTACAGGTATAGTACTGTCACTCCAAGCTGGGAGTGCCTAATTGCTTAAAACAGACAGGTTATTGGATATAAGGAAAAAAATAATCCTACACTGGCATACAAGCTAATGCAGTATATTAATGCTCTGAAAGAATACCTGATGGAGCACTATTTTAATAGCAGCTTTAGAAACTTAAAGTATATTCTCATAGCATATTTAATAACTAAATTTGATTAAATATTTTTTTTCAAAACAGTTCCACAAAATTTTGCAAATGTATTCATATTTAAGTGAGTATTTAATAAATGGAATGGGTTAGAAGTCCATGAAAAAAGTTTTTTTTCATACCACCATCAATAATTCAATCTATGAAAGGTTGAATAAATGGTTTATAAACATTAAGAGATCCTGACTTGGTTGTTTCCACAAAAACAGAATACAAAGTTAAAAATTAATATACCTTGACATGAAACAAACAAACTCTAGCAAAACAACCAATGCAAACGAAATAAAATTTAAAAAACAAAGATGAAAAAAACCTCATTTCTCCACAGTCTCTCAAGTTTGGAAACATAATCCATAATGCTAGATGTTGCATTATTATGTAAAATAGTTTTTCACAAATAAAACTAATTTTTGTGTTAATGTAAAATCTATGCAAATACATGCAGTCATTTATCAGGGAAGCTGACAAGCATTCCATATTGGAGAGGGAAAATGAAACTGCCTCAAGAATAGAGGCAATTAATTATTTCTGTATTTTCTCTTCCTCTGTCTTGAGGCACAGAAGTTATCCATCCAGTTAAAACAGCAAATGAAATAAAGAGATTTTTTTTTTATTTAAACACATATGGCTTTTGCCTGCAATACTGATCACCACAAGGTCTACAGATGCCCGTGGCTAAATTGTACACTGGCAGATGCACACAAGGGAAAACTGTGTTAATGCAGCGTGGTGAACAAAACAAATGAAGAACTGAATTTTGGGGGGTGGGGATAGAGAGGACTTTTTTACCATGTTGAGATACAGTTTGCCTACAAAGGGTGGATTAGGTTAGCCATAGATTTAGCCTAAAAAGTTTCTTTTTATCCCCTATGTCAAAAATCTGAATATACATACAGAAGAAAACATTAATGTAGATGCTTGCAGTTTTCTAATGTACAGATTATAAATAATGGGCTTGCAAGATAAATGGTTATATTATTTCATCTTTACAATTAAGGACTAATAATACATAATGAATGTAATCACAGAATATAATGAGAAAACTGTTGTCCAACATACTTGCTGTCATTTTTTACCTCTTTAAAGAAGCAATGTCTTGAAGTGTAGGTGAAAATGGCAAGCATTACGGCACGGTCTAGCACATGCCATATACTCATCTGTGCTTCAGAGGGCTAGTAAGAATTCTGCACTTATTAATTGTTCCTTTTGATAAAGTTATTTAAAAAAAAAAAAGTGAAAATTGAACCCAGTTTATTCCTGGAAATAATTTTCAGAGGAAAACAAGAAACAGAATTGGTAAAATATTTACTGAAAATAAGATAGAACCATGTTGATCACAGTAATTTCTCCCTCAGTAGGCCTGTACAGACTGCATTACCCCATTAAAATCAGTATTGATCTTAAAAAAAAAAAAGTAAAAACCCCATAATTTTTCCCCTGAAAGTTTCCCTTAATTTTACAAAATAATTATTTTGTATCAAGTAAACCAGTAAATAAATAAGATTCATAAACGTGAAGTCATAAAGGTATCTTCTTTGCCTCATCTAAAACTAAGAAGTCTTAAGAGACAGCACTGTCACTACTCTAACAGCTATACTGTAAATTTTTATCTTCTTTTCAACAGCACTAATATATTATAAACGATAACTTTATAAAAGGCAAAATCTATTTCAACTATCAAGAAAAATTGATAGTAATATTCCTTTCAGATAAACAGATATTTCTACTCTCTTTCAGTAGTTTGATTGGGTACTTATGAAACTACAAGACTACATGTTATTTCTATAGCCTTTCTCATTTCAAGGACATCAGCACTATGCCACAAAGGATCTACTTCTTTATATTCTGTCCTAGAGCTAGCCTAAAACTGGCAGGGAAAAGTAGGAAGGACAGTAGGTGATATAGGTTAAATTTTCAAATTCAAGTAAGAAGGCAACTGGAGTGATTTGCTGCCCTTAATAGGAGGCTCACATTTCCCCTAGATAAAATATTGTGTTCTACAATGACAATGTTCCACCAGTAAAAAAAAAAAAAGTTCAGAGTGGTGGTGGGAATATATTTTAAAGGCCAAAAGATCTAAGTATCATATTTTTCCTGAGAAGATCTCACCTCTTCTTCCTTAAATAATAAGCTGGTTGACATGTTTCTATTACAGTTATAGTTAGGATATTTTTAGGAACAATAAGTATTCTTAGTGAGTAGGTTGCTTTTATTTAAGACTGCTAAAATACTCATTAGCTTTAGGGAGTTTAGAAATAGTCCTGAATATGTGAAAGTAGATGAAAAAACAGATATTCTGAAAGCATAATCATTCATCTGTTTCTCTGAATAACCTCACCCTCCTCAGAAGGGCTTTAGAGTGTACTGGAGGTGGGGGGGGGGCATTTTTGTGAGATTATGTTGTTAAAATATGGACAAACCAGCAATGTCCTTTCTCAAGAAGACATTTTAACACAATGGCTAAAGCACAATGAAATTAATAGGGAAGTGCTGCTTGACAGAAGTGTAGATATTTGAGCCAAAAATATATTTCCTCACCAACACATGCATTTGGTGCATTAGATATTTTAGAGGCTCACTGTATCTCATCCTCTTCAAATGTTAACCTCCAAGTGTTCTGGCCCTGATCCTGCCCATGATGTCACTGGTGCTTTTAGGCTCACAGAGAAGTGCATGGGCAGTTATTTGCAGGATCAGGGCCTTCATAAGGTTCAACGAAACGTATTAATCACTTACAACCAACTCACTCAACTCCTCCCTTCACTGCTATTTGGAAAGAAAATATTGGAGAGCTATACACTACATTAAAACTACAAATCTGCATTGAAATATGTTAGGTATGTCCATCCATAGCTAAATCAAGATGAAATGAGTTACACAGGTAATTTACCATGCTTGTGTAATTGCAAAGAGAGAGGGCAAATTTCATTTTGAGTTGGAGGGACATAAGATGCCCAAAGTGTTGGCAGCATGAAAATTAGTAATAAATACATAACATGATCAAATGTATACAAAAAAATGGTGCTTACTTATAACTTCCTATTGGCCAGTGTTCAAACGTGTTAAGCAATGTGTTCTGCTAATTTCAGTATCTTCAGCAGCTACTGATGGGATGATGTAGTTTAGTTTGATAAGTCAGTATGAAACCAGCTTACAGAAAAACACCAGCCACAAAAGTAAGCATGTTGAAGACATACCACCCTCCCATTTTGACTGGGCTAATAAGATGCTGAGTTGGCCCTAAGACATAGCATATTGTGTGATGCCATAATTTATATAATGATGTATTTCAAATGCTCCCATACTTCAATTTCAACTCACATTTTCTAACACTCTAGTCCTCTCTGGTATTCCAGGGCTAAAGTTACTGAGGGGAAAGATTAGTTTAGACATGAAGTCTTCAGAAGCTGCTCATCCAACACATACAGCTTTATCTTCAAGGGCAATGTTCAATATTTTCAGCCACTTAATCATATACAGCAATAGGAAGTAAATGAGAGTTCTGCAGTGTTGGATGGCCCACTACAAATGCAGTAGATTAAAAAGCACTAATCCCCACTGATTCCACACTCCTCTAGCAGTTCAGCAAAAAAAGAACATTCTCCAAGCTAGAGATCTTAAAAAAAACCAAACAAACCCAATGTTGGACTACTCTAATAAAATGCTGTACTATAAGGAATGTCTGGATTTGGAGAAGCTGACGGATAAGTGAACCAAATGAATAATTCAATGCATTTTTTTTCCTGCTTACATGTTTCTTCAGTTCCAGCCAAAATCACAGTTGTGCAAGCTCCGTGTTTACTTTTGAGACACAACATTTTAGAGAAAACAAATCAATTACTGCTTTTTCCCTTAACAGATTGCAGATTAGAGGAATTTAAAGCATTAACAGTTCATCTGTACGACCTAGGATGACCAAGTCCAACAGTAATGCAAATTCTCTTGATGTTTTTTTAATTTTTAATAGAAAGTAAATACATACACATTAAGTTTAACACTAATGAATGCCAATTGTGTACTGTAAAAGGGACTATGTCATAATTTCTAAAAAAAAATTTAAAATTTTGCAGAGAACTGTTTACAACAGAGGAAAAATGCTTGTGTACCAAAGATGCAGAACTTGATACCCACAGGTCTTAGCAATTAAGTGTATAAATTTATTAAAATTGAAAGATTGCAAATGTTATAGTAACTTACATTTGAACTTTTCGTTTGTTTCTAAATTTGAAAGTGGAGGCAAAAAGTAAACTACAAAATAAGAATACAGAAAATTGAAGGTACCGTCAACTTCTATCACACACACAAAAAAGATGCTGCCTATTTTATAAAATGTGACACATACAGCAAACCCAGCACAAATATCTGTCTTTAGTTTTCTTACTTGAAAAAAAAAAAAGTGAATTTATTGTTGCTGGCAGGATGATATGGATGAAATAACCAGGAAGAACTGAGGGGGGGAAGGGGAGAAAGAGAAGCCAAGAAATCAGATACATTCAATGAGCCTTCAAACTTACTTCAGCAGTAGGGATAAATAATTTAATCAACTCAGCTTCATTCTTTTTCTTCCTACCTCCCTAGTGCAATTGGCAGATATTAAAAAATAAAACTTTAAAATTCATGAGCAGTTGTGTGTGGAAGAACTATCACTATATAATAAGAAATATAAAGTGATATCCATGCCCTTTGTGTAGATATGCATCTGCAAGTGCTTTTTAACTCACACTTTTCACCATACGAAAAGGAAATTATTGGTTAAATTGATATGCATGGCAACTTTTTTTTTTTTTTTATTTTCTAAATTGCAATTTGGGGATGTGGGCAAATACAGATTTTCAACAACATTTGGCTTTTTGGCTAACATGAGTACTATAGGCAATGTGGTTTGAAAGATTTGATATAACTAGCAGAGTTCAACAAATATTGTTATAGTACCCCCTAATTAAGGGAAATATTTGGAAAACAGCAGTTTGGTAAAAGTCACCAATATCATAAGGCACCGTTATCAGGACATATGATCAATCATCATTTTAATGAGGTGACTTTAATCCCGATTTTCCAAAACAACTTAATACTCCATAAACTCAGTAGAAATAAAATTCATTGCTGAAAAAGTGTTCCTTTTGTAGTTTACCAAGGACGCATTAATAACTACAGAGAAAAATTAACTCAAGTGACCAAAGCTTTGAAAAATATCTATATTTTTATATCATATATAGTCATATAGATAATAATTTTCGACGTCTAAAACAGACTGACTTCTTGTCATGGTAAACGATAGGGTCACTTCACCAATCACATTTCAGTGGTGTCTGTGATGCCTAAACATACAAATTTTTAAACTATTAAATGTTTGATGTGTGAAACGAAATGATGGAGTGGAGTTAATAGTGATCTTCAGTGTTAAACGTCACCTAATCAAGACTAAATCTAATATTTCTCATAGCAATCGAGATACAATGAATACGTAAAACCTTGCATCACTTGGTATCATAGCTTAATCTTAGCACTACACGTTGAAAACACTGATTTAGTATCTAAGAGGTAATTTTTGCTTAAATTAATTTTGCCACGTCATGAATGTTATGACTTCTGACAGCTTAAAGGTACGACCTTTCCACTTTTGCCTTTGGCAGCTGGAATTGCGAAGCTAAAAGCCAGGAGGCAAAAATAAGCAAAACCTGGCCCGGAACATCCCCACCGCTGACGTGCGGCTCTGAGGCTCCTGCATCCCTGGGAGGTTGAGGGGTGCCCGCACCGCAGGAAAGGGCTGTTCCCTCGGCGGAAAGGGAAGAAGGGACAACCTTTTGTCCGCCTGCTGTAACTTTCGGTTTTACCCGGCGCTGCTCTGTGACCCTGTGGGAAAGGGGCTCTTTGACATTTCCATCCCAGACAAGCCGCCCCCGACACGGCAGCGCCGGCGGTGTCGAGCCGGACGGCCCCGGGAGCAGCGGCCGCCGCCCGGGGCGGGAACCGGGGCCGGACTGGGGCCGCCGCGGGCCTTCCCCCGCACCAGCCGGTCCCCGGGACCCGCCTGCCAGAGTTGGTCCCGACTTGAGCACTTTTTCTGCCTGTGCACAGCCCAGCCGTGCCCTGCTGCGGCCAAGGCCGCCCCGGGTCTGAGGGCACGGCATCGCCCCCGGGCCCGAGGGGCGGGCTGGGTCGTGCCGGGCCCCATCCTGGGGCAGCGGGGCGGGATGTGCCGGGCCCGAGAGGTGCCTCCCCTTCCCCGCCCGCCGCCAGGGCCGGTGGCGGTGCCGCCGAGCCGGCTCTGCGTGCGCCGGCCCCCGCGGAAGGGGGAAGAGGGAAAAGGGCAGAGGGAAGAGAGCCGACCTTCGCCCCCGCCGCAGAGTAGGTTGCCCGCGCAGCCGGGGGCAGCCGCCGGTAGGAGCGGCGGGGAGGCGCCCGCCCGTGCCCTCGGAGCCAGCCCGAACGCCTGGAAGCGCCTGCTCCGGGAAGGCTGGGGCGGCCGGCCTCCGAGCCCGCAGCGCCGCGGCCGCGCACGCCACCGCCCCGCGGGGGAGGAGAGAGGGAGGGAGGGAAGGGAGGGAGGGAGGCGGCAGCCCCGGGCCGGCGCGGGGACGGCGGCAGCGCTCCTCGGCACCGGCTCGGCAGGCACCGGCACCGGGAGCTCTGCGCCGCCGCCGCCGCCGGTCCCAGCGCGGCCGGGGGGAGGCACGCGTGTCCCGGCCGGGAAACTGAGCGGAGGAGGGAGAAAGCCCGGGAGGAAACTGCCTCCTCTCCGCCCCAAAGAGCCAGAAAGTGATCTCCCTTCTCCCGGCTGCGGCCGAGAAGAGGTAAGCTGCTTCGGGACCACCGGTCACCTGCAGTTTTTCAGCGACAGCACCAGTCCTGCTCAACTCATGAGCAGGAAAGGATTCCGGTCGGCTTCCTCCTCGGGAGCGGCACAGGAACACCCATATAACCGCTAGACCGAGGGAGCTAAGCACACGGTCACAAATTCTCCGCTATGTGCAATAAAGTTGGTCGCATTCGTACGCTGAATAAATGTCGTGAAATGTTCTTTGTGGTATGACTTCTCCTCAGCGACTGATGACAGTTACTTTAGGAAAAGGTAATGGGTCAGTAGTTTAAAGATTCCAAGCGATCAAAAGCTTTGGTGTTTTTTTTTTTCCATTCATATATATATATATATATATATATATATAAATGTAGGGCTCTCTTGAAGTGAAGCTCAGTAAATGCTGTGAAGCAGAAGAGCTTACCACTCCAGCTTATTTGCAAATAAATGTCCCGATTACCAACACCTAAAGTACCGAAGGCGAAATTTGCTAATTACACATCACACAGGCGAAACCCCAAACTGTCAGACAAGCAAGCCAGCATGTTTGCAGTCGCTAGCGTGCCTCCCGTGTGCACATTTACTAAGCGCAGCTTGCTAGCACAGCTCGCTGTACGATAAATCCTCCAGGTTTGAAATTAATAGGTACTTATAGTGCGTCTCGAAAAGCAGCCGAACATCCACTCCTCACAAAATATCGGAGAGCAATACAGAGTATAAAAACGACGCTAAGAATTGGCAAAGGAGATTTACCGTCTGTATCTGCTACTTGATTTTTGGAAGGAACGTGAAAAAGACCTGACAGATATGTTTAGCGATTGATTCTCCCTTCATAAGGTACAAATACAAAAAGCAAGGCAGAGACGATGCCGAAATGCATTAAACCTCAAAATCGATTAGAGCCCGTCAGAAGATCCTTTAAAACAATACAAATCGTGGACTTCTGAGCAATATTTTATTCCAAAGAACACTAAATTTGCCGTGAATCCGCTGCCTTGTTCACTGGCCTGTTCACGAGAGAAAAAAAAATCCAAACCTACTTCTCGCTTGCAGTTACAGACAACTATCGGGAAGAAAAGGACAGCGTGATGTGACGCCGAGTGGGGGTTAATGAATTTACGCCTGTGCTCCTGCCGGAGCGAGCCTGGTCTGTAGCTCCCTAGTTGATGGATACCCATTAATACACCTGCATTCACGTCCCGACCATGAGGAGGCACGCAGGGATTCAGTACGGAGCGGCACAGTTTTGCCAAGTCCTCTCGAAACGTCAATACCCTTCAAGTTACACCCAAAGGAGAGCGATTTCTCTTGATTTCCGTGTGTACAGAGGACCGGGGCGGCTTTCTAGCCGGTAACCTTCTATATGTGCCTGCGTGAGCGTGTGTGGTGTGGCTGTGTATACATATCTATCTCCTAGAGAGGGATTAATTAGCCGGGTTCGAGCTGAAAGAGGCTGCAGTGACGAGCCCAGTGGCGATTGGCCGCCCGCCTGCCTGGCCCTGCCTTTATAATTTCCACACGAGTGCATCTGGGCTCTTATACAAACCAACAGCCAGCTTCTTCTGACATACACACACGGCACTTTTTTCCATCATCTGATTAACCGCCCTGCATACACACGGTGATTACTACGGGAAAACATAAATAAATACGAAGAGGTTTTATTATTTTGACTACTGGAACCCTCGCTGTGTCTCAGTGCAACTTTTGTTTTTTCTTGCTGCTGGGAAAGGTGCTGCTCTCGATGCTTTCCTCTCACTCACGGACCCTTTAAAAAAGGGGAAGGAAAAATATCGCCCCCTCCAGTCCCCCGCCCGCTCCCCCTCCCTTCACCCCCCCGCCACACACACTTCAAGACGGCTGATCTAAAAAAGCAGGAAGAGAGCATCTGAGGAGCAGCAGCCCCGGCGCATTTTGAAAAACATTTGTTACATTTCAGAGTGCCGCAGCCTGTTTCTCCTCTGAAGTTGGCTCCAGCCATAGCAGCCGCATTGGATCCCACAGCCTATTGCGAGACTCCGGTATACAACCCGGATCTCTGCCCCAACATGATCGCGGCCCAGGCCAAGCTGGTGTATCATTTGAATAAATACTACAATGAGAAATGCCAAGCCAGGAAAGCTGCAATCGCCAAAACGATCCGAGAAGTCTGCAAAGTGGTGTCGGACGTGCTGAAGGAGGTGGAGGTGCAGGAGCCTCGCTTCATCAGTTCCTTGAACGAGATGGACAATCGCTACGAGGGGCTGGAAGTCATCTCCCCCACGGAGTTTGAAGTCGTGCTGTATCTGAACCAAATGGGGGTTTTCAACTTCGTGGATGACGGCTCCTTGCCGGGCTGCGCTGTGTTAAAGTTAAGCGACGGGCGCAAGAGGAGCATGTCCCTCTGGGTGGAGTTCATCACGGCGTCTGGCTACCTCTCCGCTCGCAAAATCCGGTCCAGATTCCAGACTCTGGTGGCTCAAGCCGTGGATAAGTGCAGTTACAGAGACGTGGTAAAGATGGTGGCGGACACCAGCGAGGTGAAGCTGAGGATCAGGGATCGGTACGTCGTGCAGATCACTCCAGCGTTCAAGTGCACGGGGATCTGGCCGCGGAGTGCTGCGCACTGGCCGCTTCCCCACATCCCCTGGCCGGGACCCAACCGGGTGGCGGAGGTCAAGGCGGAAGGCTTCAACCTCTTGTCCAAGGAGTGCCACTCTCTGGCCGGCAAGCAGAGCTCGGCCGAGAGCGATGCCTGGGTGCTGCAGTTCGCGGAAGCTGAGAACAGACTGCAGATGGGCGGCTGCAGGAAGAAATGCCTCTCCATCCTCAAAACCTTACGGGACCGTCACCTGGAGCTGCCGGGCCAGCCCCTGAATAATTATCACATGAAGACTCTGGTTTCCTACGAATGCGAAAAGCATCCCCGCGAGTCGGACTGGGACGAGTCGTGCCTGGGGGACCGGCTCAACGGGATTTTACTGCAGCTCATCTCGTGCCTCCAGTGCAGGAGGTGCCCGCACTATTTCTTGCCCAACTTAGACCTCTTTCAGGGCAAACCTCACTCGGCCCTGGAAAACGCGGCCAAACAAACGTGGCGACTGGCTAGGGAAATACTTACCAACCCTAAAAGTTTGGAGAAACTTTAGAGGGTAACTATAAAACCGGCCTGACCGATAAATCTGCTAATTTCCCGATGAAGTTTAAGATGCCTGTTTGAAAAGTCATATATTTCCACTTGACAATGCAAATAATATTCTCTTTTAAAAAGGAATATAGCTTAAGCTCTTCACAAAGAAAAGCAAATGAGAACAGCAAGCATCGTTCCTCTTCGTCACAGTTTTGCAGTTCCCCGTGGGGGAAAAACAAAAAGAAAGAAAGAAAAAAAAAAAAAAAAGAAGAAAGAAAAAAAATGAAAGTGTGTTACCTGGAAATGAAAATTGGCCGTAATTTGATTGTGACCATTCTGCCTAAAAACGGTACCAACGGATTATAACAAAACCCGGTATTTTTATGTAAACCTTCTGTGAGTAAAAGCTATTTGGATATGCCACCTGAACAAACCCTAATGTACCTTTTAATTTGTATCAAATATTGTGATCTCACATTGTGTTTGAAATTGTGGATGTTGGTGTTTTGTGATTTGGTGAACAGAAGTTAAATTGCCATTTTGGATACTTCAAGGACATTTTCTGCTAAAAAGAAGATACCATTTAAAAAGGTAGATTTTATCACGGTACTTTTGTTAATTGTCTTTTGAAGTGTCTGAACTTAACAAGTTTACATTTTTCGTTTCATATATATTGCTTGTTCTATTTCTAACATTCCATAAATATACTTGAAATGTTATTTAAATATATTCAAAAGAAATTTGGATTCTGCTTATATAATAACGCTTGAATATTGGAATTATATATTTGAAAATGCACTTGAAATACACTGGATAATTACTTTTTGTGATTTAGATTTTAATTTCTGTTGCTGATTTATTTAATTACAAGCTAATAAATGAAGTAAAATGCATATGGGTAAGCGTTTCAATATCGGATCAAGTTTTTCACTTGAAAAACAAGAGGCAGCTATGTTTTGCGGTTTTTTCCTTTCTGTGGATAGTTGCTTAAGTGCTGTAAAGCAGAAAACTTAAGGGCAGAGCCCTGACTTGGCATTTGGAATAGTTTTGTAGAATAGGGAAATATTGGTTGTACAAGCATATTGGAATTTAGCTCCAGATCACCATCAGCAGCTGTCAGACACCAGCGTACTTATTAATACAGTTACACTTTTTCAGCCGTCAGGAAAAAAGTCTGTTTTGAAGGGTTTATTATACGGTGCTGTTGTGTTTCTGCTGGCTTTTGAACAAAGCCGAGGAAACACAAGGTATCTGTGAAGCAGTGTTTTTTGCAAGCAGTGATCCTGATACAACTAGCAATTTGGTGCAGGTACTAATAAAGCAGAAAATAAAATTTATAGGTGAGAGCCAGCACCAATAAAGTGAACAACAATATTACTTCTGACCTACAAATCGGTTACGAATGTGATAAGATTGCCAGCTCCACTCCCAGACATCAAGCCCCTCAGCTCCCAGGGCAGTCAGAGGGAATAACATGTGTGTGCTTACAAAACTGCACGCAATCCAAAGCCGCCCGTCTGTACCGCACTGCCTGGTCCCTCTCAGGGTGCATTTCTTTAAAATGGCTTTTAAACCAAAACGCAAATTAACAACGCGGATTTTGACTAGGATCCTAACAGTCAACAAGTGCTGAAAGAGGCCGATCTCCTGTGTGACACCCACTAGCAGCTATTTCCAGTGGGTGCACTTAAGCGAAACTGTTATACCCAGAGATTCTGACAGAAACTTTTTACCCTGGCACTGCGAAGAAAGTTCCGAGTTTGACAAATTATTCACCCAAGAGAAATCACTTCATTGCAAACATATTCAGACGAGGAGTTTTCTTGCAAACTATTTATAATATTTCTGCATTTAAAAACCCCAACCCCAAGGTCTTTGTAAAAGTACCTCTCCTATTTCCTCTCTTCCAACATTTCCAACAATAGCAAAGGAATAAAGCAAGAGCGATAAGAATAAAAATACATGCAGACGAGAGGAGCGCCCTGTCGGACACGTCCCTTCTGTCTGCCCCTCCTGCCCCGCGTGGCATCCCCCGCGCCGCTCCCGCGGGGACAAAGCCACGCACCCCTCCCCGCTCGGTGCGGCTCCGCTGGAGGTTTTCATGAAGGGAGGGGGAAGTGGGGCGGCGCTGGGGAATTAGTAGTAGTAAATGACTTCAGAAAACAGAGCTTTCCAAGGAACCAACTCCTCGGTACATGTCTGTTCCCCCCTCCCCCATTTTCTTTTCTCACCCAGAAAACAAGCATTAACTTTCATTTCAGCAGTTACAAAGTGTTTACAAAATGCGCCGTATTTTCTTACGTAGAAACTAACGTTTTTGAAATAACGGGATTCTCCGAGAACCTCGGAAGGCTTAAAACCCTCCGCTGTGTCTCGGGAAGGCTGCGGGCTAGGACTGCTGCTCCCTCCAGGGATTTCAGAGCAATTGGCTTAACTACTAAATCTGACCACGTTCATACAAAGCCACCGCGAGAAAGGCCGCTGGAAAACGCGTACGCTGCCGTAATAGAGGATTTAACATCATTAATACATTGCGCTTTTTTTTTTTTTTTTTTTTTTAATGCAGCGAAAGGCGGCAGACAGGAGCGGAGTTTGGAATGAGGGGGCGGCCCCGGCGCACGTGTGCCGGGATCAGGGACGGGAACCGGGACCGCGCCGCCCGCCCGCACGCCGCACTCACCTTGGGGTCGATCTTCTTGAAGGCCGAGTCATCCTCATCCACCTCGAAGTAGATCTCTGTGGTGGTGATGGAGAGCGTCCCCTTGGCCACCACCACGGGGGCGATGAGCTGTGCCGGCGTGCTGAGCACCACGGGGCCTGCAAGGCAAGGGCAGCGGCGTCAGGTTGGAGGGGCCCGGCCGGCCCATCCCGGTGGCCCTTCCCTCCGCCGAGCCAGCGCCCGGCGAGCCCCCTCGTAAACCCAGTTTGTAAATGCCGTGTTCGTTCCCCTCCTGCCCGCGGCCAGCGCTTTGAACTCCGCGGCCGGGCCACAGGCGAGTTTGTGAGCTCGGGGGTTGCGAGATAAATCACAGCAGCGAAATTCAGAGGGGTTAGGGTGAAAAATAGCTGCCCCTTAGAAGAAGGTCCCCTCTCTTTTCATGCCCTTTTGCTCCTCGTTAACGCTATCACTGTTCGTGTGCGATAGCGGCGGCTCGTTCCACCCCGCCTGGATCCGGCAGCCCGGGGTCCCCGCGGCGGCCGGGCCGGGCCGAGGGCGCAGCGCAGGGCAGCCCGCAGCCCCTGCCCGCCGCACTGACCCTGCGAGCCCTGGGGACATTATTTTTGAGTCTGGATCCAGACCTCAACTCGTACAAGTAACGCCAAATACCAGGGGGTTTGTTTAGTTGTTTGGGTTTTGGTTTTTTTCCCATTTTTTTTTCTTTTTTTTTGGTCACCTATTTCAATATCCCATGCACATAAAGGCTGGCATCGTTAAATACATTTACGGCACGATAATTTTTGTTTCAACTCGCTGCCGCTTATCCTTTTAAAATTACTACAACAATACTTCGCTCAAATATATTCCTTAACGAGACGCTTTCACTGGCATTGAAAAGATGGGATGGGGAAAACCTATTGTAAGAGGCAGCCTTCTCCACACAAATTGTTAGATTTTAACTCAGGAAAACAAAAATCAAAACAACCCTTCTTTAATCCAAAAGACAAGAGGATCGCTTTTTCACCATCTTATCTTCAATATCAATGTCATCTTCTGTTAAAGCTGACAGTGGCCGTGCTTAGGAAGCTCACTTGCTTCGAAGAAAATATTATGTATTAAATATTCTTCTAGATTAAACCACGAAAGCCTGTTGGATAATTTGTATATACATACATAAACACACAGAGCCACATACGTGTACAAACACGCATCTGACACCTAAATAATAAAACTCCAGTACTGAGAAGCTGGGTACGCCACCTGACTGACGCGCCTTTTACAAACTGGCCAACTGACCACCTCAGGAGGTACCAAACAGGGTTTGGCTGTTACACGCAGCTAAAAATGTCCCTTGCAATAAGGGCACCCCTGCTCAGAGGGCAGAGAGCCGTGAGCCTCCCGCTGCCTTTCCGGCCGCTCGCCCCTCCAGCAGCGCCGTGCGGGCGCTGGGGCGGCCGAGCCGGGGCCGGGGCTGCGGCTGCACGGGGGCCAGCGCCTGGGATGCGCCCTCTCCTCCTCCCCCAGCGCTGCCCGCACACTGCTCTACCAGCTCTCGCAGGCAGCACTTCAAATTACTCACTTAGCCCAAATTACTCCTGTATCGGCGCATCTAACTGTCATGTTGTTAATGCTTTACTTTACTGTAACACCCAATTTGAGCCCTTATTGCTCAATATTTTGTCATTTACGCTGCAAAATAAATAAAGAGGAAGGCAGGGATTGCTGTGCGTACAGGGGGAAGCTGAAACGCACAGTTTCAGTGACAGCTTTCAGCAGCCCAGCGTGGCGGACGGGATAATATTGATACAAACTCTATTTTCTTTCATTTTATTGTTTTCCATCTCTTAATAAACCGAGGTAGCCTCTTGACCCCAGTCAGCTGATCGGAATCACATGCGCCGGGCTTGCCTTGCTGCTCTCCCAGTCTCGCCTCCATCTTCTCTCTCTCCCTTGGCGGTGGGAAAGGAGCCGATCCGAGCCGGGGAAGCCCGGCTGGAGGCTCCAAAGGGCAGGGTGATCGATCCGAAACGCCGCTTTAAAGCCTCATCAATCTTCATCTAGGTTGCTCAAGTAATTACGCCCGATTCTCTTGTACGATTACAAGTGGATTTGGGTTTCTATTCCCCAGGCCCCCTTTCTTTGTGTTTACAGAAGGGGGGTTTGTGCAGCCGGCGGTTCCCTGCCCTGCAGAAGCACTTGCCCTCTCAAGCAGAGCGCCCTAGCCCTCCGCTGTCCCTTCTCAGGCACACTTGGCCCGGCGCAGGGTGATGGGCTCCCGGGCCTTTGTGCCGGGAGAAAAGCGCCTTGGAAAGACGCGTCCTGGAAACGACCCGATATTCTATCACTTTAAGGAGGCGTTTGTGGGCTTTGCTGAATCCCAGAAGGAAGAACATCAATTTAATCCAATTACCTCTTTTTCCCTGGTGTTGTGTGGCTAAAATAAAAATAAAGCCACTGCTATTTAATGGCCAAAAGGCCAAACCCTATAATCTGCCATTCAGGAGGAGACAATGGTGCGCCCCGTTT
The DNA here is from genome assembly GCF_028769735.1 of Zonotrichia leucophrys gambelii. NCBI lineage: Eukaryota > Metazoa > Chordata > Aves > Passeriformes > Passerellidae > Zonotrichia > Zonotrichia leucophrys. Next base: position 67,151,095 of record NC_088169.1, read on the forward strand.
CGCGGGTGATGTGCCCTGGCGGACGGGAGCAGGGGGCAGAGCTGCAAAAGCAGGGGTGAATGTGGAGGGAAAGCGAACAGTCACTTCTTAGCCCGTTCCTGAAGGCAGGGGAAATCGGGGATTTCTGGCTTTCTATTCCTCCCGAGAAAAGGCTCCGAGTTCCCTCCCAGACTGGTACCTTGGCATCTGCCCTGCATTCTACTCAAATGACACCCTAGATTTGTTGCAAGGTAAACATGTCAGAGATATCACAATGCGACAAGGAATAAGCATTATCGTACTTTCCAGATGAGAAAAGATTTGCCTGTGTTTTTTGGTTTTTTTTTTTTTTTTTTTTTTTTGGGGGGGGGGGGTGGGAGCGAAAACAGGAACAAAAAAATCCCCACAAAAACAAACGAACAAAGAAAAATAAAAAAAACCCCATAGAGCAAAATAAATAGCAGTCACATTAAGGAACTTCAGGAAAGGTGATGTTCAAACTAAGTTTAAAAATATCTTTACCGACTTTTTTTTTTTTCTTAAAGCACAAAATTTAAAAAAAAATCGGTATTAGCAGTGTTTCATTTTTACACTTGTCCTTTGGAAATCTCCAATTACAACTTGCAATTCCATAGCATGTTTAAGGAGCACTGAGTCTTTTTGTTGTAGCCTTCAGGGAGCAAGCCAGCCACTGAGAGAATACGAAATTAATCCACTACAGCTATAGAGAGAGAGGATTATGTTTTAATCCCCTTTGGGACAGTCTCTGGATTTTAAGGATCCGATATTAAAATGTTTACATAGAGCATAATCAAAATAGCGCAGATTTTCCATATGGCACCGAGCTATCGGGAAGCTCCGGATCTCCTTCCCGAGCCCAATTGATAATCTAATGAAACAAAAGCTGAGCACACCTGAGCCAAGAGCCGCGGGACGGGCTCATTCGCATTCGGGAAGGATAACGAGCTTGGGCTCCAGCCTCCGCCCGGCCCCTCGGCGGTGCCTAGCTGCGCTTTTCCAGGGGATGTAAATATTCATTTCCAGCGCGGCTGCGGCCCCGGAGAAGGCCAGGCCGCTCTGCCCGGGAAGCGGCACCGGGGATGCTGCCGCAGGGACCGCGGGCGGCACCGAGGGCGCTCCCCTCCCGCTCCGGGAAAAAGCCAACCTGTGGCTGCCTCGCCTCACCCAACAAGCTGGAGTTTGTGGAGGGGACCCGTGTTTAGGGCGCTTGTCGCCTCTTGGGACTCTAAGCAAAAGCATCTCTCTTTAAGGATCGGCTCGTTGCCTCTACCGAACCTCTCCGGAGCTATCGGGGCGACCGCAACAGAAAGGCAGCGACCTACCAGAGAAGTTCTGGCCTTAAAACGAGTCCAGAAATCACTTCAGACACACAGGTCTAGCAATCTGTTCAAATGGTGATTTTTCCCTGTTGCCTGATCCCTGTGGTCAGCCCATGTGATTTACATTTCTAAAATAAACTCTACCACACATCTACCTTTTAAAATAATATTTTCTTTCCAAACGTAAATAATTGTGAAATTAGAAGGTCCCAGTGAATAAAAGCAGAATGTAACTTCCCTGCTCCCCTGTGGAATTTTTGTTAAACACAGACTTCATTCCCTGTTCTTGTAATTTAGCTCTTGTATATTTCAAGTAAAGCTAATCAAGGCAAGTGAAAAGTTCCATTAGGTTTTTAAAAGTTTTCTGCTGATGGAATATCAGTAAAATTACACCTTTTAAGGAAAGCTGCTAAAGAGTAGTGTTTTGAACTTATTATTTCAAATATTTTCATTTTCATAAACTGCCAATTTTAGCTGTAAGAGCTAAACACGTGTTACATTCATGAGCCTGAAAATTACACTGGAGGTATATCTGCTAAGAAGATTGGGCACAATTACTCCTAAGGAGGGTAAGGAATATGCTTTTCTATGCTGAATTACTAAAAAAGACATTTACCTGCTGCAGGCCTAGAAGTCTAACTTTTAAAATAAAATTTTGGTGATTACCCATAAACAAAAATGTATTAGCTGGGATAAGTACTTTGAAAACATATCCAATCAGCTCAACCAATTTAATTTTACAACCTACTGGTAATTACTCTGAAAAAAACCAGGTGGATGTTGGCATACTTAATTTTTAACTGATACTGGTTTAAAAGAAAAAACATATAGATATTTTTACATGTACATGTATTCAACATAGATTAACTGAAACCAATATTTTTACTAAGTAAAATAGTTTGCATAAATTACATTTTGTAATTTGATATGACACTTAAACAAGAATTTTAGATAATAAGAATAATAACTAAAAATCACTCACAAGATAACTGAAATAAGACAACTGAAATTTCCTCAGCACTTTAACTGTAAAGCCAGGTGTATCTGGCACTGAGTTGTATTTGAAATGTATAGAAATCCTTATACTTAAAAAAACCAGATGTAACACATGCACAAGCACACAAAAACTTCAGTTACTTGAAATGAAAGTCACATATCATGGAAGTAGAAAGAGGTATAGGTACCAGCATCCTTTGGGAAAAGCGCTTTAGTCTGAAAAATATTTCAACCAATTAACATCTAATATAACACATGCAGTGCCAAGTAAATAACAAGTAAACAAGGTAAAAATCCTAAACAATTCACAGAATTTAGTCTATTTTTTTTTCCCATTGTCATCCTAAATTTGATTCAAACTACCCTTTAAAAAGATTTCTGCAGTAAATATATTGCACTTACATGAGGATGGCTGCCCCCAATTTGTTCTCTGCTATAGCAAACACTTGAAGGCAGTAACTTCACTCAAGCCAAGGCCCTTATAAGAATGTTCATATACAGCTCCCTTTACTCGTTACTTTCAACCGTTTAATTAAAGATAATTTGCACAACTTCTTAAATGCAAAACCCAGAATCTAAGTCTAAATATTATTATAATTTTGTTTTTTTCTTCCACCGCTGGATAATATCCCAAATTATTTTCTCCTGTTTTCTGAGGTATCCAAGCTTATTTTGTTGGCTTTTTACCCCTGCACAATCATATGTTTCATATTGTGAGAGAGGGATTGACTTTTTTTGTTTGTTTAAATGTCATAGCCAGTGTGAATAGGTCTTGATACTCAAGATTTTCCCCACTTTCCCCCCCTTTCCTCCATAAAGCATGCAACACTACTACCACTAACATCAAAGATCAACTTAAATAGTCTTTTTCAACAACAATGACTAAACAATTACAGCAATTTAATTCTCTTAAGTGGTTGCCATCACAGCAAGCAAATGTGTTTGATTAAAAAGAAAATGTAAATAAAAATAATCTTGCATATTATAACTGTGAATAAAATAGTAAGAAAGAATTACATAGCTTTGATGAGATTGTGAAAATAGTTAAATATAGTGCTGCTTGAGAAGAAAAAAAGGAATTTTATCTCAAACATATACATTTGAATTAAGTGACATATGCACCTTCACACGTAAATAATTATTATTTTAATTCTATACCTTCCAAGTCTCATTAAAAGAAAAATATTAAATAGTACTTTTTCCTGAGGGAAAACATGCCTCCCAATATTTCTAGGAATAACAATTTCTTTATATCGTTCCAAGGGTGATGGGAAGCAACCACTTAATAGAACAGTTAGAGAAAATGCAAAGACAAACTCAACACGAAACCAAAGTCAGTCTTATTGAACCACTAGAGGGTCTGAGGAACAATTATCTGTGTGTCTAACAGCCCAAAGTGACAGAAACACAACATTTACTCCCTTTTGCAGGTAAAGTCAGGTTTACTCTGTGGCACACATGAGAACTTCTGAATGTGCTGAGGTTCCCAATGGCTTACATGGCTTTAGAGTTTTTCCAGGATGTGTCCAAGTGCCAACCTGCCAGATGATCAGGTAGTAATAAGAGTCAAGACTCCCCCTAATTATTTACACCTGGCCAGAAATGTAAATATTTGGGATAGGGACCTCACTACTGCAATGCACACATTTGCCACTTCAAAATTAGATTCATACAATGTGCTCTGCCTGAAGCTATACTTTGGAAGGACTGAGTAAATTAAGATGGTTTAGAAACTTAAGAACTTGATTGTTAAGCAGTGCATCCAGATGTGAGTATTCTACACTGATGCAGTAGGACCTGCACTAGCTCTCTCCTCATTCTCAGGTAAAACTTAAGATACTTTTTCAACCTAGAAAACCTTAAGTGATGCTGAAGACACTCACATAAGTAACAATTTTTTACACTTGGAGAGTCACTATAGCCAGCTATTTAATCAAAATGTAACAGAAAAAAATACACCTAGAAAAGTATATCTAATGCTTAAAAGAATAACATGTTTAATGTTCATTTAAAGAAGAAAGGAGAAAGCAGAGAGAGAAGCCTGCTATAAAGGTATATCACTGAAACAGGAACTCAACAAGTCAGGAACACAAGGGATCAAATCCCAGATGCCAGTCTGAGCAAACCAGACTTGACAGGTATCTTATACAGTCCAGTTTGTGTACCTTGTCATGCCCAAAGGGCTCAATTGATTAGGAATTTAAGGAAATAAGCCCTTCAGCTTTCATTCCTTCCAGTCTCCATTATGGAAAAGCTCTTCAGATAAACTGTAATTCTTGCATTTCTTGAGACCAGAGTGAACAGAAATCTTATGTTCAGATAGCGCATGATATTTTAAAGTCTATCTTATATAGAGAGTAACTCCTATATTTTTGTGGGAATAAAGATCTAGGTTGTTAGTTCAGCATACAACTTGACAGGTATCTTTGGAAAAATCACTTGGGATGCAGCAGTTGTTAACTTCAAAATTTTCTGAAAATATGAGTATCTCTAAACCACACCAGAGCCAACCCTAGTGCAGCTGAGTCTGCTAGCTGGCTGCATGTACTGCATTCCCACAGTTAGGGTAATGCAGAAGACTCTTCCACAAACATCCTCTGGTACCTATTGAAAGGAGAAGTGATGTGGCAGGCTCTGTCATTCAGCCTTTTTTCCTCACCAACCTGATTCCATTGCTGGAATTTTATTGCTTCTCAAGTCTTTACTCTTGTTTAAAAATTTGTTCAAAATGGCTTCCAGGTTCAGAAATTACAAAGACATAGACTAACAGAGGGTGCTTACATAAACCTTGTTCCTTTAGAAAGCTGAGCTAAAGGCATGGGATGAGGCCTCCTCTGGTACAATTTCTGGTTAATTAAACCAAGACTAACCAAAATGTCCTCTTGACTGATCTAATTGGCTTCAGAGGAAAAAAAGAAAGGCAAAAAAAGTCCTGTCCAAAGGTCAATGAAAGTGCTTAGTTTAAACATACATACTGTCAATACAGTTCTGAATACATTCCTTCAACTAATCTATGGTGGGCTAGTCCCAATATGTTTCTATGAAGAATAAATGCATTTTTGCATGGGAACCAATTGCATTATGAAGATGAAATAAGATGTAAAAGGGTGGAGTTTCCTTATGTCTAGGCCTGTCTTCCTGCAGTCTCCTATATATCAGGTAGCTCATCAGCTTGACCTTTGATGAATTAAGCAGTTCCATCCAGGGTGTAGCACATCAGGAAAATGGAGAAGCTACAGACCTGTGAAGCCATAGGCTCCACTGTAGTCTAATTTTGCAGCCTTAGAAATTTCAAAAAAAGAGGTTTGCAATCAATGGAAAAACAAGTTAAATAGACTGTTATCAGTGGACAGTAACAAAATATGAAGCACTCTCAGAGCCACTCATAAATACAATCCAACAGAGTTTGAACTGATTTAATTTTAAAGCTTGGAAAGCAGGAAATCTGGTTGTCATTTTAAAAGCTGAAGGTGCTCAGTCTTTGAGTTGCTGTACTAAGGTACAAAGAGAAGAGTTTTCTTCAAAGTTGTGCTTAGGAGCACTATCATATGTGACTGACAACCACCTTATAAAATATTAAGATATTTTGGATAGTAATATGGAAAAAATGATTAGAATAAACACTGAGCTGTCTAAAAGTAGTATGCTATAGAAACTGTGGGCCTTTTTCTTTTTCAGTGTGAAAGCCAACTACATATCAAAAGTATAATTGTTTTCAGTTTATGCCTGAATCTATACTCCAAATTAAACTCATACAAATATGTTTTTCTTTTTTATACTTAGACTTGAGGATCAAAATCTGAATACGTAAAAAACAGAAACTACGAAAATCTGGCTGAATTAAATTTCCATGTTTGGAAGTAAAAGGCTTGTGTGGTTACGTATCTATCAGATAATGGGAAACGGAATCACTCTTTTTCCACATTCCTGTCATTTGCCCAGACAAGCAACTGCCCCAATGAAATTCCTATCTTGAATGCTAATTTGCAATAATAATGAAGTTTGAAAGGAAAAAAAAAAACTACTTAGTAGTCCATGCTGAATTCAGTGAAGACTTTCCTTTTGGAAGCTTGAAAAACTAGGAGAAATATTAAGACTTTCTTGTATTTTCAATTGAAACTTTTATATTTGCTACTTAACTTACTTATTTGTGTGTGCACATGAATATACATACTTTCATAAAGGAAAATGCGTAAAGTATGGCAAAGCTTAAGGTACCTTAGCCACCTCCAGGCAGAGAGAAAAAGACAGTAATAGTGAGAAGAGAGATGGATGGATGGATGGATGGATGGATGGATGGATGGATGGATGGATGGATGGATGGATGGATGGAAAAAGAGAGAAAGAAAAGAAAGAAAAGAAAGAAAAGAAAGAAAGAGAGAAAGAGAGAAAGAAAGAGAGAAAGAAAGAGAGAAAGAAAGAGAGAAAGAAAGAGAGAAAGAGAAGAAAGAAAGAAAGAAAGAAAGAAAGAAAGAAAGAAAGAAAGAAAGAAAGAAAGAAAGAAAGAAAGAAAGAAAGAAAGAAAGAAAGAAAGAAAGAAAGAGAGAAAGAAGCAAGCAAGCAAGTGAATAACGACTACCTCTGGCTCTGGAAGTATCAGAAGTACAAGCTATTAGAGGCTGAGAGGAATTATTAGGAAGCACCACTGTGTATTTGCTACAGTCCTTGCTGGGTTTCCCTTATGGTTGTTGCTTTCTGCCCTCTGGGCCATTCCAGACCATCAGAGCCACTGGAATGTGGATAGCAACTTCTGCAGGAGGAGGAGAGAATGAGATGGGACAACAGGGCTCCATGGGAGAGGACACACCAGGGCAGGAGGAGAAGAGTTGGAGAGGGAAGATGAGATCACCCGTGGAACCACTGTTGTGCTTTGTTTTTCAGGAGGGAGAAGGATGAAGATGACTCTTTTCCTCTACCCCTAAATGTCCTGAGTAGGCTGTGGTCACTGCTGAAGACAATGGCAATGCTATTTGGCCCTTTCTTTCAATCCATTACTCTAACAGCAGATAATGCAACAAAAATTTCTCTGGTTGGCCTCAAATACATTATTTTTATATGCCTGAAAAATCTAATAATTTGAAAATCTGCCTTCTCAGTAGAGGCTCAAGTTTATGTTGTGTTTTTACTTTTTTTCATTAAGAAAATCTACTGTTTGTCTACCTCTTTAGTCTGTTAACAAAAACAATAGTTTTTTAACAATGCTACATGTATTATTAAAATTTTGAGAATGGCAGCAGAAGAAAAGTCAAGAATATATGGTCCTCCTTTACTCCTTAGGAATGAGTAAGGTAAGTTCCAAACAGCTTTGCTTACCGGAGATTGTCTACACTGGTCAACTCTTGTAAAGAAAATCCTTGGCCAAAAGAAGTGTTACCATAACTCAAAATGTATGGGTATAAATTTTAAATGTGTATTATACATCTGAAGTTGAGTCAAAATATATGTTTTCCATAAAAATTACTTATTTTGCAAGATTTTGTGGATTTAGGTGCAGTTCCTTGATGCGTTAGTGGTTTCATTGCTGCATCTGGTCCTATGCAAGACTTCAACATAATTTCAGAAATTTAAATGAGATGTTTGTTAAAACCTGGAATAGAAAATTTCCTCATGGGCTAAATAATTTATATTTTTTTAATTTTTCATTTTGTACTGCTATACAACTCTAATTGTAGCTCTATGTAGTACAACTTTTGGCACTATTCCAATTCTCTCTAATGACATCATCTAAAATGTTTTCATTTGGAAATTGGTCCAAATTATGATAATTTCTGTTAGTTTGTCTGAAAAGAGACAAAAGGCTTATATTGCATAGGCCACAAAACAGATGTTGATAATGTTTGTCTGGACTTCAAACAGATGACCTGGAAGTGAAAGGTCTTATATCTCATTAATAATAATACAAGCTGTCAAATCCCCCTGACCTAGTGTGTTACTTAGCACAGGGCAGTAAGTCAATGCACTCAGCAGACTCCCAAGAAGTCTGGAGAGAAGTCTTTTCATATTTAGTCCTCAGGCTGGGGTGGACTTGCTACTCGTGCTGGCTCAGATGGAAGATCTGCTCTCATTTATCAGTAATAGTGCTGCTTTCTAGAAATATTTCTACTCTGAAGTTCAAAGTTGCTAAAAGTTATGGCAGTGCTAGGATGCTGCATCTGTATAAAAATTCCTGGCCTATTTGTACTAGGGGGGAGGCTTCTTCCACCTCAAGGCAGATGTCCAAGGAGAAGGGAAGATTCTGTACTGAAGGTTATGATACAGTAAGACTAAAATTCATTAAAGGCAGTTAGTGGTTTTCCTTGTGTTTATTTGGATGAGTTGCTCAATCTGCTCATATAATGGAGCAAATAACATGTATTTATTCTTGCAAAAGTGTCGTGAGGCTGTAATTCACCGTGGCTGATGAGGAAGTCAGCTTCTGAGTTGATTGAGCCCACGCAAGTAACCAGATGCCTGCCAAAGCCCTTTGTCTTCCTAAAATAACTCAAAGCATCATATCCTCCTATTTTTATTTCCTTTCTTTCTTTCTAGAAAATACTCTTTTAAAGAGTAGCAAAAGATTCCATCAAGGATCCCTTGCTTGGCTGGGGTATGTTTGATGCTGTCAACAGCTCTATGACAAAATAGATGAAATGTGCTCCAGTTAAGAACATGTATCTTTCAAAAATGTCAAGGCTAAATTCTGCTCTCAAATGCACACAAACAAGTCTCATCAAGTGAAATGCACCTTCAGAACAAAGAGAAGAGAACATCTTCCTAAAATATAGAATTCATAAAACCTGAGTAGATCAACATTTATTTTTTTAATGACCTATTTTAATGCAAGATCAGTGCTCTGAAATAAACAACCCAGCAACCCAACCCAAACGACAAACTTTGTTAAAAGAAAACTGCATATCTACTAGATCTACTGCCTTATATCCTTGTAAAAATGCAAGTTTATAATGTTAGAACACACCCACAGATTTTTCATTTTGAAATAATCACCTACTAAGCAGGAGACAAACTGTTAGCAAATTTAAATTCTTAGGATCTTAAGGGAAAACCAAAGTATTTAAAAGCCCCACTGCAGCATTAGGAAATATAAATGGAAAAGAAATGGACAAAAGTTAGTAATATCAAGTCACTACAGTGGATTTGATTGTATTACCCAGAGATTCACAATGTATTAGGAAACTGTTAAATTTGACTGAGCTATGTCAATCATTAGTTCTAACAGAGATGTGACTTGCCTCTTGAAGTGAACAGTCTGGGAAGAAAAGGAGCTAAAACTGAAACAGAAACATGTAAAATATTTTAATACATAAATGCTGAAACAAGAACAATGTCTTTCGCTAACTCATACTGCAAGACAGTTTCAATACTGCTTTTGTTAAAAATTGTGATGCAAACTTATAAGTCATAATCCTAAGACCATAATAACATGGAATCAGATTTTCATATTTTATTAAAATGTTACTTAATATAATGAAATCTGACCAACTGCAATTGCAACATATGGAATACTAAGATTATATAATAAAAATATTCAGACTATAATTATTTAAAAATTCCCCATACCATATGCAATTTATCAAAGCAAACTTTACATTGATTTGTGCCACATGGTTGATGAAAAACTATAAAGAGTCTCTGGAACAAAAGGTATGTACAGATTACTTTGTATGAACAATCTCAATCTGTTTCAAACTTCCCTTTTTTTCAGTTTTAAGTTCACAAATCAAAATATTGTATTATTTATATCCTCTTAGTTAAAAATTTTCTAAAACCCAAGGCCTCATCTGTTTAAAGTGTGCTTTAGTTTCATGGAATAAACAATGCTAAATTGTTTTAGTTAAATGTGGACAATCTTAAATCAATTGAAACCTGGTTTATAAAGATTTTGTTTAATTCCTATCTCTTACTGAGACAATCCAAATCGTTGTAAATCAGGTTTGAATTGATTTAAGCTTTAAAGTTAAATTGGAGGCATATCTGAGTATAGAAATTCCTATGTGTCATTTCACTCTGAGCAGTAACTAGATATAAATGATGCTGTGCTATGCCATAACCAGATAGATCTCAAAGATTTCCAGATCATGTATACTAAATGTACATAACTCTTTAGAATTAGACAAGAACAGACAGTGTGGCTTTATTGGGACCTGCTCTTCAGAGCTGTCAGAGATTGTTCAGAACTTCTTAGGCCAAACCCACACCTCCTTTGCCTACTGCCTTTCTTGATTTCAGCTATTCGACTCAAGTTTCAGAGCCATGCTCTATATACTGAAAACTGGGAAAAACAGTGATATCCTTGATGGAAAATCCTGCAAAATCAGCAGCTAAAGAGAGGGTATCATGGGATTCACGGGGTTTTTTACCAATGTAAAATTTACAGAAGACATGTATGATACTGTGTGTGATCATTAACTCTCAACATCAGCTCCAAAAATGAGTGAGAGCTGAGTAGCAAAGGCTGCAGTTAATCTAATGGTAAAACTGAGATAGTGAAGTGTGGGTTCCTTTTGAGAAGCTCACAGGTTTTGGTACCATATGGCACCATTATCACATCACCTCACCACACTTGGAAGCAGTTTGCCTGCTCTGTTAGCATTGATAGGGAACACAAGGGCATACTGTCAATATTTCAAAAGTTTTTTTTTTCCACTTTCTATTATTTCTGCTTTTGCAATGCTGACAATATCTCCCAGTTTTACGAGCAGTAAAAGCAAAGGACTCGAATGACTGCGCCATGTCCTGAGGGAGTAGGAGTTGCCATCCAGCAGAAATCTTGAGTAAAAGGATAAATTGCACATTAATTCTTAAGGACACATTGAAATACTAGGTTTTTGCAGAGAGAGGTAGCTAGAGGAATAATATTGCATCAGTGTGTTTGAACAAAATGCCAGTGTTGTGGCACAGAGAAAACTCCAATTCTGACTGAGATTTTCCAGACTAGGTAAGAATTTTTCATGCCCACTTTGCAGTTTTTTATCAGTATTTCAAATAAATGCATATTTCAGCCTCTAAACAGCCTTTTAAGCTACTATGTGCATATTTAGTTGGAAACAGTGTTCTTAGATATAAGAACTTAGCCAAAGCAGCACTGAGTTTTCCTTCTAAAAGAGAAAGGGACATTGATCAAATTATCCCCCTTATGGTGCTGCTTGATGCACTATTTTATTGACTTTAGGCAACAGTGTCTCAGCAGCAGTTTAGCTGCAGATTGAGAAAGCAAGTAGAGTGACTGTGATAATCATATACTGATGCTTGCTCCCAAATAAAAGCATCTATTTCTTCCTCTCTGCTCTGCTTTAGTTCTAAAGTACAAGATTAACTTCCATGTAGGTTATTGTTGGGGTTTTTTTGCCTTTTCAAATTTTTTGTGGGATTTTTGTTTGTTTTGCTTTGATTTTATTTTTATTTTTTTAATCATCTACTTATGATCTTATCTTTGATACAGATTTTTACTATGGTATCAGAAGAAAGTGCAGGAGCAAAGATAGCTATTTCAGAAATTCAATTATGCATTAAAAATCATGACATCACAAAACTCTCCTTTAGTGGAGTATCTTAATAAAGATACTCCTAAGTAAATTAATCTAAAAAACTTCTAACCACATTTAATATTTCTCAGTTTTATCCCATCTGAGAGGAGAGTGCATTTATCATCTTTCAACACATCCTTTTTTCCAGACTACTTCCCAGGGAAGGTAGTATCACCTCTGAGACAGAGCTGTAACAGAACCTGCTAGAAGACAGCTGAACAGATCTCATTGCACTCCTTCACCCAGGAAGGGACCAGAAGGGCTCTCTCGTGCATATTTACAGAGGGTTCATTCCCAGCTCATGTGCTAACTCCCAAAGTTCATAGCTTGGTCACAGCTCCATTCTCTCTTAGTCTTGCTTAAAGCAGGCAACTTTTTCTCTCGCTGTGACAGATGGGCTGAGACACTGCAGATCCCCCTTAACTCCACCACTGAGAGCACTGGGTGCCAGCAGGAGGGCAGGTGACTCTGCACAGGCTGTGTGGCACTTGGGATCAGGCACAAGCACTCTGACGCACAAAACCCTGACTTGTGGAATGAGTCCATTTACACTTTAACAGACAAAAGAAAAAAAAGCAAAAAAAAAGCAAAAAAAAAAAGGCCTCACATTGGTATTTACAGACTTTTCAACAAGTGACCCTCACTAATAAAAGCACTTGTACTGTTATTTCTCACATCCCTGCTCAAAGACTGTGCAATGGGCAAATACTTTGTACTCACTGCCCATATCTCAAGGAAGCAGAGAGGAAGCAATAAAATCTGAAATGCAAAGAATCTGTTCATATTGCAATTCTATGCTTAGCTGTGAATATTAAGACATTAACCACAAAGGTTAAGAGCTAACAACCGTTTGACTTTTAGCTTAGTTCTAATGAAAAGTATAATTACCTGCCAGGTTATCAATCTCTTTTTCTTGGAGCAGGCTAACAGCATCATCATCTCCTTCCAGCATAAGCTCTGTTTCTGCATTCTGATTTACCACAGCTTGACTTCGGAAAGTTTTCTTTGACTTCACTACATCCTCTTCAGTGCCTAAAAAAAGTTACAAACGTTGTGAATTTACCTGAATAATATTTTAAATATAAAACAATGACAGTCAAGTAGTAAAAACATTATGGTATAAATCATCTTTATCAAAAAGAAAAGAAGGAACATTTTCTAAAACTTTACCAAGGTTTACAAAATATGCAGGTCTATTCTGTTTTCTGTCCTGCCCCAAATAAAATACAAACTTTTCCACAAAGACTCTCCTGGTTTTAATAATTGCTATTTACTTTGTGTTCAATGTTGTTCCATTAGTTTTCCACCTGCAACAAATTCAGCAGGAATTTCTTTTGGGTTCCTGGTGCCCTGACTTTGACTGACCTGAGTGCACAAGCCACCTACTCTAAATAAAGAAGCTGCTTTCAGGAATCAAAATCTCTCAGGATTTTTGACTTTTCAGATAGGAGGGACAGAGAGGTGAAGTAGGAGTTGGTTTATCTCTGATACACAGAAAGAGTGAGGTAGGCTATGCCGAGATTCAGAAAAGACTTGGAAAAAAAGGACAAGCGTGGTGAGGCAACTTTGGTGCACATCTGTGTGTGTGTTTTTAAGCAACACAATAAAAATGGCAGTACGTGGACATGTGCCAATTACCTACAGGTTTTCATGGATAATATTAATTTTTCTTGACTACAGTTGGCTTTTTATATTCAGCCTGATGGTTCCTTATAGTTCCTTATGGCAGGAGATTTAACTTATTGAATTTTGGGAATATCTTGCCTGATTTTATTCTTATGATGCAAAAAATAAATCCTAGTGTGGTAAAATGACAGAATCATAATTAGGTTTTATATCATAAATAACTTTCATGTTACTGTTATGACCTCCTTATAGTATTTCTTAGCTTGGAAGAGGTCATAAGTTTTATTTTCAGTACTATGGACTCACAGTAGCCTCAGACAAGAAAGATTTCTATTTTTTTTCTTAAGCAGAAAATCCTGCATCTTTACCTTGGACCATACAAGAACTGGGCATCTCCACTGCTGTCAATCAAGAAATAAACCCTCTAAACTATCGCTCTTTTTGGGTAGGAAAATTTGGAAATTTGCTTCCTAGTAAGCTACAGAATGAGTGTGAAAATAGGCAAAATTATGCACATGTGGATTTTTTTTGTCTTCCACAATGCCTGAATTTAAACAGGATGAAAACTATCATGGCAGATTTAAAATGCTGAGGTAAAGTCCACTAAGACACATGGCCCCCTATTAATACAGGGCAACTAAGAGGAATACAGTAAGCAGACAGGTTAGTGAAGAGAGATCCATGGAATGGAACTGATGTATCAGGCAGTTTTGTTATTGCAAGCAGTTGGGAAGACACTATGATTTTACCTCCTACTCTTAAGAGTCTTTTAATTAGTTTGTGCACAGGAGAGTCACACCACATAAATAAAAATGCTGGAAGCATATCTTTGAGGGAGTGTTTACTCTGTTTGAAGATCACTGCTAACATGCCACTTCATCACAGGCTGAGAAAACTCATGTTTTATGTGCCCTAACATTAAGTTTTTCAGATACTATTGTTATTAACTCATTAGCTGGTTCTGAAACTACATTCTGAAACTCGGAAAAGGTGAAGAGAAACAAGTAATCAAAACCCCATTTTCTTCACCAAGCTCAAAATTACGTACTTGTTTGCTGTTATCTCCATTAGGACCATTCTGATAGTGATTAAGATGGTGCTGCTGTATTTTAAATATGCTGTGTTTTGCTGTGTTTACTTATTAGGCTATGATTATTACCTCACTTGTGTTTTTTTAAGGTTTTTACTTAACTAGCTATAACTATTTGCCCAATTTAAAACTTGTTCAATCAACTAATTGTTGGAAAAGTTTTCAGTATTAGTACAAGTTCTGTTTTTTTTTTTTTTTTTTTTTTTGTTTATTTGTTTGGTTTGTATTTATTTTTTCTTCCTTCTTCACAATAAGAAGTAAGAATAGTAGGAGTTAGGAAAAAACCGCAAAAAAGTTATGTGCTGTAACAGATTTTCAGTTGCATTACATCAGAATTATTCTGCATATTAAATCAGTAGGTCTGGATCTTGGTATACTTCTGTTTACCGTGAGGGAGTTGAGCATCATTTGCCACAAATAATAACTCCTGTTGTGATGCCAGAGGAGGCTGGGCCTGAGATGAACTAACATGGTGAAAGAAGAAAGCACCAAAACACTGTTCCCTTCCTTTTTGGTAGCTCTTATCAGTTTTGTGTAAGTTTCTGAGCTTTATAAATTGAGATAATCAAATTAACTGATTGAAGAGCACTAATCTGGAGTAAGAGTCAATAATTTCTTCAGAAACTGATTTATGACAATTCTATAAAATTATTTATGCATGAAAATATATTTTTTAAATTACCAGGAAGAAAGTCCCAAGCTCCAAATCATTACTAACATTTAAACTACATCCAAATAACTTGAAATTAGGGTATTTTAAATTATTTGTGATGTGTGTACCAGATTACAGAAATATTGCCAGACACAGGTGTGAAAAACACGGCAGAGTAGAAGGCATTAAATTAGTTTGGCAAATTTGGAGCTTAGCAGCAAGACAAATATATATAAAATCCATTCTGGATTATAATATTAAAAATACATTTGTTTCTATGAAGTATAATAGATAGTCCTTTGTCCTGATGGAAAAAACCCCTCTGGTTTGGCTGTTGTTAAAATTTATCACTCTGTTGAGTGCACCTTAGTTTTGCTGTACTGTACCAAACATCTATCTAAATGAAAGTGTACAGGACCTGGAGTTGCCCTTCAATCACTATATCCTTTATGAATTAGAGTTCCATTTATCAAAATTACAGCAAGAAGAGTAAGGTCTCACAGGGCTGTCTCATTACAAGGCTTGTAAACACTGTCCTTACAAAGAAATGGTTTAACACCTAACAAATCAAAAACTGATTGGGAATAGAATTTATTTGAGATCATCTATCTTCGGAAGACGTGCTGTACTGAGTGCACTTTGTGGCCTTTCTAGCCATTCATCAAGAAATTAACAAGCTAATACCACAGACCACCAGATCTCCTTGGATCCTGAAATGTGAAATATGTTCAAAACAGATCTGTCACAGATGTTCTATTTTTATATTTCAAGACAACTTCAAAAAGGTTTTAAAACAAGAGAAACTCTCCAAATAAGAGAAAGAAGAAAAACAACTTGTCTCTTTAAAACCAGACAACAAACTGAATAAAAAATTATATGACATAGAATGATGTCTATTATTGTTAACAGTGATATAAAAAGAAGAAATGAATAAATAAATATTTGATATTTCAGTGTCTTGGAAAAAAATCAAAACTAATTTTTTTTTCCAAAGCTTCAGAAAAATTACTATGAAATTAAATCTATGGCCAGACATTTAATTTCAAAATTTTTAGCACACAAGGACCATGTGTTTTAAAGGCACAAAATGAAATGGTATTGTCTAATTAGAATATGTTTCAAATCCATTAAAAAAAGAAAACATAAAACAAAACTAGATGTCATTTTAAGAAAGCAGTGTTGTGACACTGGAGGGCACAGAACTAGAACTGGCAGATGCTATCAGCTCTTGTCCTTATTAAGTTCCTTCTTAAGGGATATTTTAAGGGATAGACTTAAGGGATAGACTGGGATTTGGAAAGGAGCCTTGAAGCAAGCAGATAAATATTTCTTAAAACTACATTTCGCAAAGATTTTGGAGGCAAGAAGTCACTCAGACTGCCCTGAAGTCCAGCTGGATTTGGTGACTTAACTTTCTTGAAACTTAAAAGCTCTGTCTTAAACATATTTCAAAAGAATGTATGCACAGGACTAGATAAGCTGTTAAAAAAATCCTTCTTTCATTACACTTGATTATTTTTGTAAATGCGCATGATACAAACTGTCTTTCTGCAGCATTTTCAGGATAACTGAAAACAGCTCACCTTTAAAAGAAATTAAAGAAACCAACCAAAATTCCACTACAAAACCTCAATATTGATGGGAAGGTGTGTATTTTTTATGTCTGAAAGATTGTATAAGCTGCACAGTAAACTTGTTAAGCATTGCCAAGACTGTAATAATCTCTCTTCTAGTATCATCACTTTTCCTTAAACAGAAACTATTAAGCAGTCAAAAAGAACCAAACACAAAAACCAAAACCACAACCGAAACAACAACCCAAACAAAAGCCACCAAAAAACTCCCTCCCAAAAAAGAACCACAAAAACCATTACCACAACCCCTCAAAATATATTCCTTAATAATTTCCCTAATACGAATAGGAGAATCTAATGTTAATTTTCAGCTACAGCCACTAGAAGTATTTAAAATAGGCAATACTTTATGAAACAGGGGTGGGCTAGGTGAGTGTTTTCATTATGTTATTTGAATATTTAAGTCTCTATTTTCAACTAAATCAATGAATTGCCTGCTGGGTTCTGTAGGTCACAACAGGTTCTAGGGATGAAATCTACATTTCAAAGACACTGTAAGGGACCAGATCCAAAAAACCTGTCCCTAAAAAAAATTTTAAAATTAGCAGTACAAACACAGTATATTATTGATTTATTTTATGTTTATGTACTTATTTCATAAAGAATTAAACTAATTACTCTGATTTAGTTGAACACAGTGAGGGGGATTTTTGCTCTCTCTTCTATTCATTTACTATATACCCAAATATAGTGTTTTATATTTTTTTCTTTCTGCATTTAGTAAAAAATGAGGTTAAAAATGTGGTCATTTCTAAGAAAAGTTTGCTTGGTAATACTGTGGCCAACAAAAGGAGACTACTGCTTCTTATAAAGTTGTTTCCATAGTTTACTTCAACGAATTACCGATAAGGCAATTTATGTAGTGAGTGCTCTTTGATCTTTGAAGAGAGATGGCAGAATGGAAAGTTAACCTCATTTTAATGTTACCTAAATATACTGACAGGAAATTCTAATGTTTCCAAACATCTGGAAATCTGCTTCATGGGATGGTGTTCTTCTTTTCTATAAGAAACCTTTTTCATATACTGTCTTTTACAGTTTTATGTGGCTTCTAAAGGAGCATTTGACATAAGTAAAGTCTGTTCTCTTTACAGTAAAATGCTGCATTTAATTAAAAACTCTCTTTTATAGTGGCTAAAGTAGAGTTTCTGCAAAGCTTACCTCTCCTCAGAAAGTTTTAAGGGTAAACTTGCTTTTTACTCCTTACAGATCTTACAGTATGTACTGCTCTGTAGAACACTGATTTTCTTGCTGAATTTTCGTCACATAAAGTAGTTTCCACTGATTTGTTAAATAAAGGAATTCAGAATTTGTTCCTCACAGGAGGCTACCTGACAGTTCATTATGTGAACCGTGAAATCGTATCACAGGTGAAATATAATTTATCAACAGAGTTTGGAAGAACAAAGCATTTTTTTTGAGAGATTTTTTTTTTCTTTGTTTCGCAAACTTACTTCTACAGGAGGAACCAAGCTTATTTATGGACAAAATTAAAATGTACCACTATTATCTACATTTTTTGTTCATTCAACGCTCATAATAGTTAAAAATAGTTAGAAAAAGAAAAAGATTTGCTAGATAATCTGTCTTCCTGCTTTGTGTATTCTAGCATACATAAAGCTTTCATTGCTAATCTTCAGTAACTTGATTAGGCACCGGTACCCTCACAGCGGTCACAGTTATGGAGAGCAGCTGCCTGGGAGTCTGCAAAGTGACCTCTACAAAACCCAGCAAGATTAAATCATCGACATGGTGACCACTCCATCTCAGCCTTGTATCTTTCTGCAGGACTCGGGAGCCAGCCTTCCCCAGGCTGCGCTCGCTCCCTGGGAAACGCGCCCCACCTATCCCTGGGTCGGCTCAAGGGACACAACTTTTGGCTCTGCGCAGCAGCCCAGTGCTGGCACATCACAGCCAGCCCCAACAAGCTGTCCCCACCTGTGCCTGCTGGGGATGTTATTTAAATTGCAATGTGTTTCTGCAACGGGCAGCTTTGACTGGCATATAATTCAGTTTCCCCAGAGAATCAGAGAAGTGACTGTTGATAAAGGAAGGCTGGTTTAAATAGGTTTAATAAAAACCAGAGAAAGCTAAATCACATCTTCATTATTAGGGATCTCTAAAGAAATGAGGAAGAAAAACTATGAAAATTCATAGAAATTAAAATTTGCATATATTTGTATTGGAAATTACTTCCACCAAAAGTAAAACCAAATAGCATTTTTGTTTTCTATAATGGATAAGTACCTGAAAATTTAATCATAGACATTCCATCAATTTTTCTCTAATTTTTAGATCTAATATCTGACCAAATGACCTTCTTCATATAAGTAATTTGTAAATAAATACTTAACTGCTTTATATTTTTTCCTTTTCATATTCTCAGATGCTTTGCACTGTAAAATGAGACTGACAGAGACTATGCCAATGAGGAGATTGAAAATACAGGCAAGGCCAAAGCAAACATGCTTCTCAGATGAGGCTGAGGGATTTAAAAAAATAAATACTTGTTGTCAAAGTGTTTTATATTAATAAAAAGGGTCCCTCATAAAAATAAAAGTTGAAGTACCATGTTAGGCACTCTTTTTTGTTTTTTGTTCCCAGACACAAAAACTGAGATTCAGAGTGGTCGCAAAATTTATTTTTAGCAGTTGTCAAGATTGTCTTTATATGTATTTGAGATTTCAGGATATCTGAGCACATGAGAGGAATCCTGCACTGATTCAGCCCTGACCACAAACAGCCAATGGATGACAGAGTCAGATGTTCCCAGTCCAGCAAATATTCCAATGCATTTCAGGCTTCTGAAAGGCAGCTCCCATTCTGACTGGAACCAGAGGAAGCCCCTCGAATGGGAACTAACAACAGTCAAATGTTTATATCTGGATTAAGATGTAGTTTGCCACTGTAACGCGTACACAGAGGAATGGATTCATATTTCATGACTGACAACCTTTACAAATCCCTGATAGTTTGAAGGGCAGCATTTTGGCATATACTGTAGTTTGATAAATTGCAGAAAGAAACCAAATTCTTCTGTGGATAATTTCAACAGGCAAAGACAATAAAGGAGAAAATTAAGAGCAATAAAATTTTCCTAGGTGTGTTTCTAGCCATTTAAAAAAAGTACAGTAATAGCTGAGAGGAAAATATCTACATCACACCAACAGTTATTGCTCAGTGGAAAGGACATCAAGGACACTTGCAAGTAAGAGAATTGGATCAATATTAACGCGATTTTCATTTCATGCTTCCCCAACTCCAGTAAGCTGACAATATACTCTGATTATGTGAACTGCCTCTGAGTAACATAGAAAAGGTTATTAGAGCAAGAGGTGGAAATGGAATGCACTTTTTATATTGACAGGTCTGCTAATAGAGTGCACTGATTTTCAAAGGCATGCAATGTGTTTTCACAATTTGGTTTTGACAGCAAAAAGGAATTTCATTTATTCTTGATTCAAGATATTCACATGTAAGCAAAGGTTCCTTAAGACAGGCCACTGAAGAGGGAAACCGAACGATTCGAATAGGAAAATTTAATTAATAAGGCAAGAAAGAAAAGGTGATTGAATTTCAATATGTATGACACGATAATGAAACAATGGAATAAATTTGCTAAACAAGGCACTCTATGCTTTTGACATAGCATCTGATAAAACCTTTTTAAGATGACATAAAAGTGAAAAGCATGCCTATGCCACATCTTAAAGTTGAGGCCTGGATTATGTCTGGAAAGTTTTAGATTAGTTCCTAAGCAACATTCCCCAGGAAAAAAACATGTTCTGACTATCTGCTTGCAGACCTTAAAGCCAGGATCAATGTTGTCAGACTTCTAAACTGGCACACTCCATACTGAGGAACTGTACCCACATATGCTGGCCTTAATTTTGCTTCCTGTTCACAAAACCAAAAAAAAAATTCTAATTGAAAAGCCTAACAATGATAAAACCTTGGAAATAAATGAAATACTCTTTGAAAATACAAACACTTGATAATGCAGTGACATAGAAGAAATGGCATGGCATTTCATGAAATTCCATGAAAAGAAAGTGGCAACCCTCTCTATGACAGGGATTTGGAACTACATTAAGATCCCTTTTTAGTCAAGCCATTCTATTAGTCTATGAAATGTGATCTTACGTCCCAAACCAGGGTATTCTACCCCAATATTTCTAACCCTTACTTATTATTTAAAAATTAGTGTCTCCAAACCGTGTGACTGGTCCTAATCTGAATATTTTTAAAAGAAAATGTATACTACACATCTGCAAGTTTTTAATTCTCCCTTTCTGTGGCCATGAGTGATTATGTCTTTGCAAGAAGGTAATTTTGCCCCTCATCACTTAAGCTTTTGCTCTCAGATAAAAAAAAAGATAGGCTCTTTGGAAACAGCCACTGTAGAGAGACATAATAGGACAGCAAAAAAGAAAAAAAATCTCTAGTGCAGGCAATGAATGTGCTGGAAGTAAGTTTAAAATTTTTTATAGTAACTATCATAATTCTGGCAGGTACGCAACTGTTTCAATTTCTATCAAAACTACTTATTTTCGGAAGAAAGCTTCAACAGCTCATGATCAGTGCTTTGAGAGACTCATTTGCCAACATATCTGAAATTACATTATCTTTCTGGAATGGTAACTTTTTCAAGTGAAACTCATCTGAAGGCATACAGAAAAACCATCTTATACAGTCTTTACACAGACAAAATCTCCTAAACATGACGTAATGTCACATAACATAATGCTTCCTTAAAGGATTGTCAACATTAGATATAAATAATAAATTTTTCAATATAAAAATGACATTAGAACATCTAGATTTACTTTCTAGACTCCCACTGGTTCAGTGTGCTGCACTGTGTCCATTATGTGTTCAAATGCACTTTTTTCCTCACGTAACCACCACATCTCCAGAACTGGTTTACATATTTTCACTCAGCAGATAAAGTAGCTGATGGGAAGAATTGCTTCTATTTCAGCATAGATCAATGCCTATAGCAACACCAGACAAAAGGCAGCACCCACAGGATAAGCACATTTGTGAGGTTTCATTGTGGCTCTAACACTGCAATATTTGTGTTTAAATCTTAGAGCTGCTAAGGGACTACACTCTAGTAGCAGCAGACAGCCCTTATGTTTGGGCCAGGCTGCTGTAAACACGTAAGTTCCTCCAAGCTGTAAATAAACTAGCAATAGCAGTTATATATCAAAACTATCTATCCAGATAGCAATTATTAATCAAATTAAAATCAAAGCTTTTCAATTTTCTTGATTTTGAACAGAATTTTACTCCATACTTTTTAAAAATTATTACTTTCTAATTTTTTTTTTTTAAGCAAAAATAGCTGCAGTTATAGAACATCTTTGTTTCATGCAGACCAGCAGACGAAGAGTAAAAGAGTAATGGTACACAAGACATGAGATTCTGAGGGTCTATCATTAAAACAACTCAATGAGATAATTGAAGTGGGTGAACAGTAATCACTGCCCCAGGTAGAAGGCCTGAGTGTGTATTAAGAAGAGCTAACCCACAAAAATCTAAGCAGCAGTCAGCAGTAAAGAAAAAAGGAGAGCAGTATTCTGTTTCACTTTCCATTAAGCTGCCATGTGCAGTCTGTGACATCTTTCATTCTGCTTCACAAATATTGCAAGAGAGCATGTCTTGCAAGCAACTGCAGGGATATTTGCAAAATTTCTATACTTATATTAAATATGGAAGCACTAGTAACATTATCTTCCATTTAGATGAGAGCTGAGATGATATTTAGACAATGTGATCAGCTTTTAAGGGCAAAGGCTTGAACGATTTGTGCTATTCGGCAAAAAGGACACCAATAAAAGACTTTTTGAGTTTTACGCATAGTTCTTTCAGCTGTGAAAGTGTATTTATTGAAGATGATGTTCAGGGTATTATGCAAACACACCAGGAGATGTACTCTTTAGGCACACTGTAAGGATAAGAAAAACATCATATCATTGTGTAATGTGCATGATACAAAAAAGAAACTTAAACTGGAAACACACATAATATGCTGGCTGATAGAATTCTTAACAAGGGGTTTTCCTTATCATGCTGGTTAGTACTGTATTTGAGAACTTTTTCCATGAAATGCATTTGGTTTTCTTTTACCACCCTCGTCCCTGCCTGTAACTTGCACCATGCTGAAACTCACAAGAAAATCCAGTTTATCTCATTACACTGATACTTTTTGTGTGTATTTCTAAACCAACACTATAAAATAATGAAATAAACAAAATAAGTGGTATTGAAGAATTCACTGTACTTGTAAAGATATGGAATAGCCATTGCATATCTACCTAAATCTTCATTTCTTGTGTACAAATCTTATGCTATGCATAAAATGTCTACAAGAATTTTCATGTGATAGAATAGAAAAGAATAGAAATCAATTTTATGTGATAAACGTTAAATAGTGCAATGTAAAAAAATGAGTAAAAATACTTGGTCATCTTAAAATTTATACTGTCTCTGAAAATTAATTCCTTTATTTTCAAAATCTATACATACCAGTTTCCTTTTCTTTGGGAAAGACAAGGAATCACCTATATTGAAGAGATTCCTAGACTCTTCTTATATTCGTTTAACCCTTGCAGGTAGCCCAGAGGCTCACAAAAACCTGAGCCCAGTGCCTAAAAGCCTCTCACGTCTCTCAGTGGCCTTCAGAAAGAGTGGGACAGAAAAGTCGTTTTAGATCTACAGTGTGATCTCCTAATTATCCTTAAGCAAAGGGCGCAGCACTGCTGGAATAATGCCCCTCCATTCCACTCATGTGCTTGACATGCCATCCTTGCCAAGTCTTCAGAAAACACTAAGGATACATATTCCCAATTACATTCAAAGTGGGGAATGGGACCCTGCAGTGAAGACATTGAGAATAAGAAGATTGGAGAAAACTTAGGAAAGGAGTATTTTATGTTTTTAACTATTGCCAAAGGAGATTTTTTAAAGTGCTGTTACTCCTTAATAGAGAGTTTTAAAGCACAAAAAATAGGAAACTAGAAAAAGAAATGTTAAAATCTGAGTCCCAAGACCTACATTCACCTAGCTTTGAAGGACTCTGAAGGACTATTATTAGACTTTCACTGACAGCATATTCTTCTGAAATGTTTCTATGAGATTCACTGAATATTCATGGGTCAAGAATTTATATTTCTTTGTCAAATAGATATAGAAATGAATAAATAGAACAAATACAATGTTCACATGAGTCTGAAAATATTTCTCATCATAGCAGTTTACTGGGTTTGGTAAATAATTTACTCTCATTTTGCAGAACAGAGAGATATTGTGTATTCTTTGTACATGAAAATTTAACTGTGGAAGGGAGAAAAATGCAGCTAGAATTCCAAGAATGACAATGGTTCCAATTTTTAGATTTTAGGAATAGTCATGCAAGCCAATTTCATGGCTTCAAGAACATTCTGGGGTCATATACTTTCAGATGAAGAAAGAGGTAGTTATGGTAACTGCTGGTAAAAAGCCAGCAAGTTCTGCAGTAAAATCTATTAGCTCAGACCAATAACAGCAGCTAAAACCCAGGTCATGATGGATAACCTAAAAATCTCAGAAGAAAGGCATTTGGAACCAAACACAGAGGCTGAGAGGGAAAAGTTTTCATATCCTATTTAGCTCTGTGAAAAACTTGAATTAGAGTCAAAAGACAGCTTCTGACATTCAAGAGTTAAGAAAATAATTACAAAAAATTGACTGTTTAGTAAATCTGTCCTTACAACTTATAGTAAAGCTGCCATAAAAATTCCTATGAATATGCTAGAAACAACATACAACAAGCAGAAGATATTTAGAGACTGCAAGTACTGATAGAATACAATTGCAACTCATTTCTATGACCTAGTCATAGAGCAGAAGCTCAGACACTGAGCGCTCAGTAAAATTCAACACAGCAGTGTTCAGTACTCCACCCAAGCAAATTCCATTGCCATTTACCTCTTGAAGGTGCCTTTCATTACATTACAGTGGGTTTTAAGAAAAAGAATCACCATAATGGTAGATATATTTATCGTATCTGTTTAATGAGAACATATTTATGATTGGGGGTAGTGGGGTGGGAAATGTTATAAAGAAGATCAATTTAAATCTAGTACTTTACACTTAATTACACTCACTACTAAGATTTTATTTTGCAGATCATTCAACTAGTACCCAGTGTAAGGTTTTTCATAGAATTTCTTTAGACAAAACTGTATCTTGCAATTAACATATAAAATATTAAGAGCCCAAAACTATCATGTAATATTTTCCCTAAAATCCTGTGAGATGAAATATTTGGGAGTTTATTTGGTGAAGCAGTGGATGGCACTGTTGGGCTACAATTATAAGGCTAGAGATGGAAATCTTAAACTACTGTGCTTAAAAAAAAAATTTGTGACTTTTTTAAGCACACAATTGAGATATAAACTCATTCAGAGTACACTGGAGATTTCACAATCAATGTGGAAGCTAGTTCATGCACTCAAAGGAAGTTTTGTAACAGGAGAAGTATTATTTTAGGTGCTTCTACTGAAGCAGAAATGTTTACATGCTTGTTTCACATGGCAGCATGATCCTGTTTAGGACTTGGCACATGGAAGAATTGTTATGGGTTAATTTAATGACTGTATACATATTCTTAAAATGCTCACCACTGAACATCAAGTATGCTTGTTTTACCGCCCACAAAGTCGATTCTATTTCTTAAAACTGCTCACAATTAATGGTCATATTTGTCTTTACTTACAGACTAAAATTGTGTGAATGAATGGGGTGGTTGAACAAGGTTTCTTTTTAGAAGAGGGCTTTCGTTCTTCAGTTGCTCTAATGTATTCTTACCTAAGGCAGTACTTAAATAAATATCAGTTTGGGGAATTATCTTAGATAGGGGTTACCCTGTATTTATCCAAAACTACATATTTTATGAAATGGTAGTAGTGTATGTGACTAATTTTTAGGTAGAGCATTAACTGAGGGAGGAGGAAAAAGACAATCAAAAATATTATCTTGGCTTATGCAGCTACAACAAACTCAATTTCAGCAACAATAACTATTATACTGAACATGAGAAAATTTACATTAGAAGCATTTTATATCTGTTCACATCTTCATTAAAGATGAGGCAGAGAGTTCCCTCAGCAAGTTCGCACATGACAAGAAACTGGGAGCAGTGACTGGTCTGCCAGGGGCCTCAGCAAATGCTGGTGAAATGGGATAACAGGAGCCTCATGAAACTCAACAAGAAGAAGTAAGTCCTGCATTAGGGGAGGAACAAGCCCAGGCTCCAGCACCACCTGGGAGCACATGGCTGGAAAGAAGCTCTGAAAAATGGAGCTGGGGTGCTGAGGGACACCAGCTGGAACATGAGCTGTCAATGTGTCCTTGCAGCGGTGGGAAATGATCCTGGGCTGCAGTAGGCAAAATATTGCCAGTAGGCTGGGGAAGGGAATCCTCCTCCTCTGCTGAGCCTAGGTGAGGCCACACCTGGATTTCTGCATCCAGTTCTGGTCTGCACAGTATAAGAGAGACATAGATCTTCTTTTATATTTACTTTTACTACTAAACTGATTCAGATATTCTGTAGATATTCTTTGTTTCTCTTGAGGAGGGAAGACTCAAGGGGGCCACAAAATTGTGTACAAATACTTCTTGGTTTTCAGTACTTCCAAGGATGGAAACCACACAACTTCTCTGGACAACCTGTCCATTGTTTGACCACCCTGACAGTAAAAAATAGTTTGTTCCTGTTACTGGAAACCAACAGATGTCTAGATCAGTTTAGAAGTAAAAGAAAATGTGAAAAAACCCAACAAAAGGATCTTTAAAACTCAACAAAGCTGAAACCCCCCTCCCCCTGTTCAAACAGATATAGTATAAGGAAGCAATATTTCATAGACAAAACTAGAAGCATAATTTAATCTTTAATCTCTTACATGGTACATATGTAATGCTTTCACTGCTATATACCTAGGAAAATAACTGAGTTTTATGCATCTAGTTGGCCTGCTAGCAAAACTCTGATAAGTAATGATTCTCTATCAGTTGACTTCAACTTGCTTTCATTTTTACTTTACTGACAGTTACTGAAAAATACAGGTTTTCTTATGGCTGGTTCTGAAACCAGTGTTGTTGAAACTATTCTGGAAATACACTAGGCATTTTCAATATGCACAGAAAAGTGATAAGGTAAAGAATAATGAAGTCTGAGAACCTTATGATCTTGGGAAAAAGTAATATAACTCTTTTAGATATATATGATTTATGCAGTAACTTTGACAGAGAGTCTTGAATTTATTGCAAAAAATGGTAGGATTTTCACCAACAAAAGACACCTTTATGTTTTTAGCAATGCCATTAGTATCAACAATCTAATATAGCAAAGTGTAGAACCTGAAATGCAGAATGGAAATGAAGACCAGCTTTTAGGTGCACATTCAGACTTCCTAGAATAGGGCACTTGATTTTACAGCAAAGCTTCTGAACAGAGATGATGAAATTGAGCATCTCTGGCTCATGGGATATTCTGATTTCTTGATATGTCTTATTACTTGAAAATGCCGGGTAAGTTTCTAAGACACTAGCTTAGCTGTCTAGAACAGCATTTTGTGCATAGCTTCTTGCCAGTTTCCCTGGACACTCTTCCCTCTAGCTTGCTCTAACGCTGCCTGCAGAAGGCAGGGAGCCCAGCAGCTCATGAGATGGAACTCAGGAGCTAGGGAAATCAACTGGAAATCAACTGCTTTGGACTTCTCAGCACTGAGGCATTCCTCTAGAGCTGGCATTTCTGAAATTTCATCTTGGGGTATTTCTCTAACATTGAGGACCCTGACAAAATTGAATCTTCCTTTAGGGTCCCTGGGACAGCCAGATGTCCCATTCTGAACGCTGTCCCTTGTTTGTGTTCCTGTGGATTTCAGACCCTCAGTTTCATAGCAGGAACACACACAACCTTGCTTCTAGGGTAGCTCTTGCCTGTTAAATAATCTGATCCTACCTGCCATTCTTTGAAGGTCTCTCAAAATTCATCTGAAAACAGATTTCAGATTTCAACACTCCTGATTGCCAAACCTGATGCATTTTAATTGTGTTTGTGTAATAAAAATGTATTTCTAGTGATAAGTAAATATAGTATTTGGTGAAACTTAGAGCACTAATGACAAGACCCAGAAGGAGCCAGAGTCTTCTTCGGCTAGAACTGCCCTTGAAATAAGGTTGCTAATAAGATATCCAAACACATATGCAAGTTCAAAAGCCATATGTGGCTATATTGCACATATATCTGTGGCTTTATTTCAAAACTTGAGCATTATGGAGGCATTTTTATTTTTTGCTTTCTTTTTCATTCTAAGCATTTAGGATCTGTCATGCTAATCAGCTTAACAGGCTAAATATTCTTGAGCACATACCCTAGATATATTTGACCAGCTTACACATGTATGTTTAGAATGTGGGCACTGAGTTCATTCTCATTTACTTTAATGTTGATTAGAAAATGTAGCCTTTCTTGTACTCACTCTATGTATAAATTGTTTATGGACTTTTACAAGCTGATAGACTAAATTTTAATAAAGGAACTGGTCTAGGTTGACCTTTGTGGACCAGTATTCTACCTCACTGGTAGGATGTACAGTAGTGTCTCCTTTATGCTAATCTCCAATGACTGTAAATTGTTAAGTTGATTAACTAGAAGAGACAGTTCTTTCACCACATGTGCAGAATCTCTGTGAATTGGGTCATATCTGCATATTTCACATATCCATCACAGCAAAATTTGGGGAAGAAAAGTAGGTTGTAGATTCATTTATACAATCTTTTCTTTTTTCTTTCTTTTCATTTACAATTTACTTATTTACACTGAAATTCCATCTAAACTTAGAATAATAATTGTTTAAATTATTGATGTTATAAAATTAAAACTCTACTAAAAGTTCCCTGTAATTCAAATTCAATTTTAGCTTGCACTTTTATACTGCAGTAAGTAGCATCTCTTCAGCTATACAAAAGAGAGAAATGAAATTATATTTTGATTCGAGTAAGAATTTAACTAAAACAAAAGGGCATTACAGATACAATGTTGAACTAATTGCGCTTGTACTTTACATCTGGGTATGAAAGCAACTTTAACAGATTACAAACAAATCAAATGCCTAATAATAAAGTCTTAGAAATGGTGGAGACTAATCCAAAAGGAAAAATTATCCAGTCAATCTCTTGTAAATGCTGCTGTGACTGAGATGCAAAGAGTCTCAAGGTACAGCTAAGTATCTAGCCATAGGAATCTGCTATTTTTCACACTGTTTTAAATAGGCACAGAAATATGTTATGATTTCTAATTGCAATATTTCTTACTGGTCAGGTAATTTGAAGATATATTCATATGTAGACATATGCCCAGACACATACATATTGTATACATAATATATCTTATGAAAAATGGAAATCCAAACATGCATACAGGAGCTGACTAACAGACTATAGTTAAGTAGAAACTTCATTGTGACAAATTTTTGGAGAAAATATTGTTTCCCAATAGTACAACATTGAATGTTTCCTACAGGAAGAAGTCACTATCAAATAAAATTAACACTTCTCTTTTTAGGCCTTCTAGATGGAATTTAACATTTGTTTTACTTCTCTAAAACAAACATTTAGATCATAAACATAGTTTTAATTTCCAAGACTCCTTCCTTAATTACTGCAAATATAATATAATTACAGTATCCATACATCCAACATCAAATATTATTTAATACTAGAGTAGCTTTTTTATCTATCAAGGTCATGTCTTGATGGCTGCACAAGCTCAGATAAATCAGGTGTTAAGCAGGCACATCTCCAAGGAATCTGATAATTCTCTCATCTGCAATCCTCAGCATATCTTATTATTTACTGCCAAAGAAATGACTGATTAATTTTGTCATCTTTGCTCTGTGATTTTTGCTCAGCTGAGGCTGGCTGCCCTCTTCTGCAATGCCTGATCAGACCTATTTAAGTTGATGCCTTTGATCGCAGACACTGAGGAGCTTGCTGACTTAGGCTTTGACTAAACATTCCTCCACTGCAATATTTATGCACAGAACCCTAAATGATAATGGACAGTCATTGTAAATAACAAAAACTCGTAAGATGTTTCCACTATTTTTCTGAGGCTCAAGACAGCTTTACTTGTACTAGAGGTATCAGTCAAGATGAAAAATTGAAACAAAAGCCCAACAAATTTTCCTTTGATGAATACTTTATTTGTCACAAGAGAAGTATCTGAGGTCAGGAAATAAAATCTGTTATTGGAAAACTATGTAGTCTGACTTTTTTAAAAAATGCTTTTAATTCTTTCTGTAGTGTGATGTCATACTCAGTTTTGGAAGCTAGGGGCATTTTACTATCAAACTGTTCCAAACAAAATTATCACAAAAAAAACAATAAAAAAAACTACAATGAAAGTTAAGCCCTATGAAAAGAAAAATAAATCTGCCTCTAGCTCTTTATTAATCACATTCCAGCACCAGAGGCTAGAAGTACATCAAACTGCACCAAATCCTTTTCACATGACAACCTCATAAATTATTCAACTCATTAGTAACACCAAGAGGCATAAAAATAACATCAGTGTTAGGGATGTTTTCTTACAGAGAAAGGTCAGCTAAATGTTTCAGTATTAAAATCCAAAGGCTTAAGCCTCTGAAAAGTAAATACATCTAGATAGAATCCATGAATATTTTAATGCATGCTGATTTTAAATTCCCTGTTAATTTTAATACATATATGAAAAGCTAGAAATATTTTTTAAATTCTGAAAACTTCAGTCTATTGTTAATTTTTATGTAACCACTAAGTTTGATGTGCACCATCTGTGTATAAACCTGAATTTTAATTTTCCTGTATGGTGAATGCACTAACAGGTGTTATAGAAATTTAAAGCCCATGGTTTTAGTGACTATTTGCCTTTCAAAAGCAACACCGCAATCAGCACAGTTTTGTACCCGACTCTCATAAAATCT
This sequence comes from Zonotrichia leucophrys gambelii, assembly GCF_028769735.1. Taxonomy (NCBI): domain Eukaryota; kingdom Metazoa; phylum Chordata; class Aves; order Passeriformes; family Passerellidae; genus Zonotrichia; species Zonotrichia leucophrys. The sequence continues at coordinate 67,181,948 of NC_088169.1, forward strand.
CCATCCTGATGTTTTGGAAGAACATGGAGAAAATAACCCTTTGTCAAATATGAAATACCATATAAAAATGGGGGAAATGTCTTCCTTAATCAAGCTTAAGGAAAGTTTATGACTTGAAGTGCTAGACATGATAGTCCTCACCTTTAAGTAAGGATTAAGTTACACCTCCAAGTATAACTGTACACACAGATATTAATTCATATGTCCAACCTTCTTTGGATCCCAGCTATTTGCCTTATACAACCACAAAGTTGGTGAAAAGTGTAGGTCATATACAGAGTTAGCTTTATATCTATCATTTTCAGAACTTTTGGCAACCTTAGCCTTTGGCTAAACATCAGATAAAAGGTTCAACTTGCTTTGGAAATGATTATTTCAATTTTTTACTCCTAAATGCTAAAGAATCATAGCATTTTCTTTTCAGCACTAAAACAAAAAAAACCACAAAACCAGAAAACCATCACAATACTCTTTAAAAAGCTCCTGTCTTTGATATGCTAGAGAGGTATCCCAGCTTAAACCCAAGAATTAAATTTGCTTTAGATTTTTGGAGTACTCAGGTTCAGTCTGCCGTACAGAAGTCACAAACATATGAAACTTCTACATGTTATAGAGGAATTTGTAAGCACATCCTCAATCCTCTTTTATACTCCAGCTACATGTCCATGAAAATCAAACATTATTTAATTATTCAGTTTCTAAAACTGAAGCTTCTATGTATTTAGATCACAAATGAATCGCAAGTTATCCTTAAAAAATATTATTGTTAACAAGTTCGAATGCATTTCACGATTTGCAGAAAAAAATACTTCTGGCTGAAATTGGCATGCCAGAATAAAATTTCTGATATTTTTAAATTCCTCATTCAGAAAATGTCTCCAATGGAACTATTATGATGCATAAGTTTGATGACTTATTTCATTCAGTCACTCCAGAGAGACATGTTCAGTTGCTTTTACAAGCCTCGCAAAATTGCTGGGAATGCTAGAGAAGTATGATGTGAATCCCTTGGGGATCAGGAAATTTAACAGCTCACAAGCTCAAGTCTTCTGGTTCATTAAAGTGTAAGAATTGAAAGAATTCCTTTTCTAAGAATATGTTGTCGTAAGAATTCTCAGCACTGTCCTTGAGAAAGAAGGGACATGATTCTGAGGAATCCATGGACATCAAGAAAGTATCATGAGCTATATTTTTAAGCTGAGGTAATACTGACCATATTCCACAGCAGCTTTTAGGAGAGCATCAGCATGAGTAGACCCAAAAGCATTGCGAACAAATCTCCTTCGTCGGCGCAAATCATCTTCCCAGTAATCCAAGCGCCAGAAGTCATGCAGTTGGCTGGAAAATAAAGAACACACACATCAGCACCTACCACAGCTTGAACTGTATTTACATACATTATAGTATAATTTCACTGCTGCTTTCCCATTTCTGGAATACAATCTTGTAAAAACATGTATTACTGAAACTTACAATATTCTAGCATTTCTTTACATGCATTTATGTATTATAAACCCCAGCACTGCCTGTCTCAAAGTGTTCTGCCTGCTGCTAAAAACATTAATCACACTGAACCCATTAACAAATGCAGCATCAAATTACAAGTATTAATGGCACAGCTTGCTTTCTGTTACAGTGTTTTTAACAAGGCTTGTAAATCATAGAATGGACCTCAGTGCAAATAGTTTGCAATTTAATGACTATGGTCCCTTAGCAGACCAAACTTAAAAGTATAAAATATTGCCCACTTGAATTTTGTGGAACTATGATTAAACTAATGTGCTGAAATATTCATTGAAATAATTCCCCACTGCCCCTAGCAACCTGAGAAAATTGCAATTTTATTCATTATTAATAACACTGAATTAGAGCAGCAAAAAAGTTCCACCATGTGGTAATTGTCTTGGTAAATTATTATTCCAGCACTAACAGAGTACTAGGATGATTTTATAGCTCCCAGCTAATACAAGCCATTAACAACCATGGCCATCTTAGTGTAACATTGCCTTTTTACATTCAAAAGAATATTAAACTCCTGTAGAATTATATAAGCCATTGTTAATCTATATTAAAGCCAAAAAGTACACATATATAATCATCTGGTATTCAGCTTTTTTTCTAAAGAGCTGACCAGCTCCACTTTCAGGCAACTTCTTGACCTAAACAACACACAACTCTTTTATAAGATGTTTGGGCAAAGCTGCATTCTAAGCCAACATTTTAAAAGCTTTTTTGATCACTAGGAAGAATGTAAAATGTTTGTGGATGCATCCTTATTATCAGACTCCTAATTGAACACACTATACATTTAAAATTATTCTGCACGCCTTGACCTTGTGGACCCTAACTAGGGAACCAGTGCTCTAAACAAGTAATTTTCAATCCATCTGTAGTGCCCTGGACATGTGTAATCAAAAGACAAAAAGAAAAAAGAAAAAAAAAAGAGGGAAAAAATGTTTACAACTCATAAGTATGGTATATTTCTTTGCAGGATTTTTCTAGTTATTTCTTCAGCCACTATTTTCTATATCGGCTTCATTTTGATCAGCTATGTGCTGGTAGCCATTTCCAGAGGAAAAGTAGAAATATGCGAATGTAGGACAGACATTTGCATTCTTTGCAGTCCACTTAAGCACTTTTTTTTTAATGCTTTCATTAGTTATTGTCCAACTTTACTAACTGCTGTCATGAGACCTGGATCTGTTACAGAGGGCAGGGCACCATGAGGAGTGGATCTGGCATCCTCCCTTCTAGCCACTAACAAATTTTCAGAAGCAGCACACCGTAATTTTTAGTCAATGCTGCTATTTTTTGCCATTCTCAATGGCATTTTCACAAGATGCTTCTTAAGGCTGTGCGAAGCCCCTACTTTTATGGCTGCCTTGCAGAACACACATTTTACTTATTTACAAGCAGCAAGGAGGCAACTTCAGTGGTTTTTCTAAAGGCAAGAAACCTTCCTTTTATAATTCCATTTCAGAATAAGTAATGACAGGACAGAAGTAAAAATATTAATGAAAACCTTTTAAAAAAAGATCTCAAATTATTTGTATTGGCAGCAATAAGAAAACCGCTAATGTTGATAAGAATGATCTACATAATAATAAAATACTTAATGAAATTAAGAAATATTCATATTCAGCCTAAAAAAACTATGTTTTTAATTTGCTCTGTGTTTAATCTGGTAATTCATTACTTTGATTAATTAGTCTGAAGATTACTGTACATTCTCAATTTAACATAAACCAGATTTTAAAACCACTATTTTAATGAAGTGTTAAGTAAGAAAGTAATGAAATTTTCAGAAGATTAAGTCTATTTTGCAGATCCAAAAAATGATTACAAGTTCACCAGGGACTGAAGCTTGAAATATGTAATAATGGTGCAAAATTAATTTTTTTGAGAAAAAAGACCAGAAACATCATTTCTATTCACAAACTATATGACTTTTAAAAACAGAACTGAAGTTTCTTGTTACAGTTTTCTACAGTCTATCCTATAATGTTACTACATGCTTCCAGGTCCTGGAAGTTGGTATCTCTACCCTAAAGAAAAGGTTTCTGAATCTTAACTAGTTGATTGAAGATTGATTTTTGACTCAAAACAGTATCATCAACAAAAAGACAAGATACCTTTGCTACGCTGTTGTTAGAAAGAAAGCAGAAACTTCAAAAGATGATGGATCTATACTTACAGAAAGCTTTGAATGATTGAGCTTCATCACTTGAATAACGGGCAGAAAAAAATGTGTGATTTTCTTTAAAAGTTGTATTCTTATATCTCTAGGTTGAATTAAAAATACTGCTAAAGTAGAATACTGTGGCACCAGTTTCATCCTAAAATTTAGAATTTAGCCTGCTTTAAGTCAAACATTATAGACTGAATCAGTGTTAAATTGCCTAGCCCACAGATTACAGTACTTTAGACATACTTATATTCTAATCCTGTGGATATCACTTAGATTTAAAGATTTTTGAGGAATTTAGGTAGCTGTTAGGTAGTTCTAAATGATGGCTGCAAATGAAGTAGAACTATATTTTCTAATGATGTACCAGGCACAAGTGAGTCCCAATCTGCAAATTGCCCATAAGTCTTTCTGCTACACCTTTCTTAAATTTCTTGACTAAATCAAGTAATTTTAGTAATTTATTTTTTGTGACAAGGACAATATTTCAATAGGCTTTACTTTTCCTTATAATGCATATTAATAATCCTTATTTCCACAGCCAACTAGATTACATGTAATTTCTCATTCCTCCATATTTTATACCAGTCAAGTGACATTTTGCATCAGCCTTGTTTAAAAGAAGAAGTGCATATTAAGCATAACATAATGAATATTTTTTAAGACTTAAAGTTTATAGCATCATATATGAGATGCTTCTAAACAATTTTAAGAAAAGAGAAATACATATCTATATCCTTCCAACTGAACAGCTATTTTAAATGTATACTAAAACACAGGACCCAAAGAACTCCACATGATGAGTTTAACTGTCAGAGAGAATTTCCTTACAAACTACAGTATAATCCAATATAATCCAATATAAACCTTTCTCATCATAATGAGAACTGGCATGAATCTAGAAATACTACAAGGCTACTAACAATGAAAAAAATTCTTTTTAATGGTATGGTGTTGCAACTTAATCCCAAATTTCTGATGTGCAGTACTTCATATAGTTAATAGAGACAAAGAAAATACATGTTTTAATGGAACAAGCCCTATTGTACTACATACTGAAGGATTACCAATTTTGTTTCACTGGCACTGTCATCACAGGTACCCACCAGACAGCTTGATGCGCATGCTCTCCTACTTCAAATACACTTTTCTTGGCCAGCATGGGATGGAAAGGCAGACTGGTGTTATGCTGCCCTGGGTAGCCACAATGGACTTTGATAAATTGGAGAAAATTTGAAGTCTCTCAAATGCAGGTTGCTCTAAAACTCAGATCTGCCCAGAATTCTTCATTATATTCTTTACTGCCATACCACACACATCTTGCATGTGGGAACAGAGATTATTGACACAGACTAAAGTGTTTCAGATAGCTCAATTATCTTCTCAGAGGAGAAACTGTGACATGCTTTGCCAGAAAAACAATTAAGAGGAATGCCAAGTCAGCCTGCACAGCAAAGTTCTCCCTGCCTTTTCACATCTCCATAGCTTGAACATTAAAAAGACAACTCTTGAAAAGATTTTCTGTTAATTCCTATGGCCATAGCTGCAATGAAGAGCATGGGAAGGGTTTTTCCTTGGACTTATGAATACTAGCTGTCCTAAACTGTAAGTCTTTGTCCATCCTGTGTGCATTCAGCATCTGTGACAACAGCTGCATGGCTGAGAAACCCAGTCCCTGTTTGGAAACAAGATGCAGTTTGCTACATGTCACCTACAGCTACAGCAACTAGTGACAAAAATGAATTCTGGAAAGTAGCAGTACACAAAAAAGATCCTCATACTGCAGCCCCAAGGATGGGCTGCCAGATGGAAGAGATTAAGTTTGAATATATTAATGAAGAGGAACAAGCCTGCAGACATGGGGGAAGGGGGAAAAGTTGTTTTGAAAGAGAGGTGGGTCACAGAATTGGAAGGATCTCAGAGAATCCTTAGTCTTTGTAATACTGGGAAAATACTAGAAAAGACAAGGAATTTATGATCTATAATTTCAACAATTAGTCCTGGTTGCTTTTATGGGACATATTTTGAAAAAGAAAAATTATTCTTTTCACAGTGTGGAATTATGACTGTGTTTTGAGAAATAAGGAAAAAAAAGTATATTTGGAAAGCATAAAGAATTCCCCTAATGTAGAAGAAAACCAGAAAGTGAATGACATTTAAAAAAAAAGGTAAGTAAAAGAAAACTTGAAATACAAAAAATACAAAACCACTTATGCAATATTTTTCATGGTGAAAGCCAATATATAAACATATTTGCCAGAAGATCCAAGAGCAGATGTCTTCTGTAACAACAAAGGAGTAAATAAGGTTCAGAAATAGCGTTGCAATAGATACAGTAAAGTAACTGTAAATAATATTCAACCCTGGAAATATTAATACAGGGAATAAAGATGTAATGAACCTGAGAAACACCTAATGTCATGAAAATTGGGAAAGATGGTAAAAAAGGGGAAGGGTTTCCACTTGGACTTTGAAACAAGGATGAAATAGAGCACAGAGAAACTCTAACAGCAACCACTACTACTGATCATCAGAATAGGAGCAGAGGAGTCACCTCTGAAAAGCAAAAAGAGAACTGCTAACAGTTTCTCTCCTCTGATCATGTTACTAATGGTCTTGCATTAATAATGAAGGACAAAGCTGAGACAACAGAGAATGAAATGAAAGAGAGAAAAACTATCAGAGGATGACTAATGATTAAAGATGCACCAAATTTATGGAGAAGAATTTCTAAGAACTGTTTTAAAGGGTAACACCCTTTTCAGAAAGGAGGAAGTGATTTATGGGGCTTTTATTTTCTTCTTAAGGCACTGGAAAAAGGAGTATTTAACACACATTCTTAATGAAGATTTCCAGCTCCTGAAACTTCTGTGTCTTAATTGAGGACATATCAAAAGCTGAAAACAAAAATCTCTCAATTTGAATTATTCTTCAGATAGATGAGATGTTAGAAAGGAGAGTAATGTCAGTAGATGTGAAAGGGAGGCTGTGACAATAGAGATGTTAATTTTAGCTGTGGTACTACTTAAACCACACACTTCTAAGTCAGTAAAATCCCAGGATAATGGATTTTAGTCTATTGCATAGAGTCTGAAGGAAAAAACTCATAATGAATAGACAAATAAATGAGGATTAACAGTTTACTGATTGCCTAGATTTTTATAAAGCTTAGTTCTTCAGAATGAGTTGCTCACCATGGAATGGCTGCAATATTATTAAAAAGTAGTAAACTTATATCAAGAAGCAGCAGTTGTAGGGAAATAAGACTAACCATGCATAAAGTTATAAATGGGGAAAAAATAGAGAGAAAAAAGCCACATACTCTTAAAAATAAAAATGGAAGTGGCAATAATTCAAATCTAAAACTAATTATAAGTAGAATTTTTAAAATTATTGAATTAACATAAAATAGAAATTTAAAATAATGAGAGAGAAATTTGGCAAATCTATCCAAGTACTAATGGGCAATTGTAGCACACTACATGTAGGACAGCTAAATGAAACAATACAGTTTTCTAAAGTTATATACTTGGTTCACTTTAGTGACTCCAATGGCATTGAATGAAGAACTGAAGGACCTTACAAAGCAGATACATAAATTGTCAGTGTTTGACTCACCAGAATCACAAAGGGCTTTTTAGCAACAAAATATGAGTAAGAACAATGCAATTGCACCAGATTCTAGAGATAATAAATTGTAAACTTAGTAACACTAAAATGAAGTAAAATTTAGGGTTAGAATTAGGACATAAAAGATAATATTTGGAAAAAAAAAAGGAAAAGAAAGTGGTTGAAACAATACTCTGGTTTAACTCAGATTTCTGGTTTAACTCAGATTTCTGGTTTGGAGCCTAAATTCTGTTTCAGAATGTGGTTTGCTGCCACTCCAACAAAGATGAAACAAAACATCCAAAGCCCAAAAAGCCATTTTATAGTTTTAGATAAAGCAAAATTTGGGCAAAATTCCCTTTTGGAAAATACCTTGAAAGAATTGTTTAGGAAACATTTATTTTTACTGTATATTTTGTTATGTCATGCTATCTGAGTACAATGGGCACTTAGGAATATTTCACAAGTACTGCCATGATGCCTCAGTACAACAAAATCCAAGATGGAATGAATTGGAGGTCATCTCTGTATTTCTTAACTGGCTGCAAAATGAGACAGACAGAATGGCTTAGACTAGGAGCATTACTATAAGAGGCTAAAATTAAGCAAAATGCATTCCATGATAAAGGTGCATGATAATTTTCTTATTCAAAATGTAGAAATATCTCAAAATTTAATTGACACAAAACTTGGTCTAGAAAATGATCATTGAATTTCAAGCAAAAAAAAGTTGTTTTATGTTTTGACTAGTATGCTATAATATCACATCTGAAACAGGCACCATGACATTAACATACAGCCTTGCTTTTAGGAAATACAGTATGAAAATAAAAACATTTGAAAACTTTTATTAATTTATAAAAATGCAGAAGAAACAAAATAATGTATTTTCATGGGAATTTATGCCATCATAACTTTTTCCCAGAAGATTTGATCAAAATAATGTTTTCTAATTTAAATGGGTTTAAGAATGAAATTTTCATTTAATGCTTCTACATTTTTTACAGGCATATTACCTACTGTAAGCAAAATTATTTTCCTTGTTAAGCACATCACCTGTAAAACTAAAAGAAAAATAAAAGTGGATACCCTCTGTCTACAAAAACAGGAGACCTCATGATATAATACAAATTTTTGTCAAAATTGTCTGGAAAGTAATGTGCGATTTTATAGCTATAATCCATAAGAAATCAGATAAACATCTCAGAAAATAACTTCTTTTCTTTAATTTAGACAAGGTAAAATGCTGCTTTAATAAATTAAATCAAAAGAAGTAGTTTTAGGACAACTATTATTTTGCTATAGAAATGCTGTTTTTCAAACAATGTTAACTTTAATAGATACAGTTCTTAGGATATTTAAGATCTTATGATATCTAAGATATTTAATGAATTAAGTTTGGGATTTTTTTTCAATTGTAGTTTATCCTCTGAGCTTCAAACATTAAACATTCTTCCAGTAGTGATTCTGTAGAATGGATTAATCTGATAATGCTGTTACCTACTTCTGTTTGGCTTTTCAATCAAGACCATCAAAGTGCATTTAAGTAGGAAGAATGGCAACTCAATTCTGCCTATGCAAGTGGTTGAACATAAACCAGATGAACTGGTGTTGTGACCACTGGAAAGTAAGAGGATTCCTTCTTGTATTGCCTCTTACTGTCTGACTCCTTTTTTGCATAGAAATTAATTAAAAAACTCCCAAATCTCAACTCCTTCCCACAACAGCCCTTCCCTGTCTGGGATCTTTTAGTATTATTTGCTTGGTTCAGCTGTAGCACTGAGAAAGGAAGAGTGAGAGAACAATTATTCAAATCTCACAGAGAAACCTTCCTCCTTCGCCTTTTGCATGAGCATTAACTATGCTACTTATGCAGATGATAGGATATTTTATTCTTGGTGTAATGAATAGGTTCTTTTGGTTGTTTGTTCTACCTTTTCTGGAGAGAAATTGAGAAAAATCCTAAAACACAATGATCTCTTTTCCCATTGAATTCTGAAGGACAGTAACACCACTTCACTAAGAAACTCCAGTAAACAAAGCTGGAGATTATTTTTAATGTCACTCCCATACAGTCTACATCAGCACAATGCAGAAGTCCTGAGATTTTTGTAAATGTTCTAATGAAGCAGTTACTTTTTACAAGGAAAATAGGTTACTCTGTGTTTCAAGATTTTATGTATCATATTTAACACATATCTAAGGACAGTAGGGTCCTAGCTTACAAAAAAAATTCTGAGTCTTTATGACTTGTCTGCAATTCTAGAAGAGTTAAATAGTACCTAAAATTTTGAACAGTTATGATTAGTGGGCTCGGACAAATGAAAAATAGTCCCCAGATTTCCAAGTGGGCATCCCAAGTAAAAGAGGTTGCTGAAGCTCTGGAAAACTTGGGTGCCTCATTGCCTTACTTAAAGGTCAAACGCTAAAAGCTCAGACTTGTAAGTAGGGATAACATATGTGACTGCTGATGAGGATGCTGTCCCAGCTGTCTGCTCCATTCCAGATGCACAGATTAAGGTGTCTGAATCTCTTGTGATGGAACTACTGAAGAACCTACTGAGCACACAAATTACAGCCCTGTTTCTGGACAAACCGGCAACAACTTGTCAAAAAATCTAGAGCTGCACTTTTAACAGAAACAATGTGGTTGAGATAGACAGCTAGGACTTGTTATCTCATTAGTTACTCCTGTTTGTAAGTCATGGCATGGAATATGGAATCCAGGAACAGAAATTTTGTCTCTTGAAGTCTTTAATCAGAAAAAAAGTGAAAATGCTTTCTCTAAATGTTTTAAAAGCGTTATTCTAAAACTAAGGGACACAGCTTTATTAAATATATATATACACACACACTATTTCTCAAAAACCTGTAATGAATTACTGTTTCAGACCTTTTTAAATTATTCAAGCTGCAACTGTTTAAAGACAGCTAACTTATTAACCTGGCATTGAGATGAAATAATTAGCTTCCTTGAGGCCTATCAACAAACAGCAACAGTAATCAAAATCTAATAAATAAATAATAAGGTTTTACTTAGGCAATTGTTTTTATTTCCATCATGCAGAGCTGCTTATTAAAATGCAAGTCTAAAAATACATATTTTAAAAGAGTAATTATTTTTTTGCAAGATGCCAATTCAAGCTTGGAAATTGGAAGTACTTGAATTCAAAATTTATAGAAGCCTGAGGTTTTACATCCCCTGCAAGTTTTTTGCACAGATTTATTTTTCCCCTATCATCCAGAAGTACAGCATAAGTTAAGAAAAAACACATACCTGTCGTTAACTTAATGCTGTTCTTAAGAACTAAAACAAAAACACGACAGCCCAATCAGTGGATATGCCTTTTCTGGTGTATAAACAATTATTCCTATCCCCAAATATAACTTGTATTGATGAAATAAACATTTGCCAAGAGCCTGGCTATGAATGCTATAGAATTTTTAATAGAGACTCTGTTTATAATACTATCAAATAAATACTGAAGTAATCTTAACTTTGATCTTTTTTGTTACTGGGAATTTTTGCAAGAGCTAAAAAGCCAGCTTGGCAAGTAAATCAAAACTTTTCTATTTATACTTTACTTTTGACAGTCAAGAGGTTCTTCAGAAGTATAGAAATGGTCTTCTATAAAACATCCCAAAATATATCAGCATGACTTAATGATGTCTTTTGGGCTCTGAAAATATTATATGAGAAGAAGCAGACGTGAAATTGGGGAAAAAAAAAAGAAAAAAAAAACAAGTTATAACTTCTTTGTTTTCAGTCTTGAAATAAATTGCTACTTTTGAGGGTTCTGTAAAAAAATAAGTAGGATATACTTTAAAGAATTTTTGCATACAAAGTATTTACCAATCTATTACTCTGGATGTGCTTTTTAATGTTTTCCTTTTTTTTATCAATTTAATCACACGATTCTGTGTGAAAATCATGAGATACGGATAGATACAGATGCTTTTTCCTTTGTCTGTAGCACAAATCTGTGACATGACCATGTGTTGTATCTTCTGCATTTTTCATGCATATTTACAGTTCAGTTGCTGTTGTATAGTAAGTATGACTCCCTATAGGGATGTGCTTTAAAATATATTACAGAATGTGTATTTGACTGTATTTGGGTCTATATTTTTAAATGAATACTACAGCTAAAGAAAAATCATCAGCCGGCAGTTCAATAAATTTATACAACCCTCTTCCACTTTTCTGTGTAGAATGACCATAAGAAATTACAATCCTCAACCTTGCAAATTAAGCAGATTTTATACTTTACATGTTCACTGCAGGTTGATGGTTTGGAGGGTTTTTTTGAGACTTCATTATCACAGTTTGTATGGCAGATGGAAAATGAGAAAGGAGTTCAATCCCATCTATCATTACAGCAGAAAGGAAAGATTCAGTTCTGAATTAGACAGCCAGTGGAGGAAGGAATCATGTGCCTGGATGGAGAGAAGGATGTTCCTCTCTCCCTTCAGAGCACGGGTAGCCAAATTTCCTGATCCAAGAAACCAAAAGCTGAAAACTTCACAGAATTCTGAAATGCAAACTGTAAGTTTAGAAATGGCAAAACTCTAAGATTAGTTCAAAAGTGGGACAAAGGGGGAAAAAAGGGAGCTGGATGCAGCCTGTACCTGGGTTTGAACGTAATTTGGTGATGGAATTTTTTGGTTTACTTTCTCTGAGCTCTAAATATGGATAATCATTAATATTTTGTGCCAAAGCTCTGGTGACACATGCGCTTGGAAAGAGTGGATTTTGAAGAGCTGAAATGTTACATGTGGCTTAAGAACCACGACACAAGTCATTCACCCTCAGAGATTCTCCAAATTCTAATGACAAACTTGGGCAAAAATACAGCTTACTCTCTTTGTTCTTCAACACTTTCATTCTTTTTTAACCTCTTGATTCATTTAACTGCTCCGAATCTCCCCTGTGTAGCTCAATAGACATTTTGTCTGAAGATGCTAAGAAGCTGATGATCACCTTGTCTTTGAAAACTGCTTGTTCTACAGGGACCAAAATGCCTGTGACCTCAAAGAATTTGTTTTTCTTTCTTGCAATCTGGAAGACACAGTTCAATTACTGGGAAGTTAATAGTAGCAATTAACAGTTGTAGTTTACTGGAAGATTAAGGTTGTCAAATTATGCCAAATGATAGCTGAGTTGAGTTTCTTTAATCTAACTCAAGTTGTCAACATTATTGACATTCAACTAATCAACCCAGGTCCATTCCTCAGGCAATGGAGAGAACTAGTTTCACCTTGGGAAAAGTTGGGTGATAGGATGGGAATGCTAGTGTTCTTGTACCAAGTAATCAAGGTCTCAACACTACAGAAAGTGAAAACCTTGGTTTCTCAAGAAAAAATCTGCTGTCTAAAACCTGCGTAAATTGTCAAGGGAAAGATCGTGTCAGAGAACTCACATGACTGTGAAATCCAAGAGCCAGGATTCAGAAAATGTAGAATTATAGGCTATATGGGTCCTGTTACATGAGAGAAATAGAGAATGTGGTCGACTGACTTGTCCCAGTCTTGTATTAATTCAAGTAAATGTAACATGGAGGTATCTTTTCATTATCCGATTAACCTGATAAAGGGAATTGTGAAAGAAAAAACAGGCAAAAGCTACAGAAATCATCTTATCTGCATAAATTAATAAAAAAAATCAAAATTCCACTTTTGAAGAATGGGCTTATCATTTTAATGCTATAAAATGGAAATGGAGAGTCAGGAGGTCAGCATTCAAAACCCCTAGATTCAGACTGCAAATGCCTTATTTGAATTGATACCAAATCATGAACATAAATAATAGAAATTCAGGACACAAAAGTTATATAAATTCAAGCAATAAAAAAAAGGCTGACACTTAAAAAAATCAGACTATATTATTAAAGCAATTGAGAAAGTCTAACAGTTAAACACTTAAAAACCAGAGTACTCTTTATTATGTATAATTAAAAATAGAATATCAAGACTATTATTTTTGAGGGACTAAATCTGTGGAGTAGTAAATAAATATTTTTATTGAAGAAATACAATTTTTTAGACCCAATTATAAAAGAAGTATGAGTCTGTTAAATCCCATTTAATTCAACCACATATTTAAAATTAGATATGTTTCAGGACCTATTCTAGGGGCTTAATTACACCAAAATATGAAAAAATGTTCTATGCTGATACTAGAATATCAATGCACTTTTCTCTACCACAGATTGAAAAGTGATTGGCAAAGATATATATGCATAAATTGTTGTTTATTACATTAAAATGGGAGTTTAGTTGAAATTATTTTATTAACATTTTTCTTCTCTTTTTTAAGAAGCAAACAACCTAACACAAAAGACAAACGGCGAAAAGCTTGCAAGATTCCTAGTAAGAAATTGATGAATTGACACTAGTGTGAAGAGCTGCTAAATCACTCTGAAAGATTATTAATCTTTTTTACAGGAAATAAATGTAGAGTTTATTCTCATATCCTGCCTTAAAGGACTTTTAATTAAATTCATAAGCCTTGTACAGTTTGAGAATAGCTTTTGCCTAGTATATCAGACTTTATTTAAGAAACCAAAGCAACCTATGACCAGGTTGGTTAGTACACATGACATGACTCTGTATTGCTCAAGAGATATGCTATTTCTTTTCTAATGTATAAGTGAAGCAGCAAAAGGCTCTTTGTCCTACCAATAGAAGGCAAAATAATTCAGTTCTTTCCTCTATACTGTTCTGTTGATGGATACTTACAGAACATGTCCTTCCATGAGTCTTTCTTTTTGCAAACTATCTAAATTAAGTTGCTTTAGTCATACTCATATTATCATTGATTTGAAGCATCCTTGTCCTTCTGTAAATTTTCTGCAGTTAGCGATGTGGGTCCAAATTGCACACACAAACTAAGGTATAAAATATATCAGATCTACTACTTTTTAACAGCAATATCCTTCCATGGAGCAATAAAGCTGAATAATGTACAAACACCTCTTTCTAGTTTAACATTTAATCTGCCTAAAGTTTCATGTGTGGTTTAGGGGTGGGAGGAAAGGCACACAAAAAAATGTGCTCCTGTTCACAGCAAGTAAGGATTGTGCTTCAATGTATCTAATGTATCTTATCCCAAGAAAAATATACATAATACTTCCTTTATTTAGCTTCAGGGAGACTTTTGGAAAATGACACTCTACCATGACATCTATGTAAAATGCAACGAAAATACTCTAGCTTTCCCCTCCACCACACTTACAACTGTGTTATGAATTAATTCCTGACAGGAGCCCAAACAGGCTGTGTAGCTCAACAGATTTATAATGAAAAAAACCACCATTAACACAACAACTCCAGTGTGTCTCTGACTGTAGGGATTTAGAAAGCAGCAAGAAGGCAGTATGATTGGGAATTGATACCCTATCAATAATTATATCACTTGTCAAAATTCATTGACTTGACAGAGTGATGGTGCTTTCTGACTGGCCTTTAACCAGCAGCAGGAGCACTGGCTCTTGCACCACAAAACCCTCTTTGCTGATAACATAAATATCTGCACAGGCCTCAACATGGTAGAAAAGAAGCACATTAAAAATCTCATATTCAAGGAAACATGAAGTTCGGTACAGACACACAGTAATGTACCCTTCTGAAAGCTCTTTTAAGTATAATCCTTAGTGTTTTCACTACAAATGTTTATAAATGTTTAAAAAAACTGTTTAGTGAACATCTCCTACCTGCAACAGGCCTTTAAAATTAAGCAGGAAGAAATCAATCAGGTCAGATCATTGGTCTTTCTGATATCAAATATTTTCCTGGTGTGAGATCAAAATTTTGGAAAAAAAAAATAAAATCTGTGTTCTACCTTTGCTCCACATGAGACTACTGACAGCATACCAAAAAAAAAAAAAAAAGTGTAATACAATCTTAATACTTCTAGAGCACCAGCAGGCCTTAGGAGTATAAGGAAATTTGCAGAAAGACAAAGAGGACTCTCTCCTTGCTTTGAGATGTCTTACTTGCTGGATTAATTTTTTACCCAAGAGTGCTCAAGGAATACTCATGAGGGGAGAATCATGTCCACTATCCCTTATTTTCAAGTAACATTTGCAAGCAAAGTACTTTTTAATTTGCACATTGTGCATCAAAAAAAAAAATAAAGGAACCTCCATTCATCACTTTTAATTACATGTACAACCTAAATCCCAACATCCTCAGGCATGAGAATGCCATTCACTACATAACATTATGCCTGCAAAGGTCTGGCAATACTCTCAAAGGCTGTGACAACAAATCAAAATGATTTTTTGCAGGCTTTGCCAACAAAGTGTCTCTCTCTAAAACATACACACAAATAATATTTGTGCTTAGACCATTACAGCTGACTATTTGAGAGGAAACACAATCATACAAGAAAAGCTATGGTGGATAGAGCACGCTTCCCCCATGAATCACCAAAGTTTTGGGGAATGGAGCACTGTCAGCCTTTTCTGACAATGCTAGCTCATTTTAAGCTAGTAAAACATTAATTGGAATGGGGAATGAAAGGGCTATGACCATAGAATTACAATCTGGCTCAGACACAGGCTCATCTCTTACAACATTATTTCAATTCTTTATGTTTTTCCCTTTTTGAAAATATTGAGTCAGTGAGGAAGGTTTAGTCATTCCTAGTTGGCTTCCTTTTGGCAATAAAGCCACAACCTGGCTGGCACATTACGCTTGCAGGAAGGAGGGTGGGTGGGAAACAAAAACAAGTTCATATGTGTATCATTCTCCTCTCTCTGACTATTGCACAAAATAAAACAGCTCCATCTGGAAGGATTAACAGAGACCTGCTCCAGAATAAGCTACAGCCTGCTAGGGGAGCCTCCAGGAAGGAGAAAAAGGCCATTTTGGAGCCTCACAGCTAAAGAACAGAGACCTAACTGAGAAGGATTATGATAGTGATGTTTAATATTATAAATGGCACCAAGATGGTGAGTTGAAAACAAGGACTCACTATTTCTCATAAGAAGACACCTAGAGAGAACACAGAGTCATCAAGTAACAAGTTCAGAACAAATGGTGGTGCACTTTGTGAATTTCTCACACAACATACTCAAGGGTATGGGGTACAGGGCACCCAATGCTATGTGATATTGTGGTCAGCCGAAGTTTAAATGAGTCCTTAAAAGGATAAGACATTTCCCTTCACAGATGGGAAAAAAACCATCAGAAGTTATTAAACTCAAGGATATCACCTCTGCCTCAGGAAGTCCCTGAGTTACAATTTGCTGAAAGCTGGCAGGATATGCCGGGGGAGTATAATGGTAAAGTCACCTGGGGAAATACTAAACTCCTCCCCAGGTCTCCACTGCTGGCAGCTGACAAATATTGGAGTAGCAGACTTGTAATCCTATTCTTGGAGTTTGCTTTTATTATAGTTTTTTACTGTTATTTTGGGGCTGATTGCCCACTGCCAATAAATAGCCCCACATCAACTAGGTTTGAGTGAATTGACTCAAGCCCAGGTTAGCAGCAGTACAAATTAACTTGTGCCATTGCTCAGCTAACGAGCATAGGACAGAACATTTTCAGCAGGAGGATTTAGGCTCTGTAATTATTCTTTAGCAGAAGGTTTCAACAAAGGATAAGACATACTTACACATACTACAAAATTCATAGGTCTTGAAATATAAACTAGCTCCTAATATAAAACTCCCTTAGCTTATGAGCTTTTAATTTTTTCCAATGTTATCTAGGTCTTACATTCACAGCCAAGTATTAATAATAAAGTATTATGCTGTAACATTTGAATAAGTTGACTATTTTATAATCTTCACATTTATTCCCTTTGACTAAGTGCAGTGAATACAACTATATGCTGTTAAGTACAGGAATTTGATATACACATGAAAGAAATTCACACGGTTTCATCAATAGTATGGTATTTTGCTAGTATAAAAGAGAAATCAATCTACCTGCACTTTAAATGATATAATATGGAATACAAAATTTCTTTTACATATTTTTTGATAAAAAAATACCCCTTTTTGGTTGCTATTCTTTAAATGAAGATATGAATATTACAAAGCAGCTGTGTCAGACAGTACATTTTCTAGGATACATATAATGTAAGAAAATTTTGGAAGGACTGTCTTTAAGCATGAAATTCCATGGGATTAGACTGCAATGAAAATGTTACAAGTAAAATACCTTCCAAATCTGAAAAGTGACTTCTTTAGTATGTAACTGAAAATTGTGAAACAAAAAGAAATGTGAAGTTAAACAAAAGGAAAAAATTAGTATGCTTAAGGCAGCAGTTGATCCATTTAAAAACCACCACTTTATCTGCTCTCTTTTCCTTTGCAAAATCCAATAAACTGCCATTATATTCCTTTTAAATGGTTCCATTACAAGGATTCTATAACAACAGACTAATCTCTTGATAATTATAATAAATGCCTGTAATCAAAGCAGGAACCACTTAAAATAAGGAGAAAGGCTGTTTTCCATCAAACTCATTGTAGTTCTGTGACCTCTGGAGCATTAAGCTACATCATACGCTGCCACCTCTAACTGCAACACAGCTTTCCTACCAATCTTGCTCAAATAAAAATAAGGAGGACGCAAGATCAATGGAAATGTGCATTGACACATGGTAAGAATTCTTACTTTCCAGCTCTGAGCCTTGTAGAACATAAAAACCTCAATTCGCAAGATTCCAAAGGCTCAGAGCTGGCAGGATTCAGGCAGCAGCTCTTTCATGGGCTTCCCTTCAGGAGGGAAAGGGGGAAGGACCAGACTGGCATTTTAAACGATCACACTGAGGCAATGTGAGCTGTATATCACTACTAATGCTTAAGAAAGTATTACTTTTCAGAAAGAAAGGACATTTTATCACAAAACTTGATATTGCATTCACATGAACAAACAATGTTTTCCAGAGATCATTTAAGAAACTGAAGGCTGATAAAATTACGGGAAATGACTATATATGATCAGAATGGCTTTCATCTGCATTTTGTTAGACCCAGCATTGATTTCACTTTTCAGCTGTGAACAGCAAGAGGCCAGCTGCGGCCAAGGGAGAGAGCAAGCAGTGAACCAGGGTCACAGTAGAGGCTGAGTTGTCAGAAAATTTAACACTTTTAATGACTAAATCTCAGCAAAAAAAATCTTCGAGTTACAGCCACTTGAAAATTATATCCAGCGGGTCCCACAAACTGTCAGAGAATAGAGGATTTAATTTATGACAAAGTAAAACCTTTGAACTCTAGTTATGTGAATAAACAGCATTATAAGGGGAAAACAAACAAAGCAAGGAAAATATAAAATACACTGCCTTCAAGGCAGAAACAACTACATTTTACTTCCTATTCCCAGATGTGTTAAGGGGAAATTTATGACAGCATACTGAAAAGCAAGATTCCCATTGTGAAACCCTTCACATTTATTTAACTAAGCACAATCATTGAAAATGACCTTTATCCAAACCCTTCACAGCTGTCTTAAAATGATCTAAAACTATTGCCAGATTTTCTTTAACTAACATTACTTAACAAAAAGTCATTACCCCAGGGCCATATTACACTACTGGCAAGTAAACACAAATCCATTTTAAACAACATGGTACAAAGTTTTAATGAAATATTGATAACAAATTGAAAACTCTCCATTAAAAAGGTGCCAAACAATACAAATCATCTTAGTTTTCTGTTCTAGCAATAAATACTATTTTCCTATTTCTGATAGCATATTTATCACCTATTAGAGATACACATAAAGAGAAATATGGCTACTGCTTAAAAAAATCTTACATTAAAAACTAATATTAAATGAGGTATCAAAATTACTTTTAAATGAAACTGTTCTAGCAGCATATAGTGAAAAAAATATGATCATCTAGTCTTCAAAGACAGCACATCCAGAGTGTACATTACTCTATAAAATTAAAGGGCTACTGACAATAAATTCATATGGCAGTTTTCATTGCAGTGCACTAATAATTTAACAATTCATTAATAACACTTGGTTCCAAGACTTAAAAAGCACTGTGTCAAAACGATGAACACCTTAATACTTGTCTTTTTTTTTTTTTTTTTTTTTAATGAATACTAAGCATTAAGATTAAAAGATTGTTACAGGAGCTGGCCTCCTGCAGGTCCAGGTCAACTGACAGGAATTAGGTAAAAAAATAATTAAAAAATTAATCATACTTGTGGATTCAGACCAGAACAGCTTAGTTTTTAAAATAATAGTATAGAGCCACATTTAATGTGGGTGCATAGAGTGGGAAGGGGAGGAGGGGACTGTATTAAGGGGCTGGTTAGTTCAGTAAATCATGGCTTTAAGATAAAGATGATTACAGTGGTTCCTTGGTGTGAGAGGAGAAGGGTACAGGAGGTTCATTTCACCACCAAGTAATTATGCTGACCCAGAGTGTTACCATTTATCATGGCTGAAAGATGACACTCACTGTTAGCCAAGGGAAACTGCTAGTCAAATGCTTCCATCTAGATCAATACCCACCACATTTTTCTACAGCCAAAAGTAATTATACAACAGCAAACTTCACAATCAATACCCACTCGAGCTAACTTATATTCTGCTGTACAGACATGAAGGTATGGCACTGTTAGCTCCAACTAAAAACTACAGCATGTGACCCAAATTAAAGGGTTTCCCCCCCCGTCACAAAGGATTTTGCTATTTTCTGAGAAAATCTGTATCCTGTTTTCTCTGTCATTAAAAACAAAGAACATCCATGCAGATTTTAAGGACCTGCAGCTGAAACTGATGTTCATGCTATCATTTCATAAAGTCTCACTTAACACAAAATAAAAAAGAAAATCAGTCAATTAAAGAAAAATCAATCTTCCTAACCATTGAAAGCTGAAATAGTTTCTGAGGTATTAGTTTCTAAAAGCTGCAGTTGAAAACCTGACCTTTGTGAACTCAAGAGATCAGAAAAGGGAGAAACATATATACCTGAAGTATTAAATCAGTGTCATTTTCAGTATTACACACATAAACACATATTCATATTTGTTTACACAGAGATGCACACATAGCATTGCCATCAAGCCAGCTAGTAGACAAAATTTGGCTTTAAGAGTTTAGATTTTCTTTCAAAATATATCTAAATGTCAGTTTTGACAACTGCCTTCAAAAAGGCAGAGCTTAGTCTTATAAACCAATCTAACCCATCAAGAAAGGTTAGAGGGAAAAAAAAAATTCACTACTTCAGTAAAAAAAAATAAAATTGACATCCAATTTTCAAGTTGATTTATCAGTGGAAAGCTAAAATTGATAGTTTGCCATTACTGGCTAGCAGGCTGTCTAAGAAAGCTGTTACAAAGCCTTTCATTTTGATTTAGCCACATGGATCAATACAAACCTATACTGTTTCAATTTTACAAATATTGATTTTCTGATATAGCTTCTGCAGGAGAACATTCATCACCTGCCATACTAAAAAATATTGAAATTTATTTTGTAAACTTTGATTCTCAGCAAAATATAGCATTCTACTGAGTGAAGTGGAATCTATTTTTCCAGATAACAGCTAATCACTACTGAAATGTGTTTTGGGTAATATCCTTTTGCCTTTCCATTTCAGGGTCTGACTAACACTGCTAATCCTTTAACTGGATTCATACCAAAGATCATAAAATTTCCCTTTGTTTTCTCATCAAGTGTCTTGAGATTCCTAGCAGTTTTAATGGCCAGGACAAAATAGAACTTCAAGTTTAAATATTCACTATTTTGCTTCCCAAAGCTAGAAACACTTAATGCTTCAGGGGGGTGATTTCTTTACTTAAGATAGCAAAGAAAAAACAAATTCTCTAAGTAGAAACAGCTATTTAATGAAACAAAGGTCTTTCTTCTATATTTACACAACAATACTCTTTACACAGGCTGTTCTAATCTGCATAATGTGCTAAGAGCTGTGTTATTCCTTAGCATTCAAAACATACTATTTTTATACGTTATTTGCTCATCTATAGGTATAGATTTTTATATCAGCTCATTCAAACTGCTGTAAATACTGAATTCATTTTGAAAAATATTATTTAACATCGTAGAGACAATTCTAATTATATAGGTTTTCTTGTTCCAAATTATTTCATCAATCAAAACTATTCAATTAAGAAAAAAAATTCAAAGTTTGAACCAATTACTTACTTTCTTTATCCCTTTTTTCCTGATCCTGAAAAGCCCTCTAATGAGCTGTTTAAGACATTTCTGAGTGCCACATTGCTGGCACTGGTAGATGCACACACACTAATCAGTCAGGGCAGCAATACTGAGAAGACACTGAACAGGTTTTA
The DNA here is from genome assembly GCF_028769735.1 of Zonotrichia leucophrys gambelii. NCBI lineage: Eukaryota > Metazoa > Chordata > Aves > Passeriformes > Passerellidae > Zonotrichia > Zonotrichia leucophrys. Next base: position 67,203,533 of record NC_088169.1, read on the forward strand.
GGAGGAAATACCCCATGGATAAAAGTATAAGATAATTTTCTCTGCAGTATATTAGAAATAAATGAGAAAAAACCATAGTATCATGTTGGAAGGATACAGTCCAGGGACAAGATTTAGACAAGAACTAATGGAACTAATGAATGTGCACTTGCTAACTAAATTAGCAAGTGCACATTCAGAACTTGTGCTGGTAAGACCATGAAATTTAGATTGCTGCTTACTAAACAGAACTGTGAAAAATTCCTAAATTATTGAGTTAGAAATAAAGGGAAATTCCTGAAAAGCACTATTTTCATCATGTAAAGAAGGTAAGAAATTCTAAACTTTCTTTGTAAATTTCATGTCATGAAAACAGGGTAGAATTTCTTTGTAGACTTAAGACTCAATATGTATAGTGTGTACATTGATGTAATACAAGATATTATTTTCTTTAGCATTTCAATATTAAACTCATCTTCCCACATGCACCTGAAATCAAATAATACCAGACATCAAAATACCTGAAGTAAATAAAAAAAAAAGAAAATTAGTATCACAAAAATCCTGTAAGACACAGAGGTGGGAGAGAAAGCCACAGAAAAGGAATCAGAATAATTCAATTGAATACAGAAGAACCTTGCTAGTCAAATCAGATGTGTCCTTTCATCCTGTTCCAAAAATGCCCGAAACAGTTCTTAAGAGCAATGGCAATGGCTTATGCAGCTAAAATGGGTTCTGTATGAGACATCACACAAATCTTGTTATGCTGATGCTGGTTCAGATGATGATAACCTAACCATCAAAACAGCGAACACAGTGAATCTGAGGCATAGAAAAACCTAAAGAACTACACGACTAGAGCATGTTGAAAAATAAAGCAAAGCAGTACTAAATATTTAAGACCGCTCTCTTAAAAGAAAGGATATTTATCAAACTCTACTTTTAGTGCTTTTTCTTCCATCATCACTGTGCTAGCAGTGCACCATGATTCACGTGTTGCAGATGGGGAAAACAAGGCGGATGGATAAAGACTGATATGATTTATTCAGCGTTGAGATGTCACCTCACTGCCACCACCAAGAATATATCTTGATTATTTAGGGCATAAAGTGACTGCTTTCATAGCTAAAGTAAGATCCTTGCTCTCCCATATGAACGGTTCCGTGAATTCTGGATGGGAGAATAGGTGGAATGGTTGGTATGTCTTGGTTGGAAGTACCAAGCTCTGGTTTGTTTTTGACACTCAGTAAATCCACTATTCCCATAAATGTGTATATTTTCAACTAATATTTAAAATGCTACAAGAAATTAGAAAAACTGTAATTCTAAACTCCATGTTATTCAGTTTTTTTAAAAAACTGCATTTTCAAAATAGAATTATGTTTATGATAACAAAAATATATCTTTGTTCAAAATAGTATTAAATAATATCTCTCATTAGAGGGAAGAGCATGAAAGTAAACAGTTTTAAATTTTTTTAGTGAAAAAGTAAGGCTTTCTTTGTCTCTTTTTTTGTTGTTATTTGTTTGTCTTGGTTTGGTTTTTTATTTTTTTGAGGGGGTTTATTTTGAAGTTTGGTTTTTATTTGATGAATAAACAAAAAAAAATCAAAGAGGTTAAAATATCTTCTTGACACTTGGGCTGCCATCATCTAATAAGAGCAACAAATAAGTAAAAAAATACAGCATTTATAGTGAATGCAGTTAAAGAACCTTTCTTCTATTAAGGCTTTTCTGTGTCTAACAGTATTCAATACAATAAGAAAATGACCTTCTAAAAAGTAATGATGGTGATTATCCATATAATGGCTGTAGCATGCAAATATACAGCAGCCATGTAAAGGAATAAAAATCAGGCAGCAACTTTGCAATGCTTAAGGGCTTCATGTTTTACAGCAGCAGAATTAATGGAAAAGTTAATGTAGCATTGAATAACAGTGAGCTGCTCAGCTGCTGCTACTGCTGCAGAACATTTAGATCATGGAAATAACGCATCATTTTTTTCACTCTTATTGTTTTCCTGACCCACAGATAAACAACTCCCACCCACCCTCAAAATCAGATGCAAAATATCTCGGCATTATCCAGGAATGTTTAAGAAATATGCCCAAACATATAATTTGTCACCTAATGTAGTACACAAATGAAGCAGATTTTTGCAGTACTTCTACCTCTTAATTCTAGATTTTAATACATGAAACAATCAGATAAAATAGTCATTTTACATCCCAGGTTTTTTCCCATATATTAGAGAGCACAAACTATGCATGCACTCAGTAAAGCATAATTTGAAAACTTTTCAGTGACCCAAACCTACAGGAAAATTTTTGGAAGGTAAGAAACACCCAGGTACTCTAAATAGAGACACTTAATGGGCTCAAAATTGAGTTGTATGGACAATTATATTTAGGCAAAAAACTGAGAAAGAGTCCACAGACCTCATGACCATAATCCCATAAACCATGTTCCCCCTTCATTATTATTGAATGGTTTATAAAGAAAAAGAAAGAAAGTTGTTATGTAAAGACAGAGAAAACTTGGAATATACCATCAATCTTTCCCTCCTTCAGACAAAGACCCCAAAGGCTCTTCTTATCTTGATTCAAATGTAAAATGTGAAGACATAGAAGAATTTTGATTTTCTATTAAGGCAACTAGTCCTTCCTGGAATTCCCAAAAATTTTTCCAGCTCATAAAGGAATTAAAAATTTTATGTTTCTCCATTGATGTTGGATTAGTAATTTTTTTTTATTTTATTGTTGATTGCCGTTTCTTGCCATCAGAGGGAGAACAAAGTGATTAGTGGTGAACACAGCTATCGAAAGTGAGAAGATTCATCCCTTTTTTCCTAGTGAAAAATGTGATACTATTGTAATTTAGCTCAAAAGGTAATACAAATGCTTGGCTGATACTTTATAGTTTCACTATTGATTGCAGACATGATAATAAAAGTTGGGGAGGAAGGACCATTGCTTACAAAGGTTTTCTATTTTCTGTCAGATCAAAACCCATAGGACGTACAAAGTGACTCTTCAGTCACATCTAAAGCTATTTCTCAGTCAGACAGTACTTGTTAGGTAGTATGAAAACCTTCCTTTTCCTACCTTGCTTCATCTGTTGTCCAAGTGCCCACAACTTCTGGAGCAGATATAATCACAAGTTATATGTACACCAATTATATCGTTCCCTGACCTACTTTAATGCTTCTCTAATGTTGGTGATGATATTAACTATGAATTTCTAAGAGGGTTGAAAGAGTACCAGTAGCAGGTATGTATCCTGCCTTTACAACTGTTAATGTGGATGAATATAGGGATAAACCAATAAAAATTTCTGCCACTGGAGAGCCAATGGAGAACCTAAGATGTCACTGGCTCAGGAACTCAAATATTTACTAAGAGATACCTCAAAACTTGCCTGTGATTTAACATCTCATAAATGTTATTGAAACCATAAATGACACAGAGATCTAGAGATGTTTACTTGCTATGGAATGTCCATTGTGGCCTTTTAATTTTTATAGCTGAGATTTTGCCTACAGATTTTATGTCTTTTTGAAAACAGTAGCATTACAACTTTACTGTGAGGAGTCTGAAAATTTTAACAAAAAGGGGAAAAGGTAAATATATTTTCATTATCCTAATAGAGAACAAGCTTCTAGAAGTTCATTTTTTTAAATTTTAGTGCACTCAAATTGATAATTTGTGTATTACTTTTAAAGAAGGGGAATCCTCTAAATAAATATTGCATTGAGAATGCCACCCTTAGAAATTTGTCAGTGTGACTGAAATAAAAGAGCTATTCTAGTACTTTTAAAATAGGGCATTCCTAAGAAAAGGTCTCTGTTTAAAATTTAGTGGTGTCCAGCAGAATCTCTTGAAAGTCCCTGCTGAGTTGGCAATCACTCACTTTCACAGCTTAGGAAAAGGTTATCAAATGATACAGTTGTACAGGGAGTACCATAGATGAAGCCCAACACTGACATGTAGATTCAGATTGTGCAACGAACATACAAAAAAATTAATGCACATGGCTTACACTGGATCACCACTCAAAAAGAAGCATGAATGAATACCCCGTGGAGGCCAGGTACATCAATGTTTTTATGGTGTGTGTTTCAGAAGAAACATATCTGCTTCTTTCTGGGGAAGATAATATATTCCTCACTGAGCAAGAAGAACAACATAAACAGTATCATCTGTCAAAAAACCCAGTCAAAAACTAAGCTTCAGCATACTGATAAGCTAAAGGACAATTTACTCCAAAGAAAAACTTAATTTCTATGTAATAAAAAATTCCTTTTTTTAAAAGACATTTTATAACACCTTATTTGTTAAAATGTAACAGACCATGCATTTTTCCTTTATAATATTTCCAGAGAAATTGGCCATTCCACACAAATTTCCAATTGGGTTTTTTCAAAATTTGAATACCAAGACTGTTAGAAATGAAATGATTAAACAGTTTGTCTATCTGGATGCTCTAAAAGTAGACTAATGGAGATTTTTTACCAACTCATCATGATGCTCTCACATGAAAAGACTATTAATAAAGGAACATTTTTTTCTTATTCAAACTTGTCTGGCATTTGGCCAAAAAAATAACGGGTAGCTTTTTATTTTCTCTCATTCTTCTCAGTAGTTCTTAATTTAGATTAAATAATAAAGGATAGTAGAGTCTGTTTTAGTTTGGGAGATACAAATTAAAACTAGCTTCTGGCTGCTCTTCTTTTTCGACAGGTTTCACTCACTTAATTTTCATAATTTTTAGCTCATTAGTTCAGTATGAAACTCTACCATGAAAAATACTGTCTGAAATTCACTAAATAAATTTTCTAAACTATTAAGCTGTCATCAACTTTTAAAACTTCACATTTTATTCAAGACTTAGAAGAGGTTAGGGCATTATTCAGTGTAAAAGATTATTATGTGTTTAAAAATAATGCATTTTTACCTAACAGAAACTGGAAACTTTAATGTCTAGATATTAAAGAAATCAAAGTGAACACTTTTTAATGCCAAAACAACATTCCACTCACCATGAGGCAAATATATCATACTTTCCTCCATGTTTTCACATAGCACAAGATATATTATGCATAGAAATTATTGCACTCTTATGGCAAAGTATCCCAAAGGCTTCAGTAGTTTTTATAAATTGAGCCTAAGAGACATCAAATTTAACTTCCTCTTTATGTACATTTTTATTGCTTCCTACCATAAGAGCAAACATAGGCTCTAGTAAATCAGCTAAAGAGATCTATTTCACATGAATATTTCCTAGATTCAGATTGTGACTGTAACAAAACCAAAAGCATCCCCACTCAATGAATATAATTTCATATCAGGAGAAAAGTGGGAAAAAAACCCCAACAATCGGAATCTGAAAAATTAGGACACTTTAAGAAATAATTGAAATATTAGCTTTTTGGTGTTGTGTATACAGACTATTTTTCAAAACAATGGTTAGCATTCTCAAGTTAAACACAGAATCTATGTGGTTTATGAATCTTTTGGTGGATTTTGTAATAATCTAGATAATTGGATAATCTGCTACATTATTGGGTTTTAAAATGGTTCAGTACTATTGAATGTTCAAGAAATACTTATGGCATAAGACAATATATTATTAAAGCTGAAACAATCATTGGACTCTGTTTTATTCATCTTCATCTGTTTTATTGAACTACCTGCAGGGAGCTTTATGGGCGTATGATCATGTCAAGGTCACAGGATTAAGTGAGCAGTGATGACAGTAAACAAGCCTTTTCTGTATATTTTAAAGGGCCTTACTGAGTTACTTAAAATGCCATAAACATAAATAGTCCCCTATCTCTACAACACAACCATGACAGATGACTTCAAAATATAGCACTCCTGAGCAATGGAGCTTTGCAACCTAACCAACAGTCCTTATTATTGACAACAGTTACCAATATACTGGGGAGCCCAAATACTGGGAGAAGCTTGCAATCTGTCACCTTCAGATGTATTATATCTGTAAGTGTACGAGAGATAGATCTGCAATATACATCAAAACTCTGTGTGAATAGAAAGTACTGCTGAAAAAAACAGAGCTTACAGATTATGTAAAAATACAGTCATAAAGAAAAAGTAAATGCATAATGACAAATGTATCAAATCTGCATAACTTTTGTAAAACCAGATAATAAAACCAAGCTTACACAGTATTTTCAATATCAACTTGAATGATGTAATTAGTTTTTAGAATTATACTGTGCATTACCATGTCTATTTTATCAAAAAGGAATGCAGTATAATCAAGTACAGCAATCTCCTTCAAGTCATGTAACAACTATGACTGACATCTTCATTCTGAATCAAAGTAAATCTGTGTAAACTTATTTTTTCCACTGTTTAAAAAAGTTAAAATTAATCAATTAAAAACCCTCAAAAAACAACCAAACCAACTAATCAACCAAAAAAATCCACAAAAAAACCCCAATCAAAAGTGATCAATTGAAAGAGAGACGTATGCTAGGAATATTTTTCAGAAATCAGAAATGTGATCTGTCTAAGCATGATCTTCACAGCTTAGTATCTTTGAATATACAGACTGGGCTAACAAAAAGCATACAGAAACACCAAAGCCAAGGAAACCTGCTAAATTATAATAACATAAGAGGGAAGGGACAAGACTCTGGTTCTGGTCTCTGTGTCCAAGTAACCACGCTCCTCCTGTACACCTGAAGACAGGACTTCCTTCTTACATGGCACTTGAGAGCAGCAGCTCCATATGCACTTGCCTCTTGCTCCCCTGTAGAATATTGCAAGATAGGGCTCCAAGAATTGGCCTAGGAAAGCTTTAAAATATTTTGAATGAGGAATGTATTGTACCAGAGAGAAGTAAAAATGGGGCAAAAAAAAAAAAGTCATCATAAGTGTTGATTTTTTTCCCCTATTGTGGAAAAAAAGGAGAAAAATAAACCCAACAACAGAGCAGACAAGAGAAACAGATCAGTATATTACATATATTAGGTGATTACACATTATTGTGAGGAAAAAGAAGACAATAGCTAAGTTTAAAACCACATATAATTAATCTAATTTTAAGCAAAGAAAATGATCTAATAATGTACATGCAAATTCAACTGTAAATCTCTCAAAGACATGGAACAGGTTTCCTGAGGTGTTTGCAGAATTGCAATTTGTATCCCACAAAGAAAGGGAGATGCAAAGGATGTGATTGGGACCACACTACACCTGCCTTGGTGCCTGGAGATGATTTAAACCTCAGTTGCTTTCCAAACTTTCTTCTCAATTTCTGAAATTATTCGTAAATATTATCATTGGACATAAATACCTTTCAAATAAAAAAGTACAAGACATTAAGCTTTTGAGACAAAGAGAATCAAAATTGTTCCGCTGGGTTTTCATCTCTGGTTAAACCTTGCATTTCTAATGTCTACAAGAAGAAATGGTGGAGAAGTTTACCAAAATACTACAGATTTTTCTCTTAGGAAAAGAAAAAAATCTACAGCTTGGCATTCATCTTCTCTGATATATGTGAAGCATCACATAGAAAAGAACACTGGATTGTAATGGTACCTAAAAAGACTTAAAAATAGGGTCTTACCCATTTTATGCCAGCAAATAAAGAATATGTCACAGAATTTTCATTTCTGAGAAAATACAGCCTTCTTAGAAGCGTAAAATTTTCTTATTCAGAATCTTCAGATCTATGACTTTTGTTGTTTTTTTATTCTTTGCTTTCTATTCTTGTATATGGGGAAGATGGAAAATCCACTGCTATATTGCCCAGGTAATACCAGGTAGACATGTGAGGAAAAGTGAGCAAAGCAGTATCTACCAATGAGAAATTCTTCCCTCATGGCTTCTACTGAGTTTCTACTTTCTCACCTGGAGGCAGGAAAAGAAGGAGAACAGGTGCTAGGAACATTGTCTAATATCAGCAACTGTTAGTCCAGACTGCTGAAAACCACTGCAGAGTTTGTTTCGGCCGTAGGAAGTAGGAGGAAAACATGAAGGCAGAAGGTACTTTGAAGTCCTACCAAGACATGGGAAATTCAAAATCAAGACTGACTGAATGCGAGATTCCTCAGGAAATCCAGAGTTGAAAATTCAAGAAGTCTGAGTATTAGATGGATCCATCACATCTACTTGTCCTATCTTGCTGTTTCTTAACTGTTCAGCTATAGTTGAAGGTTACAGGGCTGGATGGACCACAGGTCTGAACCTTTATGGCTGTTCTTGTGACTGGCTTCCTTCCCTGGAAGCTGAGTGTCTGCATGTGCATGCACATGCTAAATCCCTGGCCAGACTTAAGGAGGAGCACAAGTCACCCTCAGCCTGCTAATGGCGGCCTTCCTCTTGGTATATGTACAGTCCTACAATAAATGTATAAATGGCAAATTGACTGTATGAAATTCGGATCTGTATTCCAATTCCTGTTCCAGTTAAAAAAATATTGGCATCTAAAAATCTGTTTTCCCAAAGTCTTAAATAAAGAAAAAAATTTACAAAGCTTCCCTTTTTTGATTTTTTTAGGGGAACTCCAAATTTAGGTAGAAAAAAGCAGGAAAAAAAATCCTCTTAATGCAGAAGTCATAAGGTGAAAGTGCAGCAGACTTCCTTCTTTATAATGAAATTAAATGTACTGTACTTCCTAGAGAAAAACAAGTCACTCCGTAGAGTTCAACAAGTCTTTCTTGAGCACAACTTGTTTCTCAACATTTGAAAACACTACCTCTTTCCAAAAAAAATATTTTCTTATGAGGTTTCTTCCAGCTGTGGGAACAAATCCATAGAACAGTGCCACAGCTCAAAACAACTGAGCAACCTTGCACAAATACAGAACTGAATAAATCCCACGCACACAAGTTGTTCAGTTGCTTGTACAGCCCCTCTCTGGTAATACAACACTCCTTTCTTGGCAGGTAGCTCTATACTGTAAGTATCACCCTACATCTATTATTAGAAAAGGATAAAGAATTCTTACACCCCCCTTTTTCCATCATGCTTGTCAAAATTTTCAGTTTCATTAGTAAGAGCTCCTTCAAAGAGACTCTGCCTTCCACCAAAGTGGTAAGCAGTCAGGGAGGGAGTAAGAAAGAGGATATGCAATGGGTGGAGAAGCCACACAGTTGAAAGCATAGTAAGAAAGGTAAAAAGTAGATTGAAATGTAGAGTACTACAACAGAGTGATCAGATGAACAAAATCATCTCACTCGTGTTTAAATTCTGCAATAAGTTAACAACTACTACTGGACTGAAAATATGTTGCTGACACATTTGCTGATCTCAAGGTCTCTCAAACACTACAGTAAATTAATAACAACAAAAGATAGAAAAGCATTTTCTTAATGTTTTGTTGTGATGAAGTCATCTCAGAACTAAATATTTGGAACCTGTAACAGGATAGCTGAAGAACAAGCTAAAAAGTGTGCAGTTTAATCTGACCAATTTTGAAGAACATATTCTGCAAAAAAAATTAAAATTCCACCAATTCAAGAAACAGAAAATTCATAGTTTTTACAGGGTATGTGGGAAAAAATGCAAAACTTTAAGAGACCTTTTAAGAAAAGGCACGTCAAATATGCTTCTGGATCCAGTAGACAGGATCTGGTCCCACATCTTTTCCACTGCTAAAACCCCCTTTGTAATTTATGCCTAGCAGTTGAAATGAGCCAGAAATGAATGAATAGCTAAACCAAATTAATCTGATTTGCAGTAGGGGTTAGAATAGGTTCTATGCCTCTCTGAATTTCCTAAGACAGCATAGTATAGCGATGGAGTCAGAGAATGCCAAGGGATGGCTGTAAGGGAAACAGCGTCCTGTGATCTGGTCTCCCTTGCTGTAAACTGGAAACATTTGCTTTAGAAACAGTGTTTTTCCAGAATCAACCTATTAAACTACCAACCCCCACAGGCTTGGGAAAGGCAGTTCTCTTTCCGTTCTCATCCCTCTGGCCCCCAGCAGAACCCAATCTCTTCAGAAGCTCACACTACAGAGAGAGACAAAACTAGCTGACTAGCAAGAAACTTTTTATTTCCAGCCTGTCTCCCCAGACGAATTTGGTCTTCACCACAGAATGAGTTTGACAGCTCTGCCCTCCACCATGAATGATTAATTTGTTATGGGTGTCTAGTTTAACCAAAGATGGATTTGAACAGAAAAAGCCCTTGTATACTTGCTATTTGGTACAGCTGCTTTAATGTAGGTGGAACCTCCTTCATTAAATCACAGAAAGCAAGAGAACCAATTCTCATTTTTAAATGTCATTTTTCTCATTATAGTAGTCCTCCTGTGAATACCAAAACTGATCATATGAAAATATCTATGACAAGTATTTAATATTTAGATTTTGAAGGCTAATTGGAATTCTGGACTCCTTTTACTGCTCTAAATTGCTTTAAATTTATACAAACTGTAAGGTAGAAATATTTATATTCAGTATTCTTGAATAAAAGTTTTTGAAAAGCTGAGGCATCTAATAAAACCAAGAAGCTGAAGAAAGACAGTAACAGCTTATGGGCCAAAACTTAGGCATTCATACTGTTGATGGGAAATTTGAACTGTGTGTACAGACAAGTTTTACAAAACTATTTATTTTTAAATATGCGTATGGGGAGAGACACAGATGGGGAGGGAGAGAAGCACCATATGAAGCTGACAGAGAAGGCAGAAGGAAGCATATGTTGTGACACGAAAACTATAACCCTGAAAAAAGCTGAGAGTAAGTGCTGGCTTAAAGAACCTTGGAATGCTAAGCTATGAAACACCCTGTCTGATTCTTCCTGATGTTGCAGATTCCCTCTGAACAAGTGACAATGCATCATAGAAATAACTAGCTCATCAATTCCTCATCTGAATGGGAAAAATCTGCAGAATTTTAATTTTGATATAATGTTGAAAATAAAAAAAAGGGGAAAAAACCAAGTATGTCTAGGGTAAGCTATTACAAAGATACCTAAAAGTATCAAATTGCCCAAAGAAAATGGAATTAGCTTTGTTGAAGGGGACAAACAGAATTTATAACAAACTAATGGGATTTATTTTGAAATCTATTATGCTTTTTCTGAGATATGTAGATGAAAATGAGATGATTGAGGAAATTTTCATTTGTTATAAAGAATTTGATGCTTACACTCGGCAGAAACTGAGAAAAAGAACTTTGGGTTTCACTTTAAGATACAAAGGGCAAAATATTTGTGAAGGAGGAAAGAGGCTAACACTGACAAGCAATAAAAAATAAGGCTTTTTCTCAAACTGTTATTTGCCACTTTTAGTCAGAAGAAGATGAAAGAGTAAAGAGATTCTCGGACCATTCAAACTACTGATTGATTAACATACAGACAGGAATTTGTTATACAAATTATTGTGTTTGTAGGCATTTATTCAAGTTGTGGAGTACTAGCCTGTAATTAATTTTACCTTCATAAATTAATAGCTAATTAGGAAGCTAATTGAAATGCAAGTCACCTATTAATTCAGGATATTTTTAGTTATGCTATCTATATATAACTATAACTTAGAATTCAAAGTCTCATATGTTATTTTGTTGGCTCATACCACTCAACATCATTCTTGTTTCTTCAGACCTTTTGGGAAGATTTTAAGATAATATATTTAAAATTCACAATTTACAAATACTATAGAATGTAGAATACCTCAAAGCATAAGATCTCTTGTTTTTCCTCTCACTACTAACCTTCTGTGGTTCTTAATAGTCTCTTTTTTTCTTAATGAACAAAGAGTAAGCTTTGTGGCACCTACAGATTAAATAGTAAATGCTGGTTGCTGCTTTCTGCAAAGACAATATACAAAGACACAAATACACAAAACCTGGGGAAGCTTGCAAGTTCATTGTGTTGAACTGCAAACACAAGGAAAAATTTTCTCTACAGTTGGGTCATATTTGATGAAATGAAACCATAATATTTTGCAACGTGAGCATCTATGTTAAAGAACTTGAAAATTGTTTGTCTTGAGAAGAGATAAACAAAAACACACATGCAAGATAGGACAAGAGGAAATGGCCTCAAGTTACACCAGGAGAGGTTTAGATTGGATATTGGGAAAATTTAATCACCAAAAGAGTTGTGAAACATTGGAACAAATTGCCTGGGAGGTGGTTGATTCACCATCCCTGGGGTTGTTTAAAAGACACATGGATACAGCATTTAGGGACATGATTTATTGGTGGATTTGGCAGTGTTAGGTTAATGGTTGGATCCAATGATCTTAGAGGTTCTTTTCAGTTGAAATGATCATATGATTCTATACATATTTGTACTTTTTGCTGCATCAGTAGCTGCCACTGTGCAGATAGAGAGCTGAAGCTTTGAACAATCACACTCATGGCTGCACAAATATTTTCCTATCTTATCCATTTTGGATACCAAAAGGCATTCCTATTACCCAAGTATTAATTGTGCAGAAGCGATGGCCTGTTTTTCACCCTGCTCCACCTGAGTCAAAGAAGAATCTCCCTAACTTCACCATTTCAATGAAGTGTCTCCAGGGCTCAAGTCGAACAGGAGACCAGCATTGTGTCTTCAGAACTGAGAACACTTTTCCCAATGGAAATTTTAAAATCACAACAGAAGTGCAGAGATCTAGTGTGATAATGTGGTTTTTGTGTATTTTTAAAGTAACTCTGTATTCCTGTCAGGCTGTATCTCTCAAGGCACAGAGAAGCATGAGTTTATAAAGAGACTGTTAATGCTGTTAGCTCCTTGTCAGGAACTAAAAACAGAGACGAGTCCTGTTGTGCTTTGTGCCAGCCAAGACCAGAGGTGTGTATGGTTTTGGAAGCCATCTTGACCTCGACCATATAAAAAGTATTGGAGTATCTAATTACCATCATTTTTTGCATTCTGTGGCTGAGAAGCTTTATGAGACCCCTCTCCATTTTCTGCCCTTAAGGCCTTTCAGACCTGCCCACTGGGCAACATTGGTCCCTAAGAAGGCTCAGAGGTTCTTCCACTGGGCATCTCCCTCTCCCTGCTGCCATCCCAGCCCTCCCCACGCACAGCCCACTAGTCCCACAACAGAAAGTGCACTTGTGTGCTGGATCACAAAGCTACCACGGCACACATGGCCAAACTTGCAGGGCAAGGCCATTTCCCAACTGGATCCAGCAAATGGGGAACACCACTTGGAGACCTTGTACTGTCACCCATGTGCCCTTTCTCCAGGTTAAGCCGCTGCCTGTGGCTAAAACATAACCAAGCCAAACACCACAACTAGCACTGCAAACATCAAAAATGGAAAGCAGCTCTGCCAGTAACTGAGAAGTAGACAACACTGGACAAGTTGCATTACAGGGATAAAATTAGAATTTCTTTTGTTTAGTGTGAGAAATTTCATAGGTTTGTCAGAGATGTCAAGCTACTTTATGGCCCTTTAGAAACTATCATGGACTCAAGGGAAGAAAAAGCTGCAGCAATGGACTTTGCCATTTAGTAAGCTATAAATAATCCAGGACATAAAAGCTGCTTGGCCCTAAGAAGACAGAGTCTCCTAGAAAAGGTAGTCACCAGGAACTTATTTAAGTCAGCAAAGTGTCTGCAGCCATTCACAAAGTTGAGCAACAACATTATTGTTGCCAAAAATTGCTATTAATTATTCAGAGACCTTAAAAGGAGTGAAAATCACATTTATTTTCAGCATGCTCAAGTCTCCAGACGCAAAGCTTTAAGCCTCAACTAGAGTTAACATGAGCATCCCTTACGGACCAAGCCTTGTCTTGAATTAACCACATGACAATTTTCTACTTGTCATTTTTATAATTTCCCTCAGAATGTCTCTGGTGTCAGACATCAGAGTTTCTGTAAGATTGAATTTCCACAATTTCTACCATCTTAAAAAAATAATTGCATTTCTATCATCATCCAGGAGAGAGTAATTTCTTTAGAAGAAACAGGGATAATGAACATGAAAAAATTCATTTTTGTTTTCAACATGGTATAACTGCAAGAACCAACTGGATAGAATTGCAAAAAGAATGAACAGTATATGTGCTATTTATTAAACCTTATTGCTGACACATCAAATTTATTATGTGGAAACTTTTCTAATAGGCTTAAATCCTTACTATGTAGTCACCATAAATGCAAATATGTTTTGTCAAAGAATATTTATCTAGAAAATAGTTTTTGTGTTATCCATCTCAACTATGTTTTTCCTGAAAAGGTTTATCAGAGCTAAAATGGATCTTTCTGTTCTTCACTGCATGATTCAGAGCAGATAACCAAATTTTACAGCTTGATTTTCTATTAAATTCTATTTATCTGGGAGCAGGAATTCCTTCATTTCTTTTGAGTTGTTTCACTCTGAATAAATAATCAAGTATTTGTGGCTAGAGTGCACAAACAAGAGAGAGAATTGGCAGACTCAACTTTCACAGACAGGGCACTCACATGACAGACCCAGGTTCAAGACCTTGCTCTGAATGAAGGAAAGGAGCAATTTCAGCTCAAATCTTCCACATGTGGGTCAGCACTTTAGCCACTGGCTATTTTTGTGATTCTGAGAAGCAAAGCTCTTCTCTTTGGCATGATATATGAAAACATTTGATTTCACTGCTATCCTAAATAAAATGAACTTTTAAAACAAGTACAACACAGCTCTAAATAAAACCTCAAATGCTGTATCAGTATATATATAAAAAAGAATATATATAGAAGAAATTATATATTTTAGGTATTTTTAAATTAATTTTTTTAACAGGAATACCTGCTGAATTGAGCTGCACTTTGTTCAGCTTTGCATATGCTACATTTAAGTACATTTAAACCCCTAATAAAGTCGTATTTCAGTTATACCATGCCTGCTTCTCTCAAACTTTGCAAGTAACACTTAAAGCCTCACACCTTCTACATTTGCAGCTTACCTGTGAGAAACAGCTCCCCAGGCACCGTGTTTGTTGGTTAGTATGTTGAGTATCTTCTGTTTCAGCTGGTTGGCCGTGACGTGGTCTCGATGCTTAGCAGCACTGATGAGGTGATCACACATCTTCTCCTCCTCTCTCCGGTCAGCGGCGTACTGAGCGCACTGCGACTGGCAATGAGAGAACATCCACTTCCTTAGGCAGGCTACTTATGATCACCCTAAAATTACTATTTATTTAACTCTCTGATTATGAAAAGAACTCATTAAAGTGTTTTTTAGAAGTATTAGAAGTTTTTTGTCCTAGTTTCATCCAGGACAGGGTTAATTTTTTTTACAGTAGAGGGGGAAGCAAGCATGTCCAAACCCTAGTGACATTTGCTACCGTCTCGTGTCACTTGCCAGGGGCAGGAGTAAGGGAGATTCTCTCCCTGGTCTGAGAGAAAGTGTGGCAGGCTAAAAGGTCCAGTATTTTTTTATTTACTGTGTAAACCATTTCTTTGTCTTATATATTTTAACATTAATATTGTTGCTGTTACTGTTCTCATTCTTATCTCATTGCTGTTTCCAGTAAATTGTTCTTATCTCAACTTGTGATTTTCACCTTCTGTGCCTCCACTTCTCAACACCACCATGGAAGGGGTGGGGAAGTGATCAAACAGTGTCTGGTTTAGGAGAGTCTAGGTGGCGACACTGAATTTTTCTGCAGTAACATTTCTTGATCATGACACCATTCAATTGAAATGTCCTGCCATATATTATCCATGAACAAGCACTCTGTTAGAACATGTAAAAACTGAAATACCAAGGGCAAAGACAACAGAATTCAAATTAAAAACATTAAGCAATACATGTGTGTGTGTATATATGCGGCCATGGAGATGCCTTAGAAGTTATCCTTTTGTAAATGTTTCATGTGTTCTCAGGTATAAAATACACCTCTAACATACAGAGGATAATATACAAGAAAAAATTATGTACTGGTTTTGCTTTTTATATTATATTAACACCTAAAATTTTTTATTTATTGATATTCTATTGCTACAGATGCTAAACCAAAAAAAAAGTATATTTTCTATCTCATACCACAACATGCAAAATTTTGATAACATACTACTAATTCTAAAAACCATTATGCATAAAAATATCACTAATGTTTTAAACTGAAAAAATCTAATAGTTCCATCATGTGTCCTTTGAGAGAAAACTACCTTTAAAATAAATGCTGTGGTTCTTGAACTCCACATGAATTTATTTCTAAGTTGCTAGAATTCTAGAGTGTATTTTTGGTGTGATAAATTGTTTCTTTAAGTATAAGAATAATCTTTTTCCATTTCTTTACTCAAAATCATGCTAAATTCAAACTCAATTTCTTCTCCTAGAAAAATTCTTTCAAAATGTCTAAAGAAAGGGAACGCAGCCAGATTAATTAAAATAAATCCACTAAAAGTATAGTTTTCTTAGTATAAATTATGAAGGCTAGAATACTCTCAGAATAGCTAATTTAAAAAATACCCTTTATGGCACATTTTTTGCACTTACAGTTTTTGTGCACGATTTCAGAACATTTAGCCAACACTCAATGCTGTAATTGTGCTCAATAGAAACCAATTTTCTAGCATTCAAAAGAGTAATTAAAATTAAGTTAACCTTATACTTTATATTTTATTCTTAATATTTCTGCACACTACCTTTTTTGTACAGATCACATTAGCATTCAGTATGATTATAAAAGTGGTCTTTCTATTGTGTTTACAGATATCATTTCAAGTAATCTATCTGGGAAAGAACAATGGTTACACTAATTCATAAAGGGTTAATTCATTTTCCAATTTATCTTCTTGTACAGGGAGGCACCAATTAGTACAATGATCTGCCTTAGTAATGAGGTTAATATTTCACCAGCTCATTGGACAGTAAAATTAAATTTTCATTTTTCTTCCTGAACAATTACAAAGGTTAACAAAATGAAAGTTAACTGTGAAATACCCATTCTGGGAGGAATTTTCCTGGCTGTGACTACAACTGGAGCCACAGAATAAAATTTAGATGCTGGTCTGTGGTCTGTGCAGGAGACACAGTAACTTGGAACAAATAATTTCACCCATAATGATTCAATTAAAGTTTAAAGGACAGAAATAAAATAAAATAGTCATGCACTTCTCTAGATGAGAGCACTGATTAACATGTACTAAACCCCAGAAGGTATACCTATACGGTTTATTAAAACAAAATGACAGATATACAATCATGTAGAAGAAAACTACCAGAAATCTCTTTGTCCCTACTGCTTTCAAGTCAGATGAATAATAAAATATTCAGTTCTATTCCCACCATTATTAAAGACAGTATATAAAGCATTCTTTCTGACTTTAACCAACACCTTATTTAAGTACTTGTGAATTTCACATTAAAACATTCTACATTTTACAATTTTCTTTCATGATTTGCAGATTTAAACTTACTTGCCTAAAATGTGTACCTCAGTCTTTTCCTACAACAAATGTAATGAGAATTTTCATGTATGAGAAATGTGTTGGTTTCTTTACCAGACAATAAAACAGACTTGAAGGTACTCCTTTAGGGAATTTAGTTAATATTCTAAATCCTATTTGCTAACAGAAGCTGGAAGTTAATTGAATATTCTCATTCTGTCTGGAGTTCTGACAGATCTTATGCCTCAATGTATTCTTCAAAGAGCAGATAACTCAATCTTCCATTGTCATCTTAGGTTACTGCATGATGCTCTGATAGATATCAAATGTTATTTATTGTTGAGGCAATATGAAACTTCACTCTGACATACACTTAATTGTAAATGCAATTTTATCTATGTTCAAAATATCCAGTATAAGCTTGGTAATAAAGTTGTTGCAATCCCATATGACAAGTGTCTGCTGTCTGCTCTGACAAAATGAAGTAAAGGTTATGTGTATTCAAAATGACAACAGATATCTCTGTGTCTCACAGATCTCAGCTAGGTCAAGGAGCACAAAAACTAGTACATCAAAGTGCACATTTAAGAGAGCTGTTTCAAGGAGATAAAAACCTCATCAAAACTAATATTCCTGCATCCTATTTCTAGCCACTAGGTGCTTCTTGACATTTTCTGACTGATTAATAAATTGATACAGCTATTTATTATCATCAATATTAAGTCTGTCAATCTCAATCCTAAAGCTAGGTCATCTGAGCAGTAAAAGATGTGAAAATATAGGAATGCACATATATACCTACATCTACACAAATGCATGCAAACACAAGGCAGGTTCAGAAACGAAAAAAAATCAGTGATGAAATGCATAAAACATCATAAAAACCTAAACCATATTTGAAAAAATCATGAAGAAAATGAAGTATTAAATTTACTCCATTATTTTGCATGACTTTTTTTTTTTAATAGGAACAAAATTAATCCTGTATAAACAATTGGAAACATATTAAACTGAAGACATTTTAAAAACAGGGGATTTAACATTTGGATCACCTTCAAGCAACATAATTTAAATTTTATACTGCACCACTCATTGATGGAAAAGCAACCAAGTGTTAATTCCTTTTCAGAACAAGAATTATAGACATTTAAGAGTTATGGGAGTCAGCTTTTCTGTTACATCTTCCAATACTCAGTCTTACTGTTGATAATGATTCCTAACTGCCAAAAAAGACATGCAGTATCATATTTCAGTATATAAAAAACAAGCTTTCTAAAGTGCTCCAAAATTCAAAATGTTTGAAGAAAATGACCTTAAAATATTAAATCTGTTCAACAAAAAATTTCTATTCCTTATTTTTTTATGACTTACCTTAAGTCTATAATTGCTTTGCTTTTTTACTAAACTCTTACATACTGTTGTAAATAATCAACAAAAAAAATAATTAATAAGGTGATTTGCATTACTATTTTCAATAAATCAGAAAAGTTCTTTGTGAACAAAAGGGTCCACCATATCAGATTAGACATTCTGATTAAGGCATTTCTTCAAGCTGTAAATTCTTTTATGAATTTCAGTGACAAGATGAGAAATTAAACCCATTCCTTGTGCTTGACATTTACCAAAGGTTTTAAAAACCAGTTTTGAAATGCTTTCAATGTAAATTTCTTCCTTGGAAGAAGAAAATAAAATCTTTATTGCAGGGAGTTACAGTCAAGGCGTCAACTGAGTGAAAACAGAGAATCAGCACTGCACCAGCTCCCAGGCTTACCTCAAACTCCGCGTGCTTGTGGACATCTTCAGCTCTTTGTCGGTTTAAAATAAATTCTGCTTCATTTGCGACACGCACTATATGGTCTTTCATTGCATGGCACAATAATCTGAAATAGGAAAAATCAGAATCACTCTTTTTATTTGATGTACTTCAAATAAACTATTTCAGCAGATTTACTTACAATGGAAAAAAAAATCAATGAAACTTCTGTAATTAAATTTTCCAATTAGTTGAAATAAAAAAATAAATTTATCTAAATTTTCTGCCTTGTGAAAGCACAAAGAAATCACATTAAATGGAAAAAAAGTTTTCTATTTATTATTGAAGGCAAAAGTTATTTATGGAAGAATATATTTTGGGTATATTTTTAACAGCAGTCTCAATATGAATACTGCACTGTCATTTAAAAAATCTAGAAAATTGCTTAAACTCTTATTTGTACCATTAAAAACATTAAAGAGAGGTATTTCAATTTCAGTCTCAAAAAGTCATTATTGAAGATTTAAAATTCTATTAAAATTGAAAAGTAATATCAATATCCCTCACATATTTCTTCAAATACTACTGTGAAAAGTACCTCACTTTTCCATGTTTTCAAAATATCAGAAACAGAAGAAAAAAAAACAGATTAAGAGTGGATTGGGATTGAGGATGCCAAGGCAACCACATTAATTTAGACTTTCCTAAAGACCACAAAATACCACAAGGTGCATAACAAAACTGAATAAACAACCCTGGGTTGAAAATGCCCTTGTGTTTTTGGGCAGCAATAATGGTACCATCTGCTTTCTTGTCCCTTTAGCCTATATCTAGGGTTGGCTATTATATTAAAAATTATTCTGCTCTTCTTATCTGCAGAGAATAAATGTCTTTCAGGATGCAATGATCTGACAGGTCTGTTTAGGATCAGGAAATCCATTTCTTTTTCTGTGGAAGTGGAACATGGTCTGGGATTTTCCATCTTGCAGTATCAGGGAAAGAATATCAAAGTTTCTTATATTAAGGCTGTGAAATATCTAGCAAATTCAACCCTAATTTGGTGTTTCATGTTAGAAGTAGAACTCGTTATTATTAGAAATCGAAGTCATGATTACTAGACCTTAAAACTGTAAGCTGGAAAGGTCTGAACTCTTTTCTTGCCTCCATTGTTCTACTGTCTGTGAAGAAAGGAAATCACTAACCCTGAGCTACTATTCAATATGTGTACATGGCAAGGGAAACCATAAATATTTGGGCCTCTGTTTTAGAGACAAAGATAAAAAAACTTGGATCAAGGTTTCACAGTGGATACTCATGTCTTTAATAACCCTTTTTATTATATTTAACCCTTTGCTGTTTTTAAAGCAAAAAGTTTTTTGCCAATTATAAGCTGAAAGATCAAAGTTGCCTACCCTGCAGTTTTCAAAATTAACCTTTTTTTTAATCTACCCTGCTGGAAGATATGTTTCAGTATTTTATTACTGCTAAGTGTACATATTTAAGTGTAGGACTGTCTTCAGATATGGATTAGGAACGAACATTAGTGGATGTCAGGAAGATGGCGACAGATCCTTCCTTGTGCCCAGCCACAAGACAAGGGGCAGTGGACACAAAGTCATCACAGGAAGCTTGAGCTGAATATGAGGAAAAATGTCTTTACTTTGTGGGTGACATAGCACTGCAACAGGGTGCCCAAAAAGTTTGTGGAGTCTCCTGTCCTGGAGAAATTCAAAAGTCGTCTGGACACAATGCTGTGCAATCTGGGATATCTCATTATTATTTCAACTGTGTCTTGCCAGTTACTTCATGCACTCTTACATATCTCTCACTGATTGTGAATTTTTCAAGAAAAAGATGAAAAACTATTTGCATGATCATTAACAAATATGGATTATCACAAAAGCGAGGCCATAGCCTCTTAGCAGTGTATCATCAATTAAATAATATGGTATCAATGTGTAAGGGACATACTGTGGTTCACAGTAGAACTGTGGCAGAACTTCTAAGACTAAGTAAACAATGTTTTTCCATCTAGAAAACCATTAATAATCATGCTAGTCCTAAAATCATTTGACAGAAAGACTTTTAAAAAGGAAGGGTGAAAATCCAAGCAGTCATTTAGAAATCTTGTGTGGCTACAAAATAAGCCTTGACCTGGATGTTTTGATATGCAAGTGCAAGAATGCAGGGCTGAACACAGAAGCATAATAAATTAAAGCAGTTAAATATGTCATCACTGAGAGGCAGCAACTACAAGGTTGCAGAAGCAACGTCTTACAAAGGTTTTTGCAAAGGTACATGTTTCTGTGCTTGCTCTACTTGTTAAAGAAAACTTACTTTTTGAACTTTAAAACACTCCATTAAAAACTAATTCCTGGTATTGATTTTTAATTTTAACTGAAAGCTACTATGTATTCTCAACATTCCTACTAAGTAAAAGATGGCAAAACTCTTCACTGGATTATAGCAGAGCCAGCTAACCCTGAATCTCAGATCCATGCAGACACAGCACTCAGTGTACTGTCTTAACTGCTTTATACATGATGAACAAGCATGATAATGTTGTCATCCTTTGAATACTAACCAAGTTATCTATATTCTGAATAATTCAATCACATTCATGGCATAAGATTGCTAAAAGAAGAAGAAACCTCCAACTTTTTGGCTTGAGAAAAAGTGCCTACAAGTTCTTTTTGTTTCTCAAAGGAAATAAAAACAAAATTACTCAGAAAGAACCCCAAATTTGGAGAAATCTTACCCTCAGTAGTAACAAAGAATTCCAGTACATTAAAAAAAAATTTAAAATCTCCCTTCCCACACTAAGAGTAAGAGAAAAGAACACGGATCTCTAGGTCAGCAAATTCACTACTTCATAGCAACAGGCAACCACATCATTTAAAATCTTTCACAAACTGCCTTTAGATTATGAAAGGCATTTTCATTAAATCTAGTTCTTGAAATGTGTTTTCATTATATGAAAATGTGATTGAGTTACTTGCCTCCCACACAGCTTTGGAAATTTCTCTGAAGCTTAAAACCCTTTTCCTCTCCAATCCAAATGTATCCTTCAGCAGTCTTAACTGTCTCATTTTACACAAACCTTGCCCTTAGGTTTACACAATCCTTGCTTCTGATGATCTTCTGCTACTCTATGTATTACAATTCTTAAGTAAACCAGATCTCTGATTTTTCTTGGATGGCAAAACGTAGCTAAGTTTTACTAATATCATAATTTGATTTTGCCTTTTCTGCAAATGCATATCCAAAACTGCCAGCAGCATTCTAGACAAATTCTAGTCACTATTTACATAGTAACATGAATGCTGCATTATTTCAATGGAAATACCCTTTCTGATGCAATTCTGTAATTTTTTTTTCCTTATTCTGTGATTTTGCACAAGAAAATTTCAGTGACAGATTGGTCTTTGACCTCCTCAGATATTTCCAAAAGATGCATATATTTTCTAGCATATATTTTCAAGAATACGAACACCAGGTACTGTTACATTATAAAATATTTATATAGTACATTATACTGTATAACATTTATATTAATACAGGTTGAAACCCACCCAGTATAACTTGATTGATATTTCTGTCATCTGCCCAGACTGGCTTCCCATCCACAGTTTTTTACAGAGCATTCTCTTTCTAGGAAAAAGTCTATTATCTTTATCTTCCTCTGACCATCATCCTGTACTTGAGTGACCATCCCACTGAGAAGCACCTTGAGGCACAAGAATGGATGTAAAATTGCTATACAAAGGGGTGATCTAAAATTTGAGAGCTTTCCAATTTTGACTCTCCTTTAGAAAAAACCTGTGTTCTTTAGTGAGATCTCCTTATCATGGTGATTGAGTTATACCCACAGTTCTCATTAATGCTTGTAAATCCTCCCATCCATCACCCTCAACAGACCTAGAAGCTACATTAATGTTGAGACAATGAGGAATCAGGTTTTCTGGTCATACTTATACATTTCCACATAAGCAGCACTTCCAAAGGGCTAAGGATTCACCACAGGCTGGCTGTAATTTTTATTCTCACTTCCAGAAAGTCATGATTTACCCAAAAAAAAAAAAAAAAAGCCTTTGGTAAAAAAAGCAAAAAATTTGACCTTGCAAAAGATTTGGCTTTGTCCTGTGTGTGACCATGTCTTCAGTTGCATCATTGGAACTCCTACCAGTATTGAAGACAACTGTGCTTGCTGGATGTGCTGATCTGAATCAATGATGACAAGCAACAAATCTTATCTCCTCTTTGTGTGGCAATCCTTACTGCATAAGGTAGGGACTAAACACAACCTAACTTAAGGTTTCTCTTCACCCAGACAAGCTTGGTTTATACTAATGCCTACAAATTTACAAACCACAGTTAAAGTTCCTTTACTAGGAAACAGGTTTGCCTTGGTTTTAGATTGAATCAAAAGAATTTCAGTAGGAAATCCACCAACAAAGCAGTCCAAAATCACTTGTATCTCAAATCCTTCTACAGAGAAATGATCTTTCTGTTCAGACAACTGTGGAGTTTTCAGCTGAAGATATGGGAGAAAAACTCTAATAAAATAGGCTGGTACTTCATAATAAGCATGACAAGGCTCAAGTATCTGCAGGAATAAATGGTGGGGTTTCCTTAACCTAAAAATTGAAAAGTTTCAGATTTATGGGCAAGACCAGACTGAGAGCAAGTTTCAGGACATGACTATTCATAAATGTGAATTATTTTTAAATACTGTTTGGGAGTAAGTAAGAAGTTATTTTAAATCCATCTATGCAGCTTTCTAGAATTCTGTCCTCAGCAAAGTTACTTTAGAATTCCAGAGTGCTTACAGGTTCAAGGAAGATGTGAAATATATGTTCAACCAATCAGAAGCCCCTGTTTTACAGATAATAGAATTTAAAAAGGTTGGATTGTGAAATACCACATTCTATGAAGTCATTCAGATAAATATCCAGTGCCTGGGAGAACTTTCTTAGAATTTTGAAAATAAACATAGTGATAAGACTATACACAAACTGTATTAGGAACCTGTAAAAAATATAAAATGCTTGCAACGCATTTAACTGTGGATCGAGGGGTTATTTGTACACCTATTAGAACTGAAGGATAAAAATTCTTGTCTCACTATCCTAACCTGGCTTTGTTATCCTGCAGTCATTTGCTCCTAATAATAATCTCACAGAGAGAGAGAGCACTCATAGCTTTTATGCTGCTAGACAAAAGAATTGAGCCTATGTTATCCAGCCTTCCCTTTATTTGAAGCAAACTAAAAAACCCAGATCATTCCCAAACAGCAATTTTCAAAAAAGATTACCAAATGAACATTTGTTATAATTTAGTCAAGGTCTTGCTTCCTCTATTCATTCCTGAAGTTCTGCCAACTCACATGTCCAGGGAAACAGATGTTTCTCTGACTTACTTTCATCATATGCCCGTAGCTTTATTTAAAACAAAAAACAAAACCAAAAAACACAGCCTGGAAATGTGCCATGTTTTTATCAAACAGTTGTTTTGACAATTATTACTCTTAATGGCATTCATAAGAAATGAAACCTATCATTGCACTGGGTATCTGCAATAGGATAGTTAATAAACTAGTCTAACTTGAAGAGTTTGAAGTTCCACAAGATGCAGTACTGCTATGAATCTTTGAAAGCAAATTCCTATAAACTTTGCAAAGTAATGTCTAACACAGAGGTCTCATTTCTTGCAAGACAGAAATGATGAAGAATACCCTAGGGGAAAGTTTTAAATTATAGCATGCAAACACTGGCTATTTAACTACAACATAAGCACACTGACAAGAAAAATTTCATGGAGAGTAACTATAATTGTTTCAGAAATGTCTCAGAAGCTGCAACAGATTCAATAAAACTCAGAGATGACTACAAAGAATCTGTGCCACTCCCATAAAGACTTGCTATTTTGCAGAAGAATTTTCTAAATCAAGAGGAGTCTGTCTCTTTGTAAAAGTGACTACCCAGTAAACATGCACAACCAGCAGTTGCAGCTGAGATGGCCTTTATGGCAGGATCAGCCTCCACTTTCAGATGTGACCTGATCAGGCAATGCTAGAAGGGGAAAGGATACCTCAAAACCTCTAATAGATCTAAGAACTGTAGGTGTACTGACCCCACAATCACACAGATGGTTACCATAACAATGTACACTTTGTCTAACACAAACTACTTGTCTGGAGCCAGGACAAGGACAGCTGTAGTAAGGAAAACAAGATTATGAACAAGCACATCTAAACACAAGCTCACACTTTAGCTGGAGCAGAAATACAGACATTCAGTGTCCACTTTTACAGAAGTATCTATGACAGGGATCCTCTACTAAAGGAAGATGATATATAGGATAAATTTCCATAAAACAGCCAGTTAACAAAGGATTCCTCCAATCAGAAGTTACACTTGGTGAAGATGACAATAAAGCAGTAGAATTTGGTTATATCTGTCAAAGACAGAATAATCAAACACCTTTGCTCTTATTTATGGTTTCTAAGCTACTGCTTCCCCAATGTTAATTTCTGACTGTGTTTGCATATATTGAATTTTGCACACCAGACCAGAATCCTTTGCATGTGGTAGCCCTGAACTTCATATGGTCAGATGACCCAATATCTTGCCTTCTTGGATGATTCAGGTCAGATCCCCATTCTGTCCTGTAATCAAGATCATAATCAAAACAGAAACAAAGAACAGCATCCATTTTGGACCCTACTACTAAATCAGTTCTTTGAGAGCTATTAAGAGATCCAAAATGCAGAATGCACATCAGAAATCAAATATGGCAAGTGGCACTATAGATATATCTTTTAACATATGCCTGAACATTTAGGTATTGAGAGAGTGAATAATGGCTGTGAACTAATTTACCACAAATGAAACATATCAGAATTGCCAAACGACAACAGAGGATGTCCAAAAGAAAATTTTATGTAGATACCCCATAATTCCAGTTGAGGTAACAAGGAAAGAATATAAGTCTTTATGATCCTCCTTCCAGGACTGAATCAGCAATTGATCAAAACGTAAAGAAACACTGATTTCCAGACTAAATAAACACCTTGGTTTTTTTTTTTCAAAATATTTCAACAAAACAAGGTTTAAAAGAAAATGGCTTCTTGTGAATTTTAAGTATGCTCAGAGGTCCATGTAGGTGGATATGCTAAAATATATATTTTCATGGCTAAAGGTAGAAAGCACACTTAGGTACAGAGATGGAATTACAGGAACAAAGTTTACAATTTTAAATCTGAGATTAAATATAGGCTCATGTTGCCTTAAATTTATATTAGAATTAGACTACCTCTATTTAAAATGAAGAAATTATCTAAAAAGTAAAGGAAAATATTTAAATGAAAGGAAAAAGATTATCTCTTAAAAGAGGTGAGTGTTGAGAAAGCACAATGGGGGAAGGAAATGGATGATGAGGATAGTAATTCAGCTCTGAAAGATGAACAGATCATGATCTATAAAATCCATCTCTTAGGCAGGATAGATCCCTGAGATACTATGCTTGTCAAAAACGTTAAGCTAAGGTACAACCAATTAACCACAAACTTTGGACCCTGTTTAAGTAGTAAGTCTTTTATCTGTTTAGTTGTCCATCACTTCAGAATGTAGAGTTCTAACTGGTGCATGAATATTGTGGGATCTTTCCAGTGTCAACATAAATGATTTACATACTCCTGTGTCCAGAAATCTGACTGGTTTATCTTTTTTTATCACAGGAAGCAAACAGGTTGGCCATGATGGTTTACCTTTTGTAAATTCATGTTGATCGTTCTCAATTACCTTCTCTTTCAGGCATCCAGAATTTGTTTTAAAGGGACTTACTAGATGCTCTTCCAAAAGCCAGAAGAAAAAAAGACAAGCTTTCCCCTGGATTTTGAGGTCTATTTTAAAGATAGGTGTAACATATGCCTTTCTCCAGCGCCTGTAACTTGCCCCAGTTTCCTTGACTTCTTGGATCGGTGATCAGCCTTGCAAAGACTCTCACAACCGTCAGGTATCATGGGCTTGTACGACACAAGTTGTCTCAAGGAATTCTTGACTCAGACCTTATCCACTGTTGGTAGATGTTGGTCATTTAACTCTTTCACTAAAGGCAGAGCCTTGATAAAATTTAGTGAAGATTGAGGCAAAATAAGGCATTGAGCATCTCAGTCATATCTGTGACTAAATCATCCACCCCATTTAACAACAAAACCTTTCCCTACTAGGTCAGGCTATTAATGAAGCTCTTGTTATGCTCGATATCTCTTCCAAGTTTCATTTTCAGCTGACTGCTGGCCTTCCTGACAATATTTCTTATGTGCTTACACTTCTAAATTCCTCCTTTCTAGCCAGCTCGTAGTTTCACCTCTGTGTACTCCCCTTTTTCATCAAAGTTCTATAATAATTTCTTTTTCTGGCTGAACCACACTCTTGCTACATGCACCTTTTCCCTGTTCCTGCACTTGGATAGTGCTGTACTTAAAAGTCTGACACCTTTTAGAACTATCTTGAAGGAACACATTTGCCTCCCATGGGATCTGACTGATCTATTTCCTGAATAGACTAAAATTTGCATTCATTCTGCTACTCTCAATCCTCACTTCCCTCAGGGCCTTGAACACCACTGTTTCATGGCAAGTACAGCCAAAGGTGCCATTAATTAATCACATTCAAAAATATCTCTTGCCCACTGGTAAATAACAGATCCTGTTGTGTGTCAGTCTTAGCTGTGCCATCATGTATTAAGAAATCACTCCCAGCAGACTTCAGGAATTGTCTTCCCTACATGCATCCCACCTTGTTGCACTTCCAGAGGTTGTCAGGAAGGTTAAAGACTCTCATGGACAACTAGGGTTTGCGATCCAGATACTTTAAGGTGTTTAGAGAATGCTTCTTCCTTTCCCTTACTCTGAATGAGTGGCCTGTAACACCACTGTTACTCTCACCACTGTGACTCTCCTCTGGACTCTCCTCGCATCCTGTTCTATGTACTATCAACCAGACTATCTTCCATCCCACTGAAGAACTTCAAAAATCTGAACTGCTTCTTCACAGAGAAGGCAACACTCCCTCCTTGCTTTCTCTGGCTACCTTTTCCTAGGAAACTGTCTATTGCAGCACTCCTGTCTTGCAGTGCAGGCTGTCGCACCAAATCTTAGTCATTCCTTCCAATGATGTCATAGTTTTGTGATTGCATGTGGAGTAATGTCTACTCCTAGTTGCCCAAGATGTATGCATTTGTATACATATTTACTTGAGGTGGATGCTCTTATCTCTCATTTTTGTCGGTGAGCAGCCATTTTCTCTTGACCTCATCCATCACTACTTCACTTAAATGTGGGCCGTTGTCTCCCTCACATATAATTCCTAAAGAAGTCTTTTCATGTCTCCTTTCACAGCCAACATTGCAGATACATCCAGCTCCAAAATTATGAAGCCTGCTTATGTGTACACCCCAATGTAAATCTGAAATCCTAATTAAGCTGCTCTCAGTGAAGCTCTTGACATGTGTGATAACCTCAACATCACACATTCATAGCAGGAAACTGATTACATAGAAGCACAAAGTTCAAGATCATAACCAGGATGTCACTAAATCTTTCAGGTGTGTTACATACCTTGAAAGAATTAATTTAAGTCTGTATTCAGATCTCTTGTTACACTAAAAGCTGTTACAACAGTTCTATTTTCAAAAAGCTGTATCAGTGTTTCTATATTGAATTCCAAAACTACATGTTATTCTGATCTTCCTAAAAAAACATTATCTATACCAAAAAACCCCAGAAACAGAGGAAATCAACCAATTTAAAATGAAAATGCAGCTTGTTAAAGTAACAGGAATATAGTTGTAATTATTTAAACTACACCTATACTGAAATATTTTGTTTAAGAACATTTCTAATACATTCAAAAATCCTAAAGGCACTTAAATTATTTCAAGAAGAAATAACAAAAGTTAGGTACTCAGAAAACCACCTATAGCATACATATATTAAAATACAGATGTCTAGTTGAAGATATTAAAATTATGGACTTCTGCATTACATCTAAATATTTTCATCCATATTCAAAACAAAAAAACTTTCTCAAAACTTTTGATTTATTTCCCAGGTATCTCAAAATCTTACCCAGAAAGTCCTTCAAAATATTCTTAGACTTCATTTTGCTTTTAATAATTTAAAATTCAATCATTATTGCACAGCGATTATAAGCAATTTTACATCCCATTAACCCTGCTTTGTTTTAATTATAAAGATCCTTTGTTAGATTCCTTTAAATGATCCAGTTTATAATTTCAGGTTATCCTAGGGAGCACTTTAATTCAGCTGCACATTCATCAACTGTTTATGTCCTGTTAATTGTTGACAACTGCACAATTGCATTCTCTAGCTATGATTGATGAATTGCATTCACAAGTTTAGCTATTAAGCAGAATAAATATTTATAACAATTTTCAGTTAAAGGATTGTTATCTTTTTCCCCAAAAGGGTAAATTAAAAATAAAGAGGCTGATTGCAAAGAAGAGTATTTCAGTAACACACACATACTTATTCTAAAACACCTTTCTGAGAAAAGTATAGGGAGGAACATGTGCCCGAGGGCAGTTTGAGTAGACATTCCTATGACTGGATTTAAGAAATGGTCCTTAAATGATTCTTATTCTTGAAAAGTCAGTGTTAGAGGGGATTAGAAGGTCCACTGGTATCTTAAAATCTGACCGCTAAAAATATGTAAATATAGGATTTGCTCAGAATGTTCATTTTATCAATAGTGAGCAAAATAATATCTGATCTCAATATCCTGGCTGAGAAAATAGAAAAGGTCCAAATTTTATTGCATGTTACTATCTAAGAACACAAGCTTACTATAATTACTTAGTCTGTTGCCAGGTACAATTTCTTTCTTTTACACCATGATAGGTGAGCCCTATCATGGTGTAAAAACTCATATTTGCCTTTCATAGCAAGAAGAATTTCCAATGGAGGGACTTATGTTTCCTACTGCTATATAGCACTATAACTTCACTGTGCACAGGGAATTCAAAAGTATTTGCACCAGCCAAATTCTGGGTAATAACACACTCTTTTATTTTTTTTAATACTCATACTCCTATATTTCTATACTCTGATGTTTTCTAAATTTAATTTCAAATAAAGGCATGATTTAACCACCAAAATATCAGCTAGACAAAAAATATCCTACAATAAAGAGAAGACTTGATACTTCACTTTAATAACTATATATCATTGGTGAAAAAAAGAAATCACACATAAAATGACAAGATCTCTTCAACAGGTGTATTGCTATTTCTTTTTTTTTAGCTGCACATAACAAAATGCATAGATTCAAATGGATTTACTGTATTGGCTAATACAAATCAGACACATTGCCTAAGTGGTTTTGTTAGTCTTGGGTACTCTCATACCAGAAGGGCCAGAAAGTCTCCCTTTGCTTCCCAGCTTGGTGGCTGGAAGTAGTGAAAAACAATACACAGAGTAGAATACATAGAATTAAAATTACTTGAGGGTTGATTAAAAAATTTAATAAAAATTTCAAAATCATGGAAGCTCATATAAATGTATTGTCATGTGCGGTTTGCAGGACTCAAATTGTCTGTAAATTCTAGATAAAATAATAATGAAATTATAGTTTAGAGAAGTATGTCTGTAAAATGAATACTGTGCTCCTAAAACAGATGGAGCAGCAGATGGTTTTACAGATTGGGCTCCCTGGACTGTCTGGGTAAAACAACCTTGCTGCTCTGGAGAATGGTGGTTCAATTCTCAAATAACCCTTAACTTATATATGGTTCAAGGGAATTCTATTTCCTTCTGTCAATAAACAAAAGTTTCAAAATTTACACACTTATAAATTAAATATTTACTATATAAAGTATCTATACAATAGATCTCTTAATTAACATGGCCTTTTCACAATCTTTTTGGAACAGATGGTGAGGAAGTATATCACCCAATGGAATAAATGCAAAATGACTACTTGTTCAAAAGCTTTGAAATTCATTACCTTCCTTCATTGATGAGCTCAATAAATGCAAGTCCTGCATTCTTCTGAATAGAATTTTGCCATTCCTAAGAAGATAAAACATAACATGATCAAAACCCAAGGATTTTAAACTGCATTTTTGAAGCTGACCCTGGTGACTTCCTAAGGAGATTGAATTCAGGCAGAACTTCTTAATTCCCCCAACACTCCCCCACATCAAAAGAATTATCTGATCATTTTAAAAACTGTAATTAATTCAGATTTTCAAATAAATTTAGGTGGTCGTGTCTTCTTTTTCACCCTTAAGTAAGCTTTAGTTTCCTTGTCTAGAGAACAAGAAAACACATCTCGTTTCTTCAGTTCATGCAGTCGCCCGATGAACATTAGTGCAACAAAGTACCTTCTTCATGTGTCTTCACTGCTACACCTTGCACATCTTATTATAAAGGACAGGCAATAATCTGTATAAAATTTACCCTCATGGAGTTCAATTTTTGCTTCTTTCTGATTATATGTGAAAACAAAACCAGTCTATGATAACAAACAATTTTTTAAAATTGATTTACTGTTACCATGGATTTCCAAGATGAAATTTCAAACTAATATAAACCACCTGATATTAAATGTAACAGGATTTTACTTCATATACCACTAAGTTAAAGAGAAGTTTCACAAAGCATCACAAATAGCTTTTGTCATACAACCCACTGCTTCTATCACATCAAGAATTCTGATACTTAAGACGAAAAAGAGTTGATCTCTCTCTAACAAGTAAACACTACTTTCTTTTGTGATAAATCCTTAAAAAAAATCTTTAAAAGCAATAAAAATTTCCTCTGCATCATAATGTAAAACAAAACAAAGTACATTAGCTGGATTACAGAGAGAATTCCTAGACTAAGACTACATGTTGTCAATGGGTAGATGGTTACAGTTACAGAACTATTTCTTTAATAGATTAATTTTTTTTTTCCAAGAGTAAAATGTCAGGCAGAAATTCACAATTCTTGTTCCCTAATATGGGTGAAAAAAAGATGAAGGAAATTTTCCATAGATGAAGGAAATTTTCTCAAAGGAGAGTTGTGAAATCTAGTCACTAATCAGCAAAGTGCTTCTAAATAATTATACAAATTTACAGATATGGCCAAGTCATGCATCTTAAAAAAATCCCAACAACAACAATCTAATACTCATGATTGGTTTTATAAAAGACAAGTTACTAAAATACCCCAATAATGAACATACTCTTGACCTGTGGCTGAGCAGGTAACTCCTGGTTAGGGAAGACAGTATCAGCACCCAAGCTCTAGCTTGTGAGCTAGAAAACTATTGTAACAGGTCCTTTCTTCAGTGATGCTTATTTTGTTATTTTTCATCTCTAGTAACTGAAGATAACGATATCACTTAAATCATCTGTGTAGAGTAGAAAACCACTCTGAGAAGCTAAGAATGAAAGAATTCAATTACCTAAACGCGGGCACCTTGAGACATTTTAGGAAACAAAAGGTCTGGGTTAGAGATAGTATTCAAAGTGTAGCATTTTTTTTTATCAGAGACTTTTACTGTACACTATACAAACCACTATCAGCATTTCTTTTGAGATACTTTTCTGCACCACAGCTGCCATGACTTTGCAGTCAGGAAAGAAGTTGAAAAGAGAGAAGAGAAAGGAATAAAGGCTTCCTAAGACAGATCGAAGAAAATATCCTAATTAAATTTTTAAAGGGTCTTCCTGTGTCTGAAAAAGCCCAAGAGATTCTTGCAAATATTTTGCCAGATCTTCCTGCTCAGTCTCTGATTCTGCAGGACATCCAAAATGGCTAACTGGATTTTATGGGAAATATCTTAAATTGTCTAAAAAGCCACTAAGAAGATGGAAGTAACAAAACACTTCTTATATTTCCATAGGTGGAAAATCTGATAGATTTATATGAAGTAATTATTCATGATAAAAATGTTTGATACTTGCTGAACTATCTACCCAAAACTAGTGAAAAACATAATGATGCAGAACCTAGAAAGCAATTAGGATTCATGGTTCATGCATTGTTTCACTACAAAGTATCTATGACAAGATTTATTCAAGACTCTCAACCCTCCATTAATCCACAAATAATCATTACTGCCACAATTTTATTTCACATTTAAGCATAACTTAACAAACAGATTCACTATCCAGAGGCATTAGCCATATATGTGAAGAGTACCTGGTTTTCTTCTCTTCCATTTTGTTTTTAAAAATGCATTGAAAATATTTTTCAATGCCAGCATTACATTTGCCTTTGCAATGGCCACTCATGTCATTGTATGTCATTTAAGAACTGGATTGAGATGTGGAGCAGTTTTGTTTATATTCTCTCAGATTCCAAAGGAATCTTTCTCAACCCTGAAATGCAAGAAGCTGAAAAACAAACACCAAATGAAATGGATGCAGGGACAGTAGCTGGAAGATTTATGCTACAGCCAAATGGAACCACAGCATAGTCATTTGGTTATTAGCAGCTAAGTGCTTGAATGACTACACTACATCTCACGTGGTTTTGGTGTATCATGAATCTTCTGAGCCTCAGAGCAAGAGCTTGAAGCCTTTTCTCTGCCTCAAAATGATGGTAGCAATTAGGCGCTGAAATAACAGAAGCCTTTGACAAAATCATGTATGAGACAGCTACTTCTGTGCAGGAATGCATGGATCTCTTCTCTTGGGGCTCCTGCTTGGTAGGGCTGTAGGGATGACTCAACAAGGTGGGGTGCGGAAGACTCAGGGCTGTCTAACACTGACAGTGTTCAAGAATGACACCACTTCTTTGTACTAAAAATAGAACAAACATTTGGTTTTTAACTTTATTGATAAATAAATTTAAAAATTTTCTTCAAACATAATTACCAAACATCACGACTTTAGACATTCAGTTCAATTACTTCCAGTATAGCTTTGTTGTAAATAATTTATGTTATGCAAAATTCTATTAAATTCTATTAATAAAAAATGTACTAATTAATTAGGATAATGGAAATCGCCGCATTCCTTAACTTCTTCTCCTAATCTATTCTGTCATTGCTTGAAGAGTGTCAATGCATAAAGAATGCCTCAGTACCATCTCCTTGAAAGAAAGTTCAGACTGAAAGCTGTTATGAAACTGTTTCATGCAGAGGACAGGAGATGAATACCACAGTACAGATATTGCTTGAAATTCAGGGGCTTTTTAAATAAAACATGATGCACATTCATTTACTCTCTGATATAATTACAATTTTTATTTTTGAGTGTATTTTCCAAGTTTTATTTCTTTAAAATTCTCAAATCTCCAGTACATATTAAAAAAAAGGAAAGAAAGAAAAAAAGGAAAAAATAGTCAAGGCATGTTAAATTGATTATGGAAAATTTGCTTTGGAAAAAAGTAATGGAGGGGTCAAAAAGGAAAAACTAGACTCATCTTGTTAAGAATTTCTTCTTAGTTTATATTATATTTCTTTCCAAATAATCTTTTGCTTACAATTTTTTAATTTTTATTCATGATGTCTAGAACATGTCTTTAAAAAATCTTGTGATAATGTAGTATAGTTATTAAAAAAGGAATTGTGATTCTCAGAGTTCTCTCACCCTTTCCACTTTCTGCAAGGAAGTTTAAATTTCTATCAAAAATTTCAAGTTTCTCAAAGGAGTGCAGTTACTGAAATGGAGAGATACCTGGTGTAGTAATCATCCTACAATTCTCCTTGAACTACAGGTGCTACTGTGTAAATCAATTTATCTTCATTGGACTTCTCTTTTCTCCATGCCTTAAATATAACTGAGGCTACTTTGTTTTTGTCATACTGAACATTTAGTGAATTTTCTAATCTAAGACAATCATAACTCAGTTGACACCTCAATTCTTTGATCACTGCAGTGTAATTAAAACTTATTGAGACAGATGGAATTCTATTATATCAACTTTCTTCTTTCTAGACCCTTGAATATATTTGGTGGAAAATCATGTATGGAGCTGAACAGGTGCAAGCTTTCATCTGGAGAAGGAAATGGAAGCCATAAAAATGTGTTTGCAATTCACAACATGCATGTAATTTAGCTTGGGTTTGAACTCCATGATGTGGAGTTACCTCCTAAAATCACCAATAACTTCCTATCCAAAAATCACCAATAACTTGCTTTACTTCATTTAGGAGGAAATATTCAAAATAAATGTTACATGATGTACGAAATGTTTTGTGGTTTTTATATGGCAGAAAATTGTGTCCATTAAAAGCAGGTAAAAGAAGGCAAAAGCAGGTAAAAACAGGAAAACTGATTTCAAGACACAGTCTCATAAATTTTTGAGATGATTACACTGTTTTTAAGACCATAGATTTGTCCCTTCCAGTCCTAGAAGAATTTACCTAAAGATATTGGAGTCTGAAAACCTTGCATTATTGTTTGGAATGAGAATCAGATCTAAGAATTCCAGTAACACTGCCTGTATACTTCTCTCATACTCATATATACTACTGATAAAGGATAAAAAAAAGTATTTTTGGTCTACTATTTCAATAAATTTGGGATAAATTTTAGGCTTTTGTAATTGGTCATCCATTTTAAACGTGGCTTTTCCCACAATAAGCAAGTTGCAGAATGACTGACGACATCCTTCTGGAAGGAAAATCTGCAAGTATTGGAATGCTCCTGGCCTCTGGCCAAATCCCAGAAAGGAAAAGAATGCAAAACTTTCATAACACTATTTATGCGAATGTGAATTTAATAAAGCAATGGTAATAGAAAATTTTAGATTACAGTTTCACAGGACTGCAGCGTCATTTTCCCTCTATTCTCTTGACTTTAAATAATACATTAATTTTTTGCTTTCTTGGTAGCACACAGACCCCATTGCCCTTCTGATCACCTGTGGTAATTGGCCAATTTATCTTGACAATGGTGTCAACATTCCCAGAGGAACATTTCATTGGTATCTTGGAAGAAAAAAAAAAAAACAACCCAAAAACTACAATTGCAAAAACATTTACATTATTCAAACAACACCAAAAATGGCCAAATTTATTCAGAAAAGTAACCCTACGGATCTTGCAGAAATTCTGCATATCTTCTAATACAGACAGAAGAGAGGTACTACATGATACACATATCTCCATAACTTCTAGAGCTTACCTCCTGACTAGAATTTTTTTTTTTCAGTTAAGGGATGCTAAAATTTTTATTAACAACATGTATGCTATGTATGGCAATTTATGCTAAACACCAGTCCACTTTTTACTCAACCACTGTTAGAGATAGATAATTAATTTGAACTAATTCTTCCCAAAATAAATGAAAATAAATAAATAAATAAATCTTCGGATGTACAGAAAAGTACTCCTCATATTGTCTCCATTATAGTGAACTCCCTGAAAGCTGTGGTATGTTTATTATTTATGATGGGTTCCAGTAATGAGCTTAGTATCCTTTCCCAACCCTTCAAGAAGTACCAACTCACTCTGACTGTCTAGGTATTTCCTCCAGGTCTCAGATCCTTCTCAATTGTGTGGGTAGCTTTATAGAAACGTCAGGGGAAGACAACTTGCCACATTTAATACAGAGAGACTGATTCTTACAATTTCCTTATTCTTGCCATGAATCCAGAAGCTGTTCAGATCAGCATCTCACTTGTGTGTATTCTTTAATATTTTTTAACAAAATTACTCTGACAAGGACAGTCAAAAGAAAGGGCCTGAAGTCCCTTGATAACTCTGATATAATATAAAAAAGAAAACATCCTGCTTATTACTAAAAGCAAAACACAGAATTCGTTTTCTAAATGTATGGGAATCTGTAAGGTTACCTCACAGAATGATGAAGAAAGTAAAATCACTCAACAAGTAGGAAAGAATATACTAATGGTTTCCATTTGAAAGTTAGATTATCAGAAGCAGATGATCAAGAGATGAAGACAGATTGGACTGGAAAACATTCCACACATGGACAATGCAAGAAAATTCTGATAACTATGATATTTTGGAAAATAGTTTTCCAGATCATTCACCAGAATTCCTTGAATAAGGTAAGAAATGCCAAGGGTGGGGGAAGGGGGGGAAGTCTAAAAAAGTAATCACAGAACACCATCTCCTCAGAAAACCACTTAATTTTAGAGAAAAAACCCAACAAACATATAATGGAAAAAGTTTTTGGCTTCTCCTGTAGCTTGTACTGGGGTTCATTAAGGAATTACACTGTGTGTATAACAACCTATTTGTGTATAGGCCATATGGTGGATTATGAAGAACCCAAAATCAACATTAGAACCTAATTATTTCTTTAAGCAGTACCATATTTGATACTGCATAAGGAAACAGAAGAAATACCCCCTCCCTCTTGATAGACCTTTATGTAGTCCGAATAGGATGAGAATATTATAGAAACTACTTGCTTCACCTGCAAAGATTGTGATTATTGAAATTAAATTTGAGCCTATGATAAAATGTGGAGATACAAAGCCTCATTTTGGAGCAACATTGCTGAATATTTAATACACCTTTCTAGTGCCTTGTCCAGCATATGATAATCTGTGTGTTTTTTTCATCTGTTTTAACTTCTTGCTCTTGCTCTAACTTCTCCCATCAAATGCCAAAATTCCTTTCTTGTATCTTGACGCTTACAGAAGCAGCCTGTGTTTCCTAGAGTGCAGCCATTGATCTACAACCTTCTATAAGCTGTTGGTATTGTGGCTACCTTTGAAACATAATCAGTTAAAAATAACTTTTTTACTCAGAGTTAATTTTTTGTTTGATATAGCTGTTTCCACCATTACATATTCTGATGAAAGGGATCAGCAGCAATATGGAGCTAGACATGGAGAAGTTACAATACATCTGCAAGTGTGATCTTGGCCAGAGAGAATCCTAAACTGACCCTAAAACTGTAGCCTAAGAGTGTGTTTCCATTAGATGCAGAGATCTGAATTTACAGCTTGCTGCCATGAAAACACAAGTTGTGTTTTCTCTTTTCTCCTCTGTGCCCCCAATTTTTCAATCCTGAATCTTGTTTGTTAAGTAGCTCTGGTGGCTTTTGAACAAGGCTCTTAGCTAAAGAGCCACTAAACCAGGGAACAAATGTCTGAGAAATTTTCACATGTGTTTGGGAGTTAGTCTTGTAAATATCAGCACTGTTACGAAAGTGGGGTTAGCAGAGAAGAAGCTGCAGGATGGAAGTAGTGTAGGAGATAGAGACCTTTGCTAGGATAAATGTTTTAAAGATATCCTGGAAAAAAGGATTATTGAAACAATAAGTTTCTGTATTTTTACACATTTCTATGCATCATTCCCCTCTATAAAATCAAATTTTAATTCAGACTTTTTAGTCATATTATATGCAGAGTTGTCTCCTATTTGCAATAGTTTGAAAACAGACAGTGGATAATGCCACACAACAAATGCAAAAACACAAGCAAAGGTAAAACACCCGGCTTGTTTTGTGATCAAGAAAAGAGAGATTAAAAAATTATATCCTCATAGGAATTTGCTTAACCAACCCTAATTTCATCATTGAAGTTATATCACACTTAATTTCCTAAGTAGATTAAGTTATAGGTTTTTTTTCCCTTAGATTTAAGGGAAGGAGTTATTATTTAACTTATCCTCAGCCTTTCCTATTGTGGTTGGTGTCAAAAAGACAATAGCAAACACTTGTGTAACTGTTCTGCTATCACAGTTATTCTGAAAGGGCAATCACTAATTTAACAAAAATTATAGACTATGAGAACTCTAGGAATACCTCTGGAGGCAGACCAAGAACTACAATTAAAGTTGAATCTAATACTGGCAACAAGAGTAAACAGACAAGAAATATTACAAAAAAGGAAAATCTATTATGAAAAGTAAAAGGTTTTGCACAGCAGAGCTGGGCAATTCCTCCTTAAACTCTTATAGAAAGCCTTGAATACAGTATGTTTAGTGTCACAAATTGTGCACTGTGCTTCTACTATATGAATTGTACATTTCAAGGCATTTTCTGGTCAGCTGCAGGGACCAGAAAAAAGGGATTTTTTTTTTTGTTTTTATTTTGGTTTTTTAAATTTTATTTTTCCTTGGTTTCTGTGTTGATCAATTGCCAGTTACTGAAGAGCTATCCCATACTTTGAGGCAGAATGTACATCTAGATGTGCTGGTGTCTTCTGAAATCCTTGCAGTGCCTGGTTGATGGGTCTTTATTCTCAGAGATAAAACAACCATCACATTTCCTCTCTGAGGATTCCCTTTGAATTTACACCAGCCAGGCACATCTTTGGGGTATTTTTTGTTCATTTGTTTTTACACCTCTCCTTGGAGTGTGAGTAATAATTTCTTGATATTGCTCCAAATTTTTTCTGCCACTTAGGACAATGCAGCATTTATCCTCATAATAATTATATTTTCAAACAGATTGAGTAACAAGATGTCTTTAAAAATAAAGCAGTATTTTCTTTTTAGGAAAATTATTTTCCCTTGTAAATAGGTAAGATAAAGAAAAATACAAGTGGCATGAGATAAAACTCCTCTGGGACTCAACTACTCAATTTTTTCACAAGCTGTCTCCCCAAAGAGAAGGATCTGCAAAGGATCTGGAAGCAATTAGAAACTATTGTAGTGTTTTGGTTAGGGAAAAGAAAAAAGAAAAAAGAATATGAAAAAAAGTAATTGAAATCTAAATCTGATGTAAGAAGGAGCTACACTGCAAAAATTGATGCATTTTTCTAATGCTGCATGGTTTATTGAAGAAATCTGCCACTCCAACAGTGACACAGCTGTGACATGCTCAACTAGGCTGAGGGAACAAAGACCAGCTAATCAAGCACAGATATTGTCAAACATAATACATCTTCATCCATTTTATGTAGAAATAGACTAAATCCAAATAAAAAGGCAGTGAAAATCATTATATGTTTATCATCAATTATTTAGAAATTTTTTTTCAAGTGCTTGGATGTGTGATTATGGTTTATATAAATAAAGAGAATAAAGCTTCAAATTAACCTAAATTTTAATCTAGTGCAGTAGGTGTTACTAGGAAAAAGATATAATACAAGTATTATCTTACTGTAAAAGAAAGATTCTGAAAACACAGACTAGTGCATTTTGTTCTTCCCCAAACCTACAAATGAAGTACCATCCATACAGGAGTTCCTTTAAAAGTTAAAACGTATTTTTCACAGAAACTCCAAATTCCTTTGGGGGAAAGGCTTGATTGCATATTCCTCAGAGCCTAAAAGGCTGCCCATATGAACTGAATTATCCATGACATGTACCTTCAGACATTTGTAATGTGATATTTCATGTAAATTTAGACCATACCTTGGATGTGAGCCGCTGGCAATGTTGATTTTATTCAGGAGCTCAGATAAGAAAAAAAATTCTGACATCCTTGCTAATCTGTAGTCGTTAACATGGAATTTCCAACATAAAAAGCATAAAAGCATCTAATTTGCTGTAGCAAATGAAAGGAAAACAAACTTTGCATTTCCCTTTCCTTTTCAATGTCTAAAGTTACTCTGTTCTGTGCAAACAAAATTGTACTTTTCAAAGGTTTTTATTATCGCCATCTATCTTTTGAGTGACACTTTTCAAACTTCCCCACATAATCTGTAAAATGTCATTCAACTTGAATATGAAGGAGTTACCCATGTTCGAAAGAAAAGCCCTATTTACAATGGGATTATTAAAAACCCACAAACTATATACTTTATGCAGTCTTTCTAGTTCACATTGCTTAATTTGTCATAAGGAAAAACCCAGATAGCGCTGCTTCTTCTCTATATAAATAAGTTATCCTCATTTGCTGTGGACAACATCTCCTATGATCCTAAATTCTGCTAACATTAGGCTGGATTATGATATTTGGCCATCATTTTCTTCTAACCATTTTATGTATTAGTATTTTCATAGCATTTATCTCATGTTTTCTTCCGACAGACAGTTTTAAAATGTAAATTAAAAAAATAAAACAATACTTCCCTGTAGAAGAATAGAAGTGCAGAGTGTTTTGTTTGCACCTATAGGATAAACCACTATATTCTGCAGAAATGCTACTGTTCAGAAGACTATTCCAGAGGTTAGCAAGGTGAGGGGAGGAGGCTGCAATTTGCACCACTATGGCCCCCTGTTGACAGTTCCTGTAGAAACAATTACCATGACTCCCCCAACAAACACTACAGCATTAACTCCTGAAGTACTTAATAATAAATGGACACCCAGAGACAAAGTCCTCGTTATTTAGAAGACAAGGAAACAACCCTGAAGTATCAGATGGGGTATAAAAACTAAAAGCTTGCAATTCACTCAAGTAATTAGGTAGATGGAAAAAGAGTTCTTCCAAGCAAACACTGAAGAAAATAAATAACCATGTGAAGCTTCAAAATTATTAGGCGCTTCCCATTAGTCCAGGTATAAAGTGAACCTTATTTTTAAAATACTTTGAAATAAAACCCAGCATATATAGGAGTCATAAAAATAACAAATTGATTTTTGCTGCATGTGTTACGTAGCTTTACTGAGATGTCTAAAGAAAGAGCATTGCAGAAAGAGCTTAAATTTCTCTCTCTTCCTTTCAATCAATATTTGAGGCAAAGTTTCATCTCTAGGGCCCTTAATGGCAGGAATTCCTGGAGCCAGCAAATGAGTAATGTTAAACCTATGATTAGATGATGAGGCCATCAAAGACACTATACCCTAATGCTATATTCCACTTTATTCCTGAGAACTGCAGCAAAACCAAAGGCTAGGGAAGAAAGGACTGTAAGTTATTCTTTCCCTTGAAAAAATGTTTCAAGAGCTGCTAAAAATAAAAGAAAAAAGTTGTATGACAAGAACATTGAGCTCAAAAGCCTTAATGGATCTTTTGG
Source organism: Zonotrichia leucophrys gambelii (assembly GCF_028769735.1). NCBI lineage: Eukaryota > Metazoa > Chordata > Aves > Passeriformes > Passerellidae > Zonotrichia > Zonotrichia leucophrys. Next base: position 67,245,422 of record NC_088169.1, read on the forward strand.
AATTTTCTTGGAACCCAAGACTTCACCATTAGGTAACAAATTTTTCGAGTGCCCTGCTAGAGAAGGTTTGAAGTTGAAATCCCACTGAGGATTCCTGCCAGGGATGTATTTTTCTTGTACGTTTCCCTTAACTGATATCCCTCTAAAAGAGGAAGAAAAGAAAGGAAGAGGAAAAAAAATACAAAGGAAAACAAGATTTAATGATTTCCTTATGACACAAGCTTGAAGAAATGCAACTTACAGACAGACAAGGTAAGTTGGAATACTCGCCCCTAAATCTACTTGTAAATGTTTATTATTTGCAGATACATTTCTCAAAAGTAGATTTTCATTTCAATTGTCCCTAGAAATGCCTTTGTTCACAGTTTATTTTTGATATATGCTGCCAATATGCAGTAGTGAATGCTCAAGAAAAGCTACAATTTTCTTTGATAATTATATAATAAGTTAACCTGGGCATTTTATACACAAACTTATTTTGAGTTGAACTGGTATTATAGTTTTATGAGGAACGTTGAATGAAATGAAATATTGTTAGAAGTTTTTAGAGAAGTATAAAAACTTACAGAGTTATTTGGATCTGTCGGGAAATCCTAATTTTTTTACATTCTACAAAGTGAACAAAGTTCTAAAATGCTTGCTGATAACTTCTTACTCGCACTTTAAATTAAAAGGGTATATACACAATATTAGCCGTTAACAATTCCAGCAAGACAAATAATATAAAAAGTGAGATATAAATAATCCAAATAGCATGAGAAACTGGTTTAGCTTTCAATATTTTATTTTTGAAAGCATTTTCAAAACATTAATTATTTGGATTTCTGAGGAACTCATTACTGCTGTGTTAAAACCCCAATAATCAATGACAGAATTTTTATATAGAAATGTTCTGCTTCTGCCACTTCTTGAGGATTACTTAATCCATGTTCCTCTGCTTTTTATATAGTGACAGCTATGTAAAATATACAATGTTATGTCATGTATATCAAAAGTAATAAAGTCAGCACAAAGCAATGTTTTAAAAAAAAGCACTAATTCAAAGAGAAATTCCAACATAAAATTATGACCACAGGATCCTACATACATATTCTAAATAAGAGTGGGCTTGCAGGAGAGCTCATACACAGAGAAAATGCGTAATGTACATCCATACACTTTTAGAACATAAATGCAAATATACCTTGTATACTCTGTGAATACAGAAAAACTATAGCATTAATCTCTAAAAAAAAAAAAAGTCTACAATTTATGTATTACCAGAAGAAACTAATTTGTTTTTTTTTTTTTTTTGGTAAGGAAATGGAAGAATGAAACAAACTGCCAGATACAATTCCTTGGCTGACAGTGATTACACAATGAAATTAATCCAATCAAAACCAGAGAATATCTTACCTGTGAACAAAGCAGCATAACCAGTTCAACCACTGAAGTACTTGACTTCATACAAACAAGACCTGCAATAAACAGTCAAAAATTAGTTGAAAAGATGGTGGTATTTTGATATTATAGCTCCATCGTTCCATAAATGCATAAAATATATAAATGTATATTTTTTATAACTCAGAATAGAAGAAGTTTCAAGCACAATTAACTGAAACTTTCAGTTTCAAGAATAGTTAAATGTTCATAAAAATCACCTAGAATAATCTAGACCAGTTCAGGACAGAATGTCTTCTAATTATTTTTGGCATTTAGCATAGTTATTTAAATAAATAAATATTGGTATAATTTGAAGCAATTTAATGTATGATAAACATAAGTAAACAGCTTTTGAATAATAAATAATGTATATCCATAAGAATAAAGTGATCGGTTAATAACAGATAAAGAATAAAGCCTCTGCTTAAACATTATTTTAATTTTCATCTGGTAATTGATTATTCTGTAATTGAAAGCTTGAGTATTAATGAAAGAGGCATTCATGAGAAATCATATTTTTATTAAAATCAAACCCCATAATTTTTAGGGCATGTTTCTTAGAACAAACCTTGGATTCTGTAGTCTAACTGGTACTCATTGTTCTGTACTTCACATAAATAATAAATATCTAGTAACATTGTCGCTATTGCAAATACTGGTTTGTAGCTTTGGAAATGTAAATTTATTGTCTGAGAGAAGGATGCCATATCTAAGTATTTTGAAGATGAATTGTAAGGATATTTGCAGGAAATTTCATTTCTACTGTTAATCTTGCATGTGCTAGCTTCTGTTATCTAAAACCATATAGACATTGATATGATGCTTCAGGGCATGGAAACACATTGACTATGTTACAAAAATGATAAATTTACAAATAAGCTTAAAAGTAAGGGCTAAATAGGTGGCTGGAAAGCAAGCTGATGTGCTTTAAGAAGGTTTTTACAAACAGTGATTAGAGACAAAAGCACTCCCACACGATAGCATGTATATTTGTTTGGGGTAGTGGATAAATACCCTTTTGTGCCCATTTTGCTAACAGCCCCATCCTTATTGTACAGTAACACAGAACAAGCTGTAAGAAGCCACTAGGCTTCCATTCTATCAGATATAGGGGCAGTTAATGAAATAAGAGGCAGATGTGCAAAGCTCATTTAGGGAGACAATTGCTGTAATTGATCAGCTATTCCCATGCTCAAGTGCTAGAGGATCAGAAAGATTAATGAGATGCTTATCACCTGCAGGCTACTTCCACTGTTTGGAAGCTGACAAAGAAAATCCAAACAGAAGACTGAACTCTACAGTTAAGCCAATGCAGGTAGGACAGACACATCAAATATTTCATCACAGATTGTTGTCTGGTTTATTCTGAATTCGTCTCTTATTCTGTAAAACTAAAACAAACCAACCAAATAAACAAACCAAAATAAAACCTCTTTCTGTCATACACGTCTTTCAAAATCAGACCTCAGGTGTACTAAAACATGACTGAGGCAAAATAATGCTCTTGGAAACCTATCCCCATGCTACAATCTTCTAAATTTGTACATGTTCTTACTTCTGATTTTACATCAAAAGAACAAATGTATCCAGAATAAGCACCATACACAGTTATGAAAAAGAAACCAACTAAACTACATAAAAGTGATTACGCATCAGCAGTAATATCTTTGTATCTTCACTGGGTTTTCAGAAAGAAATTTTGACATAAAATATATATTTTGAAGATACATACATAATGAATATTTTCTGGCTTAATTAATTAAATTAGAAGTTCTTAAATTTCAAATACAGTTGGGCATTCCTATGCTACCTGTGCAGCTTCAAACAATACCAAAAATTTTTGGAGTGTACCTGAAACGGCCCAAAGCCAGAATAAATACTCATGATAATCATCCAGATAACAATGATGATCTAGTCCTAATAACACAAAGCTACAGACATGAAAAAACATGATCCCGTTTCAAAGAGTCATAATTGCTTAGACCAAGATTATCTATTTACAATAAGAATATTTATACACTCTAACTTTTTAATAACATGATAATGATATAGGTGTAAGTGGTCATCTGACCTCAAACTGATGTCCTTTCGCTATTCCTCTGGACATTACTTGATAATTTTTATATATCACATCTAATCAACTGCAAGCTTGGATTTAGCATTCCAGCACTGGAAAGGAGATTCAAACTGATTTTGTGAAATTCAGAAAAAGAAAAGGATACAGAACTGACATCTGGTTAGCACATCAGCAGGCCCCTTAGTTATCAGCTCTTTAATTGCCTGCTGAAGAAACAACCCATTGGTAACAGTCATCAACACCTCTCATAACCACTAGTATTAGAAGAGGCTGGTTTCCAGGTCCAAAAGAAACTAATAATTATCTCAGAGACTGTAGCACTTTTTTCCTATGAAAACAGAGTGAGAGATAGGAAAGCCTCATTAAAGAAGGTCATGGTGTCAACGATGCTTGTCTCAGTCTACTGCAGAAATTAAGTGTTCAGCTCTCTACTTATGAATAAGCAGAACTTGGAGTGGCCCAGAGAAAAAATGGGGAATCCTGCATACCTTAACGGTCAGAAAGAAGGAAATAGAAACAGAAATACTTTCTGTTCACCTTTAAGTACTCATATCATACATTCCTTGAAGTAAAACAGAATACAGAAATGCAAAATATTCATAGCAGGGCCACCATTTTGTTTTATAAATTTCTTTCATATCAGCCCCCTAATCCTACTTCAGGGACTCCTTTCACTCAAAACACGAGGGAAAGTGTGTGCCCTCCATTGTATGCTCCATTTCCTCCATCCTAGCTGCCAAGGGCTATATTGTGCTTCTTCCCATTTTTGCCTCTTCCTGATTGAGCAGTTAAGATTTGAAATAAAAAATGATTTTTTTTTCTGTTACACAAAACACAATTAATCTTCAAAATCTACTGTCAGAGCTGTCCTGCAGTCAATAGTAGAGAGTGATAAAAAAAGATCAGACCTAATGGAGGACAGATCTATTTCTGCCTATTAGGAAAAACTGTCAGAATGCCATCTCTGGTTGCATTATGAAGATCCCACATCATCAAAAGCTGCAGGAGCAAGTTTAGGAAGAACCCCAATCCCTATCCTATTTAACTTTTCCTTCACAGACCAGAAAAAAAGGTAATCTTATTACTTTTTCAGTTTCTAGATTTGTACCCTCCTCTCTTCTAGGAGTGGAAATTGTGTGAATTGACTAATTTCTATTGGCACAGCACAGGAACAAAAAAAATTTCCCTCAGTGCACAGTCTATATCCTGACATATAAAAAAATTAAAAGAGGGGTAGAAAAGATTTCCTCCCATTTTTCAGTACAGTCTTCAGTCATGTCTTCAGTACAGAAGACATAAATTGGTTGAGGTCTCTTCATAAAACTAAAAATAGGATTTGTAGTATGAATCAGAATAAATATCAATTTTCCAATTGATTTTCTAAGCTCCAAAGTGCTAACAACTGCATTTTTTCTTCCTCTTTACCATTTTGCAGGGCTTGACAGGAGTTTTCAATGTGTGCAAAATTTTATTAGTTTTAACATAATGAGGAAAATAAAAGATAACAAGCTTGGAAAAATAATGGCATCTCTGATTGAAAAGAGCACACAAATCTATTTTCAGTTCTCTTCCCCCTCCTCAACTCTAATGAGAAAAAGTATTTGCCACTCAAACTAAAACTGTTGCCTGCATTCTTCAGCAGCAGATAAGTTCTTCCTATACCATCTGTATCAAATGCCATTAAGGAAGCTAATGTAATTACTAAAATACAAGTGGGTATTTCCTGCATACAGCAAGGTTAAAAAGGTCACTGTTGAACTGAATGGAGTGCGCGCTTTTTACATTTGCTGTTCTTCAGTAGTTTTCTTCATGGTCTATTCTCAGTCCATTAAATATAGCAATCAAAATTCAGCAATTTGATGAAAACAATGACCACATATATGGATGCAAAAACTGGAAGCATCAAGTGCATGACCTTGGCTAATCTGGAATAAATGATGTATGCCTGGCAATTATCTTGAAATGCTCTGGTTTACTTGACTTCTTTTTCAGTGCTCTTCTGTTGGCCCAAAGATATGCTAATTATTCCTTTTCACTATGGCTTATTAATGTCTAAAAAAAGATTAATTTCAACTATACTGTTTTAGTCATGCCTGTGGCATCAATGAAGTCATGGGTTCAAAACTTCCAAGTCACCATGCTGAACTAGTCAGTGTGAATTTACATTTTGAAGAAATATAATGTAGGCTGATAAAATCAATTTTTTAAAAAAAATCCTCATGAAATAAGATCATGGTTTTGAACTTCTTTTTATTATTATTAATACAATGTGTGTATGAGTCTAACTGAATACCACCACAATTTCATCTGGTACTTATCAAGGTTTGCCTGCATTTTCTTTCAGTGATTTTACTTTGTGTCAACTTAAACCCTCATTGGAACTGGAATCAATTGTAATACTAGCAAAAACAAAACCTAAATGTTTTTACAGCTCGTGTTCAACTTAGAGAAAAAGATGCAATTAACAAAACTTTAGAGCTTTTAGAAATCTTTCACTCAATTATAGCTTCTGCTTATCTGAAAAATCTGAGGTATGACTGTTAAAATGTTTGAGAAAGTTGAATCCATTTAACTCAGTTCAGAGAAAAATTGGTCTTTATTACTCCTCTACAGCATGTCATCAAAACTATAGAAGCTTTGTATAGTACAAGATACTTATGAAAAAACCACACATGCTATTAAATTCATTATTTGATTAATGTGAAAAATGAGTAAATTGTAACTAGAAATGAGCAAAAAGACCTAAAACTACACAGAAAAAAAAATAGAGAAAACACTGTGATTCTTTGTAGATTTTTCTTTTTTTGGTAAGGTAAGCTTTTTCTATTTCCTACTGATATAGTCTTCCGCGTACCTTAAACAAAACTGTACGGTTTCAAATTCTTTCACAATGTTCATAACAATTATGGGTAATTCCTACTGTGATATCTCTTCCCATAGTTCTCAGTGATTTCTACGCCATGAGACAGAATAGGAATTTTCTACTGGCAATTACCACTCACAGACTGGGTTTTCATTTTTTTCCCTTCTACTTTGTTCAGCATTTGTTAGGAATGGCACAACAAAGTTTCAAGGACATTTATCCCTGGGCACAGAAACTAAAGCATGTTTTGGCTGTGAAAATACTAGGACAAAAGTTATGGTGATGGTTTGGTTGGAAATGTGAGTTTTCCTTATATTTTATTTGCACATTCTAAACCTCTTTCTTCAGCAAATTCTGACACATGATTTCTTGAAATATATTTCTAAATGCGATTTATAAGAAAGAAGTAACAGGACTCCTTTTTTGACCAAAAAAGTTATTTAGATAATTTAAATCTATATTATTCCCTCTCTTCCATACGCTGTCACTCAGAGAAAATTAGATTCAAATTAACGTTTTTCATGAATTATCAAATTCCTGGGGAGTTCCCTAAAGAACTGAAAAGAGAGAGTATGGAGAGAAAATAGAAGATTGGTGAAAAATTTGGAAGTAAATGCTAAGTATGCAAAACTTAAACTGAAACAACAGATGTTCTTATTCCAAACCAAGCAATTATTGGGGGGGCAGTGGGAAGATTATTAAACAGAATGCAAAGCTTTGCAAGATTACACTCAAAATTGATTTTAGAACCATACTTATGTCACATATTTTGTAGGCATTTAAATTACACTAATGGTCCTTATGAAAAGCAAAGGCTGGGAAATATTCAGGATTTGAAGAAAGTCTGCAGATGGAAATCACAGCCATGTTGCAAAATAATTATAACTTTGCTTTTAATAGATGAAAGAAAACACTATTCCAAAGACATAACTCACAAAAATAACAAAGTCAGGGCTATGGATTTAACAATTCCTCCAGCAGCCTCGACTGACATTACTGCCAACTCTAGGGACCATGAAGGATGGCTGTATTAGTACTCCAGACCATTCTTTGTACGGGCAAATCTCCTTTACAGAACTGAAGAGCGATACAGAAAAATACAGTGAATGTGCATTTGACTCCATGTTTTTTAGTTGATCAAAACAGTTACAATTCTTAAAGGATTTTTTGGTTATGGTGAAAGATACTGCACATTACAAGCAATTGTCTTTTTATGTGGTACTGGAAATCTAGGAAAGGTGTCATCCAGATTATCAAATGGAATGCCTTTAAAATTTTATCATAAATCTTTAGAATGCACATCTTAGGAGAAACACCTCAAATAAACAGTGATAGGTCAACAAAATCCCCCAGATTTTAACCTGTCCCAACACAACTCAAATGGGTCAGCTGTTTTAGTCAGATCAGTAAAACAAAACAGACCTTAATATTGGGGCAATATTTAAAAGAGTAAGACTGGTATGTAATAGTTTCTTGAATAATTTTATTAAAGGGAGAAAACCTAAACTTTACAATTGCAGTTACTAAAAAGGAATCTAAATATGGACTGGAAAACATCTGTATGGAATCACAGAATGGCAAAAACCCCTGAGAGTGTGCCCACAGAGAGAGGATTTATTACAGCACATAGATGATTTAGTTTTTAAAATTACAGACTTCTGTCCAGTAATCCCATGAGCTCCAATGATATTGACAAAACTGATGCTAGTGCCACACTACTCTGAAGAGTCCAGCCTTATGCTAACCTGTGGATTTTCTGACAATTTTCCTTTAGTGTAATGGGATGCACAAATTCTCATTCATCAAGTAAAAAAGGAGACCACTTAATCTATAAAATAAAATCCACTACCACTGTTCAATTTAATATACTGCAGAAGATTTTCAAAAATGATTCAGTTTTTCATTTAATGCCTGTGGTAAATTTTTATTTGTCCAATGCTCTATTGGAATTTACTTAATATATGCATTTGTATGTCATCCTCTTAAAACAGTTTCTTCAGACAGAAATCTTTCTAAATATCTTCCAAATATTTTCAAGTATTGTGGGATAGTGAAATAATTTGGTCATCCAACTTCTATAACAAAACAGATCTAAAATTCACATCAATCTATCATGCATCAATTGAGAAATTGTTCTAATCAGCATTAACAAAAAAAGCAGACAAAATTATTATTTTTATATAAAAGAATTCAACACAAATATTAATTATAAAAAAACAATTCCCTATTAAGTGAAGCAGATTTTTTTAATGGTATGACACATATTTACTAGAATTTTTTTGTAAATTTAATGTATTTCCTCCTCTTCTAGACTACAGGTAAAAACACACAAATCAATGATCACACTGTGCTGCAGTTGATCAAACTAAAATATCTCCAATCTTGAAAAGGTCTGTAAAGTGGAATTATTACTTTTTTGTTAAAATGTACTTCATTTTCAGGTAGACTTGAGTAAGTTATAAACTTTTTTTTCAGGAGAAGCCTGGAAAACACAGGTTCCAGAAAATCTCAAACACTTATTTATCTAGAAAAAATCTCAATGAAAAGCATTCCAGATTTTTCCTCCAAAACCAAATCGTCCACTGTCAGAATTCAAATATTATCCCAAATATCTTCTAATTTCCCTCTTTATACTAAGATATTATTCAAATAAGTGGCTCACAATTGTCAATAAATTTCTAACTTAGCTGCTGCCAGGGACATTTCATTTCAATGGCAGAAGTAAGAAAAGCATTTATTGATAAAGACATTTAAAATTTAATTTAAAATGTGACAATTTAAAATATTTTTGAAGTCTTGTCATGTATTTTTTTGTATTTTCCTGGCATTCCTTTCCCAAGAGAGTTGCCAGCTTTGTAATTAAATTTGTTGAAAAATTACTAAAGGGAAACAAGTGATACCAAAGAAGTTGCCACATATTTAATACATGGAAAAAAAGGTTGTCTTATTGAAATGAAGAAACATCTACCTCTCTTTTCTTTTTTCCTCAGTCTTTCACCTCCTCTCAAATCTGAATTTGAGGAAATACATTTTGGAACTATTACTTCAGTAGTAAATTATTTTCAAACTATACAAGCAGAAATAAAGACATTAATTTCACTCACTAACTTAAGTAAATGTTTATATTTTATACCTTTACTACAACAATGGTGCTTTCTGCTCATCTCAAGAACCTTTTCCAAGTCTTTCTAAGGTTGTCAAAAGGGACATCCTAGAAAAGATACATCATAGGTATGATCCCAAATAACAGACTCTAGAATATCAAGATTTCCCTGGAAAAGTGTTACTTTAATGTTGTATTTTCCTTAGGTATGAAGCTTTATTTTTACTCCTAAAGTTTATCAACTTTTTCTCAACTTCAGTCTATAATCTATTCCTATTTGATGCCCTATTTTATGAGCTTATTCCTTTTTGTTTCTCTCCTCTTACAGTAAACATAGGAATTACTTTTTGCTTTCTTCTTTCTATTATTTTCTACCAGCTCCTTTTTACAGTCTTTCCTATTATTAGGGGGACATGGCAAAACTGAAATATGTCCCTGGTTAATGACAAAAAAAGGATGGTGAGAAAAGGTTAAGCTGCCCAGCAATAAAACCACTTACTCCTACTGATCCTCCTTACTTTCTTATACTTCTTCTCTTTAGCAATATTGGGGCCACAGTGAGTGAACCAGCACAGCTACAAATAGGGAGTATAAGAAAAGCTCAGAGCTCATGCAGCTTCTTAAATTTCTAAGGTGACCAAGATGACCCTTATTTTAAGTAGATGTGATCTCCTGAGAAGCAAAACCAATTTTGTGTAAATATAAATGTTTCCTGAGAATTTGATAACAAGAAAAGGAAAAGAAAAATCTCCAAGCTGAACTTTGCTGACCTTAGTTGGCTGCCATCAGATCTCACTTCTGTCCTGAAGCCCTACTGACAAGAGCTAATCATTCTGAAACAGTGTCTCTCAAAACACAAAAAACCCTCTGCAGTCATAGATCCCTTGAAATGACTTGTATTTCTTGTATTTCAGTTTTCTTTATTTACTTGACAGTAACATTGTTATGGGCTCTCTCTAGACCTGCTTTGACATCACTTTGCCATCTTAATTTGACATATCACAACTGTCTCTGTTGTCTGACAAGTTCTTTCAGCATGAGGTTTTCTCATTGCAAGAAAATCTCCACAGACAAGAAGTATAAAAAGACTGAATCATAAAATTCCACACACCATCAGACAATATAAGAGAATAGATGTTTAGCAGATCTGAGGATCTTTTTTTGAAGGAGGTAAAATTTAACATAAAGTTGCACTGCACACAGTAAAGATACAGTACATTAGTTCTTGCAAAAATAATCCCAGGTATGTAGGCAATCTGTTAATATCTAGGTAAATCAAGCTAGAGGGTTCATTAATGTTTATACTATAATTAACATTTTTTTTCCAATCACAAAATGATCTATAAAAAGGTATTTTTTAAAATTCAATTGTAGTAGTTTTTCAAATAATTGAGTCTGTAGTTTTTGTCCAAGATTCTTTTCTTGAGCCTTGAAGGCATGGAAACAAGTAAATCCAGATCTAACAGAATGAACTGAAGAAATGCCTTTAAATCATCAGGACCAGTAAGGAAACTTCATAAATTTGGTCACTAATTAAAATGTTTCAGCCTGGGTCATAGAACAGGTGATAAGTAGACAGAAAGTTAGAAATTTATACAGAAAAACTGTGACCAGCCCTAAATTAGATTAATTTTGTAAAGAACCTGGTCATAGAACACAGACTACATGGTAAAGAAATATTTTACTATGTCTCATGAGAAATACATCTTTCAGGGCATCTAATACAGAGATGTTATTTGCACCCTATAGATTGTCAGAGTTAGGTAGTTCTCTGGAAAACACTGCCGGTGTAATAAAGTAGATTGATTCCATTTCTAAGCCTTCAGAGGACAAGGGCTGGGGCAAATACCAGCCTAACTGTTTCAAGTCCAAAATCAGGCAGAGTCCCCTGCTGAGTTCTGAATGATGAATTAAGTGGAATAAGAACCAAAGAACCTCTGCCTGTGGAGAGCTTCAGTCACAGCATGAACATCCTGTAGATACTGAATACCATTTTGGCATACCACCTCGTTTTTCTTTGGACCTGGACAGTAGAGGAGAAAATAATAAGGGGGGAAAAGGTGGCTGTTCTAAAAAAAATATTGTACAATTTAGTCCAGTGTTACCATTCAGCACTGCTGTATAGTTGATATGATGAGTCCACCTACAGGCTGTGTTACAGCAGTGCCTGCACATGTTAAGAACTTTCTCCAGAATCTTATAAAAATTATTTCCTTGAAATAACTTCAAATAGGTCTCTTGCTACTCTTTTTTTTTTTTTAGTAGGTTAGTAGGAAAATTCACTAGAAAAATATTTCCCAGTAAAGTTGGAAGTTAAAGCAAAAAGAGAGACAGAACTGGATTACAAAAAAGATGGACTATCAAGGAGGGTAACAGGGAGATGGACATCAGGGAGGGTAGTTTGCTAGAATTCTAAGGCAAAAGGAGACCAGTCCTTTCTAGGCCTTTTGGCTTGCAACTGGACTACAGGCTACCGGCTTGAAAAAGAAATTTATGAGAAAGTGGCTAATACTGCTGAAGTAAACGGGACCCAGGGATCACAAACAATTAACTTCTTTTCTTACTCTTTAAAGGCTCCAATATTTTGTGCATTTCATTATGTGCTTTAAAAAACCTGTAATTGGTGCTCTTCACTTCCTAATAATAAAAGCATTTCCAATAGTAATTTAGTATATGTGATAATTGTATGATATGATTTCCAATATGATATCAATTTCCAATAGTAATTTAGTAACTTCAAACATCTAGTGGCCTCTATATTCTCAAGGATAACTTTCAGAGTTTCCTTCCATTAAACCTGACTACTTTATATTGTTACCAGCTTTTGCTTTCCTGAAAAGTATTTACTAATTTTTTACATCTGCACACTCCTAAATAAACTTTACAATTAGTCTCACAATTTCAGTCATTTTCCCTCCATTGTCAAAGCAACAGAAGAACCCCAATTTCTGTCTAATGTGAATTCTTTACATTTTGGAATGTAAAGACATCTTGATTAATAATCAATTTAATAATGATAATCTAATGAATGACATAAAATCTGAGTGCCAACAACAATTTCTACCCTTAAGTTACACTGGGACCACACAAGTCAGAGACAGAGGAGAGGGCATGAGCAGTTAACCTCTGTTCCACAGTCTAATACATCTTAGTAAGTGTCCAACTCATTAGACAGGGATAGAGTGGCTCATATGTGTAATTAATTATTGGCAGGTTTACTTTCAAAAAGGTGCCAGATGCTATGCATTTCCTAGTTGCTATCTGGATCTCTGATCTATAATGTTTCCTGCCATGTTAAACATCTGCTCAGAACATACTTCTGCACACAGGAACTTCAGTAAATCAAGAGTTAAATCAAAATTGAATGAATGTGTATCCTCTTTCTGGTGTTTGCAATGATATCCCTTTAAAGATGTCATAAAGAAATATTATGTAAAGAAAAATGTTCTGTAACTTGTGTTGGGCTCATTATAGTTTGAAGATTTCAATGTGGGTAAATAATAGAGACATCTTTTGTGGCACCTGCACTTCAGCTGTCTGAATTGGATTCTGTCTTGTCACTGGTAACCTACTTTTAAAGAAACTTCGTAAGTTGTGAACTTTGAACCTTGACTCTCTGGAGTAAGTGTAAATAAATAGGCAGATTTGAATATACATTTAGCTCTTCAGCATTTCTTTGTTCCTACCAAACAGTCTTTAGGAAAACTGGTGTTGTTTTCTGTCTTCATGTGTGCCTGACTTATTGATGTTTTTTTAGTAAAATCCGTGATCAGTCCCAAAGCGTGTGCAGAATCATGAGCACACTGTGGACCCTTTCAGTCAGATACTAGGAGCTAATCATACCAACCCTAGACAGAGAACTTCTTAAAACAAATTTCTGACATGCCTATAATTGCACATCAGTTTGAAATTTATGAACTTTTTTCTTTATCCTGCTCATGAATGGGTTAAAATGTGTGCAAGTAGCTTTTCAAGCAGCAGCAGTATTTTAAATTCTATCTGTTGGAGGATTTCATGCCCTGTTTCAAAATGACCTATGGTTTTCTTCATGGTAAAAACCTAATCTTGTAAATTGCTTACAGAAATTCTTAAAGCTAAAAAGAAAAACACAAACTGAAGAAAAGCATTATCCATAAATCTTATTATTCTAACCTCTTTATCTAAGAAGGGGGTTAATTTCAGACAGTAGTGCATTTTTTTCTGGGATCTTTCTGCAAATCTTCATAGTGAAGATGAAAAGTAATCTATGAATAGGAATCCTACTACCACAAATTCAGAAAAACTGTCTTACAGAGGACTGGGTAAGGAAATTCACAGGATTTAACTGCACTCTTCTAAACATGCAGCATCACCTCTTCCTGGAGAGAGAAGAAGGTACACTTAAGTCCCTTTGGGAACAAGGAAAGGAACGAGTGACATGTGGCACAGCAAAGTACTTAGCTTTGAAAATGAACTTAGCTTTGAAAATCAACTTAGAGTTCCTGACCCAGTACAACCAAATAATGCATAAGATTCCTCATCCTTACTGAGCAGAGTGATCATGTCCAGTGAGACACCTGCTGCAAATGACACTGGCCTGAGTCCTCCACTGAAAGTTCTAACAATCCCCTTGATGTCCAGCACGGATTCCCTGATGTTTAATAAGGCTGAGTTCCTACTGCTCCCACAGTCCTGCTTTATCAATTGCCTTCCTGCTCCTTGTGCTGCAATGCCTACAGTATTGTACCAACAGAGTATATTATACAGTATATTACTAATGAATCAGCTGTGATTATTTTATTATATTATATTTTATAGTTATTACTCAGTTTTCCGTTCCTTTACTAAACAATCATGGCATGCCTCAAATAATAGTGCAGAGAAAATATTGACGGTGAGTAAGAAACACCCTAACCCAAGACAGGAGATATTTTTTATAAACAGATGTTTATATTTGGGAATATTGTGTAAAAATAACATTTTTTAAGCAACCTCTGTTAAACTGGCCAACATATTGAAAAGTTATCAAGAAACTAAAAGGCTGATCCTCCTCACTCAGGACAATCACAACAATCACATAAGTTTCATGTTCTCAAAAATATCAGATTAAAGTACATATATAGCTATGCAGTCATATAATTGCAAGAGATCTCTGAAATCTGAGACCCAACTAGAGCTGGCATGAGCTTACATAAGTCTTCCCTGAAAAGACAAATTCATTATGCAGAGAAAATGTCTCATAATAAAATGAGCTTCAAGGTAATGATTAAAGAACTTCCACAAAAAATGGAAATCAATTTATATATATATACACACACATATAAAAAAATCAGAAGAAAGGCTTATTTCATAAAGTGGCATAAGCACTGACCATCTTTGATGCCTCAAGGGAAAGTGACATATTCTTGACTTCATCTACAGTTCAGATGCAATCAACTGCAGAGCAGGGAGAAAGCACACTGATTTTTACTGATTTCTGCAGGTAGCTAGCTGACATTGAAGTACACCTGTCTATCACCATATGAACAAATGCAGTCATGATGATGTTAAAGCAAATTAAGGTCAATGCAGACTATTATTCCTTCCATGATGTGGCTCAGAGAAAATGGTGATTCACATGCTCAAAAGTAACAAAGAAGTTCCAAAAGCATCCAGCAAATACATGTAATTTTTCCTTTTGAGAAGTTGGATTGATGACTACATTTAGAAAAAATTTTTGAAATAGTCATAATGACTACGAGTAACATCAATCACTATAATTGAGGGTAAGCGCTATTAAAGTTTTCCAATCATATTTACCCTCCTCAGACATTCTCTTGAGGGAAACTCTAAAGCTTCCTGTAGTATTTAACTTCTTTTTATGTCTTTTTGTTACATTGAATATATCAAGCTCTTAACATAGTACTCCATACCTCTGCAGTGTGGGCATCATTCTTGAAGTGTCCACTATGGAACAAGACAGTGGGAGTTTAACCAAATTTATGCACAGAAATGAAATCACTCATCTGTTCTTCCAAGGCACTGGACAAGTCTTTATTGCCTCAGCATTGAGCCAAGGGAGCCAAACATCCCAACTATTTTGGCAATCCCTCCATTCTGTGCATGGCTTTGTCCCCATCTCCTAGGATCCTTAGGATGGATCTAAGTCTGTTCTTTGCTCCTAGAAGTTGGACTCAGCATCTGGCTATGTTGAAATCTGGCTTTTTCTTGAGTTTTTGTTAGTCCAGAAAGTGATTCAATATATCTCTCCAATGCAATGCCTTTGTTTCTCATTTTGTATGTCTTCACCTAAGCACTTAGTTTTGCCAGACACAATTCAACACTATAAAAAAGACTGTTAATAAAAATAGCAAAAGGAGACAAAATATTGGATTATAGAAATTTCAGCACCATAAATAGCTTAAAGCTTTATTTACTAGCTGTTAATTTGAGTTAATACAAATTTTAAAATCATAAAATTATTTATTTATTCCTTTTCCCTTTTACTTCCAAATATTAATTAAATTATTTATTTTGTTCAAAATGTTGGCTACATGCTGTCCTACAGACTGGTAGGGCAATTACCTTGTTTTTAGTTAGCTGGAAGAAAGCATGCCTGGACACACAAATGAAAATGTTTTGGATGTGGCAGAGTGAGATAAAAGAATGAGAGAATAAAATGTACAGGGAAAAAAGAAGTTCTGCAAGAACAAGCATTTTTCTACTTTACAGCATCTGTGGTCCTGAACACAGTAATACAAAGGTCCTGAAAAGTTTCTAAGAGAAACTCAAGGGGCATGTTAAGCTCCAAAAAAGTAAATTTTCCCCAGAAAGTATAAGGGATTTCCAGATTATCATAGTATCTAAAGGAAAATGGTTATCGTGCTTTTCCTAATACAACATTCAGTATTATTGAAGAAAATCAGAAACTAATTGTGCCAGTATTGGTAGATGCCACAGTGATGTCACACATGGAGTCTTGGGGAGCTTTTAGAATAGTGTCATTTAGCACCCAAGTTCTATCTGTGGTTTCCAAAGGAATGTTTTGGGCAATTTTTTAATTGTTTCAAGAAGCCTCCTGTCAAACATGATACAAAGCTAGTCCATCACCACCTCTACTGAGTATTTTCATAGAGCCATGTGGTGAGTTAATGAGGAGAAACAGATCCTGCTCCTATCAATGCAAAAACATTCTCTCTGTCATCTGACTCTAATCGTGCCTGTATCAGAAACATATCAAATGTACAGCAAGGAATTCATCAGAGATCCTTTGGAGAAGGGCTACCTGGCTGACCTTCTACCCAGCTAATGATACAGCAAAGTAAAAGCATCAGTGAAGTTTCTTTGGTACCTCACTCAAGAGAAGGGAAAGCACTCTATGTGACTGTGTTTCAACCGTGGACCTATTCTTACAGTTCCAGACACTCCAAGAATAGCTGTAGTGGAAATACTTTTAGCCATCTGTGCTTGACAAAAAGAGGATATAGGTTTTCTTTCAGCTACAGATCAGATTACACTTGCCTGTAACATTTTCACCTAAAAGCTAGAATGTTGTCATGCACTTTACATGGAGGGAATTTGCAGACCATATGGAAACTAGTTAGCGAAAACATATCTGTCCAAGTGTTAAATGGAACTCCACAATGAGCTCTGCTAAGCTCAAATACGTGGCCTACACATAATGCATGTTTGTTTCCAATTAGATTCTGTATGGACAATTTTAACCTTTGCAACTTCTGTTCTCGGAGGCATTGGAAGAACCTCGGTTGATGAACCACAGCAGTGTT
Organism: Zonotrichia leucophrys gambelii; assembly: GCF_028769735.1. Classification (NCBI taxonomy): domain Eukaryota; kingdom Metazoa; phylum Chordata; class Aves; order Passeriformes; family Passerellidae; genus Zonotrichia; species Zonotrichia leucophrys. The sequence continues at coordinate 67,262,632 of NC_088169.1, forward strand.
GGGGCTGATTCTTGTATACTCTGTTGGAAGCTATTTGTATTTTCTATTTCAAATGCAAAAAGGTCCCTTTTAACCCATCACTGACAATATTTTCTGCTCATAAAATATTCTGAGAAGTTGATGAAACATTTGAAATTCAGTGGAGTGTAAGATTACTTTTGAAGAAAGAACTGGTTTTAGAAATAGGAACGAGTAACTATTTCAGTAATTAGTAATTTAGTAATTTTAGTAGAGCAAATAGATGAGGAATTTTGCCAATAAATATATTGTGCAATGTCAGATTACTACCTGATGGGGTTCTCTGTTACCATTCACATTTAGGAATTTACCAGAGCAAGAGAAATGAATAATTTCAAGTATTAGTGGCTAAGTTTTTGGTCTAGACTGACCAAAGATCATTGCAGCCTGTTCATTTCAACTCCACTCAAAAGTTAAGAAGGCCCTAAGACATTAAACATAATTTACTCAAACAATAGATCAACCAGTCTCCCATGGGAAGGAATGATGATAAAGTCTGATAGAAAAGGATATGACTTCAAGATTTTTCACCAAAGGTTTGAGGCAGCTGCACTACAACAAAAAGGTGAAATCATAACTAAGCTGTATTCACATTTCCAAAAATATATTGACAACAGCTATCATAAAGCATCAGATATTCAGGAAACTTTGTATGATTAACCTGTTTTAGAAGTTTTAAAATTAATTTTGTTTTCTGCTTACTTTTTTTTTTGTGCTCTTCTATGAGACTGTGTACATTCTTACCAAATCTGAAAATCATTCAGCATTTCTTACACACATGCGTGCACTAAAAAGAGCCTCAGGAAAAAGCACATGGCATCAAGGATGTCTGACAGTATTCTGATTTTACCAAAATGTGATAGGGGAGAAACTTCATACCATGAGGAGGTTTTGAAAAAGAGCGAAGAAGAAAAGGTTATGTTAAACTTGAAAGTACATCCTTCATATGACACAGCAGATATTTTTATGGTGATCAATTTGAAAAACAGACAAGTGCCAAAAGACTCAATTAAAGTTTATTTGCTCCTTTTTGATTCTTATAACTAAAACCTTTACATATAAAGTAACAAATTAAACCACTGCATATAAAAGTGTCAAGTTAATTACTACTTGCAGTAAAAAAAAAAAAAATCAAATTTCAATTATCAAAGCCCCACAGGAATTGTATGCACTCTCATATCCTGAATAACACCCCTAAATCCCTCTTTTTTTGAGTCATTACCTGGATAGCACTTTCAAATACTTCAAGACTACCCCTGCCTTTCAGCAAGGAATGACAGAAAACTTCTCAAAATAAATCAGGTATCAGAATAAGATGGATTTTGGAATTCTCTTTCAAAGGCATCTTTACGGGGCAAGAATTTAGTTTAATTGAGAAAAAGGGTCTCATGGAGGCAAAGAAGAGATAAAAGATCAGAAGTACACAATGACTATAAAAGCAATTCTCTGAATCCTCTGTTAAGAAGAAAAAAAGCCCAAGTATTTTAGATATGGAAAACAAAAATTCAAGTCTCACAATGTAAAAATCTATGGTGTGCTTGAATTTTTTTTTACTTCCCAGATTTCTATTTCAATAACTTGGGAAGAAAGGACTGGTTTTTAGAAACCAGGAATGAGAGATTGATTGAAGAGAAGGTGAGATATAAAATTAAAGAAAAATGATGTAGAGGACATTGCTTGTTTTGGAACTCAGTATTTGGTTTGTGAACAATGTTTTCTGATTCCAAATTGGGTGGCTAAGTCATAGATAGGGAGAAAATAGGGGCAAAATATGGAATGACACTCCAAGCAGTTATCAGAAAAATGCTATAAGCCAAAAACAATCCAACAAAACTTTTCTCTATGGATAAATAGTGAGATTAAATATGGCTGTATAGTTGTGAGATTCCTGTGACCTCTAGCATTTCAGTTGTTGTCATATCCTGGGAACTGTTATAGCCTTGGTCATGCTACAGATCTGACAAAAATACAAAAGCAGAAGGACATCAATGAAGAATTTTAAAAATCAGTTAAAGAACTCAGGAGAACTAAGACAATTTTAGTGATAGTTTATAAAACCTATTCTGCAATTCATCAATTGCCAAATGGAAAAGGATAATACTGCTACAAATTTTGCAACCAATTTCACTGAAATAAGAGACTTAAGAATGTAGCCCATAAATTCTCTTAGTCATTGTAATGTGAATCTCAGACCATTAATTTAGGTGTCATTAAGTGAGAAGTGCAACTTAGTCACAAGCTATAAAATTATTAACAATAACTGAAGCTTCTGAGTACTCTAAGCTGCTACTATACCATTCTTTGGTATTATTCAATAATAATAAAATTAAACAATAAGAAGATGAAAGAAAAGAAAGTTGTAGAAAATTTCAGTTACAAGATGTAAATATTTCTAGTAACAAGAGCCAACACGGTGAGATGTAATCCTGGAATTACCATAGGAAAAACTGTACACAAACAGGTAAAACGTGTATAATAGAAGGGGGTTTGGAATTTGAACACAAAGCTGTTTTTTTCCTGTGTAGACCTTTCCATACTATAAACCTTGTCAGAGTGAGACTTTTTCCCCTCAATTAACAGCAATACTGTGTGTCAGAAGACTCCTGAAAGGAAAAAGTTTACTTGGCTGTACATATTCCTCTGAATACATGACCTGTGCATGCTGATGCAAATTCCCCCTTCACTATTTTAACTGCTCTAGTACTGATTCATTACTTTCTTCATGAGCTTGTCATATTTGCGTGGTCTGCATAACTTCTGCATTACTTCCTGCCTCATTTATGAGGCAAATTTTCTAACCATGAAGTAGTAAAGATAGCACATAAACCACATAAAAATCCTTGAAAGTGGTCAAGGATACTTTCCTTTAAAATTTAGCATTTTTTATTCCCCCTCTAGGCACAGCTCTTTATGTGCCTTTGTGAATTGACCTGGCTGAGGAAAAAACAGCCCTACCAAATACAGATACAATGTTGGAGCATGGTCTTCTTTTTACTTTCTTCTGTGGGAGTAGTTTACACTTTTTAATTGCATTTTCACTACTTTCTCAAAGTCAGGCTGAAGCACTGAATTAATCTGAGGAGAGAAAGGTGAACTGTGGAGATTATTTTGTGACAGGATGTATCATTACACAGCATCTCAGGGGAATAAAAGGATATAAAAGCTATCACTTTTAACTTTAAATGAAATTAAATGCAAAGAACTGAAATCCCAATGTATTAAGAACTGATTAATTATTTTGTCAAAAATAGTTATATGAAGTCTAGTGAAAATAAAAAATTGTTCATATGAAATAAATAATAGTTTTAAATAATATAATCTAATGACAGAACAGTACCTTCAATCAAGAGCTCTTGCCCATGGCTACCCAATAATGTTCGAGATAGGAAAGGGGCAAAATCAACAAAAATTTCTCGCAGGAGAGGGGCCACCTTTTCTAAAGCTCTTTCAAGCTTTGCAGTGATACTGTAAAAAAAAAGAGACCATGATTGTAAGAAAACTTCACAATAGAAACTAAATTATGTCAAATCACATCTGTTTTAAAAGCTTCTATAGGCTTCTTTAGAAAAGAGGATGATCATAATTTGATCAAACTTTACAGTTTTTAAATGGCTTTAAGTAAATGGAAAAAGTCATGTCAGAGTAAGCAGTATGTCAGCCTCATAAATTCCATAGTATTTGCAGAGTACTCCAGAACAAGTAAAATTGTTATTATCCTTTTCAAATACAAGTCTGGTTTTTTCCTCTGCAGTTTAACACAAACCTTTGTTTGCTCAGGAGGGGTTGAGCATTTCCTTCCACTGCCTAGTGCTCCATTTACAACCTTCTTACTTTCCAATATGTACTGTCATTATTGAATAAAGAAAATAAACCAGCTAACTGAAAAAAATACTTTAATGAAGTTTTAGTGTCTGGCATAATTTAAAGTTAGACCCTTCAGTTGAAAAACTCAGACTTTTCAGTGAAGTGTTATTTTAGCACACACATCCTTGGTACCCCAAAATTACATACACTGTAGCACACATATAACTACAGAAATGCACATTAAATGAGTTATTTTATATTAGAGAAATTTGGGAAGAGAAATTATAATTAATACTAAAAGGTAGAACTTGTGTACCTCATGTTTTCAGCTGAATCCTCTGGCATTGGAGCAACAGTTTGGACTGCTGGCAGATTTTTGCTGGTAGCACCATTCACAAAGCTGGATGACGAAGAGGAAGAAGAAGATCCTGAGTCTACTGCACCTGTCCCCCAAAAAACACAAACCTTAATTCAGTCTTATGAAACAAAACTTTTAAAATATTCCTTGTATTATTAATCTACTTCTAAGTAGGGAAATAATGTTATTTATTCTAAAATAGTGAAAACCTTTCCATGTGGTTATCAAAAAATCAATACCTTAACTTCACTGGTACAAAAATAAGCATGAAATTTATTGAAAATGAGGCAAAATAAATCCTCACCTCATTTCCTCTATTCCCAAACTATATTCCAAAGTTGAAAATAATTTTACATCATACTGTAAAGCAAGATCTTTCCAAAATAAAGGTGTAGTTAATATGAGCTTGAGTGGAGAATAAAATTTCAAATATTTCTTAAAATATATTTATATATGCATTTTTAGCTGCCCAGTTGCAACTACAGGCAGAAACTAAAATAGAAATTAAAAAAATGACAGGGAAGATAGAAAATATACATAACTTCAGTAAGAAATGGGGGAAATTGGTGTCTGAGGAGTATTTAGACTCTAATTACAATTTTTCTGTTTCCTTCCTTGAGGCAAGGAGAATTGTAAGATCTCAAAAGTAAGGAGGACAGTGGTGGTATCATTTCAATGGGTTGTGAACAGCTGCCCAGAAAAAAAAAGCTATGCACACAGAGCATACATTTATACTTTAAGTGATCTGGGTCAGAGCTAAGGGCTAAACTTAGACTCTGAATGCCAATCTATCATGTTTGCTGAAACAGTGCTGTGAGCTCAGCCTCTCTGAAGCAAACCAGCAAAGGCTCAGAGAGGCCATGAGCAGTGAGAGTGCTGTGATAAATGCTGTCCCTGTTTGCACAGTCCTTCTGCAGCACACCACTGCAAGAGAGGTGGCTACAAACAGTCTTGGACTGGGAGTTCAAAGCCTGAGGGACTGCAATGCTACCAGAGAAGAGGCTGGCAGGCAACAAGATTTATCCTAGTTAGCAATGAAGGCTGAAGAACCCCAGTTTAGAGATCAATGACATTATCCTGGCCATTTTCAAAAATTATAACTGTTAAAATTGTTAACTTGTTTCTGGTCAGTTTTTAGCAGTAGATACATCAATGTCCTTTGCATTACACATGATATTATTTTTCAGTTTCCTGCAGAGATCTACAAAGCATTAATGGTTTCTTAACAGCTTAAGCAGCCAGCCAGTAGTGAAGTAGAGGTTGAATGCTGGTAAGTGTGAAAAATACTCTGGCAGCAGGAATTATTTTTTAAAAGATTTTACTTTAGCTATTTTTTATTGATAAAAGAAGGTAAAGATTGGAATTATGACTAGATAATTGAAGAATATTTAAGTTCAAAACACTATCAAAATGCAAGCAGGATTTACTGGGCTTGCTGATGCTAAAGTAGCTGGTGAGGTTCAGGATTTAGATTAGGAACTGATTTAGGAAGTTTTTTTATTAATGGCATTGGGAGATGGATTGTGGTTTACACTGTGTGATCTGACTTGGATTAAATACAAATTCAAAATTTACTCAAATACACTGAGAAACACAAAAGTATAAGGCAGGGTATCTCTCTCAACATAGGAATCAAAGCAACTTAACTGAGAATTAGATATCTTAAGAAAGGTTGAGCCTTCACATATATGTGTATATATATATATGTCTCTATGTGTGCATTTATGTACTTATTCACTTTTTAATTCTTATATACAAATTTTTATGGTTTATTCCCTTTTCCTTCCAAAATGAAATTTTCTTCATGAAGCTTGTTAAAAATGCAGTTGCTAAGTTATTCAACCAGCTAGGCTTCCAGATGATCAAACAGATCTAGAACCATTCTATTAACATGGAAGTAAGAATCAGGATATGAATTACAGAAATCCAGTCTAAGAAACTATAAAGGCAGTTTCTTGCACAAAAAGATGAAGGAGGAAAATTTATTTCCTCAAAGATGAATGCACAGCACTGAAGGACTTTAGTAACATACATCTCATTAAGTCATGACATGACATAGACTATGACAGTGATGGCAGATAGAATGTAAACACCAACTATAACCCATGAATAACTAAGAAAAAACAACTTTCACATAAGTCCAGCACAGAATATACCTTAGAGATTGTGCTACCCATCACATAGATATAACTATTTCTATATGTATTTCTAGAGTATCTGTGGCATACTGTAAAAAGAACTGTAAATAGGTTTGGGGGGACATCTAGTGTTTCTAAGAAATTGCATTCTGTTTCCTTTCTATAATAGAAAAATTTTAAAAAATGGTGCTGTTCAATTAAATTATATGCACTACTTTAAAATAATTATTAACATAGATATTTCATAGATTAAAAGTACATAAAGCAGAAAGTTTTTAGACAGTCTATATGTCTCAAAAACTGACATACATGAGTCACTGTTTTGACTATCATAGATGTAGCTTAATTAAAAATGGCAAAATGGGCATTTTAATCTAATATTTAAATAATATTTTCAATGGAATACTACTTTTTTTTAAACTGTCAATAATATGTTTAGCATTTCTAAAATGTTGATATAAAACTTAAATAGTAAAAAATTTGAATCTTCATATAATGCTTTTCTACAGAATCAGTACATATATAGCTCTAATTAAGCCTCACACTTGCTGAAATTCCATTAAACCAGTACTTTTCATTTAATCAAGCTAATCCATAGATTAGGATCAAAAACAATTTCATAAATAAAAAAAGAAACAGTAAGATCTGTCAAAAAAAGGAGCCTTTAATCCAGACATGTACCATGACATTTGCAATACTGCCCTCTACTAAGAACAGTATTAGGGAAATAACTGATTTTTAAAATGCAATTACTTACAAACAAGGGCTACTACATTCCAGCCAAAATAGCTCAGATATTTAATCAGTAAGAAGACTGAAAAGCTTACTACTATACAGTATCACTTGTAAAACAAGGTTTCCAGGGCAAGATCTTTTTTGCACAACATAACAATACCTAAAAGGAAATCCATTCAAGATTAACATACATGTCTACACAAATGGACTCTTGAGAGAAGTAATAACATTATTCAGAGTATTCATTCCTCCCATCTGCCTCAGAAAAGTTAGATTTTAAGCTCTTTTTTTTATCCTTAACAAAAACAAAGTTCTATTACTAGATATTAAAGGTAATCTGCAAAAGGAAAAAACCAAAAAATTGAGCTCATATTACTCCATAAAGCAGAAGGATGCCAAAAGCATCCCCTTCTCTTTGTGCAACCCCAGAGAGATTTTCACGTTCTCAACCCTTGACTGAAGTTGTGATATCCTTGAAGAGAGCTCTTCTCTCAAGTGCTTTTGCTTTTTTTAGAAAGAAAAAAGACTATAGCCAGATACTTCAAAGGAGTTTAAGTTAAATATCCATTGCTCTCAGTAAGGATTTCTTTCTCAATGGAAACCAGTCACCACTGTCAACGGGCTCCCATTACTAGTATTAAAAATAATTTTAAAAGGAGGTCTAGTCCTTCTGTAGGTCAAAAGAAACAACTACTAATAAGCCATGAATTCAGTTAAATTAAGTTGTTTCTTACTAAAAAACTTTCCAAAAAGAGCATAATATTCACTGTCAAATAGTAATTGTCCAAAATATTCACCCTCTACAATCTACAATATGTTTATTATGTAGCTACTTGCCTCAACTTTATTTGATACATAAGAAGGGATTAATTGGTATGTATCATATAAACATCCTCAACTGCAGAGCACTAGAAAAGTAAGCTCATTTCAATTCTAAACAACACTTACTAAACAATATTGAGGCTATTTATGAACTTATTTAAGACTGTGTAAGTCCACTGTGCACTATCAAAGATTATAAAAACAGACCAAGACAAAACACTGTCTCTAATAAAGGCCAAGGTTTAACCTTTCCAGGTTTCATTTTGGAGCTACAACAACAGCAACACAAAGATGATTAAAAAACAAAAACCATGAAAGGCAACAAAACAAAGACAAAATGAGAGTCACAAGAATATTTAAGGACAATACCTGTTGTATTAATCATACTTTTTGGTGTAGCTCCTGTTGCAGCAAATATATTAGGTGTACTACCCGGTGGCAGCCCGCTCCCGGCTGTGGCAGCTCCAACAGTGGTAACAGCCAGACTACCTGGAGGGGGTTTCTTCACCGGTACAACCACGCTCCTGTGGAAAAATAACAACAGATTAGTAAACTTGCACAAGGGAACCAGGAAGAGTTTTTGATTTTGATGGGTTTAGGCTGTTGTATGATGCATTGCTGAGAAATACATAATATTGTAAATTTTCTTAACCTTCCTGAAATAGGGTAAAACTGTTAACAGGCCCTAAAATCATATTCCTGTCTTTATTCTGCAGCTTCATGTGACTCCAAAGAACCTAATTTATCTTCCAACACCCACAAAATGGAAAGACTCTACCATCTCAACATGTTGAGAACACTGCTATCAACAGTGTAACGCTGCAATGTGTTCTAGATTTGCAAAGATAATGTTAGCTGTCAGAAATTATGCCAGCAGGCTAGAAGTCTATATGCATGCAGTCATAAAGACTGTGAATTTGTTGATCCTAATGAAGTTACCTAAGATAACAAATTTTTTGCCTTTCAGCTGCACATTTGAATACAGTAGGTTACTCCTTAGTACCATGAATATATTGGTCTTTCACAAAGATGACTAAGAAACAAATTTAGATTCAGCCTTCTTTCATCCTAATCTAAATCAATAGAACATGATATACATTGAACAGCAATAATGCCACACAATAAATACTTGCTTTCATAGTATTGATATTGCTGAGGTTTAAAAAGCTCAGAGAATTTGAAGCTCTTAAGAAGAGAACAGAGGAACAGAGCTTTCATGCAAAAAATCCAACATAATATCAAATATAAGCAGGAAATACTGCACTCAAAAAAACATTTTTTAACCCAATTTGAGATCACACTTAGAGGTTTTTTAAGTGGGAAGACTAAAAGACTTGGTCTTTGGACACAATTTTTCAACACTGGGAGGCTCTCACAGTGAAAGAAATTATATTTACATTTTTCTTTTTAATATTTCCATTTATGTATAAAACCCCCTTCTCCTTAAATGTCTATTTCAGTGGCAAACATGAATGAAAAACAAATCTGAAACAAATCATATTTGTATAATATTAAACAATATATTTCCATCATTGTTACATTTTCTGTTTAAGTAGATACAGTCTTCTTTAAAATTAATCATTGTGAAAAAAAAGAGCAAGTAAAGGCCAATTATTTAGGGTGAAGAAGTCACATTTTACTCAAGATGCTCCTTTGTTACACTTTTGTGTAAATATGATGGCATATAATGAATCATAGGGTGTGGCACAATGTTTTAGGATAATGTACTTTTGTCCTATATGTTTAAATACTCCATCCCCCTGGATTTTAAAGACTGGTGGTGACAGTGTACAAAACAGTCCATTAGCATTTTTTCCCTCACTCTTTTTAGAGGGTTAAAGTCTCTGTATTCTGAATAACAGCTTACCCCTGCCCTGAAGCACGTACTCTTAGAGAGGTAAGTCTAGGCATGTCCCTGGGTTTTTGTCTCAGTCCATTTACATTAGGAGGAGATGAGTTTGAACAGTGCAATAGCTATTGATTAAGATAAGTGACCCTAAAATAATTGCTTTTGTTGGTAGTTAATAATCTTACAATCACTGCTCATATTAAGTGCTTACATAGCAGGAGCTACAGCTGAACAAAGCTGGGTCTACAGGGGTTAGATAAATCTGCTCCATAACACCATGAAATTTTCTAAAGCTACCTCCAATCTACATACAAAGATCTCTATTTCAATTAATACCTCAATCAAATATTTGGATTTGGGTTATAATACTGAATAAGTACTCAAAATGTAATTTTGAGTAAAAATGTACTTGTAATGTCATAAATACACAAGGAGAAATTAGAGCTTGTTTCTTAGGTGGGACAGTTTCCCAATTATATTAATTTCAAAAGGAAACCTCTGTCATTACCCTCTACCTTTGTAGAGAATTGCAATAGAAAGGGAGAATGAAGAATATATGGGAGTATTTTTATGCTGGAGCACAGGAAGGAAAGACACAGGAGGAAAAGGTGTCTTAGACTGGCCTATTCTAATGGCACATGGATCATCAGGTCACCAAGACCACAGGCCAACATGCTGCTTCACAAGATGACCTTGCAGACAGAAACTGTGGAGAGTGATGACTGAAAGAGCTTGGGAAGGACAGAGAGGCTGTTGGCAGGTCCATAAAGGTAAAAAGGATTATAAAAGAAAAAAAGGCTTATAAAGAACCTGGAAAGAGTGGCCAACTTATGAATAACACAGGAGATTTGAGGAAGACTTGACAGCTGTCATCCCACACTCTCCATGCCATTGGAGCAGACCCTGGACCTCTTATCTGGATGCAAGCAGGCAGGATCCCTGACTGCTGAACAGACTCCTTAGAGACACACTCATTCCAGGGTTCCCAAATGTAAGACAGTGGGAGTGAAAGACATGTATTTTATTTCAAGAAAAACAATTTCCCCCTCATATAAAATCTGGTATTAGTATCTGCTAAATTGGCAATACAATCTCTGTGGAAGTATTTCCTCTTTTCCTGCTATTTTTCTAAAGATGAAGCTAAATTCAAGATCTTCCTCCTCATATTGAAACAGTTCAGTGGTCTTTCAGAGTGTCCAAAAGATCACCTAAATTTCCATAGCAAAGATCACACATGTCAGCTTTACTTCCCAGATGTAATAGGATCAGTTTGATTTGGAAGGGACCCGTAATAAATGTAGTTTTGAACTGAAATACAGCTTCTGTAGCAAGGACAATCCTTCCCATATCCCACAGATATAATGTTCTACCCATAGTTGGCATTGTTTTGTGCATCTAAATCACCACATTAGGATAGGTCAGATTCCAATAAACAAAAAATTATCAAGAAATGTCAATAGAAACCTCTCTACCATAAGAATAGGGAAAATCAGCGAGATGACATCATCCCAGACTGAGAGAAAATGCAGCTTTCTGACATGCCATACATGGTGACCTTGTCAAAATGTCTCATTCTTACTGATAAAACAAACTACAGTGAGTGAATACAGAATGACGTTTAGATGAAGCAGACAGAAAAACTGCATGAACAACACAATAGAGTGGTCAAAAATGTGCAAAACAATAAGAGGGACAGCAGAACAAGAAAGGTGAAAGAGAATGACTGCCCTTCAAGTAAATAAACTCTTCTTTTAACCAATCTAACCACTCCAACAGCACGTACTGTGAAAACAGGCAAATTAAATAAAACAGACTCATGAAAGAAGTGTTATACTTGAGCATCATAAGATTTGAAGAATGATTTTACTGTGATAGATGCTTTATATGTATTATTTAGGCATTCAGGTTTTTCTTTCATGAAGGAACAGCAATTTACAGACTAGAAGAAAAGATGATATGCACTTCTGTATTTCATTTTAGGCCTTTCTTTGTAAAACATATTTCAGACTCCCTAAATATTCCAAACTGGCCCACAGTTGTCTGAATCACATCATCGTGGTCTCAAATGATTCCCAATGATGTAGTCAGCAAAGACTTAGTAGTAATTGTCTGCAGCAACTGATCTTTATTTCTGTATTTCTTGGGTGGTTTTCAATCCTAAATATACCTGTGGCTCTTAATCACTGTTCCTTTACTCTGAATGCCCTTTACCAATTTTAAACCTGAGCCTGAAGTCATCATAATTCATATCATGCTTAAGATGAGTGTTGTTGATTCAACCCACATACTACTTATGCATTGCTGGTTCATTAAATAACCTCAGCAAATAGCTACAGGATTCTTCTGGGGTTTAGAAATTTGCATGAAATAACTAGATAGAAAATAATACCATTAATGCATTGAAATGCAAAAAGAGAAAATGGAAATTAAAAAAACCCCACCGCTTTCTCAATTTGACTTTACTTAAATATTGAGCTACACAGTGCAGGTGACACACGAATTATGCAGCTCTATATTTTCTCTTTCTCTGCAATTCACATTCTGTATCTCTTCTCTATTTTAAAATTTAAAGGCTTTCCAACTTAATCACTGTGGTCAACGTAAAGGTCAGAGATAAGCCTTCAATACTGGATGTCTTGAGCTACCTATCTGAGCAGCAGCAATTAAATTAGAATCACTTTACTCTCCTGTGGGATATGTGAAACCTCTTAAGGCTGAATTAATATTCTTGCTCCTCCTCTCCTCCCCCACAGCAGCAGAAAGCATGAGGATTTTTCAAGTATTCTTCAAAAGGCAGCACAGACTTCAGGCAAGTATTTCATAGAATTGCTCTGTGTCAAACAGAGGTTTGACACAACTTCAGAGGTTTCAGAAGAAATCACATTAGAAAGTGGGTGGCAATTTGTCTGCTATATTACATGCTGCCTTGTTCCTCCTACAGCTAGATTAACCTAATCTCTGAAAAGAAAGCTAAATATTCCTTCTCTAAAATTTATTTATATTGGCCATATCTCTGTACTTATCTAGTCCTCTATGAAACATTTATATTGTTGATTACACTCTGTTCTTTCCAATTTCACCCCCAGACTTGATCTGAGCCTGCAATGTTACTATGTACTAACAATGCATTCCTACCTTAAAAAAACCTTCAATTAGGCTGACTGCATTAAGATAAGATACATCTGATACCAAGAAGGAAAGGTTTAACTCAGAGTATAAAGCCATGGAGGAAAAAAAAAGGATTAAAAATTGTGAAGTTTACACATGAATTGTAGAAGACAAATGGAAGGTTCACAGAAGGATGTAATTGTTGGGACTGATGCAAATGAAATATTAGTGCTGAATATTCCATGTATTACAGATTATGTCAATCATTTGATTCCACACATGCACCAAAACCTCCAAATCTCAAGGTACATGAAATGATCCTAATCTACTAAACAAAAATTGCTTGTTTCTAACTAGAAGAAAGTAAATCATCTCAGGTGAGGTTTTAGGATAATGCCATTAAAATTATTGATTCTTAGTCTTGGATCAAACAGAGGAGCAAGTATTTATTCACAAAGAAATTCCATCCTTTGCATCCAGGATAAATTATTTGAAGCATCTAAAATGATCTAAAATACTGACAGGAAACAAGGAAAACACTAAAAGATATAAAAAGCTAATTATCAGGAAAGATTAATGGTCTTGGCTAAACAGAGAAATGGGAAATACTGGAAGTTTAATAAGTTTGAAGAAAGTGAATAAAATCTAAGTGAACATGTTATGTATTAAATGTCAGGATCATCATCAAATATAGAAAAAAAACTCAAAGAAACAATCAATATGAGGTATAGATGAATATGGGTGAGGAACCTAATCCTGTATAAATACTGAAAAAAAGGGGGGAAAAAAAGAAAGGCTAAAAAGCTACAATCAGTCCTGTAAAAGAAGGCAGATAGGGATAAACAGCAAGACAAAAATGCAGTTCAGTTTTCATCTATATAGCAAGTGAATTATATCAGAGAGTAGGGAAATGCTGGTTTCTCCTCATCAGCTTCAGGCCAGATATACCTACAGTTCCATGTATATGAATATGAATAGGTTCATATTACACAGGTGATAAGAAGTGTTTTGAAAGAGCTACCTGTGTATAGATTGCTACATGATAGATATGGGAAATATGATTACAACTCGGTGAAAATAAATTGAAATATGATTACAACTCGGTGAAAATAATTGGGTTGATATACCCAATTTTGGTTGACTTGAACCTATTCATAAATTTAGAATGACTTTTTTTCCTAAACAAACAGCTGATGTGGCAATGAGATTTCCCTTTCTCTTGTATTATATTTACTAAATGAGTGACTAAGGCACTCTCTAGGAATACAGACAATGCAACTTCAGCCCTCTTCCCTACAGGATCTGAAACCCTACCTCATTCTCTGGAGTGTATTTTTACTGCTACCTCAGAAAAATATATTCTACAGAAGCTGTCAAATATTTTATTTGGACCAGTCTCCATTGCATAAAGATAATGAAAATTACCTTGAGTGAACTGGAACCAGATGAGTCCTTTAATTCCCACACTACTGATTAGGTTTTTCATTCATCTGTTCACACACTATTGTGACACCCAAAGTAATGGGGAATGCAGTGCCTAAGAACAGATAGACCCTGTACCTGTCCCTTCTTGATTCATGGGAAAGTTGCTCTATTTTTCTTCAATTATTTGTAATCAACTTTAAAAAGCAACCATTTTTGTTGGGAGAAGACTAAAAGGTATTTATCCATGACAAATTTTTAATAAGATTTCAGGAAAATCAAATCTATTTTTCAGCAATCATCATTTGGAGACTAATGACTCTAACAGGAATATGGCCTCCTATTTAAATGACTTAGTAGACTACTGCATACAAATGATCTCCCAAAGGTAGGACATCATATAACACTTAGACATTGCACCTCTCTATTTGAACCTTCAGTGCATCTTCTCTCACAGTTATCTTTTCCCATTCTATCAGTTAATTATAAAATTTTAAAAAAAGGAAAAAAAGAGAAAAATCCACCCCACCACTGTATTCTAGAAAAACACAGATTCCCTGAATATTCCTTCTCAATATAGCATACCTGCATAAAATATTCATATTTTTGAAGACCACCTGTCTCAGTATTAATGGGAAGGACATGTACGAGACCTAACTGGATCTCACAAGTTGTCCACCTTTTCTAGAACCTTTAAAACTGACCCCAAGGTCCTTCTGTCAGGGGAATAAAGAAAAAAACTGCAAAAATAAAAACTAAAGTACTTTAAAGATGTGTTCTCCAAAATATTCTCAAATATGTTCCTCAAGATTTCACCAAACATGTAAACTAAGAAAACCCATAATTTTTCAATTTGTGAAATTAAAATGGATTAAAAGGGAATCACATCTTTAATAGCAGCAAAAAAACCCTGATCTTTTAATTACTAGGAACTCAAGATTTCCTTATACAAGCATTCTTCCCATTGAAATAATTCTAAAACCAGAAAATATATGTAAATTATGTCAGTTTGAAAAAATAATCAATGAGACACAAAGCCTCAAGCACTCCCCACAACCACAATTTCAGTAACAGCCCCCTTGTGAGAAATTTTTTCTTGAAAAAAGTAGAGAGTGAAGTGTAAGCTTCAAAATGCAATACTGAGTAGAATCACAAACAAATTCAAAAACCATGACTTAGTCTGCATCTAGTGGGACCAATGCAAATTGACCAAAAAAAAAAAAAAAAAAGAAACAAGAAATCCCCAAACCCTAAAAATCAATAAAATGGACTGAATTTTGTCAGACAGAAGATAAGAAGGCACAAAAGAATTATTGGTGAGTTATGCTCCATTAGTCACAAATCTAGGTGAAATCACCCTTTGTGTTTGCTTCTAAAAATGTCAGCCTGGATGCCATTTTCAAGAAATTCAGTCTGACGTTGAAAGACATGTCATAACTTTGAGGATCCAGGCTCTAGTGTCCCAGAAATCTGTTTATATAGCTCATAATGTAATTACAGCTACCTTAAGACAGATGAGGCAGAAGGCAGCAATATATTGAAAACTAATTGAAAAATGCAGTTGTCCAGAAGCACGTGTGGGGAAGAGGTCTCTGAAAAGCTGCTCAAAGCTTCAGAGTTTGAAGTGAAATTTTTGATGTTGTCACTCTCAATCTATTGAAGAGCTGACAGACAATCAAACCCGTCTGGCTGCCTGGCAGCTCATTTTGCTGGCAGGTGGCAAACAATTAGACACACCAATTTGTGCCTCCTGATGACATTAAAGCATGAAACTAAGTTGTATGCAGGGCCTAGTGATTTGTGTGAAAGCATTTCAAAAATAATACTCTTTGCCGTGGCAACTCATTTCAGACTGCCACCTCCCATTACGGCTTTGAGTGGTGAAGACGACAGACTTGAGTTACGTGCGGCGCAAGGCCGCTTCTGTTCAATCCGTCATCAGCGCCCCCCGAGACCTCAATCCCCTCCTTTCATCAATATCACCTCATCATTTACATTTGATAGCACTTGAACTGCTGCATACATTAGCTACACACAGCTCCCATTTGATAAAACATTCTGGGCACTTTTTCTGCTTTTATGTTTCATTTACGACTGCGCAAATTCCACGGGAGAATACGCGGTAGCCTCGTACAAAATTACTCTTACGGACACATTATCAATGTGCAATTAAAAGAACATGCAGAGTAAAACACATCATATTAAATGCTAAAATATAGTTCTCAATTTCAATTCTATTTACAGGAGTTTACTTTACATGGTGTTTACCCTTCATCTACGGTCATAATTAAAGAAAATTACCTCAACTATTCTTTTGCTAGGAACTCAGACATCCAAATCAAAAAAAAACCCAAAAAAACCCCAAAAAAACCAACAAAAAATATTGCTTCAAAAGGACTAAGAATATCTTCAGATTAATGTGAAAAACACATTCTTCTAATCTAGATTTGGTTATAAATATGGAATCACTGTGCTTGTTTTGTAAAACCTGAAACAAATAGAACCTGACAAAACAATACACTCCGTTGCTCATGGTTCTCCTCAGGGACAATAAAGATGACCAACAGCCACACTTCTCAGTGAAGTACCAAAAGCTGCATAAACTACAGCAACACAAGATCCTACAGAAATAGGGTTTACAGCCATAGTTTTAGCTTAAAAAAAGCACCCAAACAGTTTATCTCATTTAACTGTTATTTTATATTTGTAAACACAATTTCATTTACATGAGCATGTAAGGACAATCCTACTGTAATTTCTTTTCAGTTTTTCAGTTATTGGGATACCGCAGGAAGTAAAATGTTCCAGAATCACCACTAGGTAAAATTCACGCTGTTTTGTCAATTAATACTTAAACTTGTTCAGTTATTATTTCAATATACTATTCAAAGTTTTTTCCCCCTAACCCCTGTTTCATCCCCAGTGAAGAGTTACAGGGTCAGGATCTGAAATTGCTCCATGTTCATAATTTCCATTGCCATCCACATTTGCCTCCAAAGATTGTCACAGCGGTCAAGAAAGTACTCTGGAAATATGAAAAATCTGCACAGAGGAATACTTGCTTGAACAATGGGCATCATTCAATAATGCAGCCATGGAGCAGAACTAATCAGTTGAGGTCTAAGTTGATGGGCTAAGATACATCTGCATTTTCATCAAGACTGTCATCGTTCAAAAATATTTGTTTAATTGGATAAAAGAATGTAACATTCCCCAATCTGCTGGATATGCCTGAACGTGTAATTATTCCCTTCAGAGTTGTTGGTTATACTAAAAATCATCATCTACCTCAGTCATCAAAATCAGATAGCAGGGTCATTTATTTAAGAAAAAAAAAACCAAAAAAAAACAACCACCAAAAATGATGTAAAAGTGAATTCTTTTGCCTAAACTTCACCCATTACCACATTTTATTTTTTCTTCTGAAGAAGAAGTGAATGATTTCAAAGGCTGAATGTACAATGTATGCTACCAAGATACAACACAGCGGTGCACTTTTTACAGACAATCATCAAATTTGGTTGGCAGGGTAACAGGTCAGGGAAAAAATAAACCACTAAACTCATTAGCTACTAAACTTATTAAGTAAGAAATACCTATCAAAACTTACATGTTCTGAAGATGAGGCACCTCTTAATAATTCTATAGTATCTTCTTTTACTAATGATGTTCAAAAGGTACAAGCAGTCACATTGTTGCAAGAACAATTAAATGGAGGTGCTCGCATTAAATAAAGGTTATAGCCAACAGACTGCAGGCCCTTGGAGTTTTAAATACTTTCTTATAGGGCTATAATTTTAAAATGCACACTAAAATTCATGTCTTCAATCACCTTTATGTCAAGTTCCTTCTAACAATGACAAAGACATCCCATAAGATGATATGCTCTTTTTAATTTAGGTGTCTGGCATTTTGTGAATCAACCACTGCTCTCTGAATGAAATATTTTTCTTATTAACCCAAGTAGAAATTCATATAAAGTAACATTTTTGCTGTTTACAGTTAAGGTGTGGTTATTTCTACATGTAGCATGGTGTTTTATACTGCTTAATGTACAAGCATGAATTCTGGAATATCGTGGTTCCTCAGAGAGTAAAAAGAAAAAATCTTAACAGTATAGGAAGGAAAAAATATATTTCACTTCATATTGAAATCAATCTAAAAAAATATGCAGATTGATGAATTAAAAAAAAAATCTTAATGAAAAAGCTCTTAAATGAGCTTTCTCTAGAGAAGTCTTAAGACCTAAAATATTATTTAAGACCCAAAATGTTATAAAGGGATATATTCATTGCTTCTAAAGAATTTTTCACTTTTCCTATCTTGATAAAATCATCTTTCTTACAACAGACATTATCTGATTGTTAATTGAATTATTTCAGAAAAGCAGCATTTATATAAAGAGACAAGACATCAGATTTTTTTAATGGACCTTATAATGGAAAAATACTTCACTTTTTTCTAAAATTCTGACTTATCGTCTTGCACTTTGCTGTTTATGTTATGTTGAAAACACTGAATATTATTTTTCTTAAGACTTAGTGAAGATATTTATTTTATTTTGCAAGTTTTCTGTAAATATAGGATTTTTTTTTCCTCATAAATCACAATATAACTCTTTTCTGTCTTATTTTTTTATTTCCTTCAGTGTTTTACTTGCCTGAAATTTACCTGTACCTGCCTGATAAACTTACATACTTTTAAGTTTTCAAGACATGTTTTAAATTGTCTTTAAGCCTTGATTCAATTCTTAACATTTTAAAAATATTTTTATGAAGAAACTGAATGGATCTAAAATGCAATCACAAACACTCACAAGACTTAGGTGTAAACTCACAATGGATGGGACTACACTTCTGGAAGGATGCTGAGAATTCCACAAGAGCACAATCTCTATGCTCAGGATGACTGACAGGGACTGGACATTTAAAGGAAAGTATATTCATGAGAAAACAGGAAGATACAGCCCAAGAAAAAACAACAAAATCAAAGGTCTCTTTGTGGAAATATTTGTGAATTTAGTTTTAAGCATTAACTTCTGAACTTTAACAGCTTCTCTTGTTAAGACCTAAAAGGAAACTGGTTTCCACCATGACCAAGCAGACAATTTGCCATGGTCAAAGCATTTCAGTACCAGAAAACAGTTCAGTGATGGATCCAATTACGATTGAAGCCTTTGAAAGAATATTCTACTGAATTTCTGCACAATCTGTTCTGTATCAGCAGATATTGCCCCTCCTCCTCCTCACTAAAATAGCATCTTAAAGAAAAAAAGATTTTATTGCACATATATTTCTTTGCAAGAGGCTTGTTTTCCAAGTACTTAATAGAGTTTTATTCACTGCTAACAGAGAAGAACAAGGTGAATTACTTTTGTCTATACGGTGTGGTCTGTTGGTAATACAGAATGGGAGACAAAGTGCTGTTATTTTTAACATACTATAATACCAACCAATAGTAGAATAACCCTCTTGAAGAAATAAAAGCCCTTCAAGCTTCTGAATTACATCAATATCAAACAATAAGCCCAACCATATACCTGTCAAATGAGTGAAACTGCATGGGAAGTATAGCCTGAGCTTCTCTCTTCAGTGCAGGGTCTGGGTAAGGGATCGGATCTGGGCCACATTCTGCGATTTCAACAGGGGCTGCCACAAGACTTTTCAGTATTTCTTTGACATTGATTCCTTTACTTTGGCTGATACTGGATATTGATGATGCAGGTTTCAGAATCTCACTAGGGCTTTCTGTTAAGCTCTCCTGAGATTTCTTCACTTCTGAAGACAAAGTAGACAACAGCTCACTCATAGCATCAGGACCTGTGCTGGTCTCCAAGTCTGTCCCATTCAAAATATTGGGCATCTGTTCATCTCCAATTCCAGAATCTGTATGAGGAATAGAACTTTCCAGCTGAATATCTTCAACCGGTGTTGGTGTTTCTTTGTCTTTGATATTTTCTGGAAACACAGTTGGTGTCTCTGCAGCAAAATAGAGATTATGAACAAAATTTAGTTTGATATTTTCCCATAAAATATGATCATAAGGTTTTATATGACAGAAACGTGTTAGGCAACAAATAATGGTATTTTAAACCTTGAAAACTCATTCTACATACAAAACATTTTACCTCCAGCAGCTGTTTGGCATATAGACAGACTTGGAAGAGGGAGCCCAAAATCGCATTATACAAACTCAGTGACATTTAGAAACTACAGGCCACTACTCACACAGTAATCAAACAGCAAAATACTGCCAGCAAAAACAACACTAAAAATTATAAGCTATCAACTGCAGAACTCTATGATCCTTGAGCCTACTAGAAAGGAAAATTGCAATCACTTATGCTTTTGGATTACTGTAAAATTTACTCTTGTATTGCTGTCATCAAATATTAAGTTTGCATTCAAAAGAAAACTTCTAGACCACTTTTTTCTTTGTGTTTTGTTTAAAATGTGTATTACACACATTTCTACACATACCATTGCACTGAATACAGATTGATTTATACATGAAGGAAAACAACAAACGTTATTATTTATTTTTTAGATTCCTCTTTTTTTCCCACAAAAGGTAAAATTATGTCATTCAGGAACAATGAATAAACAAAATAAATACAGCTTCATAGAGAAAGGCCAGTGAAATCTGTTGAGTTTGGAATATTTCCAGATTGAAAAGGCTTCTACAGCATCTTGTAACCGAGAAGACCACATCTCTATTAATTACTTCAGTGAAACAGACACAAAATCTTTATTAAATAAGAATAATTTGCTATGCTTAGACAAAAGTCAGCTAGAGTTGTGAGTAACTTGTATCCTAATTTTGGTTAGAGAATGACAAATTGGGCTATTTTTATTGACAAAATGTTTTCCTAGTTTATTTTAAAACTACAATTTCATTAAATTACTTGTCTTGATTACAAAATTTAGCAGTTCTATGTAAGAAATAAGAACACTTTTTAATGGCTCTGATACAGTGGTTTAGATATTACGGGTAATATTTTATGGCGTATTTAAATGAAGCTCATTTACCAAAAAATGTGCATCAAAAATGTAACTTTAATAACAATCTCATATCTCACTATTGATTTTCTGTTACAGTCAGGTAAAAAACACCTATTTAGCATATGGCATAAGTGTGAGTACATACATGTATACATAAAAAACAAATCTGTAAGAGATTATTTTTGTGTCTGAACTAATGGTCATGTAAACATGTTCATACATACAAGTAATAAAAAAGAACAGAAGAGGCTTTTAAAAAGATGAAGCAGAATCACCCATTATAAAGGAGCATTGTTTTCTTCTTTTAACAGCCATAAACACTGAAGCCACTTCCTTCTTTTTCTCTTAAGTGCCTTAAATGCATCTTATCAAATAGATATGAGCTCTTTTTTGTGAAGCAGGAAGTAGAAACTGAATTTATGAGCTGCATCAAATGCATTTAGCATCTGCCAGGTCAGGAAGCAAAAAGATCCGTATCTACTTAGTACTGCCTATATTTGGCACAGAAAGACATCTGATCCACAGAATGATGCTAATGAATTTTCTGCTTGTCTCTTTAAACTCCATCCATACAAAGATAACACTTCTCAACTGAAGGGAAGATTAGTACTGGACAGGCAGTAAAGCAGGTTGTTGCCCATGAAATGTATGGTGAATAAAATGGCATAAGGCTCCATTATTATGCAAATGAAAGGAGGGCACAGAAAAGAGACTATGGTCCACTACATGGTGAAGTTAGGTTACACCCAACCTCAATTTCCATTAAGGTCAACAATGCTGAACAAAAAACCTGTTAGAAATACAGTTGTGGAGAGTCAACTACCTTGAGTAAACCAGAAGATTGATTTTAACATGATAAAATCTGTTGTAATGAACTGACACAGCCAATTTGGAAAGAAATATCCATGATATTACTGGTCTAGTAGTAGGCTCTTTTGCCAAGCAGATGACTGGAGACAGTAACATATCACTGAAGAAAACCATACAAGGTTTCTCTTTTTAAGAGGAAAAAAATTATCAGGACAACTGCAAACCTTCAACAAAAAGCAAGATTTCAGGATTTATTATGCAGTAAAGAATAGTAACGGAATGCACTGAGATAAATTTAAAAAAATGGCTTTCTAAAATGAGCTTTTTTTAATACTTATTGTTCAGAGAAAGTAAGGGTCAATATAGTAAATTCAGTAAAGCTGGGGTTGTCACAACACATTGTAATTTAGTCATGAGACCCTGGAAATAATTAGAATGTGGGAAAAGAAACTGGCTAAGAAGGAGCCATCCATTACTTTCAAAGCCTGTAACACTGATAAAAACTACCATGGGAGCTATTTTGTTTAAATATTTTGAATCAAGGTTTCAGGTAAAAACATTGTGGCTAAAATTGCTGATGATAAAATTACAAGGTACAAGTGATGGTCACAGAAGATCGATTGTAAGAAGGCATTATGGCAGAACTGCAAATTACATTTAATAGTGAAAAGCTTTGTGTCTAGTGAACATCACAGAGCTTCCCATTATGACTGGAATTCACCTTTGGTAAATGACTGAAAAGAAGGATTTGGATACATCAGTTAGTGGGTAATTATTTAGTTGCTGATACAAAAATCTCACAGAAAGGGCAAATGTAGCTCCAAACTTTTTTGAATATTTTGCAACAGCTAAGCATTAACAGCATTAGAGGAGGCTCTGGAAGGTTTCATTATGGAATACTGTGTACGCCTTCATATTTGAGAAATGTGGAAGTGCCACTATGGAGGTACTTAGCAATGTGCTGTTGCAAAACAGAATTTGGCTGACATAGTCTGGCCAAACTAATACTGAGAAGTTATACAACAGCTATCACAAGTTATAGATGAAAATTGAAAATAAAATAAAAGAAAAAAAACGGATTGCAGGGTTGGCATGAGAAAACCAGTGCAAACTCACCAAGAACAAATTTTAATTTGGCAAGTGACAGTCTTCAATACATAATTAAGGTTATGAAGAAGATTTCCAATCAGCATAGCAAGTTAAAAATAAACCAGGACTAATCTTGAGATGCTATAAATAGGACTGTACTTAATTAATACTTGCAAGTCAGCAGGTGACTTGCAATCCTTTGTTCCCAAATGAAAATAAAATGATGGGAGGACTGCGTCATTTGATGCTAAAAATGGAAGCAAAATTATATTTGTGGACATAAAATTTCAGTATGACACAGTGTAAAGTACATAACACTAATTGAAAGGATTTGGGGCAAAAATATCAAAGGAAGTTATTCTAAATTCAGGCAACTGTATGAATACTTGATTTACATAAAAATCAGATTTGTATCTTTACTTTTTTTGCTGTGTGTATCTTCAATACCTAATACAAATATGCTACACTAAGCCAATTAAGCTCACTCTGATTTATCATTATGAATAACAATATCTAGAAACTACTAAGTGGACTGCATTAACTCTCACTTTTAAAACATCAAACAAGCTAAATGAATAAGGGCTTAAATGGTTCAATTTACATTTTGTGCCTTAACAAAAAATAACTTAAGAACTGATAAGACCTAACTACTTTTCAGGTAAGAATCCTAGCAAATTAGGATGTGTGAAATCCACATAAATATGTGCGAAAAGATGTATTATAAGACCTTCTTGATCAGCATTTTAATTATTATTACTAGTATTACTTTAGGTGAATGGTAAACTTTTTAGCATAGGTCACAAAACCCGACCAGTTTTAGTTATAAAACTGGATATTTTTAAGTTCTGTTCCATAATTTTTACACCATGTCTCAGCACTTCTGTTGCCTTCTGAATGCAGAAATAAATACTGATTCATAAAGTGATTTAGAAAAATCTTAAACCAGAAACATCTATTATTTTATAAAAATCCTAAATACTTAAAGCAACTAAGCAATATGGTAAACATGAACAGAAGCAAAGCCACAACTGATTGCATCTCTCCACGTTCTAACACTGTGACAGTAAGACACTAAATTTTCAGCAAACCTCATCAGTTTTCTGCAGCACAAGGCCATGTCAGTAGACAAAGCAGAATCATTACTAGATCTAGTGATCTTAACCCTGTCAGAAACAGGCAGTTGGAAGCCAGATGCCTCCTTCTTACTGTTTTTCATTCTAACTAATGAGTTCATCTACTACATTATGGGAAAAATATGGGCCTAAGTTAACTAAATGACATATTGTATATCTGGTGACCTCATCCGTCACGCTCCTTCCCTAAAATATCTTGTTTGCTTGTGATTTATGAAGTGTATTGTAATTGTTTTAACCTACTGAGTTAACTAAATAGCTCTTGCACTGCCTCCATATGGCTAAAAAATACAACCCACACTCCCCTTATTTATTAACCTAATAATGAGCCGTTTCATATGTAAGGCAAATACACAGTTTTGTCATTTTAAAAAAATGATGATACAAATCACACTTTTAATATTTACTTTAAAAAGATGGAAAAAATAAAGTGTATTTTACTGTGATTTTGTCTCTTTCATAGCATTAAACCTTCCTACTAGATGAAAATGTGCTGGCATTTTTCAGAAGATAAATGAAAATGATTTTTTTAATTGCTTACAATATGGCTGAAAAAATATTAGGACGCAAGACTATCCCAAATAATTGTCCAATTTCTACTGTAAACAATAGAGAAACATTTGGCAGAGGAAGGGTTTGGTCAACCTTGATATAGGACTTGCTACCACCTTTTTCTGCATTTGCACTGAAAAAATTGATGAGTTGTTTTCTGCGTGGCTATCTTAAAGTGCTCGTGATAACGTTAATAGTTGCCTTTTATAAAGCCTTGCAAGTTTTCTACAAACTTCTAGAAACAGCACCCTACAAGTTGAAAATGCTTTCATTCCAAGAAGGCAGGGATAGTACAGCTTCCTCCATAGGCGGAAGGGTCAACTAATCAATTCCTAAACTCAAGGCCATAAAGACAGAGCGGAAAAATTCTTCCTTGCAACATGACTCAACTTATTTTCATGTGTAAGAAGCAGCACGATTAAACTGAGATGAGAAACTAAATATGGGAACAGAATCAAAGCATAATAAGGTACATTGAGAGAAGTAAGGAAGAATGAGCTTGCAAGAGAAATGCCCCTGGAGGTCAAGGCACAACAGTGAGACGAATTCCGCTAAAAGAAGCATTAAGTTTCCAAGCTGCTCTCTATCTGCTATTCAGGACCTTCTCTTCTCTTGGCATTTCTATTTCCCTGTGAAAGTTTTAAGTTTTTATCACAGTAAAAATTATCTTTAGAGTGACCTTGATCATGGCCCAACCATGTAGAATCTAGGTGGTCTAGAATTTTGGTGGCTTGGCTGGTATTAATCTTCATGTAGCTATGCATTAATAGGCAAATTTGGTCATGTCCCACTAAAAGACATGACCAAATGGAGTTCTGTTATTTCTCAGGCAAAGTAACATGAACAAGACTCAAGAGTAGAATTCATTTGCTGTTCTAAAATATTTTTAAACAAGTTTCTTTTAAATTTTATTATTAAAATGTGTGGGAAAAGAGCCTGGCTTAGGGTTACAATTTTCCATTCTTTCATTATCAGTCTTTTATCTACAAAAACATTTGATAAATGAAGCCTGACTTTAGTCTGCATCTGTATTTAGGCAACATATTTATCCAAGTTTCTGAAATTCCTCCCAGACCAAACACTGTCCCTTTCCTTGCATAAGGGCAGCAATTGCACAGATTCAGCTGTCTGACAGCATGCTGCTCCATGTGCACACAAAGAGGTGGAAGCAGAGCACATGCCATGGCAGCCTCTGGCTGGCAAGAGGAAATGCCACAAGTAGGATACCTCAGGGCTCTGATATGTGTGGCTGTGGGCAAAAGGAACACAGCTGAAAATAAGGGGACTGAGGAAAGTCAGATAGGAAATACTCTGGCGTGGATTGGCAATTGGAAGGGCATAGATTTTGGTACTGGAAATTTGAGACAGAGGGTTGGGAATTTTCCTTTTAGCCAGAGTGGATTTGTGAGGAGAAGGGATGTAGCTGTCAACCAGGAAAAGCAGAGAGGCACTGAGATGGGAGAGGATCAGAGCTGGAGAGACTTAGGGTGGGGAAATCAAGATTGGGAAGTGATTGAAGAGAACAGTTACCACCAGCCTCTGTTCACAGCTGGATGTGCATGAGTGCACATCTTTTCTTTTTGCTCTCTGGAAATTTCTTCTACGTGCTCAAATTCCTCATAAGTCTCGTTTGTTTCTTTCCCTGCAGTCATTAAAGCAGGCCATACCTACCTTGACCACAGAAAGGACACTGAGAGAGCCATTTATGACAGACACAACCTCTTGATCTGTTTAGACAGTCTTTAATCAATGTCTTAATTCTTCTTTACTACTCAAAGGTCTTTCACTCAGTGTTTGATGGATAAGACATCAGTCTGATTGATTACCTGGCTGCCAAACAAAATGTCTTAAGCCAAAGCATTACCAAGATATTAACTAAAATACATGAAGAAGATAGAATAAAAATAAGCAAATGAGAAGTCCTAAGAGAAATGTTAGCTTTAGAGTAAACCAGGTATTTACACTTTGAAACAAAACCCAAATGGAAATTAGGAACAATATGGTAATGTATTTTTTTCCCTAGGTGAATTTCCCTAGTTTTTTCAGTTTACATTTTTAGTAATTTATTTTTTATTGAGTAAACTCAAGCCCACAAAATTAAAAAAGAAATTATTTTAGAGGTACTTATGATAACATCTGTATTTCTGATGTATGCTGAGAAAGATGGTGGTTTTGTAATTAGACATTTCTTAAAAATGAAATTTTTAAAAAATCTCTCTCTGTAGTTACAGCATCCAGCAGCAAAAATTAACAGTGGAGCACAGAGAACGTTCCATATAGACAAGGAAACATATTAAAACATTTTGGTTTAAGCAGTACTTTTTAAAAAACTGAAAGTTTTTAAAAAAACTTTTAAAACATCTGTAATTTGTACAAACAAATGAAAAGAAAATAATTCCTACTATAGCTGCTTCATGCATACATAATTACTGATCAATTAATAATAAAATATATGTGCAAACATCTCCTATGGGGCCTTAAGTAACTGGTAAAGGGCAAAAACCAATAGATTAAGATGTATTCATTACTATCTCATGATCTTCAAATGCATGTCTTTTCAGATGTAGTTGGAATAAGGAGCATATGTTTCATCAGAAGAGCAGTATGATTATTTTAAGCAGCAGGCAGAAATTCAATATAATCGGAATTTTATGAGACTCATGATTATCACCCATGCTCCGTATAGCATTCTCCTTCCTTGAAAATATATATACAACTATATTTTGAGTGGGATGGAGACATGAGTTTTGTCAGGACTTCCTGAGGCAAAGAATATTTTCACAGGCAGTGGAAATTTGTCCTTTAGTCCACTTTGTATACTTAGGCTGTTATCCTCATGCAAAATAGTTTGAAAATAGTCTGGAAATCTCTATGCTACTTCATTAGAAGTACAAACAACAGTGTAATTCCCAGAGTACTATATACCTAGGGGACCTGAAAAACTGGATACTTTACTTGTCTTCAAAGAGAAAACTGTTTCTGCAACATTTTAATATAGTTTGTTCTGTCGACAAAAATAAATCAATAGCTTCCAGTCCATCTGCACCACATATCTTTAAGAAATCTATTAATTTCCAGCACTTTGGGAAAAATACAGGCAGTGATAGCAAGCAAGTAGAAAAGTCAATCAATTTTTGATAGAGGTTTCTGATAACCTATATACTGATTTGCTTCACACAATATATATAGATATGCAAAATTGCACTGTTGCCATACTTTCATTTCTGAAACACTCATGAATAATGCAAATGGAAATATCTACTCATTACTTCGTTAATTTTAATTTACTTAATTTTAATTTCAGTAATTTACAGGAGGTCAGCTGAAGTGTAAAAAGAAAAAAAAAAGATTCATATTTTCTGCTGTTGGAGATGTGGAAACACTGTTGAAACAAATACTCCAATAAGCCTTCAAGGAAGAATAGCTTCAATAGCAACCAGAAGTGGAAAAACTAATTTCAAATGATCCTGACCTCTACAGCAAAATCTACTTGAAATTGGTAGCTATAATTTGAAAAGTTTACTCAATTTTGCATGGTAAGGCTTATTAGCTGTTAACAGAATATACCATGGTCCTCTATTCCTTCTCTTATTCTGATGGAAAGGTGTTTCTCTCTCAAAATATGTACTGATTACCCAGTATCTGGTAAGAGAAAAGGCTACTCCTAGTTTTTGTGTCTCTAGTTCCACATCTTCCAGACATAACACATAACAGAGAACAAAATTGGTTCATAACAATTTTAGGAAAATATACTTATCTAAGTGGAGAAAACAACAGAGAACAAACCAATATTTTCTAAGCTATTACAATTGCTCCCATTTCAGAAATGAAAATTTTGGCATTTTGTCCTAAGCTCAAAAGGGTAGCTCTTGCTAACCAGTAAATGGACATTAATGATGTCTTGGCTAACTCAGCTGTATCTACGAACATATATGTAAAACAATTATAGAAGTGGAAGGGGATATTACTAAGACGCATAATGTCATTATTGGATTAGGGGCCTGACATCAAAGAATTTGATTCCAGCTTTTGTCATAAACCAGTGTTTGAGTGTTTGGAGTTCAGTTATGCCATGTCACAGGAGTCAGGATTGATCTGACCAAGACACATCAGCTGTGACAGCTGTAGTGAATGAAGAAAGATTGGCATTTCTAGTGACCAGTAGATCTCAAAGCAGGTCAGATGAACTGTACCCTAAACGTGCCCTAACCTCTCTTCACCTATTTTTAAGGGAGATGAAGATGACTAGCTGAAATATTGATTCACTACTAATATTTTCCAGAAAGTAGAACCTAGGCAT
The DNA here is from genome assembly GCF_028769735.1 of Zonotrichia leucophrys gambelii. Classification (NCBI taxonomy): domain Eukaryota; kingdom Metazoa; phylum Chordata; class Aves; order Passeriformes; family Passerellidae; genus Zonotrichia; species Zonotrichia leucophrys. The sequence continues at coordinate 67,291,771 of NC_088169.1, forward strand.
GACTGATGATTTTAAGACAAAACCCCGAAAATCCAGTACAGAGGTTTTGGACAATCATTTTTAATGTTATTCTCATCTTTACTAAGTCTCCCTATTTAATTAAATTAATTAATTTTAAATTAGGAAGAAGCAAGTCTGCAGTATTTAATTTTGTAGGACTATGTTTTTCAGACAACCTTCTGATTCTAGAGGAAAGTTCTGATCTGCCATTTCCCTTGAGACTCTGGTAATGAATTACTTCAAAGTGTAAAGTTATATGTGACCTAAATTGAAGAGAGAGAACTTTCTCTTAATTTTGCAAGACCTACTTTGTCTGACTACACACTGACTAATTTAAAAGTACTAAAGACCCTTTAAAGCTATTGGAAACAAGGAGGAGAAACATAAGCACTTTTGACAGACTTATGATGAGAGTAAATCTACAGATACAGATATATTTTTCTCTCCCTGTGGATCAGGCCAGAAGGAAAAATAAATACAGAGGTACAGAATGTTATAAAGAAATAAATATTTTCGTTGTTAAGTGGTAGTCATGGACACTACTGTAATAGTTTTTACTTCCTGGGTGTGACCTTTTTCCTTCAAGCACCATAAGATAACAGCTAGCTTATGAGCAATATCTGAATCATAGTAAAAGAAACATTATTTTGCCTTCTACAAACATTTTAAGTAAGGGTAGAATATATTTCCCTGCAAAATATATTTTAAGGTCTTTTATTTCAATGCTACTATTTATTTATATCCAGTAATATCAGTAAAGAAGGCAAAGTTTAATATTTTTTATGATGATAATGGAAGAGGTTTCATATCAAATAAAATTATGTTAAAATTCTTATAACTCAAACTTGACAGCAGCTGTAGTTTCTCATAGGAAGCATTTGCTGATCACATACTGTAATGTACTTGAGACAAGTAGGGTCTCACACAAACTGAAATAGATTTTAACTAAAGATATTGCCCCGCACAATGGAAAAAAATAAAAAAAGTAAGAATTTCACTAAGAACAAAATAATTATCTCAAATACTGGTAATATACCTAACTCTATCTTACCCTTTCCCTGGTAAGTTTCTTGGTCAGATAATTAGATTCTACTAAAAAAGGAGAAATGGTTTTCTTTTAAGGAGTCAACTCCTCTTCCTGAATTAAAGAGCTCTTTTCTTGTACAGTTCTAACAATTATGATACTACTTGTTTGGTAAACAAAGAAAAAGTTCTTTATGTCCATCTAGTGTCATATGGAATGAATAAAATATATCTTCACTTCCAGGTAGCAACCAAATTTCTATTAATTTTCAATAAGTAGGACTTTGATTTAAAAATGCGTTGTTAATTTTAAAAGCTTCATTAAATCACTTTGTATTAAGTAAAAATAACTTAAAGTTTAAAATCATATTAAAAATGAAATTTGCTGCCAATGTCTGAAAGCAACTCAGGTCACTGAAAAAAACCCAATTGGCTTACCCACTGGAATGAAAGATTCTTTTGAAATGACAAACATGTTTTGACTTCTGGCCATTACTGACAGCATTTGCAATTTTTTTTTTCATGTAACTTTTTATTGATGTTCAAAACTGAGGAACTGTGTTCAAAATATAAAAAGTGGGATTGTTTTTCCTCCAATGGGTAAAGCTGTAAAGAGTATGAGACTGAGATGTCAGACAGTTAAAACCCTTAAGGATCTGATGATATCAACAAATAAAATAATTAACCACAGATAACATTTTCTTTACTGAATTATTTATTTCTAAAGCCAAACCACTTTTCTTTCTAACCTGCTCACACTTTTAATGTAGCTCTATTCAACTATTTCAAAACCAAAACTATTTTACTTGAACTCGAGGTAAAACAAATGCAATAGATAATAATATTAATATTAAGCAATAAAAAATATTTTCTTCTTTGTATGGCAGACAACAATACTAATCAAAATCACAAACCCTGGTTTACACGCTGTTAAAAATTAAAACAATTTATAATATTGCATACACACATCAAATTTATACATACATACATGCATCAAAACTCAAGAAGTACCAGATTAACATAGTAACAGTCTAAGCTGATATAATAAGTATTTTAACAGAATACTCCAAGAACAGCATATGACAAGCATAAGTCACATTATTACTGAAGTAGGATGCTAATTATTCTGTTCTTTATAAACTGTGTGCATTCTAAATAACTTGAACCTTTTAAAAATCAGTCTTTTTACCCAGTGAGATCTTACAAAATTATACCAAGGACATTTTAATCAAATTAATTTTTTAAAAATTATTTTACATTCTGTGTTTACAGCAAATTGCATGCAAATAATTGTGGAAATGTACAAGTAAACTTGGCCAATGTTAAATTCAGGTAACCCTCTCTTTTTCAAGAAATGACAAAAACACCCATGTTCCTACCTTATAGAGTATCTATTAAAACATACAAACAAGCAAAACAAAACAAATCAGGCCCAAAACATATAATAGTTGCTTTGGTAGAAAAATTGGTTTCCTTCAAGAGAAACACAGCACAGCACATTAAGTAACAGGCATAAATAATTCACATACAGTATCAGAGGTTTACATACCATCAGGAAGGCAAGAAAAAAAGCGAGAAAGGAAGGCAAAAGAACAGGAAAAGATACAGGGAAAGGGAATACTACAAATCTACTTTATACTTCATTTGGTATGCAATTTTTTCAAAACAGGCCTGATTTTATTTTTATGGGTCTAATATTGTAGCAGAATAACCACAAACCAAAAGCATTTAAATTTTCCTATATCCATTCCCTTCTCCTGACTGGTTTTTTGGCTTTTTTTAAAATTGCTTCATTTTATTTCATAATAATTAAAGATAATAAATTGTAGTGAAGGTGGGACAGAGATTTTTTAGAAAAATGTAGGCAGGAAGGTTAAGTTTTAAAGGTATCATCAGGTCTGATCTCCATGTAACCTGAGGCGTATACTTATTTATCAACAGTAACATCACATTTAGTTCTTGAAGTGCATTACATTAAATAAGAACACCCAAACAGGTTAGGAGATGATGTTAATATTACCTTTGTAAAATGAGTGGGCAAAGCTCTGCTCAGGAATTAACTTGGCAAGGAATCCATGGTTCAAACTTGGGTGAGGGATAGATGGTATGACCACAACTGTGGAGAAAATCATGGAATCAAATGTGAGCCAGCTAGTATTCATGTGTGGCCTGGTCCATTGTGGATCCATGACAGATATCCTATCTCATTGAAACATGCAAACATGGCATTACCAAAAAAAAAAAAAAAAAAAAAAGGCAAAAGAAAAAAAATCCAATTTCCATATCAAGAGATAGGAAACAGCATACCTATTATTTGGGCACTTCAAAAGCAACATTTATAGGGAAAAAAAGACACAGATAGATAGATACAAGCAATTAGGCAGGACAATAACGGATGAAAGTAGCAGTTTCTTAGTTCAGAACCATAACTTTAAATCAGGAAGGCAAAAAGAATTATGATTTCTTTTAACTGACTACATTTATGTAGTATTTTTCAAATGGGAAACCTACAAGCACATTGACTTCAGAAAATTACATAAACTTAGCAAATTAAAACAGCATGATGAATCATAAAATAATGACTAAATGTGAATATAACACAAATTGGAAGAAAATTTCTATGAAGAATGAAAATTAGCAACTCCATAAATGAAGAAAGCAGTTAAAGATCATTACAAGAACAAAAACATAGACAAGAAATTTTGTGGACAAATGCAGCTCCTGTTTTCAACTCTTTTAACACAGAAGGTACAGATATAACCAATCCAATCAGACTTGAAAAAAAAATACTGGACTGAGTGCAAAATATTGGAAACAGAGTGGGATAAGGTTTGCATCCCTCATTTCTAACAGGTTCAGAGACCTAACAGGCTCCCTCCTTTCGGGCTGAAGAACACATGCCAGTAAAACCACTACTAAAACTAATCACAAACAGTTCAGTCAAAGAAGGCAATAGCAACGTTTTCTTTTTTTTTCCTATTGTTATCATAGGCTTTTTAAAAGCTGGCACCAATACAGCAGGACTCCAAGAAAGTACTCAGTCCTCCACTAATACCCTTTCACAAACCTCCTCACTCAAACAAAGGGAGCTCTTGAGGGCAAGCAGCTGTATTCTGTTTATTCATTTTGTGGTATAAACATATCTGTTCTTCCTAACACATAACAGATTCAGGAAGATTTTTGGTGAACTACCTTGTACTTTACAATTTTAACTCTAACAGGAATCCTGTTTTTTTAAAATTATTTTCAAGTTGAAGAAAAATAAAAACATTTAAAAAATACAAATGAAAATTAGTAATACTATATAAGCAAGTACAGAGAATATCTGAAATATGACAATATATTTTAAAAGCCCAAATTTTTTATACTGAAAGAAAGTAGTACATAATTTGCTATTAGGATCTTAGGCTACTCACTAAAAAAACTTTGTAGTAAAATAATTACAGTTCTAAAAAAACAAAAAAACCAACAAAACAAAATCACATAACATTTGAAGAAAACAAATTTACCTGTACTGGTTGGTGAATTTATTTCTTGTCTGATATTTCTACCTGCCTGGCTCCCAGACCTCGCAGTTTCTCGCTGTGGCTCCAGGATGTCACGGTACTTGGAGACCATCAGGACAGAGATGAAGTAAACCACGGCCAAAGCTAGGAACTGAGCTTGCTTGCTGTCATCCTGTACCAGGGAAAAAGAAACACACTAGAATATTTAATGTTTTCATGAATTTTTTCTATGAAAACATCACAAGTCTTATTAGTTAATACCTTTCTGAAATGCTGCTTCTGCCAGCATAGCAGGAAATTGATAATGGCAAAGGCTGAGTGGGTACACACAGAGCACATTGTAAGTACTGAATTTTGGAGGTAATTCAGCAACTACACAAATCTTGGGATCTGTGGAGTCAATGGACTTCTCAAAACAGAGGCCTGACTCTACTCTGAGAATGCTTTAAAGGATTCCTGGCAGCAAGGGCAACTGTCTACTGGTGCCCCAAGGATGAGATGGTGACAGCCCCAGACAGAAGGAGGTAAAGGGTACAATTGCTGAGAGGGAAATCTAAACTCACTGATAATTCTCTAGCTGACGCTGGATGCATAAGCAGGCATAACAGCTTCTGGTAACACATAAAAGCAGGGAGAATGTACCCCTGCTTTTCTTCCAGAAATAGCTTGTACATTCTGATTTCCCCTTCCACAGTAGATGACAGCAGGAATCCTAGGTTTCCAGGACTGATTTAAGTGAAAGCCAGGACCACTATAACTTTACTGTCATCTTTTCTTCTCATCCCACATAATTGTCTGTTCAAGGGAAACTGCCATCTATGGCTTAGATATTATCCTGATTGAGATTAAATTTCTCTAATTCAACTAAATGTCTTTTATTATTATGTCAAACTTAACATGATAAAATTAAAACTTTAGTTTCTGTCTACTCCTCTACTGGTTTCATCTTTTCTCAGTTTCACAAGCATGTACCTTCTATTACAGTTTCAGTGCTTGTTTTCCATGTTTTCTGGGTATTATTTAACTTGGCTGCATGTTTTTGCAAGTCTTAAAAATAATTAGAAATTCTCTCATTAATTTCTTTCATAGAAGTTCCAGAGACATGCTTTCTTGTATTCTTTTCTCTGAGAGTTAAGAAAAGAATAGGTGACAGAATATTGCCTCTTTGAACTCACGTTGGAGAATTTAAACATAGCAGTGTACTTGCAGGTATACAGTAATAATTACTATTGCACTGCATTCAAAAACAAGTATATTGCGGTGCAGCTTTGTGCTAAAATCCATTGCAGAAAAATCTGAAAAACATTTTTATATATGTTTACATACATAAATGTGTTCAGCAGAAGTGAGAATTGTGTTTACAAACTGATTTGCTTCAGTTCTCTAACATATATACTAAGTCTTCTTTCTACCCTGGTTGGACCAATAGTTGACACCTTTAGTAATACAATTTTAATCAACATATGTGGTAACTGATTTATCTTGGCTGTGTTTATTTGGCTAGCATAAGACTAAGGCTAAGTGTTAAACACAGGTAACTACTAATCTCAAATACCTTAACCAACATAATTTTTAAGTGCAGAAGGTGGCCGGTAGTTACAATGTTACAAGCAGAGTTTGCAGATAATATAGGAAGTGCCACACATGAAGGATATTTTTAATTCGGGTACAATCAAAATTTCTTTAAAACACAAGTGATGATTTTGCAGAAGAAAGAATTACAGCACACATCACTCACCACATCACGGAAAACAACTGCTCGTAGACGATTAATATCAACATCCTGCAGAAGTCTATCAGGGTCTTTTATGGGAGAAAGATTTCCAGGGACATTTTCAAGGGGAGTCTAAAAATAAAAAGTAGTGAGATTTTTTTGGTCCCCTCAAAATATCAAAGCATTTCTGTTAGAACCTTAATTTGACATAATTTTTTAGCTATTACATCAATCTTAGATTATATTCTACATAACACTCAGATAAGGGCTCTAGGAATAATATGATGCTTTGAATTATGGTCTTAATGCTATTTAAATTGTTACATATTTCCAGTAGCTTGGAACAACTGTATCTCTAGACAGAGTTAAGATAATAATTTTCACACAGAAGTTTGCTTCAGATTACAGTTGCATCATAACATAACATCAAACATAATATGCCTATTATGTTTGAAAATGCTGAACAGAAATTAAAAAAAAAATAATTTTACTTAGACTTATTACAGGCTATTGATAATAAAACTGCTAATATTTAAAAAAGATAGAATAGCATGCTTTCTTTAAAAATTAAAACGTATTAAATGTGAGGCCTGAATACCTGACAGTCTCCTTATGGGGATTTTCCTTGAATTGAAAGTGACCATATTGAAAAAGGTAATGTCTTTGTGAAATTTTATGAAATGAAATTGTGAAAGGAGCTAACTTTGTAAAGGCTATTTGAAAAAGTTTTAGAGAAGAAAAAAACCCCTGATATAGTAATGAAAATATAATAGCAAGAAGGAAGGGATCCTTTACATCATGCAATATCTTGTATTTTAGTTATGGGCTCTACCAAATTATTTCAGATTTTAATTTCTGTATCCCAAATTTTTAAAGCTATAAACAAGTGTTTAATATAATTTTAACTGTAAAAAGTTAAAAATATATTTAAAAAGAGAATAATGAATTAATGACACTTGAAAAAACAAGTGGTAACTATACAAGAAAACTTTTTTCTAAAAGCAGATAGTAAATAGTAATGCCTAATATGTATTCAAAGATCCATTGAAGCTATTGGAACTCAGACATTTCACCAACAGAGATGCAACTGCAGGATTTCATCAAAAGTGGAGAGTACCCTGATGGAATAGAACAAATCTATTTATATAAATTATCTAGGTATATATGACAGAGGTGAGTAGGGGAACCTGCTCTATCAAGTAGGCCAAGCAAGAGTGCAAAAGCTGGTTAGAATTGCTGCAGTCATACTCCTGCATCAAGGTTTGCATCTTTCAAATAATCCTCCTCACACACATTTACCATAAACCAGCTAACAGGAGAAATCTAAGCTTTTGCCAAACATTTGAGAGGGCAGTTACAATTATATTCTGATCCTAAATAAAACAGTGTTTCAGTTTTGTCATCATTGCTGTTGGTTACTTAATGATCAGTTACCTTGGTTGCTGCTGATGCTGTTACACCCTGAAGAGCATCTTGGGTTTTACCGCCAATTAATGACGTCTTGTTTACTCTCTCTCTTTGCCTTTGCCGGCATTCTAAGCAGTTCCTCACAGCCACACAACAAACTAAAAGAAGAAAGGAAAATGCAACAAATTAGAATATTTTTTCAATTATACATTTAGAACATCAATTAGCACCCATTACTAGCAGGCAGTAATTTAAAATTTGATTAAAAAATTGAGAATTAGTCACAAATTTGATACCAGGAACAGTAAAATTATCAGTATCACAATAAGTAGTATGAATAACAGTAAACAATGAAGACAAATGCCATGCTGTTGTAAAATATATTGAGATCTGCACAAGTATCCCACTCTTCTTATTTTATATAGCCCATAGAGCCCTACAAATCCATGGAGACTTGCAAAAGAAAAGCTGCAATATGGAGGCAGCAAAGCAGCTTTGAGAAAAAAAAAAAATTGGTTTACTGACTTAAATTTAATATTTTTACTCTCCCTGAATATATACAACTTGAAATACATAAGGAAGAATATTTTCAGACACGTCTTTCTTATTACTAAATTGAATTGGCCTTAAAAACATACCAGATCAATAAATAATAAATGGGATTTTTACTTTATCACATCAAGCTCTACCTACAAGGTCCTTTGCTGCACATGTCACCATTTGATCCATCGCAACTCATTGATCTGTAAGTAACTATTTAATACATCCTGTCTGTTGACTTACCAAGCCTTAGGCACTGTCGCATCAGACCTCCAGAAGACATGTTTTTTTCAGCTTCAATCTCACTAAAATTTAGAGAACTGGCAAATACCAGTACATCAACCATTGCCATCAGACGGCTGAGAAACGTTACTGCTGTCTCTGCAGACATTCCTTGTGTCACTTCAATATTTTCCAATTCAGTCTTTAAAAGGAGATAATTGAATTAAACAGTTTGAACACAACTGAAATATAAAGACAGCACATACACATAGGAATCTAAATTGTTATGCTTAATGGCAGGTAGATTGAAAAGTTATTTTAAAATTTCCTACTGATACTATTAACATAATCTGTGAGTGAAATTCAAAGTAACACAGCAATGAAGAGTGAGAAAATTATTTACATTTACATGCTGTAATAGATGAGAAAAAGTCTAATATAAATGAGAAAGTTATTAGCAATTAGATAAAGACAAAGGGCAGATAACAAAATAATGCATGGTGAAAAAGGGTGCAACATATTCTTACTTTCTTCCATAGGCTATGCAAACAGGTAACAGATTGAAGGAATTACTCTGTGTATAGATTTACTTTTTTATTTTCCTCCATTTAAACAAATGTGAGGAGTGGAGTGGGAAAAAACATACAGTTTTGCACTCTGTCTCCATGAATTGATTTTCCCTGCAATGTTTACAGCATATAGACTCCTGACTGAGTCCAATTCTTCAATTTATGTTTGCTACCTCACAACAACAACAGAGGGAAAGTAAAAAGGGACAAGTGACATGGTGTGCGGCTCACATGTCCCAGAGTTGCTGTTTCTTTCCTAATGCTGGACTCTCCTTAGTGGGAATCAGCAGAAAATTTCTGAATGAGTTCAATATTTCTGAAAACCAGATTTTTTTTCTCCAAAAAGGACACTTAGATGTCCACAGTCATGTTTTCAAATGCCTTCAGGTATTTAACAGTGCAGATAAGTGAAGAAACAGTCAGTTTAATAAAAAAAATTTTTAAAAAAATCTGTTTCAACACTTTTGCCTCTGGAGCTAGGCAAATTGAAAACAGGAATGTGTGATATTTGTTTGCATCCAGAATTATATGCCTAAATACTATTTTAAAATTTGTCTAAAGGTGGTTGATTCTTACTGATTGTCAACAAGCTTTCCACTTGCAAGACTTTCTGGGAACACAGAAAAAAGTCCCTTTAAAAAGTACTTTTATTGTGCTTCTCTACTTGTATTAATTTGCTTAGAAGCATGTATTTAAAAGAAGCATTTATTTAAAAAAATTTATATATTTGGTGCTCTTAAGGTAATTTGCTTCTAAAGGAAATAAAAAATACAAAAGCAAAAAATTGTTTATTTCCATATTCCTAAAATGTTATTAGCTGTATTCATGCTTTACTTTGAAGGATATTTTTACATCCAAAATTATAAAAGTGAAAAGTGTGCCAAACAGTATTAAGGAAACAATTGTTTTGAAAGATGAAAAATACAAAGTGGCATATGTCACCATAATGATAGATAGGCCTTCATTTAATTTCTCTTAAGGATGTAGCATGTTGGACACATGAGTGATTTGGGAAGGGCTGTCATCTGTCTGAACTGCCCAAAAATATTAGAAAAATAGTAAAATGACAACTCTCAGAAGAAAGATTTTCACCCTATCTCCTATCCTCTTTGGCCAGGGCTCCCCTGTTTAGTTTGTGCTGTGCACCTCCTACCTTTTGGAAAAATAGGTGGCTGGGGTTTTTATAACAGACTGGAAGATGATTTTTTGAAAGCACTCACCCAAAGAAAATATATTTGCAAAAATCTAAAGCCGTAACAGTCTGCTAGAAAAACTCATATGTGGTTACGGAAACTTAAACTTTGAACTCATGCTTGAAATAACATCAGGCTCTTGCAGCCAGTTGACTGCCTGATGTTGATTTTTATCAAGTTTCAACTGTATTGTGCCAATCATGGTCTTAACCCTCTCAGAATATCTATTGCTTTTTTATTTTTGCAAGTTATGTAGTAAATTCACTTAATACAAGACTTCAGTGCATTTTAGTAAGATTATATCAAATTTTGAATTTAAAATAATGTTTGTTTGGTTTTTTTTTTTTTTTACAAATCTCCCTAAAATTCTGCTACATGGAAGAAAAAAAAAGACTGTCAGGTTTTTTTACATCAAACTTACCATCATTTCTACCTGTTAAATACAGTACATTGGTATTGTACAGTGTCTAAAATATATTCCATTATTGATCAAGCTGCCTTCTAGTATCACCAATATTTTAGATAGAGGTATCTCTAAAACTCATTGAAAAGTGAACAGATCACTATTCCATAACTACTCAGTGTAATTTAAGAGCAGTACAAAGTCTCCCATACAATGAACACGTTCAGGACACAAAGAGTTTCTCTACTGACAGCTGCATTTATTACTTCAATTAGCTCACAGGCCTAACTACATTCAGCCCAGGAGCTAAGAGCAAGCACCAATATTGACAATGCATTAGGTTTTTAAGAGAAATATGGTAGGAAAAGTTAATTAATCCACCTAATATAATTCTATTCACATTCCACTGTATGTAAAGGAAAATAATAGTAAGAATAACAATAGTAAAAAGAAAGCCATAATATCAAATGATCAAAAATAAGATATTTTTGAAAATGCAAAAAACTGAAACTTACAGCAGCAATACTAACCTTAGAACCCTGGACATGCAACAGACAAAACAGACAACAGATCACAACAATAAAAGAAAAAGAAAATTATTTAAGTTAACTAAAAAAATGCAAGGTAAATTGAAACAAATTAGTATCTTGGAATTATACATTTGTTTAATTTATATTCAAAACAGCAAAATATTTAAGCTCAGCATGAACATTTGAAAGTAAAGACCTGTCAAAGATAGCTATGCACAAGGAAAACTTTAAATCTTGTATTATTATAGAGTTCATGTAAACACTGATTCTTCCAAAGCAAATTTATGAAGCAAGGCAAAGTAAAGTAATGTTTTAACTAATTATATAGATATGAGCATTTTACAACAAGCCATTCAACTGAAATGTAGTAAAGTAGTTAATCCTTTTATGAGGAGGCAAATATGTTTGAAATGCTCTGAAAAAACAAACATGAATTACAACAAGCAATGCTCTGGTTCTTCATGCATAATGCTCTTCCCTTGAATACATCACAACATAGGTCATTATAATATTACATTTGGGTGTGATTTCTTCTACCTAAAACAGTGTCAAACTAAATATGACAATGTTTTTGAATGACAGGAAAAAATAGCAGAACTAAGACACTCAGACTGAGTTGCTCTTCAAATTTCACTATTCACAATTAAATGTGTGTTAAATTTTTATGGTTTAGTTTTAGGTAGAACCACTCTCTCTATTACCATAGTGGTCTAGGAACTAAGTCTTAAATTTTCACTGGGTCTGTTTTAAAAATAAAAAGAAACTTCAGATTCTGTCAGTTATCATTGCTATAATTTGGACAGTGGAAAAGCCTAATCTAACAAAAAGCAAAACAAGCTGAACTGAACACAGCTTTCTTCCCTCTTGGAGCAGAAAATACAATGCTCAACCAGTTTTTAAATGTGTCTTCATATTTTTGTTGTTGGATGCAGCTGGAGAATTAACTTGTGGCTATTATCTCTTAATTACTATCTGACAATTTTCGTAGCAGTTTTACCGCTTTTGATTCTCAGAATTGTTGTAGACCAGAAAGCACTCGTGGAACCACATGAGCCCTGAATGTGATAACAGTAACACTATACCCAGGTCGTACATCTCAGCTTTTAATCCACAGACCTAATGAGACCATCATTAAATGCTTAATGGAGTTTTGTGGGCAGTTCATTTAACACCAGCAGCCCTCAGATCACAATTTGAGAGCTGATCTTTTGAATTCTGCAAGTAAGAAGCTGAATATAGACTTCTTAGAATGTAAAAAACCAAACTGATTGCAGGGGGTCTGGAAATTTGTGCTAAATCGTCATATAATTGTCTATAATTGTCAAATATTTAAACTCCTCAAATTTCTTTTGCCTTGCTCAATGTCCCCAAGTCCTTGTCACAGCTGCTATCCTTGTAGCAGGCAGTGATTCCTTCCAATTGCTAGCTCGTACACAAAATGTTTTATCTGTAAACCAGCTTCTATTAACAGAAAGCATCTTCTGCAAACCTTTTCCCTTACACATCCTGTTTTTCCCACTTCCACAACATCTTAATAATGTCTTCCTTATGGTTGCAGTTATTTTTAGAAAGCCTCAAAGACATTCCCAACAGAAAAGAGAAAATAAAAGGAAATAGTATTTTGTATTTTATAACCTTCCTATAATTGTACAAGAGTTATCTAATATTCCCAATTTAATATCCAAGAAGTCAGAATTGAGAAGTAGAAGACACTCCAGATTATATTGTAAACAAAAAAACACCTGCTCATATTTCTTGTTAATATTTTCCTAAATTTCAAGTAGTTTCATATATACAACTGGCAACACTTTAAAAACACCAGCATTTGAAGTAAATCCATGTACAGACCCTGGGATAGTCCACTGAAATTGAGTGAAATATTAAACATTGTGGGAATAGATTATTGTAAATTACAGTAAAGTTTGCCCCGAATGTCATAAAAATATAAAACCTTCTCTGCATTCCTGAGTTACCTCCTGCAGATTTTTGTGCTTTGTTTACACCAAAGATGCATTTTTTCTTTTATTCCCTTTTTTTTTTTTAATCTACATTTAAAGTTTTCTATTCAGATCATCCTAGTCTAGATTTAAAAAAAAAAAAATCAATCAAACAAATAAAAATCCAAAACCATACAAAAAAGAAAACAAAAAGAAACCCCACAAGATAAAAGGAAGATTTCTTTTACAGGCACTCCATATTGAAGAAATTCTATAGCTAAGACTGAGCGTTCTACAGCAGGCAAAGAATCATGCAATAATCTTCCACCCAGCCCAAAAGAATTGCCATTTCACTCCAAATCTGAACCATGCAAAAGAAAAAAAGCCTTTTTGGAATGGGGAGCTTTTCAAGAATTCATCTTTTTAAGGAAACTGCGACAGCACAACTTTTCTTAGCAATGGAGAGAACACAATACAGAATCTGTTGCACAAATGAAAAAAAAAAACCACCAAACAAAAACTAAAACTGCAATTGCTTTAGTTTTCTGAATGTCATTTTGCTAAATTTATCCTGGGCTCTTTTCTTCAAATACACTTAGTTAATTCAAGGATCTAATATTCAGCATCTGTTCTACTAATGAGAAATAGATGAACTGCTTTATAAATACAGAGGCAATGGGATACATGTAAGAGCAGTTAATTCTATAGCAGATTGTTGAGAAGAGAGTTTTGCAGCAGAATTTAGGACTGCTTAAGAATGAGTGGTCCAGATTTGCCAGAACTCCAACTGATTCACTGAAATAAGGGAACTGTGCACAGGCAGGACTGTGAGACAGTTGAAAAAGGAACTGTGTGCTTCTGTCTTTCTCCATTAGAAAACAAGGTATCTCATAAAAAGAGAATGGGCTGAGCTCCAGGTTAACAATCATTCCAGCCAGACCCTACAGGGATGTCTACATCAGAGATCTCTAAATAATTTGCTTCTGTTGAGTAGATCTCCATTAGATAGAAATCTAGGCCACATGTAAGTACCTCAGGTGAATACTGAGATCTTACCCTAATCTCTTCATGAATTCCATTCCTGTTTCAATCATCCCAAAGTTAAAGAGTGGAATGACCTTTACTGTCTGTTCTATAGTCTTTTTGCTTTCATGTTTCATTATTCCAAAACAAAAGTAAATTACTTTTTTGTAAGTGGATGTACATACATGATCTATGCCACAAATAAAATATACTAAGAGGAAATAAATAAGAACTACTACTTTAAAATTTCAATATGGGCTCCCAAACACCATCAGTGGGAATGCCAGAGTCTTACCATTCATGAAGTGAAGAAGGAAGAAATTCAGTAAAAATGAGCTCACACTTGTTGTTAAATTGAATGTATGTATTCTACAGGATCTACAAAATGTGATCTGAAAAGCTCTGCAGAACAGAGATATGGAGGATCAGAGACCAAACAAGATGTTGGTGTGGATTCAAACAGGCACACCAGGAGATGTGACTCAATCCTACAAAGTCATACAGGATATGGAGCTGAATAAAGACATGATTAACCACTCTTTTCATAGTATAAACAGTAAAGCACATAGTGACTTCATGCATTTAAGCAGGCTTAAGGAAAACAAAGACAAGAAGTGCTTCAAAGGTTATATAATTGCCTTGTCAGGCTCAATGCCGTAGGATATTATGGAAGCTAAAAGCGTAAGTAGCTTCAAAAAAGATTAGATAAAGTCTAGAAGGATGAATTCCTCAGTGGTTATTAAATATGACAGCTCAAACACCCACTCTAGTTGTTAAAATCCTAAATACTGAACAGAGTGTTATTAGAGCAATCAATATGCTTGCTTGTACTTCTGCATTTTGATGTAAGCTGCAAACAGCCACTGTTGGTGGCAGAATGCTGAAGCAGACAGGCCCTTGGGCTGACCCAGTGAGGCAGCTTATGGAGCCTGTGAACAGCCTTATGGAGCCTCTTCCTTTTGGGAGAGAAGTGCAACACAGCTTGAGTGGACTTCTATTACCATGACCAGTTTCAATTACAGAACTACAGACTGAAAGTATGGTTGGGTTTGGGAGGGATTCAGGAGGTACTACACAAAATTTGAACTGTGTACCTTGTGGATAGAAAGTTATTCATGAATGTAATTAATTACAACACAGTAGATTCCACATGGAAATCAAGAAACACTTTTCTGTGGTGAGGCTGACTGGGCACTGACACAAACTGCTCAGGGAGGTGATGGAGTCTCCATCCTCAGAGATGGTGAAAAGCTGTCCCAACACAGTCCTGAACAACTGGCTGTAGATGGCCCTGCTTAAGCACAGGTGCTGGATCAGGTGGCCTCCTGCATCCCCTTTCCAGCCTCAGCCATTCTAGGATTCTGTGGGTCTTTGAGTCAGTGAAGGAGAAAGCTTACAGGTCCTTTCCCCCTTTAAGAGTTACTCTGGCAGAGAGTGGCCAGTAGCAGGCCTGCTGTAAATGTTTTTATGCAGCGGAGATGTCATATCAATCTTCCAGTTTCAAACCTCTTTTCTCTTCCCATTAGCAGCTTCTGGAAGGAGGAGGGTGAGACAGCCTTTTGTAACTGATTGCTTTCAGTGGCCTACCTTCCCTTTCAAGGCTGAGAAGAAATATATTCTGAACCAGCAATCCATCTGCTTCTCCATAGCAGTTCAAGGATGCACAAGCATTAGAATGAGTATGAATGAGCTACAAGCAATGAGAATCAGTATGAAACTTCTTTTCATTCATCAGATTATGGATACTCACAAGTGGTCTGATGCCCAGCAGGGCATCTGCTCCCTTCGAAACTGTGATTCACAGCAAGACTGAGGGAGAGCACCTGCTCTAAGGAGGAAGGATGGGCTGCACTCTTCATATCTGTCACAGTGATGAATAGCTCCACCTTCCTTTTAATCTTTATGGACGGGCAATGATGAACAGGAATGGAGTTGAACAGGCAAGAAGAAGCCTTTTTTTTTTAATTCCACAGTAGGATTCATTCAATTTGAAGCAGAAACCAAACTAAGTGAATGACTTTATTTCACAATTTGTTTTTATTTTATTGTCCTAGACAGATGGTAAAATCCAGTATTTAAATAATACACACAGTCTCCATATAGTGGAGAAATGTGTGCATAATAACCAAATTTGAAAATGTAGTCTTCTGTATCAGTGCATGAAAATCACTGCTACTGAGCCAGGCAGTATCGACACACAACATTTTAAGAAATGGATGTGTAATGATTAAAGCTGTGTTAGGTAACCATCTATAGAGACACACACACATATATATATATAATCCCCAAAAAATAGATGGAAATGGCAAACTTCAAAGTTATAATTTTATAGAATGGTTCTGCAGTATCATACACCAGGACAAGAAATAAAAACCACAAAGGGCATTCAATGGAACTGCAGCCCAATTAATGTTGTGCCTTTTTTATATTTTTTATATAAAAGACATCAAAACGCCACCATTTCATTTAGGCATCATTTCAAATGATGCCTAAAATGTTTGCTTTAAAAATATAACCCCCAATATATTTTAAGAATATTAAAGAATATTCTTAAAGAATGATAATGTAGCCTGATTTCAAGACAGCTTAGGTGTGTACTTGCTCATACTTATCAATATTTACAATGAAGGACTTCCAAAATCAAGACCTTAATGTTATTTTTTTGACTACAAAAAATAATTGTGTCCTTTCACTTTTGCTTATAGCAATATTTTTCCAGTTAACACAGCAAAAATAGTAAAGAGACATCATAAAAATATTTATTAATTGCATGTCTGATAATTACATTAATGTATAGCAAATTGCCAGTCCATGCATTCACACCATCCAAACAAAATCCACCAAAAAAATAAGAAGGTTTTTAAATTGAAGTAAAAGTAAAGAGAAAAGTAATCTCAATTGCTGAATGGCCAGGAAAAAAATATTTGATCTTTTACTGCAAACCACATTTGCAGTCTCCTGTGTCTATTACCTACATTACTTCAGAGGAGTCTATCCTTTCTAGGCCTCATTGTCTCCCCTTTCAAAGACCTATATTAACTACAACTAATTTTTATGGGATGCTCTAGATGACATTTAGTATGGAAGAAATAGTCACAGATATTAAAGGCACAGACAAGGCATCCCATTCAAATAACAAAATTACTCTTGTCAATAATGCAATATTTATAAAATATTTCTCCCTTTTTAGTGATGATACTCTGCCTGAGCTTTCATCTGCTAAGAACTTACAACTTTGGGCAGATAAAAACATCAGATTTTTTTTTTAATACAAGATTAAAAAAAAAACATGGGAGGGAAGGATGTAATGAAGGAAGAAGTAAACAGAGTAGACAGGGGATGACTTCTGGTCTCATTTGGCATGCAAACTAATAGTGGCCATGCAAAAAAGGTTTATGAATACCAATGAGTAGACATCATAAAGCATGCTGTTTTGTTACAGGAATCATTATCTTAATGGTCATCCCTTTAAATGAAATATTAAATAACTATGAAATATTTTTCTTACTAAGTACTACTTATCTGATATAATAAGCATTTCAAATGCAAAATGTTATAAACATTCTGTATATCAAAGTC
Organism: Zonotrichia leucophrys gambelii; assembly: GCF_028769735.1. Taxonomy (NCBI): domain Eukaryota; kingdom Metazoa; phylum Chordata; class Aves; order Passeriformes; family Passerellidae; genus Zonotrichia; species Zonotrichia leucophrys. Next base: position 67,309,417 of record NC_088169.1, read on the forward strand.
TAACAGTTTGATTATAAATTTAAATTTTTGAAGGAATTAGCAGAAAGGGGACAAGAGCCCCTAAAGAAGAAGAGTCAGCTGAAAATAGTAGTTTGCATTATTAACAACAATTTCTTATATGACCACTAGGTGGGAATATTGTACTTACAGTTGGGGATGTGGCTGCTGACAGCAATGGTAAAATTCCTCCACAAGCAATAATAATATTGTCTACCATCTGGGAAATGAGGTGTATTGTGTTGTGTACAAAAATAATATTTTCATTGCTATTGACAAAGTCCATCACTGACTTCGTGGAGTGACTGCAAGGACAGAAGAAAAGAAGGATTAAAAACAAACAATTAAAATAAATTTTAGATAAATATATTCTTTGCAACCATACTTTGAATGTTCCTTTGATAAAAAGGAAAACTTTTGTCTACAAAACTTTGCATGTAAATTGTCTAAAAATATCAACAAGGCTAGTCTAATGAAAAAAATGATTGCTATCTCTTTCTGCACAGGATTACATTCAAATACTCAGCTGAGAACAACATTCTCTAACCTTTTATTCCCATCAACCAATACTTCACTTCACAGGCAGTTCTGCTGACGGCAGTGAAGTTGTTTCTGCAGCCTGAAAGCAACTATTCAATATTGACTTCACCATGCTGCAGCAGTGCTATTTGAAGCACCCTTGATAACATCTAATGATAACACCCGCTACTGTTTTAAAGGAGAAACTCAATAACATGGCCAGTACTTGATTCAATATTAACTTTGCTAACTGATAATAAGCCTAGCATTAATAATAGCTCCACAAGCCACAGATGCTTGTAAGATAGGTTGAAATCTCAGTGACTTCTAATTGGTGAGCAACTGTCCCATGAAACAGTCACTCCCCAAAAATATAAAACCCCTGTGTGAAAATATTGATGAATACTCTCAGTATGGTCTTTCCCCAAAGCAACATCCGTTGTCGGCCACCAAACAAAAATTAAAGGCAGCAACTGAAAATATACCATCTGAGCTTTAACCTTCAGGCATTATCTGAACACATCCCATATACTTGGCCAAAAGCAAAACATCAAAATTGTCTATTTCCAAGTGAGTAGCACAGAAAAGTTCAACAAACTGGAAATGTAATGTAGTATAAATTACTCCTTCGACAAAACTATGCTCAAGTTTTGTGATAATTATCTATTCTCTAGTGGAAATTAGCGTAAATTGTCTCCTTATATTATAGTTGCAAACTACCTCTATTAACATGTACAAAACATACAAAACCACTAGGAAACCACATTGCTGTCATAAAATATTAGATGATCACCAAGACAAAACTCAGTCAGTAGATGGTATGCAAAAGAAAATTTGTCAATAGAGTGTTTCCTTAGAAAATGTTATAGGAAAGAGATTTTATTTATACACCTTGCAGGTAGAGAAGATCTTTTAATTAATCAATTAGTAAGATGGCCATTAGCAGAAGTTATCCTGTCTGGAACAGGGGCAGTAGATTCTAATGCTAAATATAAGCTGGAAGAGCAGCTCAGTTTGTTTAGGCATTCAAGATTTATACAACTCCACAAGAAAACAGGAATTACTACCTATAAGAATTACTACCTGTGAAATTGAGCTGTTCCAGGCTGGGAAGGTGTAAAGAGAGAAGATAGAAGATACAGAGAGGCACTGCAGCTAACACCAACGGTTTTTCTCCCCACTATCCCTGTAACATCCCCATTCTTACACGCCTAATTTTTCCTTATTGACGGCAGCACAGATCAGGAGTTAAAGAAGAGACAAGGACGCACCTTCTCCAAACATGTACATCTGTTTCTAGTGCAAAAAGCAAGTCTGTCAGGAGCCGCTGGTGCATGGGAGACCATTTGAACTCTGGAATACGAAACATAGTTGTGCGTGGACCTGGACTAAACTGCCGTCGCTGCTCTTCCGTCATTGGCATTCCTCGAAATCCCAAGTCAACACGTAAATCCCGGTCTTGCTGGGTGACAGATCGACCCTGTATTGCCTACATCAACAAGAAGTTCAAAAGTGATGTTAACTGCACGCAGTGTGTTTTTAAACGCAATACAGAATCTGAGAAAGGACAGGACGAAACAATGTGGCCCCAAACCACAGGAGACATCTGTGTTCCAAGGCAGGCAGTATCCTTCAGTAAAGGAGCTGCTCCAAGCCAAATCAGTCGGTGCTGTTGGGGATGTGGCTGGCCCCCTTTTCAGCTACTCACCAAACTTTTTCTCTCAGATTCTTCACTTGAAGTCTTACAGAAAAGCCCAAATGTAGTCCTATCCAAGGCCAGCGATAAGACTTTGTTTATATGTAACAATTATATTTTGAGCTAATAAACATGGACAAATTACATACTGGCGACTTCAAGGAATGTACATTTTTGGATGGCTCCTCATTTTTGAAAACCAATTTATTTATCTGGTGTTTTTAGCAAGATAATTAGAGAATTACATCTAGTCTCCCAAATCCCATTTTAGCAATTTAAAAACAAAAGAGAACTTGACAAAAAAATTATGTTAGCAATGTAAAAATGGACATAGCACTGGAGTTGAGCTGAAAAGTTTCTTGTTTATTTAGTCAACCTTGATCTCCTATAGCCAGTGTTATGAAAGTAGAAAAGGTTTTCTTTATATAATTTGATCTCTTGGGACTAAAATTATTACAGTTGCTTGCATTTCCTATCTTTTTCTTAGGGTTATCTTTAAATGACTTTTTTTCTTAGATTTAGCTAAGATTTTAATTTTTCACATGAATTTCTGCATTGTGCTTTTAGATTGTATTTTCCATATTTTCTAGTTAGAAACATAGGAAAGAGTGAATTTCATATAGTCATGTTATATATATGAACTCAATATTTGATCTATTATTAATAAAGGCATTAACTCTGAGGAGTAAGCAGTAGTTCCCATCTCTGTCACAAAATTTTATTGCTTTCTTTCAGTCCATTAGAATAAAAGAGAGTTACTTCTTACTGATAAGGCAGGGAGATGATTGTAGACCTGCTTTTAGAGAATTTGAGGTTAGCAACTCCAGTCAAATATATTCTCCTTCAGGTACTACTACAGGTAACCCTTATGCCAGCAGCAACAATGGTATAATAACTTCAACTAACAGAGGAGCTTTTATTTAGCCAATAATACTGTATCTGCAAGAACGGGCTTTGATGTGCATTGCCACTGCACAAACAAGTATGAAACGTGAGTATCTCCACTTAGGTGGCTGGTCTTTAAGAAATTTTCAGTGGTCTCAAGGAGATCAAATCTAATGAGGCCGTTACCACACCTACAACAATCAAAACTCCAACCAGCAGCTCCAATGTATACATGCTAAAATAAAATTTCTCATTATTTAAGAATACAATTATTTTCCATTTATTTTTTATTTAATAATTACTTCAATTATTTTTTACAGTTTACTTCATTTTAAGAAAAAGTATTTAACCGTGCACACCTTAGAGTTCAAAGCACACAAAGAAGAGATTTGAAGATTAATTTCTGCTAGTTGCTCAGTTGCTAATTCTTCTTAAGAATATTACTTTGAAGAGAAATTAATGCCCACATATTTAAACCAATTCATTGTAAATTTTAGTAGGAAATAACGTTATTTACCTAGTATATGCAATATATATTTTCTATATAGCCATGAAAGATTTCACACTATGGCATTTCCAAAGAAAATGGGCCTGGAAGGTGTATATTTTTCATATAATTAAAGAAATATACTTCAAATATCTCTCAGATCTCATACTACTAATCTCCCCCCTCAGCAAAGATCAGTGATTACATTAGACACACACAGGTACTGGAAATTTACCTGGGTTGTGGTAGTTGTCTGGATCTTCCGTATCTCCTTCCCTGCCTCCTTACCATCATCAGATCTTTCTGTATCTGATATAATACTTCCTGCATCAACATTAGGTACAGTTTTGCTACCAGAAGACTCTGTCTCAAGAGTTGTGGCAGTCATTTCAGCATATTCTAGTCCTTTAGATGATGAAGACAACTCCCTCTCAGAAATGCTATTCATTCCATCGGAAGTGGTGTGAATCTTGAACTCTTTGTCCTCTATTATACTTGAAGAACAAGTTATATCTACACTACCTGTCATATGTGCAAGCAATCCCAAATCATCATTTACACCAAGATGCATCTGTGTCTCTTGCACATTTGGAATGGCAATGTGATTACTTGAAAGTTCAGGAAGGAGTTTCTCCTCCTGACTAGGTATTTTATCAAAGAGAAATGAGGTATTGTTAGTAGAAGGTTCATCTTTCTCATCAGCCAGAGTTATTAATGGACCATTATCTTTTTCCTCATTCTTCTTAATAATACCCACACTTCCATGAACATTGTTTTGGAGCTTCTCAACAGCTGCACTATATACATTATCTAGAAGAGATTCCACTTCTACCAGTGCACCATTTTCTCCCGTTCCCAGTGTCTCTGGTGATAAATCCATATCATCAAGTTTTACTTCGGTAGCTTCTACTTTTTCAGCTTTTATATCAACTAAAAGGTCATGAACTTCTACATGCACTCCTCCTCCTCCAGGTCTCTCAGCAGTTCCAAGCACATCATCTGACACCTTTGAAGCCATGAGTAAGTCCCTCGTATCTGTATTGACGGGGTAATCTGTTTCACTTTCTGGGCTTTGACTTTGTGAAAGATCTTCTATCTCTCGAATTTCCATTCCACCTTTTGCTCCCGTTGTCTGAGAGGAAAGACCTGAGATGGTGCTCACATTCCCCTTCTTCCCCTTTTTTATGTTTTCTTCCTCTTGCCTTTGATACTCTTCATACATTTTTGCTAGATATTCCTTGTGAGCTTCATATGTGACCTTAAAAAGAAAAGAACATTTAGATTATGTGGATAAATATACATTAGATTAATTGGGCAAAATGTAGCAAGATTTTTAGGAACATATTAAGTGCTGCTTACTAAGTGTTTGACAAGAAAAAAAGCCACCTTGACATGAGTATTGAGAGCCACCAGATGGCACTAAATCACTTTACATCTTATATTGCTGTATTGCTAAAGATTTGGGGGTTATTAGTATTTCAAAAAAACATCTATGAGCTGTTTCTTACCTTGGAATGGGCTATAGAAAGAGTATCCACCCACACTCTCCAGCCTCCCCATTCATATTTTATTGCATGGTACAAGAGAATACGGAAAATGTTGTAAACCATCTCTGTGATCTTCTGCTCTTCAGAGTTCTTAGGATTAATGTATCCCAGAGAAAACATCCAGTCCTGCCACACTGAACACTGAAGTAAACATCTAAAGTGAAATAATTAGTTCAAAATGTATCCAAACAAAGCTTCTTTATTTTAACATTACAATGGTTAAGATAAGAACATCAATCCAATGTTAGGAATAAACTTAAAAATAGTTCAGTATGAAAAAAATAACTAAAATATACTAGAGAGAAGAATCCAGTATTACTGAACTAAGAAATGTTACCACAAATGTATTAAATTTATTTTAAATATATTTAATTTACTACAGACTCTAAAACTCTACACAGAATATAACAAATAGCTATTACCCAGAAATCAATGAGGAGAAAATACTATTTGCATGGACGTACCTTCTGTTTTCACGGCTATTACTAAAGAGTTTTATCATATCAGATAAGAACAATCGTCGAACTTCCATCAGCTCTGCACTTGGCGTGGAGTTTTTTAACAGTGTTGCCACCACCTTAAGAATCACTTTGAAAGAATAAATTAGTTATGTAAAGCACTTTACCAATGTTTTAAAAAAGAAATAATTGCTAACAGCCATTAATGTAAGAGGTAACTGCAACCCATATGTATCTAAGATACATGAATTAATTGTTCTCACTTTCTGAACCTCATTTCAAAAAACCCCTCTAGGTGACACATTTATCAAACAAACATAATATATTGTCCTTACTTGGATTCTGAATTTTCACTGTTGAATCTGGCTCTGGATGGGGCTTATGAACAACTTGGGTGCATACTTGTTCTGTCAAAATCTAAAACAGAATATTAACTTCTTTTACCATTTTTAATCAAACACTACAGTATTTCTTTGTTAATTTTAAAATTTGTTAAGAACATTTAACATGGCCACATGCAACATGATATTAAAAAATTAGGTAAAATATTTTAAATCTTGAAAACCGGAATAAAGCAATTCCTCTATGCAGGGATAAAGATTTTCATGGTTGCACTGTAACTGATTAGCTAAACTTTGAAACTTTACCTAAATATACAATAACAGTATTTTAAAGACATTACATTCATATTTCTCATATTTTTATACATTCACACATCAAATATCTTTCACAAGCAACATACATCAACAATTATTCTCATATATGTCATCAAAACCAAACCATTCTTAAAACTGGGTTTGGTTTCCTCCAGCTAGCAAAGGGTAAGAGTCAGAGTTAGCATTCTGTAGGTATAATGCTGGGGCTTCACATAATGAGGAAGACAGAAAATTCTCCTGTTGCTTGAATTGTACCTGACAACCTAATTAATCTGTATTGAGGCAACACCAGAAACCTTTCACACTGGGATACCTGTCACTGGATGTGTATATGCAACTTTATTTTTAAGAACAAGCTAAAAATTCAATGATATCAACACAGAAAGGCTAAAAATTCAATGACATCAACACAGAATTCTCAGTAAAGAGAATTAGTAAAGAGACTTAGAAAAGCTACATTCAAGTAAATGTATTTCAAAATTGAGTAATTTCACTAGAAATATTTATTTTAAAGAAGAACTTTAGGTCTCTCATTAAAAAATAATCAAACTAATGTCAGTCATGAACACAGAATCTTAGAATAGGTCTTGATATATTGGTATTTAAAATAGAATGCAAATATGCCTTACTTTGTATGAGATAATATGGAAAATATCTGTTCCTTAGCATCAGTTTCTTAGCAAATCTTCAGTACTTAGACCACTTAATCCCTTTTTTCTCCTGTCCTCTGACTATTTTTTCAAATGTTAATGTCTGTGGATGCTGAACTCCATGAGGACTTGGATTTTGTCAATGAGTTATGCATTTTTCTGAGAATACCAATCATAGAAGCATTCAGAAAACTGAATGCAGGAACTAGACTCAGGCTCAAGTGGCCAAACCATAAAAGGTAATGTACAACAAAAAGAACTTGGATCTAAGTCACTGGCAAATAGATGACGTTTAGGTTTTTACAATCATAGGAGAATAATTTTCCACATTACTCAGATTTAGAACCCTGAAAACCAAACACTCCTGTAGTTTCTTTTTTCTTCTCTGGAACCTACCTTGAGCATTTAGTCACTAAATCTATTTGCAAGTAAAAAAAGCACTAAAAACCTTTTTAGTGCATAAGATTTTCAGAAATTGTGAGAAATTCTGTTCTAAGACACCACTTTAGCAATAATTGAAAATGAAACATGAGATTGATGTGTGCAGGCATGAAGACATGGGTTTCAACCACATGATCTTCTCGATAGTTTGCTTTTACAAAATTGGTCTTCATCAAAACTGAAGCCTCTACAAGAACCTGGTAGAACAGCAGAATGCTTTGGGGTCATTCTTATTTACCTCAAGCAGTATCAGCTACATAAAAGTGGCTGTGTTAGCTATCATTTGGCATGGTTGAAAAAGGAAAAAACGACAGCACTCTTCAAAATTTTGTAAACATGAAATGAGTGACATGAAAAAGAAGAAAGAAAAGAGAGGCGGCTCTGACTTAAGCATTTTCCTTTTCAATGGAAACACACTCTCCAAACAATGGAGAAGTATGAGTAATTGGAGGTCTGCAGTATCTGTTGTGGTTTTGGTTTTTGTTTGGGTTTTTTCGGTTTTTGCTTTTTTTTAGTGAAAAGTGATGAACATCCTAAGGAACAGGACCTCTTCTATCAGAAGTGGAAAGTTTTATAGAACCTATGTAAAAATTAGGACACTTAATAAAAATATCTAAAACATGGCAAAATACATTGCGAACCAAGAAAAAGTTTCTCAAAATTTCTAAAGTTTTTCTCAAAAGTCTTGAGACTCAGGATATTATAGAGCACACATATTTTAAGTCATGCTTTTTAGAGCAGAACAATAATCTTTACATTTAACAATTTGTACCTCATAAAGCGTGTTATATGTTGTAACGGTCACTGTGTTTGTGTGCAGCATCAACCTTTCTCCCAGAAGTGTGAAAAGACTGTGAGTATGCATGATTTCAACCTTTCTCCTGTAAGAGAAAATAGAAACATTAGCCACATGTCAAGCGCAATGAGCACTTTAAGTAAAAGCAAGGTAAAACCCGAAAGCCAAATATTTTGATGCTGTACTAAAAGGCTCCCAATCTTGTTATTTTATATACATTTAAGATGTTTCCCACAATTAATGCAATTGTACAAATATTCCAATGTCCTCAGAAAACAATGTCGTATTTAGGATGGGCTTTTGTATTGAAAAAAAAAATCACACCATCCTCAAAGTCAACTCCTACTGTCTTACTCAGGGTAAGAAAGTTAAAGATGTGCACAGGCTGGTTAAAATCTTATCACTGAAGAACACAAATTTTGTCACATCACAAGAACTCAGGACAATCCAGCTTCATATTTTCCAATATTTATCACAGAACTGGTTAGGTTGGAAGCAACCACAGTGGATGATCTGGGCCAGTCCCCCTTAGATTGCTCAAGCAATCTGTATCTGTTAATACTAATATATATATATGTGTGTGTATATATATATATATATATATGGATTTTTCAGTACCACCTTTCTTCTTTATATATCATTCTCTCATGAAGGCAAAATATTAAATCCTGGAATAAAATGTTACAATACACTGAAAAGTTATGAAATTCTACATGATTGAAATCCAAAGCTACGCAAATCTTTAAAAAGTGAGGAAGGAAGCAGTTCACATCAATGAATTCCCCTAGTCCCTAAATTCCACCATTATTTTAAAATAAGACATAACATCATAAATAGAGGACTTCTCATATTTTGGATATGAAATAAAAATGATTTTACAAAATAAATAATAATCTATATTAAAACTGCAGAAAAATTTTAAATAGGATAAAGTTTCTAAAAATGATATGCATTCAAAAGCTAAGAAACTGTGTTTTCATGATTATCAGTGAAAATAATACAAACTCTAGAGGTTCATTCTAGAACTTTTGAAATTAATTGATTATTTCATAAATTTCAAAGTAAGTACCACAAAAGAATGGTAAAAATTTATAACAATGTGTACTTTTGTATGAACAGAAGGGAGTTCATGAATTAATTATGAGAAAACCAACATGTATTCAACCTTTTAAGGTAAGATTTACAAGACAGAAGTAGAAATCCATTAGGAGATTTACATGTGTGGGTAAAACCCAAAAGTAAACAAGAGACTATTATTTCAAGTGGTGAAATAGAATAGAATCAAATATGGCAGAGGAGGAAAAACCAGGATTTTGTCAACTGCTAAGGTTAGACAAAGTAGTCTTTCATCGCAGATCACAAAGAAAAATCAGCTAAGTTATTCAGGCTCTCATGTAACACATTACTGGTCATTTCTGAGAATCAATCACTTCTACTCCATAGCTTCATCTGTGATACATGTATATATGAACTACAGCAACAGTAATTGGTTCAGTACCTATACATTTGTTAGCAATATTGTATTGCTTTAGATTTCATAAATCACATAGCATCTCTTTATGTGAGTCTGCTTCAGTGTGTTACAATGCAGTATCTGTTTCCTGTACTGTGAAACAGGAATATAAGTACTTTGTAATTTTTGCAGTTGACTTCCATTTTATAAAGTCATGTGTATGCACACATATGTATGTGAACAAAAAGGCACAAGCAGTAGCTGAGAAACATGAAATGGAAGGGCATTTTTACTTGCTAAAATCTACATAAAATATGCACATTTGCAGATGTTCAGAGGTCTAAAAATTAAAAAAAAAATTGAAAGTTACACAGAGTATTCAAGGGGATTTCCATCACTCCAATTACATGAAAAATAAAGTTAATTTTTGCTAAGTACATATGTTCACTCAACAATGGAAATTGCGTTGATATATCCATAATTGCAAGTAGATGTTAAATTAAAATTTCAGCTTCTGAAAATTCTCTTTTCTTTTCTTGTAACCATAGAATCATAGAATATGCTGAGTTAGGAGGGACCCACAAGGATCACCGAATCCAACACCTGGCCCTGCACAGCACCATCCCCAAGAATGACATATGTGCCTGAGAGCATTGTCCAAACATTTCTTGAGCTCTGTCAGGCTGGTGCTGTGACCACTTCCCTGGGGAGCCTGTTCCAGCCACCCTCTGAGTGAAAAACTTTTTATATTCAACCTAAACCTCCCCTGATTCAGCTTCATGCTGTTTCCTTGAGTCCTGTCACTAGTCACTGCAGAGGAGAGATCAGTGCCTGTCTCTGCTGTGCCCCTCATGAGGAAGTTGTAACTGCAGTGAGGTCTCCCCTCAGCCTCCCCCAGGCTGAACAGACCAAGTGAGCTCAGCCACTCCTCATGCAGCTTCGCCTCAAGGCCCTTCACCATCCTTGTTGCCCTCCTTTGGACGCTCTCCAATGGTTTAATGTCTTGTTTATACTGTGACACCCAAAACTGCCCCCAGCACTGGAGGTGAGGCCAGCCCTGTGCAAAGCAGAGAGGGACAATCCCCTCTCTTGCCTGGCTGGCCATGCTGTGCCTGATGCACCCAGGACATAGGCTGCTAATTGATTTTCTGGATAAATATTTTAAACAAATATACTTATCTGTATACAACCAGGCTTCTGACAAATCAAACGTTCATCTGGTGTATCATACTTAATCCAACTCCTATCAATGTGAACGACTTTTGCTAAGTAATGTTTGAAATGTCCTTGGAGATTCTTGAGTGGACTATCAATTCGCTTTATTAATTCCCAGAACAGTATTTGACTTGCTGGATCCCAAAGGAAAAATCTCACTTAGAAGCATATTCTCAGCTAACTGTCTCTCAATTATACAGTCATACTTTATTGATCTTACTGAGAGAAAAGCATTTCTAGCAATACCACACTCTGGCTGGACTCCTACCTCCTTTCCTTTCAAAGGAGGCTTACATGATGAAGTCTCTTGTGAAGCATGTGGATCATTTTTATAATACACAGCCTCCCACTAAAATGCCATTTTGGGCTAATCCCAGCAGGGATTTTAACACCACATGTAGAAGGGGAAAAATGAGCAACAGCAGGCTATGCAGCACTGCATGATTGTTAGCGCCTTCTTGACACTATAATATGGAAGATCAGACTAAGTAAACCCATTTTGTGACATCAGGTCTTTTTAAATGGGAATATTTCTTGCTGCCACATTTTCTCAGTGAGTATTTCTTGAACAGAGATCTGTCCTTACCACCTTTTTTAAACATCACTTGCTTGATGTATCTGCTTTTCCTTCTGAAACATTCCCATGTCAATAAAATGTTCTATTTCATTTTCCCATCCTTCTAAAACTATTTTTAGAAATGCTGCCCTGAAAATTTTATTGCAATGACACTGATGATTCCAGAAGGAAATTTTAGATCACACTCATGTGTTTCCTGTTAACTTTAGCTGAACATGCAATATATAGTCATAAGAGGTATTGCTGGAAAATGTTTTTCCCTTGTTTTATGACTTCACTTTTCAGATATCTTATATCTGAAAGACAACAAATGTAGTGTTTCAAATGTCATAGTAATAGCAAGTTAAGAGGAAAAAAAAAACTTTATCTGATTTATAAAGCTAACAGTGTACAAATTATTAATCCGAAAACCTAATAAAATTTGAAATAATTTCTAAAGACTGACAAAGAATATACAGTAATCATGACAAAAACACAAGAAGAATTGTGAACTTAAATACACCACTACAAAAATTTTAAAATGACACTTACTTATGACCCAAATGTTTAAGAAAATATCCAAGGACCTTCAAAGCTTGCACCCATATACTTTCACTTTTGGAAGCCAGTAACTTATAAATTACTCTAAAACAGAAAAACAAATTAAAGCTCAAACATCACATATATATATTCTATCACTAAACGTCATGTATATGGCTTGTATTTCACTGAGCAAGAATATTTATTAAGAAATAAATAAAACCAACAACCTACACAAAATAGGATATACTGAAAGAATCAAGTGCAGCATAAGAGTTTGATAGTGAATTATTGAGGTTAGGGACCTGGTGTAGTTTGGTTCAGTTCAATGTTTTATAACAGAAAGTAACTTATCCTATACTTATATACTTATCTCTTGGGACAACGAAGTAAATACAGTCTAAGTATTGGAAGCTTAGGACAAGAGAAACAGACTGGAACACATTAGGTCATATCCTGGAGTACCTGGATGCTAGTGAAAATCTCCTTTCATTACACCCTCGGTTTTTAAATCCTGGACAAAAATAAATGTGCCCTCAAATACTGGCTAATCTAATTATTAAATATTTAATTAATATGGTAGGTTTAAGCACAAATTATGCAGTCTTTCAGAAAGGAAACCAGCCTTGATCTGAGGTCACCAAGAGACAGAAAAGATTACCCTTGGCCTGCACTTTTCTGTAACAAATTTTTGAATTTATATTTTAGTTTCCCGTTAGAATTAGCTTGCCTTCAGTTTTTAGTCATTCTTTCTAGTCTTTTTCCACTAAGGAGTGTGTTTTCAAACAATATCTTTCTCTTCTGAAATTACTTCTGCTCTTCCCAAATGAGCCCTGAGGCTTTTGATCTCTGACATTCAAGGCAAATGAACCCCTAATTTTATGTAAGGCTTTGGGAGTGTTTTGTCTTGTCCTTTAAACTCTTAAAAGTTGTAATTTTGTGTATTCCCCACCCTTCTACAACACAGACTTTCAAACATAAAGACTGCACCATCAAACACTTTTAATACCACAAATGTTACATAAAGAAGTCTCCAGTCCTCCAGATCAGACTTAGCCTTCTTCAAAAAATGACAGGAACAGAATTCTGTTTGAATACAAACTATAGGCAGAAAGCAAAGTCCTAACCATGAGTCTTTCTTTCAATAAGCATTGTCATTCAAACAGATTTAAGTACATATCTTAGTACAAAGATCTTAGCATTTAGGCAAAATTGAGCTTGAATCTATCAAGTAGTAGATATTATGGGGCTTTTTCCCTTTTACAAGCCCCTTGCATTTCCTCAAGTATTCTCAGAACAAAAAAAACCCCCAACATAGCAAATATCAAATTATTAGCATGAAAATTATTAGCCCCTGAAAAGAATTATATTACCAAATTAGGCATAACCTCCCCCCAATAACACTTTTTTAGGAATTATCAGTTATTAATTTTACAGACAAACAGATAAATTAATTCAACTTTTTTTCAGACAGACTTTGAGAGGCTAGGGCATGATTCCTTGTTTTCCTCTTGTTCTCCCCAGATAATGTTAAATATACAAACAAGGAATAATTAAAATTATTCTCAGTCCGATACAGGGCCATTTGATGCATCTTATTAATTAGACATTCTATTTGATTGAGAAGCAAGCAAAACAGTGCAGTTACTTTGAAATATCATGATAATCTTAAATGGAAATTCTCTTTTTCTCCAACATACTGAAATCACTCATTTTGTCAAAAAATAAAGCCCAAGTTAATGAATCTCAAGTTTAAAAGATCAGCTAGTGTGATATTTATGTGTAAAAGATGCCAACTGGAGAGCACTGGAAGTACCCTTAAGTTACTTTCCCACTTGACTGTCTTACCGTATCCCATTCCTCTGATCAAAGGCGGGGATCATGGATGCTGGATGCTCGGACATTAGTGCCACTAGCAGCTGCAGCACATCATGGATATTTTCATCCTGTATGACAAGCACCAATGTTATTCTACAAACTAACCTCAACAACAAGCTTCCCACAGAGCTGATACAATTAGTTACAATAAAAGGTAGGTAATTAGAGAAATGTACCTCATGCATTGTTAATAAGTAATTTAATATGCTCTGCAGTTCATCTTCTTTCACTCCTCGATCCTAAGGGGGAAAAAAAAGAGCTGTTGTTCAGAGAAAATACATTCCTTAGGTTTGGATAAGCAAACCTTGGACCCAGTCAAATAATCGTACAGCTTTTTTATTTGAACCTAAAAGACTACATTTTCTCTATCATTTTACTGCTCTTCTTTATCATATTGGCAGTTCAAAACAGTATGAGGTCAGATTCCTTTAGTGTGGGCCCTCAGATACTACAGACTATTACTGTTACTCCTACTCTAAGACAGAACAGAAAACACTGGTTTTCAGTCTAATCTCAAACGGCAGATTATCCCTCAAAGAGTAGCATTCAGCTGTAACAGAAAGAGTCTTACACCATTTCTACCAGTGGTAGAACCAGCAAGAAGGATACAGCAATTACTACCTTGACAACTGCAATTATCTTTTTCATTTGACCATTTTATTAAAAAAATTAAAGTATGACAATTAATTAAAACATATATATTAGACATTTAATAAAATATACATGGCAGAGTTTTGTGAGGTTAATAAGAAATTTTGTATGGATTTACTACTCTGTTGATTAGAAGGATGTGCATGAACATTAAATTAACCAGAAAATGACACAATACTGGACAGATATAAACAATTTTCTACTATGAAAGATACTATTACAAGTATGTAACAGATGTCAATGTTTTCATTCTGGAACAGACCATTTTACCTTCAATATAAGTTGTTTCAAGAACAGAAGCATAAACGCCCTTAATGATATGATTTCTTTCTGGGAGGGCCGAGGACCATCTGGAAGAAACAAAATATAGCACTTTAAAATATAAAGTAATTTCTTTAATCACTGCAGCTTCTTAAGGAAATCACAGTTCCTACAACAGATTTAGTATTCTACTCTTATATAAAAGTTCATATTTGCAAATGATATCATTTATAACCTTTCAGAATCACATTTTTCAACACAATATATTTAAGTATATGTGATGCTCTATTTGGAAAAAAAAGAAATCCATATAAGGTTTTACTTAGTTTTTTAAAAGAAATGGGAAGATGAAAGATAGTAATAAGGTGATAGTAATAGACAGCAATAAGTGATAGACATCTTGGAATGACTAAACCACTATGTTAAATACCATCTGAATGAAAACCAACAGAGAAAGGATTTATGAAATACCAGTGGTAGCCATTACCTGTAGCAGAAACTAAAGCCATTTAACCAAAGAGAAACTACAATCTAAAAAAAATATTCAATTTAAACAAGGAAAAAACCAACAATCCATAATACTTTAAACAACTGTGCTTGATGAAGTACATTATGAAAACAGAAATGTCTAAAAAAAGCCAGACATTGAACTATGGCAATTTGAAATTATTTTATTGTATTTGTCACTCTCCTTTTTCATAAATATTAAGGTTGAACTGCAAATTCTTTTGTTAAGCTCCTGCTTCTAAGGCAATCCAGGGCATAGACAGTCTTAAATTTTGTACAGTAAAAATAAACGCAACTTAAATTATTCTTCCATCATCCATTTCACTTTACAATGATAAACACAGATCAAAGTTTAAAAAAGTCTATGTCCCGTTATTATTTCCAATCCAGATGAATACAACTTTTAATGAAGATTCTCTAATTGTCTTTGGTGATGCTTTTTGAAGTGAAGCCACTGCTTTACACATAGTAGTTCAAGTTTGACAAGGGAAAACCTTAAGGAAAAGTATATTTGTTTCCATAGGAGGAAGAAAAAGAATGGCTAATACACTCAAGTTTTCTTCCCTGTTCAGGAGTAGAAAGAGGAGAACTGTGTACTCTTCAGAAAAAAGCAAATAAATCTCAAAAAGCAAATAAATCTCTGGTTGTCCCATTCCACTCACAATTTGTAAGAACAGTAAGAGTATTGCAGTAAAAAAGTTTATCAGCTAGGCTTTAAAGATATAAGACTAGTCTATATTAATAATGGCATCATAAAACATCTGATTTCCACTGTAGAAACAGAAGTAATTTGATTTTTTTTCTTATACTAGATGCAATTATATTAAATATTGCATGAATTTTCAGCAATGGTGTGCTTGTTTTTCAACAAGTCATTTTTATTTAATAAACATATAAATATGGTATTTTTATATAATTTAGCTATTTTCCCCCCTAATTTAAATGTGGATTCAATTTCCCTAACTGCATCACAGAAGTTTCTTTCTTTGTACCCTCTTCCCTCTTACACCTTATTGGGAATCAATATCAGACAGCATCTGAAAACAAGGACTAAAACAAACAAAAAAAAAAATTGACATTTTGTCTTTTCTGTAAGAAAAGTCTCTGTCATTTCTGAAAGACTGCAATTATGGAAACAGAATACAGACAATAGGGAGGTCTGCAAATAATTTCTATAACAGATATTGGAAGGACATATCAAGAAGAAGATATCCCAATGTAACTGGGAACCTCTTCAAAGACACACGAGTTTTCTTCTACTTCTACATTTGCCCACTCATTTCCCTGAAGACATGTGACAACCTTGAAAAGGTTTCTTCAACATGCAAAGGAGACCAAAGGAGTTGCTGCTTGCAGGCTACATGCCAAGCAGGTAAAGTGCTTGGCATGTAGCCTTCTCTAGTACTATTTATTCCTTGCATTTTAGTTGGGTCAGGAAGCTTCACTGTTCTAGAATCAGAAAATGGGGACAGCTGCTACCCAAAAGACTTCATTAGTTTCAAAAATTAGTTTCAAAAACTGGCAAGGAAAAATAAGGCTGGAGAAACTCGAAGCTATGTAATCACCAGACAGCTACAAGGAATACAGCGATATGATGTAATGATCATCTGACACAGACTGAAGAGAATTAATTAAACAGGAAGTTCTGAAGCTACCTAAAGCAGTTTTTTCCCCTATAATTTTTATATTATCACAGTTTTGTACTTCATTACTAATTAAATTACTTCATTCCTAGTTGAAGATTTATTTTAAAAAAATATATTATTGACCAAACAATGGTGTATTTTATCCTATAATTAAAAAAAGTATACATTAGCCTCACATATACCCAGGCAAAGAGAGACAAGTAGATCTTGTTTTTAACTCAAACATTGCAAAGTAGTTTTTACTGTCTATTAATCTTTGTGCCCATCACTGCATATAGAAAATTCAGTGTCACCATCACTCAGACACTGATAGCACTGCTAAAGACTAAAACCAATCTCAAATTAGATCAACTATGAAGATAATCCTTTCAAGATCTGGCACAGCAACCATAAATCCCTAATACAAAATAATCACATTCTTTTTAATTGGCAAAGAGAAAGGATGCCTCCCTTTTCCCACACGAGGATGAGTCATTAAAGCATTTCCTGCTTTTAGATTTCTTTATGTATGTATTTTTCACAGAGCCCATCATTTGCGTCAGATTTTTAAAATACACACTCATAATAAGAGTTAGCCTGCTTTACCCAGACAAAAATAAATGAAAAAGTTATAATTTTATGCAATTCATCCCTGCAGCATAGAGAAATTATAGGGGCATAAACCAGAAGTAAATAAGAGGAAATAAGTAAACACATTCACAGAGTTAAGTACAATCAGTACTGCTGTAAAAAAAACAAACAAACAAAAACAAGAAAAAAACCCAAAAATGTCCAAACCGATTGGAAGCTTTGAATAACAATAATAATGATTTCTAATTCTGTCTTTGGAAATAAAATTGTCTTACCAGTTCTACCAACAAACAAACAAATGTGACATTCTTCCATCTGTTTTGATTTTTTTTTTGTATGTAAAAAGCATGATTTTTCTACTCCTTAAATTAATAAAGTATGATACAGATAGCAGAAGCTGATCTCCACACACACATAAATAACAACACATGATACATGGATCACAGAAAACCTGATTTTCTCTCTGCTGTAAATCTAATAAGAACTGAGTCCCACTCTAATCCAGCTCTTAAAATAACTCTGGAACTTTGTATATTTACAAAGATAAAAACTACAGTTACTTTATTGTCATAATAATTTTTTGTAATTCCCCTTTCCACAGCTCGTGTTCAAAAATATTGGACGTGAAAAACATTCTTGAAAACTATTTAGCATGACATAACTTGTACTTTAACCACCATACATTCTCAATAAGGATGGATACATGATAGTCATAAAGGGAGCACTCATTGAGAGTTTGAAATAGCACTTATTGAGCATGAAGAACACAGGAAACATCAGTAGAGAGAGAAATGCTTGGCCACTCAGTTAATGAACTATACTACACAGTTGGGAGCTCAAATGCACATTTCTCTCATACAGCACAGGCTCCCCATGGGAGTGGCCACGGCACCAAGCGTGCCTGACTTCAAAAGTTGGGACAATACCCTCAGGCACACAGAGTTACTCTTGGGGTGTCCTGCACAGGGCCAGATATTGGACTTGATGATCCTGAGGGGTCCCTTCCAACTCAATATAAAATCAAATAATTACAGAAAGAAGCTATAAATTTTAAATAATTTTCTCTCCATTGCCTGCTTTGTTGGCTACTTAGATACTGCAATGGCTGGGAGATCCTATTATCCCTATTCTGTATGATTTAACAAAATATCAAAGGTGTGCATGTGTTAAATCAAGATAATAGCTGCAAACCATAGTCTAAATGTAAAAAAGAAAAAAAAATTGGATTCTTTTATTTGCAAATTAGCTTGATGGTTTAGGTTCTTTGTAAAAAAATTTGAAACACCACCAGAAGAAAAGTGTAAATCATGATTTTAAACAGACAACTTGTCTCTACTATGTGGATTTACATGTAAAATGTAAAGCTACTAATTACAGAACAAGTTGATACTTCTACCCTCTGAAACAGTATTTCCACTGTTTCAGAACAAAATGGAAATACAAATATGAATTCAGTATGCTGAATCTAAGAAGAAACACAAGTATGAATCAGGAATCCAATAATAAAAGATACAAAACCAAATTTAAAATAAATACCTGAAACTTCAAAAAAATTATTAAACTTCATTTTAAAAACCCCATTTATACCTCCCATTTTAGAAGCTGATTACTAGGAGAAGCCAAAGAAAAACTAACTTTTTTTAAAGAAAACAGTATTTGCCAAATGGGAAGCTTCAATATTGAGCTTCTTTGGCTTTAAAGTAAGTGCTACTAAACTGTCAGTGCAGAAAACTCACCCACTTTGTGTTTTATTAAGGCAGGGGAAGGCAATAAAACCCTGAAGCAGAGTAACTGTCAGCAAGTAATAGTAAAACAAACTAATTATTAACTAATATTAAAAATTGTTTCAGTATCTCCACATAAAAATGGCATGCCTAGAAGACAAGAAAACATCACACTACTAAAATGTCTGCATGAATAAGCTTACTTCCTAATATGACAGCAAATTATTTGAAGGCACTTTAGCACATGCAGTCAAATTTTAGATACTGGCATGATTTCCAGTAAAGCCTTCTCCAGAAAAGTCTCATGACAAGTCAGCCTAGAATTTCAGCTGCAATTTACTCACATGATGACATTTTTCTGTTTCATACATTAAATTAATGTTTATAGAAAATACATCCTATTCTTCCATTTGGAGATTTCAAATGCTGCTTAAAGTGCAGCAACTTTAAATTTCACATAACTGTATTTTTACACTGCAACTTTCTTAGTTTAACAAATTTTTTTTACATTATTCTACATTTCAACAAATTATAAACTTTCTGGTTGCAAACAGGCTAATAAAAATTTACATGAATCCAAAATCCTGGAAGAGTTATCTTTTTTGAACTATTTGGATTGGTGGATTTATGAGATGCTGAAAACACAGGTGAAAATAGAAAAACCTTAAGCATAATAACTACAGTTATTTCTAGAACTGCATTCTATGACTATAAGCTGTCTGAATCAACCAGGCCTACACTTAATGTTAAAAAAACATCTGGTAAAGAAAAGTGATGTAATATCCAAGTGATTAAACATTTTAAAATATTTTCACTAATTTTATCAATTGCTAGCAACTAATGTGGACATCCTAAAACATCTTTTATGAAGTTAATATAAAATTAAATTTAGTAACCCATCACATCAGCAATTTTTATATTTTTCACAATCATTTGCTTGCAAACCATTACAGTTATTACAGCTCTATTAGTCAGTAGCAGAAATTATCTGTGAAATAATACCAAAAAGTCCCAGTGTTGATTTGCATGGAGAAAACGCCATGGCTGTGCTGGGCTTGCTAAGTCACTGATGCTCCTGTCTGACAGGCTGACATTCTTCAAGGCAATACAAGAAAAGCCACTTTTACGGACAGAAAAGAAATTACTACTTCTTTGTATTTGTATCAGTTACACAGGGCCTTCTTCAGGGAAGAAGGAAGAGGATAAGGAACAAGGAAAAAAGAATAAATAAGATATTAAACTTTCAATAAGTCAAGTTTATCTATAAACCTAACTAAAGACAAAATGAGAAAATTCAGATATAGTGGATCATAATATGTTTTCTGAAAATATGCATTACCTCGGTTTATATAACACCTTCCCAACTGCTGTATGAAGGCCTTAGAAATTTTGACTTATTGTCAAACTGCTACACCAGGCACCCACTAATTTACAGTACCTGATTACTTTTAGGGACTGACCTGGTTGCCTTCCAGGTAAAATAAGAATCTTGTCTGGAACTGACACAGATGAGAGGAGAATGTACTATACTCAGAATGAAAGAAAAGGTAGGGATGTAAACCAGCCATATCTATGCTTAATTTAGATTAACTGATTCACATCTCATTCCTAATTTTGTATCCTTGTGTACCTCATGCCTTATGTTCAGATTTTCATGAATACAGAAGCTATGCAACTGGCATTACACATACAAATACTCAAAAAATACAGCTAAGTGCAAAGAGAAAGATCTGGCCAAGATAAAAGCAATCCATGCTTCCTACAGAAAGAAATGCCACTGACTCCCCAAAGGAGCAAACCTAGCCAGAGGGAAGCAGTCTGCAATACATTTTCAAAGTGTTGTTAGGTGGTAGTATCATGACACAGAAGCACAGGAATTATTTTAATTTAAACCAATATACTAGGGAAAAAAAAAATCTCAACCATAACAAGTAGACTGTATTATCAGACTTTCATTCTCAAGCTAGTTGAGGAATTTTCCATGTCTCTACCTAGCTATAAATATGGTTGACACCTGAAAACCTCACCTCACAACAGCTGGGTATTGAACAATCACAAAGTAAATAAGCTGATCATCTGAGTTTTAAACATCCCAATTCCTCACTGATCTCAGACACAGTAATTTGTCCAATGGTAAAACTGTGCCTGTGCAGCATAGCAGTGTAAACCTCAACAGAGAAGATTTCTGGAAGTATGAATCCTGATAAACCACTCCCAGGATAGGATTTGGTTCACCCTAATTTCAGACATCAGCAGTGTAGCTCCCACACCAGAGCAGCTTCTAACCTCCCACCGAGGTTAGTGGAGATCTAATCAATAGAGGCAACACAGCCTAGGAAGCAACTACGCTTCAAACAAAGCATTTCTCAAGTGCCTGTCAATTAGAGCTAAGATACAGCTTCCTAAACATACCAGTGTAAGTTGTCACGCCGTAAAGTGTGCAAAATATCTACCCCAAACAAGCAGATTTGGTGTTGGATACACAGGAGACCTTCATCCTTCTGAGAGGCAGGTGAGATGTCCCACCAAGACTACAATGATACTAGAAATCTGTATTAAAGCAACTGACTCCTGCATTCCACTGTGCATTATCAGCAGACATCCAGCTCAGAAGGAGACATCTTCACTGCAGGCACCAAAAAAAGATGTTAATTCTGTTTTGGCAGAGGGAATCCAGAATCAGCATAAGTGGATAATCTAATTTATCACTGACAAAGATTTCAAGATAATTAAGTAACCAACCCAGGTAATTTTCATTAACTAGGATTTCAAACGTTCATTTAAATGAACAGAACCTTGTCATCTTTTGTTAAGTATTTTTAAATAAATTTTAATAATTTTTGAAGACTACTCTTCATCTAATATTATACTATGCAGGAACTATAAATGTCACCCAAGATCCCACAGCCTTCAACGCCTTCATTGCCTATTAGGACATCTAATCTAGGAAAAGAATTGTTACTTCCAGTTTTGTTTATTAAAAAAAAAAAAAGTGAGGGAAACCTCTATTCATACACCTCACTTACAAAAGGAATTACCCAACAACTAATGTGTTAGATATGTCACACTCTTGAATATTTGGGTATGTGACAGTATTAGGAACATCCCCCAATTATTGAATTTCTCAGCATGACATTAATAGTTACACAATAAAATAATGAATAAATTCTCATTTACCAGGTATTTTTTAAGAGACTTTCAGGCAAATCCTTCCTGCTTTACACAAGTAGATAGCTAAATGCAATGGCATCACAGCCAAAAGATATAGGATTAGAATGATTTGCTCTGCTTAACACACATCTGCAACATACAGCATTCAAGCAGTATTCATTATTACATTTTGTTGGTTCTGTCATTCAGTACCTCCTGTGCTAAGCTAAGTGCATCACTTTCAGCAAAATTAAATAAATCTCTATTTTATAAGGACAGCGAAAAAAAATATTATTGAACTGGAAATACAGTTTCAGAAACCTCTGCAGTGAGAACTAGAAGTTTCCACTCTGTTTTCAAGGTCACTTAACACTATTAATCACTCAAACCACACAAAGATTTCTTTGGCATATGAAATACATGTAATATTTCCTCTTTATTAAAGAAGAAGAAAAATCAATCTTTTTAATATGTTTCCTAAAGTATGCCTACATAAGTATGTGCTACGTGACTGGAGACCAGAGTTGGAATCTTCTGGGAATATATATAAATATAAATTATCAGCATGAGTTTATGATACATCAAAAAGTATTTCCATAGTCCTTCTACTGATGGCCATCAACTATTGCCATTTATTCATCTCCTTGTCTACAGATCCAAGGAGCTTTCAGATATTTACTTTTCAAACCTTCCTACAGGAGGAATGCTTATATTTTCTCCCTCATGTGTTGCACTTACCCAGCCCTTTGGGAGTGATGCCACTGCTGTCAGCAGGGTTGACCACCCAGTAGTAGTATTTCAGCGTGTGCATGAGCTGCAGCACCGTGCCCACTCGGCGGATGGTGTTGTAGATCGTGGCCGTCCCAATGAACTCAGCTGACAGGTAGGTGTACAAAGACAGCTGCACCTGGGGAGTGAAATGGTCACCCACAGAAATGTAAGCTCTGCATAACAACTGTGAATTGTAGGGGTCTTTGTAGAGTAGACCTTGGATATGATACATAAACTGAAAAACTAATTACAGCTCAGCTTAGAGCAGGGGCTGCACTGGTACCTAGGAATGATTTAAGTTAAGATAAACATATTGGCTTGCTTTCTATTCTGACTTTTTATACAAAAAGTATATATTTTTAGTTTTTAGGACAACGCCACTTTTCACTTTGGTTTACATATCCCGACTATGATTACTTAGGAAAACAAAGAATTCATTATTACCAGAGAGGAATGATAACATGCTAGAGATTTTATCAAACTAAAATACATAGTTTGAATTAAAATAAGCGCTTACATTAATGTGTAACAAAACACATTTTTACTGCAATTAAAACCACAAAATTTTATGCTTAATCTGTAGGAATACAATGGAATGCAATCACTGAAAAAGGGACGGGGTTTCTTGAAACAGTATTATTCATAGAATCAGACAGAATCTTAGGCAATAATTAACCTGCTTTTATGAAAGTATAAAAGACATTGGAGTATACAGTTAAGCAGTGTACAGACTTGATAATCTAAGATCATTGCTATTGCCATACTTATAAAAAAATCCGAAAGAGAAAAATCAAAAACGTAAGTAGAATATTGTAAAAGAATACAGGTATTTATTTTTGTTGTAGGAGAGTCTAAACATTATGCCAGTGTACGATTACCTTTGCAGGGGTATGTATCCAGATAGCAGGATTGAAAAGGATGTGATCACATAATTGCTTCAGTAGAGGTGCTCCATGAGATAATCCATCCAAATATTTCGCAAATGACAAAAATTGTTCCAGAACTGCTCTGGTTATATGAACTCTAGATGACTGGGGGAAAATAATCAGAAAGAAAAAAGATAAAGAAAAAAAATCTTTTTATTATGATTACAGCAGAACTCTGAAGCAGTATTTCACCTAACTCATCATTACTACATACATTCAGCTTGCATGTTTTAATGCGATTGAATATGAAGGCAGTTTATACTTTACAACAATATTAATGGTCTTTCTAATGGCTATATTTAACAGGCTCAAATGTCCATCAATAACTTTTTTTTTTTTTTGTTAGTTTGGTTTTTTTGCTTAGTTTGGTTTCTTTTCATTTTATTAGAGTCCAGTCAGGATGCTACATTTATGTCCATCAATAACTTTGTTTTTTTGGTATTTTGCTTACTTTGGTGTTGCATTTCTTTTCATTTTATTAGAGTCCAGTAAGGATGCTACATTTTACAGCACAATTCTTCAGAACTTCATCTGAAGTCCTTATCTCCTCTTAAATTGGTGTCATACTGAAATTTGGTGTCTCAGTGTGTGAACACACATTATTGGGAGACTTGATTTTGTTTCTTAAACTTAAGTAGGTATTTGAAGGAGTTGGGCTCATAGTTTCCTCAAATTTCAGGATTCTTTCAGTTTCATAGCATATGCCATGCAATCACTGTTGAGACCTGCTCCTATGTAGTAACATGGCCTGAGGACTTTGACAAACTTCTTTGTATACTAAATTAACATTAATAATAATATGAATAATAATAACATGAATAAATAGTAAAAAACTCTAAAGATTTTTCTCCTTGCCATCTCCACAAAATGTCAAGCACTGGAACAGGCTGCTCAGGGAAGCGGTGGAGTCACCATCCCAGAAGTACTTAAAAGATGTGTTGATGTGGCACTGAGGGACAAGCTTTAGTGGTGGACTTGGCAGTTCTGTATTAATAGTTGGACTCTATGTTAGAGGTCTTCTCCAACCTAAATGATTCTGTGATTCTATTTTTCAATTGTTTTTAATGTTGTAAGTACAGTCTGGGAATATAGAGATTTATTTTTTTTAGAACTGAGGTCTACTGTCAGTAATACAAGTTCAGCCTACACGCTGAATTTCCTTTGGCTTGTACATGAAAATTCACAATAAATAATGTGCAACTAATAAGAACAAAAATGCTGTTTGGAAGTTCAAGTAAAAAAAAAAACCTCTCTTCTCTGAAGTATTTGATTACATGCAAATAAACAACAGATACAACAGATAATTTAAAAATAATAAAATTGAGACTAGGAAAAGAAAGGATGCTTTCCCACCATGTGTGCCAACTGAATATAAGCATATATTGAAAAAAGAGAACAAATCCTTTCAAAAAACTGCAGCTAAGCAAATATAACGTAAAAAAACCACCCAGAAAGCAACACGTTTTAAGAATTATGTTGTGATCAATAGAAATCTTTTAAATACTCACATGCCCAAGCCTAATGAACATAGCAGGTGTTAATTAGAAGAGCATGGAAACTCTTTCTTAAAAAAATCATATTGAACATTCTAAATCAATGCATTCCATGTGTATAAACCATAATGCTCTATTCAGGGGAAAGCTCTCCATGAAGGCTCACCAGTCTGCCTGTGTGTAACTCACCAAACCAAAGCTAACAGCTTTGTAAGTTCCTTCTAGTTATGGCACAAGAAAATGTAACCTTGGAAAAAACCAGCACCTTAGGCTACTTCTTTGAAATTGTAAATCACACTTGCTTAGCATTGAAAACAGAAGCACAGAAAATCTACATTTAGGTATTAAGTGAAGGCATTTCCCTAGCACAACGAACAAAGGGAATAGAATGAGAGAAACTACTTATCATTCTTCAAAATTCAGAACATTTTTGAAAGGTGATATTATGAGTTATCTTCTGCTTAAAAGATTGCTATTCTGACCTCATGGTAATAAAAGCCCAGTAGTAGACATGCAAGAAAAGTCAGAGCCATGAGCTTCAATCATGGGACCATCACTGTTTTAGTACAGCTGACAGTAGTTTGCTCTCAGATTATTTAGATTATTAAACCCCAGTAACAGGGTGTCAAGAGAAAGGGAGGCCGGTGATGCTCCTCAGACAACTGAATCGAACCTCAGGTTTGAGATAATGGCTCATCATGCCTAAAAACAAGCAAGTACAGGGAATACCCCTTGCAGGGAATGCCCCACCAATTTTTTTCAGAAATTAAATTTTGTTACAGTTTTTCTGCTTCAAAACACAGGACAACTATTTTGACAATTTCAGAATTTTCACAGAAGATTAATTTAACTTTTATTAACCTACATATACACAAACAAAACCCCTCAGTTATGACATTTCTGCTTTATATAAACTAGAAACAAAAGAACTTTCCTAAGCAAGTTTGGAGGGACAGAAAATGCAGAAATGTAAATACTTTAAAGTGATTCCCAAACAGATCTAAAGCAAAAACATAAATAACAGAACCTCCTCAAGAAAACTGGTTCTTTGAATACTGGGTGAGGAAGATGAAGAATCTCCTGTTGACAACTTATAAAATACTTTTAATTTGCAATGTAAGTCACAAATATATTTTATTCCACCAGACATTTGAGCCAGGTGATTGAAAGTACCACAATGGCAATAGAAATACTAAGAAAAAAGATAAAAATCCTCCAAACATACCTTTTCAAGGAGATAACCAATGACTAGAAAGCCTTTTCCACCAAGCATTTGTTCTTGCATGGCTACTGAACTCTTAAGAAGCTCAACCAAGAAAGCCAATAGAGTAGCACTGCATGTAAAGAACAAGATTTTTTCAGATTAAAAATGTTGCTTTCTCAATAATCATCAGCTATTCAGTGAATAGAAATAGGCTTAAGGTGGTGAACAATTCCTTAGAAAAACACAAATCTTATTTTTACCATTGGAAAATTTCTCCAGTGATTTTTCACATATTGCAGTGGTAGGAGTGGGACTCCAGAGGCTACAAGGAAATCACCCAAGAGTCCATCCCAGCAGTGTCTTTAAGTGAAGTGTTCAGAAAGTACAGGGAGGGAAAGTGTTCAGAAAAGGTTACAGTATAGAAACATAAGAGATATGAAAGACTTCAGGGGATGAAATTGGCAAGAAAGTGAAACTATGTTATAAAAACCAGCAGTGGAAACACATGACAGATTAATCCACCACAGGGGAAATAAATCATAATGGACTCCTGGGTGATGAGAATAAAACAAAAATACACTAATCTGTTGCTGAAAAATCAAGAAGAAAGGGAGAAAGAAAAAATAAAAGTGACAGGAGGGAAGTATTTAAAATTGCTTTTCAAATACCTCAAAAAGGTAGATGACAAAATGTATTGTAGTGCATATACAACTCGTACGTAAAATCATAATGTCTTTTCTAAAAATTAAATAGATGTAACAGCTCCTAGCTGTACAGACAAGTGCCTGCACCCATGAAAAGTTCTCACACAGGTAGTAGCCCAGGCAAGAGTGAAAACTGTGGGTTTTGCAGGTATGAAAAAGGGACTTAAAGAAAATATCCAACCTGCATTTGATACATTTCAATTTTATTTACAGTATCTAGTCATCTAAAGGTTTACTTGCTCTTAAAACAGAATCTTTTACTTTGAAATAAATGTTGAGTTTGGTTAATCCATGTCAGCACCAAAAAAATAATCAAAGTGCTGAGGAAGACAAGATTTATTCAGTTTGTTGAGTAAGGCTGCCATGCGAAAGAATAGAGAGCAGCCAAAGTACATGCTGGGAACATGAAATAGTGCCTTGTCTTTCTTCATTGTTGAATGGTCATAATAATCCATCTAAAAATCACATACAGACTGCTCCACAGAGTGTCAGCAATAAAAGAACACAGATAATATCCATTTACAGTACTCCAAAGCTTTTATCAAAACAGCCTTTCAAGCTGTCACATCAACTTCAAACCAGATTATGTGCATCAATTTTTTCTTACCCCAACCAAAAGTTTCTAGTGTATTTGTCATCTAAAATAAGAATCTAATCATTTTTACTGCAGGAGAATCCATAAGCAGGTCACATTAAGTGTTGAAGATTTTAATTTAGATTTTTTTAAAAATTAAAGAGGTGAAAGAAAATTCCATTTAGATGGGTCATGCTTACTACCATCCTCTATGAGTAACTTTATGACTCACGACAACAAGCCATTATGCATAAAGTCAAACAGCATACACCTTTGCAGAATTATAATTCAAACTACAATAGCAAATACTGTTAATATTATTTGAAGTGTTAAAAATATTCTTAAAATGGATTTTAAAGATTTTTGTACCATATACAGCCTTAAGTTCATTTTCTATTCTCAGAAGTACTTTGTCAAAAGCCTTTAAATTTATATCACAGTTTACTTATTCATTCTATGAATTTAGATGTAAACTCATGGGCCAGTTATTCTTATATCGATACAACCTCTATACAACTGTTAAAAATTTTGATAGACTCTGAATGTAAGTTGTAAGACACACTGACACCACAACAATACAGATTTTTCCCTCTTTTGCTCTATTTAAGCACACATAAATTACAAGTCAACTCAGAAATCATAAGTGACCAGTTTATACCTAACAATGCCACAGAAACAGACAAGCTGGTTCTGTGTAAGAAAGACTGACTCAAAAAAAGTGTAGTAATTCAGATGTAGTCAGTGTCCAAATATAACTTTCTAGATATTAACCATCTTTATGCTGGCTATGGCTGAACTAATTAATCCTGCCTGCCCATATTACCTCTGCACAGAGCTACCTTAGCTGCTACTGTAGAGTGATGCCAGTGACTCTAGTTTCAGGAAAATGTATTAATTTAGGCAATGCCTTTGTGAATGAGCTATGCTTTCACTTAATTCCAAAATGGCTTTTAACATCTATTGATCCAGACACATAAAGACACCTCAATCAGCTCTGCACAGTCAGCTCAGGTCTGCAGGCAGTAACTCTAACTTCTAATCCTTCTGCATTATCCAAGATTGCCACCATAAATAATAGAGTTGACTGCAGTATATAGTAATTCAAATCTTGGGATAGCACACATGAATGCATCATTACACCTTCAAGCACATTAAAAAAATCCAAGTACCAGAGAATGCAGCAGTTACAGAGAACCATCTGTCAGACACATAGAGGTGCAATGAAGTTTGAGATGAATATTGTACAGAACCACATTATTGATAAAAATTAACATAATAATTGAATATAACTAGCAGTTTGCCCACATGATTATGCAGGAAATTAAGTAAGTAAAAGATCTGTAATATTTTAACTCACAGAAGAACTATAAAATCAAAATGGAAGGTTTTAAATTTCTCACTGCATGTACAGTACTGAAGATGATCACCCTACCTGATGATCAGAGATAGGCAGAAAACAGACTACATGCTGTCTGTGTGGTTGGGGCCGGTGTTTTGGGGAAGGAGGTGGGGAATTGTATGGTATTTATGGCTTGGGTTTTGTTTTGTGGACTTTTTCCCCTCAGAGAAGTTGCTTAGACTTAGGTGAAACTTTGTTTTTGGAGGAGGAGATGGGAATGAAAGTGCACTAAGAAACAGCTGCTGCACACAACAGTGGTTTCACATGTAATGTTTTTCTCCTTACATATTATGCCTGAGAGCATCTGATCTGGTTGAATTCTCAAACAAACTTTCCCAGCCTCTTCAAAACTTCTTTTCCCCCACAATTTCAGACTGACCTCAAGAAATGTGTGTCTAGATATAAAAAATCCAAACTGAAGTAATGTATTTTTCACCTCAATATTGAATTCTAAGAATTTAATCTGCCTAATTTGGAGGACTGTATCCAGAACTTTCAACAACTTTTAGGGATACCCAATTTATTTTTTCACCTTGGCAGCTGAACACAAATTAAACTTGAAGATTTGAAATACGAAAATATTTATCAGCAGAAACAGGTTGCCAAAATCATTCTTTTAAAAAGGTTGTTGTTGACAGAGGGAAAATAATATTAATGAGAGGATTAAGTTGAACAATTTTTCAAACAGGATTTAACAAACTTACCAGCATCAGATTGCTGCACAGTAATTGACATTACACATTAAACTTGCAAAATTCTGCGCACTGGCACACAAAATTTGTCTCCATTCTTTCCTACTTTTAACACCCCTAGATATAAAGGATACTTCAGCCCATTCCTACATCTCTTCTATATCATGCCCTTCCTAGAAGACATCAGTTTGTCTGCAGTGGAGCCAAGATACAGATAGAAAGTGAAACTATATATGTCAACCAACACTAAATCAGAGAACTGTGATAATTACTGAAAATACATCTAATTTCTGGGGAAAAAATCCAGTAGTTTTCCATTATTAAGCAGGAGAAAAAAAAGGTGAAAGACCAAAGCATGATGATGCAGAACCTCCAGTGGCTACTGTTTAGATACTGTTTAGAATTACCTTAGGAGCCAGGAATTTGCACTCTTAGAATAAAAGTGAAATTTGCCTTGTGTTTTTTTTTTTTTTTTTTTTTTTTTTTGTTGCGGCAGTTCTTTTATTTTATTTTTAAACCACTACTCAGATCATTTTCTCTAGACTCCTCATTCCCATGATAATTTTCTCTGTCACATTTGCCCTAATATAAGTTTCACCTTGGATCATGTATTACAAAGTTATCTGTACAAATTACCTATACAAAAGGCATCTTTAACAAAGTTAGGCATGTTGCTTTCGAGATCTAGGTATGATTATTAATTACAGACAATTTAACTTGAAGTGTCTATATAAAAGAGAATAATACATGTATTTGCTTTGGCTGATTCTCTTTGGGAAAGAATCCTTTATAAAGATAAAAATCCTTTATTTGTATTTTCAGCTTCTCCAAAGTAATACAAAGAAATTGTATGAGCAACTCTATCACAGGTAATTAGTATGATAACTATTGAAAATTAATCATAGCATAAACAGATAAAGTAGTATTAAGGAAGATCATAAACCAACAATTAATGTTTCCATGAGCTACAGGTATGGCAGATCTCTAAAGTGCTTCCCTAACTTCCAGTTTAAATTTTTTTTTCTTTCTGTAAGGTTGTTGAAGAGAAAGGTGAAGGGATTTTTTCTTATGCCTTTTCAATTGTTTTCTGATAACATGTGGTGAAGCTAATCAGACAACTAATCAGGTCTCATTCAAAAACATGAGTCAGCTGAATAGGTCTTGTGTGAGAGAACTAGAGAGGCAAGTCACCTCTGCTTACAGGCAAAACATTTTGTGACACAGACTCCAGTAGTAAATTAGCCACCCTTAATAGTTCCTGCATCTTCTGGAGTACGCAGAGGTACAGCAGTTCAGGAGTTTACAACAGATTTCTGCTATGTGTTGCAGCGGTTGGATTTTCATTATAAACCCCTGTGCAGGCAGACTGATTTGGCAAATCACATTCCGGCTGCCACAGTTTGGAAAAATACAAGCAACTGAGTTTATCTGAGCACAGCTAGGTCACACTAGTGATGTAGAATTTTAGGAGCAATATCCAGCACTCTTCCCTTCAAAACAGAGAGGGAGAGAGTTCCCAACACTCAACAGTGCAAATTCTGAATTTTACACTGGAGGCAGCAGTGGACTGGAATCTTGGCTTCCCATGAGATGCTCAAAAGCAAATGGAAAAACCTCAGGAAGGACTGCTTCCAGACCTACTCTCAAATTTAAATACCTGAGCCAGCTTTGACAAGAAAATTATTGGATGAGAGGACAGGTTAGGAAGGTAGGACACCACATGGCATTCATCTTATTTGCTGTCATGAACTTCAAGATAAGTTCAATTAAACTAAAGAGACTGAGAAAAATTATTGGAAACTTACAGATTTTTCATATTAAGCTAATAAATAAAATCAATACATCAAACTAATTCCTGTCAAGTTGGGTTGTTTCTTTAGAAATCAATAGGAACCCTGACTATTTCTTATCAAACTATAAATCTTAAAAAGTAGATACTCTGTTATACCTATCTTACTTAAGAAATCTAGATCATTTTGATAATTCTTTTATTTATGTTTAGATGGTGAGGTTCTGGGTTTTGCTAATAAAATCTTTCTAATATTTAAAAAAAATCCAAACAAAAAAATCAAATAATTGAAAACCCTGAGCTTTTTAAATGGAGTTTGATATTTGCAGGAGAGAAAGAGGTGAGTAGGACTCAGAAAAGCAGTAGAACTGGGAAAGTTCTCTGTTGCTGTTACAGAGACATACCTGTATACAGACAAATATAACTCAGCATCAGATACATAAGGACAGACAATAATCTAATAAATAAGGGGGAACAAGGAAAGGATTCATTAAATGCACCACTTTCCTTATTCCACTCCTCAAATGACTCTTTTCATGTATAGCATTCATTCCCCATTAGCTCCTTTCTTTGATCCCAAAAATATTTTCTTCTTTTATTTGCCTACTTCCTTTTCACTTCCAGCATTATTTTTCTTGATACTTATATCTTATGAAATAACATATGAGAAAATAATGTACAGACACCAAAACCTATAAACACATAAATTACATCTCATCAAGCAGCCGTTTGCTTAAGTTTTTTTTCAATATGTTCTGGAGTTACAATCACATCCTCTTGCATTATGCATTTGTACAATCATATAGCACAATGAATTACAGATCTCTTTTTAGAATATAATCTAATTATAGAAGAAATTCATTGACTTATTAAAGACCAAATTTTTTTCTACTTACAGCTCAACTAACTCCAGAAATGTTCTGTATATTTGCAATTGAACATTATGAATGTTCTCACTCACTGGGTAGACCACACACTTGGGAAGAATTAGTCTTTATCTCAACTTCTAAAACTTACCCTACATTCGTTCTTCATTTTTAAACAGATCTAGTTATTGCTTTGTCGCCTATTACAGATTCAGCTCCTTAATGAATTTAACATACATTTTATTCCTATGTGGAGATACATACACACATAACCTTCCTTAAACTAGAATAAAGCATTTCAGTCTTCTGCTTTGCCAGTAAATAAAAACATATGGTGATTTTTTTTCCCCAAGCTTATTTCAAACCAAGCATTTCTTTTTTTATTTCCCTTACTTTACAATGATTCAATGCAAAGTACATCCTGCAAAAGAGACTTAAATATTCCAGTATTACAGTTGGTTACAGTAACCAATACACAACCACTTTTCTGTCTTCTAAAATTGTTGGCAATTTTAGTATTAGTTAATTGTTTTTCTCAGTTAAGTATTTTTTAACTGAACTATCTCATGCAATAAGAAACATCCAGAATAATTAATAGAAGAATATTATAAGCAGGAAAATATGCTGCGTGCTCAGCATTACGCACCTGTTTTGTCACCTAATCCAAATAGAAAAGCCAGTTTATTTTGTCCCTAAACATTGCTTTCTAGCAAGCTTTAGTTACAAACAATCCTCCAGGGAAACACCATACCAGTTGCTCAGCATTATCCTTTCAGATTTGTTACCCTCAAAGATTCAGGCCAACCATTTTTCTGGAGAAGTTTGACTATCCTGTGCTGCAGGAAAGGTGCCTGCTGTAACAAGCACGTGGCAAGAGATCTTGTAAAAATAACCATAGCTGAGCTGATGTTGAGAAAAGAGTCACTGTGTCAGGAGATAATTGAAAGACGTGCAGATGTGGTATTTAGGGATGTGGCTGAATGGTGGACTTTGCAGTCCTAGGTTAATGGTTGGACTCCATGATCTTAGAGGTCTTTTCCTAAAAGATTCTACGACTCTAAGTCAGCATAGATATTAACAGACTCCTAGGTAGTCTTTTTAAACATCTGTTTTTAACATCTGTGAAGACTTTTTAACTTAGACGTGTCTTCCATAGCACCAGAAGAGAAACTTCATGGGTCCCAGCTTAAAATTCTCTTGTTATGTCCCCAGTCACTATTGCAATTGTAATATGTTCACAAAATACCTGCTCATAGCTCTATGACTTTCTGACCACATTATTAAATAATTTTTGAATGCTATGAAATGACACAGACTTTGAGAAGGTAAACAACATTGCATTTAAGGAAAAGCATATTGAGTTCTTTTAGAAGTTGGGTGAACTGTTGCAAAACTATTCTTAAAGACTCTAGAGTGATTTGAATTCATTACTTAATCATATCAGTTTTGTACAGTAAACTAATTATTTTTTTAAATTATATTTTTAAAAGAAACACCGGAAAAATGTAGAAAAAATTAGAGAACATGCCCACAAAAAAAAAAAAAAAAAAGGAAAACATTTTGTAAGCTTGATTTTGTTTCAGTCTTGATTAAAAGAAGCTTACCAAACTGTTGTTTCCACCTGACTGTCATGCAGCTGTCGATTGTCTAGCTGGGCAAAGAGAGGAAAAAGAACCTGGATCCCTCCAATGGAATGAATTGCGCTGTGAATGGAGTGGGTTACAATAGCTTTCACATCCTAAACACATAAAATAAAGGAAAAGCTACAATTAATCTCAATTTTAAAGAACAGTTAAAAATATAATTCTGCAGCACTTCAACACCAAATTGAGGGCAGACTTTTAAAAATTTTGTTTCAATACTTATACTTCAATTATAATGACTACACTTAAAGGCAAACATTAAACAGAAAATTTTCAGTAACATGGCAAACTGTGCCTTATAGCAAGAAGTCTGTATTTCTTATGGGATATTTTTTCCTTGCTTTAGAAAGGGAGCAAAGAAAGAACAGTTCAAGTGAAAGTTATATTAAAAGCTGACAGAGCACAAAAGAACAATCTCTGTACGCTAGCAGACAAATCCTCTGTGTGATGTTCAGCCAAGAGTAATCACAGAACATCAGCTTAGCAGCACCAACCTGAAGCATAAGAGCATGGGGGGAGTGTACAAAAATGGAAGGATTCTCCTTTGGTGAGGATTCAAGGCATAGCTGAGCATCGGTGGCCTTCGCATTATAGGTAAAAGCGATGCTGCTGGCGAGTTTCCCATCATACAGCACTTGTTTGTGATGCTCAGCCAGATGAATGTCACTCTCAGATTTAAACTTGAATGTGCTCTGAAAAAGACCCAAAAGTTTTACAAAGTAATTAATTTAGACAAATTCCTTGCCACAAAATATGCAAAAACTATATCGGACTTGAGAGAGAATAAATAAACCACTAAATTTCACTTGCATTTACCAGTAGTCTAATGCTACTGAACAATGAGATAGATTTGTTTCTCTTTAGTCTACATCACATCAATGTGTCAACACATTATTTGGTATTTTACATATTATCTCTCTTTTTAACATCAGTGTTTACAAGCTTCAGAAGTAACTAAAAAAAACACACACTAACCATAAATAAGTTAAAATAAAATTTAAGCAAAAAACACACTAAAAATAAAGAACAAATTAAATGTGCTGCATTTAAGTTCATATGAGCTCACTCAAATTAGAATATAAAATGCTATACTATGTTGATTAGAGGAATAGTTATTTTTGAACAATATTAGAAACCATGCTTAATTAACAGTCAGGAGTATACTCAAATGAACCACTTAAAATCCAAAATAAATCCTAAATGCCACATTTTACATTATTTTTTTGCAAATTCAGAGCTTTTCCAAGGAAGACTGAAAATGAACATGTCATGATTCACATCTGATCTAAAATTAAGTTTTTTGGCAACACTGAAAAATCAACAAAGCACAAGAAAATAGATTTTTGTCTTTCTGCAAAGCACTGTAAGATCTACTTGGCATATAACAATCATTTAACAGTGGCAAAAAACCAATTAATTAGTAGTAATACAGTACAGTGCTGTATTGATACAAGGAAAGCAAATTTATTAGAAATGGCCACAATTTTATTGCAAATGAAGATACAAATATATATATATATGTGTGTGTGTGTAAATATATACATATATAAAATGTTACCGCTAAAATATTTTCTGAGTCTAAAATAATTTATTTCTGAGCTTATACATGAATAATTTCTCTTGCTTTCACTGCGCATAGTGATCACAATTCTCTTTATCCCTTTGGTCCTACCAAATATCTCCTTTCTCCCACAATCTCCTCTTTCTCTGACGCTATTGGAAGTATCAGCACTGGGGTTTTTGTTATCAATGCTAGAATTAAAACAGGCAACTTATAAGCTATTGGCTTCTCTTTCCAAACAAATCAGAGGTTCATACCATTGATGTAAGCCCATAAACCCCATCCAGCCTTTTCAGAGCTCTCAGGGCTGCTGGAAACCCTGAAAAAAATTCTTTTGATTACAGCAAAACAGTGGGAAAGCCCATCTGCTCAAGTGACTGACACAGCAATAAAAGGTCTGCTGACTGCACCCCTTTGTATGTGGGCCAGAAGCTGAGCAGACTGGCCACCTGACTGAAGCTGCTGGAGAGCTCTTGGAGCACATTTGTCTCAACCTTGCACTGTCCCAGCCTCGGTGATGTCTGGGAGAAGGGAGGCTGCAATGCTGAAAAGGTATCAGACACAGGCACCATAACAGAAGGGCCTGGAAGGGCAAACTCATGTAAATGGCAAATCTGTGGTTCAGTCTGCATTTGACAATGAAGGATAATATCGTCAGCTGCACTAGGAAGGATGCTGCCAGTAGGCGGAGGAAGGTGTTGCTTCCCTTCTACTTAGTATTGGTGAGGCCACGCCTGGAGTTCTGGGCTCCCACAGGGAGCCAGGCACTTACTGGAGAGAATGCAATGAATGGCCACTAAACATGGAGGGATTGAAGCATCTCTCATATGAGGAAAGGCTGAGAGAGTTCATACTCTTCAAACTGCGGAAAAGAAGCAGCAGAGGGGATCTCATCTATAAATAACAGAAGGGAGGTTTAAAAGAAGACGGAGTCAGATTCTTCTCAGTGGTGCCCAGTGGTATGACACAAGTCAGTGGGCAAAACTGGAACAAAGAAGGCTCCCCTCTGAACATCAGAAAACACTTTTTCACTGAGAAGCTGCCCAGCAAGGTGACAGAGTCTGTCTCGGGATTTATTTAAAAATTGCCAGGAGATAGTCCCGGGCAACTGGATCTGGGTGACCTTTTTTGAGCAGGGAGGACCAGAAGACCTCCAGGTTCCAGTTGCTTCCTATGTCTTCAGCCACTCTGTGATTCTGTTATTTGTATTTGGGTTAAGAGTGTGTTTTGTAGGGAAACTCCCAGTGGTCCCCACTTATTTACTCTGTTCAAACTACAAAGCTGTTCAGAACCAAAGAGACTTCTTTCAGGCTGAAACTCAAATATCCTGCAATTGGTGATATTCATTCAGCCCAAAGGATGAGACTACAACCAATCCAAAGTAAAAACACCGATATAAGAGTCTGTGAGTACTCAGTCCTCAGCACTAAATGATTTAATCCAGAAATATGTTCCTGTTGTGCTACACTACTTACTGAAGTAGAAATTCCCAAAGAAGGAATATTATGCTCAGAACATGAGAGCTGGCTCTCTGTTGATATGGCTGCCTAGATCTCACTTATCAGGAAATGACTGCTACAGATAACAGATTTGTCCTGTGGAAGGTAACATTTCACCTCAGAGGGCATTTTAACTATACATAGAAATCTTTGCGCACTTTCTGCAGAGGAAAAACAATTTAGTGATTTCACTTGTTTCCAAAAACATCTACATCATGCTTGTTCTATATTTTAATGTTTTACCACATGAAAACATTTATTACTCTGAAAATCTTCCATGCCTCTCAGCTTTTTCAGATTACAAAGCTCATATATTGAGTTTTTCATAACTTTGCTGTTTAAATAAGTCAAGGTGTTTCAACACAAAATCTTACCATTTCATGACCATGAAATCTTGCAGTGTTCTAAACCAGTTAGGTTAAATCAATTTCATACACAAATTCTGACATTATTCTACCTCCTCAATGGCAGTGTTTAATATGCTGCAAGAATTTAAAATCACTATTTGAAAGTCAGACACAAATAAGTTTTGAATGAACATTATACTGCCTCACACTTTTAGCAGAAAAAAACAATTAAAGAAATATTCTGTCATCATCTAACAAAAGTGATCATAAATTGGAAATTCTGGTCTCCTAATCTATAAGATTATTGTAAAAGAAGGTAAAGAGAGGCTAAAAATTATGATATATGATACCCCTTTATTACTAGCATTGATCCACAAGAAAAGAAATTCAGTACATGTATACTGTACTGGGGACTTGGGAAAATACATCCACAGGATGGTAGTAGAGGCTGTTGTGCATATGCAACTCTGAGGTCTGGCACAAGAAGTGTGAGGGCATCAGGACAGAAAGAAAGAGTCATGGATTTAAAAAATTCTATATAAGGTAAAAATGCATATACAGGATCCATATAAAGTATGTTTGTGGCTCCTACTGGAATAGGAAGTAACAGAGAGAGATGAGAATTACTCCAGCACTGTATTCTCCAGTAAAATAATCTGTGCTTGATCAGGAACTGCTTGAATACCAGCAGCTCTCCCCCTTCTTTTAGCAGCAAGACTGCAGCATTTCTTTATTTACTATTCACTACATATTGCCCTTGTAGGTTCAGCAATTGTGCATAAAATATTTTCTTGTACTGTATAATTGGTTTAAGCAAATCTGAATTTTTGGTGCTGTTTTGTGTCTGTGTTCATGAATTACTGTATTCTTAATCCAACCTTATGTGACAAAAAGATCATTATTGCAGCACTGATCAAAAACAAACTCAGAAGC
The DNA here is from genome assembly GCF_028769735.1 of Zonotrichia leucophrys gambelii. Taxonomy (NCBI): domain Eukaryota; kingdom Metazoa; phylum Chordata; class Aves; order Passeriformes; family Passerellidae; genus Zonotrichia; species Zonotrichia leucophrys. The sequence goes on from NC_088169.1 coordinate 67,348,101, forward strand.
AACATATGGAATGATCTGATAACTCGCTTTGAAATGCCTATGGGAGGGCTAGGAGGAGTGGCACAGGTTTGACAGGGCTATTAGAACAGGGCTTTGAGAAACATCCCTTTATAAATAGCAGCAAACACTGGTATCAGATGCATCTCTTCCTCTCACATTACCTCCCCTGCCCCTCCATTGTGTTTATCAGCCCCTCGGGATCCCAGCATAGACGGGCTCTCCTCTCCTTGCTGCCTGGGAACAGGGATGGGCAGCAGGGAAAGCACAGTGAGAGCAAGGATGCTGCTCTCATTTCCTTTTTCTTTCTTCAATCTCCAACAACTGAAAGGATCCACAGAGTATGTAAAAGTCCTGTTAGCAATGGCAATGATCAAAATGAGCGTGCTTTATCAAAGATAAAACCTAGGTATGCAAATATTGAATCGTAATATGTTTCTACTAAAAATAGTTTCAAATTCCAAGATATATTATGGATTAATTTGGGAAGACTTAATGGGGAAGAGACAAATCATATAGTTCTATTGCCAGTGTATTTCCTCTCTTCCCCTTTGACATTTGATTATGAGTAATTTCTTTGCAATAGCTACTAAGAGTGTCACTATTTCTCACTATTTCTTCTCACACAATGTAACCTTTTATTTTTTAAAGAAAGCCTTTTGCTACAAGTGAAAATGTAGTATTTCAAACTAAAACATCTATTTGCTTAACAAATAAATTTTTATATTAGGGCATGCTGGTTATAACCAAATGCACTCATAAGAACATGCTGAGCAAGATCAGCATGGAAGGACTATGAACTGTTTCTGTGTTACTATACTCTGTACAAGCATGTCACGTGCAATAAATAATATGAACATTATATATAAATATACAACTATTTGATACACATAATAAGTAAGACTTATTTTAATGACTTCTCTAGTCAGTCCTAAGACCTGCTGCTTCTACCTGCACCACAGAACAGGACGGGGACAAGGTGCAACAGATTCATTTATATCTGTAGATCAAGCTCTCACTTTTCCTGAACTTTGTGGCTTTGGTGTCATCCACAACATTATTTACTCAGTATATTAACAGATATGTGCAAAATCTCCTGTATGCATGTAGATTATGCAGATTTCTCTATTTTCCAGAGGTTTTAATGGCAGTCATGGTAGACTAGAGGCATTATGAATGATTGTGAGAGGAGCTGAATGAGAGGCAAAAGCATAGTCCCCTCTCATGAGCAAAGTAGATAGAGGAATGGTAACTTCCCCTAAAGAATCAGATTCTCAGACATAATGGACTAAAGTATGAATTTTAAATCAAAGGAACTGCCACATACTGTGTTAGAAAGGCAAAAAAGATCTGTATGAAGATATTTTCAAAAAAATCTCAACTATTTTGAATAATCCTTCTTTGGCAGAATAGTTTGGCACAACTGGAGTTTGCAATTGACCTGGGGTCTTTTTAGGAAGGGTTGAACTGCTGATTTTCCCCATACACTAAGAGTACTAACAATTAGAATGGATAGGAAATGTAGTGAACTGCTTAAGAAAAGTTTCTGAAAGGCCAGTTTGCATCAGCAAGTTGAGTAAGAGCAAGAACATGATCGCTAATATTCAGGAAAACAAGCTATATGTCAATTGAGGCTTCCTTAGATTATTAAATCCCACCTAAAGTATTCTGAACTGGGGCACCTTTGCACCAGCACAGAATCTGAAAGGATTTACAGAAATAACCTTAAATGAGAAGTGAAACAGGCAGGCTTTGAGTGAAAGCTAGAGTTCGTGCCCTGAAATCTCTAAATGACAAGACATGGGCTCCTTTTCCGATTGTGAGTAGATCTTGTGTTGGAAAAGGGTCAAAAAAGTCTTCTGTTTTGTCTTATTTTTGGGGGGAATAAGAAAGTCAAAGAAATAAATGTTATATCCAAGGTACTGCTGTGGGAGCCTGTTCTTTTTAACTGGTGTTAAATAATAAAATATATATCCATATTTTTAGACAAGGAAGAAAATTCCTTCAGAGAGCAAGGGGGCATTAATGTTCTGTGTACATAATCCAAATCCAAAACCATGACACAATGAAAGAAGAATTTCAGCAAAATATTAAATATAGATGACATTTTTTAAAAAAAATCACTAAGAAGCTACATGTGTGCAGAAATGCAGTTTAAGGGAAGCCTATGAATCAAGTATGGCAATTTGACAACTGTAATAAGGTTAGAGCAGTAACTATTGAAAATGTCATTTGGGATGAAAGCTCATATCCTTATCAATCCCTTCAACAATCAGAAAATATTACATAATAATTTGCACTTCTTGAAACACATGAAAGACTAATTCCTGTTTGATATCACTCCAGTATGTTTCTGCATACTGGAATCCTTTATTAATTTAAAAAATTCATAAAGGTTCCTACATTTGTTATTAAGTATAAGATTAAAAATTCTTTTGTATGACCAAAAAATATTTGCCTAAAAAAATTAGTGTATAAAATTTGGAATAAAATACTCTTTGTTAGCACAGATGATGGACTTTTCATAACTGACTTAATATTTTTAGTTTCAAAAACTGTCATAAACTATTGGCAATAGACCACTACTTCTCCAAGTAATCCTGATATACATATACTTATTCACCCTACACAGATACATACCATAAAAGATATTTCCATCTGATTCTGTCATTCAAGTACTAGCTGTAATCAAATGATGAAGAGCATGCATTTTCTACACACAAAATTAGTACTATTATAATCTAAATGTTGATTTTTACTCACGGCTTTTAAAAGTTTTTATTTTCAGAGTACATGATATATATTGAAAAACTGAAAGACTACTTTGGATGAAACTACAAATTTCAAAAATTAGAAAGAAGAAAACTTGGGAATACCAGATAGTATAAACTGAAATTCATTACTGTTTACCTAGGGTTAGATGAATTTTCAAGTATTATCTACAAAGGCATTTCTGCAGATTTCTATGAAGTATGTGTTCTTGATGAAATAATACAATACAAAACCATTCCAAGACACGTATCTGACCAGCGATCTAAGTTTATGCATGCATCATTAATTTGTCCAATCTTCCCCTCAATGTCAGTGACAAAGCATGACTAAAGAAAAAGCTCAACTTTTACCTTAGCAGGACTGTGTGAAACCGTGCATTTGAACAAAATTGTTTTATTATGTCTTGTTGAATGTTAATCTGCTTTAACTCAAGATTTTAAACACAAACAGTAGAGAAGAAAGTTATTTCTCTGCTATTTAGTGCACCAAATACAAAATTTCTCTAATCTGATTATGACTCAAAGTAATTAATTTCCCATACAAACATATTTCAGCTATTTTTTAAACAAAACCTTCGTCTTTCAAAAAGATGGTAAAAAATTAGGGTTAGCTAGGATACTTGAAAAAATAGCCTTATGTTGCTGAAAGCAAATAACATTAAAAAATTCTACGTGATTCTATAAGGAATATTCACATGCTTCACATATCTTCCAACTATATCCCTCAATAATTTTATTTTTCCAGTTTTATGCTTTTAAAATCCGGTATTACCTTATATCCAGGTCCTAACTGATGTATTGCAAAAATCTGTGCTGGGTTGAGTGCTTCAGTGAACACATATACTGCTCCAAGCTGGCCACAGAACACTCTATTTGCATCAGCAGTCTCCGAAGATCCAAGAAAACATTTATCATAGCTCTGTATCAGAAAGAGGCAGTTAATAAAGAAATAATATTAATGCACAGCTACTAAAGCCACAAATAAAGGGAGACTGGAATTAAAAAGATAAACTGACCATTAACAATTCTTTATTACTACCCTGTGGTGAATAACTTAATTTTGAATACTGTAGCATTAAGTGTTTGAGAGGTCCTTATGACTGGCTGCTAGGATTTGTTTTCTATTAATTGGTAAACATACAAGACAGAAAATGAGAATAGTACATTCAAGCACCAAATAATCCCCCCTATTGCCTTCTAGGAACCTGACACACTTGAACCTCCTCTGGGTAATTGTACTCAGAGCTCCTACTGCTAATACACAAGAACACATGCTGGAATAGCTTCTTCTTTTACTACGGTGCCAATAGAGCTAAACACCTTTAGAAGGCAAAAAGGAAACAAATAGAGATTTTCTAATTTGCAGGTGTTGCATATTTTCCCTCTCTGACCACAGCCTATAATGATTTCCTTTGACCTTAAATCCTCTTCTGTCTTATTCTATACACACAAGAGTTGTTATTTTCCATTCTTTCTTCCAAAAATTATCCCTCCCTTCTGCTGTTAACTATCCCTGCCTTTTTCTGTCTGTCCACATCATACTATTTCAGATTAGGATTGATTTTTTTGTGGCTATTTTGCAAGGATTTGGTGAAGTTTTCTGGTGCTTCCAAAAAACCTGTGTAGAACACAGACCTGAGAAACCAGAAAACATGATGCAGCAAAAATAAGACAACAGGAAGAAGCTTAAGGATCTTTGAAAGGTATTCTGTCAGCTTCCTTGAGTCATAGGTGTTTTATTGAACAGGAACAAGGGTCTGACATCACTTTTTGAGCTGAGCCAACAGAACCTGCAGTAGGAAACTTGCTTTTTCATCTGGCTTAACTGCTGAGTTTTACCTTGAGGAAAACTTTTGTCGGTTTAGAGAACAAAATAAAATACAGTGAACTGTAACAGCAACTGGTCTAGGAGGATAGGCTGTTAACAAGGAAAAGGGGGCTCAGGTGTAAGGACAGACAAAGATCTGGAGCTCAGCTTTAAAAATAGGTGAGGGAAGAAGTATCCAGGATTTTGTCTACCATTATCCTCCTTTGATTTACCTCTTTTAATTTTTTTTCCCCCTTGGAATTTCTATTCTTTTAAGCAATTTTGACAAAATTTTAAAACTTCTGGCAAAACCTCTACACGAAAATTGATTCACAAAGTCATATTCAGGATGTACAGTGCAAAAGATGAGTTAAACAGATTCCTTTGACTCCTGGTAAACCTAGTGGCAAAATTAAAAAAAAGAATTCAGTTACTTTATTCAAGTCCTGCTTAGCCTTGAAGGCTTTCATGACACTGTGCCATTACTGTCAGAAAGTGTTACATCAATTAATGTTGAGCAATTGCCCTTTTCAATGGTTATTTGAGGAACTTGTCTGAGGTAGGGATGCCACCTTTTTCCTAGTTGATACTTAAATATTCTGAGACTACATTCCTGCTCATTTTAAGGGTATTTTCCTAGATTCCTTTAGTGACCATTAATTGCACAACAATTATTGTAGCTCTCAACAGATTCTGAGTTCTAATTATAGTTACGATCTAGGCTTCTTAGCCTCTAGTAATTTCCTTTTCTGTCTTTTTTTCATTCTTCCCAGTTTACACTTTCCCATTTCTGGCACTTCATTCTTGATTAGGTGTTTCCATTATTTTTAATTGGAGGGGAGAGATAACTCCTGATTTCCAGGTAATTTTGTCCATTTCTGTTCCAGATGCCAAGCAATCTGTAAGCATCAGTTATACCTTGCCATGCATGTCACTTCACCTTTCTGCCATAATCTCAAGCTATATTTACCCCTTGGAATATAAGCTCAATGAGTCCCTTATCACTAGCCATGGTATGTTGTATAGGACATGAAAACAATAAAGATTGGCACTTATATGATTTTATATTTCATTAAATAGTATTAATGAATTCAGAGCCAAAAATGGCTATATAAAAACAAAGAATCAGCAGCATTCAAAATAGAAACAGCTAATACAAAAATGTTTATATTGTCTTCCCCTTTTTCATCCAAAGTTGTATCTCCCCTCTAACATTTGGGTAAAGCATACTGCAAATATTTAATACATGGAGGCTCAATAAAATGAAAACAGTTCTCTTAATTCAATATATATTTGTGAAGAATGCAGATCTGAACCTATAATGAGTACATCATGTAACATCCTATATCTGCCTGGCCACATTACAGAAATAGTTAAGAACCTACTAAATTCATGGCCTTGTATAAATAAGAATAAATTCTAAGAAATACAAGAAAAAATAATTTAGGACAAATTAATAGATAAGCTTTTTTTTTTAGAGTTTCACTGTTTTTACCCCCTCTATCTTTACTTCCATATCTCCCAGGCTACATATGAAAATGGTAGACTGAGGTTTTCTACACTTCTTGCTTGGATACAAGAGGTAAATTTCCGATACTGAAAAAGCCCTCACAAAAACATTAGAGAATGGAAATGCAAAATCAGTCAGGGAAAAAAATAAAATAAATTTGTAATCTCTGCCAAGGCAAAACTTATACTTAAAAAATTATATTAAATTCAGTTCCTTAATGTTAAACTCAATAATGTAAATGTAATGAATGTTTTACTAGTCTAAAAATATGTTTAATCATAATACTTATTGTTCAGTGATAGATTTGACATAGTGAGCAAATGAAAAATCTTGTCATCAGTACATTTAGCAATTTTAACACTACATCTTGATTATATTACAATATTCATCCATAAAAAAGACTGAACAGTCAGATGCACTTAGTCAATATGCAGCTCCTGACCCCTTCTGTTTTCAGAACTTGTACTGTTAAATCTATCAGTGTAAACTACATAAATACATATGCTCAACATGGGATATAAAGAAAGAAAAATTATTGCCTGATTTACGTAGTGTTTTCTTTTCCTCCAACACTATTACGGTAAAGTATTACACTGACATCTTCCAGGAGACTAAAATTATATCCAAGTGTAAGGGTATGAAGGCAGATGTTAACAAATGACCTGGATAATTGCTCAAGACTTTTCAAGGGAATACTTCTAACAACTCAAAGAAAATTCTAATATAATTAAAAGAAGAGCTTCTCTTCCTAGGTAATGTAAAATAGTAAGAAGCCTACGTACACACTCCTCTATTTTTCCTTTATGTATTTTACGCATTTGTATTCACATAACTTTCCTGAATTTCTTGATCTTTTTATTCTACTTCCTACTATTAACAGAACAGATTTTTGTTATTAAAAAATACATAGCTAATGATAACTAGTGTCTTCCATAGCTTAGACTGTTATCCAGTGGACAAAAAAAAACCTTAGCACATATTTAAGATTTAAATAATCTAAATCTTGGCAAACCAATTTCACCTTAAGAAAAAATAGTACTTTTTTGCATGAGAAAGTAAAAAAGAATTCATTGAAGAAAATAGAAGTAGAAGAAGCAGCTCCTTTTGCTAAGCATTTGTCATTAAGGATTACTGATCCCCACACCATATAACCAATAATCCAGACCAGATCCTCTGAGACCTCAGCTGGCTTTTCAGGCATTGCATTTCACCTACCATGGAAATTTTTATCTTACCAAGGAGAAACCATGCTCTGCAAAAACTGAAAGGCTAGCCTTTTCTTGCAAGTCAAAATGCTACCAAAAAACCCAAAAGAATAGAAATCAGAAACTTTGGAAGGCAGAGCTCTCCTACATTAATTAACATGTAATATTTAAGCTCTCCCTTTCAAATCCTATTTTGCCTCTAGAATTGAGCAAAAGACAGTTCTTTTCCCTAAGGCTTCTTTATCCCTTATAGTAGTCAGAAAGAAATGAGAACTATATTATAAATAAAAAATAACAAAAGCATAGTAAGTTGATGAACCAAGAACCTCAGAAATTCTATCACAGATGTAGCTGAAGGCAAAGAACAAGAAAATAATTTTGTCTGCCTTCCACAGCCAGAACTCTGAGCCAGAAAGAGTAATATTTGCCTCTTCATTAGGTCCAGGCTCTCAAACTTTCCAAAGTCAAAGGTACAGAAAGTGACAACACGTATACACAAACTCAAAAAGTCAATAATATTACATTTTAATAAGCAGATGAATAAGAATGAATAAAAAAGACACTTGAAAAAGAAAATCTGCAAATATCTTGAGGGGAAAAAAGGGTAACACTTTTTTTTCTTTTTGAATTAACCTTAAAATGAAAAGTGATGAGAAAGGAAAACCAATAAAATCTTACATCATTCGTGTTAACATGCCAGGCCATGTCACCATAGGATACCAGCTGACCATTCACGTAGCAGCGTATTTCACTGTTCCTCCACCGGTTGTAGATGTGAACAATGCTTATCATGTACCACTGGAAAGACAGGAAAAGTCAGTGCACAGGGGCAGGTTTTGTGCTATAAAACAAAGTTAATGAATGGCATAAAGAAAGGGCGACCAATCTCATAAATTTGCACAAAAAGATGAGCCCTCGCAAACACGTAAAATTAAAATTCAAGTCATTGGGACTTCAAGTCCAGTCAATAGAACTATGCCTAAATGCAATGATGTACCTACCTGCTTTCTTTTATGGCATTAGAGGCAAAAATGCACACATACAATTTAATGTCAACAGTGCAATTTAATTTCAACACTGTTCTGTAAAAAACACAGCTGAGTTTTGGCAGGAAATTGGAGCTATGTGCTCATACCTTAACAAATTCATATCACACAACCTCTGTTTTTGCATCACAGCGAAAATTTCTGTCTATCAGAAATTATTAAATAAACAGAAAAAAATCTCAATAGCAAATTTTACAGCCCAGGTTAAGACATCATCCTGATTGTCTGCTTTGATATTTTTCCTCTCTTCTTTACCATTCCACCAATTTTTGGACAACTGTCATATCATTAAAAATGCATTAAATAGTCAAACAGAGAAGGCAGTGTAATTTAGTGCTTCCAGTTACTGCTATGGTAATCTTTCCCATAATTTATTTAATTGGAATCATGATGTCCATGACAAATAAATTGAAGAAGAACTCTGGAGTCTTCTTGCTTGGAGACATTTGAAACATAACTGGACAAAATCCAAAGCAACTTGATCTAAGAGTCTCTTCTGCAAGCAGGGGGAGAGACCAGACGGTCTCAACACATCCCCTTCCAACCTAATTGACTCTGTGAAAATGTCACCTTGTCTTAAAAATAGCCTTTTGTATTCCAATAATTTGGAATAATAATTGATATTTTCATCATCATCCATTTCTTTGTATCTTTTTCAATTAATATATTTTGATTTCCATGTTCAGATAAGTCCCTTTTCTCCAAAGTAGAGAACTTCTGCAACCCTAGGGGCTTGTTGACTCTCTTCCTGAGCTGGGATAAGTAGACAGAGAGCTTACTAATATAAAAATCTGTCTCTCTGTCAGAGAAAATAAAAGTAGATGCTTTCATATGTTGATTTTAAAATTAGACAAAGCACAAAGTTACAAACAAAACAGCATGCAGCAAAACACATTTTGACAATAAGCATTACAGTAGTCGTCAAATTGAGCTGTATTTTCTTATAGGTGTATAATAGCTATAGAGATGAGAACACATATTTTTACACATCTGTTTCCAGGTATTAAATTTTTTTTTCATTTTTCCCTCCTTTAAACATACAACTAACAGAGGGTAGAAAAATGCTGATCATACAACAATGCTTTTGAGCATCTCATTTCTTGGCTTTCCAAGCAAATAGATTTATTGGGCAATGTTGGAATAAAGTACTGCTCCAGCTTTGGCTTCTGAAGTCATGTATGGAAACTTTTTTTTTTTTCCCAAAGAACCATGAAAAAAGTAATTTTTGTGATTCACTGTCATCCTCAAATAAAATCCCCCCAAAAACATGTCTGTGATTTTTCTTTCAGAAGGCTTTAAAACCATTTCTGAAAAAATACCAATTCCGATTCAACCTCAACTTCTTGAAAAGTTGAGCTTTACTTACACTGGTCTGTACATTGCTATTTATCTGTGCTCAGGTACATTATAAAGAGCTTTTAAGCAGTCTACTGGACTTTTTAATTAATGGGTGTTTTTGCTCCTAGTTTTTTGCAAATTTCTGTATTTGGGCAATTTCTCTAGCACTAGCAAACCCTTTTTTTAAGAAGGAAAGGCAGCACTTTGCTACCACACAATGAATCAAACCAAGTTCGATGATCTCACACACAATTTTTCTTGAACTTTTCGTTGAAAAAAAAATCCTTTTTCCCCCTAATATTCAAAGTCAGAAGTACAAATTTCCTTCAGATTCATCCTGCAGTTTTCTTCCCCATATTATTTTCTCCTCCCTCTGTTGTAACAACAGCTTCTTTTGGGAGTACTAAAAGACCCTTCTCTATGCATTTTTTGTTTACTGCTGAAACCTGTCAAGCTTAGTCACCAACTGCTCCCACCAAGTCATATTCCTATTCCATAGGACAGCACAATCAGAGAGATGAGGCATCACACACTAAGCATTTCCAGGATGTGGAACTTATTTCTGTCTCTGCTATAGTCAGTAAAGATGTTCACAGTTAGAAACACACACAAAAAAGCTATTTGCTCCTGACTATGCTGCTTTCCTGTTCCAGTTTTACAAGACTTGATGCTGAGGCTGAAGCTCAAGGAAGCAAAAACACTGAAGTTACCTACACAAAAATGTCAATTTGGAGTCTCAAAAAAGCAGTATAGACACTTTAAACATAACATCACCAAAGCTAGTTTAGCTCTGTTGAGACATCAGCCTATTATACCACACCCACATTTTCCATTTGAATATATGATAACCACATTTCTCCACATATTTTTATAAATGCTTGCTTTTACAATATTATAAAATACACCAATTGAGACCTAAAGTTATACATTAATATTACATATTGTACTGTGAATAGTGTCATATGACATAGCAGGAAGATCTTCACATGAACAGAGCAACTCTGATCTGCCTATATAAAGCTTTTAACCAGATAAATTGAATTTGTTACTTCACTGTGATTCACCAAAATTTTTTTAAAACCTTCAAACAACAAAATTTAGAAGTTTATTGAGGATGATGATTCTGACAAAATTTATTGCTGAAATGTGTGTGTCTGTTAGCAAATGTCTAGGGAATGGTACATCTGATGGCAAAATATCACATTTCTCGAGTTAATTGCTTTATAAATGACTACACATTTTTTAATACGTATCTACACATTCAAATCTTGTACAGAGAAACCAATGTAATATCTAAACAACAAGAAGAAAATCAATTTGCATGTAAAACAGGATAAATTTTGACTTTTTAGGGCCAGGAATTATATTTGACAGGTTTTATTTCCTCCACTATGCATTATGTACTTTAACAAAGGCATGTGAACACAAGTTAATGATGAAAAAACATATATTAAACAGCTCAAAAATATATTCCAGAATATTTATTTAAAATACTTTCTAAAGCTAACATATGACTCAAATTGTATGGAGCATGAACTTTGGGATATGTAAAGCTAACACGGGAGTTATATTTTTATGCACTTCAGCAGATCAGCAGACTTTGAATTGAAACTGGCATTCATATAATGAGATACACAGATACCAGTATTTCAGAATTCGTCATTTTGAGTAGCAACAGCAAAAGCTAAATTTTTCATGAGCTAGCACAAAGAAAACTAGTCATTTTTGTATTAAAAATTACCAAAAGCATCTCTTGGTAAGATAGACTACTTCCTCATCAACAAGTAAAGATCAGCTAGATCCCAAGAGGTTATTAACCATACCATAATACAAAAGTTAACAGTTACATTTGTCATTAGATTCAGATGATACTTTAAATGAAAACTGAACTGTCATCAAGATACTTTTCTGGCTATAAAATTGGAAAAATGTGAAAAACAGAATTGATTCACTCCAGTAGATTCAGCAGATATGTGTTTATAAGGCTTTATACAACCCTGAGTGATATGCTAGAGAGAGACATTACTTTGTTTTAAGAAAACCACAAATTACCTCAAAGCTACATGACAAAATTACAATTGGTGATTTTGAACCACAAATACACACCAAGAGAAATAGTGGAACATTAAGTTGATGTGTGAACAAAGGCATTCCCTCCCTAAGAGATTGGTTTCTAAAAAAAAAATAAATTCAAGCACTGAAATTCAATATACAAATTCTAAACCCATAAAAAATAGAAATGGGCTTCATAGCAAAATACACACAAGACTGATATCAGCGACAAAACACATAATGCTTGCTGTACAGAAAAGTCAATGCTTCAGTCAACTAACTGCAACACTGAAGGCCACAAAATCATCATTCCCCTAGGACTACTAGGCATAGAGTAGAAATAAACACTAAAATGATCTAGAGGTGCAATCAAGATTTACTACTAAAAATGAGAAATCCTAAAACATCTCTAAAATGGAAGAAAGTTCAGAGCATTATATCATACAGCATCAGATAATGAAACTCTAGCATTGCCAGCAAAATTTTTCAAGACCTTGGCAACAGTTACCAAGTACAGAATTTTCAGAAACAGAATGAAGATATTTAAGTAATTAAATGTAGCCATTCTACAAATACTCACAATTCATCTCTATCTGAAGCCACTTAAGCAGTAGTTTTGAAAAACATGCTGACTTTATAGAAGCGTCACACTATAAATTATTACATTTCTCTTGAATTGATTCTGAACTGTAACTCTGCATGAACACAAGAGCATTTACTTATAAACGAGGAACTATGATTAACACCATAGCACTAAGGGGATTTTAGCCCTGCTCCCAGAAGGGATAAAGTCCCCTTAGTCAGCACACCTCTAGTGCTCCTCCTTACTGCAAACACCACTTTGCTTACCTTGCGTGGCTGAAAGTCGTACTTCACACAGTGCTGGAAACCTTTGCCTTTTGACTTCAAGGATGTCACTATCAAGCAGTTGCCAACAAAATGAGCAGAATACCCAACACCTTTGCTAGTGCGGAAACTGAAAAGAAAGAATTAAATTGGGAAAAGAGGAATTATTTTATAGTAAAAAGGTCCAAATACTACTTTAATCTGCCGTGAAAAAGAAAATAAATTTGTACCCAGAATAGTGAATCTAATTTTCTTCCACCATTCTTTCTGGAGAGCTACTCACCTTCAGCACTTAATTGATTCCAAGCTACATTTTAAAAATCAGTATTTTTTTTCCCTAGAATACAAGATAGTAAATATTATGTCTATCACGTCTCACCCTCAGTTTCGTAATTAATCATAATTTAAAATAATGCATCTGAATAAAGTTGTGAAAAAATATCCATTACAGAAAAATTGTGAGATGCCTTGCAGTTTTGGGGGGTTCAGAGAACAATGCAGCTGATATGACATACAAATTTGGATTCAAGATAATTATAATACAGAAGAATTATTTTTCAAGACATTAATAAATTATGCTAATGATATACAAAGTTTGAATTTTCTGAGTTGTGGATTTATTTTCATTTGTCAAATGGATAAAGGCCTGAAATTTTAGGAAAGTCAGTTTAACAAGGATTTCCAAGCTTTCTTGTGACAAATATCATAAAGACAGATAAAGCAGAAAACTCGTTCATTTTATATTTGAAATCAAAAGCATTTTAAAAAGAAATTCTAGACTTCTTAAAAAAACACTTTGCAAAGGTAACTGGTGAAAGCTCATGAATGACATTATGGCAAGTCCACATCTACAGCTATGCTGCTTAATCACTTCTGAAAAGCTAAGTACGATGAAGAGCAGTTTGCTTTTAATAATAGGGAGCACAGTGTATACAACTTCTAGAATTTTAATAAATAACCAATGACTGAAATACCAGGTCTAGATGGTGAATTTCATCTGTAAATTCTGAAATTAAGCTTTGCAAATATAAGAAAAAAACCTACTAATTTTGAGGTACAAAGTCCTGTAGCTTACTAATTAGTACTTCCTCATTCTCTTTATGTTGCTAACTTATAAAATAATTATATGTTATTGTATTAATAATGTTTTAAATGGTTTCTTTGTTGAAATATTTTCTTCAAACACTTTGACTAGTTTTTTCCTAGGAATTTTAAGACATGAAAGGTACATGCAAACACTAAGTTCAAATTTCATCTTCCTTTATAGCTGCTGAGATAGTATATTTTTAGTCTACCCTACTACATATAGACAATCTTCATTTTAACACAGAAAAATTTTCATATTCATGAAACTTATTCCATCTTCAGAAGCCTACAGTTAAGTCAATAAGTGTGCATAATTTAAGGAGAGGATCACATTGTTCTCTTTGCTCATTGTCAAAAAAATAGTTAATAAACCATGATCTTATCAGAAAAAATAAACTTTAAAACATAGGTGTTGTGATTATACCCTGAGGTGATCACAGCTTAGACACTCATCTCCTATGAGGGCATTTGTAAAGGAGGTAAAAAAAAAGACATGCAAATTCTCAAATTCTAGAAAACTAATTTTTTTGTAATGACTTAGGACACCTTTTTAAAAACTACTAAAGGATACTTGTTAAAATTTTTAAAAACAAAGTAAATAGAACTGGCAGTAACACCTATAGATGATTTTCCTGCACCCTAATGAACCCTTGCACAGAAGTTCCTACTTCCAGTCTTGAAGTATATATAGTATTTATTTTTTCCCCAATTCAGGTCGTGTCTTCCTCATTCATTCACCTGCTTCTCTATATTGTACCCAGTTTTCTCTCCCCTCAAGCTGCTGTGCTGAAAAGGAGCATTATTCCCTGCCACTGTCTTTAATAAGGGCTTACACAGAACTCTCTTTGCAGAAAAGAAGAAAGCACTTCTTTGATAAACGTAAAATGTCCTCTCTAAATAAACCTAAGACATAACCTAGGAATGAAAAGAAATATTACATGCTGTCCATTACCACTGACCTCAAAACTGAACACTTTGTAACACTGCCATTCCTTTGCATCTTCTGAAGGCTATTTTTAACCAGGATCATGCCAATGATCCTGTTTCTACAATGACCCCATAGGCAGCTCTACCCCTCGACAAAAGGAGCAGTGAACATACTCATGGAAGAATATCACTATACACACATAAATCTGAATTACCCAAATACACAACCACAGCACTGAATTTAGTGCAATAAAAAAAAGGTTATAAAACTCAAAATACAGCTCTTACAATAGGAGCAACTGAATGTGCTGTGAGATGGTTTAAGACTTTGATTTATCTCCTTAGGGTCTTATGCCATTCAAAGAACTTCTCAGTAGGTAACTGCAACTCTCACAATGCCAAATCTGTTTCTCTGCAATGTCATTTCTGAAATGGTCTAAAATAGTTTCATTTAGCAGAATCACATTCTGAAGGATAATAAAATAATACAAAAATTCACTACATTCTGACAGTGTTATATTATTTGATTAGAAATGTCAAATATAATAGTTTCTCTTAAATTACCAACAGCCAACCACTGTAAATATCAACCTTTTTACATGATAAAATATTATTACCATGCATAAAATGCATCCTAATACTTTGAACAAGAGCGAGAAAGCATTTTGAAATAAAGAGTATCTCTTGAAGAAATGTCTACATCTTTCAAATTTTCTCCCTTTCCTATCCGTATTGGTTACTGGGCTGATTTTAACTCCATTATGGTCAAATCAGACTGTTCCTGAAATTTTAAACACTGAGTTGTCCTTAAGTGTGTAACTTCCTGGAGTTCAGCACACAAACATGAGAAAACAATGAAATAATGAAAAAACTGCTCATTTCTTAGCATGGCTCTTTGCCTTGGAATAGAATGAATGATTTTATAAACATGAATTGTTTTTCCTCCAAATTAATTAGATTTCTAATATAAGAGAAATTAAGAAGCTGAGTACTCAAATTTGTTCTGTTTACCTCAACATTATACTATACAATATTAATCTTGATATTTTCCTTCTTGCCAAAGGTAACATAGGCTAGGACTGGTCTATAGAATACTCCAAAGTTCCCTTACCAATTACCTACATGTGCAGAACTTGCCACATCCATAGATGACATGCATGGAGACAACAAGAGCAGCATCATCAACAGCCATATGGTTTTATGAGCCTTAAATTAACCTCCCATATCAGCCTTAAATTAACCTCCCATATCAGCTGTAGAAAAAAACCAATTTTGCTACAGTTTGTTCATATAACCTTTACAATTGTGCTTCCTTTCAGCCAGTTTCTCACAGCAGCTACTGAATGTTATTACACTTCCATAGCAAGAGAGCATTCTTCCTTCCACCAGTGGGATTCCAGTTTCTTTAGGTTAGGATTTTATGAGCAATTTAACCTATGTTCATAGTACCATTATTGATAAGGTATTTATTCATTCTTGCCTGAATGGTGTGGGTGAAATTTGCTTTCTACTAACTTTAGAATTCCACTACAGGCTTTTGCAACTGTTCTGCATTATCTCTGTTATCATAAGTTCAAAAGAAGGTCTGAAAATACTAGACAGCTTGATTTTTGGATGGTTTTGGTTTTTTTCTTTCCTTCCTGTCTCTACATCTGTAAAACTAAAACATAGAACACACTTTCAGAAGTTTTAACCATTCTTCCATTTAATGTTTGTAGAAGCATTTGGACTTTCTGTGGACAAAAAACAACTACGATATACCAGCCTCATTTCACCTTCTAATTCTTTTACAGAACCTGATACATAATCTTATAGAAAACATCTCTTAAAAATAAAAGAACACAAAAAAAACCCTCAATAAACCAATCAGCATCTGGATTGATCACATGTAATTCAAGACCTTACTTAATAATTATGTTACCCATCTCTTTTTTTAGCAGGAACAAGTAAAATGGTTAAGGGGATGGAGACTTCCCAGTTGAGAGTGCCATAGGCGAGTCCTAAATATCTAAATTCTTCATGACAAAGAATCTACACCTTATTTTTAAAGAAACATTTCCAACAATCTGTTAAAGTGTGATAAGGATTACTATTACTATTATTTTTTTTTTACTATGTCTTACAATTGTGATAGTGACGATAGTACTATGTATCTAAAAGTCTGAATTTTCTTATTTTGCAGTCTACTCACTGGATCTCCAATTAAAAAAACCAACCAACCAACCAAACAAACAAAAAAAAAAAACCGAAAAATTCTCATTCATTATAAAATGTGTTTTCCAAGTGACAATTCACTCCCAAGGGTTTCTGAATAGTACCAGTTTTACCCATGGTCTCTTAAAAGAAGCAAGTCTGAACTGTAACTGGCATTCCAGCAATGCTTTTGCCAAGATTTCAGGAAGGGATCACATCACCTTTATTGCCATCTCTGTTTGTTCAGACTATCCTTAAAAAGATCACATTAGCTCTTTCAGTTAGAGCAATGGAAATGGATTTTATGGTCAGTTGGTAACGTATAAAAATCCTTAACATCCTGCTATAATTCCTGCTTTTTAACATATGGCTATTCATTCCATAAGCATGGCAGCCATCACCCACTGCTAGGTACATGATATTGGTTGGCTTTTACTAAAATTTCTGCTACAGAATTCTGAACCTTACCCTTTGAATTTGACTGCTCTGCCTTTTTCTTATTTATTTTTCATGCAGATGTCAGACTTCTAATTTTCTTCCAGGATTGTCACACTCGATCTATAATTGGTAAGATAGCTACGATACTATTCCAATATAGAAGTATTAATAGGCTGTCAGCAGCTGCCCAACACCATCCTCAGAGATACCTAAAATTACATTTTTTAGAAATAACCAAACCAGCACACAATTCTTGAAGCAGGGTTTAGCATGTCCCTAATAACAGAACAGTGGCAATTTTCCCTCACATGTGGCAAATGAGAAAGCATTCACTATTCTTTTCCATTTTTGAGTTTTTGCATAATGGTTGATGTGATGTAACTGCTGTCTCACACGACAAAGGCACTGCACTCACTTAAAGACTTGAGTTATTTATACAACCCATATTTCACCTAAGCTGAAAAAGATATTACATGACCAAAAATCATGTCGAAAGAAAATACACATTTGTTTTGGTATCTTTCTCTTGGTGGTGGTTGTGTATGACAACTTTCATGCAGCAAAGTCTGAAACCTGTGTAAAGTTTAGATGCATATTTTTTCCTGTTTTGAATTATTAATTAGACCTTGACTTAATTTATTATATAAAAATAAGAATAATTTGCATTGCTCCTGTCATGGCAAAGTCTGCAGGGCTACATCTTAGACCCTGTGTTTTTCAACATTTTCATTTCATGACTTGGATGCAGGACTGGAAGGGATGAAAGCACATTTGCAGATGGTAGAAAACTGGAAGGAGATGTTGACCCATTTGAAGGCAAGAAGGTCCTGCAGAGACAAACTGAAAAATAAGAGGACTGGGAAATCACCAACCACATGAAGTTCAAGAAAAGCAAGTGTGGGATTCTGCAACTGGGATGAGGAAACCCTGGATGGACAAACAGGCTGGGGAATGTGATGCTGGAAAACAGCGGCTTGGAAAGGGCCCTGGGGGTCCTGGTTGGTTGCAAATCAAATTTGAGCCAGCAGTGCCCTGGCAGCCAGGAAGTCCAGGTGTGTCTGGAAGTGCATCAGGCACAGCACGGCCAGCCAGGCAAAGGAGGGGATTGTTCCGCTCTGCTCTGAGCTGGGGTGGCCTCACCTCGAGTGCTGGGGGCAGTTTTAGGCACCAAAATACTAGAAAGATGTTAAACTATGGGAGAGTGCCTGAAGGAGGGCCACAAGGATGGTGAAGGGCCTGGAGGGGAAGCTGTATGAGAAGTGGCTGAGGTCACTTGGTCTGTTCAGCCTGGAGGAGAGCACATTGCAGTTACAACTTCATTGTGAGGGGAAGAGAAGAGGCAGGCACTGATCTACAATCTCTGTGACAGGACCAGTGACAGGACCCAAGGGAACTGCCTGAAGTTGTTTTGGGGAAGGTTTATGTTGGATATTAGGAAAAGATTTATCACCCAGGGGTTGTTGGGCCCTGAAACGGGCTCCCCAGGGAAGTGTTCACAGCACCAAGCCTGACCAAGTGCAAGAAGTGTTTGGACAATGCTCTCAGGCACATGGTGTGATGGGGATGGTCCTGGGCAGGGCTGAGTTGGACTCAATGCTCCTGATGGGTCCCTTTCAACTCGACAGATTCTGTGATTTCCTTCTGAGATCAGTATATATTCAGTTTCTTTTATTTCTTTCATTCACATAAAACTTTCTCATTTTTGGGGAACCAGTCATCAGTTAACCATTTTTATATCCATAGATCTACTTTCTATTATCTTTAGCTAATGCGCAAACTGTGCACTCCAAGTTTAACAGATTTATTTTGCAGCACTGACATCACCTGAGAATCTTAAGCACCATAAACAAATAATATGACAACATTTTCCATTTAAAGGTCTAAGAATTAATATATCTTAGAATTTCTAAAGAAACCACAACACTAGATTTTATGGTTTATCTACAAGGCACATGTATTGAGTCCATGGATTTCTGAATCACAAAGCAAAAAGGAACAGATGGTTTTCTAAGAGTTTGTATACAGTGAGCAGTCATTAAAACCTTCAGATATTTGGCAGGGGTGGGGGCAAAGCATGTCAGAGACTAAAAGATAAGAAAGATTAACTGTTGTTGGGAAGCCAGAACAAACCATAACTGCTACTTACCAATAGAGATAGGGTTTATCCTTATCTACATTGATATTGTTTAGGGGATCCATACGAAACCAGGTATTAAGAGTAAACCCATTTTGATAAGGCCACTTAGCAATAGGAGGCAATGCAATTGCCTGGACAGAGGAAAGAAAAAAAGAAACAAATAATTAGTTTTTTGAGAAATACTGTTAAAAGTATTTCTCAAATACTTTTTGCCTTCGCAAAATTCTGTGTCATTCTAGATCTGCAGATCTGCTTTAACTTTCAAATATGAATTATAGAAAAAATCCTTTAAATAGTGCTTTTGAATTAATGTATTACTTTTCTATCTATTTTAAAATAATTTAAATTACATAAATTCTATCAATAGAGGACACAACATTAAATTTGTGAATGGGCGATATTAAGAGAACAAAAAGAAAAACTACTCCTTCAGAAATTAAACTATAAATTCAGCTTCTAACAATTATTAATCTCACCATTAAACTTAAAAATAAAATCAAATTAATCAAAACATAAAATAGAGATTCATTGTTAAAACTAAAATTAAACATTTCAAAGAACACCTTTGGGATATGGTTTCTGCCTCCTGAGAGACAGTTTCCTGCCTGAAGCAGAAGAGCTACTTGATGACAAAAGGGAACCTGGGAGTAGTACTACTACCAAGCACAAAGTGTGCTCCAACTGGAGTGACTAACATGCCACCTGCACAGACTGGTAGAGATGTAATAGGTACTGAGAAGAGCCCTGCAGCTCTCAACAGCGTATCTGTAGAATCTTGGCTCCTTCATACTGCCACTGAAGTCCTGGATGCACAAGGAGCTCACACTTAACTTTAGATAGAGCCAACCTGAAATCTACAATGCTGATTAAAAGCTATGGTGTTTCTCTGCCTAATGTCAACCTTGTGCATCACACCTGAAAACCAACTCAGTGCTAGTGAAGTAGATCCTGTTCACTCTTGCTTCTAAAGAAGTGCTTTGTTTTTTGGATCATTTTATAAATTTCTGCCCATGGTTCACTTCAGAGGATGTATCCTCTCCAGAACCTCATAGTGTAATCCAACAGGCACTAATAAAGAAGTGTAAATTTGAAACTTATATTTCTTGATTTACAGGTGTGCAGTTCATCATGAGTAGTAAGTGAAACAAGATCCTGGAAGAATCAAAGGAAAGGGACTCTGCATTTCAATCAAGAATTCCTATTATAGATGCACATCTTTGGACAGGAAGGAATATTTAAAATTCTTCTCCTGCAAAATCTTTTTTGAACCTCTGATAAAAAATTAAATTTAAGAGAGAAATTTCATCAGGGTTTGCCTCTGAAGCCCAGAAATGTCAAAGCAGTATCCCTGTAGACATTCATATTCTGCAACACCTTTCTTGCTGGTGGATGTACTTGTAAAAGATGTTAACTGTGGTTTTAATTTAGTGGGAAATAATGAAACTTTGCCTTTCAAAACTTAGTAATTAATTCTTTACACAATCTGCCCTATGCATTTTGCTGACACATCTGTTTATAAGGCTGGATATCAAATAAGATCAAAGACTTAATCCAGCAAAAAGTATCCCAGGTGTAAAACAGTGATTATCAGCCAGTTTACTTTCCTGATGCAATCTGCCACTCTGATAAGTCTGTTCACAAGGAATGGATGTAGCAATTTGTGCTTAAAGAAAATTATCAGTGCTGTTGATGGATGAAATGCAGGTAGAGCAGCCTTCATGCACTGGCATGAGAAAACAGGAATCTCAGGATTATTTTCTGTTAGAAAATTCCACATTCTACTTGAGCATATACCTACCATTCTATACCAGAATGGAACCATACCTTAGATTTCTATTCCCTAGTATTAACTATTTTTATTTACTCTCTCAATCTACAAATCTGTAGACAATACTTTAATTTATTTGTAGAGGAGTTTTTTTTGAAAGTACATGCAGTGAATGGAAGAGAGAATATCTACTTGGGAAGGCTTGGAAAGGAATACAATTTCACCATTCTAAGTTATCTCCACTGCCCTGATGGAAAGGAAACAGTTGATGGAATTCAGACAAAACAAAACCTTTATAAAAAATTTATGACTAAGCAGGCACTGTAAACTGTGATGATGCAGACAAGTTCATTTCCTGATTTTTTCTCAACTCTTTCCTTTATATAATATTGATTACATTATTCTAATAAAATAACACTCTTCTTTGGAATTTTCAGGTTTCTCTTTCACATTAACTTCCCCAGACCAAAATCTGCTGCTTAATATTCCATCCTCACAAGTGCAACCTCTCAACAACCCAGCTGCCTTGCAAGTCTGTGGAATGCAATGTCTACACCACTCAAACATGTATTTCCACTCTTATTTCTTTTTCAAGAACTTCTGAAACCAAATGAAGAGAAATGCAAATGAGGAGTTTATTTGTTCCTGAAATTGTAGAATTTTGGTTGAAAACTTACTGCAGCACTACAGCCTGGGAAGTTGAAAAAGGTATCAGGCCCATGTCTCTGTGGCATCTGATTAAGGACTGATAATAATTTAACTGCATGTCTTGGCTGTGAAAAAAAGAAAATTGCACAAAAGTCAATACAACCATTTTTGTACTCGCTAAGCTACAAAAGAAAGCGGACAGTTTTCAAATAACAGAGCAAATTAACTTTAAAATAGTTAGCAAAAATACTTCTTGAACATATGTTCAGTCAACATGAGAAAACAAATTCAAGTTTATATGTCCCGGGAGACAGTTTATGTTAACTTCAGGCTCTAATGGAATGACACTTAATGCTTTATCTGATCACAGCTTACCCAAATTCCATTTTCCCCTCGAAGCATGCTGAACAAAAGCTTCAACTCCTTGACAGTGATGCTGTAGCTGGCAAGAACCCCCAACATATCAACTAGGAGATCTTCAAAGGAAAATAAAGTTATTCTGAACTCTGAATTTCATTGCTTTGATAAACACAAAAAAAATCTGAAAAAATTAATACCTTTAAAAGTAAGTGTATTCACACATTCTAAAAACCCAACTTACTTGTATTGAATATTTTACAAAGTATTTCATGTTAAATTTTGCATCATACTTTGAAAAAGGTATTGCATTTATAGAGCATTAATTCTTCCCATTTCACAACATGCATCACACATGATAAACTTGTCCTTCCTGCTGTATGTTTTTCGGATAAGAGTTCCTTTCTTCTTCTGAAGTTAACATTTTTCAAAAAATTTTGACCCAAAGATTGCTTTACAATAACCTAATCCCAGCATTTTATATTATAATTTGTGTAATTTCCCCATTTTTGCTACAGTGATGCTTCTGATCTTTACTGTAATGAAAGGCCAGGGGAAAATAAAAGAAAATTAACACCTCCCTCTGGCTCCTGCAAAAAAAAAAAAAAAAACAAACCCAAACTAACAAAAAACCCCACAAAACCAATCAAACAAAAACCCAGCAATCAAACCAAACAATAGCAAACCAACAAAAAACCATAAGGAAAACAAACAAACAGAAATCATAGGAAGAAAAAAATTAAAGAGCTTAATAAAAAGAAGGGATCAAAATTGTTAACAGGATTATGGAACACAGCTTTCATTACAATGTCTCAAAACCCATAAGCTTTAACAGTAAGAACATTAAACAGAATCTTCCTTTCAGAGATTATTAGGTTTAAAATTACTTATTTAAAACCCCAGAATTCCATTTTAAGAATTTGTTCGTTTGTGAGATGCTGAATCTTTGCTTATACTCCACACTTTTATCAGGAATAAAATGGACTAAAGAATTAGGACTTCCTCAAGTGGGAGGTAAAGCAATTTGCTCATATTCACAGATGGGGCATAAGAATTTAATTCAAAGATCAAGCAGTGAAGTCCAGAGTTTTCAAAACAAAAGAGCTATGACACAACAGACTCAGCATTAACACATTTTCCCCAGCTGTTCAACAATCACAGAATTCCCTTGCCCCTCTCCTGCCTCCCTGCTAAAACTTGTGGAAGACACGACTTTCTACAGATAAGTTGACATTTTGTTGTAGGACTGCATGTTATTCTTGTTCATTAGGGAAAGGATGACTCTTACAGGGGCTGACAAAGAATAGTTTTTAGGAGAAACAATTCTTTCCAAAGACATTTCACATTCATATTTTGTTTTAAAACAAATTTTCTCTTTGCAAATGCTTATATATGTGGTCTTGAGCAAAAGCATTAATATTTATTTAGCTTTTTCCACAATGATACTAGCCTTTGATCTTTAGCAAGCAAAAGGCATGTGCGAAAAATGAAATATCATTTAATTTACAGAAGACATACTAAACTGCTTGGTGACTGAAATTGCCTATCAGGAAAGGCAGAAGAAAAGCATTAGAACTTAGCAGATATTTTCACTGTAAATTCTGAATACATCCCTAATCTCCAAGTATAGATTCCCCCCCCCCCACCTTTCTTTAATCTTCCCTTTAAAAACACTGCCACATACATTTGTGACAGAATTAGGGAAAACAAAATACACCTAAGAAAAATAAATGCCTTTTCTTTCGTGGTGGTGCTATGACTCAGCTCCCCCAGTACCTGCCCCTTTCACAGTGGTATCCAGCCTGCAGTGTAAAGCTGGCACATCCTGTACATGATCAGAAACTGGGAACAGCCACAGTGAGCACTCAGAAAAGGAAACAAGCACAAGTGAATACTAATCTTTGGCTGACAATTTCCCAATTCCTATTTTGTAGTTTCAGCTTTCTTTTCAGATCAAGGGACTGCAAATTTTGCTTCCCTTATAAAGAAAAAATGTTGTGTGGAAGCGAAGTTGTCTGGTGAAAATCAGAACACCATTAAAAAAAGAGGAAAAAAGTACAAATTAATACAGTCAAATCAGAAATTATTGCAAGTTTTAAAAATCACTGAATGTGTGCTGCTGTGTGTCACTGGTATAGCCCTGTACTACCTTATGGCACAAAAAAAATCTTATTTCTACTGAAGATGTGGATAACCTACAGGCATTAGAAATACATATTTATAAGTAATGAATTAAACATCGATGGAGAGAAACAAACATAAGCTCCGTAATTATGTAACTCTGGGTAAAACAATGACCTGGAAGATAGAAGCCCAGTAGATAACAAGCAAAGGTAAAGCAAACAACATCTGTGGAAGTTGAAGCACTTAAGGCTATTTAAAGGTTCTTTTTTCAATATAAAGACTTAAAAATAATTATTACATAACTTTATTCATACTTATTAGAAATCTCATAAAAGAGTCAGTCCCATCTGGTTTATAAACCCTAGTAATCCACTCATCTATAAATGGACTAAGGTCAGAAAGCATACTACAACTGGATTTTTTAATGTCTACTTTTTTTAATATTAAATAAGATTACATATATAGCTGGAATCCATTATCTCATTTTAGAAACAAGATTGTATATAATAATATTAAGTCCAGAAGGAGAAAACAGACAGCTTCCCATTTTCAAAGTATTTCTAATTTCTATTAATGGCACCTTCTGAATACTTTCATATTAAGCAGTTTTCATAGGATTTATAAATTAACCAGTAACTTTGAAGGAATGCTTAACTCAGTCACTTAATATGAAAATACAATAGGAAAATGCCTGCCTGTCTTTCAAGTAACAATGCACATATATCAAAATGAAGGGTCTGGCATTAACTTTGGAAGACACATTAAACAGCAGTCGAAAGAAAACTTCAGGAAACTACCCTCATGTCTTCTTAGCCTCTTAATATTATATGGCCATGAAATTGTGAATTTTAACTCTTGTTAGTGTTGTAAATCAATTTTTACAGGTCATAATAGACAATGTGATAATTTTGCAGTTTTTCTTACAGAATAGGTTGAAAGAGGAAAGCTTGTTAGCAGCCCATTAATGACAGAGCTGTGAAAAACCAATGCTGTTGCTTGGAAACTATGAACTGTTTCAGTGCTTAAGAATTCAGTCCCAGCAGTTTTAGAGCAATTACCTACATCATCACAACATAACTGTGAGGAAAAAATGGGACTTAGGTGAGACATATCGACTCTCTATGAGATCAGGCTGCTCTCTCATCCATTGTTCAGACCTCTCAGACGGAACTACAGACAAGCTATCCCAGAGAGTCCCTCTGAGCAGGCGAACTGCTTCACTACTCATCACCTGGAAACAGAACTGCAAAACCTGAGCCCCTCAAGGAAGGTCCTGTGCAAGTGTTAAAAAAAAAGCACCAATCATCTATGAAAATATTTTCTCCTAAACTATTGATAGAATTGCTGACCATTCTCTATATTCGTATAACAGATTGTCACAGTATAAAGATTTGTTTGTGAAAGGTGATGCTTCTGGAAAGCAAACTGAGCTGATTTGGGTTGCCATTGAGACTTTCAAAATGATTAAGCTTTTATTCCTCACCACACAATCTGTAAAATTGCATTGAGTTAAATATTTAAAGTACTCAGAATCTCATGGATCTGAGAGTCTTCATCTAAGCAGACAGAAAAATTCTTCTCATTGCAAAAGTTTGGGTACGTGTTCATTTGCTGCTGTCTTACTATCATAAAATCAGAGAAGAGTGGCTTCAGACTTAGACTGGTCCTGAAAGTGAGCTATCAGAACATTAAACAAGCATTATTGCCTGTCTTGTCTATTTAAAACCTATCTAGGTCTAATCAAAATGTTCCACAAAGGAACAAGAGACACGACCTAAAAACAAACAAGCAACTCCCAGAGAAGCAAATTACAAAATAAAACCAAAAAAGCCTGTACCATTTGCAGATGATAAAAGCCAATTTCAAAACATTGAGCTGACAGAGTATTAGCAACTGTTTTGGGAAAACAGTGGTAGCAGTAAAAATTAACACAGGTCTTGTTCAAACCATCCTCCCCTTAATGCTAAAAATCATTTTAACACAAAATTTCTTATTTTAACCCCTGGCTTTGGGAAGCTCATAGAAATATTTGAGGCAAATAAATTTTACAATTATGACCTCAACATCTGCATTAGGAAACAAAGATACTGCTTTAGTTGTTACTGATTTTGCTCAATATCAAAACAGTTATTACATGACCTTTTTTGTTACTTCTGACTTATTACCAATATTATTACCCCTTATAAAAGGAAACTAATGTACTTACAAAAATCAAGAGATAAAAGCAAAATGATCAATTCGCTTACTTCCATGTCTTTTAAAAAAAAACCCTCCAAAAATTGTCTATTTATAGTTATGAGAGAAAAACTCCAGGAAATATGATTCCGTTCAATTCCTGCTCATCATACATAGATTATACTCAGATAATTTGAAACACACTGCAAGCTAAAATGTCATCAGAATTCCAATTTTCAGTTTTATTTTCAGCTAAATATGCACTCCTTTCATCCATGTAAGCACACCAAAGAACAAGCTTACTGAAGTTTTTTGTGCAGAAGGCCTCTTTCTGAAGCACTGTGTGACCACTCAGAAAAAAGATTATTAAGTAGAGGATCCATTAGGTTGATTTTTTTATTATTATTTACTACCCCTGGCTTATATTAATGTCTGTAAATTCAAAGAGTTTTTTTAATTCCCAAATGCTCCTAAAAGCCAGATCACATGCTCTTGATTTCTGGCATCCACAATTAATTAGGCAGTTAAAAAAAAACCAACTCTCTAATGGAGGCACTATTACAGTGCTCTATGCCTCATATACAAGTACCACTCACAGATGCTTAAATTGGATAAATTTTGTTGGTGGGATTACTCATGTAAGAAAATTATTTCCATGAGTAAAACCCTGAAAAATTTTAGGATATAAATTTTTGTTCCCATCATATAATGTGTTATATTTAACATGGAATAAAAGAGTATCTTTACCCTTACACTATTCTGACATACCATACTTACAAATATCATAAAACAAAACTTCTTTGGTGAAAACCATCATTTATGAATCTATTGGTCTGTTGTACTTCAGTCTGAATTTCACTGTACAGTATTTAGTATAACACATGATTTTAGCATTTAGAGAAACATTTCTAAAGAAGATGTTGATTATGACTTGCTTTGAAAAACAGAATGTAGCTTTTCCAAATACTTAATATTACAAACACATTTATACTGAAACAAAAAGAAAAAAGTACAAGGAATAAATCATTCCTCAGTAATACAGTTTTCATCCTACTGCAATCATCTTCTTGCTTCTTGTCTGAAATCCTTGCTAGTTTACTGTTCCAAAAACCTGTATATGTGTCAGGAATCAGATCATCAACTAAAAGATTAGAATTACAGAAGGTAAACCTCTGACATTTTTCAAAAATGCCTCACAATGTCAGGCATTGTGAGACAGCCTCACAATCCTACCATCAGTCACAAATTATGTAAGAAATAAGAACTTTGCTTTCACACTGTATTGAAAGAAAATGCCTAAGCTCCCTCAGGGAAAATAAATAGTAATAATATCAATCTCCTCAGGTGCCATATTTAAATGTGATGAGCAAACCTGTTCTGTGTCCAAGTAAACAGGATTATAATGCGTACCCTGCTATGGAGAGGATGGAATGTGGAATACCATAAACTCCTTCAAATATACTATGAAAACCTTAACTGGGCAATGACTTCATCACTTATTTTCAGCAAACAAACAAAGCATGCTCTTTTTTTAATGCTGCAAAACATTATAGAATGTTAAAACCCAC
Organism: Zonotrichia leucophrys gambelii; assembly: GCF_028769735.1. Classification (NCBI taxonomy): domain Eukaryota; kingdom Metazoa; phylum Chordata; class Aves; order Passeriformes; family Passerellidae; genus Zonotrichia; species Zonotrichia leucophrys. The sequence continues at coordinate 67,376,094 of NC_088169.1, forward strand.
AAATGTAAAAAATTAAAATATAGGTATCACAGGAATACATTATGGAATGACTGTTTAATGTAATCCATATGTCCAGCATTCAAACCTGTAAATAATACCTGTTATGCTGTCATATGAAGTTATGTTTAAAATGGATCTAGCAATTCTGGCATCACGATTAAAAATGACCAATGTATATAAAAATTAAAATATTGCCTTGTAGTTAAAAAGTCTAAAACATTGGTTTTGATTATTTTAAATTGTTTTTATCACTAAGATACAATATATTCTCAAATGAATTAACACCCAGTTATTTTACACCAGGTATCTACCGAGGTTACAAACTAAGAACATATTTGTCGTTTTCCTGAAATTAATAAAAAAGTACTTCTGAGTCAACAGCAGTACTAATGAAAACATCACTTTTAAAAACCAAAACATCCCATACCCTTCCATAATCCCAAAACATTGGCAAGTCAAGAATGCAATAACTATTTTATCAGCTGGCAATTTATACCTGCAATCATGTCGTCCACAGTACTCATCTTCAGCAGTACCTGTTCAATTAAGCCAACTTCTGTGCTGGTCTGTAAATTACGGACACTTTTACGTAGAATTGCAGTGAACATACTCCAGATTTCTGCTTGGCACGTCACATCACAGTGCTCCAAAAGCTCTGACATGCACGTGATGCTCTCTGCATCCTGGATTATAAAGTTCATCTCTAGATCAAATTCACCACCAACCAGCTAAAAAAGAAAAGAAGAACATTATTACAATGTGAAATACATACTTTAGTGTCTCTCATACCTTCATTGTGACCAATACAGAATATGTTTTACATGGTTAGAGAAGTAACTTCGATAAGAGAAACTAATAGCTATGCTTTCTATATTTGAAGCATTCCTCCTTGTGAAGTACTTGATAAGGTAGCCTGGCCCAGAGAGATGTAGTGCAGAACCTAAAAAGTTCTGAAAGAAATTGAGGCTTTTCCACCATTCTCTGAAATTTGCCCACTCAAAAATAAAAAGACACTAAAATTAACTCAGCTTTTTCTCCTGACATAAGCCAACATTTGCCCTTAGTTATGCATTTGGAAGACCTTACTGCCTTTTCCATTATCCCACCCAAACAGTCATGCAGTCATGGTTGAAAAAAGAACAACTCATCTGCTCTGGAGTAACGAAGACATACAAAATTTACATTATTGTACCATGCATCACTCATTGTGAGGTCAAGGAAACCAGCTGGCTGGTGCAAGGGAGAGATTGCACCAGGAAAGGATCAAGCATTCAGATAAGAAGTGAGTTAACAGCAGTTCTAATGAAATGACAGCCTGACTCCTATTTATCCAGGTACTGACAAAACACTTTCCAAAGTCCTAAGCTCCAATAAAACACAACAACAACCAGGTGTGTATTAGGAGGGAGAGAAAAGCAAACCAGTAGAAGATGATATAATCAAGACCAAATATATCTTCAGGAATGGAATTCAACAATTTTGATCAGTCATTTGTGTAACTTAAAAAAGCTGAACTCAACAAAATCTACTAAACCAAATATAAAATTTCATTTAAAAAAACCCGCCATTTTAATGGCATAAAAATCTTTCAGTTCTGAAGGAAACACAGTCTGACTCTCATGAATCCTACTTTATCCTAATAACTTTGAAGAATTTTGAAAATACCAGTGTGAAATTTCACAGAATCATGGAATCAAAGAATGGCTTATGTTGGAAGGGACCTTTAAGATCATTTTGTTCACACTGCCATGGACAGGAACATTCCCCTTGACCAGGTTACTTAAAGTCCCAGCCAGTCTCTCTGGGAAACTTGTTCCAGTGCTTCACCACTCTCACAGTAAGAATTTCTCCCTAATATCTAATCTAGACCTTCCCTCCTTCAGTTAAGGCCTTCCCCCTCTCAACCCAGCACATGCCCTTGTAAAAACTCCCTGTCCAGCTCTCTTTTAGGCTCCCTTTGAGTTCTATAAGGTCTCCCGGGAGCCTTCTTTTCTTCAGGCTGAACAAGCCAAGTCTCTCAGCCTGTCAGTAACACTAATTTTAGTAACTGTAAATATATTACACAAAATAATGGAATAAATTAATATTAAAATACCTTTAAGAATTTTGCTCTATTTGTTTAATGGAGTTACATAATTAAAATCTCAATAAAAAGCTTAAATTAAAGATATTCAAAGAATTATCTCTTATAAGCGCATAATTTCAACAGTCAATTTTAATAGAAGGCAATTCTATGGCCTGTTTAAAAGCAGTTTGTATTGACTTGGAGTTAAACTCTAAAAAATAAGCAAGTTGAAATACTATGCAAACTTTTTTTGGTGGCTAAGCCTATCCAAATATTCAAAGACTTCTTTCATAACCCATCTTCAGATAATTAATACAATACATTTAGCTTCCACCCTAATTCATACTTTGCATTCACTTTCAAATTACTTTTTCCTCTATCAATTAATTGCTAATAATAATTATAATTTTGTAACATAAAAGATTCTAATATGCTAAATATATAAACTGACTACCTCCTTAGTTCTCCTGAGACATTTAATTACATTCAAATAAAAAACTATTATCCTAATTATAATTAGTACTTTAAATTAAAACTTGTGACTGCATAGCATATATTTGCATATTTGGTAAACACATGATGTGTACCAAAGGAAGGCAAATAAAATTCAAGGTTAGAAACACACTATTTCTATGTTCATTATTTAGAATTATGAAATTTTTCATAGAGGTTTTTACTCTCTTTTCAAGAAACCCAGGCAGAGTTGTTATTTCTGAAAACAGCAGCAACTTGTGCCTACTTCATCCGCAATCTGCATTGTTGTGTTTTCAGACATCTCTTCACCTCTTCATCTCTTCACCAGGATGAGCCTCTCTAAAATTATGTCAAAAACACACAGAAGTAAAACAGCCACCTGTAGAAGACATTCAATTGAACTCCCTTAGATTAATATTCTGAGATGAAAGTAAACATCTCCTGGAAGTGTCTACTTTCCTCTATTTCTTTCCATGGAGGAAATCTAGGATGAAGAATTGTATCTGCTGAGAGTTCATCACTGGATTCATTCAAAGGCCATGTGGTCACAGATCAGAACAACGGGCCTTAGTGGGCCTGGCTTTTGCAAGAGAACCTCCAGACTTCAGTTTCAACCTCATCAACTCTGTGATAATATTTAGATCCATAATTTGCTTTATGTTGGACTTAAAAACAAGGAAAAAATTCAGTTATGCCTCAGTTGGAAAAAAGAGGTACAATGCAGACTGATTCCCTTTTCTCAAACAGTATTAATAGTAAAATTCTAATTAATTTAAATTAATAAACTAATATAGAATCAGTAAAACAGATGGAAATAATTCACTGTAGACTAAAATAATTCAAACCATATTTGCTTTCTAATGTAATCCATATACTGATGTGTAACACTTAAGAGACTGAAACAAAGCCCCTGTATCAGTCTAAAGTGACAGGATATTTCTGTACTAATAAAACCAAGATGTCTCATCTATAAAACATCTCAGAGAATCTGCATCAAAAAACACACTCAAGGCTCATAAAATTGGTTCTATGGAGAATCTTTTCCTGGGCTACAGACTTTCCAGCAGGTGCTACAATTATTTCAACTGGCCACAAAAAACTTCTAGCCCATCAGGGTTCCTGCAAGAAAACATGAAAATGTTCCTATTTAGCCTTAAATTCAATCTAAGCACACTTCAGACAGTAAAAATTATCATAATTATCATTAAAATCAACTTCCTTAGTAAAGGAAACAAATTAATGAACTAATTGACAATGATAGCAAAAATTTAGGATGGTAGGGGGAGGTGAATTCTTTTAAGTAGTCATCCTAAATTCATCATGAGTTTCTTGATAAAGAGAAGTCTAAGATGACAAGGAAAAGCTAAACAAAAGTGAAGCAAATATAAAGAAATAAATTACATTAATTATTTGTGTTCAAGAAATAAAGCAGGCATCTCTGCCTGGGCACAAGGTGCACAATCAAATGGAATTCAGCCAATAAAAGAAGTAGGACATTAACTACAAAAAGGTATCCTCTAACAACATTTCTGCAGGGGGATTTCCCAAGGAGGACAGCAGGTAAATAGGAATACCCAGTCTCCACCACAGCAGGGGGAGGTAACCAGGGGAGAAGCACAGCGGCAATGAGCTGGTAACGTGCTGACACTAATGAAATGACCAACTTTGCTGAGGAGCCAGAAATCATTAAATGCAGTTAGAAACGAACTGCTGAGAGCTGTGAAAATTCTTCTGATATCAACTGTCCAGGAAGCAATGCTTAAAAACTCAAAATCAGTAAATGCAAAGTAATTAAAAATTATTATAGTTTTCCTCATGTGTACAAGACAACAGGCTCCAAAGTCTGATATTATCATCCAGAAAAAAGACCTTGGAGCCCATGAGGATGCTGCTTCAAAAAACTATGCCATATTAAAAACTGCCAACAAACAACTAAATATTCATAATAAATTTGCTGCTAAGTTGGGCAAAACTGCGGATGCAACACAACATACCAAAAAGTTACATCATACTTGTAAAAAGTAAGTTATTTTTAATATAGCTCTTGTAATAGACTTCTGCAATAAGACAAATTTCAGCTGGAGTACAACATGAACACTAAAAGAAATCCTCACAGAAGCCAGTATACCATACCATAAATCAGGACTCTTTCCATATCATATATCTCAAATAGAATCTATTTTTATGTCAAACACTAACTCTTTGCATTCTTCAAGGAAATATTTAATATTTAGTAAATACCATGTGCTTTCACTGTGATTAAGTATCCTGAAGTATTGCTTGTAATTTCTCATATTCTGCATCTTTCACAGCACAGCTATAAAAAATGAATCACCAGTCTAATGTTCAGATAATGGTTACAGGTGTGTTGACTGCGGTCAACAAACAATTCCTCCCAAAGTGGTGCTGAACTGCCAGCAATAACCAAGTTAGACTGGATTCCCCATGCTGAGATTGCCTGCAACAACAGGTTGACACTCCTTGCAAATTTCTGCAAGAGCCTTCCTTAACCTACACCATTCTCAAATGCAGCTGCTTTGTTCAGAATTTCCATTTTTCTGAGTGTCATGGCCATTCCTCAGTAAGTTCCTACCATTCATCATGCTATGCAATAAAAGTGTTTCTTCCTAAATTGTCACATCTGTGCAGAACCTAGGCTGGTTTTTTACACCCTTTTAATCTAGAACAGAGAAGAAATACTCCCCCAAACACAAGAAGTTGTCTACATATTTCAGATAGCATATTCATACCAGTTCTTGAAATGCAATAAAATACATGCTGTTGAACATCTAGAATTAAATTGTAGACTTCTGAAAATTGGAATTTTTTAGTATCAGATTCTCCAAATCAAGTTTGGAAGAATGAATTGAAATTAAAAGTGAGTAGAATATCTCTGCTGGATTTGACCTAGAAGAATCACCTAGTCCAAGTATCTGACCATTCCAGGGCTGTCTGAAAGTTCAAGCATGTTGATAAAAGCATTATCCGAGTGCTTCTTAAATTCTGACAGGCTTGGGGCATCAAACGCATTTCAGAAAGCCTGTTCCAGTGTTTGACCACCTTCTTCAAAAAGTGCTTCCTAACATTCAATTAAAATCTTCCCTGGTGCAGCTTTGAACCATTCCCATGCATCCTGGCACTGGATACCAGGGAGAAGAGCTCAAAACTTCCCTCTCCACTTCCTTTCCTCAGGAAGCTGTAGACAGCAGCAATTAAAGACAGTATATTAGACCTATATAAACCAAAGTCTTCAAGCATTTACATCTCTAAGTTTGCTGTTCATTGCGGTCAAAGAAGCATTTTCTAGCTTCCTTCAAGCTGGACTCCTGTCTGCATTTATTTAAACAAAAATCAAGAATAAGAATGCCAACACTAGAGAGACAGTGCCACTAAAAAATTAAAGAATCACAATAATATAATTACTAAAGTGCTAACCACATCCAGGCCTAATCTCCACCAAGTCACTCCTACATTCTCTCTCCTAATTAAGCAATATCACATTTGCTCTCCTTTTTCTAAAGGCAAAAATAAATGAAGGCATAACACAGTCCACATAACAACCTCATCTGTTTTAAACTGCAGCATTTTAAGTTCAAGTATATACATATACAACCGGAATTTAAAAACAAAATAATTTTTTCCGGTAGCTATATAGGAGGTAAACAGTTTGAAAAAAAAACTATTAATTCTCTTCCTCTCCTCTAATGCTCATCTCATTTTAGACATTTTAGACAGCTGACTCAGCATATAGCACAAGTTTCCACAAGCAAAGAGCTGAGAATAACCTACTCAAATGAGATTGAAAATCTCTTTAAATTCCAAATCAATTAGTTCTTTTGAAGAGAAAATTAGTAAACATTTAACTCTTGATAACTAAAGCCATCATATAACATGGAAGTATAATTTTTGTCAAAATTGGAGCATCTTTTCTACAAAACAACACTGAACTGATTTCATAATCACCAGTGAGAATTCCAAGTATGTGGCATCAGACTGCTACTGTTTCTTACATAAAGACAGGCAATAGTATAAGCATTAAAACACAGTTTTCCGAGAAAAGCAGTAGGGGCCTCGAGCGGGAGAAAAAACAGGTTACTCTTTTATGGTCATTGACTAAAACCTTAAACTTCTAAACAATTAATTCACATTTTTAGGAAGATTCTTCTTCAACTGCATGAAAGAAAATTTCTTTAGGCAAAACCATTTAGAATGCTAAATGGAATAAATTAAATTGTTCAGTGACAGAAATGTGTGCTGATCATATGCATTTGTTAACCTAAATATATCAATATAACTACAGAGAAAATCACAGCTAAAAAGAACTTAAGAAGGGATGTTTCATAACTGGTACACATTCTTTATTTATTTTTACATTTAAAAAGGTAGTCCTTAGAGATTTGAATTATAGCTATGTGTATCTGGGCTAATTTTCACAATTCTCTGGAAAGTAAAAGATGCTTAAGGGAAGTGACTATCTCAGTGGTTTTAGCTGCAGCATCAGAATGAAATAAATCTTTTTCAGAGAATGTAGTACTTTTTACTGACTATAAAAGGAAAACTAGTTCAGACAGGCACTTCTAAAGTTATGTCAGATAAATCTTAACCAATGTGCTCACAATATGGTTTATAACCAAATGACAGCACTAAAAGACTGATTCTCATGTGAATCATTACAACAGGATATAATTCTGCACATTAACATACCCTTTTAAATGAGCCTTCCTTCATTTAACTTCAAAACCATTTTTACTCTGAATAATATATTGCACTATATTGGTAGTTTGTCACTAAGGGAATGCTACCTAGCAAGTTTATTGACAATTTAAAGCAATCTGAGAAATTACTTTAAATACTACTTTTTGTACTTGTTGAAACAATATGAATGAAGTAAAATGGTGATCTTTTAGAAATTACACGAATGTGCTGGTTATTATGCAAGCTTAAAAATATCCCATGGATTTATCTTTATTTTCTTACATTTTCCCTCGAGGGAGGAGGACACTCCTGTGGGCAGACCAGCTCCAGTGGTTGATCAACTGCATATACATATGATTTACTGAGACAACTATCAATTACACTGGGACAGATCACAAGGCTGTATAACATCCTTGACAATGTCAGACCTTCTCTAAGTATTGCTGAGGCTTAAAGAGAAAAAAGACAAAAAACCCCAAACCAAAAACAAAAAATGGGCTATTTGCCACAAATTTCTTAAGCTGTTTTTTACCTACTGTAAAAAACCATTGTTTTGGGGTAGGACAGGAATTAGTCTGATGAAGTTCAAATATCAGCCTTCATAAAAGGTTCTTTAGCACAAGAATCAGATTCCTTGAAATAAAAAGTTCTACCTCTAGAAGGAATGCAAAGAAAAGTTTTGAAGTGTGACACAAGACAAATCTTATCCACTTAGAAGAATTTACAAAGTAATCCAACCATGTTTGACAGAAATGAAGACAGATAAAAGTATTTTACGTAAAAGTACCTAATCCAAAACACAAACCTAAAAGTCCTCCTCATGGTCTATTGTTCCTGTGCCATTAGAAAGGAGACATTGTTCCTATCTATTATTTCAATCTCCACAAAACCATCTTTGGCCAAAGCAGAATATGAGATTTTACTTTAAGACATTGAACCTGAAAAATTAGAGACTAAGCAATAAAAATTGTAGGTTTAATTTCAGTGAAGTAAAATTAAAACATTCTCAAACTTGTAGCTAATTTGTTTTCAGTTTATCTTATAAATTACTTCTGATCTTGACTTAATCCCCAAAGAGATCAGCCAATTAGATAAGGGACTTTTTTACATCAAAAAAGAGAACAGATACTGAGAATTTATTTTAATAAATAAAACCAAGCAACTTAGGTTTGCCACATGGCTGAAAGCAAAAAGTCAAAATTTATTTTTACGGACTACAAAGAAGTTGATAAATGAGCACAGCTTAAAGAGTATGAAAAATAGTATCACTAAACAGACATTACCACATTACCAGCTCATTTTGCTTTTAATACTTCATAGCCCATTCTTGCCTGTCTTCTCTCACTTTCAATTATAACTTTGAGATCAAGGTACAGATGCTAGTACAGTATAAACTCATCTTTCTAATTGCCTGTTTTCAATAACCAGGTGTATTTTAAAACAAGCTACTTGGTGGTGGTTTGGAATCAAGGCTTTTCTGGTAGGTTTTTTTTTTATTGTTGTTTTTTGGGGTTGTTTTTTAAGTATTTTCTTCATTTCCAAGCCAGAAGAGAAGTAAAATAAACGGAAATAACAGAGTTACAAAAATCACAAATGATATGCATTCTGAAAAGATTTTTTTTTGCAACTACTTTTGTAGCCTCTTCTACTAATAAGTCTATGTACTTGCACTGCTGAAATTTGAACAGCCAAATCTAATAGGTCAGCAGCATTCCTTATTTGTTTTTCAACAGTCTGAAACTATATGCAGCTTTTTGGGGTGTTTTCAGTAGTTTGAATGAATATATTATCTCTGTAAAGCAAACCTTGCTGAGGTTTAACATAGTTATCAGAGGACATCAACAAAAAATTGAAATTCTAAGAAACATTAAGCTGTCAATTACACATTGATTTAAATCTAATTTGTATTGCACAGCAAACACTATCACATATTATGTTTGTGCAAAGAGCAATGTCTGTTTTTAAAAGGAGACAACGGGAAAAACCCTCAGCGCATGCACACCTGTTTCCCAAACTTCACATACAGGAGCAAGGAGAATGTATTTGCAATAAATACTAATAGAAAATTGTAGTCAACAGAATTTGCCAGTAACTCAGAACAATTGTTTATCAAATTTCTTTGTTTACTTTATTCATTTTTTATTATTCAAACATACTTATCAAAGCAATTTCTCTTTCGTGTGTTAACTCACATATGCACTCTGTGACTCGAACAAATTGCAACAATACATTTAATGGAATTTTAGTCTTGGAAAATGATGGGGTTTATTTTAGAATAGTCAGTGGGATTGTTCTCTGGTACATCAAGGATAGATAACAATTAAAGAAGGAAAACATGACAAAGAATGTTGATTTGTGAGGATCAAGGTCTATGTGCTACCTACACACTTTGGCTAAGAACAAAAAATAGCCACACATGATCAGGACAAAGCCCACCAGCCCCAAGTACTAGCCCACTATCTTCTCCTAGGCAGCCATCACATATTCCCCCTCAGTCTGTAAACCCAAACCAAACAGTCTGCAGGCTCTCTTCTTGCCCTCTTCTTTCCCATGGGGTACAATCAGGAGGGCAAAGTGGTTGCTCTCAGAGGGCATTTCCTGTTTCTCCTCACTATTCAGGAGCTCTCTTATGTGTCACTTACTTTGCTAAATATCACCTGACCAGCTTGCTTTTTTTTATACCACTGCACTGTTTGGTAAGAAAACAAATTACTTAAATTTCTATATTAAGATTAAGCTATCTATTACCTATTTGAATTCCTAAAATGAAATAATGAATTTTGAGTGTCCTATTCTCATGTCCACCTTTTTCTTAAGTTTTGGTTTTCTTTAGGATCTTTCACTTCTTTTATTTTGAGATTTTTCATATTCCTCTTGTCACACAACACTCAACAACTCTTAAAAGCCCAGAAACTATAAATCATGGCTATGCAATATTTAAAACCAAAACAATTCCAATGAACTTAGTTATGACAGTGCCATTTTCCAACTGATACCTATAGATGCACATTAAAGATTAATGACAGAGGGATAGCCCAGGCAATTCACAATGCCAGGTGTAAAATGATCTCAAAGAACACTGAAGTGAGATGTGCACAGCACTGGTCTTAACTTAGTTTTGCTGATAAGCAGGAGCTTAATGGGAAGGTCCTTAATTCTCAACATCCTGCTCCTTGCTTCCATTGATAATTTTCAGATATGTAGTCATATTTTCGGTTGGTGTCAACATTCTGAAATGCTGAAATTTCCAGTGGCAATGTTCATCACCAGCTAGAGAAGCTCCACATTCAATTTCAATGTGCTCATTCTCATCAATCTTTCATTTTTAATTAACTACTTACCATGTAGTCCTCTGTTCCAAAAAGTTAATGTGGGAGAAAACAACCCAGTGTTTGGCACAGTGAAAAGCCCTCACTCGCTTCTGATTAGTGACTCTTTAGTGACTTTATTGATTACAGAACTAATACTGGGCATGTGCTATTTCTCTATTTAATTCTCTGCATACAACATAATTAGGTTAAAGCCAACAGTAAATGTAGAAGTGTTAAGCAGACTTTTTCTTTTTAAAAAGATACGTAGATTGCGGGAAATAATAACAAAACAGTATCTATTATAGAGTTCGTCTGATTTATGGAGCTTGAGCAAATGCTTCCCCATAGAATCTACTTAATTCTTTATAAGACTGAAATGCTCATTGACTATATTTTATAAATAAGTGAAATCAAATGTATAAAGAAATATATTACCTTAAATCTTACTTAGTTCCCATTTTCCCATATAAATTTTAATTTATAACTAGCAAATCCCTTCCAAACCTAAGAAATTATTACAAAAAACAATAATTTCTCCGAAAATGCCATAATTTGCAACAGCACAACTTGTCTAGTGGGTGAAAAAATACAAAATACATATACATGACTTTAAGATGTCAGGGCTGGAAAAATCTCAATAGCCACCCTCCTTAACAACAGCCATATAATTTCTGTTGCTCTTCAGTTTTGGCAGCCTGATGTTTGTTAAATTTTCAAGCACAGAAACCCTTTAAGGTTCTGTGTTGCTTTAAGAAAATCAATACAAGTTAAACTATTTGTAACATTTTTCTCTTCCTCAAAAGTGAAAAAGATAAAAGACTAGAATTGTAATTTAAAATCTCCTAAAATTTTTCTAATCCAATTTATTTTTTTCAATTCCTTACAAGAACCTGCCCTTGATCATAGAAGCAATTTCAGATACCATGATTTGTAAGGCTAGGATTTTTTAACCAGATTTGTCAATATTATTCCCTTTGCTTCTCTAAATAACTCTCAAATAGTGGAAGAATTTTTTTCTAGTTTGTGACTGGACTCCCACAGGGTTTTAGCTGTCATTAATGATTTAAATTTTTTTTGTGCAATGATAAAACACAAAACCTCAATTGCTAAAGAAGGCACCACATAAACCATAATGAATTGTTTTACAAACATTTAAGTGCATCCTAATTGCCTTCCCTCAAGCTTCTTAATTTATTATGCAGCTCCTCATCCGATAAAGTATTTTCTTTATTTATAGATGATAACACAGTTAAGAACAAAGGCCAGAATTATATAGCCATATAGGAGGTGCAACTCTAATGACAAAGGATTCTTTTAGACGAGGAAACTAAAAGGCAAATAAAGAAGTGTGAGAAACTATTAGTGGCCAGAGTTTCCCTTATGTAAGAAGCCTGTAGTATCTTCATTACACAAAGTATCTCAGCACTTGAAAATCAGTGACAAGAGGGCAAGTATCTACAAAAAGTGTAACAGTATAGGCTGGGCATATACTGGATCTTCTCTATTATAGTATATCAACCTCCCATTATTTGTGACACACCATCTCTTACTCCAGAAATAACATCGTTTCAATAGGCCAACAGATTTTCTTCCAATAATTTCTCTGATTACTTTCTGAACCCTCAAATTCTTGGAGCCTTTGCAGCCCATAGTAAGGAGTCCTACATTTTCCTCATGATTTGTGTAAAAATATCTTGTTATACATCTGCCATAGGTGTATTTAATTTCAGCCCTCTGCTACTTGCATTTTGAAAAGCATAAATCAGGTGATTTCTATCACATTCTTCCCTTTATTTACTTATATTTCAAATACACTTCGTCAGCTCTTTTCCAAGCTGAACAATCCTACTTTGTTAAGTCGCTTCTCATCTGAAATCTGTATTTAATCACACTCCTTACCCTTCAAATTTTTTGCTAGTTTTAATATATTCTTTTGAGACTGGAAATCACCAGAACTTCATACAACATTCAAAATACAGATATATAAATAATTCATAGAGTTTCAAAATATTACTCCTGTATTATCATTTTTTCTTAATGCTTCCTTATATTTAATTTCCTTTTTTGATTGCTACTAAGAACCAAAATATTTCCCACAAAGCTAATATCACTGTGAGACCATTTGCAATAATGCCTGTCAGAGTGCACAGTTAATATAGGTTCACAGATGTGAAATGAAGTTAGAACTTCTATTACTCCTTATGAGACAAAGAGAAAACAGACTTTTATATAAGTACCTACACAAAATAAATACAGTTACATAAGCACTTCTCTGTAAAAAAACAACAAAACCTTCCCATTCATGATTCCTATCATAAGCTCCATTTATAAATAATTGCTACACAAAACTTCAACTGAAAGATAGGTCTAGTGATAAAGAATTAGGAAAATAAACTCTCCTCACTCAAAAAGGAAAATGTATCCTCTCATCTGAACATTAGCTCTTCGCTGATTCACTTAAAACTCAACCAAGAGAAGTGCTTACAAAATTATGGTGAACAGGCAACAATCTTTTTTCAGTAAAATACTCCATCACACCTTAACATTTCTTCCATGTTTTGATCCTAGTCCTATTCATCATTCACTCAACTAATGAAGCTTGGAGGAAACACTTCAGGATACACTTTTGTCTTCTCTCTAAGAGCCAGACCCAGATTTTGAAAACAACATAACTGTGGACTGAGTTTCAAATCCTCCATCTGCAAATCTAATTACAGATCTCCATCTGTACTTAGAATTCCTTTCAAGGCATCATGTAACTGAGTAAAACTGAAATCACATGTCATTTGGTTTGATTACAAGATAACTGCAGATGAAGTGTCAATAATTACAGGGTTAGGTCTTACGTAGTGGAGGAAATTCAAGTATTCTTAATTGTATTAAAAGAGAAATTCATACTCTGCTTAGTAAAAAATTCTCAAAAATTGCCACACTACAAAAAAATTTATGAAAATTTTCTCAGTACATAATTAAGATTTACCTCTATTCATCAGATGCAAATATCAAGCTATTATAAAGAAGAATTTAAAAAAAAAACAGCAAGAGGGGCCTTTAAGAAAAGAGGGTTTTAATCACATTAGAACACGTTTTCAATCACAGTCCTTCAACGTAGCCATGTTTTATTAATGAAAATTTTTGGTTCTAAAATAATCAGTTGTCATTTGAAGTAATTATGTTTGGTGATGCCTAACATATTCTTCAATCACATTTTAGAAAAGAAATTAGAACACAAAGGACTTAGTACACCTAACTTATTAAAAAATGCAAAAAACCTCTCCAAAAAACAGCATTCCAGTCACACAAAATGAGAAAGTAGAAAAAAAACCAAATCAGATTAGAAGTCATTCACATGAGACACCAGTAAAAATTCATACTCAGCTGTTTTTGAATCATCTCAAAAGAACTTAAATATATTTTTATTTTAGGAAAAAGTATAAAATACTAAGCAGTAAATAAAAGGAAAGAACTTCTAAACAAGGTCTTCTCAAATGGTTGAATTCAGTTATTTGCAACTTCTTACAAAATTTAGAAAGAGGAATAAAACACAAGAAGGAATTATTGTTACAGTTCACCCTTTAAAAATATCTAAAGCCATAAATCCAGCAGAATCTATCAAAAAGACTTTTCAGATCTCATTTAAGATACTCAAATTGAAATATGCATATATCAATGTTAAAGAGCAACAAAGATACTTGAGAAAGGTATTATTTTGCTATTCTGTATTTTTACCTAATGAAATACATTATTTTATTTCAACAATTTTTAACATCAATTATGTTATTTATAATTGATTAATAAATCATAGACATTTTAATTTACATTAGAATTTCTACAACATATCCAAAGGCCTATGTCTTCATAATGATGAACAGGGAAAGTGTGTTTTTCTCCTTTTGTCTGGTGTAAAACACTTAATCAGCACTTAATTTAGGTGAATATGTTACTTCAGAGGAAATGGAACAGTTATATAAATGGGAAAAGCAGAGCTATTTAAATAATCATAATCCATAAAAGCTCTTTCATAAGTGAGGTCTTCAGAAACAATTATCAACTGGCAAAATAGAAAATTTATTCCGGTGCTCTTTAATCAAATATATGATAATCAGAAGCAGTGTGCCAATTCATCCTGTGTGTAAACAGATGAGAGCAACTTTGGAGGAACATAATCTGTACAATGACTGCAAAATCTTGATCAAAAGTTCAGGCATTTCTCCTTCCAGTACTTCTCCCAACTTTTATTACATGGCAAATCTAATGATATTCTTAACTTACTGAATACAGGGAATAATCATAATTGTATTATTCAAATAAACTACATTTTCAGTTGTTTCAGTTAACAAAATAACTATTTATTTCATTAGTTCTTCTTGGGAAACTTTTATTTAAGATCTAGTTGGGGTTTACCTGCTCAAAAAATGCCACATTTAAATCCTCTCCATAAGAGAAGTTACAGATATACATGAGGGAGGAGAAAAAACACTTTTTTCCAACCATAGCACTACCAGGACTTTGAATGCCAGATTAAGTTTTTCTACTTTTTGTATCTTTAAAAGAAAAGATGGCTTTGATCTGATTCTGATGGTCTATGAAATTCACCAATTATTCTTCTTTTCTGTATTTCCTATACATTTTTGGTTTCCTAGGCAGCAGGAAAATCCACCAAAAAATGTATCTAGTTATAACTAACTAAATAGAATTAAAGCACATGAAAAGTTGCAAAACCAAATTGCGACTGCCAGAAGACAATTGAAAGCTCAATCATAAAGTGAGCATCACTCCCAAAGAAAAACAGGGCACTGTCTAACTTTTTTGTTACAAGGTTATTACACCTACTCCAAACCAAAATGTTTTCAAATGAAGCATGGCAGCATCAAAAACATTTATCACTTGAAATCACCTGAATCTGTATCAATTTGTCCTCCAAGAAGGGTCAGTGAAACTTCTGGTGTCAAATTTGACTTTAAGTTAACCTTAAGCAGCATATATCATTCCTGCCTCAACCCTACAGAGACTAGGATTCACTTCTGAATGCTTCTCCTATGGAGTTCTATGTGGAAAGAATCATCCATTGAGGTACTGTCACTTCCAAATACCACAACTTCCAAATACCTCTTCTGTGTTGAAAAGTATTCTTTAGTACTGTAAGTAATACCATTTTCAATACCAGTGACAATACTGATGCAAGTTTTAGCATCAGTAGACACTTCCCCCTTCCCTTTGCTGATGACTCAGATCCACGTTTTGCTAACGTACTGCAGGTTTGATTGACACTGAGAAATTTAAATTTGATTATTCCCTCATTAAAAGTTGCTTTTTTATCAGCCTTACTCAGCCTAACCTGATTGTTGATCCAAGTTAAATAGTTGCTGCAACACAAGAGCATCTTGACACATGCACAATGTCCCTCCCAAGGTTTTGGTGGCAGTGGCCATGCTGAAGGAGGCTGTGCCAGCCCTCTGTCCAGCCATGGGCAACACAGGGAGAACTCATGAGGTGGGAGACAGGGATAAATACTTCCTTGTTCAGTTTCACTCTGATTGAAGGTCCATGTCAACCACTCCATTTAGGCTCATAGGTGGAAAAAATCCCCCAAAACCACAAAAACCTAAGTCATCCAAACTATCTCTAACAATATATGACAACACAGCAAGTATGCAAAAGCAAACCAAGTTGGTATGAAGTACCCTAATATCAAAATTCCCATAAACCTTTTCCTCTGAGCTCATGACATTTAAAATATCTTTTAGAAGACTAAAAGGTAATTTTCATAAAGCTCTCTCACCTAATCAATTTCTTGATATTCCTGACCAAATCACATTTATAACATAATTTTCAAAAGACATTATGTAGATCCTCTCAGATATTTCATTGTTAATTATTTTCAAATTGCATCAATTTTTTCAGAAAGATGAACTTACAGGATTCTTAAAAATATATCAAAATGTATTGTATAAAGAGGATTTCTCATACTCGGCCTTAATAGTGACAGTCTTACTAGCAGTATAAAAACATTGTAATATAAATATTTAAATTTTTTACTACATGCATTTTATGCCTAATTAAATATCCCAAGTAATATTTGAAGCTTATCTCAGATCACTTGTAGAATGGAATTTTTAAAATTCTGCAAAATGTAGCAAGAAGATTTTTTCGCAATTTTTTCTTTTATTTTATGATGCCCATCTTTTTAAAACAATTGTCTTAATACTTATGAGATACCACAGTTCCCCTTAAGCATATATACTTAATAATCTGTCTTTGAAAATTAATAATTCTTTATTAAACCTACTAATAAAGTTATTTAATCAACAACATAAAACATATTTTCCCTGAAATAAATAATGCAAATTTTATCTCACATATTAAAAGCTAGGAACATAAATACATGAAGACTGACTGTCAGTGTGAATTAGCTGAATAAGTATTTTCTACTTCAAAAGCTGTGCCACCAGCTGCAGTACAGGTGTTTCATGCTTAGTACATTTTCTAATACTTCATTACATAGCAGTTCATTAATTATGTGTTTCTGTTTCACAAACTTAATTTCATTTTATGACAAGGTCACCCAACTAGTTGACCAAGGGAAGTCAGTCGATGTGGCTTTTTTTTACTTTAGTAAAGCTTTTGGTACCATCACTTAGAGTCCCCTTCTGGATTAAATGCCCAGGACATGGACAAGTCCATAATATACTGGATGAGCAATCAAATGACAGGTTGGGCTCAAAGGTTTGTAGTTAATCACATTACATCAGGCTAGTGGCCAGCCACTTGTGGGGTTCTCCGCAGCTCAATTTTAGGGTCAGTGCTCTGCCATGTTTTTATAAATTATCTTAATGCTGGAATCGAATACACAGAAAGTAACTTTAGTGATGATAATAAATTAGGTGGAGTTAGAGACTCCCTTGTGGGTAGAGAGGCCTTACAGAGAGATATGGACAGTCTAGAGAGCTGGCAATGAACAACAGCATGAAATGTCCAAGAGCAAGTACAGGATTCTCCACCTGGGATGGGTGTGACCCTGATTATATGTACAAACTGGGGGATGAGAGGCTGGAGAATTGCCCTGTAGAAAGGAATTCAGGGTTGATGGCAAGTTGAAGTCAACAGAGTGCTCTTGCAGCCAAAAGGGCAGCATGGCCATCCATCAGGCACAGCATGGCCAGCCAGGCAAGGGGATTGTCCAAGGAGCTCTGAGGCAGCCTCACCTCAAGAATGCAGATTTGGGCACCACAACATAGGGACTATTAGAGTGTGTCCAGCGGAGGGCAACAAAGACAGTGAAAGGTCTTGAAGGCAAAGACTTGAGGAGTGACTGAAGTCACTTGGTTTGTTCAGCTTGGAGCACAGAAGGCTGAGGAGTGACCTGACTGCATTATACACCTTCCTCAAGGCAGGCAGCAGAGCTGGGAGAGCTCATCTTCCTCTGTGGTGACCAGTGATAGCACATGAGGAAATAGAATGAAGCTGCATCAGGGGAAGTTCAGACTGGACATAGCAAATTTAATTCTTTTCACAGTCTGAACACTTAAAAATACTTCCTATATTAAATGCTATTTATTCTTTAATGCAGCACAAAAGCACTTGTTGTTACATCAATAGCAACCAGAATCATAGGACAATATAAATTTGTAATCATGTTTAATAAAATAAATATTAAAATATCCAAGCTTAAAAGTTGCTGTGAAAACAATGAAAATATTATAGTCTTTAGAAAAAATATTTTAATATCTATGGGGTCACAATAAAACTAGACCTAGCACTCACAATATGCGAAAATATGAAGAAAACATGCGACAAAAGACATGACTGAACAAATGCCTTATCTACCACATTTTATAACAAAAGTCACTATGTTCAGATGCTTACAGTTTTACACACAAGCCTTAGGTCACGGGAGTATCACAGGGTATTTTCCTTTCTTTTTAATTTGAAATCATTAAATCTAGAAACTAAACTAAAAAGCAGAGTAATTTCTACCCTCTCAAAGGACAAAAATAAACAACAACAACTCAGGCAGCTTCAAATTACAGAAAGCAGAATATTCCACATAGTTACTAAGCAAAGCTGTTAAGATGCCTTTACAAAAGTACTGTCCAAATATTAGCAAAGAAAGAAGTCCCAGAAAGAAGTCTTGTGAAAGACAAGATCCAACCTGAGAAAATTCTGAAAGTAAATGTTCAAAGTTGAACATGCTGACAAACCTTTTTGCTGTTCTACTACAGTATAAACTACATGAACCTCTCATCTCTTCATTAAACAGTGATTTATAATATGCAGGATCACCTTAACTGCAGATACTAAACACATTTATTTTCTTTCCACTAATACTTATTTCCTGAAGATGTCCAGAATTCATCACAATGAAAATGGGAATATAGTCAACACTTGGTAAGAAGATGGTATACATAAGGGAGACATATTTCCAAATTCAGGCACAGGAAAGGTGCTAGGAAAGTTATGGAAGTACACACAGCCTCCTCAATGTGTTTAATGGGTAGGAAAAATTGTGTGACTCATGCAGGCTTACCCATCCGATTCCTAAGGATTTTGACTACTGCTATAAACAAATATTTGATAAATACATGACACTTGCAACTATCCTCTTCTCACTATTCACTAAACAAAGTTTCTCCAGCTACAGAAGAAATGTTTAAGTTTAATGTAACACAATCCATCCAAATAAACAGTTAAAGTCACTAGTTGGATGAACTCAATTCAAAGAGCAAGGTAGGAACAGTCAAGGTTTCAGCTGAATGTTGGGTAGTGAAAAAAGCTTGGCTGCACCAAACAAGTAGAAAAAAAAATGAAACAGATGGCTGGATGAAGGTCAGAGAACCAGGTGCTTCAGCAATTATTGAGAGTGCGCAATTCTGCCTCTGCCTCAAATGTATCTACAGAACAAGAATCTCAGAAAGGCTTTTCAGAAGCCACAGCCGCTGAAGCCCCAGGTATCTCTCAAATCCATATGTACCAGACTGTCTGAAACAAAGGAAATACAGGTTGGCCAGATGAAATTGTCTACAGTGACTCAGCTAGAAAAAAATCACTCACTACATAGTGTTTAGGATACCTACTCTGCAACATTTTTCCAAGTCCTTTGAAATAATTAGTTAAACACCTGACACTAAACATGCATTGGTTTTATTTTGCAAGCTATAAAAACGATGTCTGGGATCCATCTGTTATTTTCTCAGATTTCCTGAAGTTTTGTTTTGCTTTTTGTTTTGATGTTTGTTTTTTTAACTGCTACTGTGTTTCATAATCTGATTACATATTGTAATATGATGCATTAGGGCTATGAATCTCTGGTTAAAATGGAAGAGGACAAAAAAAGCAAACTCCTTTTTGTTTTCTTCTGAAATCCCCTGCTGTGATACAAACTTCACAATTTCCTAAAAACAGATCAGAAGCTGGTAATTAGGAGTGACATCTGTGTTAAGGGCTCTCTTCCCATTACAGAAAAGATGCAGCAACCCTTGGGCTGGTGCTGGGAAGAAGTTTTAACGGGGAAGAGAGAAAGAAACTTCTTCCTTAGTAAACAAGGGATCCCATGAGAGAAATACATACCTCCACAATCATTAGTGACCACAAAACAACAGATGATATTTCAAACCTTTAAACTGACTCCCACACATGAAGACACATAACACTTTCTGTATCAACTTGTCACTTGCAATTACTCTCCTTATGCTGAAAAACAATGATGAAAAACCTATCCTAAAATAATCATCAGATTCAGGATTTCAGTTTCAGGCTTTGCCACCTGAAAAAAACCAGGAGATTTGAAGCACTAAATTCTTTAGAAAAAACTATTCACAGAAATGTTATTGAACATTGGAACAGGCTGCTCAGGGATGTAGTTGAGTCCCCACCTTTAGAGGTATTTAAAAGATTTGTAGGTGTGGAACTGAAGGACATGGTTTAGCGGTGAACTTGGCAGTGCTGGGTAATGTTTGGAATCAATAATCTTGGAGGTATTTTCTAATCTAAATAATTCTATGATTTTATGCTTAGAGGCATCATAAACAGTCATAGAGAGAGTTAAAATACCTCCAAGTTTAATGACCCCAAACTTGAAAAAAAATAAACTCACCGCACTACCATCCTACTTCCACTCCAATTTCACAAGGTGAAACCAAAATTTTTCAAAGAGTTTAAGTAAAATTCTTAATAAACAGAGTATATTAATATAAATATACTTTCCCAAATTCTTGGGTTTCATCACATACCTCCTGTAGGTAAGAGACTGTGAGTGAAATTTCCACCGCAGTCTTTATACACAAAAGTGAAACATTTCCTACTGCTGATGGGAAGGCTTCAAAGAAAGGAGGAGCACAGAAACATTTACAAAATAAAGCTTCAATTAAACAAATACACTCAGAATTTTAATGTTGATTTGTTAGTATTCTTCTGACAATTTCTTAAATTGAAGTTGTCTTGACCAAGACAAGTAGAAAGATCCCGAACGAAGCCTACATAAGATTCCTAATACCACCACACTGATTTTGAGCTATTTTAGGGCTAGCTCCATGGAAACAAAGACATAATTGTTCATTCAAAAGGCTGCTAAAATTTCCATTACAAAATAGGTTTATAAAAGGCCTTTACTTTGTGCTTTCATTATGAGAGGGAGATGAGAAACTAGGCTACTTTCCGTATTTTAATGCAAGCTTCAGAGACTGATATACAGATTCAACCAAAGCTACCACTACAGTAAAAAAAAAATCAATTCTGATGAAGCTTAGCAAACTTGGTCCAATTAACAAGTTCAGTTATATCCAGTTATCTTTTAAATTTTTAGGCTATTTGGTGTCAATCATCATCCTGAAGAAACACTCAAATAGAAACATATATCTGAATACATTTGATTCACTTTATTTGATCACAAATTTGGCAATTAAATTCTTAAACTATAAGATCGCATTACAAAATTGGTAAAAATTATTAATAATTAGGGGAATTTTTTGCAATGTTTGTAAGAAAAATACATTAAAGCTTTCTTACTGATGAAACTTTATATAAATATATAACTAATGCCCCTCCATATAAAAAGCACACATACAAGAACTTTTTGTTGTGTCTTCCACCTTGAAAGGTTAAGATAACGTTCTTTTAATCCCATTATTTTGATTTACGCCCCTTTGACATTGAAGATGTTTCTGACTAGAAAGACAGGTGATTAAAAAGACTATCCACAGTAAAAAATGGTTTCCTCTGATTCCTGCATTCAGAAGGGGGAATACCATGGCACTTATACAAAATTGCTCACTGAGGTCATGGTTTTATCAGATGGGAGGCACAAGGAAAAAATACCTTATGTCACAATATGGTCCATAAATATCCACAATTGAAGGAAACATAAGACTTAAGTTCTACTACCCTACAACAAAGATATTAAGAACAAAAGCAGAGACAGCGAGTAAAAGTTTGCATAGCGAGACACACACACCTAACAAAAGCAATTAGTGTAATGTGATGTTCACTTCCATAGGAGAGCTTGATTACAAACATACTCAGACCACCACTTACATGATGGCTACACTGTTATGTTCAGAAAATTCCTGTTCAAATGGGATTCTGGACCCTTGGTTAAGGACCTGATGCTGATATTAAATACAATTATTTCATCAATAAATATCTGTGATACTGAAAAAAAGACAGTGGAGAAAAACGTTTGCATCCCCTAAGCCACTTCCTTGCAAAATGCTAGCCTGCTCTTCTCTGTATGGTGTTCCAAGATCCAAGAGCTGTCAGAATACTTTTTTGATGTTGTATTCAATCTTGTAAAAATTATAAATTTCTTCCAAGAAGAAACATGGGATTGCCTGTGCTTAGATCTGGAAAGGACTTTATAAACAGATCCAAAAATCTTTATTTAAAAATGTGCAACAAGAAAACATGGATATTTTACTAACTCCTGGGTAAATTCTGGCAGTGATTTTCATTCTATTAAAAATGGACGTATTTTGAATTTGCCCATGCAGCTTTTAGCTTTGTTCTTCTGATGTTTTTTCTAAATTAACAGGACTTTTATTGTATAAAATCTTACCACAAAGAAGCCCCTACACACTTCAGATCAAGTCACACCTCATCTCTTTTGATAAGTTCATTTGACTGAGCTCCATGTCATTTTCTGCAAGATGTTCTCTCACAGATATAAAACAAATCACTTTTGAAGGCAAGTAGACAGGAGAAAAAAAAGAAAAAGAAGCTTTACTTATACCAGGGAATAAAACTAAAATTAAAATAAAGTTTAAAATGTGCAATATGTGTATTGTTAGAGATAAAGTTACATGTGCATACATTTTATAATAATTGATAAAAAAAATCAGAAAATAGGAGTTTAAAAAGAAAGGAAGAGTTGGGAGAAACTTAACAACCACTTATTTTTAGAAATTTATCATTCTTTTAACATAAAATAAACCTAAACAAATGCATATTGAAAAAACTTTTTCTCCTAAGCAGCACTCGAGCTACCTTCCTAGAAAATGAACATGGAAAAATCCCTCACACTTTTTTGTTCAAGTCTTTAGAAAAACAATTGCTTCCCAGAGTTCCTCACTCCTCTCAGCCCAGCAAATACAAAGGCTTAATTCCATCTAATTTTGCCAAATTGTTAATTGTCAAGTACTTTTTTTCATATTATCTTAACAAAGATATAAAGGAGATCCTCTTTGTATTCTCTCCTCCCCTTCCTCATACTTAAAAATGTCCTTATCTTCTTCCTTCCAAATTCACTGTTCTTTCTTCTTCACATTACCGTCCCATTTTTCTTTAATTATGCAAGTTCTTTTTGTTCTGTGAATACAGCTAAATTATAGTATTTAAAATTTGTTTATAAACCCAAATATAATGTTTTAATGTTAAGTTCTATTATTTTCTGAATGAACCCTAAAATAGCTTTCTTTTTGTATTCACTTGTTGAACTATAAGGAGTTTTTTCCTAAAGATGCACCAGAAGAAGAACCACTGAAATTACTCTAACTGTTAAACAGAGCTAATATATGTAAAAGCAGTGTATAAAAACACAAGTAAAAATTAAGGGCATTTATGTGGACTGTCCTATATATTAATGCTAGATTTTACCCATATATTGGCTTCTAAGTGCGCCTTCATTAGCTATCCCTTGTTCATTAACTTACTTTTTATTCCCAATACAAAAGAAATCCTCAGGCTTTTATCTGAAAAAAATTGTTATGTCTAGGCTATTCCTTCATCACATAGTTTTTTTCTGTTTTTTAAATTATTAATTTTGCCTTTTTATAAATAAATAAATTTAGATTAGTCAAAATCTTGCTTCTGGTCTACAATGTCTATATCAATATATAATTCTCAAGATTTACCACAAAATAATTATTAGAATTTTGAATGAAAACACAATACATGCCTTTCAGCCCATCACTTCAAGTTTTCTAGTTCAGAAATTCAGGACCTAAAGGAAATGTTGCTACTTTACAGAAAGCTTTTTTTTCTATATATCCACTACAAGTTCTCCAAGTTTTGGTATGGAAAGGTGGGAGTAGGTGTGAGCTGCCCTGGTCTGGTCACTGCCCTTCCCAGCCAGCCCCCAAACAGCTGTGTCTAACCCGCAGCACCCCAGACAGGCACCCCTGAGCAGGATGCTGAGCCTCTGCCCGGCTGCCTGTGTGCCCCAGGCACTGCCCCTGTGTGCCCGAGGCAGCAGCCACAGGGGCAGTGCACACCCACAGCTCTTGAAGTGAGGAATATCCCACCCCAGCAGGGGTGTTTGCGCTTCCCCCAGGGAGTCCCAGCAGAGCAGCAGCACCCCAAGCCACTGCCACTGAGGAAAAGCCTGAAGAAGCCCTGTGTGGCAGGGGGAAACTGTAAATAAGCAATGAGTTGCAGGAAAAAATGAGCAAGTGAAGCACAGTGGAGGGCATAGCTGAGAAGCAAGTGTCAGATGGGTACTGCAAAGCCAATGGCCCTGACTGTGCTTCCCAGTGCCTGCTGGAGGAGCTGGGGTGGACACACAACCATGCACAGGGACAAAAGGGCAAGCTGAGGCCGGAGGGAGGAGAGGTATTCTATTTGCCTCTAACCTGGGGCAGATGGAAGGACGTGCTTGCCTAAGTGTTTGATTATTTTGCTCTCCCCAACACTCAAATTGGTGACAAAATGTTGGGTTATCTGGCAATTAATTAAGTAAAAAAACCCAAATAAAGACAGTTTTGCTTACAACACCTTATTAGACAAGGAGAGCAATGCTGTTTACTCAGGCCTCTGTAAGGAAAAAACCCACCAGATCAGAAGGTGCAACATACAAGGGCACCTAAGGCTTCCACTTGTTAACTATAAGGAAAATTGGATTAGCAATGGAGAAAAGAGATGCCTTTAAATCTCAGCAGTGCATAACCCATTTTTATACGAACTGTAAATCAGTATGCAGTAACAGATTTGAAGGTGTAGTTGATTAATGGGACAAGGACTTGAGCCAATCCCTCTATGCAAGCTGGCTCACCTCAACGCAAATACTTTTCTGCATTAGAGATATAATATTTGGAGAAAAAAGGAAATCAAGTCAAGGTACAAAGGGAGAATGCTATCTGAAGCTAATATACAAGCTAAGGAAAAGAGGTAGAAAAAATACTAAGACTATTTGTAGAGAAACATCCAGAGAACCAGAACTGAGATGGTTAATTTTTGTCTTCAAAAATTAGAGAGAAGCCCATAATCTTGTCTAAAACCACTAAAAATGCTTTCAGTATGATAACATAACAGTTCTATTTTATTTAGAGAAATGTCATATAAAAGTAAATAGTTTTTTCAGTTAAAGACATTTTAAATTGCTGATGGCAGAAACTGCTGGTAAAAGGATTTAACTATTGAGCCTGGTTTCTTGGGTTTATTTAAGTAGCTAATGGCAGATTTTTCAGACACAAAACCAGTCTGTGCTACTATAATAATGTGTGCCTTATTTGTCAAGTATTTGCTAGGAATTTGTAAATTAGAGTATAGTAAAGCTGTATGCATACAATATAGAACTGCAAAGCACACTCAGCATTGCATACACACATCCTAGATACTAAGTGACTTCAGCTGAAGGGAATAAAGATTTGTTGTTTTAGCATTCCCTCTATTTTCTCCAAAGTAGACTTTAAAAATCTCATAGTAAAACCTATAAAGTAAAATATTCATGTTCTTAGTTTATTTACTCACTTTTACCAATGGCAGTTCTCAGATCAGTGTTTGTAATTACATTCAGCATTTCCACCTGCTTCCACTGTCAGTTGCCCTTACATTACGCTTATTAAGCATTAACAAAAGACCCTCTAGTATCCCACAGGCTTTTGTGTCTCATTGGTCTGTGCCTGTTCCAAATGACCTTGCTGCAATGCAACCAGAGATACACAATGTGCCTTTTGCCCAGGCCCAGCTGGCTTCCTTTTGACTCCCTTCTCTATGTACCCACAATGCTGAAAACATGAACATTTTTATGCACTCAAGAAATTTTCATAGGTAAGAAAACTATTTACATAGAGACTGTCATGCATTACTAAACAAAATTATTACAAATATTTCCTTTGTAATAACTTTTAACAGATCTGGAAAGAGAAACACTTCAAGGATGAAAGAATTTTTAATGTCAAACCATCAATCATTTTGATTCTCCAATGAAAATGTATTCCTGTAGCTTTGTATTAGAAATATTATTTTCCAAATATTTGCATTAAACAGATTTTGAGTCAACTCTGAATTTCATTTAACTTCAGTACATTTTCTGTATTGAAAAAGAGAAAGTAATACTAGTACTGTCTTTTTTGAGATTCCAAATATACTGGAAAAAGCTTTTGCTTAGCCTACCATGCTAGTGAGGAACCAGGCATTTATTCAAAGAAATTGCCTAAAGAAAGAGGATTCCCTCAAAGCAGAACACGCTTCATAAGCTATTCAAGATTTTGTCCTTTTCCTCTATAAAACTATCCATCTGGCAACCACGCACATGAACATTTCTGAATCTATATTCTTACAGTAGTGCCTTAAGAAGTCCCTGCACCAATAAAATATTTACTGTTCCACACAGACCATGGAACAGGAGTGCAAATTTCATCCATTGGGACTCTGTAGTCTGAGTCTTTAGGAAGGTCTACACAAATGCTCATAAACACTTGCCAAACACAAGTGCATTGAAAAATACATATAGAGATGATCTTTCATTTTTAGTATTGCCAAATAAAAGAAAAAAGAAAAATAAAAGAGAGAGAGAATTGGAAAAGGCAGCTCCATGAGTAGGCAAGATCATCCAACCAAAGCATGACAGTGTTGAAGGCATTAGGCAATGGCTGGCCACTGGTAGTCAACCCCATTTGTTTTCACATTCTAGTATGCATGACCAGCCCTTTTCTCATGTTTCTGGCATACCACACAGTGGCAAAACTATTTAGGCCTAAAGCTCTTTTGCTAGACTTAGTGAAGTGCCTAAGTAATATTTAAGAGACAAGGAAAAAAAAGTCTGTAACAAACCAAAAGGAGTCCAACCCTATTTTTTTTTAATTTTATGTTGTTTTTATTTCTCTCTAGCAATACAAGTAACAGTATAGAAGCATTCACTGATACCTAAAGGAATAAATACAAATGTTTGAAAATTTGGAAGCAATAAGGTTTACACTACTCTTTAAGCTATCTAAGTGTGAAATCCTTTGGCATTCTGATGCAATTCCCTTAAGGCATCGGACTTCAGTTAACATTAAAAAAAACTCACAAAGAACAACTACCACACGTTAAAATTTCTTGAAAATAAAAATAACTTCCATCTTTATAAATAAAATACATTCATGATCTTTAAGGCTGTGTTCCAAAAAGAAGCATCTTTAAAGATAAAATGTAATAGTTCATGGAAATTTTACAGTTCTAGACAGTTATTGGATTTTGGAAGACAGGTAAATTATGACACCTAAAAATTCACTGGAGAGCAAAAATAAATAACTTGGAAAGCCTACTGTGTTGTGAGCACTTACACCCATTGTAAGACAGTAAAATAGCAAGAGCTACTACAGTCCCAGATTCCCCCAGTAACAAGGAATTATAACTGAAAATTAAGTGCATAGAAAGGCAAACCTGAAAGTAAAAAGCAGTGATACCAGAGCCACAGGCCTACGTGAAACACAAATTACAAAGCAAGTATCAAACAATTACCATTACTGAAAGCACAACAAAAAGAAGCCCCTCAAATCCTACCCATCCTCTGCCCCCCAAAACTGAAGCACATCAGTCTTTAAAGTCTCTTTTCCAACAGATGTATTGAGGTCCCAAGCCAGCACATCTTTGGCTCCAGGAGACTGAGCTTACTGCTGTCAAAAATAAGAGACAAAGTGCCAGGGGAGAGGAAATCACATTTTTAAGATTTCCATCAGACTAACCTTTCAGATAGGTATCAGTAAAGATAGGCAAATTTCTTTATTTTTACCTATAATGAATGTAATTAGCCTTTATCTTATAGCTGAGGCCTTTACCACAAAACCTCCATGATAAATATTTGTTGAGATTTTGTTGTTTAGTTGTTGAGTTTGTTGGTTTTTTTTTTTTTTTTTTTGTTAAACTACATGAGAACATAAAATTCTTTTAAAATCTTAAAATATCTTTTAGACTAAAGGACAGACTTAAAGTCTCTCTATGAAGTGCTCTGCAAGCCAGACATCAATAGCATACTTTGAAAAGAAGTCAGTATTGCTTTTACAATACTGGGAAGAAAATAACACAGTACTCTAAAATACCAGAAGGGGCTAATAGGAATAAAAGTCCAGCTGTATTAATAGCAGCATGCCAGGCAGACAGTCAATGAACAAGGGGTTCATCATCAACTCATTTCTTATGAAACTGAGTTTACATTCAAAGAGAAAAATCAAAATAAGGTCACTTGTCATAGTTTTGGGCCTGGCACAGAGCCAGTGCCTCCATGAGAATACCCTCTCCCTGGTATCTGCTGTGAGATGTGACTAGGAATAAGCAAAGCAGGCTCCAGCTTAAACATAAAGAAAACTTTATTACCTAAACTACAAGAAAAGAAGGAAAAAAAACTATAAGGGAAAAAAATTTGAAAACCTTACAAAAAACACTTTCCTCCTCTCCACCACCAAAAATTTCCCAATCCGATACATTCCCCTAAATCACCAACTGCCTAGTCTGACACCACCCTTTAAAATATTCAAACTTCAGTCCATGAAGAGGAGAGGAGTCCTTCTTGCACCATAGGCTTCCCCTGGAAACACGCTGAAACCTTGTGTGCTTCCAAATGTCACTCGGCACCCCCAGAAAGTCCTTTTGCCGCTTGTGACACCTTATTCCATGCCCAGTGCTCTCACCACTGTGCATGGACCAGAGCTGCTTCTAGGGCTGTCTTTTAAGGATGCTTTGTCTCACTCTAAAAAGGCACAGTCTCTGCTTTGGGACATCTGTCCCCCCCCATATTTTTCCAACCCCCTGGGGCCGAGAGGTCCCCACGATGAACCCTCCTGGTTCTGAGGCACTGCTTCCCCCTAAGTGCAGTCTCTGTGTCACAGGAACAAACTGAGTCCATGGCCACAAGAAAAGTCCAGCCAAAAGGCCACTCCAATCATCTCTCTCTCCACTCAGCCAGTGTTCTCCACTTCCCTCAGGCCAGGTCCTTGTTATCTCATCTCTTATCTCTCTTCTTACTCAGCTCCGAGGAGGATCAGCATTTTTGTGAGGTCCCAGTCGTGAAAGAAAGGGTTAAATATCTCAGTCTCTGCCTGTCCCAGAGCTCCGGCACTCCCACAGGTGCTGCTGCTCCGGCCGGGCACCTCCTCGCTGCACTCCCCCCCCCCCCCCCTTTTCCTCCTGGGCCGGCTGCTATCACATTCGTCGTCGCCGGCTCTCCCTCTCTCCCTCCTGGGGGGGGGAATGACTGCCTGTGTCTCTTGGGGCTGCTCCTCCACCCTTCCATCCTCAAGGGCCTCCTCACCCCCCATCTCTGTCCAGGCCCGGGCCTACCACATGACTGCCCCTCCCCTGCCCAGCAGCAGCGGCTGGACAGGGGAGGGGGATCCGACCTCCTTCCCTCGAAGTCCCAAGCGAGCCTCCCAGGGCCGAAGCTCTGCTTTTAACCCCTGTGTGTTCTCAGAGGTGTGTCCAAACCTCACTGGCTACACCAGGTGCCAATATCAAAATCCGAGCACCCATTCGTTTGACCACAGCATCCCAGAATTCCCACTTCTTCCTGGTCAAACCACCACATCACTAAATGGACATAAAATAGTGTAAAATATGACCAGAATAAATGGAACAAATTTGGACAAAACAGTGAAGTTTGAAGAATGTACTTTTAACACCTCAGAGACAAGATAAGAAAGGTGTCTTGGCACTTGGGTTAACAAAGAAAATAGAAATACATTTAATTAAAACAATTTTAACAATGTTAAAGAGCAAAAGAGAAAATTTAAAAGAAAAAAAAATACAAGAGCATAAATTTTCAAAGAAGATAGAAGTAAAAAGAACAGGGAGACAAATTTTACCCTCTTTAATATAAAAAATATATATTAAAAGAAAAAAATAGTTAAATGCCATAGAAGTGAAAAGGAAATCTGTGATTCTCCAGAAATATAAAAGAAGAACTTGGAAAAGATAAACAGAAAAAACTCTGAACACTATCCAGGCACACCAAAAAGAAGTTGTTTAAAAATGGGACTGCTAGGCAAAGTCAACTGGGAGATCACTCAGAAACCTGGACGGGCACACCTTCCAGAAGAGAAGAAATATGGAAGAACTTTGAAGTCTTATAGGTATGCCAGCTGGAACTTCAGCACAACTTAAACATGCTCTTAATTTAAATATCTATGCCAGCTGTCTATGTAAGTACTCCTTCCTGACAGCAAAAATCTTGGCAACTTAGATGGTGAAATCCAGAGAACTATTCAGTTCATCACATACAGATTTCTATGTCACAAAGATACACAGAATGGATTACAGGGACAGCAGAGACAGTGTCACCCAGACAACTGGTCTTCACTGAACTTTAGTAAATTTTCACAGACACTAGGCTATCACTTAAGGACTTCAGTGAGAATGCAAATTGTTCTTTTTCCAAGCATCTCTTCAAGATTTGTTAGGACTCCTGAATTTGGGGGTGTTTGGGGGAGTGAATTGGTTTTATATTTGTTTTACAGCTGCATTATCCCAGAGTAATACCACTAAAAGCCAAAAAAATTAAAACAAAATAGTACCTCAATGACTTGGTTAAAAAATATTTAAGCAAGAAGTAAGGAAATTTAATAGAAGTTTTACTTCTGAGCTGCTAAAAGCAGCACAGTTACAAATTACACCTATTTTGTTAGTTCATTATTAAACATTCAAAGGTATATCAGAGAATCACAAAATGATTTAGGTTGAAAGTTGGATAGTCAGGCTAGGTCTCCTGCTCAAGCAAGGCCACCAAGAACAGGTTGGCCAGGATCATGTCCAGACACCTTCTGACTATCCATCAGGTGAGAGACTCCACCACCTCTCTGAAGCACCTGTGCCAGTAGTCTGTCACCTTCAAAATTAAAAAAAAAAATGCATTTCTTAATGTTCAGGAGAAACTTCCTGTGTTCCAGATTATGCCTATTGCCTCTCTGAATCTGTCAATGAGAACTGCTGAAAAAAAGACTTTCTGCATTCTCTATACACTCTCTAATCAGGTATTTACACACATTAATAAGACCCCTCCTTAGGCTTCTCCAGGCTGAAAGATACCAGCTGTCTTAGATTTTAGTCATAGGAGAGAGATTCTAGTTCCTTCACGATTTTAGCGGTCTCTTATTAGGCTCTCTCCAGTTACGTCCAATTCTCTTCTCTACTGGGGTGTCCAGCACCAGACACAGAACTCTAGGTGTGACTCTCACCTGTGCTGAATAATGGAAAACGATCAACAGCCTCAACATGCTGGCAGTAATTTACTTAATGCAGCTCAGGGTAGCATTTGCCTTCTTTGCTGCAAGGTCACATTGCTGGCTCACGTTCAACTTGGTGTTCACCAGAAGCCTCAGGGCCTTTTTGAAAAGTTGATTTCTCCCTGCTGGGCGTATGTGGTTGGTCTTCCACAGGTGCATAATTTTGCAGTTCCCCTTGTTGAACACCATGAGGTGTTCAGCTCACCAATAGCAGCATGACCCTCTGGGGTATCAGCAACTCCTTGCAGCTGGTGTCAACCACAAACTTGCTAAGGGCACACTCTGTCCCTTATCAAGATCATTAATAAAGATGCTGGACTGGACCCAGTATTGACCCTTGGGGTACATTGCTGGTAACTGGCCTTATGACAGACTACAAGCCACTGATATCCACTCTCTGGAACAGCCATTCAGCTGTGTTTCAAGCCACCTCACTGTCTATCTATGCTCATAGGAATGAAATCAACTGCATTCCTACGAGGATCTTGCCGGAGACAGTGCTGAATGCCTCAGCAAAGTTCAGATACAGGCAATATCCACTGCTCTTCCCTCACCTACTGATTTCATCACAGAATGTTACTGGATAGGACAAGCATGACTTTCCCTTGTTCACACCATGCTAACTGCTCCTGGTGACTTTCTCAACCTTCATATGCCTGGAAATGGTTTCCAGGATTAGCTGCTCCATCACCCTCCCAGGGACTAAGGTGAAGCTGTAGACTCACAGATCCTTCTTGCCATTCTTGAAGATGGGAGGAAAATATATGACAGTTCTTTGTCTTATTCGTATAGAACCTAAGTACAAGATCCAGTGTCTAAACATGCAAAGTAAAAATTAAACATAAAACCTCTCATGTTTGAGATAAAAGGAACAGCCACAAAACCAGTAACAAAATAAAATGGATATTGCTGAATGGGACTAATTACTGGTACATTACACATTCAGGCTTTCTTATCCAAAATGATTTTGTGGAAAATTCTTGTCATATGTTGAAGTAAAAGTGTCATAAACAATGAATTTTTTGAAGTAATTTTAAAAACCAAGAAGGTTGTAAGCTACTTCGCTCATTTTTCAGATTACTGTAGCACTCTACTTGTTTTACTATGATGTAATATAAAGAAAGATCAACTTCGGCTAGTATAATTGTATCTCAAAAGCTTTTCTAATTACATGAAAGACTGCAACTATAACCATTTATTGTTACATGGTGAGAAAAAACAATGCCAATACAAATGCTTGACTTAATACTGAATATTGCCTCTGTCCAAACATGCACAAAAAGACCTGCAGTAATCTTCACAACCCAGGCTTCTAGTCATTTTCCAGGACTTTGAAAAAATCTTCTCATGTCAACCTCAGTGGCAAGATCCTTGCTGTTTCAGATATTGCATTCAAATACTTTTAAGAATGCCCCTCCACTTTATTCCTCAAACCATGTGGTAAACACATTTCTATATAACTGTGAGAGCTTTACATGAAGTTCCTCTAAGAGCAGGCATGCTACAATGAAAACCTCAAGAAAGGTGCTGAGGATAGAAGCAGGACAGAGGTACTATGACTGCAAAATCTTGGCAATGATAGAATCATAGAATGGTTTGGGTTGGAGGGGACCTTAAAGATCAGCTAGTCTCTAAGTGTTCCAAGAGCCTGCCAAGGCAGGGACACCTTCCACTAGACCAGGTTGCTCAAAGCCCCATCCAGCCTGGCCTTGAACACTTCCAAGGATGGTGCAACTCTCTGGGTAACCTGTACCAGGTACCAGTGTCTCATCACCCTAACAGTAAAAATTTTCTTTCTAATATATAACCTAAAACCACCTACCCTCTTTAAGAAGAGTTGTCCTATCACTGCTCACCTTCATAAAAAGTTCCTCTCCAGCTCTCTTTCAGGCCCCTTTATGGACTGGAAGGCTGCTCCAGGCCTTCCTGAGCCTTTTCTCATCCAGGCTGAACAACCTCAACTCTTAGCCTGTTTTCAGAGAAGAGGTGCTCCAGTCCTCTGATCATCATTATGACCCTTTTTCTGGATCCACTCCAACATCTTATGATGGCTCAAATGATTCAAATGAATCTTTAATAAAAGTGGCCACACGACCACCATGAGAGAGTTAAAGAATGCACTGCCATTGAAACAAAGTCTTATCA
This sequence comes from Zonotrichia leucophrys gambelii, assembly GCF_028769735.1. Classification (NCBI taxonomy): domain Eukaryota; kingdom Metazoa; phylum Chordata; class Aves; order Passeriformes; family Passerellidae; genus Zonotrichia; species Zonotrichia leucophrys. Next base: position 67,409,690 of record NC_088169.1, read on the forward strand.
GCTTCTTCTCTTCTAGCCATAAATTTCTATGTGCTGCCATGCTGGATGAATTTTCTAGTGCATCAAGTGACAGCAAAACTCTTTATATTGACTGCCACAACAAAATTAAAAATTGCTGAATAGCAAGAAAGCATCAGATTGACTTTAGTTATTGTCAAATTTCATAATTTGTCAACACATATACATAAAAATTCTCAATTCTTATTGTGATCAATGTTCACTTCCAGTTTTATTTGGCTTTGGTTTTCATTACATTAACATAATTTATCATGCTTTGATATCAAGATTTATCAACTTCTCTCACCAGATTTGGCTCACTTCTCAGTTTAGATCAACCCTCTGCAGCAACATTTCCAGTGCCCACTCATACAACTTAGTTATGCTATGACAGGGGTCAGCAGATGGCACTATTACACATTTTTTAATACTATGCTTTTTATTGTAAATCTTTCTTGTACAGAAACCTTTGCTGTTTTGATTGGTGCGTGTGTGCAAGTGCACACACAAAAGATAAATTTCAGTGGAACAATTCTAGCACTGTACTCATGGTGTTCAGGCTGGAGCTTATGAAAAAAATCTGCCTACATAGCATCTAATAATTACCACTATTTCAAGGTCACAGTCTGTTAAACACAAACTATGGCTGACATACACCTAAACTCAAACCACATTTTCTCTCTAGTAAGAAATGGACATGAAAGCCATAATAATTATTACCATAATGAAACAAAGTCACATAAACACACTGGAGCATTAGACTTCAATTTCCTCTATAAAGCAGAATGTCTAGCAGACTCTAACAAATGTACTAGAGAACAGAATGAAAGATAAATATTGCTTACATTCTCTTGCAATCATGCAACCCACCCCTTCCTTTCTATAAATTAACAGAGTATTTATAATATCATTGCTTAGACTGGGTTTGTTTAATCTTTTTCCCTAGATTAAATTGAAGAAGCAGTATTGAACAAACAAAAAAAAATTACCCTGGGAAAGATTTCTAATCTCAAAGAGGAAAGAAAATTCTGAAGACATGCATGGTGAAAACCTAATTTTTTTAAAAAAGCAACACATCAAGCATACAAACTGCCTTTGCACATGCATCATTTTCCAGAAGCTTACTCAACTAAAACCGTACCCATATATGTCATTCAAACTGAACAGACAACCTTTCTTCTTTAGCTATATATTTCATCCTTGTTTACTATATTCATTCTGACCTTGAAATTCCTGCCTAGCCAACCATTCTGAATGAATTCAGCTCTTTCATCCTGTTAGTTTACTCTAAAGTGCATGCAATCTAGAGAAAGCAGACAATTTCTATTTAAGCAAAAGCTATTAATGGTGTAAACTAGTCAAATACTATGTAAACAGAGAGATAGGAATACATTTTCTTGCTATTAATGTAGTACATTTTTCTGCAACAAAGCCACAGAGAAGTTGTTTGCACAGAGTATTGAAAAATTCACCAGACTAGAATTCTTCCCATCTTCACTCACACAGCCATACTCTACTTCAAACAGCTTCATGCCTGTTCAGTATTCTGCAATTCCCATGATGTTAGCTGGAGCAATCATCTCTCCCCTTCATCTAAGTGACACCAATACTCAAAGGGAATTCAGAGTGGCAAAAAGGATCAAGTTACCGCTTCAGAACTTGCCTCAATTCCAGAAACAGTCAGAGGGCTGGGGTTGTTGGAATGACAATGCTTTAGCAGAGAAGCACACAGATTACAGGATAATACTGATGTTGAAGCACATGGTAATGCCTAGAAAAACACCAGAACAAGGGGTGATTGCTGATCAGTGGAGACCACAGCAAAATGCTGGAATATATGGAGCAACCTACTTCTCTGGGCTGACTCTGCTGTTCCAATTTCCCTATCCTCTCCAGATTTCATTCCTACTCCAATCACTGAGAAGGAACTTGCAGGAGCACTGCAGGAACCCATTCAAAGGCTTCAAGATTGTGTAAATATTTAAATATTTATTCAAGTTGGAATAAACAAATTACAATCTCTTTTGGCCAAAATATCTACTTTTAGTTCCAAATTCCTGAAAACAACAAAGTCTGTACCCGTTATTTGAACTAGACTTGCCCTTTTGGGTTTTAATTTGAAACAAAACACAAAGGTTAAAATTGAGCTATCACAATATACAAGAATTTAATGACTTTCAAGAGTAAAATAAAAGTGATAAATTTGCTTATTTCACTTAATGTCTTCAGCAGTTACTCTTCTTAGCCTGTTTAGTAATTTCATAGTCACTTGCTCTTCTTCATTTAACTAATCTAACTCTTCAATTTAAGTCTTCAAGCAACTGTGATAGTTGGACTCCCAAATGAGGCTACAGTAGGACAGTATAGCCTGCAAGAAAGTAATCAAACTGACAAGTTTAAATTCCTATTGTGCTTAGTGTGGGAAGACACCATAACTTTCAAGTACAGTAAGATGTATCTAGAGTAAATATTTTTCCATTAAATATTTATAGAATTGTCCGTGCTATTGAAGATTCCATGACTGGATGAAAACTATAATTTTTAGCTACTTAAACAGTACATTTGAAATATAATTTTAAAAAAGCTCTCTGAAAGAAGGGGGGAAAAGCAACATCTCAAGGTAAAAGACAGAATGGATATGTTCAGTTTATTACATATTCTTTTTAAATTGCTTTTATCATTTCCTCATGAAATTAGACTAAAAAATAGGTCCTCATAGCCAGGCATGGTACAAATCCCAAAGTGAGATGCTTATTTGGCAATAAACATGGAATTTATGGCATGACAATCCAAAAGAACAAAAAGCTCAAACCAACTGCTTCAATGGTTGTTTTTAGTTGGTAGGTCAAGTGATAAACCAATGACTCAATTATTAATCAAAAGACAAAGCATGATTTAAATTCTAGCTTGTCTTTTTAAACTATAGTTCCATTTTTGTAATATGGAAAAGAATACTTTCTTTTTCTAAAAGAAGCTTCCCATCTTCCTATTCTTAATGTTACAGTAAAGGAAGTTTGATGGACACAGACTGCACTTTTCCCCAGGAAGTTACAATCTCAAATACAGCATTTTTTGCTCTCTAAGAAAACAGTATTTGCCAATGCAGCTGCAGTTTAGGAGAGGACAGGGATGGTTTACTCCCACCCAATGGCAATGACCAATGTTAGGAGTTTCCAATGCAAAGTCACTAGAAAAGAACTTCTCAAGTTTTATTTGGTAAGTAGGACAAAGCACAAATAAACGCAGCACAAACTCCTAATTAATGGAGATTGCAGCCAATGAATTTCCCTTTATTAACAAGTCAGTTTAAAAAAACCATAACTGAAATATAAAAGCAAAAATAATTGTTGAGTCATTTCTCCACAGAAAACACTACAGAAATGCTATCTCGAATGTCATGTGTATGGAGATGATAGCACAATTTACCTTCTCCTCCACAAGGTGCAGATTTTGCTTGATTAAAATGAGTGTACTTTATATATATTAAGACCTCCTTTTCTTTCTGCTAATAACACTGTTGGACTACGCTGAAGTTTCCATCCTGCATGTATTGTAGAGCCCCAGTGCCTTGCTGGGTTTTCCTCCTTTTTCTTCTCTCCCCAGACACCCAGTATTTGTCCTTGCAGGAGGAAAGAGGACAGGAGACAAAGCAGCAGCTTATGCTTGCTTGCAAAACCAGCAACATTTCCGAGAAGATCTACAGATGCTGTGCCCTGAAGTATCATTACCAAGATTTCCAGCAGAGTAAGATTCTTTGTATATAAAGCAGCACAGTAATTGCTCAAGAGACAGACAAAAACCAAACAGCAAACACCAACATATTTTTTGTCGTTTTTTCTTGTTACTTGTTGCAAGTACTGTCTCCTTTCTATTACTGTAAAATGTTTGTATTTGTATGCTTAACAAATATTTTTCTTTTATCAGAACAGTTAGAGAAAGAACTCAAACTAGCAACATTATGAAAACACTAGAAAAATTGTCCCTGCCTTTAGAGAGCCTGCCCTGAATTTCAGCAAACAGGCAAAAAGAGACAATGTCCCATATCTGTAAGTCATTCAAGACTAAACAAAGAAAATAACATGTATCTAAGTAAATTCAATTCCTTACATCTAAAACTGCTTAAATAATTGAGCAATTTATTCTTTAATAGCAAACATTCATTAGAACTAAATTTTAAATTACATTTGAAATTATCACAAACTGTAAACCCACTGTAGGAATGCATAGTCCAATTAAGTCATCTAAGAAATAAATTTAGCTAAACAGAACAGTCATTGTTAAAGTATCACAGTCTGCTTGCTGAAGGGCTAAACCACTACTCAACAAAGAAGTCTCAAATACACTTATAGTTTTTGTTATTAAAGTTTAGTAGTACCTTCATCATTATCAGTTCATTCAATTGCTGAAACAGCTTAAAATAACACCCAAAGAAAAAACCCAAACCCCACATCCCTTTTTCATCTATGAATATAAGTGAAAAGGCAGATCTACAAGTTCTAATGTCAGGAAGAACCAGAAACTCAGTTAATTGAGTCTCAAACCACCTGCACTATTTCAGCAGCTGTTTTAAATGCAAAGATTTTGAGGAACTGTAATTAGAACACCTAAAATTACACATATTTACCAACAAAAGCAGCTCAAAAATTCTAGGCTTTGATGCTCACTGACAGAAAGGCAGCCTCAAGCTCAGAATGAGGCTTTATTTAGGGGTATATTAGAACATCTTAATGGTAAAAAGCACTGAGCTTTCCTTTATTAAATGTAACTGAAAAAGCACGGAAGTAAAAGATACAGCGATAAACAAAACAATAAAATTAATACAATTCTGATACTCTGAAAATACACACCTAGGCCTTTAATAAATTACTTAGAATTAAGATTATGACCTAATTCTAAAAAATTATTTATCAAGGCTTGGATACCTGCTGTACCCCTCCTCCCCTACCCCAAAAAAAGTCCCCCCTCAATTAGAAACTTCAGGAAAGTATACCACTAAATGGTTATAGTCAAATTAGCTCTGATTTCTGAAATAACATAATTAAAGAAGAATCTACATTTTTTTATTCCAAAGCCATCAACTTTCAGGGAAAAAAAAAAAAAAGAGGCAGGAACATTAGAAATCCCTGTGGTTTCTGTCTAGGGCTGCAGTCTTCATAAGTGCTGACAACTAATTGTAAGCATTGATTTGATTTTATATGCAAGAAAATTTCTCTATGGCCTTCTCCAAATCTCTTGTTAGAAAAGGCAACAATATCAGGTAAGGTTCTAAAAACTAGGCCCTGAAAACAACCATGGATTCTGATGTAAATCCAAGAAACAGGGTTTACCAGTAAGACTACTGGAGAATGGTGAAGTTCGTTACATTTTTTATTATTAAACAAAAGAAATAGTGGTTTTGTTTTTCCTCCATAGACACTATCAGCCTCTTCTTAGGCCTGCATTTAATAATACAAAAGGTTAAATACAAACAAGACATTTAAGAAGTAAAATTTCATGTTAAAATATTTAATGCTAAAAAGCAAAATTTTCTTAGAGGTAAGTTTTCTGGTTTTGAAATCTGCCATTATGATTGTTCAAACTATCACTTTATTTGACCCAGGTATACTTGCATTCTGTATTTTTGAAGTGAAAAAGTTAATCTGAACCCCTCTTACTGAAAGCCATTTTAAACATTTAAAATTACCATTGTATTATCGATATAATGAATGCATAGTAATTTCATAGTATATGTTTAAATAGTCAGGCTGTTGACAAAAAAAGATTAACAAATCACAGGAGTGCATTCTAACAATAGGAGAGGAAAAAAGAGGCCACTTTTGATGCTTGCAGTATGACAGTTTGTAAAGACATGAACCAAGAACTTAGGACCATCAATCTAATGTGACAAGACATACTTTAAAAAATAGAACAAGCAAAAAAAAAACCTAACTAACAAAAAACCCCCCAAACTTCTAAAACTTTTTTTTTTTAGCTTAATCGGACTGTATCATGGAAAGTCTGACTATCTCTATAGAAAAGGATTATGACTGCTTTCAACTAATGCAGACATTCCTGACTCTTCTGGAATTATTCCAGCAGTCTCAAAACAAAATTATTCCATATCTGGTGTCCACCAAATAGCCAACCACTGCTCTGGGAAAAGGCTGATTAGAAGCCTCTTCTGCTTTTGTTGCCTTTCTGGCAGTATCACCTCAGTATGAGAGTGATTCCCAATTCACACACTGAAAAATATCTACTTTGCCCTATGTAACTCTCTGTAAGTCACTGCAGACCTCCTTTATGTGGACTGGTTTCTCTCAAGCACACATAGCCTGTGGGGGAAAAAAAACAAAAAAGCTTTGGATAGATGCACACACAAATTTCCAAAGTAAATTCTACAACTGCTATTAAATCAAAGTAGATATAAATATTTAAAATAAGGGATCAGGACAGTGCTTTCAAGCATGATTACCTTCAAACTTCCCTTTTTTTCTACCATGAGTGAAGGATTTTATTTTTGCAAATACCATTTTCAGTGAAGCGGAGTATTCTTTTTGATAGCCCACAGCAGAACATCCATGACAGAATGAACTACATTCAAAACACCCTTTAATACTGTGTTTCTTATGAAGGATTTAATTAAGAAAAGCTGTATCATATCATTGAAGAATTTCAGGATCACAGAGATCTAGATGTTATGCAATATCCTTATAAAAACAGAAATGCTGGAACAACAATGGAACAGAGCTCTACTGTAACCAGACTGAAATTTCCATGGAAAAGAAATCTGCTAATCAGTATGTACTAGTTCTGTATACAAAATAGGGATTAACCTATTTTCCCCCATGTACCATCTGGATGCTAGGCAAATGAAAAAAAAAAATCTATTTTCACCTGCTACAAAATTTAGACACTTAATCATATTGTGCTAAGATCAGCATTAAATATGCATATTCATAGCCCATTGCATTAAGACTCAGAGCTATTCCTACATGTTCCATGCTCTCAGATACTGACTTGAAAGCCCTGCTTTGCTCATGAGATAAGCGCTACAGGAGTTAAAACCTTACAAAACACATTAATTGTTTTTACTGCTGAAACAAATACAGAGATGAAAGAATCAAAGAATGGTCTGTGCTAGCTTACAGCTTTTTTTAAAACATGTTCAGATTTTAGCAAACGTGAAGCTTCACAAGGTAAATGGCCCAAATCAAAATGCGCATTTTAAGAGAGTATGAACTCTTACATCTTTAAAAATAATCACCAAAGACTTCTGCTAGTTTCATAGAATAATTTATGTTGATCTGCAAATGCCAGCAGGGAATCTAAAAGCAGTACTCTATTTTAGAGCAAGCACTGCCACAAAAAAAAAAAATAGCTGTTCTTTTGAACAGTTTGATACTTAGCATTTCTTTTTCACCTCTCCTCCACATAATACACAATAACCACTAAATTGCCTCCCTTTCAAAATGAATAGTTATCACAGATGAGCTTTACTGTCAACGTAGAGATGATATCCATAAAAGACATCACACTTATCTGTGCTAAAATCTTTGAGGTCCACTAAAAGACCACGTGAACCATTATGACATCTTCTGTGTTAAATTTGGAATTAAAGAATTTTCCCGGCAGGACTAAGGCTTTATTTACTGTCCATTTTATCCAAGAAAAGCAAAAATGCAACTGGTACAGAAAACTGAAGCCTCTCTCTCTGCTGACCACGATTGGAAAGATACTCCTTCAGAAGGTGATTTGAACTTTCCATGTTAGTCAGGTGATAAATATCTTGCACAATCTTACCAGTAATTGTACGGAAATAATCTTTTAACAGAAAAAACGCCTACTACAGTTGGCAAGTTTATGAAGCATGGAGCTGCTATCAGTTTAAGGCTTTCAGCTAGAATAAAACTGTTCTAAGCTGCTGTGTTTATCAGACTGCTGTTGTGCTTAGTGCCTATGCTATGGCACAGATCCTAGATGCGTCTCCTGAGCAGTATCCATTAAACAATATTATGCTGCATCTTCACATCCTCATTAAGTGAGGTGGTATAACAAGTTAGAAATGATGAAATTCTTTAGTAAGACAGCTCTGCATCCACATCCACGTGGCACTGATAAATAATCAGCTATAAGTCAAGCACATGATCCATATGAAAGACATGCAAATAGCCTGCAGCTCCATACAGGAAACTGCAGCCAGCAAGACATGAACATCTGTGCAAAAGAGTAATCAAAAGGTCTAAACTGGAGGAAAAAATCCAAAACTTGATTGAATGCACCTTATCCTGCATCTCTTTTTGAGCATCCTCTGATGACAAGAAGCAATTGAGCATACAGATGATAGAAAAGACAAACTTCCTTGACAGAAGTATCCTGTGCTCAGAGGAAATCTCTTCAAACAAAAGATGCAGAGGCAAACAGTTTATCCATCAAATGATACAGTAAAGTGTGTTAAACAGTGCTTATTCCCTCTTTCACCCATAAAGGGAAAAAATCATATTCATCTAGGAAAAAGACTCACATGGTAACAACTTTATTAATAGCATTTACCAACGTTGCCTGGGAGTAGTCTGAAAATAGTGCTGGCAAATTAATGGATGACTAGCATGAAATCATGGAAATCTGATCCCATGCTGTAAGACCAGGACTGAGAGAATGGACAACTCTCAGTTGACCCTGACCTTGTAAATGATCTGCTGCTCCAGCAGGATCCCTACACATCTATGGGGCCTGATGGGATTCACCACAGAATCTTCAAAGAGCTCAGCGATGCCACTGCAAAGCCTCTCTTGATGACTGGTGATAGTCTTGGGAGAGTGCCCAGCTGACCTGCTTGTCAAACCCAATTTCCTTCTACAACAGGGTAACCCATCTCCTTGATCTTGGAAAGGCAGTAGATGTTACCTTTCTGGACTACAGCAAAGCTTTTGATACTCTTTTTCTCAGAGTATTCCTCTGGAGAAAGCATCCACATTCAGCTGGATAGCTGTTACATGATCAGTGAGCAACCAGCCCACAAGTCAGGCACAAAGTTTTAGTGATTGGGGTGACATCAGGCTGACGACTGGTCACTAGTGGGGTTCTGCATGGTTCCATCCTCACCCCTGTTCTCTTCAACATCTTTATTCATGGCTTGGACACAGGACCTGGAGGAATACTAAGTCTGCCAACAACATTGCACTGGGGAGAGCTGTCAAATCCCTAGCCGGCAGAGAAGTGCTGCAAAGATACCTCGAGAAATCAGAGAAAAGGGCAATGACAAACCACACAAGGTTTGAGAAGCAAAACTGTCAGATTCTACACCTGGAATGGCGAAACCCTGCCTGTGTGTACAGACTGGAGAATGAGTAGCTGGAGAGCAGCTCTGTCTAAAGGGACCAGGGGGTCCTGCTTGATGACAAGCTGAATCTAAGTCATTGTGCCCTGGCAGCCAGGAGGTCCAGGCATGTCCTGGGTGCATCAGGCACAGCATCATCAACTGGGCAAGGGAGGGGATTGTCCCCCTCTTCTCTGAGCTGGGGTGGCTGCAATTCGAATGCTGGGGGCAGTTTTGGGCACCAAAATTTTAAAAAGACATTGAGCTATTAGAGAGCATCCAAAGGAGAGCCATGAGGATGATGAAGGGTCTGGAGGGAAAGCTGTATGAGGAGTGGCTGAGGTCACCTGGTCTGTTCAGCCTGGAGGAGACTGGGGAGACCTCATGGTGGTCAACATTCCTCATGAGGGGAACTGCAGGGGCAGGCACTGATCTCTTCCCTCTGGTAACAGTACTCAAGGAAACAGCATGAAACTGAACGAAAGCAGCTTTAGGTTGGATATTGGGAAAAAGTTTTTCACTCAGATGGTGGTTGGGCACTGGAACTGGCTCCCCAACGAAGTGGTCACAGCACGAGCCTGACAGAGTTCAAGAAGCATTTGGGCAATGCTCTCAGACACATGGTGTGATTATTGGGGTGTTCTGTGCAGGACCAGGAATTGGACTCAATGACTCTGATGGTTCCCTTCCAACTCAGCACATTCTATGTTTCTGTTTTCCCATATTTCCAGTGAGGTACCCGAAAAAGAGAAGGAAGGAAGAAATGAGAGATTTAGCTGAGTAACAGCATCTATGAAAAAAAGCCTGAGGAGGTGGTTCTTAAGTGCAAACTGGGATGACTACGATGATACAGAACTTTCTTACCATTGATTTCACTGCATTGCTACACTTTTATGCAACAATACTGCATAAGCATGCAGAGTACCCCCTTCATTTGGTATCCCCCTTTCAATTCTGAATGATGTTCCCATACTTCATACTGTAGGATCTGCAGCCTGCCTAGTATAAAATAACTGACAGTGGATCTGTCCTTAGCAAATGAAAAATAGTCCTGATCTCTAAATATTGGTTCCTTCTGAAGCAAAGTAAAGGTGAAGTTTAAAAGACTGGAAAAACCATATTCAAGAACAATTAACATGACAACTGTTGGTTGCTAGCAAGAACAGCTACACTAGTGATTTGTATTACACACATGGTTTCTAATTAAAAAAAAGAGTTAGAATAGGTACAAAAATAGCACATACAAATGCTGAACACAATGAAGGCAGTGAACAATATATTGGAATGTGCATATATAAATACGTTCATGGAAAATTAGTCACATGCTACTTAATGATGTGTCATAAATATACAATCACAACTGATAGTAGTGTTGCACCACAGTATGCTATAGTACATGATGAAAGTCATGGCTAGTAAGTGTTACCATTATATTGCAAAGGTTTCATATTGTTAACTCCTTATTGCAAGAGTTTCATACCTCCTTGATCTTTCTCATAGGCACCTCCTCTAAGCACTGACTCTTCCTTCTTCTCACAGCAGCCAACTGACTCCAGTTCCCACTCACCCAGCCACCCCACTCTTTTATAGCACTCTTCTTCTCATTGGTCACAGCTGTGGCCTGTTAAAGTCAGGCCTGCTCCTAATCTTTGATAACTGGCCAGCTGCAACTCCTTAGGGGTAAGATTACTTTCTACACTATCTTTATTTTCTTATATTCTATCCCTCTACAAGTAAGCTTTAAATTCTAGCTGATTTACTGATACTACACCAGTGCTTGCTGAACCAGTCATATAGACATGCCCTGACTGCTCAGGTATCCATAATATGAAACGTGAACCCTAGAGCAGGAAGGGGTGACTCAGTGCAAATATTAAAAGTTAATGCAAATTTTTAATCAATGGCATTCTTACGTGAACACTATAAAAAATTATATTATCTGCCTTTTCTTAAATCAGGATAATGAGTCTCCTGTAAAAACATCTACAGAAATTAGGAAACACAGGAAATCTCCTGTGTTTGCATGACCCTGCAGAAAACCCTTCAAGTATTTTGTAACACTGATACATTTAACCTAAGGTAAGCCAAGATAGTCCAAGAAAACAGCCAATTTTATAATTCCAAAAATAAATGTTATTTTAGAACTAAACACTAAACTTTGGACTATTTTGGGTGACTGGATAATATTTTAACACTTTATGCTCCTAATATATCTAATATGGCCTTGTCTTTAGATCAATGACACACCAGTGAAGAAGTTAGACAACAGCAAACAACAAAACACAGAATCATGAAGGCTGGAAGGGACCTTTCATGTAGTCCAAATGTCAGCACAGCACCTCCCAAACATTCCTCAGCCATATTCACAAGTGCCACACTATCCACAATTTAATATAGGAAAAAGGTACAGAAATTAAATGAAACATTAACTAGAACAAATTTCTGGTCTGTTTAGCAGATTAGGTTCATTTCAGGACATCATATTAGTTATCTAGAAATAAGGGGCTAAACAGCCTAATTTGGGCTGCATGCAAGACATGTCTGAAGGGTTGTTGTTTATTGTTTGTTTTTTTTTTTTTTTTTTGCGGGGGGGGGTGTATGTTTTGTTACTAAGTCAGATCTCTCAAGCAGTTTTTTAAGAATCCAGGAAAAATACATTATTCATCGGACTTGCATAGAACAGTTCCTGCTTTATAAATCCATGGACCAAAATTTTACTAACCCCTCTAGGTGTAAAATAATAAACAGTAACACTAAAGGCAAAATCTAGCTTTGTTGTATTTAGCAACACTAAAATGCTTGAGATATGTACATCTCAAAATACATAAAATCCACTTTAGATCTAGACATGGTTTCACTTGATTTCAAAGATGTTTTCAATTTGCATACTGATGTGCACTGTATTATCTACACTCTTCAAAATTCAGAAAAAAGTGCAGATAAAATAATCAGTCATTTCCTTTACTGAGTAATATAGTGCAATTCTAAATGCTTCAGTCCTAAGAATAAGTAACAAACTTGTTAAATGCCTTTAAGTAAATTTCTACAAACAAATAAGTAACATAGAATAATTTAGATTGTGAAAGACCTTTAAGATCACCCAGTTCATGTGTTAACCCAGTACTGTCAAGTCTACCACCAATCTATATCCCTCAGTTCCACATCTAGAAATCTTTTAAATACCTCCAAGGGCAGGGAGTCAACCATTTCACTCAGCAGCATGTTTCAATGCTTGGCAATCTTTTCGGTAAGGAACTTTTTCCTACTACCCAGTCTAAACCTCCATTGGTGCAACTTAAGGATACTTCTTCTCAATCCTATCACTTGCTACCTGGAGAGACTAATCCCTCCTTTCAGGTAGTTGCAGAGAATTCCTTTCCTGAGCCTCCTTTTCTCCAGATTAAACAATCCCAGCTCCCCCAGCCACACATCATAGGCCTTGCACTCCAGACCCTTCCTCAGCTCCATTTCCCCTTCCTGGACATGCTCCAGCATCTCAATGTCCTTCTTGTAGCGAGGGACTCAGAACTGAACACAGGATTGGAGATGTGACCCCATCAGTGCTGAGTACAGGGCACAATCACCGCCCTGCTCCTGCTGGCCACACTACGGCTGATACAAGCCAGGATGACATCAGCCAAGAACTTGGGCTTGCCACGTCCTGCTGCTGTTTTCCAGCACCCCCAGGTCCTTCTCCACCAGGCAGCTTCCCAGCCACTGCCCCCAGCCTGTAGTGCTGCATGGCATTGTTGTGTCCCAAGTGCAGGACACTGCCCTTCTCCTTGTCGAACCTCACACAACTGGTCCCTCTGCAGAACCTTCCTGCCCTCCAGAAGATCAAGGCTCCCACCCAACTTGGCCTCCCCTGCAGACTGACTGAGGGCGTGTCACTGCACATGTCACAGTTAGAGATGGCCACCACAGAGTTTCAGAAGGCTTTAAGCATTCACCCATACAGAGTAACACCTTACCTCATCAGACAGCTTCAAGCACCTGCCCATACAGAGCAACACCATGCCACTTCAGAAGGCCACAAGAGTCTGCTCTTTCTTGTTCTTTAGCCCAGCCTTTTATATCCCCATGTTAATGCACTGCACCTGTGTGCCCTTTCCTGATTGGTCAGTGCACGTCAGCACATCACAGCTCGTTACCTCCAATGCTGCTCACCTGCCCTGCACAGCTGTAGCCCACTGTGGATCAGGCTCAGCCACAGCCCCACTCCCAATTACCACAACCTGTGTATAAACAAGGGTGCACTAAGCCCACTAGTTCAGGTCCTTGATAAAGACATTAAACAGGGTTGGTCCCAGTACCGAGCCCTAGGGAACACCACTAGTATCTGGCCACTAGGAGGATGTAACTTCATCCTCCAGCACTCTCTGGCCATTCAGTCAGTTTTTTACCCAGCAAACAGTGCACTTGTCCAAGCCGTGATCAGCCAGCTTCTCCAGGATAATGCTGTGAGAAACAGTTTGAAAAGCTTTACTGAAGTCTAGGTAGACAGCATCCACAGCTTCTCCCTTATCCAGTAAGTGGGTCACCCTGCTACAGAAAGAGATTAGCTTGGCCAAGCAATACATGTCTTTCACAAACTCCTGCTGGCTGAGCCTGATGTCCTGCTTGCCCTAAACATGCCGTGTGACAGTACTCAACATGATCTGTTCCTTGACACTGAGGTCAGGTTGATCGGCCTGTAGTTCCCTGGATCCTCCTTCTGACCATTCTGTTAAATGGGCATCCCATTTGCTAACCTCCAGCCAACTGGGACCTGCCCAGTTAGCCAGAGCTGCTGGTAAATGATGGAAAGTAGCTCTGTGAGCACTTCTGCCTGCTCCCTCAGCAGCTTTGAGATGGATTCTATTCAGTTCCATAGATTTACACGTCTTGAGTGCTGTAGCAGGTTGTGGACCATTTCCTCTTGGATCATTCATTCTGCTCCCCATCATCCAGCTCAGGGGTCTGAGTACCCTGAGAACAGCTGGTCTTACTACTAAAGGCTGAGTCAAAGATGGCATTAAGTACCTCAACCTCTTCCTCATCCTTTGCCACTACCCAAGAAAGCATGGAGATCGTCCTAAGATCTCTTTTTGTCATTAACATATTTATGAATGCACCATGGTAATTAAGTCAAATTTTCCAAAACCAATCAGGAAGTACAAGAAGTCATCTTCTGCTAATACAGGAATTTGTCTCAGAAGTAGGAAAGAATCATGAAGGGTTTTCAGTCAATGCTGAAATCCTAAATGGCCGAAAAAAGGAAAATTCAGTCTATACTTTAGTATTACTATTTAGAGTATCTCAAATTCAGATAATGAAGTTGTCTATCTAAGCACATGATAACTTGCCCTTGCCTAGCTACACAAAACCAGAATATGCCGGGGCACATTCTTCAAGGCCTAGAAAGCAAACGCTATAAGCATATAATGTCTGACCTTGCCCTTCCATTGCTCCTTTCTCACAATATTACTAAATTAAAGATTTATTATTTACCGTAGTGATGTTCTAGGTTTCTTTGTCTTTTTTTTTTTTTTAAGAAGATTGCCTACAATTTTGTTAAAGTTGTAGCCAATAATTGCTTAAAGTTGCAGACAATAATTTTTGAAGCATAACAACGAAGCCTTTCCCTCACTGTATTGCAGACAGATTTCTAGAGGAGTCAGGTCAAGATGAATGAATGTCATCCAAATCAAGGATAATCAAAAATCTCTGCAGTTTTCACACAAGGCATGTCTCTGGCTTAATCTTATTTAACACCAAACTGTTTCTTAGCAAGCCCCAAACAATCCTAACCTCAGATATTGTCTCCAAACTAATGGGCCATGGCACAGAACAGCTTCCTTCTTTGGTTCAGGGGCAGCTCTCCTAGTTGAAGTTCTTACTTAGGATAATAATGTTTCATTAACCAGTTTGGTTATCCTGCTCTATTTAAATCAGTTAAGAGGGAGGGGGAATAATACTTATAAATAGACTAATTTTTGTATTAGATTGACTTGAAAATGAGTACAGCTTCAAGTCCTTTTTCCTGCTCCACAGCAAAGTTGGAAGCAAATGTCTATTTCTAGAAGGCCATTATAGCTCCCCTTCAGCTTCTTAAATCTGACAAAAGGAGCTGAAGAATTAAAGAAGTACTGTGAATGCTGGAACTGTAGTGCTATAGTGGGAGAACGGGATTAGCATGCTAACAGGAAAGCAAACAGAACACTTCCCACCTACACAGAGCTGTATGACAAAAAAAATATCAGAGGTAATGTCAGATCACCAGTGTCAGCAGGAGTAGAAGGAAACTGCACATTAATACCACCACATAGGAGTAGATGTATCAAAGATATTACTTCTGTCTTCCCTCTTACCTCTCCCTCATGAGAGGAATTTAATTAGAGGTTTAATTAAAGCCTGAGGCCAGAATAAAGGTTTTCATATCAAAAGAGTTCATAAAAGCTGCCATACAAGGTCAGACAAAAACACATCTATCTAAAAAATACCTGTTTATTAACAAGCTATCAAAAGATACCATGGAAAAAATATAAGCATAGGGTAAGTATATACATTGCTTGGCCTAATTTCCTCTCCAGAACCTCCAGTATTTACTTGAAACTTCTTGAGCTAGTGGGTATATATTTGTATGTGATGGATTCTGCTGCAAAAGCCCATAGCAAATTGTCTCAGAACTTAACTACACATGATGTTGAAAAGCATCTTGAATTTTGAATGCTTTTACTTGTTAGATTAACATAACTCCTACTTAGAAGCAATAGCAAATCTGTTCAATTTTGTATCATTATTTCAGCAGAACTCTACCCTACTGGCATGCTGTTCTGATCTTTTCCTTTCAAACACATTTGTAATTATTCCTTAACTTCCCTTTCTGCAACTGAGGATTGAACTAACATTTTCATCATTTTCAAGGTTTCCTTCTCGATGTAGTAATAATCAACTGAAGGACATTAGATCAATATGTAGTGTTAGGATTATTCCCTCTCTATATACATGCTAATTTATATTGAACTACATTATATCAGTTGGACTTTTTTTTTACTTATCCTGAATTATTCTGTAGTATCTGCAAACTTTGACATCTCATTATTCATTCTTCTAAATAATATATGAATACATTAAGAGCACAGGCCTCAGTTCAGATCCTTATGGGATTCCATTGATGACCTCCCTTCAGTATGAAATCAGGCCACTTATTTTTGTTCTTTTCATTGTACATCTCAAGCAGTCTTTACACATGTAAGAATTTCTCATTATATCATGGTACCTAAAATTCTTTTAAGAGCCTCTGGTGAAAAATCTAGCCAAAAACATTGGATAATACTAAATGTTCATATACACATTTTTCCTTCAGAAAATGCTGCTCCTTAAAACATGTTGAAATGTTTTCAGTGTTCACCCACATGGTCTCTTATTTTGAACAGTGAGTTCTTGCGGCTTGACCTGAAACTCCACTGATATCCTCAGAACCATATTCACTATAATATACTATAAATGCATCTCTTCATATTTGAACTCCTTGGAAAGGCTGGAGAAGATTACTAGCTACTTACTAGATACTATCACTAGATACATACTAGTTGCTGCTAATGGCACGACATGCACAGCTCCTGCAAGGGCCAGCAGACCGTGACCAAGCAAGCAGCACACCAGGTAAGGCTAGAGAAAGAATGGTCTCGTGCTGCTGAGCACACTGCTGACTCACCCAGGCAGCAAGGAACAGAACGCTGCACTGCAAATCCCAGCTGACTCATGCAGCCCGACAATCGCTGGGTCCTCAGGAACACATACCCACCTTTAATGGAATCACCCCGAAACGCTGCTCATCTTGAACTTGGGAACAACGAAGACCTCAAGATAACAGTTTAGGTCAAGGAATTTCCTTATATGTTTATTTTTAAGGTAATAGTTTTAATAAGGGAGTCTGCTCTGATAATGTTATTTGTCCCTGGGAGAAAACGCACACACCGCACACCTGTCACATTGCTGAGGGACTGCTGGAAGGTCAACCCACGCTATGTGCCAAGCAGCTGTCCACAAGAGAGGAGGGTGATGCAAGAAATTATCCCTTCAAAAGTCAGACAACAGCTATGGAAATCAGGTCTACAATTTTGTTTGCATGCTTGCTTCCCAACAATTAAACTTCTACATGTTGTAGGACATGTCCTACTCTATTTAGAAAAAAAACCCAAGAACAGACACCAATCTCCCCAAATGAAACTACACATTCCCTTGACAAAAATTAAATGAAGCATACTAGGTTAATATACAGGTCAATGTGGGCTGAGAAAGAAAAAGTCTTTAACATTCTTTCTTTTTCTCTGCTTCCTACGATACTGATTAAGTCACAGATGTTGCACTCATTTATCAGCAAGTGGAAACAACAGACTGATGATTTTATCTGTCACTAGTTACCAGAGAGGAGGACATTAAAGGCACTGTTTGGAGTACTTCCAATCTGATTTTGTGACATCATACTGCATTGAGTAGACTGCAGGCAACACTGAAACACCAGACTGTTGTTGAAGAATTACCAACTCCTAGTACCACATTAGCTGGGGTCTGTATTAGATTCATAAAGCTTTTCCAAGTTTTTATTTAATCAACCTCTGACTCAAAAAAAAAAAAAAAGGCCAGCATTAGATCTCTTTAGAACATCACATATGAGAGCTGTATTTTTAAAATTATTATTTAAAAATCACTTTACATATTCTAACATTAAAGTGAAGAAAAAGGGATCAAACAGAATCCGATACTTCTCAGGACTTGGAACATCAATGTCCTTAGACAACAATCTTCACAATATGCACATGAAAACAAACATTTTGGTTTTAGGCACCTTTTAACAGTCACTGTATTGAGTGCTTGAAACATAGTTGGTTTACTATTTATAACTTTCCATACAAATTTTAATAGAACTTCATGAACTGTAAATTGCAACACTTATAAATATATAATTTATATGCTTTCCTAACATAAATTCTTAAAAATAATTGTTCTTCACTGTTAGTCAAATAAGATCATGCCATCCTCAAATACCAATACCCAGAGTGACCCTGGGCAAACCATATCACCTGAAGTAGGTAAAATTAAGTCTCAACCGGATTTTCAACTTCAGTTTCATAGAGATATGTCTGGTTCTTTCAGCTTCATACCATTACAATAACAATAAATATGTTCTCTCACGGAAATTTTTAGATGCAATTGTGATGTTCTGAAGCATCATAATCTTTGAAAATTTAGATCTAGATAATCAAACTTTTATGTTCATCAAAACAAAGCTATTACACTGATGCAGAACTGCTTTGTCACAGTTCCTCCGGATTGTTTTTATTTACCTTTCTAATTGTATACCACACATACCTGTTCTATCTTTTAGTCAAAACCCCCTCATTCCCTCTTTAGATTTTCATTGTGACTTTTATTACTTATTACTCAGTTGATGAGAAGAAGGTTAGGGTAAATAAAATCTGAAAAGAAAGGAGTACGGCAAAACAGTGTTCTTTCTCTGGATGCTGAATATATGACAATAATCCCCACAGCCTCCAATTACAAGCTCATCTCATTTCTAATATAAAATCTTTAATAATCTTATCAGTAAATTAAAATCTTTCTTTAAACACCTTATTCCCAAGCAAATGCAATTTCACATTTAATTTACTGTCATTCATGTCCAGTGAAGAAGAACTTTTTTGTGGCTACTTTATCTTTACAAGGTAACTTTAGAAATTAGACAATCTCCAAGTAGTAACTGACATAGAGTAAGATTTGAGATATTTTGACTATTTTTCCTGGTCTTTCTAAATTATTTAAGCAGTCCTTGGTGCATTCTAGTGGTATCACAAACAAAATGACAAACCTTCCCTGCCTAGATGCCCCCACAACCCTCCCAGCCCCCTCCAAAAATCTTTTTACTTTTTGGTGTTCAACATGTCTAAGATACCAAAGTGTTCAGTCCAAAAACCTGTTCATCAAAGGTCAGATATAGTTCTTCCTCATCTTAATAATTTTACAATTTATTGAGTACATTTTCTAAAATCTAGCAGTATAGCAATTTTTGTTTTCAATTTTTTTAAGCTGAAAAAAGTTTCTTCAGTTATCACTATGTAAATAAAGCCCTGCACCTCATTTGGCTGCAGTGGCACAAGGTGGCCATGTGCTGTACAACAACTGATACATGGCTGAAGAAAAATTCAAAAAAAGATGATGGACAAAGTAGGACATAACAGTGATGCTGTAACAGAAATAAAATGTGATCATCCAGTGTTACAAGCCCTTAATGCTCCACTGCTGTAACTGTGGTTGGATTTTGATCCTGGCTGACTGCTCCTTAAGAACAGCCAAAGGCAATGCTTCCACCTTTGCTGACAGAGATAAGGTATGTACCCTGCAGGTGGCACATAACCTTTTTCTTCCCCTATATGAAAGTATCACAGAAATAGCAAAAAAAGCAATTCAGACTCTGAAGGTAATTCAAGTTTACAACAACCCTAGGAGTTAGAAAGAATAAAAAAGACAGTCCTCCTTGCTTCTAAACTCTTTGTGAGGAGATGCATTGACTGGATCACTGGATAAAGTCCAGGAACAAGTTTCTGAAGTTAATGTCACAAGCTTCTTTATCCTATACATGTGGGACTGTACAAAACTCCTGCAGAACTAACATCCTAGTTTATTTGTTCTTTAAAGTGGTTCTTAGACCCCAGTCAAAAGTATTTCTTGAGAAAAGCCTTGAGAAATATTTCTGAAATGTTCAAAAAGTAAATGGGAAAGTGGGGCATTTAAAATAAAATACTAGGTCAACAACTCAAACTTCTTAACTGGCAAACTAACTGAGCCTGTACAAACATAGCTTTCAGCATCTATGTTGAGCATACCTTGCTAAAATGCAAGCATTTAGACTATAAATTGAAGTAAAAACACCATTAGGGTTTTCGTAATCTTACTTTTAGGGAATCAAATCCCCAGAAAACAAAGCTTACTTGTTAAAAAAACACTGAATAAGAATAATTGAAGCTAAGTATGTGACCTTTACAGATTTATCAGTCCTTTAATTATGTTACTGAGGCTTTGGAAGGCATACAATTACACTGTATAAATGAAGCATGTGTAATCTAAATTACTTCTGTAAAACAAACATTCTTAACCCCATTTTATTCTTCCAGGACATGCAGAGGTTAACTCCAGCTAATCTCTAAAAAAGCCATTGCTTGCAGATGTTAAATCAGGAAAGCTTATTAAAAAAATAAGAAGATAACCATTAAAAGTATAAGCATTGTTTCTCAAATCTATGCAAATCAGCCAAAGCACAAAAACTGTATTTTCCTTCAACCATTTTCAGATGTGTATAAGAGACTAGAGATACATTTTTTACAATAATAATTAACAGTTCAACCTTCAGAGAAGCTGGATGTTAAGGCAAATTATGGAATTTTCAAACACATTAAAACCACACTTTGAAATGCTGAGATACATATATATCAAGCACATATATCAACGTAGCGTTCTGAGAACCCCTCCACTATTTCTTTTGTCCTATGAATCTATACTTATGATCTATACTTATGATACCATAAATAATATGGGTTACATGACAAGTAAAGGAATCCTAAAATAAAATAATTAGTTATGTAAAGATCCATACATAAAACTGTAATCTGTATGTTGCAGAATAATGTATTTAGTTCCACAATGTTAAATAACTTGCAATTACATTGCTTACAAAAGTATCGCCCTTCGCAGACAGATGTTGGTTTTCAAGCTGCAAACATCAAGTAGAAGATTAAGACATACCAGCTTTGAAAGACAACAAGCTACCTCCTGGCTAAATTATGTTATTTACTGGATTAGGGACAATTTCACTTTTCATCATGATATTATGGCAGTGGGTCTTGATGTGTGCACAGTGGGGTCAAACAGGCAAGTCTTCTCAGGGGGATTGCAATGGGCAGCCCATGCAGGGCTTCAGGAAGAAAGGAAAGGGTTACACCACAAGTGCACTGAGAATTTGAGAGAGTGAAGGGAAGTACCTAGAGCCAAACCTGACTAGCTATGCAGAAAACACAAGAGCTTCCTTCGCTCCAATTGCATACTGGACAACAATGGAAGAACTAACAGCATGATTCCAGTTTAAGTGTTTCACTGATCTAAGGAAAGGAAATGCAAGTAGCCTGGAATATCTTTCACAAATAGCCACACTCTACCTCTATTCCTCTTATTTTTCAGAACTGCATGCACAAAATGAAACTGTAAATCAAGGATATTAAAACAGAGTGTCAAGATCATATCCTCAGACCAAACAAACTGTTCAAGATAGTATTTTTTTCAGTCAAAATCAAAGCTTAGTGTTTAACTGCCCCTTCCTTAGTAATCTCCATTTCTCCTCTTTCCTCCTCCTACTCCTCAATTTTAGGACTATCTTTATTTTTATTCTTTGTTATTCATGTGGTTTATATAATTTCTTGCATATCTTCCACGTTTCTAAGCATATTAATCTTTCCTTTTGATGAAATGATGCCTCTTGAATCTCCTGTATTCCAAATCCTTTCTTTGCACTGTCACTCAAATGTCACCTTATTCCTCTCTGCTCTCTTTTTCCTCTCTTCTAACCACTTCTACCAAAATAGATTATTTTTTTTACCCATCAGTTGCTCATTCATACTTCACACAATGCCTTTTTCCCAAACCTTCAATAACAATGTTATTAGAATATTTTTATGAAGAGATAGGAACATCGGGGTCTTTTAAATATTTATCGTAACAGAAGGATTTGGTACATTATTCCTGACAATCCTTAAATGTGGCCAAGGCAAATCTCACCCTAGCAATACACCATAAAGCGCTTTCAATGGGCAACATCTAAAAAGCATACACCTTACACTGCCAATAGAGTTTTATGTCAGAAAATGAATCAATCCATCTCAGAACTGAATTACTCATGACATTCTCCTTTAATGACAGACTGAAGCTTAAGGTCAGACAACTGTCTCAGCAGTCAGCTGGAGATGAAGACCTTGACACCTAACTTTTGCAAAGCAATTTCAGAGTAGTAACTCATGCACACCTGCTCAAAAAACTTGATTGTAACCCCCTCACTGATTTAAATAACTACACATATAGTGATATGCTGTAAAAATCTGGTGCATGTAAACTTTCTTTTAGACCAAATTTACACATAAATAAGAAGACATCCCAAGTGACTTCAGGTAAAGAAAAAAAAATTCTCTACCTGAAAAAGATAATTTTGGATATGCTATGAAGAAACAGCTAAACTTAAAGAGACATCAGTAAGAAAATGTTATTTGGCAGCATCTTTGCAAAAAAAATTTTTGTATCAGGAACTAGAATTTACAAATTAAGCAAGCAGACAGAAGCTACAACACAAGCTAGGCATTATATTTTTAAAGGAGGCAAAAAGATAATGGCTTATCCTATTTAATGGAAAGCAGAATATGTTATCTGAACTAGTAGCAAATACCACAAAACCTGTGCTCCAAAAAACAGTTTATAAGATAATAAGTTTATAAGTGATATACACATTAAAACCAAAAATCTTTAGGAGATGCGGAGCCACTGTTTCAGAGGCACCTGGGTATCTAATTGTTATTACTGGTATGTGGAAGTTGCTTTTAAACACCGATCTCAATAATTTTTCAAATTTTCAATCAATATGTTGCAAAATACTAAAATGTTTAGCATATCACTCTTAGATATTTGTAAAAATTCATAAAACAAGCAATACTATTTTTAAAACTTGTTAAAATGCCATTTTATATATTTGAATGAAACTCAATTGTCATCCAAATCCAGTTTGACACACATCTCAGCTGTCTAGTAAAGGAATTTTTAAAAAATTGCACACTTTTGATATGCATTTTGAAAATACTCATTGAATCAATGATAAAACCCCATAGCTTATATGGAATGGAAAATAACTTTTCAATTATTGAGCAGACATAAATGATAAATTAAAAGATTACACTTCTGTATGTAATTTAAAGTTTGACTAAAATTGAGTACTCAATTTCATTAAATCACTACACTGCAGGAAACAGCAAAGCAAAGGCCACATTACCAATCAGCTTTAACAGTCACATTAATTCTAACTTACATGTGAAAAACTCTAAAACAGGGAAAGAAATAGAAAAGGTAGCCAGCACAGAGCACTGAGTAAGAGCACAGCTTCTCCTACGTGCAGAGGTTGACTGCTTCCAGCAAACAGTAATGTTGCCCTCCAGTGTTCAACACTTTCTTTTAGGAATCACTCCTAATTAATATCTCCATCAGTCTCCTTAGATATGCTCAATTATAACATCACTGAAGCAGAGAACAAAATACAAGCCGCAGGCTACGTATTCAGTGCACAACAGACAAAGAATTAAAGCCAAGGATTTAAAAATTTGTTGTTTAAAAACAGTGGTTTTTCCTATAAAACTACCATAAGAATGCATCACATATCCTATTTTTTTATGGCTTTTGGTACTCACAAGTTATTCTATAAAGCTTTGCAAGTTACAGCTTTGACAACACTTAACCTTACAAATCCATTACTCCTGCTCAAAAGCCATTACTCAGATTCACACATAGCAAATGACAGTTTTTTAAAAGATGCAAGAACAGATTATTACTTAAATCTTTTTAAAAGCACTATGACTTCTAAGGATAATGTAATAAATGAAACTGAATTCCAGTTGATACAGTCTTCAGTCTCTAAGGAAGGATATCACTGTTAGTAACTCTAGGCTTGAGATCTTATGAAAATAAGAAAAGATTACTTTTTGCCAAAACAGAATTCTTTTGCAATAAAAGCTTTGTTATTTAAGCAAAGCTAAAAAAAAAAAAAAAAAAAAAACAAAACAAAAAAAAAAACAGAAACAAGCAACCAAGAAGAAGCCCACCCACTCAAAAAAACCTGCATGTGGGTCAGGAAATAAAGCAAGAATAAACCCACTGATTTAACTAGGCAACTGTCCTGTAATAAGGAAGAGTACCCAGGTACCCAGGAGACAGATGCAAAATGCAAAATATGCACAATGCCTAAAGAGGCAAAATAACGAACTTGACATTTCACTGATTTTATTCTAAACAGAGTCTGAAATCATATATATTCATAGATTTTCTGTTAGAAATTTAAATATATGTTGTATCAAGTATAACAAAATTGCTCCACCAAACCAGTATAATTTGCATAGCCAATCAAAAAAAGACTATAATAGAAAAGTCTGGGTTAAAAAAATCCAAAACTGTTATAAAGCTCTAAGAAGAAAACAACAGAGTTCAAATCCCAGATTTGATTTCAATATGTCAGTACCACTAACTACCACAAGAAGAGCGGCAATGTTGACTATGCAACAAAGGACCTCAGATTAACTGAAAATTAATCACTAGTTGATTAGGAAAATATGTGCATCACCAATTTGAGAGATCTAATTTGGTTCCTAAATAAATGACTAATCTCTTACGACAAGGGAAATGGAAAAACAAGCTTTTCTAAGGTCAACTGAAAGAAAGATTCTGACTCAGGCCTTTCCCATCTATGCAAGAGTCCTCCTCCATCTCTTCCCTTCTTTGAAAGGTTACAAAGTGCATCTATAGAAACGACAGCCTCAGATGTGGTACCTATTACATTCCCTAATTGTCACTAACTCTCCAACTTCATTTTATCTTCCTCTGATGACACATTTCAAGCTATCAGAGGATCAGTATAAGGTCTGGTAGAGAATCCATGATGTGGTGCTTGATATGCTTCAAACTACACCATCTCACAAGCTGGTAACAGGTGTATGACTCAGCTGCAGGAAAAGATGAGCTACTCCAGTATCTTTAATTACTCTTTCCACAGCCCTTCAGCAGACTGCTTTGATCACAGGACAAGAGACACCACCTTCTCTTTTAAAGGATGGTAGTTTTGTTTTTTACTTTGCTTCATTTAGGTTTTGCTGAAATATAGAAAACTATGGCATTTGCCCATTCTGTCACATGGTGCAATCTAAATACATCTTATTTGGTGACATCATTGTGAGCAGTGATCAGTTAATACCTATGTTAACACACTGCTTAGTAGCAGGATTAGTCTAAAAGTGTGAAAAACACAGTAAATTTTCAGTGATTCATAGAAGCAGGTTAGGCTATTACAAACAATTAAACCAACAGGATTGAAAAGTCCCCCAAATTAGGAGAAGCTAAACTTGTGAAGACATATACAATCATCTGACTAGATCTACATGCAAACTAAAGACACTGAGAAGTGGCCACATTTTACCTACACTAGAGGTTGAACCATTAAAACCTGGCAATCTGACATACCACAGCCAAAAAAAGCCATATCTCTCCTCCATCAGAGTAAATTACTTTGCAAAAAAAAAAAAAAAAAAAAAAAAAAAAAAGTCTGCAAATAAGGGAGCTGCTATGAGAAATACTAGAGCTTAAACAAATGCCAATCTTCTTTTGAGTTCTTCTGCCAGGAAGCAAGGGAATATGAAAAAAAAAATAACAGAATCTTGAGAAGTTGTTTAAAAAAAAACAAGAAACAACATGATAGTAGCTTTGTGATTCCAAGCGTCTTTATAACATAGTCATAGAAAAGAATAGGCAATCTGACATTTAAAGTATTTTAACATTTTAGAATAAAAAAATAAGCCTATTTTGAAGTGCTAAGTGAGTACATAGATCCTTATGCCCTGTACAAGGCCAAGAAAGAAGTTTTATCTTACTTTCTAATAGTGATCACTACACAAACATCAGAAAAAGAATTCCACTTAAATAAAAACTTCTGATAAATTACCGAAGTTCAGTAACATCGGATAAACCATGTCATGGTAACAAAGTTACAGGTAGCTAAATCCAGCCAAAAGAATTAATGTAGCACCACTACTAGATTCTGGGGATGTCACTGTAGCACCAACCTCAGCTACCTGTAAGCAATCAATGTCATCTACATCAGGCTTGTGCAAGTCTTCCAATTCAATTTTAGTAATGGTCTTTGCAAATTTCCGCAGTATTCTCTTTCCACTGGGAAAAAAAAAAGAACGGTCATAAAATTTAGTTCTAGTAAAATACTCTCTCCTGGATTCCAACATCATTATTGCAATCATTTGTGACAAAGGGATCTATCCATTGTCAGCAGGGCTGCAAGGCCCAGTAAGGGAGAAGGAAAAAGTAACCAAACAGATAAGGATTTGTACCATGTATCACACACTTAAGCAGGAAGCAGGGGGAGGGAATAACAACACACAGGACCAAACAGTATGTTTTAAAAACTCAGGGATTTAAAACTCAGGGATTATGACTTCAATCTGTTCCAAAAAGCTCATGAATGAGAAACCCATAATCCAAATAGTAGTTAAGACTGAAAAGTATAATTCTAGAAAACATTTTTCACTCCAGTTAAAAACTGAAATGCTGCATGTAAAACATTTTTCAATTTATCATTTCTATTGTTTTTTTTGTTTATATATGAAGTAGTCTACAAGAAGAACTAACCAAATCAGGACTCTTTGGCTAGAAGGAGGCATCTAAGGAAAAGAAAATGAGAGACCCTTAAATAATGGGTGGTACAGTCAAAAAATCAATAGCGCCTGAGACATAAGAGCTAAGGTATATCACATTAAAGTGAAGAAGGTAGGTTGTAAAATAAAAGCTACACAAGCACGTTTGTAATTCCTTCCCACTAAAAACATACTAAACATATTTTACACAGGTTAACAGACATTTATGTATATTCTAAAGCAGCAAAAAAAAAAAAATTAAATGAAGGAAGAAGAAATGCATCTACCAATGTCTGTACAAAGGTGACCAATGAAACATCTCAGAGCCATGTTTTGCTAGTGTCTACAGCAGCAATAGAAAAGGTCTATTACAAGCTCTCGCTGAGCTCTCCCTGCTCTGTAACTCTTACCAATGCACCCACCCTTGACAGATAGTGCAGGGGGCTAGATGGGTCTTTTGTGCAATTTGGCATAAACAATGAGTTCAAAGCCAATATTTTTTAATGAAAAAAAATCAGTATTGTCAGGCAAAAGGAAATGGTCACAGTCTGGAAATAATAAAATAGATCTGCAATGAAAAGAGGCACTCTGTTGAGGATTTAACAGGTGTACTGACAGACTTGAGCTATTCAGTTTTCCAGAGCACATACAAACTTCATTTGGTAAAGGCAGCAGCAATTTCCTACCATTTATTTTCTTGTAGCGGACTCTAATGCATGGATTTAAATGCATAGCAAAGCACACTCACACACACCAACACAACCTTACTTCAGACAGGAGTCTCAGTCAGAACTTCCTGAAGAAGACTGCAGAAGGCCACCACGCACATCAAGTTACACATGTGTGATGAGAGGCAACAGACAAAAAACTGAAACCATGACATGGCATTCTACCCAAACATGAGGAAGAAATTCTTTAATGTGAGGGTGGCAGAGGACTGGAACAGGCTGCACGGAGAGGCTATGGATTCTCCTTCCTTGGAGGTATTCAAAAGCCATCTGGACACAATCCTGAGTAAGATGATCAAGGGGACCCTCCCAGAGCTGGGGGACTGGATGAGTTCACCTCCAGTGGTGTCTTCCAACATTAACCCTTCTATGATATAAATTCATGTGTTGGGTCTGGCTGAAAGAAAGTTAATTTTTCTCTTAGTAGCCCTCACAGTGCTGTACTCTGCATTTGTAGCTACAAAGGTGCTGATAACAAGTGTTTTGGCTACTGCTGGGCAGAGCTGGCACAGCATCAAGGTTATCTCTCCAGCACTGTCCCCTCTCACCACCCTAACAACCAGTGGGCTGGGGAAAGGCAAGATCTTGGGAGGGGACACAGTCAGGACAGCTGACCCAAACTGTCTGAAGGGATATTCCCTACCATATGACAGCAGTTCAGCAATAAAAGCTACAAGAAAGGAGCATAATTATAACTTTTGTTATAATTATGCTGGCCTTCCAGACTCGCTGCTACACGTGCTACTCCCAGGAAGTGGAAGGACATTACCTGCTGATGGGAAGGAGAGAATAAATGTTCTATTTTCCTTTTCTTCCACATGCAGCCTTTTTTTTATTAAGCTGCCTTCATCTTCATATCACAATGTTAACTTGGAATGTCCAAATTATATTTTAGATTAATAAAATAAAAGATACACTCCAGGAGTAGCCACAAAAGTCAAGCTGAGTAACTCCAAATCTTCAACAATAAACTATGTTATAGTTGCTAACAGGACTAGGCTAAAATTAATCTCAAGTAACTTCCTCTAAAATGCATACTATGGGGACACTGAATCCCTGGTACCAGCACTGATAGCTAACGTGGGATCTTTTTCTGACAGAGGTTATCTGAAAAACAAGACAACTGTTCCAAAGAAGCAACGAAAGCCTAGCCATAGCTAAGTATCAACAAAAACTTGTAGGATCCTGACATATCCAGCACTTTCCCACAAATACTATCATATCACTGCGTTTCCAATAGCTCATCTGCATTAGCCAAAGCACTAAATTAATTCAGTAGGATTAAAAAAAATTAATTCAGCAAAATATCTTGGATCTTGTCATGCTGGAAGTTTCATTGAAGGAAACCTGAATTTTCCTACTTGACATATACTAAGATATTCAAAAGAGCAACTTTTTGTAAGTCTTAATTATTTATTTTTAAGTCTGTAAGGTACAAACAAGAGTTTGTTGCAAGCGAAATAGCAACCCTTGTGCAGTATCATATGACTTCACTGGAAGTGTTTTTAGAATGCATGCAAAAAGTTATTGTAAACCTGCTTTCTCAAAAAAGCATTGTTAGAGAATATACACACAGTTTGATAGAAATGATAAAAAACCCCCAGGTGGCAACCTTTTGATGTCCAATAAGGAAAATTTTACAACTTTGAACAGAATCCATTTTCATGGATTTCTATGTAGTCTTGACACAACAGAACACAATTTTGATATCTTCTAGACAAATATAGCTGCATCTTTAAAAACACGTGGTAAGTTCAACACCTTAGTTTGTCCCAGCAAGAAGGTAGTTTCCTCAGATCCAGAATATAGATGAATGTCTCTGCCAGGCAGTGAATAAAACAGAAATTAATTAAACTCATCTGGGGAGAAATTCAGTCACGACCCTCACTGTGATGAATGATCTGATCTTCCATTCTCACTGGAGAAAAAGCCAGCATAAGAGTAACTTACCAGTAAAGCCAGGAATTCTTCCAGTGAAGACAGCAGCTCTATGAAAAGGTGAAACAAAAAATGGATTGACAACAATCTACTGACTGTGAAGTTCAGATCCCATGGAGGTACAACCTATTTGAAAATGTAATGAACTGACTATCCTGGCATGGAAGGATTGTGAAGAGAGCACACAGGAGATCAAGAAAGAGCTCATGTTGGAAAGGTTCAGCACAGCCAACTTAAAAAGCATCTCAATCTCTTGACAACTATCACCCACGAGCACAACTCATGCTTGAATCTGCAACCCATGCAACTCTTCCCAGATTTTGAACAAGTTTAGGAAAGAAAGGTACCTAGTGCATAAACTCCACTTCACAAGAAATATAAGGCTCAGAGAAGAGCCTCCATCTTCTGACTGAGCAGGTATTTCAGAAACACAACAGATTTAAAAATCCTAGCTAATAGGCTCAACTGACTGAAACAAGAATAACACACTTCCCTACAGAGTGCTACACAGGGTCACAAGCACTCCTCTTCTTCACTTCATACTTAAACTACACTTAAACCTCACTCACCAAGGAGTTAGGAAAAATGCAAAAGAGATCATTAACTAAGGACCTTGAGCAGACTGACTGCATGTTCCACTTGAGCCCTCAACAAAACACTGATTCCAGAGAAACAGATTTTCAAGAGGGACATGAAGGACAGACTGCAGCTTCTATTTATATCCTCTAGCAAATTAAATACTCACTGCTCATCTGCCAGAGAGCCCTCATATAAACATGGAATGGTTTGGATTGGAAGATACCTTAAAAGATTATCAAGTTCAACCTCTGTGTGCCATAAGCAGGGACATCTTCCACTAGACCAGGTTGCTCAAAGGTCCACCCAACCTGGTGTGGAACTCTTTCAGTGATGTGGCACCCACAGGTTCTCCGGGCAACCTGTTTCAGTACCTCATCAGCACCACAGTAAAGACTTTCTGCATAATATCTAATTAAATCATTGCTCCTTGTCCTATCACTATATGCCTTTATAAGAAGTCTCTCTCCAGCTCTTTTGTAAGCCCTGTTCAGTGTCAGGAAGGTTGTAGTAAGATCCTCCTGGAGCCTTCTCTTTTCCAGGCTGAACAAACCCAGCTCTCTCAGCTTGCCCTCACAGGAGAGGTGCTCCAGCCCCCTGATCATCTTCATGTCCCTCCTGTGGTCTTGCTCCAACAGGTTGCCATCTTCCTTAATGTAGAGGCCCTAGTACTTCAGGAGGGGTCTCATGAGAGTAGAGGGGCAGAATCACCTCCCTTGACCTGCTGGCCACACTCCTTGTAATGTAACCCAGGATATGGTTGTTCTGGACTGCAAGAGCACATTGCTGTGTCATATCAAGCTTCTTGTCCAACACCTCCAAATCCTCTTCCTCCCTTAAAGGCCAATCACAAAGCCATATGAAAAGAAAACTTCAACAGACCAGAGCTGAGACTTCCTGATACCATCTTAGTAACCCATTGTACCAATAATTTGTTTTAAATTTTGGTTCAGAGAATGTTAATTTAAAAGTAGTTTAAAAAATAATTACCTGATTTCCAGTCAAGTGAGATTGTTTCATTCATGTTTCATTCAACACATGTTTCCATTTGTGATTTTGAAGTTGCTTTAGTTTGTCATTATTACTTTATGTATTACATATGTATTTAATGTATTATATATTAATATGTATTTGAAGGAAATTAAAACAAAAAACAAAGAACAAAATCAGCCTAAAATCCTGAAACTGATTTTTCACTGTTCTACATGACAAGTAGTTTAGTAAAATTAATGTAAGCAGATCAAAGATTTTCATGAAAGAATATTTTCCTGAAATACTCCAGCCAGAAGAAATACTTAATGTTTTCAATATTGCTGAGATTATTTGAAAAGTATGGTTTTTATTTTAAGGGAAGCAGAGTTAGAAATATTTGCATATTTTTCATTTGAAATCCATTAAGAAAAAAATCCTGCCAAACAATTATCCCCAAATCCTGCTAGAATAGATACAGCTTTGATGCTCATGAAAATGTAAGTACAGGAAAAATGTAATGTTTACTTATGATAAAATACTATGGTAGCCTTACTTTCATTCAATAGGCAATGATATTGACTTTGAAGAATGATTTAAAATTAGCATTTTGAGAAAAAAGTCATTGCAACTACTGATAAAGTGTTATAGTGAAGCTATGAAAACTGAAATGAATGGGCCTACAAAAAAAAAAAAAAGACTGAAAGCTTGCATCAGATACTTGGTTTCTGTTTCCTTTTCTAATAATATCTCCCCCATATTCCACAAAGTCATTGAAATGCATCTTCAATACTTGTTTTCCATGACAATTCAATTTTTACTTAATTTGAAAACAAAACTATAAACCACCACTTGAAATACTTATAATAAGGATTATACTGACTATTACTATTGAAGATCAAAAGAAGATTTTAAAAATGCTATCTTATTTAAACAGTAAAGATGGGCTGGGACTTAAAAAGTCAATTGTTTCAAATTTCCATTCTAGAGAAAGTTAAGTCCAACTAGGTGAAGAATGATAAAGAAATCACTGGCCAGTAAATGTCTAGAACAACAGTGCCTCACTAAAGAGATATGTCCCATTTTTTATCCAGTTTTATCTCATTTAGGACAGATATGTAGCTTTTTCAGTTAGTTTTTGACTGTAACTGTAAAGACCCTCCTCTCAAAGAAGCAGATTTTCTTCTCCTGTAAGTAACGTGCCAGCCTACCAAGAACCACTTGTTGAGAACAAGAGATCCAGTAATGCCACATTTTTTAAAAAAAAGCAACCTCTTCACATTCTTGAAATTAAATCCAAATATTTTAAATATGTGAACAAAACCCAAAGAAAACCCCAGTATTAATACGTATGCTGTTTAATACCTGAAGGCATTAAATGAGATCATGTGTTCCATGATGCCCTCCACCTGTGCCTACAGCTGAATACATGCTTGCTCAGTTTTGACCACCAATAATAGAAGCCTTCTATTTTAAGTTGTGAGCATGATTTAGCATTCTGTAATTGATCCAAGGCTATTTTTAAAAATCATTTTAACCAATGCTCATAGTTTATCTCTTAAGACTTCAGAATCCTGTGATTCAAAACTGGGTAATAACATCTACATTAATACTTCATTCATACCAAAGAAGTGCCTCCAAATACTTATATTTACATTTATAATTTACTGATACTCACTAGGCATTCCATTTTTTCATTTTTAAAATAGAAAATACAATCCAACTAAACTGTGTGTGTATGCTGTTCAATGGTGGTTTGCAATTAAACGTGCCAGACATCCGTGAAAGTCTTAACTGGTCCTTTACAAGCAGAAAGGAATGGCTGTGCAACTTTAAAAGCACACAGAATTAAACAATGTTAATCTCACCTACACAAAGAAAATCTTATGTAAGCATCTATGGTATAACTCCCAAATACAGATAAAGACAATCAAATGTTTCCGGGTAGAACACACACATATATACTGGACTCTGGCAGTCAACCAAAACACTAAATCCTATTTGACAGTGATAAGGAGGAAGGCATTCAAACACGACCCTGATCTTTTCTTCCATGAAAAAAGCAACATCTTCCAGCCTTCCTCTTTAAAATAGAAATCGTCCAGTAATTGTGCCATAGCAGTGTAATGCTTAACTTTAAATTAGTTGGGTGCATTTTGAATATATCCAGGACTGACAAACTTACAAAATTCCCATCCATTTGTTTGTTAAATTTAAATTGTAACTTACCAGTCTACCACCATAATAAATAAATGACAGTTTTCTGTTACACAAGACAGTTTTAAATAGCAGTAGCTGTCTGATAAGGCTTGAAAAAGAAAACATTTAATTTCCTCTTTAACACACTTAATTGTAATATTACAAGTCAGGGTAAAACATGTCTAAAACCCACTATGAACTTGTCACAATGAGAACAGATATAGTCTTCTTTCTGTTCAGCTAGGGCTTTAAAAGCACAATGTAGCTATAGGATACAAATCCTACAAGATGCAAGTTCTGAGCTTTCTGTGTGAAAGCTGGGCCTGCATTTCCAGCAGATATGTTAAACAAGGGGTGCTAGTTAGAAAGGAAATAATCCCAAAATGTGTAAATAAAAGCTACAGAGCATCAAATGTAAGGACTTTGATCTATATCACATGGACTGCAATGTGGAATTAGTGACAAAAAAAATTTAACACAAATTGTTTACTGGTATCACTGCCTTCCAAGAAGTTTTTAATAGCTTCACATGCATGAAAAGGGACATGAAATCTTCACAAGAAAGCTGATTAATGTCTGTCAAACAAGACTTTCCAGTCTTTACTAAAGAGCCCTGTGCCACTGCCAGTTCTCAAACCTATCAGGTTCTACTGGGCTATCAGAAATGGCAACCCTCATAGGACAGCCACTAGGCATAGCTAAGCCTTACTCATCACTCAAATGTATCAATCACCTTTTTCTGATTATACCTCACCACTGCAAATGTCAATGCAACTAGGAAAGTCCACATTTCAAAAGCTGAAAAGCAGCTGTTTGTTGAAATACAGACAAATTAACAGTGGTAACTATTAATAACTATCAATCCCTGCATAGAAGCCTAATTCTGCTTACAACTACAAATAAAAGTATTTAATCTACAGGTTTACTGTATCTCCTTACACCTGGTGGCCACCAAGCCACTCTATCACTGTCCTCCTTGCCTGGACAGGGGGACAAACAAAAGGCTCATGAGTCAATATAAAAGCAAGAATAGAGATCACTCAGCAATTACTACCATGGGAAAAACAGGCATGACTTAAGGAAAACTATTCACTAAAAATTACTAATAAGACAATTATAAATAAAATCAAACTTTAAAACACCCTTCCTCCATCCCTCTTCCTTTTTTCCAAGCTCAACTTCACTCCCAAATTCTCTCTCTCCTTCCTCTAAATTATGAAGAGAGTCAACGAATAGGGGCTGTCATTTGTCCGTTTCACACTGTCTCCATCACTTCTTTCTTCTGGCTCTCCTCCCACACTCCAGCACAGTGTCCCTCCCACGGGACACGTTCCTCCATAATTTTCTCCAACGTGGGTCCCTTCCACAAGCTACAGTTCTTACACAAACTGCTCCAGCATGGGTCCCTTCCATGGGCTGCAGTCCTTCAGGAATAGATTGCTCCAGCATGGGTCCTCCATGAGGCCACAAGCTCTGCCAGAAAACCTGCCCCAGCACAGGCTCTCCATGGGGCCACTGCCTCCTCTGGGCAACCCTCTGCTTCCTGGTCCTCCACAGGCTGCAGGTGCGTCCCTTGCAGACCTCCATGGGCTGCACAGGAACAGCTGCCACGTCGTGGTCGACACAACAGACTGCAAAGGAATCTCTGCTCCATCAACTGGGCACCTCCTCCCTCTCTCTGCACACTGACCTTGCTGTGCACTGGGCTGTTCCCCTCACATATCCTCACTCCTCTCTCCAGCTGCAATCATTCCTTTGCAGTAACTTCGTTTTAAATGTGTTCCCCACAGTCACTGCCACCACTGCTGATGGGTCTGGCTTGGAGCTGGCTGGCACTGGCTCTCTCAGACACAGGAGAAGCTTCCAGCAGGTTCTCACAGAAACCACCCGTGCAGCCCCCCCACTACCAAAGCCTGGACACATAAACCCACTACATCCTCTGAGACCAGGATTATACCACTCCAATCCCCAACCTCCACACCTTCAAAAGCTGAGCATTATCCCAGACATTATCCTCATGAAGCACCATAATACAGTTTTTTTTTTATATGACATTCTACTTTCCAAAGATGTTTTATTACTTAAAGTATTTTTCTTCTACACCTTATTTTGATGCTTATACAACAAAAGACTTCAGGCAAATCTTTGTTTTCAGTCACAGTACAAACCTATTGACCTAGAATGGTTATTCTTAACTTAAAAATACACAAGAAGAAAAAGACCATTGAAAAATAATGAAAAATATTACAAGAGAAACAGAACACAAACTATGAAGCTGGAAGCTACTTACCATATAGCAGTACCAAAATGCATTAACAATTACTTCTAAAGGCCCTTTTCTCAATAACTCTCTTGGCTGTATTAATTTTTAATAATGCTCGAGTAGCCTTTCATTATAGTGTTTTAAAGATCTCATTTTGCTACACTAAGTATAGACTATTTAGTTGGATTTCCATTTTCTAAATAAATAGAAATGCCAAAGAGTTTTATTTAAATTAGGATTGCTTTTAGACCACAAGTCTCCCTATCTACCAGGCAATCTTCAGGATTTCTTAAAGGAATTTTAAATCAAAGTTCATCTTGGCTGTACTGTCAGCTGCAGCTGTGCCATGTCTTGCTTGTACTACAAAATACGTGGTCTCCTCAACAATTCATGCTCCACAGAATGCATACATAAGAGAATTTTTAAACCTGCGATTGTTCAAAAAGTAATGCAACAAACATACATGGCCATTTCAGATGTACTGCTTAAGCAAAAACAACCCAATGCTCACCCTTAAAAATGTTGCTTTATCATCTTCTTACTAAGGAAGGCCTAAAATCTACTATAACTCCCCAAGGAGCATATGAGAGAGGAATTTTGAAGTAATAATTTACACAAGGTGTTGCCAAGATACTTCTGACCTCCAGAAAGTATTTAGATTGCAATGACACTTCAAGACTTTTACTGTTTCTTCTGCACTTCTGGGTAATACCAGATTTTTGGTACAAGATGCATTTAGGATTGATCTTGGCCAGACTAAAATACAATATATGTGCTGCTTTTTTTTGCAGAGTGAAGTAACTTCTGGCTAAAACAGAGCTCTGCTAACTTAAAGCAAGTTGAAAAGACAGTTATGTCCTAAATCCTGCATGAGGAAAAGTCCACTACAAGTACTTGCAACCATCCTAACTTCAGATGACAGGCTAGGACCACAAACCAAAGCTATGACAAATGATCCAAGAGCTTAAATCTGGACTATAACAGGTATTCTCTATTTACACTCTGAAACCTCTTAACTGCATTTAGTTTTAAGAGAAGGATTTCTTACTTAAAAATTTCAACACAAAGCACTTTGAAACCCACATGCTGGCTTAGACTCTGGTATTAACAGATGGTGAAAATTCCCTCAGACACCTCAAAAATTAATAAAACATCATGTAACAAGTCATTTCAAGGTCTCTGCAAATCCAGGCGGACACTGAAATATAACCTGTTGTACTCAGGATTTTCATCTCATGCTGTTTTTATTTTTTAATATAAAGCTTCCTTTTAATGGTATCATTTCTCAATAGCTAAACTTAATCTAAACAGCTAATAATTTGGATAAATTTTATACATTTCTGGGGTTTTTTTAAAGACTCACCTGGGAATATATCAGCTTCAACAGCCTAAAAGTTACCAGCCTCACTCAGCTGATACTTCTGCTTCCTCCCTTTCCCATTCTTCTTGATTGTGCTTAGGTACAGTAAAGGCTCTTCATACATTATAAATGTATTTGCATTAGTTTGAGCTGTTGGGCTTCTGAAAAAGTGGAAGTTTAAACTACAACTTCAAATGACAAAACAGATTACAGACTTGAAAACTACTTTTTTAACTGAGACAGAAACTGAGTATATCCAAATTTATTCTTAAATAGAATTTAATCATATTTTATTAAGGAAAAAAATGCAAACAAACACAAACTATTTTATTATAGTTCATTTTTCCTTGTTATAGAATCATCACAGAACCACAGAACAGATTGGGTTTGAAGAGATCTTGAAGATCATCTAAATCCAATTCCCCTACCATGGGCAGGGACATCATCCCGTAGACCTGGTTTCTCAAAGCACGACCCAACCTGGCCTTGAAAGTATAAAAACCGCTTAGACTAATAATAAGGGAAATCATCGCAATTGTGAGCACTGGGAATAACCTGCTTCTGGGTTTTAGAAAATACCTGCAATTATCAACTTCACTGATCCATTTTAAAGAATGCATCAGCTCCTATTCAGTGAGAACTATGTTTAAAATGTCAAATACTGCACTGTATCAGCTATGAAAGACTGACTAGCTCTCAGTGACTAAGCCTACACATTGTTCTATTTGCAATGTGTTTATTACTGAACATGGTAAGTTACTTTGAATAAATGGTTTTCTGTTCATGGAACATGAACTATAAAAATTTTGTTACACAATCATTTCTGTTTCATATATTACAGTTTCTAAGTTGAACAGAGTTATAGGCACGTGAAATGCCATTGAATATTTAATATATAAATCTTAGACTATATATAAAGTCACCAATCTATTATTTTCAACAAACCCAATGCAGAATTTCAACAGCCTTAGCTCTACACTGAATTTTGTATTTTTAATTTTCCTTCTAACATGAAGCACCTATTTGAAAACACCGCTAACAGTTCCAGTTTAATTTCAGTTCATGCTAATTTTTTGAATAAAGGAGTATTTATAGTATGCGTAAAGAGCCATAAAGTTTCATTAACCGAGTATTATGCCATTAACTTTATACTTTCTCAGCAAAATATTAAATGTACCTACATTTTATATTTCTGAAATCCAAGAAATAAGCTTACATACAACTGTAACTTTGATTTGCAGAACCAACAGACAGACTTGGGTTTGTGTTTCATCCAAGACTATCTATTAGCAAGCAGACATGGATGACAAGCAAACGCTCACTGCTGTGCTCACCAAGGTCTGTTTTCTTTCTTGGCTGCACGTGGTGCTAATTTTCCTTTGCTGAGTTAGGCACTGGTACATTGGATTATTTGTGGTAGATATTTCAGCTCATACTGCGAGATGAGGAAGAGGACTGCTATAATTAAAAGGCTTCCCAGACTCCACCTCCCATTTGTTCTTATCTGCACAAGGAGAATAAAGATTTAAATGTGTGAATGATTAAGGGATTGGAACATCTGACACACAAAGGAAGGCTGAAGAGAGCTGGGATTATTTAGCCTTAAGAAGAGAAGGTCTGAAGAGATCTTATAAATGTATATTTTTAGGGGGGGATAGGGTGGGCAGAGAGTAGACACAAGGGAGCCAGACCCTCCTCAGTGGTATGAGCCCAGGATACCAAGATACAGTTTCGCTTCTGATGGATGGAATTCACTTCACCCTTGGACAGCAGACTCAACACTAACAGGGTCCTCTTGTAAGTTTACTTCTGCATTCACAAAGTGCTCTCTAAGGTATTCAATGATGCAATGGGGACTGCAACATTTCCATAAGAAACAGAGTTAATAAGAAAGTCTTTCAAATCACTTAATAAGCTATGTAAAACAAAACAAACAAAAGATGGACTTCTGCAGGTTCTTTGAAGATATGTATGCCATAGTTGAACATACAGAACCAGCAGCAGCAAAGATTTTCAGAACCCCAGAGACTAAAATATGGGGCAAGGGCTCCACAAGTCTCTTGAAGGGAAACATAAGAATCAAACAACTCCTTTATCATGAGCATATTGCTTGGAGCACCTTAACCAATCCAGTGCAGCCTTACACCAACATTTCCATCAGTTTCAGCTATTCCAGAGATTAATATTAACAGCCAAGAAGCCATCAGTCACAGATATGACTCATAAATACTGCACACACCTTGCCATTTACAAAAACAGATAATTTATTTCACTGAAACAACAGAAGGAAAAGAGGGGGCGCTGAGCTTTTATTGGAGCTCTCAAACTCACAAGAAAATGGCAAAAGCCAACAACCTTGAAAGTGTAACACAACACTTAGGTTCTTTACCTTCTTCCTTTCTTCTTAACATACCCAAAAATACAGCTTTCAGAGGGCCCTTCATTAAGTTTCATTATTGACATAAAAATCATGATTTGAAGAGGGATGAAGCTGGTTTTTTTCCCTATAAAATAGGCTTTCTTCTCTTTTCAGGCAAAACCTCTTTACCCATTCTCTCAACATTCCAATTCTTGCAATTAAACATGTTTGCTCCCATTATGAGTATGCGATACAACTGGAGCAGACATACCTCTGTAGCTCCATTTTGATGTGTTTGTCTTATTGGAAGGGGCAGACAGCTTTCCTGTTCTTCCAGCTATAAAAAACGTTTTTAACATTAACAGTGACATAGGGAGATCTTTTGCTCCCAATTAAATCAAGATTTTATTTTTTTTAATGCAGTATGTCACACTACATATTGTTTAAGATTAAGGGTAAACTGACTGGTCAGGCATGAGCAATACAAAACAGCTTGGCTTCAGCTGGGTCATTACTATCTTGAACATGGCTACTATTCTATATTTAATGAAAGCATGTTTTATTTTTTCTTCAAGTTTGTAGTAGGAATCTGTTGCAACAGGTTTCTATGGGATCCTTTCTCAATCAAAAGACAGGCTTTCAAACTCATATTTGCATTTATATTCAAACTATTTTCTTTTTATGAAACAAAATTTAAAAAAAGACAAACCTGCTATAGTGGCTCTTAAAGCAGGTAATCAAAATTCAATAAAAGTTGGAAAACTTTGCATAATTTAGTATTTGTCATAGGATATGAAGACTTATAAAGCAAAAAAAGAAGTGAGATCACATAAAACTGATTGCAATGCCTCATTGGTTTAGAAGAATCTGCTCAAAGAATGATTATTTCCATTCTTCTGTCTACGCTGTCCCAGTACTACAAAAGCCATGAGGTAACAAAAAGCATGATATGAATAACAACTTCACTCCTAAGTGAATATTTTGCCATATCTCACTTCCAGCTAATTCCAAAACTTAATACTTATTCCGCATAGTTAAGGAAGGCTTCCAACTGTTAAACAAAAGGGCAGTGAATGAAACCTCATTTTGCAAAGACAGATGCCAAGCATTTGTAAGCTGTGGAACAGCATTACCAACACTCGCATTTATACAAGCTTTCAGTGAATTGTCAGATTGGAACAATTTCAGTGATGCAACCCAATTTTAAACCAAAGCAGGGTAGTCATATTATAGGGTTGCATTAAAATAAATGAATTGACATTGCTGGTCTAAACCTCAGTAACACCAAAACTACTTAGCCTTATTTACCAAAGGTTATTATTTTCCATCTATGTCAAAAGTACAAAAAAAATGCTAAATTGTAAAAATTACTGGAATGCAATTTTAGCAATCAGTAGGCTGATCAGAAGTCGAGGTGCTTCTCTACTGGAAATAATAAATAATCTTCCTCTTAGATATTAATGTCATTAACAATCTTCTTAAACTGAATTTATGAAATTATAGTTCAAATAGCTGAAATCCCTATTAATCCTATAGTTGAAGTGGATGTTGCTATCGCAAAGGAAAGAATGAGACTCCCCACAAGTAAAATATTTTTAAAAATTTTAATTATCTTTATGCTAATGATCATGTATCATATCATTGCAGGACATCTACACCAAACTCTTGCAAGACAGATGTGAGGGTAGGTCATCAAATTCAAAACTGATGCTTCAAGGGATCTGCTGCCTCTGATTATAAAAGCAAGTTCTAAATTTGATTCAGAAGTAAAGAAAGCTTAAAGATTCTGTCTATGCAAGAATTAGTAAAGCTCCACAATGGGGTGTTTCTATAAAAAGAAATAGTAATGAATGATCAAATTTCACAAAAAAATAAATGGAACTTCATCAACATACACAGACACTAGTAGAGTGACCCTCTGGCCACCAGGCACATTGAATATATAATGAGGAAGCTGATGCTGTTCTGTGTAAAGGACAATAAAACACTGTACACTAATGGAAGAGCAACACAAATTAATCTGAAATAGATTTACTGAGACAGGCCAAAATACAAAATGGAAAAAGTGCAGAACCAAATAATAAACAGGTAAGACTAAGAGGCTGATTTAAAATAGCTTAGATAGCTTATTAAGTTAACATTCTGTTAATACTGTACACAGCATTTAGCAGAAAATATTCCGTTTTGCTACTAACCCAATCACAGATTTCATTCCACTCTGACTAAACTCAATACAGTGCAGAAGGGGAACAAACACTTTGAAAGGAATTCAGAGATGATTATGCAGGTTTTGGGTGTTAGGTTTTTGTTGGTTTTCTTAAAGATGCAATATAGAAAGTGTTTCATATATTTGAGACATATGAGTGAACACACTGAAAAGCACTAACATGAAAGAAAAAACTGCACCACAGTCTCTTAGACCTCAGCCTTGCCACAGCCCCAACTTCTACTCCTTGGAGTGCTCATCTGAAAGCAGGGACAGGGGAAAATATGGAGGGCAGAGAGAATGACCAGTGTATAACTGAATACCCAGCTAAATGCTTAGTCTTGTAAAACACATGGCTTAAATGGGGAATCAGGTCACAATTTCATAAAAATAGCATCTTGATAGAGAAAGGTGCTAACCCTTTGCTTGGTGCAAAGGGATAAAACACAGGTAGGGTCTCAGGAGGGAGAAGGGGGAAAGGCCAAGGATTGCAGGTGTTTTTTCAATACAAGTCTCACAACTTTATTATTTCAGTGTGACAAAAATAAAGTCTCTAGGTATTCACCTCCCTTATCCATTAATTGAATCCTGTAAAGACAAGTGAGAAGTAAAATCAAGGTGTAAAGCTAAGAAGAAAATAGCTATTCAGAGTTAAGCATTAAGGAACATTCAGTTACATGCCAACATGACAGATTTTTAAAAGTTATCACCTATAGAAATATATCAACCCATCATACAAGAACTACAGCAGATTCCAAGCCACCTGCTGAGATACCATTAGTGCTTTATGACTGACAGAAGAATTGAAAAAAATTTTCAGCCATAAACACCTACTGTCAAAGATGAGATAAAAAAGCCCCCAAAAATCAGTTATAATAAAATAATTAAATGAGCATTCAGTCATTCAAAGATTTTCTGTAATCAAAACTAAGTTTTTCACAGAAGCATTAAATAATGACAAGAGCTACGGTACTCTCAAGTAGCTGCCCATGGAATGTTATGACAACTCTCACAATAGATACTCTCTTTTCATACAGCTCTGGTAGCTTGTACAGCAATGCTCAAACAGAGATTAGTTGGATAGATGAGCAGGATACCAAGAGGCCAGTGGGACAGACAGCAACTTGGACAAGGACTGCCACCTTCAGTTAAGTATTACCTAAACCAAAATTCACACAAAAAGCACATAAACAAAAGCCCCAAAAAAATCCCAACTTTGAAATTTCCCTAAACTTCACCTTTTTTATTAGTACCATCTATCAGCAGAGAATTACACTCAAAATGAGAAAGTTTACACCAAGAAATGGAATAAGATTCTCCAGCCTGCAAAGCTAGTTCCAGAAAAAAAAAAAAAAAACCAAGTCATATGACAGAGGCTACAGCTCAGGAGGCCCACACTTTCTCAGACTACAACACTGTCCAATGAACAAAAGTGTTTCTTCCTCCCCACCTGTAAGCAGAACTGTGCCATGGGACAGTGCAGCAACCAAAACTATAAATGGATTCAAAGAACTCAGATACCAAAGCCAGCTACAGCATAAGAAAACCCTTAACCAATCTCTGAAGAAAAGTATCAAAGGGAAAAAAAAAACCCCAAAACATCTCTGACACAGGCCTCCCTTTATATTTTTCCTTATGGCTACTACTACAGAAAGCCTGCAGGAAGAGAAGGATCTCTCACATAATTCAACCCATTTGCTCTGAAACTGCAAATGCCACTCCTACGAGTACACAATGTGACAGAGCACTGAAAAACGGCTTACCTCTTGTGATGGGTGACTAACACTGAAGTAGGATGGAACAGCCAAGAAAACGAGAAGAGCTAGGCAGAAGTGTGGGCTGCAGTCAACAAGAACAGAAAAAGACTTTTTGAACTAAGCCTGGTGTTTGACCTACTTCTTACAAGTACTC
This sequence comes from Zonotrichia leucophrys gambelii, assembly GCF_028769735.1. Lineage (NCBI taxonomy): Eukaryota > Metazoa > Chordata > Aves > Passeriformes > Passerellidae > Zonotrichia > Zonotrichia leucophrys. Next base: position 67,452,968 of record NC_088169.1, read on the forward strand.
TCTAGCCTGACAAAACCCATATAAAAGCTTTGCAGATTGCACAAGGAGAACCCTGGTCAGCTACACCTGTATCAGAATGAAATCTGTTCACATCTGCATCACATCATCTGTTCAAGATGCACAGGCAAAATGAGCAGCTTGCTTCAGCACCAGTCACAACTTTTTAGTATCACTCAGCTTCCTGTTCACCTTGCTTACTGTGTACTGCCATACAATCAGCACTACAAAACCCAAAATCACAGATGCTAGGAAATTCAAACTGGAACAGAGAAAGGTTCCTAAAAGCTAAGGAACAATGCAAATCATATAGTTACGTTTGATCAAAGATGGCCAAACAAGAGTCAGTTCAAATTGTACACTGAAGAAAAAATTTCCAAGACCACGAAAACACTGGAAAAGCAGAGAATTGAGAAAGCAAGTCAGTAAAATAATAGAAGACCAATAAAGGTATATTAAAGAAAACTAATTAAAGCCATATGTGGAAACTTTGTTGTAGGAAATAAGGAAAAAAAAAGTAGACAAAGTACAAGAATAGGTAGACAGACTGACCCACTTCCACTTTAACATCATATTTTCTGGAGCACATGGTACAGAATTTTGTTTTAAACATCAGTCTAACAGCAATGTGAACATCTCCCATGCAATAACAACATCCTTGAGAGCACCCTAAGAAAACTAACAGAGCTGTTCAAAGGGGCCTCCTCAACAACAGGAGCACAGAACTGGTATCAAAATATCCCCAAAGAGAAATCCCTTAGAGGAATTAGAGGATTACACATTTTTTATGGAAAGCCCTTTCTAGTTTGGTGCTTTGCAGTACACAAGGGTCAGTGAACACACATCTCAGAGAGAGCATGCTCAGCCTGGGAATTCATACTAAACCCATGGACCAAAACCAAAATCAGCACCATCACAGAAGAATGCATGTGATACAATGAGACATTCCCTCCTACTTCCAGAAATGTAAAAAATAATTCAATATTATATAAAATCATTCTAAAAACCCTTTCAGCTCCTAGATTCTTAAGATCTTCTGACCTTCACAGTACTAACAGCATCAGGTCTTTCTAAGGACACCTGAGTCCTTCGTAGGCACTGGCATATAAAGGGCTGAACCCTCTCTCCACTGTCTTTCACAATAATGTTAAACAACCAAAAATAACACATGCAATACTAGATATTCTACAAAGTGACACTCTACTGAACAAGTTGACCAGTTTAACAGAACTTTGAACACAGCATGTTCTGAGGAAACACTAAGAAAAGCATTAAGAGAAACAACTAATCTCACAAACATGGAGGAATGCTCAAGAACAAACTACTGTCTGATCTGACACTTAAGATTTGGCAAAGCTGAAAATACAACAATATACTGGACCACAAATATTTTCTACACTATAAAAAATACACTTCCTCACCTCATAGATACAATAAACCACTACGTCCATCAGTATCACAAGGTACTACATGAGTTAAATCCAAAATCCAGCACTAGAGATTACAGTGTGGGCCACCAAAACAAACATGCAAAGGTAAAAACTCATCAAGAGAAACCCTAAAAGCCCAGCTTCACAAGAAAGAAGGGTGACGACCTCCATGACAAGGGCACACCAGAAAAAAGTTTTGTCGCGGACCTTTACTGCTGCTTCCATGCAGATGCAAGAAGAGTAAACAGATTTATTTAAGCTTTACACAAAAGACAGCAATAAACTCTGATAAGAAAATTTAAAAGGCATCTCCATCTTTAGCTTCTGATTCTCTCTGATAATAAAACATCTCAGCTATGCAAAATTATTACACTAAAAAGCTATAACCAAATGGCTTATAGCAACCCAATATGGCATAATGTAAGTTACATTTCTCTGAACGACTTAACATATCAACTGATGTATCAAAACAAGATCACTGTTCACTCATTATCATACCTGCATCAAAAGTCATTCAGGAGTAGTACAGGTAAAGACTGAAAAAAACCAAAACAACAAAACTACCGAATCAAATAGTTCTCTCTACCCCCAGCTACCCACTGAAGAATGCTTCTAAAACAGAAAAATGCACCTTATTTTAAGTCACTACTAAAATCCTTAATACAGAATGAGATGATGTTTAGTAGTTTAGGAATATGCCATCAGTTTTACTTTATATCTGCCATATTCACTGCTTGTTTCACATGTGAGTAAATTAAGTTTAAAATAGAAAAACCTAATTTTGAAGCATTTACTGCCCTAAGGAAAAAAATTATAGACACAATACAGCCTCTCTCTGCTTTGGGAATAGTGACTGTTGTATATTAGAGTCCATCTGTTAAGTAATGACTGATCCAGGATGCAACGCTGCTGCAGCAGACTCACAAGCAGTTTCACATTCATATACATCTCCCAGGGCTGAGAAACTGTTAAACACTCTTGTGTTTATTTTAAAATATAAACACTGTTTTCAGCAACAGGAACTGATTAGTAGGTCTATCTTACATGCAAGCAATGGATATCCTCCACATAGATACCAAACCATACTCTTAACCTTAAGGCAATGTTAATCCAGTTGCTGGTGCACTAATAGCCAGAATTAAAATGAGCTTAAATATCAGTAAGAATGAAAGAAGAAAGAAAACTAGAAAAGGATTAAACATCTTTGTCATGATCTGCACAAAGCCAGTACTAAAATAACTGCATGTCATTAACTTATTTTGAGTGCTACATTTAAAGAAATGGGTAGTAAACCAATGAAGTTATGATGACTTGTACCATACTTGTACCACACATACAAAGAACAAAAATAAAAATTACAAGTCACATTTCAAGCTGTCAAACAGCTTGTAGAGATGAATGGGAAATATACCAGATCACTGTTTTGACATATTCACAAAACTACCAGTTTTAACCCTGTGTGTTCAGATTTGCCTTAATATTAAAATGATTTGACCAAATTACGTCCTTCCCTGCATGCTGCAGCTTTTCCATTCAGTCTGTGCTAGGTCAAATGCAAATAACTGTCAGACAGAAGAATACACCTTTCTAATGTGTTTGAAACAAAATATATTCTTTACATGACTTTGTATAAAATGACTGGAGATTAGGAGCATTAAACTCATTTGAAACAAAGGCAGTTTCAATTAATTACCATTCAGTTTCAAGCAATCATTTTTCTATCCTATTTTATGTGCAAAATTTGAGGGTATTTCATTGACTGAACTGCTTCAAAAGCTTTGCTGCAGCAAATCTTGCATTCAGGAACAGCACCAAATTGCACATAATTGAAAGTGATTCATTTTTAGATGCACTCGCTTGGCTTCTGTAGGTTCCTCAGGCTTTGGTGTAGGTAGCGCAAAAACATTAAGTCATACAGTCCTGCAGTAACTCTTTCACTCCATGAAGTGAGCAGCTGACTAAGGAGCTACATTTTAGCATTTTCTCCTTGTTTCAGCTATTTACCTCTGTACAATAGTATTTTGCAATGCACAGACCTTGGACCAAAGTAGCAACAACACTTACTTTTGCAGACAAGAATGTGGCTTGGAAACAGAGCAGGTTATTAAGACTTGGGCAACGCAATACAATACTGCAATACAACTAACTCTTTATTACAAATATTAAAGCGTATTAAATCCCTGCAAAAATCTCCCTTCTCCCCCTTCCTCCACGTGAATTGCTCAACTAGCTCTGATCTAACAGGGTTAAACCCTTCACATGTTTCAGCCACCAAAAACGACACCAGCTCAGGCTGGGGTTTTTAATGTTTTTCAATTAAAACCAGATACTATATTCATGTCACTCTTCGTCTCAAGAGGAAACTACTAGGTTAAAGGGCAGCGTCCATAACACGAAATTGCAAATTACTTAATCTCCTTATTTTTCTCGCTGTAAATTGCACACACTACACTTCTGCAGGAGGCGGCAGGGACGAGGCACTGGGAAGGGGAAGAGTGGCCTGTCTGTTCTAGGTAGGGTCCTGCCTGGAGTTTAGGGAGCGCTGAGGGGGCTTCTGTCACACGCACGACGGACGAGGAGATGAGCAGGTCGCGGGATTAACGAGGAGTTTGGGAAGGAAGGATGGCTGGAGAAGGGCCGTACGTGTAGGAGGGACACGGGGGCTGGGAGGCTGCGGTCCCTGCCGGCGGCACAGGGGCGGAGGGGCGCAGGGGCAGCCCCGGCAGGAGGTGGGCTGCGCGGGCCGGTGCCCGCCGGGGCGTCACCGGGGCGGGGTGCCCGGCCGCTTACCAGGTTCAGCACCGTCTCCACGATGTCCCGGTTGCTGACCTCCCCAACCTGGATGAGTCCGATGAGGACGGCGAATTTCATCCGGATATTGCGGATCGGCACCGACGGGTTAATCATCCCTGCGGGGAGCACCACGGACCCGGAGCCCGACGCCCTCAGCTCCCCCATCACCGCGACGCTGCTGCTGCCGCCGCCTCCGCCGCCGCCTCCACCGCCGGCCCCGACGGAGATAAGTCCCGCGGGCTGCGGGTCCGGCCCCGACACCGGCTTCTCGCTCGCCATTTACCCCCCGCCGTTACCGGCACCTGCCGCCGCCGCCTCCCCGCCCGGCCGGGCCGAGCCGCGCATCCACCGCAGTCGCACCCGGCGGGGCCGCAGGGAGCCGGCCCGAGGCGCCGGCACCGTCCCAGGAGCCGCTCCCCCGCTCCGCTATAATGAGGGATTATTATGGGCGCCGATGCCCCGTTAGCCGAGGACCGCCCGGCCGGGGCCGCCTCCCTGCCGCGGGGCCGGGGGCGCGGGCGGCGCCGAGCGCGGTGCGGCCCGGCGGGGGCGAGCGGCGCGCGGGGCGTGCGGCGGCGCGAGCGATGCCGCTGCCGCTGTTGTTGTGGAGCCGAACCCGCCGCCGCTCACGCCGCCATGTTGCCGCCCCCTGCCTGCGGTAGCCGCCAGGGCGCCTGCGCCGAGCCCGTCGGGGGAGTGGCCGGGCCGGGCCCCCCCAGCCGGCCGGGGCACAGGTGAGCAGGTGCGCGGGGCCGCCGCGTCGTCGCGTCACCCCGGCCGCCGCGGGCCGCCGCCCTCCGCTTGGGGAGGTCTCGCAGGGCCGCCCGAAGGGACAGGGTGGAGTCCCCGTGCGCCCGCCCGGCCGCGCCCCGCCGCCCCAGGGCGCCCCCTGCAGGAGGGGCGGGCGGCGCCGGCGCTGCCGTGACGGGAGGTGCCGCGCCCTCGCCGCCCCCAGGCCCCGCCACTCAGCGCCCTGCGCTGCCCCCGACCCTCGGGCACTGCTCTTGCTTGGTGGTGGTGCCAGGTACAATGATGTCCAGTCAACATCAGCTTTCCCATGCCCCTTGATTGCAATGATGCTCATGGCAATTGGCGTTTTTGTCAAGTCTCTCCAGTACTAGAGAAATAGTAGAGAAATCCTCCAATGCTTTGAGGATACTCAAATTATTTTAATTGTTGTATGCATTGAATAAAGTTGTATATATTTGCTCTATGCGTGTTGGAGTTAATCCATACCTGTTAAAAAAGATGTTCTTGGCTTTATATTGATGTTCATCACAAAGTTGGATTTTGCAACAAAGCTTGCCCCCTTAGTCATAGAATACCATTCACCCTGACTCTTCTGTAGCCCCAAACTTGGGGTTTTGGCTGGATTGCCAGTCCTCCTTATATCCAGCTCTAGGTAATAAACTGTAAAAACACGATGAATCAGCAGAACTGGATCAGTACATCCTCCTAGATTACAGCAGCTGCTGTAAGCTCCACCAAAAGAATGAGGATGCCTCAGCTCTGTACTAAGATGCATTTGCTCTATGTACATGGAGATACAGTATGATACATTTACTTTTTTGCCAAAGACCATAGATGCTTTTCAGTGTGTATAGCCCGGATATATAGACATGACTAAAACAGTGGTTAGCTGTGAAACACAGAACCAACATTATTTCAGAAGGCTGGAAAAGATGTGAAGAAAACCCAAAAGGTCATTAATGAAAGATAAGAAAGCACAAATTTTCTTGGAAGAAATTCCTTTACAATTTGCACCAGCCACAAGCAGTCATGTATGATTCATAATATAGGTGTACTTTCATTTTTTATATTCATGGAAGTGCCAAAGGTTCCATTCTCATCAGCAGCAGAACTAGCAAAGCTGAATACACACTCACTAAACTACTTTCAGGAATACATGATCTCTTTTGCAAAACTGAAGCCTAAGCCTAGAACTCTGTAACACTTAAAATTGTAACGCATTCAGGAGCTAACCCACAGCAGTCAGTTGTCTTGGTTATTCTCCCATCTACAACGTCTGTATGGTGAGACGTGTTGCTATAAATAATATTGTTGGTTGAAACTTCATATTGGCTGATGGGTTGACTGGTTTTCTTGTTCCGATTCATCTCATAGTTACTGCCTGTCCTTGCCAAATGGGTAGGAAGCTGTTATAATTGCTCTCCTACTGGTAGGTATATTAAATTTGATCTCTATTGACTTACTGATTTTCACAAATCCCAAAATAACTTCAAAGCGTTGAGATCCATTGTTAAATTTGCTTAAAATTCGTCAGTGACTTGTTCATCTTCATGGTGGAATGGATGAACAAATACCACATAACCACATAATTTTTTTTTTCCACAAAAAATACAGGATAACAAAATATAATTTGATACATTTTATTTTCCATTCCTCATTTCATGCTGCTCCTCATGGAAGACTCCATCATTTGCCCGTGTACCTAACTCCTGAGTACAGCTGTACCATACACAACTGTCAATGCATTCCTCCACACTAAATTTCTGATAAAATTGCATTCATGAGTTTCTTTAAAAGTGGTTAACATATTACTGCTAAAATCGCATAATACACTATGCGTAGTATTAGGAAAAAAAAAAAAACATTAGAAGAAAGTTAATTCCCAACAATATATTTAATAGCAGAGACTTCTTTTGGTTCTTAAACTCATATTTGGTTTTACAAATCAATTTTTCAAAATCATGTTCTCTTTATTTTTATAAGCTGGAGCGCTGTTAAGAAGTAGCTGTCTTCTCTAATCAACAGTGTTTGTTTTTGATAAGCAAACTTTCATTGAGGTGAGCCATTCATCAACTCATGTGAACATTATTGTAGCACTGGCATTCTGAAAGAAAAACAAATTTGAAACATTAATCTCAGCCCTTTAGTAATTGCAGCTCTGGCGTTCATTTGCTTCCATTCTAGCACCTCATCAGACTGAAAATTAAAGTAAGAGTACATACACAACAAATGCTATACAACAGGATTCATATATTTTCTTTAAAAATATTGTCTGTCTCGTCTTCTTGATATTGACATTTTCATTCCAAAGACTGTGAATTTCTTAGTGAGAATTTAGTTCATGAGATGTTTAGTTGGATCTCAGTCCAGCAAGGTGTTCTGCATTAGCAAATCATAGAATTTGCATAATTGTAGCCATTTTTAGGTCAGCGTGCAAGATCAGTCATTGACACAGATGAGACTGTGGCAGGGGTAGAAGGATTCTATGAATGCCTTCATCCTTCACAAAAACAGGATGATGACAGGATCTGATCCTTTCTCTTCCTGTACCTTTTACAAGACTTGCTCCCCACTGAAATGAGAGAAAGCAATCCCTTTGCTTCCAGGGCATACTTTTCCCTCAGCTGTAATAGTTGACAGGAATTTTTTTTTTCTGTGATATTCTTCAGGTTTTCTCAGATTCCATTCTCCATAAATGCCAGAAGGTGGTCTCAAATATAATATCAAAAAACAAAGAAAAAGACCTTTATCCATTCTCCAATGTTTGCCACAAGCAGATGGGGAAGAAAATAAAACTGACAAATAAAGTTTAAAGTTTTAGCTCAATTTTTATTTCAGTTCTAAAATAAATTCTAGCAATACTACTTCATTTTTGGGGTAAAAAGATTATGTAATCACTCAACTGTGAAAGCTTGACAGAACATGCTTTAGAAGACAGACTCTTGGCTACAAAACATGGAACTATTTCAGTAAATAGGGGCTGCTCTGTTCAGGCATATATTTACACTGACTCTTACAAAAAAAAAAGTGGGTTTTTAAATAATGAAATTATATAGACCAGAACAGAACCATGTTTGAAAGAAGAAGAGAATTTTCATTTGTCTGCCACTGTGGCATCAAAATGATGCTTGCTTTACCGTGTCCATATGAGGACTCCTGTTGTGTTTAATTAGATTATTCTCATGAGTAAGGATAATGTGATTTGTTCCTGTGCCAGGATCAGGAAGTGCTATTAGCCCCTTTCTCTTGAAAACCAGGATTTCTTGTAAGTTAAAAAAAACAAACTGGCAAATATAAACAGAAAGGCCATCACAGCATGTAAATTTTCCCTGCTATGCATATGGGTTGCACTAAATAGAATCATGGAGTGGTTTGAGTTTGAAGGGACCTTAAAGATCATATACTTTCCAGCCTCTTCCACGGACAGGGATACCACCCACTAGGCAGCCTGACCTTGAACATTTCCAGGGATGGGGCATCCAAAATTTCTCTTGGCAACCCATTTCAGTGTCTCACCACCCTCACAGTGGACATTCTTCCTAACATCTAACGTTAACCTGCCCTCTTTCAGCTTAAAGCCATTCCCCCTTGTCCTGTGATTAGATTCCCTCTTGAATTATCCCTCTCTGGCTTTCCTATAGACCCCCTTAAGGTTCTGGAAAATGCTATAAGGTCTCCCCAGAGCTGTCTTTTCTCCACGTTGAATGACCTCAGCTCTCTCAGCCTGTTGTTGTAGCAGAAGTGCTCCAGTCATTTGATCACCATCATGGCCCTCCTCTGGTCTTGCTCCAACAAGTCCATGTCCTTCTTGTGTTTGGGGCACCAGTGATGGACGCAGCCCTGCAGATGTGATCTCACCCGAGCAGAGTGGAGGTGGAGAATCCTCTCCCTTGACCTGCTGGCCAAGCAGCTTTGGACACAGCCCAGGATATATTCAGCTTTCTGGGTTGTGAGTGCACGTTGCTGGCTCATGTGCAATTTCTCCTCTACCAGCATCCCCCAAGCCTTTCTCCTCAGGGCTGTCCTCAATCCATTCTGCTGAGCCTGTGTTTGTGCTTGGGATTGGCCTGAGTCAGGTGCAGAACCTTGCACTTGTCCTTGCTGAACTTCACATGGATGGCACAGGCCAACCTATCATGCTGGCCAAGGTCCCTGTGGATGGCTTCCCATCCCTCCAAGCATGTCAATTGCACCACACAGCTCAGATGTGTTTCATTCACTGTTTTTAACTTCTACATGACAGGATGCATTAAAGCAGGGGTAAAGAAAACCTGGTAAGATTTTTTTGCCACTCTGACTGTAAATAATTTCTACATGCTTTTTATACAATTTCTTACTTTATTCTTGAAAGAGAGTAATACTAAAAAAATACCTTTTATGTATTTCTTCAGGCAAGTTTTTTTATATCATGTGCAATTTCAGAAACACCATAACAGACCTTCCAAGTGAGATTCTCTACATTTCCATCACAATGAAGCAGATGGAGATGGTATGATTTCAAGGAGATATTTTGGTTTTATTGCAATAGGTGCGCCAAACAATTCAGTAGAAATTTTGAAAAATATAGTTATTTTCTATAATAAATTTATATTAATCTATATAATCTCTCTAATTTTTACACTTAGAGTACTAAAAATAGAACAAAAATTGTGTTTGTTCTGATAGTTATGTATTCTACTGAGAAGAATTCATTAAACATTAGCTTTAAGTGTAAAAAGGCATAATAGTCTGAGAAGTAGTTGAACAATAACCAGATCTACATAAAACAGAACTTTTACTTTTAAATGAAGATATGTATTCATATCTATTCAACTTTTCTTTTTTTATATTAATTGCTTTTATTGAGGTATAATCATAGTAAAATGTGCAGACTCGTAAATAGCGGGATTTGTATGTTTTATTACAGAAAACACACAGCACAATTTGTTGCAGTAACACATAGCTTAGCTTCTTGGTTTTGAAAGAGTTTATTGTGTTCAAAAATCAGCATCTTTACATGCTTTAAAACCATGAGTTTGAGCTGCTTATTCCATTTGGACATTTTATTCTCATATTTCTTATACTTTGCGAGCGCAACCATGACAGTCTTTTTAGTACTGAAATTAATACAATCATTTTTAGTATTGATGTTATTATTAGAATAATTATTATGAAGGTCAATTATTAATATTGACCCCTTTACTGGTCATCCATAACTGATTTTTCATATCATTGATATTGATGTGTCGACTCCTTGGTCTGTAGATGCCTCAATCTGTGTTGTTTGTTCTTGAATAATGGGAATGTAGTAACATGAGGGCCCGTAAAGATCTACTTTCAGGACAACAGTTGGGATCTTAAGAAAAGCCCTACTGGTCTTCTCTTCTCCCCTTATATTCTCTTTGTCAAGCACTCTTTTATTCATGCAGCACATCACGCTGCCAGCTAACTTTAAGAGTTATCCTTTGTTGATCATCACTGTGGCCAAATCCCAGAGAAATCAGTCGATTCTGCCAATGTTAGTCCAAGACGTTTTTACAACTGGATTTCTATGAGCTTTTTTCAGCATAACATAGTTTAAAAAAAAATCCAAACTCTAATTAGAGTTGAAAATATGTGAATTATTGTTACTTCTGACATGCTTCTTTTAGTATGTATATAGGCAATAATGGATAATGGAAATTAACTTTTGGTGGAAACACTGCCATAATGCAATGAACTAATTGTTGCTATGAAGCATATATTTGTTGAAGAAAAAGACCTAATTCATCAACAAATTATGTTTATTTTATGTGCTCTGCATGCTTTCACTTTATCTACTTGAAACCAAATAAATGCTTAGAGAAAAAGGATGTTGTTCACACACTTTTTCTCTATGCTGGAGTATGAACAACAATAGGAGACAAAAAGGATCCCAAGCTCTTGTGTCTTATTAGAAACACATTTCTAACCACATGCCATTAAATTGTACCTTTAAGGACTTAACATTTATAATAGACCAAGGAGGAGAGTAGAACAGAAGGGTTAAAATTAATACAGTAGTTTATCTCAACAAAGTATATGCACTTGATGGCCAAATTTCATTATCAGGGAGCACTGAACAGTTTATTGATATATCATTGATATTATCAGCAGGAGCCTGATAATGTTCCTGAGTATTATTTTACATTATTTCCCACTCTACTCAGCATTTGTCAGAATGCAGCCAGAGTCCCACTCTAGGTACCACAATTCAAGAAAGATATGGACAGAAAGAAAAGGAAAGAAAGATAGATGACAGGTACCATGTCCGGTTTATCTCGGCTGTTTGAGGTGCCTGGAAAGGCCCCGAGGTGGCCTTGGGGCAGCCCGCGTATCGAAAGACGAGAAGAGGCTTCAGTTCTTCTTTCTGGTTTTATGTTTATTAATTGTTTATCTAAAAGATGTTCTTTCAGCCACCAGAGATCTGCACAGCAGTCAGCCATGAGCACACTGTCTGCCCTCCCGGGCAGCCACGTATCTTTATACCCTTTGTTACGTGTACAATATTTATCATTTTTCCCCAATACCATCTATTCTTATAACTCGGTGTACTCTCAGTAATAACCAATCCAAAGGTGCCACCGTGGCCAAAGAAGATGGAGGAGAAGAGGAAGAAGAAGGAGGACAGGACACACCCCAATTCCTCCATCTTACTCCTCTAAACCCCCCTGTACATAAATCCTAAACCTTGTGTCTCACTCTCTAATTAACTAATCCCTTCACCATTCACCCTGTGAAGCCCTCATCCTTGTCGTCTCCTGTGTAGGGTTAAAGTCCTGCCACCAGACACTTCTGGCAACATTCCAGGACTCCCGAGCCCCCCAAGGTGGTCTCGGAGGCTCAGCATCTCAGGACTGAGATCTTGAGATCCGACAGTACCACAAGACAGAAAGATATGAAAAGGGTCCAAATCAGGGCTGCAAAGGTGGTCGCAGGCTGGAGAACATGCTCCACAAGGAAAGGCTGAAGGACTTACATGTTTTCTCTGTAGAGAAGAGGATGCCCAGGGAAGACCTCATCACAGTATTCCAGTACTTAAAGAGCATCTACAATGAAGACAGAGACTCCTTGACAAGGAGTCCTGTGGAGAAGACAAGTGGCAGTGGATACAAGTTTTACTGGGAAAATTGACATAATTTTTTTTTTCCCATTGAAAGCACTCATTAGTTGGACCAACATCCCCAGGGAATGGTAGAATCCCCATCACTAGAGGTTTTCAAGATGCAATCAGACAGGGTGCTAGATAATCTCATCTAGGCTCTCTTTCCCACAAAAAGCAGGACCAGGTCATCTGTGGATGTCCTATCCAACCTGAGCTATTCCATGATTTAAGGATTCCATTATTATCTTCCTGGTTTATGTATTTTGCTACTATATCCGTAACTCTGGAAATAGTTTAGGAAAAAAATGAAAAGACATCTAGTAAACATGTTTGTTATATTCCTGCTAAGCAACTGATTTTTGAGTTTTCTGTGTGAAAATGCATGCAGGATTTGTCCAAAGGAATTTGTTTAGTTTTTCATTTGCTTTCACTAAAATGAAAATATGTTATTCAGGATAGTTCTTTTCTTTTCTGACATTACTGCCAAAAAAAACCCCCAAAAAACCCCAAAAATGCCACCACAAAAAAAGAAAGCCATCTATCCCCTAGGAAAGAAAGAGCTATGGAGCACTTCATCCTCGATTTCCAAGCATTATTTATTTTACCTTGCTTTCACATTACCTGTTTGAGTATTTTATTGATAATGGCTTAATGATTTCCAGCTATGACCGTAAAAGAAGGGATGTGATACCTGGGAAAAGGATGCATTTCTGGATGTTTACAGTTTCACCAAGAAGGTAAGTCAAAATTATTACCCTGTCATCAGAATCCCAATAGGGCTTAGTCATGATCTTGTGTTAATTTTTCAGCATCTTTACTGAGGTAGTGCTTAAAGCTGTGCTGGCTACTACAGCTGAGACCCTGCAGTACTGTGAAGAGGGGAAAGATTATTTTTCATGTCTTGTAGATTACAACTTTTAAAGAAAAAAATGTCAGTGTTGTTTGCTTTTATTGCTGCAACATGACATTGTTGACTCTTACACAGCTTGTGATCCTCTGTTGCCCCTGAATCATGTTCAGCAAAAGTACAAACAAGCTGGATGAGGCACATCCTGTATTTGTGCAATTTAGTATGTCTACTAAAAGTAATGCCCCACGTTTGTGTCTGTTCAATAACATCCTGTTTTTCTCAGACCATTCCTACAGTTTGTCAAGATCATTCTGAATTCTAATCTTGTCCTCCAATGTACACAGTTGCTTCCAGCTTAGTATTGTTTGCAGATTTAATAAGCACACCCTGCATTCCATCATCCAGATCATTAATGACATTATTATATGGCATCAAATCTTGGTCAACCCTGCAGAAGCCCACATGGCACCATTTTCCATGTGGACGGTGAGACATCAATATCTATTCTTCATTATAGTGAACAGTATTTACAGGCTTATTGTAACTGCATAATAAAAATTACATACAGACCATGATTCTAAGTATTGTTTTCAAAATACATTCTAAAAGATTTCTAGAATCTGAACTGACAATGAGGTGCATGACACAGATTTAGGCTGTCAGGGTCCTTGAAAGCTGACCTGTTCTAAATCTCCCTTCCCTGACCTCTTCAACACTGTGAGTAACTTAGACTGCTGAAGAATTCTTATCCAATCAAGTTTTGTATATCTTTAGAGTTGAAGTTTCTCTGGAAATCTTCTTCCATTGTTAGGCTATACTCATGGTGACTTTTTTCTCCTTGTAATTATCAGTAATTTGTTCTCCTACAATTTTGGTTCATTGCTTCTCCTATATTCACTGTGTTTATCCAAGCAGCCTGGCTCCATCTACTCTGTCTTCACCTACTGCATAGTTGAAGACAGCAATTAGCTGTCACACAGCCTTCTTCCATTATAAATGAATAAGCCCAGTGCTCTCAACCTCTATTTGTTTGTCCTGTGCTCTCATTTCCTAACTATCTGGATGACTCTGATGGACTCTGCCAGTTTTTCAATGTGTTTGTTATGCTGCAGATACCCAAAATTGACACAACTCTCCAAATGTAGTCTTGCAAGTGCCAGAGAGAGGAGAATAAGCACTTCAACTAACCTGCTGGTTATGTTCTTACTAATGCAACCCTATTTGTGTTTACGCTTACATTGCTGCAGAACTGCACTGCTTTTTTACACTCTTCATCCTCAACCTAGGTTCCTTTCTACAAATCTTCATTCTAGATAGTCAGCCTGTGCCATTACAACATTATCTTCCAGATGCAGTATTTTGCATTTGCCTTTGCTGAATTTCATGAGATGCTGCCAGGTTCCTGAGCACATTCCCCCTTTCTAGTAATTTAGTTGGCTGAGCCGGGGAATCTAGCTGTCTCAGTCTGAGGTCAGCACCCTCATTGTAAGAGTTATAGCAAAGCAAGACAGAAATGAGGGCATGCCCCTCCATTCCCCTGGGAACTGCTTTCTAGCAGAGGGTGTACTGCTGTGCCCTGCCTGTGCTACATTGCTGTTGTGTAGCATTTACATCTGTAGATGTACACCTTGCACCTTTTTAATCCGGATCCTGGCCCAGAATGTCTGGTTTGACTTTGGGCCTATCTAACAGGGCCTTCAGCCTGCCTTGTGAGAGCAGACTTTTGAGCTACACCTGTTCACTCTGTCCAGACCTGCTCCTGATCCAGATTTAATGACTCAGCCTTTTGGATCCTTGTTAGTGAGGTCTGCCTCTGCCTGCCTTGGTTAGTTTTCCCTTGCTGGGCAGCAGGCTTCTGCTGCTTCCTGCTCTACCTGTCATCAAGTGTTCCTGCATCTTGAGGTGACTCCAGATGGAAACCCTATCAACTGATCCTCTTGGTGCCATCATTCACAAAACTGAAAGTGAACTCTATCCTATCATTCTAGTCTTTAGTAAGGACAGCAGTAATAGCAGTAACAGCAGTGAAGGCCCTGAGAAAATTCTCCCTCCTGGATTGCTATGCTCAGGGTCAACTTGGGGATAGCGCAGCGGAGGGCTGTTCCCCTTCCTTTGGGAACGGCTTGGGAATTATATCCTTGGACAGAACAGTCTCTGACTGCTCTGAAGCAAGGCCTCAGAAAACCCTGACTCCCTTCGCTTGACAGCTACTCACAGCCCCCACCTGAGAGCTGCTGCACTGTTTGGCTCCCATATGAGCTACACCTCCCACTGCATTGCAGCCATACCTGTGCCTGATCATGAGCCCTGATGGTCCAAATTTGAACCCTGGTCTGTGCACTGTTTTCCTGGCTTGACTTGTTCCTCTTTGCTACAGACCTGCTTTGTGATCACTGCACAAGGTCTGAGGCTGCATACCACAGCCAGACCACACTTGCCTCATTTAGGTGCTGCTGAACTGGGCTCTTACTGTCCAGGCTCCTGTCTTGCTGCCTGTGTGGTAGTACTCTGCTCCTGGCTCCCCCTTACTTGTGGATCAGTGAACTTTCACTGCTTCCTTACAATCAGCCCAGGTATCCACCCATCCTTCAGGATTGCCACAACTGCCAGGTGGACTTTGAGGTGCTGACCACAGCCAGCTCTGCATTGCACTTTGTAGTCCACCCATCCAGTACCTCTGTTTCCTCTCTATGAAGCTACTATGGGACATTATGCCAAATTTTTTTCTAAAATGAAGTAAAACAGCATTCAGTGTTCTCCCCTTACCCCCAGAAGGCAATCAGATTAGTCAGACATGTCTTATTTTGAAAAAGCACACTGACTGTTCCTAAACACGTTGATCTCCTTCATGTACCAGAAATTATTTCCAGGAGGACTTGTTCTGCAGTTTTCCTGGGGACTGGTGTGATCCTGACTAGCCTATTGTTCCTATAATCTTCTTTCTCAACCTTCCTGAAGATTATTGTGATATTTGCATTTTTCATGATCATCAAGATCAAAGATTGTATAGAACAGACCTGTAGTGAGAGTAGCCAGCTCCCTCAGCACTACTGAATGCATATGGATGCCCTGCTTGTTTAAATAATCATCAACTCACTCTTCCTCTAGCATGAGTAGCACTTGACTGCCACAAACTCTGCAACTGGAAGGGACTAGGAGCACACATTTCCAATAAAATGAGACAAAGAAAGCGCTGAGTACTTAAGCATTTTCTATATCCTTTGTCACTTTTCCTTCAAGTTATTCAGCATAGAGTCCACATATTACTTACTCTTGCTCTTCTTTTACTTTTAAGAGCTCTTGTCACCCTTCAGGTCCTTTGACAATTTGAATCCCAAATGAGCTTTTCCTTTCTTCCCTGCAGCAGTGTATCTGTAACCCTCTGGTATAGCTTGTCCTCATTCTAGTTACACTGTCTTTACTTCCACCTTCTGTACACTTGCTATTCTGTATTTGAGATCAATCAGGAGTTCCCCATTAACTCAGACTGACATTTTACTGAATCTGCCTAAGTTCTAGAACACCATAATGCAGCTGTTCTTGTATTTTAAGGAATATGTCTTTGAAGATCAGTCAGCTTTCCTGGTCTCTTTTTGTTCTTCAGGGCAGGCTCTGATGAAATCCTGTCAAGCAAATCCCTGAACAGGTCAAAATCTGCTTTGAGATCAAAGGTCTTATGTTCATTGATTCTCTCAGGATCTTGAATTCCCATCAGCACATGGTCACTGCAGACCCAAGTTACCATTGATATTTATGTCACCAATCAGGTTTTCCTTACTTGTTTGTAGAAGACTTATCAGATTACCTTTGCAGCTAATCTCATGTATCCCCTATGTGGAAAGACTGTCCTCTTGGATTCAAGAAAACCTCTGGACTGCTTACACCCCACCATGCTACCCTTGCAGCAGATCTTGGAGTGATTAAAGCCTGCCCTCCTCCCAGCCCACACCAAAAAACCTGGCCCTGCAATCATGAGGCTTCTTTCTCAAGTCTTATTCTTGTTGACACAGTATATAATAGATGTTTATTAAAGGTGCTCCGTAATCTTGTTGCATGGCCTGTTGTTCTTGTTTACCTGCAGCAAGTGTCCTTCAGTTCACCGTGCCCAGAAATAGAAAGAACTTTCTTTCTTTTGGTGGAAGCTGCGTGTTTCCAGCCACCACACACTCATATGTAGCTTCTAGATGACCTTCTCCATTAAGAACTTGTAGACTTCCTCCAATTCACTGTCTCCAACATTGTGCAGTCTTGGAAGCTTCACCTGGTAGCTCAATGATTTGAGCAGAGAACACCTTATACAGCTGAGAACACCATCACTTCCAGTGGAGTCTTGGAAGCAGCAGACACTCTCTGCAGCTGAGACCTGGATGATTAAGACCCCTTCCAAGAGCTTCTGCACCAGGGGCAGTCACTGTGGCTCCTGCTGGGGACCACGTGGTAGGGAATACAAACCTCGTCCCCGTGCTGACTCTTGCAGACCTGTGCTGTCTGAGAAAAGGACTGCAAGCTCCTTTGTTTTTTTCTCTAGGGTGGACTGCTTCACTGACTGCAGAGTTCCCGTTTCCATGTAATTTGGGGTGTTCCTGGTCAGTGGCACTCCCCGGGAGTTGGTTAAACAAAAAGCTCAGCACAACCCTGTTTCCCTCCTACACACACTAGATTACCAGCCTAGCAGGCAACTTATAGTATTGGTTTTTGGCTGCTGGCCACAATATCTTCACTGTATGAATGATAAGTCATTCTTTGGAAAGTACTCCTACATTCAGGTGAAGGAAAAAAACCCATAACTTCAGGTTGTTTTACATTTGTCCATAGAACAGGTGTTTTATAGGAAGAAATTCTGAAAACTTTTTCAGCAGATACATCCTCAATAGAAGTTATTGAATGGATTTGGTTGGTATTATCAATGTGTAGTTTTCCTAGGACAACAATAAAGGAGAGAGAGAGAGAGAGAGAGAGAGAGAGAGAAAGGGAGTGGGAGATTGTTAATGAGTACTGAGCTTCACTGAAGCTACTTACAGAATTTTGTAGGGTGACAAATCTTTCTTCACTTTCACATTCATGTATAATTTTTGTGATAAAAGTATATAATACATTTTTCAGAAATCTTTTTATAAATGCACAAGTTTTTTGTGTGGGAAAAAAACACGAATAGCCTTTATTTACCAGGATACCTGGCGAAACAGGGAAAGTCCCCAGGAAAACCATTTCTTACAAAATGTGCCTCATAAGAGTTGTAAAAGTTATTGCAAGAATTTCTAATGTATCATTTGAAAATTAGTAGGTGATCAAGCAATTATATTGTCATAACATGTAGGCACAAGGGAGCAGCTATAATTGCATAGGAAAACTTTGGCATTTCTGGGCTCTAAGATTGTCCATTCTACACCTTTTTTTATTTTCACTGAGTAAATAGAAGTTATTTTTCAGAATGCATGAATACAACACATTTTACATCGAGGTTCAACAACTTCCACTTATTTTAATTTTTTGTCTTATATTGAAATAACTTTAATCTCTTCCTGTTTATAGTAATATGATGTAGTATAGCATCAGACTATTTTCTCTGCAGGTTATACAGATCTGGTGAGTAATAACTAAATTACAATGTTTGAACAGTGCTTATGTTATATTTGATCAGAGCTGTCAGTCTCACTCTGCCATGTACACATTGCATCCCAAAGGTTTGCATGTTTAAAAAAAAAAAGGCTCATCAAGACTCAGAGCTTTGACTTATTTCCTTGGATACCCATTGTGTTTTTATTAACCTCTGCACAGTTCAATTACTTGCAGTTTCCAATTTCAGGCAGACACACCAATGCTATATTTAATTTCTTTATAGTTAGCTTGCAAGGTGTTTGGATTTGATGTAGATGTGAGGGAAGCAGGACAATCTTAACTTTAATTTCAGTGTTGGGTACAGATAAAGTTTACATAGAAAATTTCTCCTTTCATGGAGTTTTTTCTCCACTGTTTAACAGAAGGACCCAAAAGATCTTACTACAGTATCATATTTTTGCTTTCATTTCTTTTTTAATCTTTAAAGATTCTTCATATTTTCCTATTAATAACAGCTTTCTTTGCGCCCACTGTTATCTGTGAGAGCTGTTTTCCCAATAAGTGGGCTGGGCTGGCTAACCTGTAACTTTATATTTTATGCAGAGGCAAGCAAAATCATAAGATATCTTCCTCATATCTTCTTTTTTTCCCAAAATGTTGACTTTTTTTTTTTTTTTAAGATGCTTTAAACAGATGCTCTCTGATCCCTACTTACTACAGAGTACTGTGGTTGCTTATATTCTGGGTGGTTCATTTGAAGTTATTCTCAACCTCTTAAAGTTAAGCTCAGCTTAAGCTCTACCTAAAGATTTCTCTTCAGACATACTTTGTTCGTGGTTTGGTCGACATAGTTTGTGAATGGTCTGTCTTATTGATTGGACTTTCTTTTATTTGAAGACAAAGAGAGAGGCATCACCTTATAAATTTCTGGTTAAATGTTTCTTTATAAAAACTGATAAAGTCCTATTTTGACTTGCTGGTGATCAAAGATACTCTGATAAATATTTCTGTTTGCTCTGCCTTCTGCTCTCTGATAGCTGCCCTCCCACAATATATTTTTGTTTCAGCATCCATTTGCATTCTCAGCACAAATACTGTGTGGAGGGAGAGATGCTTCTATCTAGTTTTCTTTTTTTCCCCTGTGTTTTCATAGAAATGATCTGGTTGACTGGCCAGACTTTGTGTTATTCTCTGTCTGCTATTAAGCCTAGTGATTACAGCAGTGAGGTTCGGCTTATCTGTGGGCTCTGTCTCTTTGTAGAGAAAAAATGTCTCCTAAAATAGTCTGCCTTGGAAGATATAAATGAGGTACTCCTTTTTCTCTAGTTTTCTTTGAGGCAACTACCCCTGTAAATATTTTTTCCAGCAGTGGAAAGTGTTCTCATATCCTGGGTGAAGAACAGCTAGAGCTGACTGATGAAACAGTGAATAAAAGGGTGTGATTGAGTAAGAACTTAAATCAGGATTGCACAGTTAGCATCTCCATAAGTTTGCCCTGAAGTTCTCTTTAGCAGCTTTAGGGATCTGCGTTCATTGGGAGCTTTCTCATCTTTCAACTGGAAAGTCAATTTCTTTTGGTTTATGACTTTCCATCAATTTTACACTTCTTTCTTCTTAAAGGTCCAACTGTCTCACTATATTGTCATTCCAGCATGGTGGCTGGGACAGTATCCTTGCAACTGGCAAACAAGAGTTCAAAACCTCTCAGATTAAGAGATTACACATACTGTTAAGTAGATTACCGGGGGAAAACTGAGTACTGCCAACACAACTGTCTGCATAAGATAAAAAAAAACCAGTTCCTACTGTATCCTCTTTGGTGTCTGATGTAAAATTATCTCAATCTTACCTGTTAGTGACGGATGCAGTCATCAGTGTTCCACCTCATTTATTCAGCCCAATTAGGTGTTTAGATGCTGGTATCTCGTGTATTGTAGAGCTCTATAACCTTCAATATGAAGTTTAGACATGCAGCAGCTGAAGCTGAAATGTTGACCTCAGAACCAGAGAATGGTCCCTGCTTCACTTATTAAAATAGATAAAATTTTAAAATAAAATAGATACAACTGCTGTATAGCATCCTGTAGGGAGTATAAATAACCTCTGTTCCTTAAGAAGAAAAGCACAGCTGAAAATATTATTCCATCTCAGAACATAGGAACCTGACAAATTTCGAAGTCCCAGCTGCTTATTACTCCAGACAATCCAGGTATTGCAGCTTTTAAAAAAATTTTCTTTTGGAAATAATTTTCATGATGTGATTTTACAACACGAGATTAGTATTTCTGTCTTCTCTTTTAATCTTTTAGACTTGTCCTGTGCTTTCTAACTGTCCCATCCTTACACTGTAGCATAAAAACAATTTTTACTGGCATTGGTATGGATGCTCTACACCAAGAGCTTGAGCACTACCTTTCACTCTGTAATAGGTCAAGGTTTATTTATCAAGGTTGCTTAAGGGACAAAATTTCTATTTGTGCTTCTCATGCTATACACTGAGCTCCTGGTTTAATTGATTCTCAGTATGTGTTCTGGTTTTCACTTTTTCTTGAAGATGTCTTTGTTTATGAGTTACTTAATAGAAAGTAAAATAATTCCTGAGCTCATATTGCCTCCTTATATACAGGTTTCTTTGAAAGTGTTCAACTTAGGCTCTCTACTGAACTTAGTTACAGTCAAATTAATGTATCTCCTTTTAAATTTTTTTCCTAGACCTCCTTCTCAAGCCAATGCACAGATTTGCATTCTGGATGTGTTTATACCAATTTTTTTATTCCTGGAGAGGTCTGGAATAGGCCAACAATTACATTTCCACTGAAATGTTTTTAACATCTTCAGAAAAGTGTGTACCTTCAAAGAGTCTGACTGGATTTCAAACGGCAAATGGACATAACTCATTTTAATAATCAAGAATATCTAGAATGTGTGCCAATTTCTATGGACCGAATTCACAAATTTCTGCTGTTGACTTCAATCTGTAGTGTGATACCACATTGTGCTATTGTGTAATACTTTACTTAGATACAAAAGCTTGAATAGGTAGCTCTTTCTGTTGATATTGCAGTAGGCTTCCTATTGATCTTCACAAATAAGGCACTTCTGTGCAACTCACCAAGTTTCTACCATGTAAAAAAAGAAAGAATGCTGTTCATATTATTGTAGCTAAGCTTCTCAAGCATGTGTTCTGTCTTGACAATTTTGGATTCCTAACAATGAGGTGTCTTTATTACTGAGCAAAATGGGAAGCTCATAAAGTTGTCATGCCTTTTACTAGTTTATTAGGAAAGAATTACATTTCTCATACCTGGAATACAGATGCACAAGAAAATGGAATCTTTGTAAATCCTGCATCCCACAGAGCTGCTTACTGTAAGGTGAGCAATTACTTGCCTTTCCAAGCATTACTAGGCATATCTAAATAGATAGCATTCTCTACATAGCTATCAGAAACAAATTTTAGGAGAGATTTTCAAGTATTGCCTGTGTTTGAGACAATTATTTGTGATAATGATTTATGTGATTTAGTTGTCTAGGCAAAACACAATTGAGGAAAGAACTTAAAGAAAAACATAAAAATCTATCATATGTAATAATTTTCACCAGAATGTGAAGAAGTCTTCACTGCCATCAAAGTACTAAAAATTCTTCCTGGAATAAAAATAACTGTATTCATTTTCAACTTCTGCTTGCCTTGTACATATTTATTCCTGTGAATTATTTTTCAGATTTATGATTCTAGTTCATCACATCATCCAAATGTTAATGTGATTTGCACAAATGTTTCTCATTTTGTGGCTTTTATACACATTGTAACAAAGAAATTTCACATATTTCACTGATGTTTGTTGTATTTATAAAAATAATCATTTTAAAAATATTATTCTGAACCACTCAAACTTGCAAGTGGCTACATTGTATTTTACTATTCATCCTTTTTTCTTCTTGTTTTTAGTGTTCATAGCATCTGATTAGAGTTTTTTTACTTTGCCCAGATTTTAAGATAGCTAGGAAAAGATGATTTTTTAAAATTTTACTTGAATAAATTAGATATAGTAGAAGCCCAATTTAAAATACAGTTTCTTAGTACTTCAAAATAACTAATGTAAGTTTTTAAACACTTATTTTTAGTCAGACTGTAAAACAAATTATGCACTGATACAATGAGACAAGTAGTCTGGTGGGAAAAGATTTGTTATCATGTTTCTGATGCCTGCTGTGGGAGTACCACCCTTAATGAATTCAAAAGAAAACTGAAGAGGAAAGGCTTCCTTGTGTGACTGAGAATTTCTACTATATTATCACTGTTCTTTTCCTATATTAAAATGGAAGGTATAGAGGAAAATTAAAACATATGAACCCATGATTTTTAGATTTTATGTTGAAAATGATGCAATAAAGCATCCATACAACCTCATCCTAATGGGAACTGAGTAGTTGTGCTGTGCAACTTGTCACCTAAATATTTTTGTTTATCACTAGTAGTGATGCTGCAACTCCTTGTAATATAAAAGACTACACATGCGATAGGTGAATAAAAACCTTTTCTTCTTTTGTAACCTGTATTTAAAAAGCAAATAAAATCTCATAAAAATGTCAAAAGAGCATCCTTCTGCTCTTATCCCTCCCCCAACCTTTACCTCTCTTTCATTTAAAGCTACATTCTTAATTCATTAATGTTTTCATTTCAATAGGTCAACACTGAAATCAAAGCCATAACATGCATTGCTGAAGATAAGGAACTGGTCAAAGAGGTCTTCTATAGTAATCTGATAATATGAATGTAATTTAGTGTTAAAGTATCTTGAGGTGTTTGCAGTGTAAATATTAAACATTGATCACCTGCTGATTTAATTTATGAGCATACACATATTCCAAGACATTGCCTTGAATTTAGGCAGCACACTGACACAAAAAAGAAAAGTGATATTGAACAGTCATTAACATTTCTATGAGTGACACTAGAATGGAAATTCTCAGGCCAGATCATTTATGACAGCAAGAAAATTCCTTCGTCAACAGCTGCAGCACAAGGAGCAGTACAAAATTTCACTCCTTCACTTTACAAACTCCAGAAATATATCTCGCTTCCTTTTATATGTTGATACTATCGTGATAATTTTTAACAAAGTGGAAAATCAGTGGGTGACACTGGCTGATTTCTTTTCATCTGGTACTATACTGAATAAGTAATGAATGCATTTATTTAGTGAATCATTAAGCTACTTCAGCACATCTAGTGGAGTGTAAACGTTTCAGTGACAAAACCAGCAGGCTAGGAATTGCTTATAAAGAAAACTCAATATACTTGAAATATTTATTCATGAACTAAGACTTTTTTAAAAAGTACTTGTTATTTATTCCACCGAGAATTAATATTAATTTCATCAAAACAAATTCCCTATGATATTAGATTTAGGAAAAAAAATGCAGAAATGAATGATGAATTTCCCACAAAGTAAAAATAGAAAAACAAGAAAATTAGTTAAGCCAAAATTCTCATCCAAAAGATATGAGTCTTCAAGTATTTTCCCATAACTATGTATTTGGAGCATACCTGGCCATGCTGATGTCTTTGGTTCTAACTTCCTGCATCTGTATTTGAAAATCACTTACCACTAGCTATAATAAGCTTCTCACAAGTTTATTATCTGTACATAAGAGGTGTAAAAAAACAATCAGAAAACATCAGTGATGTGTCTTTTTTTTTTCTTAATAGAGCTTGAAATATTTTACACATAAAAAATTCCAGGGTTACCTTGTGTACACAAAAGAGATAGGATCTGTCTGATCAGATGTTAGCTATGTAAATCTTATTAAGTCTGGCACGCATCTATTTGGCTGGCAGTGCTGTCTGAAATAAGTCCTGGCTTTACTGTATGCTCTTCCACACTGTACAATAGGACATCTCTTTGTGGGCCACTTATGACTGTTTTTAAACTGTAACTGCTTTTGAAATCAACATTCATCAAATGATGAATTGTCTCAGAGGCAGTTACCCTCGTGCTGTTTCTGTAGTCAGCAAGAACACCCAAAAGATTATTTGTTGGTTCTGCGTTGCAGTTATGTCTTGTTTATTGCAGATGTGTACTATGGGTTGTGAAACTGTCCAAGGGTGCTGGCATTTAGCTGAGTGGGCCTCTCAGCTTAGTCTGAGTGAGAGGTGAATATTTCTGACTCTTTTTAGCTAGTCTTCCCTTCCTTTTTATTCTATACTCCTGATCCTGTAATTAGATTGTTCAAATTGTTATGATTACATTTTTATACAGTTAAATTTTAGATGCCTGAATAAAATTAGATGACTCTCAGTATAAGTTTCTGAGGACAGCTGCCTAAGAGCCCCATCTCTATTACACAGTTAGATGTCTTCTTATGATGATGTATGAGTAGTAAACAAAGTTGCCTCCCTTCAATTTCCAGTTACTGTGTACAGAGTTGGGAAATGGTAATTGCTGAGCCTTAATTTGTGCTTTTGTCTTTGTGCTTAGAAGTCAGAGTTTAAGGAGGAGACGAAATAGCAATAGCAGAAAATAATTGATCCTTAGGCATCTTGGCCCATCAAATTCTGGGAAATAACAGGAATACTTCGAGGATGTAGAGGGTGGTAGCTTTATCATTTTTTAATGGCCACAGACATTGGAGCAGGGAGGCTCCTGATGACTGAAGAAAAGCAAATGTACTGTACTCAAAAGTAAAAAGAGGCACAATACAGTGAACTTCAGTCTATTCCCTAAGAAAATCATTAAACGAGTCTGCTTGAAAGCCACTTCTGGGTGCACAGAGAAAAACGAAGTAATTCATACCAGTCAGCATGGATTTGCTGTGGGCAAATCCCTGAACAACTTGCTCTGAATTCACTGTTGACTTTGCTTTGAACAGAAGGTTGGACTTAAGACCGCCCAGGATCACTGCCAGCCTGAATGATTCTTTGTCTCAATGACAGGGACTGGATTTCAGCTCTGGAGGGTGATAAATGGAAATAGTAACTTTCAGCTGAGGAATTACAATTCTTTACACACTCTGTTCCTATCTGCATGAACAAAATGAGGAAGTATTTTAAAAATTCAGGAGATTTAAGTATACAATATTTTTCCCTTAGTTTGATATTTACAAGGCTTTAAGTAATTTCAGTTTAGTGACTGTTTTCAAACAAATACTTTGTTATATTCATACCTTAGGAAGAGAATCCAGTGCAGAATTACACTTCATGTTGACTAACTTCTGGGTACTTTTCTTTGAATGTTTTAATGTTTTTTTTAATGTTCTTTAATGTTTGAATGTTTTAAAGCTACTTCTAGGAAGTTTTCAAAATTTCCACTTAGAAACTAAATTACCTACAGAATAACATTTACTAAGAGTAAGGCAAAGGTCAAAAGTTTTGAAAGATAATGTTACAATTGTATGGTAGCTTTTGTTGATGACAATTATGCTCTAGTTGCTGTGCTTACACTGTGCAATTTTATTTTTCTTCCCATGTGAATTCATTTTCATAAGAAAATAATAACTCAGATCAGTAAATACATCTCAACACCTATTTATGCAATAAGAAGTTTTTATAATCTCCACATTATAGTTTCGATTTGTTCACAGTTTACCGAACTGCTGAAAATTAAATTTTAAGAAGAAGTCATCTTAAGGGCTTGCCTATGCCTATATGTCCAAATGCTGTCTAGTTAAGCAATTCAACCTGTATTTGGGTAACTGTGAGTGAAAATCATTAAAGTCATCTTCATATGTCTGGAAACTGAACCTCTGAGACTTGGATATTGACCATCTATTTCTATGCAAATTCAAGTGAGAAAAATAAGATTTTGTTGAGTGTAGAATATGCAAACTTACTTCACAAAATCAAAGAATGTCTGAGTTTGGAAGGAACCTCTGGAAATAATATGGTCAAAACCCTCTGCCCAAGCCAGACCATTTGGAACTGATTTCCCAGGATCATGTCCAAAAACCTTTTGAATATCTCCAAAGAGGGGGATTCTACAACCTCCTTGGACAACCTGTGCCAGTACTCTGTCTACTCTGTCACTCTCGCAGTGTTTTCTTATATTCAGAAAAATGTCCTGTGTTTATTTTTGCCCATTGCCTCTGATCTGGTCACTGGGCAGCACCATACAGGGCCTGGTTCCATTTTTTTTTTTTTTTTTACTCCATCCCTTCATGCAACTATATACATTAATACAATTCCCTCCTGAGCCTTTTATTCTCCTGGCTGAACAGTGCTAGATATCTCAGCCTTTCCTTGCGGTCCTCTGCTGGAATATCTCCATTATGTTCATATCTCTGCCATACTGAGGAGCCCAGAATGAGACACAGCACTCCAGGTGTGGCCTCACCAGCGCTGAGAAGCTGGATCACTTCCCTCAACCTGATGGCAACAATTCTTTCAATGCAGCCCAGGATACCATTCCCATTTGCCACAAGGGCACATTGCTAGCTCATGTCCAGCTTGGTGTCTGCCTGGATCCCTGGGACCTTTAATGCTACTTTTCTGCCAGGTGGTCTCCACCTTGTACTGGTGCCTATGACTGTTCCTCCTGGGATTCCTGCAGGGCTTTGTGCTTCTCACTGATGAGCAACATGAGGTTGCTGTCAGCCCATCTCTCCAGCCTTTTGGCGTGTCTCTGGATGGCAGCGCAAGCCTCCGAAGCCTCAGCAACTTCTCCCAACTCTGTGTGATGTGTCTCACTGAGGGTACACTGTGCCACATCATCCAGGTCATGAATTGTCAAGGATGCTTAGATGCCTCGGGATGAGTTGATCTGTTCACTGAAGATGCCTATTTCTGTTCATTAGCTATGGAGAGCATCTGCTCTTACTAACTCTGACTTAGGCATCTAAATTAGTTAGCTTGGTTGCTAAAACAAGAACAGATTACTCTGACCCGAAGCAGACAGTCTGGATTTTAGAGAAGAAGAGCATTCTGACCTCTCCATGGCTGCATACATTCAACAACTCTAAATAGTCAGGTTAAAGGACTATGTCTGATATAATGACCTCATTTCCTATAGCACGTGCTTCTTAGGACCTTTTGAAATTACTCACAACAAAACTTGCACTACCCTTTTTAATGATCTATTCATCATGTATTTGCTTTCACTCTTTGATTTATTTGTTCTCACTGTTCAGTCATGTTCATTATGTACAGATTTCCTGTTTCACCAAGCCAGAATGTTGTGGAACAACTTCAGTTACTTCAGCTATGTCCTGTATTTACACTTTTCTGTGGTTTTTGAGTGTGGTTACATTTTTGCTTCTTCACTACTTCCTGAAAAATTTGACAAAAAATCAAACAAAATTATACCATCCTTTTTTTTGTATATCCTGTCTGTATTCAATGGTAAGAATACTGCTCATGCCAAGTTAAGGTCTTGCACTCTTCCAGAGTGTCACAAAATCAAAGCTGTAGGTAACCAGAGAAATGCAGCTGAGAAACGGGCAAATGCAAATTTGTTTTTCTTCCAATTAATGCAAAAAACCCCCAAAAACCTAAAAAACAAAACAAAGCAAAAACAAACAAACAAACAAAACACAAAACAGAAAACCTAGAGTGTGTGAATTTTTTAGTTTTTGCAGGTAGTATATAGAATTGACAGAATAGTTAAAGGAAGACCTCAAATATCCTGATTTCGCTTCTCCATTTTATGCCTTGCCTACTGTTCTCACTAATACCTTTTGAGCCTGAAAACAGCCATGTGCCTCCACCACTACAAGTTTAAGATTCCATCAAGGATTCTTTCCACCTAATGTTAGACTTAACCAAATTATCTAGGCAAGAAGCCAAGTGTTTGCGCATCCATTTCTAATCCACACAGAATGAAGTACCCACTGAATTTCTGGGTCACCCTTTGCAAATACCTCTCTTTGTTGAATACGGAGGCATTTTCATGCCTATACACCACCATGCACTTAGAATTTCAGCTAAAAATCTAAATATAGGTGAGATGAATAAGGTCTTACTTCTGAAATGAGGTAGACTGGATCATAGGACTGCAGGATGGAAAACCATGTTAGCTCTTCCTGCATTAGTTTCCCAGGAGGAAAGAGAGGGTAATTTTTATATATATATATATATATATTTTTTTTTTTTTTAAATAAGATTAATTAAAGTTTTTGTACATATTATATACTTTTTTCTGCTGTTGTGGATAGTTAAACACACTGTAACATACTTTTTAGGCTCCACCTATACAATCTTTCTATGGTTCCTTAGAATGCAATGGAAATAAACATCAAGGTATAAATCATATGGAGGATGGCCTTACTGAGAGGTTACAGGGAGAAAGCACCGGTCCTAATTCTCCAAATGTTAATTTGAATTTTGTGTTAGTTAAACTAACTTTAAATGGATGACAGATGATCTTCTGATCATCATCCTTTCTACCGTCTTCAGTATTTTGTCATACAGAGGGGCAGGGTGCACCTAATTCACATCAAGTTGTAGCATGTTCACCCATTACAGATGGTGTGTGCTTTTTTCACCAATTGATCTTGGTTAGTCTGCTACTTGGTTTTACAATGAAATGGAGTGGGTCAGGTAGAAGGCTTGGGAGAGGGTTACACATTCATGAAGGACACCCTCAGGAGGTAAAGGCTGGAGACTGCTGAGTGTTACAAGGAAAATCAGGAAAGAAAGAGTTACGGGAAGGAGATGCACACCATAAGGTCAGCAAGAAAGAGTGATATGAAGAACAGAACAATAGTCGCACCTCTTGCCTCACATGGACAGTAACATGTAAAATATTAAAGGTGACTGAATCTAAAATAATCCCTTGATAGTTCCTGTGATTAATAGTTGTCTGCACTCTTTTCATTTACCTTGCCATGCCTATGAAACTCCACCTTTTTAATAAATGTAATTCTTGTAAGACCAAAAGGGTTAATCTAGCAAGAAAATAGTTTAAGAACATTTTCTTTTTTACTTTTATGAATCTCAGTTGAGACATAGTTGAAGATAAACTCAAGTAAGTAAAATTTATTCACTTGTCATTTGGGAATTACAGTTTATGGTAATACATTAAAAAAAGGCAAGTTTGCCCACTCTTTATTTGCACTATACTCCTGCCAAAGAGGATGTAGGTGCCTAGAATGACAGATCATTTAGGGATAGTCTTTGCTAACTTGTTCCTGATCATCAAGAAAAACTTGTTACTGTGAAAGCAGAACACTAAAACTGAAGAACAATTGTAAAAAAAAAAAAATCTTTCATTTTCTTACCATACTTTATTGGCATAGATAACAAATTTTGTCAAACATTTAAGCCTTGTGAACTGAAGCATGCCATGTATGGGGTTGCCTTTGCTGGTAACTCACCAGCAAGGAATATCCTTGAACAGGCCAGCATTCCCTGAGGACTTCAGAAGGATGGACCTTTTTTTTCCCTTTATCTACTATCATACACTGAAGGGCCAGAAATGCTGAGAAAGGATGAAAAAAAATTCCATGATGTCCATTACGGGGTAGGAGTTGTCTGTACATGGCAAGGTGGCCTCTGGGAGAGTTCACAAGTGGTGTTTATCTGGCAAGAGAAGGACTGTCTGAAGAGTCATCTCCATGCCAAGAATTGTGAGGGCTGAAGGAGGTTCACAGCAGGATCTTCTTGTTAAGGAGTGTGGCAGCAGAGGTATCGGCACAATAACCAGGACTAGTAAAGAAAACACTTCAAAATGTAAAAAAAAAATACAGTTAACCTCCCAATATTTATTATTCTGTGAGATTTCATCTGGGCTTAAAACAGCATTGATAATTCAAGGATGTTTTAGTTACTCCTGAGCAGGGTTTACACAACATCAAGGCATTTTCTCCTTCTCACCCCACTTGGCCAGTGGGCCAGTGAGAGAGCTGAGGGTGCAAGAGGAGGTAGGAGGGGACACAGATGGGACAGCTGACCCCAGCTGACCTAAGGGACAATCCAGGCCATGTGGTGTCATCTTTAACACCAAAATGTGGGAGAAGAAGCAGGAAGGGGGATGTTTAAACTTGTGTTAATCTACCCAATTCACTGTTAACTGTGATGGGGCCCTGCTCTTCTTGGCTGAACACCTGCCTGCCCATGGGACGGGGTGACTGAATTCCCTGTTTTGCTTAGTTTGTGAAGCTTCTGATTTTCCTATTTGCTTTAATCTCCACTGATGAGATTTCTCACTTTAACCCTTCTAGTGCTCTCCCTCACCACACTGAAAGGAGTCAGTAAATGTGTGGTCCTTAATGTCTGTCTGGGGCTAAATCATGAAAAATGCTTACGAAAGCAAGAGGTTTTCAATTGCAGCAGAACTCCCAAACCATACCAACTTTCAGGCTTTAATATGTCATGTTACAAAATGTAAACACATGGAAGACAGTACAAGGCAATGCTTGGATCTGGATGCAACAAGAGGTCAAGGTATTTAGAGCTGTGTTTTAGTTTCACTTATTTAGGTTCAGCTCAATTCATATCCTTGATCTTCATGCACTGTTATTCTATAGTTGATATAAATATGTTAAATCTTATTGATTAGTTCAACAAATTATAAAAAAAGAGGGCAAATAGTGCTACTGCTTCATTTTGTGTTTCTTTGGTATTGAAATAGAAAGACTCAGAACTATTTTCATTTGGTACACTTAATGTGTTTGTGTTTTAAATGTTACCAGTGACACCAATTAGAGATACATCCTGTCATATTAGGCACTGTGCAAAAATTACTTCCTAGAATAAATGGCTTTTATTTGCAAGAGGAAATTCTACTATTCTTTATAGTTGGAGACTTGAACATAAAGAGCAGATCTTAGGCACATTGGGAGTTTTGTGTGACATGAGAACTGATTTGGCTTTCAAGACCTAGAAATGTAAAATAAACCTGGAACCATTTGTGCTTCATTTGAAAAAAAAAAACCAAAAGCAAAACCAAAGAAACAAAAAAACCCAAAACAAAAAAAAAGTTTTCTGAAATGTAAAGCACCTTTTTAACAATGAAACACTGATCTATTTTTTTTTGGTATATGAACAGGTACAGAGATCTTACCTACCTCCTTTAGATTTTCTTGCATGTAAAACTTGGTGTTTGACTTGTTTACTGGCTGTCAAGACAACACAGACAAATAATTTTCAATTTATACCTTATGTTACCTCTAATTCCTAAACATCCTGAAAATGTTGATGCCACCCTCCATTTATATGACTCTTCATTTTCCCAGTGAAATTTTAGAGTACTGAAGGTAATATCCTTGCCTAATTTGATCCTTGCAGTTTGCGATGCACAAGATTATTTTTGTTTATACCCCTCATGCTTTATATATAGAAACAGCCTGTGGAATTTCTTCCTAGAGGTTACTCACAGTTTCAGAGTCTGAAATCAGAGATTGACCTGTGTAGGAAAATGAATAGAATAGAATAGAATAGAATAGAATAGAATAGAATAGAATAGAATAGAATAGAATAGAATAGAATAGAATAGAATAGAATAGAATAGAATAGAATATTCCAGCTGGAAGGAACCTGCAATGATCATCCAGTCCAACTGTCTGACTACTCCAGGGCTGACTACAAGTCAAAGCATGTTCTTAAATGCATTCTCTAAATGTCTCCTCACCCCTCACAGGCTTGGGGCATCAAGCACTTCACTAGGAAGACTGTTCCAGTGTGTCACTGCCCTTCAGTAAACTAATGGTTTCTAATTTCAGATCTAACCCTGCCCAAAACAGCCTTGAACCATTCCCATGCATTCTAGCATTAAGTACCAGAAAGAAGAGCTCATAAACTCCCTCTCTGCTTCCTCTCCTCAAGAAGCTGTATAGAGCAACAAGGTACAGATTCCTTTTTCTGAACTAGCCCAAAATACTTTTCTATTCCCCATAAGACATTCCTTCCAGGTCTTTCACCATCTTTGATGCCCTCCCCTGGACACATGTAAGGACCTTCACACCCTTTTTAATTTGTGGGGCCAAGAACTACACAGTGCTTAAGGTGAGGCTGCCTCACTGCTAATTGATTATTGATTAATGATTATCACTTGATTATCACTTCTTTTGTCTTCCTGGTGATGCTGTGTTTGACACACCCCAGCAACAATTGTCCCCAGACTTTGAATAACTACCAATTTGCTGTTATAGAAATGAATATTGAGGCAAAAACATTAGTTACCAGGAAAAATATTATGAATGTCTAATGCCATAAAAATGTTTGCGGTGTTCTCTCATTTCTTTATGAACATTGTCACTTAATTAGACAGTTCATTTTAGATTACTTTAGGTTAAATTTTATGTGTAACTTCTCTAGAAATCCCCATGTAACTCTTGTGCTCCTTGAATTGCTAGTCAGAGGAGTCTAAGCAGAGGAAAACCTGACCTCTGTCAGTAGTTTCTGTACAAAGCAATACGCTGGTGAATATAGCCATAGTAGGTTCCAGCCTCTTCTTATCTCTGTTTTATAAACAGGTGTATTTAGAGCAGCTTCATTATTTCCTAATTATACTTACTTCCCCCCTTTTCTTTCCTCATTAAAAACTGAGTAGTCAGCATCTCGGCAATATCATCATCACTAATTTTCTTCCTCTTCATTTTTTAATTAGACTCTTTTGTTTTAGTTGGCTTTTTTTCCCCCTCTGCATACAAAAGTAATCCTCTTATTTTTATATCCTTTGCCTAACAACATTTCTGCTAATAATTATTTGTTCAGCATTAATATTGTGGTCAGGAAAAATAAAGTTTAATTTTTCTTGATGTTGTGCATACAGAAACCAAGAGTCAAGTTAAAAGAAAAAAGCAGATCCATTTTAGTCCAAACTTCCAGCAAAGCAAGCCTGCTTTAATCCTAAATACTCTAGTAACTTCTTCTTCATGAGCCACTTTGGATTTTAAGAGACATTCAGGAAAAAAAAGCGACTCTAGAAATACGGAAGATGAAAGACCCACTATCCAGATGATTCTGGAAGATTACTAAATGTTGTGCCATGGCTGTGATTGAGGCAAAGCCCTTCTGTGCCTCTGGTACAGCAACCAGGAAGATAACTGTCAGCAGATTTGCTCTGGCTCGCTCACAGCCCTGGTGGCAGGGTGCCCAAAGTACTCTAGGTGTGTTTTCCAGATCCAAATGAATTAAGTCTGCGTATGTCTGTCTGAAGTGATTGTACATGCACAAAGAATGTCCCAAAGCTACATTATATCCATGCTAGTTGTTGTAGATAAGTAATAAAATCGCTGTCATATAATTTTGGTATTGTACAATACACACAGTACTGTAACCTTCAGAAGCCTTAGTGAAGAGGAGGAACTCAGAATAGCAGGTAATCTTCGAAATACAAATCATCATCCAATTCCTATTCCTTAAAAATCATATGCATTCAGGTAAGCACAAAGCCCCAAATATTTCTCACATAAGACTTCTACTAAATGTTTTAGATAAAACCATACTCCATGTGTCTCCTCACCATTTTATTCATTTTAATTTGAGCAATTTTTGCAATTTTTGGCAATTTTTCCTCTCCTTCCTCCTGGCTTCCTCATGCATTTTGTTAAATAGCTTTTCTGTTGATACCAAGGTTATTTCCTACTCTAGTTCTCTTTCTGTTCACATTCTTTTGGTATATTTCTTTGTTCTTCAGTGTCTCCTGCTGCTGTCTAGCCATTTCCATGTAGTAAGGTGCATGGAAATGGAATAATTCAATTTTCCTGCAAATTATGCTTTGCATATCTCTCTGTATCTCTGAAATATTCTCCAAACTCCTTCCCCTGATGACAGTATGTAGTTATGCAGGCCTCCTCCAAACCATTCCTGCTCTTATTAATGAAGTGTTTCTCTGTAGCACTATGCTGCTTCAAAGATCCCTTTTCCTGTGCTGGCCATCCCAGAAGATTGGGTATTTACTCCCAATGATTGTGATTACACTCAGTCCTCTTATCAACCTAATGTTCCCTCATTGGTTTGTGCTTTTCCCGTGTCTCCCAAGTGTCTTCTAAAGAGTAAATGGGTATGTGCTTTAAAGGTCATGCAAAGTTTAGTTTTGGTATTATCAATAGCAAGCCTGCTTTCCTGTCCAAAATATCCAATGAGCAGTCTTTTTCAGTTTTACTCTCATTCTTTCGGACACTGGCTCTTTACTGCTTCCCTTTATCACTGTATTCAGGACTGAAGCTAAATGTGTTTCATTTGGGCTCCTCCTTCTGGAGACATATAGCTCTTTTTGTTTTGCCCATACTCATTTCTTGCATCAACAGCTAATCTTAAAAGCCTTCTAGAGAAAAGGAGAAAGACTGCAACAGGCAAAAGCATTTTTCAAGCTTAGATTTATTTTCTAATCTTCTAAATCGCATGCATTTCACGTCTCTAGCAGCTCTGCTGGAATGTTAGACATTCATCAGGGCTGCTGACATTACTCAATAGTCCTTCCTGTCCTTTAGCATCCTTTTTTCATCCAGTCATGTGTTTTTTCCTGCTTTCTCTTTCAGTGATCTTACAATGAGCAACCATGGGGAAGTGACACACGGATGAACAGCAGCAACAGACAAAGGCAGAGAACACGAGTGCCTCCGGTAGCAGGGCTTTGCCTTTCAGTCCTAAATATAGGCAAGCCAGCTCTCAAAAACAAATGCACTACCCAATATCATATACTCATAGGTACTCATGTGAACCCCCTACAGCAGCTGCAGGTGTCCTATTGCAATTCTTGCCACTCTGGTACTGCTCAAGCCTGCCTAATGCACTGAGGCCTTCCCTAAACCAGTCACAGTTCTTCTGTCCTATGCTACTGTCTACTACAACTAAATAAGCTTCTCTCACCCTTCCTTACCCTCTCAGTCTCCTGCATGATCCAGGCTCATCTGTCTATATTCCTCCTCTTTTCTTAAAATAAAAGTTGAAATTCTGAAGGCCATAGCAACATTTATTTTTCTGGAATGTGCAGATTTAGTGTTCCTAAATTTCCACTCTTATCATTTGCTAGTCTAAGAGAACAGGTAATTAATAGTCTTCATTTCTGAGGAAGTACAGAGATGAAACTGCAGAACTCAGCAATTCTACACAACCTCCATCTTTAGTCATATTTTCTAATTTTCTTTCCTTCCCCAGTGCCGCCTATATTTCACCCCACAGATTCTGGTAATGTCTCCTGTGAAAAGACATACTTCAAATACAGTAGTGTCCTCTGCTTCTATTACTGATGTGGAGGATGAGTCACTGTACAAACATTATAAGATTAGCATCCTGTCCTCTAACAGCCTACACTGTGAAAGTCAATATGGTGGCCATTATCCAGATTGTGTGAGTGGTGCCAGGAAAAAAACAATCAGTCTCCTGCCAGAGATCTGTGTTGCAGCTTTATTACACTGATCCTTTCTCCTGAAAGTCATAAATATGACATGCTGCTTAAATAATTTTTTCTAAAGAAAGTTCAGGGTGAATAATATGGTGGTGCTGTTCTGCACCTGCATTCTTAAGTTGGGGATTTTTCTATTTAAACGAATATAAATAAATAATGAACCATCAGGAAATATTAATTCATAATTCAAATTCAAATGGAAAACACTGAGAAACTGAGCACGGCATGTTTATACACACTTTCCTGGTTTTTACCAAAGTGAATCTTCATTGACACTTCTTCTCATGTCAGTAAATCTGAAAGATAAACACTTAAGAATAAACACCTCTTAGATGTTTGCTGGTTTTTATTCTTTTAGAGTTAGAATCACACCTTATTGTTTATGTTAATAATGTACTTCCTAATAAATTTGTGATACATTTTGCTGCTAAAATTAGTCTGATCTTCAGAAGGCTTTGATTAATGAAATACTGGAAAACCTTTCTCTGCTAACTTTTTTATGTAGCAATTTTAAAATCAGGACATATAGAGGGAGGAAAGAAGATATTTTAAGGAATGACATAGAACTTTATATGATCATCCTTTTCAGAACACGAAGTCATTTTTTCACTATTTTTTCTTCCTGAGAGTATAGATATTTGATGGTCCCTCTTATCGAAATACATTCATAAAGCTAAAACTTCTTATTTCTTTTTTATTTAGAAATGCAAAAAAAACCAATTCAAAATCCAAAAGACCTAGATTCTTGTTTCTTATGTTTCTGGGACTACACTTATTTTTATACAAATAATTCTTCTTGGGTAAGAGTGAAGTTATTTGCAAGAGGTAATGCCTTTAGAAGCTGAAGTGTGTCATCAACTTACGGAACTGGATTTTTAAGACCTTGTCCAAACAGATTGTTTTCACATCTAGTATTTCATCTCATAGAATACCAGTTTTTATGTACACAAATAATTTACACTTCCTTTTGATAAGCTGAACACCTTCAGTCTGCAAGTAAAGAGGATTTTCATAGCTCTGAATATTTTGAGTTATATTTCTTGTTTCCAATGTAATTTTTCTATTTTTGTGTGTAAATACAAGAACTATGTGCAATATTCTGCTTTGTTAATGTTGTGTAATCAAGGAAAATGTAATCTCTCAACTTTTCTCAAATATTCCTCTGCATTTACTTTAACGAGGGATGCTGGAATATTCTTAGCTGCTTGTCCACTGTGACTCTCCCCTTTCTGAGCTGTTGCTTTTTGGTATATAGACCTCATTCAACAGCTTTGTCAAAGATGTTTTTCCTTAGAAGGGTGCTCTTTATCAAGTAATATGAGAATGACTTTTCATCACTATTTACCAATCTTAATTGGAAATAATGATTTGAAAGTTATATCTATGACATTATCTGATACATTCACATTCATTTCTGAAAGCACAGAATTGCACCTTACATTTAGTAATGTCTGCACAGGTTGAAGCCAATTCTGAATTTGAGACCTCAGTTTGATAGTTTAAGGAGTTAATGCTGTTGACTTAAAACATTTTTACATCCTGTGTGGCTGTATTGTCCAACCCTGTGCAGGAGCACGCTGCTCGTTTCGTTGTGTCCATTGCATAAGTGAATTAATATGGGCTCAAGATTACTCAACCCATTTTTTAAATTCATGACCATGACTAAAGCAGGTAGCAAGAACTTCTTAAGCTGACCTTCCTGCCAGAGTTTTTTTTTTATTGTGGAATCACCAATTTCTTTAACAAATGAATTATTGATATTTCATGCTTAAATAAACCCCAGAAACTTGTTATGAATATTTAAATTACTTTCCAGCAAATGTGGTACCACCATATAAAAGGCATCCATGGATAGCTAATATCAACCCTTTTAGTTTCAATGAAATCTCAGAGAAATCCTTAATGCTTAAAAGGCTCATTGTATGTTGTGAGACATAATAAGAAATGAGATCGTGTAAATTGGACTGCCAAAGCATTTTCAACCATGTGAATAACGAACGGATTTTTATCTTAAACTTGATGTCTTTCTTGGGTGCTAGAATATATTTTCTCTCTTCACTGAGCACAGGCAAATATATATTTAAAGGGTTAATAAGTAAAAAAAGAAGGCTAAATAACAAAATTATGCATTGTTAACTATTGTATGTTCCAAATAGTGTGTTAATTGTTTCCTAGCAACAAAGATAAAGAAAAAGATAAAGGTATTTGAAATGGGATAAAATGATGTCTTCTGTAATTTGTAACTATTCAGCTTCTTAGAAAATTGATACCATAAATGCCTACTTCATTTGTCTGCACTTGATTACTGAAGTATTAGACATAATTTAGAGCTGTCTTTTATTATATTTGAATCTTAAATATGATATATTCAAATGATCTGTGAAGTTAAACTGCAACAGAGAGCCTCAATGGAAGTGGTATGGAAGTAGCCTCTTTTCCTAAAACTGTCATAAAATTTTTGGTGGAAGTTATTTTTAGATATTATATGCATATAAAATTATACTACACAAAAGGTATTATATCAAATCCAAAGTTTGTTAACTGACTTAGAATGTCTCAAATGCAAAATGTTAGTGAATACTTCCAAGTTTTCTTTCATTTGAAGCAAACTAGAGGCTTGCAAGAAACAGAATCTCAAGATGGGCTTTTATATATATGACCTTGGTAAAGCTAGGCTTTATTGTGAGCAGAAATTCTGCTCTATTTCCTCTGGCGGAACTGTGTTAATATTACCATTTTATGTTTCATAGCATCATAGTACTTAAATCTGAAAAAGAAAAATTTCCAGAAGTGAAGCAAGGGCACAAGGATAATTCTGCTACTAGAGTTTAGAGAGTACTGTCCTTTCCTCCTGCTGATTTAAAGTATTGTAGACTATGGTCTAATTCCCTGAACACAGTTTACTATAAAATATATCTGCATTTTCATCAATTTTTCCTTTGTGTCCATCTTAAATCAAGCAAAATAATTTCTTCATACTCCAAATTTTCTGTAGTATGTCCTGCTATTTACACAGGCTCCAAGTCATAATGTCACAGATCATTAAATTCTCCTTATCATTAACATTCTAGTGTCTAGTGTCACATCTTTGACATTGGGGCCACACTCAAGTAAATTCCCAAAATTCAAGGCAGTATGCATTGGTCCTTACTCCCTTGAATATGCTTCTAATTTATTTCCTCTGCTACTGTTTACCAAGATATTGTGGCATATTTGTTTACATTACCAATATATCTGTAAGGACAGGGTAGAAACTTGTTATTTGGAAGTCCCAGAAATTCTCAACATTGGCACTATATCAAAGACTAGTCAGTTTGAAGATACATTATGTTCAAGATAAAATAGAGAATCAGGGAGATGATACAGACTCACTAACATATGAGGATAACTGAAACAGCAAAAAGCATTGTCAGCCAATGCTTTGCTTTCATGCTTTGTCTAGACTCAAATTCCCATGCAGTAGACTCAAACAGACTAATACTGACTGTATCTGAATGATAAAACCCCATGACATAATAATTACATTCTTGTGATATCCATGAGAGGCATTTGCCAATGATGTGCCATATAAGGAAAGCTTGGAATCAGGCTTTTTTAGCCAACTGTTTCATATCTGGCTATGTGACTGTGTAGAGAATGGCAGACTGCATTACCATGATAAACCTTGTGTAAATAGAAAAGCCCTGAACTATACTTTTTAACATACCAAGTTTTCAGAGAAATGTGAGACTGAAGGAAAAGTAATTATCTGTGGAGGAGTTACATTCAGTTGATGAAACCAAATGGCTTTTGCTCTGTGCTTAATTGCTATCTTGTTGTTCAAAAATGTAAAACTTTCACATAAAATACTTTGATTACTTTAATGCAGAGGTTTTATGTATGCTTGTTTCTGAATAAATGCATCGCTTTTGTTTATATATGCAGCATAGTCTGCTGTTTATACTCACATAGACTGAGTTTTCTACCTCAAAATTCTCTATTTGTTTTGCAGTGGTATAGCAAAACACTATCCTCCTGTGGTGGACTGTTTTGACATAGTAGGATGTATTCCATTTTCTTGTGTACACACATTTTAATTCTAAGATTGAAGAAGAATGAATGCTTTCACTTTGTCTTCCATCTTGTTTTGAATCTCCAAATCAGCATGTATACTACAGCAGGCCAAGAATGTTCTCAAGCATTTAATGTATCAAAAGGTCATGGTGGTTTTGGGGATTTTAGAAAAGAGAGCAAGCAGTTCCAGCTTGTACACAACATCTGTAAATTTTCATAAGATTGTTGTATCACAATTCAGAATGTGAAGGACAAGGTTAGACTGGAACACTTGTCAAGGCACTTTCTTCTTTGAATAGCACAGGAAGGAGAATAACATGATTCTCACAGAGAAGGCAACAGAATAAACACAAAAAGGTGGACATTAATTTCATTGAATTTAGCCCCTCTAAAGTCCCCCTTTTTTGAAGATAATAAAACACATCAGAAAAACATATGGGAAAGAGACGTGATAAAGAGAAACAATTTAGCTCATCCTAAGAAAAATATCAATGAAGGTAAGAGTTAAATGCTTTTTTCCAGGAACACAGAGGGAGATAAGGTGACTAGTTTAACCAGCCAAAAAAAAAGAGAGAATAATCTGTTTATGATTATTTGAACACAGTTTTGACCTCCGGTGAAGAAAGATCTATAGGTGTGAAGCATTTATATCCTTCCTGATGGATCAGAGAAAATAATTTGTTGTTTGGAAGCATTCAAGTTCATGGCGCAATTTAACAAGGGCTTATTTTCATACTGAAACAAAAAAGTTTCTAAGTTGACAGAGAATGTAAGCAACTATGAAGTTTAAGGAGGAAATTCGCAAATTCCCAAATAAATACTTTAATTTTTTTTTTTTTTTTTTTAGGGGCGAGGGGAAGGCTCATGACTTCAAAAGAATACAGTGTCATTGGGTGGAACTTACTTCATTTAATGATGAAAGTAATTTGTTGCTCAAAGTGCTGCAGCATGATACAGAAAAAAACCCCAATATACACTATAAATTCCAAAAGGATTTTGCTTTTATTGTTTTATTCATTTCTCTTTTTTGCTTTTAAGAAAGTTATTCATGCAAAAATAAATGACTTAGCCTAAATATCAGAGGATGAGAGATGACAATTGAATTAAAACCAGTGCAACTCAAGGGAGACAGAGCAAGATCCTGGCTGAGAAGTGGAAACAAATCATAAGCCATCTACAGAGTTAGGAAAAATATTCATTTTATTTGAAGCATGTATAATTCTGGAGGAAATCTTTAAGACACTGAGCAGTCTATTTATGTGAATACTATTGAAAAAAGTACTGATACAGAAAACAAACATTCTGGGGTGTTTGAAAAATTGATATTTTCTAGTATGTTTTCTACAGACTAAATAAGAATGAGGATTAGAACTTAATCAGGTTTTAGTATATAGCAAACGAATTCATATTCCAGCACTGAACAGGTATCTGCACAGGGCTTTGAAAACTGAAGCACTGTAAATTATAATTGATGGATATTGGTTTTAATTCAGAAATTTTTAGTTAAGGTTAATAGATATTTGTTTCCATACTATTCCACCACCAATTTTTTAATGGAAATCATAGTTACAGGGCCAGAGAACTTTCACCAGTAATAAATGAGAAGACAGTTGTGGTGGTTTTGGCTGGAATTGAGTTAATTTTCTTCACAGTGACTGACATGAAGTTGCAGTTTTGATTTGTGCTGGACACAGGGTTGATAATACAGAGATGTTTTTCTTGTTGCTGAGCAGGACTTGCACAGAGCCAAGGCCTTTTCTGCTTCTTGTACTGCCACGCTGGTGAGGATGCTGGGGGTGCTTGGGAGGCTGGGAGGAGACACAGCCAGGACAGGTGACCCCACCTGACCAAAGGGAGATTCCTGAACGTGGGGGAAAAAGGAGTAAGCAGAGGATGTTTGGAGCAGTGGCTTTTGTCTTCCCGAGTCACTGTTATGCATGATGGGTCTCCGCTCTCCTGGAGGTGGCCGAACACCTGCCTGCCCAAGGGGAGCAGTGACTGAGCAGTGAATTTGTTTTGCTTACCTGCATTGAGATTTTTCACTTTCCCAGTTAAACTCTCAGCATCTCAATCTATGAGTTCTCCAGCTTTTACCCTCCTGATTCCCTCTCCCATGTCACTGAGCCAGTGGCTGTGTGGGGCTTGTCTGATGGCTGGGCTTAAACCATGACAAGAGTGAAAGGCTTCAATATCCTGCCTATAGCTTGCTTCCATTTTTTAGAATGCTCTGGTGCCAAAACTTTTCTTCTTCTTTAAGAAATCGCTTATGTGAGAATGTGACTGGATATAGTGCATATCTCTTGAGTGTGTTAGTCCTCTAAAGTACTGAACAGCATGCATTAATTAAATGTTTTTGATTGACTATGAATCATCATTTCCTAAGGGTGAGCTTGATATATTTGGGATTAAACTTCTCCAAGTGATCCTCTGAAGAGAAATAAGAAATAACTTGAAAAGATTATGTACTTCATGTACAAAGTCTTAGAGCAACCTATTTGAAAAACCACACTCAAAAGTCTGTTTCAAGTTTTGCAGGCAATCTAATGCATTAAAGTACTTGGAAAGAACATTATAGTAGTATGGAATTTCACACCATTCACAGTTCATGGATTGTGACAACTTAGAGTTGAGTCATTCAAAGGGTATAAAAACATTCTAACAGAGGGTGGTGCAAAAAAAAAATTCATAATCTAAAATGCTGGAAAAGTTGTTCTTTTCATCTTTCTGTAGCTCATCTGTTTTAGAAATATCTCAGGTAAAGCAGATGAGCCTTGAAAGATTTCAAATTATTTTGTTTCAAGAAAAAAAATAGAGTGGAAGCTTTTCTTTCACATTCGTAATGTTTATTTTTCAGTAATCAAATTGATGACCCGTTTTGCGTATAAGATTACAATCTATGTAATTTGTACACATAATATCTATGTGTACAAATATCCATTGGTATGTCTAAATGGGGTTTGAAAAAAGATAGGTGTTACAGGAATATATATCATAGTTTTCTTCTGAAGTTTCCAGATACTAAAATCTTGTTGATCATAAAGTGGATAAGGTCTGGCAAAGCAATCCTACAGGTATTCTCACTTGGAAAATCCATTTAAAATATTTTCAAATCTATTCATTCAACTAATTCCTTTCTCAAGTTAAACAAGTCTCCTAATTTCCATTTTTCTCCAGGAAGGGAAAGCAAAACACCAGACTTCTTATGGTTGGAGTCAGTTTCTGATTATTTCTTTTTCCTTTCCAGTCAGTTTTCATAATTGCTCCTTAAACCAGCTAGGCTTCACAGCTGTGGTGCCTCTTCTCAGTGGGTGGCCCTTTTATTCCTTTTGAGTCCTGGTGGGGAGCCTATACAATCACAGCAGGCACTACATACAACTCTATTTCTGAAGTGGTAGCAATATGGTGAAACTGTATATTAACTTTCACACAACCTTTTTAATTTATGAATTAAAATTATTTTAACTCTTTACAAAAAATTCTAAAAATTTATGTGACATTAAAATTACTCCTTACTTTATGCCTATTAAAGAGGAGCACAGATTGTGAAATCATGAAAACAAGGTCTGAATGATATTTCAGGAGACTCTTTCAGATTCGTTCCAACTACACCATATCATAAGTTATAGCAATTTCTCAGACTTATAGAGTAACACTCCTTGAAAATTTGTGATTTTTATTTTTTTATCCAAGAATTTATATCCAGATTTGTAATCAAATAAAAATATATGAAATTATACTTACCTACATTCAAATTTATCCACATTCTCTATTACTTTCATAAGTGTATTCATCATAATGGATTAACACAAAAAGTTACTGTCTTCTTACTATATGACATTGACTGTACTGTTTCTTGGCAAAAGCTGCCTCTACACAATGAGAATTGAAATAAAAGTAGTATGTGGATCCTACTTGCTTCCTTCAGTCAACTTCTTATCACTGAAATGGCTAAAACAGTATGTATTCATGGAGCAGCTTCAAAACAGCTTGAGAGGGTGTGGAAATAGGAAACACGAAATATTTTATTATGACATTGTGCATTACATGTCCACCTGCAAAAAAGTGCATCACCAATGTCAGTGCATACAGGTATTTGCACACACCTTGTATGTGTTTGTATAAAACTTGTTCCTCCACTCTGAGCTGTTTCAACAACAGAAAGGAGAGTTGCTAATGTCAACAACCTCCTTGGCACTGAGAGCTCTTTGAACTGGTAGAATGTCAATGAGCCTTCTATACATAGTCTCCTCTGTCAGTCAATTGGAAACCCGGTCTATAAAAGATCCATGATTTTTTTTCTTGGGAAATGTGTAGACTTTTCAAGATTTAAGAAATACTAAATGTATATAGCATCAGCTGCAGTATGTCAAGAGTTATGAATCCATAAAACTTTAGGAACAAATTTTACTTGTAATTGAATGTGATCTTTCAAATTTATGTATTTGAATGAATTATTCTACTTCATAGA
Source organism: Zonotrichia leucophrys gambelii (assembly GCF_028769735.1). Taxonomy (NCBI): domain Eukaryota; kingdom Metazoa; phylum Chordata; class Aves; order Passeriformes; family Passerellidae; genus Zonotrichia; species Zonotrichia leucophrys. Next base: position 67,497,261 of record NC_088169.1, read on the forward strand.
ATGTCCTTAATTTCCAAGAAATAGTTACATCAATATTGTATTCTTTCCCATGTAAGAATATCAGGTAAAAAAAATACTGGTTTCAGCACAATAAAAACAAGTGACTGCACCAGGATCTGAGCTGGATCTGAGCTTCATTACTAACGCCTTTAAGCCTTCTTCAAAACTAGCTTCTGTAAAATGAGTGTGCCTTCACTACTGATGCAGTCTGTATAGGTAATCTGTGCTTCTCCCAGGACTAATTCTTTCCCTTGTTTGACCTACTTGATAGGTCCCATGGTTTTCCTTTCTGTTTCAAGAGAGTCTGAGATCTGGAACAAAATGCTTGTGGCATGAAGTATAACAAAAATGCATCTTGTGTTTTGCCCTGAAGGTGACTTGCATGGCCACTGCAGTGGCGGGATCTTGTCATTGGCAAGGCACCAGCAGGAGATGCATTCATATCAAGAGTGGCTCTTTTTCTCCCATGAGGATAATATTGGGGAAAAAAGTCTCTGAGCTGGGATAACATTGAGACTATGTGTTTGACCTTGTTTGTGTGTCCACTGGCTCAGATACACAGGGATGCTGCTGCCAGCCTGTTACTTAGGAGACAGTTTTCTGTACTGCACACCAGCAGCCACCTCTGTTTGAGACTTGATGACTGCATTCCCCAGAATACTGTGCTGCAGTCCAGTAACACCTGAACCCAGAGGATGCAGAGCTGTGGACCTCATACTGCTCACATACTTTTACATCAGCTTCCATGCTCTGCACAAATATTTTAAATATTTACAACTCTGTACGACTGCATCCACTTTTGGCATTCCACAATTTTCTAAATACAAATTTCCTTTACTCTTTTTTTCCATTTTTTTTCCAAGTCCTGTCCCTTAAATACTGATGGAAAATTGGATTGTAAGAAAAGGAGAAAAATTTTTAAAAAGGTGAATATCGAATCCTAAATAAATCACACCAAGTTATGATCAAGGCTAAATTTTTGACTTGGGCTCTACATAGCATAACTTGAGTTCAAGACATCTCTGCAGCCAGCATGTAAACTTACATTTTCCAGTGGTTAACATATGAAAGACATCAGTCATATTAATTTGGCCTAGCACCAGCTGAGTGCTTTGTTTAAAATAACCTATCTCATTCAATGTTTAAAACAGGAACATTTTATTTTGTTTGCCTTCCTTTGCTGTGAGGCAAGAGGTGAAAATTTTCTTTGTTTTTATCCATCCCATTTATTAATAAGGTATTTCATTCCTGAGCAAAAGACTCTCAGTTAAGCTATTAAATAATCAGACTACACAGATATTTGCAATATAAGAAAATAGCATCTCGAAAATCCCATAATTTTTGTCTTTAAAATGTACAGGATTTTTTAACAAAGCTGTTCATTGGTTTAATTGGTTTCACTTCAATTTTTCTCAAATCTTATTTGCTTAACTCATACCACTGAAGAAAGATTTTTGCAGTGTAGGGTAGAAAGTTTGATGAATTTGGTACATCTATTGACAGTATTCTTAATTATATTTTGTGTCTTTGAGCAATAACAAAGATTCATATATATTATTTGCCTAAATTTGCAGTTTGCATTTATATGAATGATTAACTGCTTTAAAACAGCTATTTCCTAGGCACACATTTCCAGCATTAATCCAAATTTATGCCTTGTAGACAATGACAATTTTTTCTGGGTGCCCTGTGGGCATCTCATAACATTGTCAGGAAGATATCAGATTCTTATAAATTCCTTTGTGCATTAAATCCTCTAAGTCCTTGAAGACCACCTAAGGGGTAGAAAGCTTACTGAGCATGAATTCCCCTTTAACAACAGAGACCACTGATTTCTTACAGATTAATTATTTCTGATGTTAGTTAGTATGGATTCTTCAGTGCAATATCTAAACCAGCTTTTTCTGGCCAAAAGGTAAGTGTATCACAACTTGTCAAAAATAGCTGCAGTGCTGGGGAATATGAATTACTCTGCTGTGCCCTGACTCAGTGAAAGGTAATGGAGGGGAAGATATCTCACAGGTTCAACATGAGAGACTGGCTGAATGTCTCCCTGATAAATGAAATGGCAAGACCCATAGGACTGCACTGTGCTCTCAGTCTGGGCTGGGCAGGATCTGCCTAGTCTTCTGATGGAGGACACCACCTACATGATATTCTGGCAGACCTAGTACTGATAATGTAGCAGGATGGTTGGCCGAATATTTGAATGAGAACTTAGAGGGTGTTACGCAGGCTGACTATCCACATCATTGCAGATGGGCTGGGAAACACTTCAAGGGGAGTTAGTCCTTTGCACAGAGGTAACATCCCAATGTTCAGGGTAGGGGTGAATGTGGCTGCCAGGGAAACAGCTGAGATCCTTTGTCAGCTCCAGTGTCATTGGCAGACTGTCACTCCTGGAAAGCACACAGAAGAGAGCACTGCTCTATCTGAAAGGTGGCCTTGAGTGCCTGGGGTAGTTCATGCACACACGTATTGGAGGCATGCTGCAGGCAGCAACTGGTGCAGGTGAAAGCATGAGGTAATCCCTGCATGGGTACTGGCCTGGCACAGTATTGCCTGCCTGGAAACACCCCTGGCTGCAGCCTTCAGGTGGCAGGAAAGGCATTGTTCTCATGCTATCCCTGATCAGCTCCAAGGGACAAATTTGCCTAGGACTGCCTGTGAACTAGGTATTTAAATCCAATGCTGATTTGCTATTGGCGTCATTCTCGCTTTAGAATTAAATAAACTACTACAAGTCTTATTTCTTTTTATGTAATTCTTGTCATCTTTCATTCTTCATTTTCAATAAAAATAATTAATTTTGTTTGCAGAGGAAACAGATGATAAAACGATGTGTAACTAGCTATGGGTGAAGCACTGAGTTTTTTATTTTGAGATAAAAGGCACTCAGGTAATAATATTGTTCCAGCTTATTTTCTTTTAAATCAGGTGCCCAATTGCTTATTCTGTGTCTAATGTTGGTAGCAATAACATTCCTAAGGAAACCACTAGTTGAGAGTGCCAGTAAACAGCAGGTCATTGAACAAACCACAGTTCTGTTGGTGAATAGCATGACATACCTGTCAGAGACAGCTTTGTTTTAGAGAAACTGACCCATGATCCAAGCAAAAATGGTGTATCAAAACAGATTATTTTTATTAATTTTATTAAAAAGTCAAGCTAATCTAGAATTAAATATATACATCATTGACTAAAGCAATTACTACTGCCAAAGATTAATAATGCAATAATGTAAGAATTAAATCAAGGTAATAATTGAAATTGAATCAATAAATCAATTGCATCAAATTATCAAGTACCAAATTATTACAACTAGTTAAATTTAATCATAAAGTCAACAGCAGAAAGAAGTCTTCAGGTTTTTTTCTTTACTTCTGCCTTAGTAGTTGAAGAAGAGGATGTTTTCTTTCACTTGAGTCTTAACTAGTGCTCCATCTTTAAAATGAGCACTGATAAAATTTTCTGATGGAAGATTAACCAAGAAAGGCTGTGAACTAGGTTTTACCAGTTTTACAGAAGTATAGAGATGCAAGTGACTCTTTTACCACTCACACTGCCAGTTAGAACTCATAGCTGCTAAAGAAGCCATTTTAATTCTTCTGCTCAATTTCCTCTATACATAAAAATAGAAAATTTCAGAAACTTAAAATTCATTGAATGCTTTGGAATACTGCTGCTTGGTTTCTTTGAAAAGATAGCTGGGAATGACAGATTTCATAATTTGAGCTTCTAGTGTTGTATAAATATTCTTTTCCATCCATACATTTGCAGTGGGATGGAAAAACCCTGACCACACATAAAGAGAGCAAAATAATACCTCTCCCAAAATAAAGCAGGCAGCTACTTGGTTTTCCTTGTTTCTGCTTTATATGAATATCTATTACAAATATATTATTTATTATAACCAATCTTCCATGCAGTGATGGACTAAATGTAGCAAACTCTATCTTTCACCCTTCTTCCTTTGGACAACTTGTCAAGATAAGAAAAGATTACCTCTCCACTATGCGGTCGTAACTGCTCTATAAAACATGTTCCACATTATTAAGGAATTTTCTATGTGATTTGGGATTAAGTAGAATGTTTATCAACTTTAGATATGGTCTGGCCCAAGTCCCAAAGGGAGTTATCTTTGGCTTTATGACAATTTAAGTTACACTCAAGAATTACCAATAACCTACTAAATCCTTTATTAGAACATTGTGATAATGAATGGGAACCATAATAGAAAAGCTGGAACCAATCTTCAATATGATCCATGAACTATGGTTCCATTCTCATAGGAATTACTGGTAACTGTCAGCATCTAGTTAAATATAATTCAATTGCTTAGTTACGTTCGTGCATCAGGCAATAATATCATGGAAGTTATAACGTGGCTTTATTCAAGACAAAAAAGTATGGATTGCTCCAATCACATTTAATGTAGCATACAGCTGTGTTTGCATCTCTGTGTGGTGGTCTTCCATTTTCTGTAGAGCAAACCTGTCTGTGCTGTGCTCAAAGATGGGCTTCTCTGACCAATACAGCAATAAAACACTGCCATTGTGCCAGTCCTAAGGTGAGCTATGTAACATAGTTTTCTATTGTAATGATGTAAATCAACAGCAGATCTGAAATGCCTGCAAGTGGAACATAACAATAAAATGATAAAATGTTGTACTAAAATATAACAATACAATGATAAAACTTTGTAGTAGCACACAGATTTCCTCAGTTCACTACTGTCTGTTCAGGCCTCCAGGGCTTAATACCTGCATAAACCTTGTAAACAGGAAAGAGCCATTAATTTGAATGAATTCAGGCATGAACTTAGGGGGTAGAATTGCATCTCCACGGGGTACTCATTCTTTTTTTGTTGTCTGTGAATCACCATGACGTGCACAGAATAAGATCAAGCTCTTGCAATGCCCACCTCTCCCAGCTAAGCCCTGCGCAGTGCTCAGCCTGCAGTGGTGCGAGACAGGACGCGCAGTCCGGGATGGGCTGGGGCTCTGGTGCAGTTGTCCCATTTCTGTTTCCAGAAGCTCGTGTCCTCTCCTGCCTGTGTGCCCTGGGCATGGCCCACTGCCCAAGACCACTTAATTGCATGGGCTAGGATATGAATTGCCAACTGCCACGTTTGGCACAGGAAAACAGCAATTTTGAGCTTACTGCAAAAGAACTGAAACAGTGTGTGGTTGCTTTCAGAGGTAATGTAAAAAGCTTGGGTTTTAATGTAGCTGACATTCTCTGCATACTGTGCAAATACAGAACTAGATTTTCAAACATTTAATACTGACAGCCATAGAAAAAAATTCTAGGTGTGTCCTTCAGAACAAGGGGAAAACAACAAAAAATGAGTACCATACAAATGTGTATTTCAATTCTCATAGAAAACCATTCTCCTCATTACAGAATTAACAACCACAGTTTTCCAGGAATTCTTTCAAAAATGTCTTCTAAGGGCTGCAAGCAATTGTGATTTACTGTGTTAGGTTCCAAGTTGTCTGTGAATCCCCTTGGAGTAGTGGCCTCTCTACTTGTGCTCTGAATGATTTTGGATAGGCCTAGGAAACCACCGTAGAATTAAAGTAACAAGCTCAACCCAAGAACATAGTGCCTTATTCTCATACTTATGCACAGACACACACAGGAGGCCAAATACTAATAACAAGAGACTTTAAAAAAAGAAAATGATGATTTTTTTTCATCATTATTTTGTGGAAATGGCAATTAGACAAGAAAAATAAAATGTGTAATATTTTTCAAAACAGTTACATAAGTCTTAAATTTAAAAATTCCTTACTACTGTCTGGAGTTGCTATTTCTTAATGGACTACATTCAATTTTATTGAAATATCTTTTTCTGAGAAATTGCTTCATCAACTTTCAAATTTCTGGCATTTATTAATAGAAAACAGTTGACAATAAACACTGTCAGGTTGGATTCTTACACTAAGCTGAGTAATTCTAATGAGATTTCAAATATATTTCACCAAACAGAAGGAGAACAACTAAATAAACACTATTTATAAGATTTGTGATATGATTGCATCTTAACTACTGTGTATCCTCCTGCCTTAGTGACACAAAACAAGACACATTTTAAAGGGCACAGCAACTTCTCCTTTTCCCATTCAATGGATTTCCTTCCCAGACTGCCAATATTTCATTAATTTTTCTCTAAATGGATGAAGCTGATGAGTGTTTTATCTCTTTGCCTCAACATGCTGTACTGACTTTTTATGCTGTCATTCTGAACGCTAAATGAAATGCACAATACTTGCAAAATTTCTAATGGTGACTTTCCTTTCATGGGGAATTGACATATGTTTATACTATTTTATTGGTGAGTAGAGAATATAGTCTGTTTGACTGAAAGTTCAAAAGCAAGTCACAAAACAGACTAATTCAGTCAGAAAAAATAAACCCTGACTACTCAATTTTGAATTTGGGCACGCATTGTAGAATTTAGGCTTTTTCCCTTCATATCCACAAAGCTTTAGTGGTTTGTTTCCACTTAGTGTGTAATGGTTCATTTCTGACTTGTATTTCTACTTGATGGTCATTTATTTTTATGCTATCTGTATTTATTTTGTATTTGTTTTGTTTTTATAAAGTGCTTCCAATGAGGACATACTTTATAAAAAACACTTTTAATGCCTACAATTACTTCAATCAGTATTTAAATAACTTATTTTGAGGCAAAATAAACTCAAAATAAAATGGAAAAACTAAATTCAAATTTCTATATTACAACACAGAAAAGAGAAAGTGATTACATTTCAGATGAAGTAGAAAGATACCCAAGTGAAAAGGAATACTGTAAATGAATTTAATCACTAAGAGGTTCGGTGAGGAAGTTGTTTGTGATTTCGGTTAAAGACACATCCTATTTTTCACTGGCCTGGGGTTCTGCTTTGCACATGAGGTTATGCAGACTGGAAAAATCCTGCTGCTATTCTACAAAAGAGGATAACTGTGCCTTCACTGCTACAGAGAAGACCCAAGCCACAGTTAATTCATAATAATTAAGAAGTTATTAATCATAGTATTGGCTATAGTGTAGTTATTATTACTAATAACTTAATTTTAATAGGAAGAAGAGGCATACACACACACACACACATATCTGGCAATCTTTTAGGAAATCCTGCAGCGAGGATGTCAGGTATAACAAATGCTTTGGGTCCTTTTGGAAAAGAAAGCATGACCTTTCCTAGGAGCGCTTTGATGTGCCAAGCCACAAGGGCAGGTGGAGTTGAAGGCAATCAGAACTTGGACTGCATTTAAGCTGTTTAAAAAAAGAGTTTGGACACTTGATCATGGGTTTTGAACAAAATAGAGGAGAAATACAATGTGGTCATTGCTGAGGTAGAATTGCTGCCTGCATATCCAGCATGCAGCAGAACAGTGCAATCAGGCTTTCAGAGGATTTGGGTGCTGTGACACAATTCAGTACTAATATTATATGACAGGGATTTTTGAGCTGTGTCATAGCTCTTTGTGTTCACATTTCTTTTAAATTGCTATTTCTGTCAAAAATAGATACCTTTTGCTAATTTGAAGTTGTTGCTTTAGTTCACTTGTCAACTGCAGTCGGAATCTGTGGGATAAACCCTTGGAAAAAGATAAATATATGCATAGATGGATATATATTTATATATAGTCCTTAAAATTCCGCAAAGTGATTCTCTCTTGGATGTATAGATACATGCCCATCTATAAAATTGCTGTTGCTTTTATCAATGACTCCCAGCAAATTCCAGCAAAGTTCTCAAATTTGTTTACTAAAGCAAAGCACCCTCCTAGCCCTAACAGACTGAGATCATTCATCAAATGCTTATTCCTTGTAAAATGTTTTCTTGTTTCATATTTTAACTCACACTAAGGCATTTGATGCAGTTGTAAATTCTGTAAAATTTACAGAAAAAAACCCCTAAAAATTACTGAAATTGGGAAAACTATTAAAATACAGAAAATCAAACCCTGTGTTTTCAGGCTGCTGATCCTGCTAGAAAAATCGCATCACTAAAAATTAGCAATTTGAACTAAGTATCTTGGCTCATCCCTCCTTGCTCATCTGCAGTGTAATGGAGTTGTTTCCTGTGAAGAGGAAGAGAAAAACATTGTGTCTAGGAAGATAAATAGTGCAAGTATGGGAAATCTAACAACTAACTTTCTTCGGCAAATCTTCATAAGAAGGGTTCCACTGTGAAAGAAAACAGAAATTAAAACAAAACAAGAAGCAAAATAAAAAATGTGTGTAACATGCAAGTATTGGGTACCCAGAGAGCCATATGTCTGCCAGTTCTCTGGGGATTAAAAAAATGAGAGGAAAATGAAACAACTGAAGACATTTCTGTACTGGATGACTTCAACCATATCTGGTGCATATTGTATTATCACCAGTGTAGCTGAGGAATTCCTATTTCTCTGACAAAAGGAGCAACACTAAATGATTTGGTCACAGATTTCCAAGGCTGCATTGCTAAATCAATTGTGAGAAGTCAACCCTGACAGAAGAATGCTCAGCTTCATAATAAAGCTAAAGAACTTGGTTTATATGAAGGCAAAAGTTCAATTGGCTAATTCTGAAAATGCCAATATTTTTATACCAAATCTGCAGCAGTTTTGATGCTTTTTTTTGGTTTGTTTTTGTTTCCTGTCTGGATCACCATCAGTCAGAATGATATTTCTTGAAAATGCTTCTCATAGACATGGATCTGATTGCAAAGGAGGACACATTTGCCTGGGAACCTTGTATAAGGATTATCTGGGGCAGCAGTGCAACAGTGGCCCTGTTATCCTTTAGAGGTGTTAATCAGTCATGCTTTGGGAAGAGCATGAGGGGCAATAGTTGTCACTTGATCCTAAATTATGAAATTAATTCCATTATTTGGATAACTTTTTTTGCACAAATGAACAGTCTTTAGTTTCCAATAGAGTTTCTGGCTATAAGAATCTAAGTAGATAAGTCATCTGCAATTCTGTGGGAAAGAGGTTGTATCTACACCTTGCATCCAATGTTCAAGAGCCAATGTATCAATGAAAAACTGTGATCAGGGTAAGCAACACAAAGAAAGCACCCCCCAGACTGCCCCCAAACATTCCCAGAACTTTGCTTGTGATTCAAAATGCAAACAGCCATGGGATGGTCAGTCCATTTGGGGTACTAATAAAATGTAGTGGGCTCTTCCCCTCATAAAGAAGTTCTTGCAACTAAGTTGGAGACTATATTTTAATAATGTGTGTTTTCACAAGAAAAAGGGGAATGAATCATCCTTAGCTTAAGCATCTAAAAGTTAGATAATCTGCATGACTTGGGCTCCTTTTATTATTAATGGAGAGGGAAAAAAACCATCCTGAAATCAGAATTCACAAAAGGGCACATAAATCCCTATTTGGTAGTGTCTTTTTTTGTCTCTTGATCATAAAGTATCATACAGGCTGATAGCTCACTTGCAGGCATCTTGATGATATAGCTCTCCCACGATCTTTTTAGTATATTATTGGTGAAAGGAAAACAATGTTATGCTTTAGTTACACTGCTAGCCATCTCTTGTACATGCAGCTAATTTTACTCTTTTTGATGCTTTTCCCTCCTGAATTTTCTTTTAATTTTATTTTATGGACATTTTAAATTCTGAACACTTTCTCAGAATTCTCCATTACCGCTACTGATAACTTGTGTATGTCGTCTTGAAAGTGTCTGTCTGGTTTGTGTGCAGGAGAAATTCCTCTAGTCAATTACCATATCCATCAAAGATAGTAATATTTCCAGTATTTTACTTGCTGTTTTGCATTTCTCCAAGAAACTATGGGAATATATCTAGTTCTTATTCATCTATGCAGCTTTAGAAATAATATAGCATCAATCAGACTTGAAAATTGAGTTAAAGTTGGTAATTTTATTTTTCTGTGTGGTCATTAAGTATTTAATATTTCCTTTTTGTCCTTTAGGGGATAAATTTAAGAAAAATTACTTTCCCTCTAAATGATCTCACTTCTTCCAAGTGCCCCAAATAAGACTTTCCTGTGATAGATTGTGCTTGGTTCCATGGAGCTTCTACCTGCTCTGTTTGGAGGTGACAATTAGGCTTGTCCAGAGGTTTTGGCTTTTGATAATGATCCTTTGTCATAAATTTCAAAATAGCCTATTTGCATTTAAGATCTTATGTTTGTGTTGAAAAGCTGAGAGTGATACACTATTTTGTCAAAATATTTAAATTGAAGTATGATTGTTTATTGTTTAGTTTGATTTAGGTGCAAAGAAAAACAAGGAATTGATAATGAATGACAAAAATTATCTTTAGCATTATGAAGTGCTTCACATCTATTAGGTTATATATGCTATTTATATTTCATCATGTACTTTACCTGGTTTACAGGTACTGACTGTCCTTCAAAATATTCTTGATATATGCATCTTATAATCCATTTATAGGTCTGGTTTTGAGAATGATAAATCTAGTTTTGCTAAACACCAGTGTTCTGAAACATGAATAATGAAAAAAAATCAGTAGCATTTCAACACTTCTAAATGCAATATAATTTTTATTAATATTATCTGTTTTCATTAGCCTTTTTTGACTGGAGAAGGAAATTTTTCTGTGTTCATATGAAAGCTCACATGAAAAAATCTGTTGTCAAAGTAAACTTAATTAAAAATCAGAAAATGTTTTGGGACTGTTCCTTCAGGTGAAAAAGATATATCATCCAATAACCCATATGAAAAACTACAGAAATATAAAACTGCAATATTAAAACTCCAAGTCTTAGAATTATAGTCAAAGTCTCCAAATATTCCATGAGAGAAGCTTCCTCCCATAATAATAAAAATAACTATAAATGATAATGGTAATCCCTTTGGTTTAAGGAAACTTTTATGGAAGCTTTTATGGAACCTTTGGTTTATGGAAACTTTTATGGAACTACTAATGTAATAATCCTGGAGTCAGCCACCATTTCACCACACTTCACATCATCTACCAAGATATAAATAGTATTGAAAAAATTGTCTCATTAGAAAACCTGTCAGAGAGAGGCCTTCTTCTGAATTAGGCGTCTATGCCATACAAAAAAGCAGGAGGGAAGCTCCTCTTCTTCACACCCTTTCCTCTAGCCCTGCTTCAATGCCCTGCCAACACAGAGAGCTCCAGGAAGAGTCTCCTCTCTGTCCTGTAAGCCTGGCTGCTAGGTTAGGGACAATTGTACAAGACAGAGCAATTTAGGCACAGAGAATTCAGTATCCATGGCATTAGAAAGCAATTCACCAGAGACACACAGAGTCCAGGGGTCCCAGGGGTACCAGATTCACGGATAACTTGTCCTGCTGTGTTGCAATCTAGCCAGGCAGGGCTGTTGTCTCTCCAGTTTCCATTTATTTGTTCTATGGACAGAACAGAGAACTCTTCCCAGACTGCCACCAGACAACAGGGACAGAACACCTACTGCAGACAAAAATGAGAAAGAAAATGGATAACCAAAGGGTTCATGTGGGATGTTTTTCCAAAGCATTCACTTTGAAAATTCCTCACTAAGTATGTTCTTTTAAAAGGTGTTTTTGTACCAAAATAGAATGCATTATCCAGTGAGTCTCCATGGTAACTTTGTTTCTTATTAAATGGAAGATGAAAAAAGCCTAATTAACTCATATGGCCTTGTATTTGTTAAAATGTTCTGCTATGCCTTTAGTGACTGTCTGCTGTATATTGAAATATACTATTTTTCTTTGGCTGCTTTTCTTTTTAAAGAGTTACAGGTTTTTCCTATTAAATGTAGATCATTGTGCAAACAGCAAATGGTATATCAAGGGAGAAAATGATGCCTCTCTGCCTCTCGTTCCTTTCTTGACTTTCAGATGGAGTGCTACCTTACCTTGGTGCTGCAGGAATAGTCATTATGCTCCTCATTCTTTTCATAAAAATCTAAATGATAGGCTTCCAACAATCATATCTGGTGCTACTCAAGTGCAGGCCTTTAGACAATTAGCTTAACCCCTTTACCCAGGGAAATAAACTAAAATAAATAACTTTATCCAAGCCTTTCAAAAGCATTCTAGAGTAAAATTGATGAAAATACAATACAATTCAATAAAATAAAATAAAGAACTTTCTAAAGGAAAAAGGGCAAACAAATCTATGGGCCTGGGTACAATTCACACTGTGGCCTTTTTACTTTTGTCATAGTCACAAGAAATGCATCCATTGTACTTGAAGGTAACACAAGACTGGGAAATACTATGGAGGCAGAATACCAGAACTAATACATTTTTAAAATATCAGAATAATCTTCAAAGACCTTCTACTTCTATGTGTTTTAGTGTATCAAAAGAAAAAAAAGTCATTTGAGAATGAGCCTTGAGTTTCATTTTTTATATCTTCCGCACACAGATTGAGTTCTTATGAGCCTGTGCCTTGGTGCAGTTAAAAGATTCTAAATAAGTCTTCAGCAGCAAAGTTGGACTTGGTGATATCAAAGATCATTTCCAACTTTATCAATCCTATGATTCTCCGAAAGCTGCTGGGAATGCTTAGCTTGGGAATGGCCCTTGGGAATGCTTAGCCCAGTCTTGATGGGGAAAAGCACCATTACCAGTGAGATGCGGGGAAGGAAGAAGAAAGCTTTCAAACTAAGGATACCCAAAAGGAGTTATTCAAACTACAGACATACATGAGAATGCCTCCCCTCACCACAGACATCCAAGGAACTACTATTTACTGGAGGCCCATTCCTAAGCCAGCATTGGGGAACACCAGGTAGGAGAATGATCATCATCCAGGGCATGATGGGCATCCCTCACCTGTTGGGATGCAAACCTGGCAGGTGGTTGCTGAAGAGCTCTTGTGGATCACCTGGAATAGGGCTACCATTGTTCCCTGGTCTTCTTCCTGGTTCCCTGGAAGCTGGCTCAAGTACATCAAGTAAATAGGAATAAAATCTTTTGAGGCATTAATTCCAAGTAGTGGACAATGATCTCAATACAAATGTAAGCCTCTTCTTGTCCTTTACATCTGGGTAATTTGCTTAGGTATGCTAGCTCCAGAAGGCAGCTATTCTTTATATATACCTGTTTTGGATGCTCATTTATGTTTCCAAATGGCACAGTGCTCTTAGACTCTATGCCTGGATTGTGGCATGACAACAGGTACACAGTTGTGTGGAAGCTTTTGGAAATGCACAATAAAGAAGCTTTTGGAGAGGTGCTCACAGAATGATAGGAAGCAAATCTGGTCCATTCTTGCCATTGCATACAGCAATCATTTATCAGAACCATGCTCAAGTTTTGCTTTAGAGAAAACTAGTCCCAGAAGTAAGCCAACATTTGTGCAACCAGGGGACCAGTGTGCTGCAGAGCAGGATTGGTGTGCTTGCTGAGGCAAAATGGAAGGCAGCTCCCTTATGGAGGAAGGAAAGCAGGGCTGAGAGAGCATATGAAATAAAGACAAACTAGGGTATGGCCTAAGATCTGGAATGGCCTTGCCATAGGTAACCCAAGTCCTGCAGGATAACAGGTATTCCTTAAGGCTCCCCATATGGTATGTAACATAGAGATAGCTGTTAAAGCCAGAAGACACTATATGAGCTTGAAATTATTGAGAAAGATCAGCCTTTTTTATTGGCATGTCCCTTGGGAACAATCTAGCAGAAGGTAGCACAGAAAAAGGATTGGAAAGCACTTCCCCATTGGACTCCACAATTTGCTGTTCACTGTCCGTGCTGGGGACACAGCTCTCCCCAAACTCAACAGCAGCAAAGAATTATAGTTGCTGGCTTTTAAATGTGTGTGAAGGTCTGTAGCCACGTGCAAGACAGTAGTAGCTCAGAGAAAGGTGTGGAGAATCACTGGCAAACTGCTCGAGATATGTGACATGGTTACTGGAATTTGTGAGCTGTGATTTTAGATGGAGCCTAAGCTCTTTGAGCCTCAGCAGTGCAGGATGGAGAACAAGGCACTGAGCATCTAGGGTTTGTTTTGTAGAGAAGTTTTCCCATCCCTTGAGGTGGACCTGGATAGGAAGCTGCCCTCCCTAAAAAACACATCCTCAGAAAATGCATAACTGCAGCTGCCACAGAACTTGGTCACTTGCAGCTCCACAAGTCTTGCTTGAGATCCTGATTTCTGACAGCACTGCGGTTTCAAAGTTCCCTCATTCTAAATTCTGTGCATGAGAGCATCCAAAATGTCACATCAGTCATTGAAGAAGTGAACATAACATGAGCATTATAAATCTCTGATTGTCTATAGCTCAGTGTAATTTCTGGAACTAGCAATGTAGCAGAGAGGATGCCTGACAGAGCAGTAATAGGGAAATGTTCACCAGCTGCAGTGGCAAGAACCATCTGAGTTTCAGTGGGCCAAAGAAGGAGCTGGAAAGTTATTAGGGAACTGAATTAGCTTCTCAGTTATGTGTCATCAGTTCAAAAGTCTTGTTTCCAGTAAGCTCCACCAATTTGAGAAACACTGTATTAGAGCATTCATTTCCCTCCAGTTCTTGGAAAATCTGCTCAACTCCTTTGCCCTTCTGCACTAATCCATTCTGTAGCCATTTAAAATTGTAAATACAGAATATGACTCAGATCAGCCATGGCTCTATGAAGGGTCATGTTACAATAATTGTTCCTGTCATAGATTTTTATACTGTAACAATTGTTCAGGTTTTTTGGTTTTTTTTTGGTTTTTTTTTTTTTTGGTTTTTTTTTTTTTGTTTTTTTACAATAGAAGCAGTATATATATTTTCTGTGCAAAAACGGTAATAATTCCACGAACGGTAAATGATCTCATATTTCAGTGCAATAAGTGAAAAAAAGATTAGTAAAACAATTGTAGTTTGGTGTCTAACAACTTCATCCTACTAGACTTCAGCTTTTTGTGAATCTTTATCTCCTCCAAACCACTCCAAGTACCTCAAGACTACAAGGGAACTCTTGGGTCACCAGCATCCACAGGATCATCTCCTATCATGTATGTATCAACTTATCTTTTTCCAGAACTGAGAAGCTGAAAAAACCTGGAAGGTGTTCTCTCTTAAGCATCAAATCTGTTCAGCAGTCCACTGTGCTCTTTGAAAATAATCTAATCTTGAAAAGAATCTGATCTGCAGTTAATGTATCCATGGTTCATTCATACCTGTGCCAAAGTGGCTCTTTAGCATAAATAGATCTGAATCTGCCTTGTTCTTCTCTGCTTTAGATATTTATAGGAAGCAATGACACCCCCACTCAGTTTTCCTCCTGCTTGTCTAAGCAAGCCACACATCTCTATCTCAGCTAATAAAATGTGTTTTGCATTCCCTAGGACAATCTGGTTAATCTTCCTTGAGTTTAGCTTTACTAAGTTCACAGGTAACCAGAAGTGCATGATCTAGCTGATAGGACCTGCAGAGAAGCAGATCTCTATTAATTTCTCTCTCTCTCTGTAAGAAGGGATACACTCTAGATTTAAACTTTCATTTTTCATCTCCTCATACTATTGGACATATCTTTTGTGTGTCATTCTCTTCCCTGAAATCCACCTGCACTTTCCACTTATAAACTCCAAGTTTACATATTTCAAATTTACAAATAATTTCTCAGAGCTGTCCCTGTCAACATAGCACTGCGCCTTGTGCATTAATCTACCATTCACAATCAGTTTGGTTTCATTTTATTCTGAACTTGCTCTAAATAGCTAATTTCTGATTTAGCTCACCAGCAAATTTTTATATTCTGTAGATTTTTGTATCATTACTTTTATTTTTGTCTTGAAAATGTTCCTCAGAGATAATAGTGTTTTTCAGCCTTAACATTTTTTTTATCAATGTTGATCAGAGTCACTGTTACTTTTTCACAATGGGTGTCACTTTTCAATGCAAGCACTCTTACTGATCTAACAAAAAACATAGTAGAGTCAGCTATCACTTACAGAGAAAGGATCTGCATTTCACTTAAAATGTAAAAATACAATGTACATCTAGTTTACAGGCTAAGTAAGAAGTTATCAAGTACCTGGAGGATTATTCCTTTTTTATGCCCTTCTGTTAATAAATCACTCTTTAAATCACTCTTTGATCAGAAATAATTGATTCTTCTCTATAAATATATTTGTAGAAAAAAAAATAAAATCTCTGAGACTGTTTCCCCTTAAGCTGAATATTTCAAGAAGTATTATTGAACAAGGCACAGAAAAAAAGACAGAGGATTTATGATGTGTGTAAATGTGGTAGAAGCTGATGTGAATTCATTTAACCTGAGGCCTCTAACAATAATGTAGTTGAAATAATTTCAATTATTATAATTCTTATTGAAGAGAGTAAAATACTTTTTTCATTAAAATCTGTGGCTTGCTAAATGAACTAAGGCATCTTAAAAAAATGGCATTAGAATGAATATGCCATCCACTATAAGGAGATACAACATAAGATTCTATTTACATCTTCTTTTTCAAGGTCAAATCCTCCTATACACGACCTTATTATGTGTTTCAGGGATTTGCAGTAGTGTATGTTG
Source organism: Zonotrichia leucophrys gambelii (assembly GCF_028769735.1). NCBI lineage: Eukaryota > Metazoa > Chordata > Aves > Passeriformes > Passerellidae > Zonotrichia > Zonotrichia leucophrys. Next base: position 67,513,743 of record NC_088169.1, read on the forward strand.
TAGGCATTTAATGCTTTTGTGTTTGCCTGAAAAGAAAGATGGTGGTACACACAATTTTCAGGGCAGGCATTCCTGCCCATTTTTACTTACCTGGCTTTGCCATCAGAGCAATCCTTTGTTCTGGCTGCTGCTTGAACTTGTGCTCTCCTGTACAATGCGGGTGCCTGAAAGCTATTTCCTTTGATGGTGGGTTTGTTGCATTTTACTGAACATTTAGTGTGGTTGCCTTGCTCCTTGGGGGCCAGGAGTGGAGGGGCACCCGCAGGGCCATCCCGAGGGGCAGCAGGGCTGTGCCACAGCAGTGAACTGCCCAGCAGGTGCCAGGCAGCCTGAGCAGTAGGCAGGTCTGGGGTCAAGTCCAGGCTCTGTCTGCGGGTCAGAGTCCAATTTTGGTCCAGCAGGTATGTACAAGGTGCAAGCATGGCTGCGACTGGGGAGTGGCTCTGGATGTACCTCGTGGGCGAAGCCTCATCTTAAACCAACTCCTGGACTAGCAGGCAGACTCCTTGCTGGAGTATCTTAGCAGATCTGCTCAGGAGGAGCCTCCACTGAGGCTTTTTTAGCAGAGATTCTGCCAACAGTTCTCTCCAGGGCTGAGTACCTACACATTATCTAAGTTGTCCCTAAGCCCAAGCAGAGAAATCCCCAGCAGTGGGACAATGTGCTCAGACACCTGACATTCAGAATCACTGTATATATTGACTATCATAGGGGAAATAATATTGTTGAGCAGGAAAAAATGTGTCCTCAGATGGCAAATAAACAGAGGTACAGTTCTTTTGTTCACTGAAATTAGCTGAATGTGATTGCTGTCTGTCATTGAGGCTAAGTGGAGGAACTGGCTCCTGGCTAGATATTCTTCTCTCTGAGAGGGGCTCAAGGAAAAGAGAAATGGAAATGTTTTGAATTTACCTACCAGCAAACTTTGATGTTTCATAATTTCCTTTAACTTTTTGAGACATTACTTTAGTTTGGTCTGTAATAATGTGAGCACCTTAATGTTAACTTAGGTCTTGTGGTTCCAGGATTTTCTCCAATGTCAGATAACAACAAAGGAGGGGAAGGCAGACTAATGTGATAAATTGAAGATAATTACTAAAAGTGCCACAATTCACCACAAATAAAACAAACAGGAGGGCAAGACAAAAAGAGAGAAACACTCTTACCTTTCCTCAGCTTTCTACTATGAAATGAAGCTATTTATTAAGTGGTGCTCAGCCTAGAAGGGGTTTGGAACTCCAAGCAAGGAAATCCTGGCCTTTCATTCTTGTTGTTTTGAGTGTAAAAGTCTTTACTGTGTGTAAATAAACAGGATAGCAACAAAGGTTCCTGGCTCCACTTATTCCTCCTTCTAACAGAAATAAACTGTAGGACCCTGAATTTTGGGTAAATGCAAGGGTCAACAGAGGCAGCATCTTTTATGCCTCCTGCCTTGGTATCTGCTTGCATTACTGATAACAATTTCTAAGCACTGTATTGAAAGAAACACAACTGCTTCAAGTCAAAGAGCATTTGATTATCCAGCTTTGCTTCACTGCTGCTTAACTTTAGGGTCAGGATTGTGCAAAACCCCCTATTTTTTTAAAGAAAAACATTGGTCCTGTCTTTAAATATTTCCCTTCCCAGGAAGATAGAATCTCTTGGTGAGGACTTTGATCAAAAGTGTAAGTATGAGCTCAAGTATACTTTTTTCACAAATTAAAACTCCCCTCAAAGATTCAGGAGGAAAAATATGGATATAAAACTACTTAAATGAAAGAATCACAAAGTCACTTATATATTAGAATATATGTAATTAGAAAAAAAAAGGTGAAGTTTTCTCCACTGCTAGACAGCTAAAGAATACAATATTTTACAAAATAATAAACTATTTCTCCTACAAGCATAAAAAAGCCCAACATAAACTCATTTAAAAAATTACAATTTTTATAAAAAGTACAGGGAGATCTCTAAATGAAAGATGATGAGGAAGGATTACCTACCAGACAGGAATATCAATTAATTTTCTACTGAGCCAGGTACCAATATTCCTATTGATAAATAATTTACTAAGTTAAGTGCTACATGAAGTACACTTTCCTAAAAGAAATGTATGATATATTGTTGCTGTAATCTTTTGCTCACTTTATCTATTTTGAGGTTTCAGTAGCTACTATGAAAAAGTTCTATATTTCCCTTGTTGGTTGTCTGGAGTGGACTCAGCATCTCTGGAGAGCATTTCTGCTCACTAACCTTCCCTTCTTTCATTCATTTTTTTCTTATTTGGTTGATTTATGGATAGCCTACCTGGGTGATAGAGATACAAATTTTGAATAACTATCTAGACAAAAGCTAAGCAAATAACATATCAGGAATTATGCTGCCAAATGAATGTCTTTGGTGAAATCCATCATATTGTGGCTATTAGTATGCATCTTGCTTAGCATGTGATTGGTGAGATCTCCTTCTTCACCTTCATTAATATTAGGTACATGCATGAAGAGGAAAATCCTTGTCTTGATCAAGCTTCAATTTGGTCTAATTGAAAAGTACTTAGTCTTTAAATATAAAGTCCCCATTTCTGCAGAGTTGTTATTATTGTTTTATTGTATTATTGGAGGAAGAAAAATAACTTATGATGTACTTGTTCTATAATTGGACTCTTTTTCTAGTATTTATTTCTGTGAGGGACTTTTGTTTTCCTTGATTTTTTGTTCTGTTCTCAAACGTGTATGATAATCTCACTTGGCTCTCCTACTGCTACTGTTTTCAAGTGGCTGCAGTTATAAGTAGCTAACCTGCTGAGACATAGTCTATTTAATACCTGGAGCTGTCTTAGGGACCAGATATCCCTACAGAATACAAACAATTGGCAGTGGGCAAATGCATCCAGAAAAAATAAGGTTCTATTCAAACTTTCAGCAGGTGAGAAAGAGTGATGGGGGATTTTTATGTACAGAAAATAGTAATCCCTGAAATTGTGTCTGGAGTTTGTGTAAATTTTGTGAATTTTGAAAAAGATTCTTATGATTGCTCAGTATTTTTTGTTAATTGTGTTCCTCATAAAATAGGAGAATAGACAAGCAAATCTTGAGATTTATATTCTTTGGGAATAGGCTAATGTAAGAAAACATGAAAAGGAAAAATAAGAAAAGAGAATAAGTATCTTGTATCTGAAGTGTCTGACTTTTCAAGTTTGCTGCCCACAAGTGTGAATATTTGAAAAATTTTTCTTCCACTTTGAGATCACTCTTCTTGCTCACTTTGAATGCCATAACCCCTCTTCCCCAGGATCTTTCTTTTTAATTACCCATTCTTTGACAATTGCCTCAACTAAGGAGGGTGATGGGGAGAGATAGAATAGACTAGCTTCCTACCTGGGCCAAATCACATTTCCATTTAAAGTCAGGGCAGAAATGTCTGTATATAATTCCTGCAATTAAAGCATGCATTTGTTAATAAGTCATTCTTTTCAATGTTTGATTCCAGTGAAAATTTTGTTCTCTTGCACTATAGAGATCAGAATTGCTTCTTTCAACATTTCAAAAAGTCTAAATGAAACTCCAATTATCATCACATCAATTTAAAAGCAGTGATGCTTTAAAGATTTTCATTCATTTTTCATTGTTGTTGTTGTTGTTTCCTGATTGCTAAGCTGTCAAGATAAATTTGAACATGTATTCAAAACTTTGTCTATGAAGCACTGAAGCTTTCCATTTTTAAAGGAAAGCCTGGATTAGTCTGAAAATCAACTGAAAGTCCAGGTGATTTCAGAAGTCATGATATAAGAAAATCATTGCAAATACAGAGGCACAAAGAAGTCAGTCTTCAGTTCCACTCCCAAAGACACTATCAGCCCTAGAGAAGTCACAAACTGATTAAAAAGAAGCAAAATAAGATAGAAGATTTTCTTTTTAAATAAGAAACCAAAATATTCAGAAGGAAAAGTTGCTGCCCATTAACACATTTAGGCCTAATTATGTTCTTAAAACACATTGACTTCAACAGCACTCCTCAAGAACTTGTATTTACGTCCCTTATGACTTTGAACAGGAACCTGTCTCTCAGTCCAGGCCACTTAATCTTAGGCACCAGGCTGAAGGTACCTGTTGCGGACTCTCCTCATTGCTCAATAAAAAGTGATGTTACACACGTCTGTGAAAAATCCTTGCATAAAAATCCATATATAATATACATGCAGTCTTGTAGTCTCATATGCATTTTCTGGTAGTTTTGAGATGTCATTACAATCACTAACCACAGGACTGCCCTTTTCTGCATGATTTCTAGGCATGACTGATTCACTGAACTGAGGAAGGAGCAGCTTTGTTTGATGTGGGTTTTGGGAGGCAAACACTGGTGGAAGGAGAAATTGGTAAAGGCACCCCAACATATACAGGCCCCAGCACTGCAACCACTTTAGAGTAGGAGGCCCTAGGTGGCAATTGAATGACTTCTTCCAATTTGAAACAGGTTTTTTTTTTTTTTTTTTTTTCTGATTGAATATTGCAGATCAGTATTAGGTACTGGTGTGGTAGAAGCAATGCAAAGAATTTCTGCATATCCAAGTATGCACCGAGTAACATCAACTTAGTGCCACAGAGTAATGAAATCTTGTCAGACACTGTTGTAAGTACCTTAAAGAAAGAGAACCCTGAAAGAGAACCAATTTAGAAATACACTGAGAATTTCTGTGTGTCTGAAAAAGTTCACAGGTTCTCATCCCCTGAAATACACCAAGCCCAAGGTCTGAGTGCCTCATAGTGTCAGAATTTCCAGACACCTTCCAGTGGTGGTAGATTATCATTTGAATGTTGGTTTGGCTTATAGTTCATTATTATGCTCATCATATGAACACATATATACATATATATTTAATATTTTTTAATTATATAAGTACCTGTGCAAAGGGGAAACACTGCCTGCTGAAATGTGTGCAAAAACTGTCTGTGAGACTATACATGATGCAGGGAAAAAAGTTTTAAAGTTGCACAATCTATAACACGACATTAAATTTCTAAATAAAATATTGAATAATTCACATCTTTTCAGATTTCTTGAAAAATGGATCTAAAAAGCACTTGAGACTGTATGAGATTTTCGAATTTTAAAAGCTGTATAAGTTAACATTGGTATCAAAGGTGTTTAGACCATATCTCCATCAGGTAGAAATATGTGCCAGGTCAAGATTTCCAACATTGTGAGTTGTGAAAGTTTTGAGAAAAAAAAAGAAAAAAAGATAGAATTCAAAATATTGCACAGATGAGAGAGAAATATGATGCTTATAAAATTCGGACACAAAAGAATCTTCTTGAGCAAAAAAATTGCTTTGAAGAAAATTGTAAAGTATATTCTGAGGATTAGAAGTAATATATGGCATTCAAGGACTGTATGGGAACTGGAATAGACATCTCGAAAATATTGCTAAAAAGAAATACTCTTTTGAATTGTGCAATGGAAGAAGATTTTAACTTCCCACATACAAATTGGTGAACAGAGACAATAAAAGTCAATTACATGGTCAAGGTATTAATAGAAATGTTGGCTCAAAGATTTATTCACATAAATATTACATGAGTAAGAAATGGTGTAGGATAAGGCTATGTTTCTAAAGTGAATGAGAATATAAGGACTGACTTTAGAGTACAATCTTGGACTGAATAACATATGTTGCCTTTGCTCTATGTGAATTTATGTAGGAATAAAATTAGCTTTTCATCTAAGTCTTTCAGTCTCACGGGAACAAACAAGCTTTGAAGGCCTAAATGGTACAGATAGGATCTCTAATATGCTGTTGGTTTGGACCTAAAGTTGTAAAAAGTCTTCAGAGTTTGCATCTCAAGTAAAGAAGAAAGGTGAGGGTTCCAGCTCTAACAAGCTCAAGTGCTGCCTCTGAAAAAGCATGAGGAATAATCAGGAGCAAGAAAGGAGACAAAACAAGTCAGCAAACATCTTACAGCTCAGAAAGGAGGCAGTTCAGACTTGTCCCAGGTCCAACAAGGTTAGGTTTTGCATTCAAAGTTAGAATAAACAGACTTAGTTTTTTTCAAGTTATTTAAATTAATAGAGCAGAGTGACAGCTCCTGGAAGCTTGATAGTGGCACCTATACTTTTGTATTTTTACCTTTAGCATGGCAAATGCTTAGTGTATTCTTGTAAAAATGATATTGAGGGAAATGGACTTCCTGTTTGACCCAGTATACTTTTTGCTGTTTTTCTAATAAGGAAAACAAGAGGGGAAATCCTAAACAATAACCATGGTATTGAGGTTCAAAAAGATTTAATTGTTCCTTCTTGCCATCTTCCTTAGATGTTTCAGGTAAATAAGAATCATGCTATAGACTAAGCAAGTGAATGCAGTGGACAGAATGGGGATGTGTACAAAATAATAATAAAAAAATAATTACTTAAAACGGAGTAGAAATCTCATTTATGAAACACAATATGCTCCTGTCAGAAAATCACCATCACAAAATCTGGAAAAATTGTTGTGCAAAATCACAAATCTTGATATACAATTTTAAAATTTACTGTTGGTGCTGTCTGGTGCTTCAGGATTGGAAAATTACCTATTTCTAAACAGGAAGCTGTGGAGCAACATCAGATGCAGTAGACTGATTTCAGTTGTAAGCAAAGCTTTAAAATAAATTTAAAGAGATGTTAATAACTTTGAAATAAATGTTATAAGAACATAACATGTTATGCATGACAGATAACACCAAAATAACACAATGTCTCTCTTAAATAGAAAATTGTTTTTTAGACAAGAAATTAATGTATCTGACATTCACTACACGGCTATGGTGGTATTTGAGACAGTAATGCCAGAGAAGAGAGAGGAAAGTTTAAAGAAGATAAGGATGAGGAGGCTAGTTTTGTCAAAAGTGGAATCATGAATCTAGGGAATTATCCCCACCAATGTTCCTGAAGGATAGATTCTCATTTTTTCTGTCAGTTTACTAATGACACAGGCAGAAATCATAGAAGTCTACCAGTTAAACATGGGACTATAACAGTTTGGGCATTAAAAAAAAGAAAATTTTAGATTTTCACTAAGTACATTGTCTGAAAAGTCAAGAGAAGCTTGTAAATATAAATGTAGTGATGTTCTGCACAGCCATTTATTAAAAACAAGGAAGAAGATTGATTTAAGTAAGAGAAAGATGAGTTTTCAAAAACCTGTTACATAAGGTGATCGTCTGCAGTAGCGAACTGTTGTCCTTGGCGACTGAAGGGTTCCTTCCCAGCCTCATGTTTCTAGGCAAATAGCCAAAAATCAATACAGATCCTAGGGATGTCGTGACAGTCTGATGCTCACTCAAAGAATCTTTCAAACCAGTTAAAATAAAACAAAAATCCTTCAGAGAATTGCAAATTGTCTTACCTTAAAAATAAGGCAATTTGCATTACTGCCCTGCCTCTCATTCTAATACACAGAGCTGAACCTTAGCCAAGATAAATCTCTGTCAAGCAACCTCAAAGTACAAGTGTTCACCATTGCTTTGGTGGCTGCTCTACCAGAGAAGACATTGGTGTGGAAGTATATAGAGTATATATCTAAAAAGAAGTTTATCTAAAATAATTATTTCCTAAATCCAGGCTAGTCATTTAGCTTCAGGGGGTGCAGAAAGTTTTTTAAGAGAAGCTGTAAGCCAAGACTGACAGCCAGGCAAGGCAGCTCCTCACCAGTGAGGCCATCTCACTGCCCACAGTGATGAGCAGGGCAGCCGGGGGTAGCCAAGGGCAGCCCCAGCCCAAGGCATTGGGCACCTCCCTGGGAATGAAGATGGAACATGGCTGGGCCATCATGGATCAGAGTCTGGATCCATGTGAGCCCCAGCAGACAGCTGTGATGCAGTGCAGCTCTGGTAGGGAAAAAGGACCAGTGTCTCCCAGAAAGCAGCTCTAAGAGCTCCAAGGTAGGGAAGCACAACTTAGTGGGGAAGTCCCAAAAACTGGTCTCGCTGGGCACATGTCCTGGATTGCCAAGAAAATTGTACTCTATTTGCCATCTGTATGGCAGTTGTCTTCTGTCAAGTGGGCAGTTTTCCTTATCTCTTCCACACCCAATCCTCCCTCTGGGGGGACATCTGCTGATAACAGGCTATTGAATGTCCCTGCATGACTGATAACAGCTACAGCAGCCCATTGTGAGATGCTCCGCCCAGAGGGAGGAGACAATCATTCCTACCCAGGTATAGTCTTGAGTTCTGGAACAACAACACAGCTTTCTCTACTGGATTTCCCACAGGAACAGCTGCCTCTTTCACGGGATCTTCAGAGGAAGACTACACCCTTCTCCAGGATCCCTGCTCCAACAGAATCACACCTGACACTCCAGGAGGACTGCAGCCACAATTCCAATTGGACTGCTACCAACACCCTGACCAACAGGGTGTCAGGTTGTGTTCTGACTCTGTCAGTGCTGTTTTAGTTTACTGCATTGTTATCTTTTTATTTTCTTCCCTATTAAAGAGCTGCCATTCCTGCTCCCATATTTTTGCCTGAGAGTCCCCCCTTTAATTTCAAATTTATAACAATTTGGAGGGAGGAGGTTTATATTTTTCCATTCCAGGAGAGGCTCCTGCCTTCCTTAGCAGCCACTTGTCTTTCCATACCAAGACAGCACACAAATATGAACTTCAATTCCCTTATCAAAATGAGAAATAGTCTACTTTAAAGTCTGTAATAATTAAAAAAATACTTGGCAATTTGCTAAAAATTGTGTATTCCTTTTTATTTTAGGGGGAAAAAAGGTAACCCTTCTGTGCACCATGGGTAAAGGTGCACCAAATATAAATCATTGACTGAATAAGTTTTGTTTCTAACCTGCTCTACAAAAAGGGAGCTGTGTTTCTCCAGATACAAATGGGAAATATCATTCATGGTCTGATAATGGTGTTGAAGTTAGAGCATTTACAAAATTAGGAATGGTTTTCATTATTTGCCATGGGGATTGTATTCCTCTACTTTTCAAGTTTTCAAAAGTAAATGGATTATTAACTTTAAACTTTAAAAAACTAAATTACTATGGAACAGTCAAGCTACCTGAAAAGCCTGATGGAAAGTAACTCCTGACTGAGATTAGACAGTGTGCATAGAACCTTACACAGCAGCAACGAAGGGTTTCTCTCTCACATGTTCTACAACTGCAGTATTATTCTCTAGATGATTGACTAGTGCACTTACACAAATCATGGGCATACACTTGTATTAGTATATTCTTTTTCTTATCAAGTCACTGTTTTCCTGCTGTGTGAGGTGTTTGCTCCCCATCAGAGGTGTCAGGAGAGAGCTCCCTCTCCTGGAATATGCTAACTGTTCTTGAGGTTGAAATAAAGATGAAGTTCTGCCTGGAAACTGCCCTAGTTTTGAGGAGATCCCAAATAGCTTGCTAAGCTGCTTTCCATAATACAGCTAAATGTTTGTCCAAGTATAATTGCCCCTCTACAAACACCATCCTTTGTATTTTTTTATAAAAACAAACATTATAGGATTTCTGTACTTGTCATAAAAGAGCAGAAATAGCACATTCCCAGCATTTTTCCTCAACAGATCTCTTTGGAGATTATCACACACTGTCTTGAGCAGTTTAAAGACACTGAACCCCATAATCCCTGCTTTCCTGTGCATAATGCTTCCTTAGGTAACAGTAGATTGGGTTCACAGCACTAAGTGCTGAAGAACTCTATTTGGGGTTCTGTGTACTGAGTCAGACATTGTTTTTTTCAAGCTGGAATTAAGACACTGAGCTGTGGTTTAAATTTTCTTGCTCAGGAGAGGTTTCAAGAGGGTCAAGGAATGAGCTATGAGCTATGAGATTTGAAAAATAGTGATGTAGCTGTAGCCTTCTTTGAAGATTTTCATTAATTTCCTACAAAGCTTCTTCATTATTTACCCTTTATAGTAGCTCTTTAATAGGCAGAGACTCATCAGTCTTACTCTATGTTTCTCTAATGATAAAAAGAGATGTCATAGAAATTTGATGAAGAAACTGAGATTTCTGTTAAAATGTATTTTCAAAATAGTCCAACTTCTTATGTGATGTGAGCTGCAAAAGCAAGAGAATATTTTCATATCCTGTTTTCAGAGAAAGAGGAAATTGAGAAGTTGATGAATGGAAAAGCTTTAGGTTGACTCATGGTTTTCCTTTCTTAGTATAGCTATTCAATTAAAATGTTCCTCATTATATTTTTCTATCACAAATGCTATTTTATATTTATGTGAGCTGCTACAAATTTTACACTTGTTTTATATAACAGATATATGCATCTGATGTCACACTGGTCAGCACTCTTTCTTATTTTACTCATGCAATTCTTTGGACTTGGATTTCCTCTTGACAAAGAAATGAGGCTTGGTGCTAAAGACTTCTGGCAAGGCTTCCTCATTGATTTAAAACACTGAATTAGATTTCTAGTTCTGGCTCACAATGAGGTTAAGTCAGTTTTGCAGTGGTTTGCAGATACCTGGCATTGTAACAGGAATGAGGAAATGGTGGCAATTCCAAAGAAGAGCCTGGGTTTCCCAGTTCATCACTAGCCTTCAGAGCCTCCAAAAGCAACACATTTCTCCACAAATGTGTGGAATAACACATTTCTCCACATCTCTCCACATCAGTCTCTACTTGTCTCTTTCATTTAAATTTTTTGACATTTTGTTCTGACTCGGTTGTGGCAATGTCATCAATTGATTCTTGTTAACTTGTTGAGGATTCCAGGATCCAATGAGGGAATAAAATCATGGAGTTTTTATAGATTTGGTCAAAGGCAGTTAAGTTAAAAAGAGTTTAAATAGAATAAAGTTTCTTAAGTTTGCAATTATTATAGAGCCCAAGGGATATTTTAGCAAAGTGCAGCTAATGAATGTGACATAATAGCAATCCCTAATCTGTAGTATTGTGTACTTAAGAAAAAAAAAAATCCAGATTCCTGACTAGAAATTGTTTCAAGCCTCACTGCTGTTCATTTCAACATGCAGAACTATACTGGAACTAATCCAATAAAAACTCCGAGAGTTCACCTTCATCCTCCTTTACCCTCAAGGATTTCTCTTTTGGCGGAATCTACTGTGTTCACATGCTGTTTTGCCACAGTTGTTCACTTTGTTCAGATCCTTTGCTTAGGGAAAGTGTTTCCCCTTCAGAACTGCAAAAATATTTGTTAAAATTCCACTCAGACATGCTGATCGAAAACACCTTATTTCACTGTTTTCCTTGCAGTACTCGGCCTTCAGTTTTTCACTTACATTAGAGAATTACTCTGGGTTTATTCCACCTTCTAAGTGTGTGCACTCTGGAGAGACCCACTTTGCAGAAGTCATGAGTCTTGGTAGTGCATTCAACTCTCTTCATGTATCACAAACAAGTCCATCTGCACCCTTGGCACGAGCTTACTTAAGGATGAAAAACTTGCTCTGCTCCCCAGGATGATTCTGTATCATCAGCCTTTCATGGTCTAAGGCTGTATTAGCTTTATTCGGTTTTCTCCTGTCACATTGCAGTAATTCCTGCTGAGAAAATCTCCTGGGCAGGTTCTGGGGTCCAGAGGTAGGTCCTCCAGGGAGAAAGAAAATTTATTCCACAGTATTTCTAAAGACACGTCTAAGCCATCCCAACTCCAGGCTCCTAACACTCATACTGTTGAAAACAAAGGAAGGGAAATGCAGAGCCTTCCTGCTGAGACGTCAGGATAAACACTGGAGAAGGCTTTTAGGTTCTTAGAAATTGTGAGAATTTCTGGGACAGAAGTACTATTGCCTTCCTTCCTTCCTTCCTTCCTTCCTTCCTTCCTTCCTTCCTTCCTTCCTTCCTTCCTTCCTTCCTTCCTTCCTTCCTTCCTTCCTTCCTTCCTTCCTTCCTTCCTTCCTTCCTTCCTTCCTTCCTTCCTTCCTTCCTTCCTTCCTTCCTTCCTCCCTTCCTTCCTTCCTTCCTTCCTTCCTTCCTTCCTTCCTTCCTTCCTTCCTTCCTTCCTTCCTTCCTTCCTTCCTTCCTTCCTTCCTTCCTTCCTTCCTTCCGCCACTTCCTTCCTTCCTTCCTTCCTTCCTTCCTTCCGCCACTTCCTTCCTTCCTTCCTTCCTTCCTTCCGCCACTTCCTTCCGCCATCCTTCCTTCCGCCACTTCCTTCCTTCCTTCCGCCACTTCCTTCCTTCGCCACTTCCTTCCGCCACTTCTTCCGCCACTTCCTTCCGCCACTTCCTTCCTTCCTTCCGCCACTTCCTTCCCGCCACTTCCTTCCGCCCCTTCCTTCCGCCACTTCCTTCCGCCACTTCCTTCCGCCACTTCCTTCCTTCCTCCTTCCTTCCTTCCTTCCGCCATTCCTTCCTTCCGCCACTTCCTTCCTTCCCACTTCCTTCCTTCCTTGCCACTTCCTTCCTTCCGCCACTTCCTTCCTTCGCCACTTCCTTCCTTCCTGCCTTCCGCCACTTCCTTCCTTCCTTCCTTCCGCCACTTCCTTCCGCCACTTCCTTCCGCACTTCCTTCCGCCACTTCCTTCCTTCCGCCACTTCCTTTCTTCCGCCACTTCCTTCCGCCACTTCCTTCCTTCCGCTACTTCCTTCTTTCCGCCACTTCCTTCCTTCCTTCCTTCCTATAGAACAAGGTTAAAAAGGTGAAAAAGTTTTTAAAAAACACATAGAAGTTAAACAAATGGTCTTGGTGGGAGGATGGAAGCCAGCAGAGGCAGATGGACAGTACTGTTCAAGTTGATGAATTGTGTGTCCTCATATGTATGTAAAGGAGAGGACAGTAATGATGAGGGAAAATTCTCAATAAATGAGTTCCCAGTTAAATATGGCACTGAAAATAAAATTTTGTGTGGGAAATATAAAAAGCCCAGAAATAAGAAGAGGAAAACCTTGTCTTTTAAACTCACATATTCTGCTATAAATATGCAAAAAAAACCTTAATGGGAGGAAGATAATTAGAGACACAGTGACAAATAAGCAGAAACTATATGGCAAATAGCACATGAAATGTAGTGTATTTGCTAATATGGAAATAGTCTAATCAAATAAAAAATTTCAATGCTTCAGGAAATGCTGAAACCCTCCTAGATGTTTGAAATTTTAATTTAAAATAGGAAACATCTAGTACTATGCAATTAGGATGACAATGATTTTTTGTGACCTGGTCAGAGCAATCATCAAATTGAAAGGCCAAGAAACAGAAGAAGAGCAGGGGAAGTTTGCAGTCTCTTGTTGAAAGGATACATGTCAGAACAGAAGTAGATGCTGAGACTAAATTTTTAGACATCACTGGCTGATCTGTAGAGCAACGAGTCAGGGCATGCAGGAAGGGATGCAGCTTATGGCTTGCCCTTCCATAGCACATAATATTTTTTTTACTAAAAAGCTCTTTTTACAGTACTTAGATCCAGGATTTTAGTAGTCCTGATGAGCTCCCTGTCACCCCGTCTTCTACCCTACTATTTAATGTCCAAAAGAAGACCACATAAGCATGACAGGATGTGATTTCTCATTTAAAAAGAAGATACAGGGGAGACCCACAGGGTAAAATGTGTTTACATGATGTACAAAGTGCATTAAATAGACAACATAACACAGGATATTCACAGAAAATTCATATATATTACTTAAGATGTTAGAAAGACCCAGAAAGCACTCAAGGCAGAAATAAGACGGCAACCTAAAAGAGTTCTGATAAGAAAAGGTAACAGACTACATAATTTGCTTTGTCAAGAACTCACCAAGTACTGTTACAGAAATAACTCACATGAATTAAAAGGAACATTCTAACGTGATTAAATACAGGAAGCCAGAGCAGTAATAAATGCTTTTCACAGTACAGGGAAAAACTGAGCTGCCATTCCCCACTGGAAACAGAGATCCCCACTGAAACTGTTCAGTGTATTCACAGATGATCTGTAAACAAGAGAAAATAATTAGTTGACAGTTTGCTGATATTAGTAAGTTTTAAAAACACATGTCAAGAGGAGAATTGACTAACAAAGGTTGCAGAAAAGGCTAAAGATAATGAATCACGGTGTAATAAAATGCTGAATAAAATCCAATAAAAAGAAGCAAAAAAATTATACTCGTATCGCAATGCTTAGTAGCATTGAAAAAGAAATAGAATGTTATTAGGAAAATACTGGGGGGAAAGTAGAAAATAAAAACATAGCAATCCTGCTGTGTAGGCTTATTGCATTCAGCACTTTCCATTCCACTTGTAATTTTACTCTGCTAAGAGATGATTTGGTAAAATTGGAAAATATGTCAGGTACAAGCTGTTTCCCTTGGGGTCCGTAATGTGACGAATATTATCTAACATCTTCAATAGGGCCCTGGATAATGGGATTGAATGTACTCTCAGCATTTTTTTGAATGACACCAAGCTGAGTGGTGCTGCTGGCAGGTTCTCTGGAGCATGGGGTGCCATTCAGAGGGATTAAGTTCATCAGGGCCAAGTGCAAAGTCCTGCGCTTGGTTTGGGGCAATCCCAAATATGGACATGGATATGGGCTGGGCAATGAGTGAGAGCAGAAGAAATTCTTTACTGTGAGGGCAGTGAGGCACTGAAAGAAGTTCCCTTCGTCCCTGGAAGTGTTCAAGGCTGGGGCTTTGTGCAAACTGGTCTAGTGGGAGGTGTCCTTGCCCATAGCACAAGGGGGTTGAACTTGATCATCCTTAAAAGTATCTTGGAATTCAAATGATTCCATAACTCTGTGACTCTATGGTACATGTTAAATGAGTTGCTAGCTATATTAAGAAAGAAAAGCAGTGAGTCAACCTAATACATTTCTATTCATCAGCTGCTCAATTTCCTCTGTCTCTGAAAACAGGATATGAAAATATTCTCTGGCTTTTACAGCTTACGTCACATCACATCACTTGATGTCAGACCTAGGAAACAGGCCCAGGCTAGTCATATTTGCTAGTACAAATATGGCCTAGATTGGATCTGGAACACATTGGGCTGTTTTACCTTTGCACTATATAGTCTTGGTACTACCAAAGCTTACAAGATAGGATGCCAAGGAACTTCTTTTTTTTTTTTTTTTTTAATTGAATTTTCATTTTGGAGACATCAAAAAAATTCTGCTTTACATTTACATTATCCTGATATTTTCCTTGAGGTTTTCAGCAGAAAAGGATGGTATGGGAGAGGAGAGAGGGGAAAGACATCCTAAGATTTCTGTGGAAAATTGGGAAAGAGCTCCATGAAAATTAATTCCTTCATATAGAGGCATTACTGTCACACAAAAGAAGAAGAAATCAGTTCAGCTGTAAGCATGTCCTTGTCCTGGAAAAGTTCCAGTCCTTGCAAGAAACTCAGGATTTACCCATAACTCTTGGATATAATTAAATTCTTAGAGTCAATATGGGTTTATCCACTGTCTTTAAATCTTCAAGGTATATGCTCCAAATATTAAGGTAATTTCCTCAATTTTTTACTAGTGCTAGTTTCTCTGTCACATTTTCCATCTCACCCTAATTATCCTGTCCCAATTAGACTCTTTGCTTTTTGCTTCAAAATTTTAGGAGCAACCCTGGCCTAGCCTCTTTCTGAGAGGTGAGCAGGATAAAGAGTATTCTTCTGGAGCTATTGCCTAAATTTAGTATGAATTCACATTTTCTATTGCCCATTTTACAGACAGGCCTTTAAATTCTGAAGTGACTCAAAGTGTGCACAGGTTCATCCATTTTTTATAGTAGGTGTGAAATTGACATTATTTTCACTGTAATAAAACATATTTAGCATTTTTGAAAATAAAACCATGCAATTACTACTTTGGTATTTATAAGTTTTTATATGGGTTTAGTTGTAAACTTGCAATAACTGAGCTCATTTGCAGAAAATAGAATCACAATGACTGCTTGTATAAAGCAATAGAGAAGAAATTTGCATCAGAGATGTTCCTGAAGCCATTCTGTAACTATTTTTATATGTATATTACTTTAAATATTGTTTTCTGTATCAACTAAATAATTGAAAGAAGATAAGAACAATATCACACACTCCACCACAGAAAGTGAAAACACATAATATTTGCCAGTATTGCAGAATATATACCTCAGCTCAGAAGTTATTTTGGCATCTACAAAAATTATCAGTTACTGAAAGAAAAAAAAAATTATCTTGAGAGTGCATAAATGGTACAATTATATTAATGATTTGGAGAAATTTATCAATGCCATTTTCCCCATTGTCTCCTACATTTATGTAAACTTTTTCTTCTACAACCAAACTAATGTTCCGTAGTAACATTATCCTTCATAGTTGAGAAAACCATTTAATAATGGATGCATTAACTAAGACCTTAGATTTGTACCTGGTCTAAGTACTGAGGTACTACCTGCATTTCTTTCCTTGACATCCATACAGGAGGACAGTGATATTGTAAGGAAATAGTAGCTAAATTAATCTTCCAGCTGTTGATCCGAAGTCGTTCCACTGCTGACCTCCCAAGGCTATAGTAAATAAAATCACACAATCCCACTCAAACACTTAAGCCCTTCATACATGCTGGCAAGTCTTCAGTGGAGTTGTAGCTTTGTAACAAGCACTAGACACTGGCTTGCAGTGCTTTTGTTCTGTCTGCCACTTCGGATGAGTGAACATGTACAAATGTCAAAAGAAATAAAAACATGGTCACTTTTAACAGTGCTGATGTTGTCTCATACCCTTTATATTGCTTAAAGTACCTCCCATTGTTTACCTT
The DNA here is from genome assembly GCF_028769735.1 of Zonotrichia leucophrys gambelii. Classification (NCBI taxonomy): domain Eukaryota; kingdom Metazoa; phylum Chordata; class Aves; order Passeriformes; family Passerellidae; genus Zonotrichia; species Zonotrichia leucophrys. The sequence goes on from NC_088169.1 coordinate 67,530,404, forward strand.
TCTCAGAAGAATATTTTTCCCATTTAATATTCACATTTAAAGAGCACATGGCCCCTTGATGCATACCTCCAACCCCCGAAGTTTGTACATTCCACAATTAACCTTAATGCCAGCAAAAAGACCATTTTATGCCTATTCCCACCTGTGAGCTATACCAGAGATCAGCAGTGACTCGTGTTTCCCATCTCAGATATGTGTGTGCTACCCTGCTGAGACAGTCTGGGGACTTAGCAGAGCAAGCTTGTAAACTCTGACTAAAGCCACCAAGCTCTGGTACTTGGTTAGAAGCTTACATGCCTCTGATATCTGTTTGTCATCTTACATGCCACAATTCTTTTTATGAAAAGGAAATCAGTTTTATTGTGGGGGAAAGCCTCCTGCCCAGGCAGACTTTAGTGTTCATTTAGCCTCCACCTCTGTCCATGTTGCCTGATCTCCTTTTTGGGATGTCCCATCCCAGAAGTGTCCAACCCTGCTGAACTTGGACGTCATTGGGCAGTTCAGTTGCAATAGAACTCTACTAAACTTTCATGCTCTGGATAGCCTATATATTATCAACTATCACAGATATTATTGAGAGATTCTGAGCGTTTGATTTCATCTGAGACTGAGGTCACTGTTTAATATTCTTTTGGTTTAGGTTAATAACAATAACTGTTTTAGTTTGCACATCTACTGAAGAGCACAGTTACTGATCCAGTTCACACTGGAGTAATTGGAAATCTATTCATCAACTTCAGAAGGAGTTAAATCAGATCAAAAATGAAGACCAGTAATAGACAAGGACAACATTCCATTCTTTAATTGATATTCTATTGTTAGAGATGCTGTTTCTGAACATCCTTCTTCTCATCTGTAGACTGCTACCTTTCATTATAAGATCCAGGCTCTGAGATATAGTTTAATAAGCTTGTTGTTTGAGGGAATTGGAAGATATTTTATGAAAAAATTTTGAGATGTTGTTTTATCTTTTATTTTTCAGTATTGATATGCTAATTCCTATAATGAAATATCATGACATCTTTATAGTTCATATAACTGGCACAACTAAAAGTATTTCAAAAATTAAGAGTACAGCTATATAAACTAAATGTGCTATTACAATCACTGCTACTAAAATAAGATGGCTTTTAAAAACGGAATAATTATGTGTTTTTCAAATTTAGCTATCTCATTTCTCTGAAATGTTTACTGCCGAATAACAACTTTGCTTCCTGCACTTAAGATATTTTGCTGGGCTGAAATATTGGCTTACATGTGCTGCACAAGTCAACAAGCTGTGTATGTGTGTATGTCATCTGTGTTGTTATCAATTATCACAGTTTTATCCTGACTAATGTACTTGCAAAAAATACATGAACCCCTGGATCTTTGTTTTAATGAATTACTGGAATTTATGTAAATTAACTTTCTAATCTTGGTTCTAAAATACAGTTTTCTGATTAGATCAATATCACATCCCTATGGCAATTAATCATGTGCAGAATGTATCCCTTAAAGGAGAAATATAATCCTTTTGTATCCAGTGGAAAATAGACTCTTTGGGACAGTATTTGGAGTCTGACCAAGCTGCACATGGTGCAGGAGGAATTGTTTACTAGTGTTGATAAGACACTCTTCTTAGGCTTTCTTAGCACATACATATAGGGCAAAGTTTAGAATGTCTGGATATCTTAATGCAAATTTCTAATTATTTAAACATCCACCTTTACCAATAACTACCTTGAAATAACTACTTTTTCCTAAAACATTAAAATATAACTAAATTCTGATGGGGTTATTTTGTTTTCTACTTTGAAATCCATACATGCAAATTTGCTTAACTTTGGCTTTAACCTGCAGTTTTAAAAATTTTATTTTTCTGTCAGCAGCACACTGAGTTTGAAAAGGTCCATAGGGTAATAGAAAATGTATAGTGGTGATAAGCAGTAATTTCACAGTTTACTGATCATGATGTTACGAGATGCAGTGCACCCTCCTAATCTTTCCTTACTCTTTCTCTCTCTTTTTTTTTTTTTTTTTTTAGCCTAATTAGTATTGCTTGGTGGTTTTACACAAAGTAATGAACCAAAGAAGTAATGCAGCAGTGAAAGTGCCTGGCTGAGATTTCCAGCTGTGGTCGTGAACTTGGTCTAGTCAGGGGGATAAGAGGATGTGCTCTTCTGAGCTGAATCCAACACATCCCCAGCACCTTAAGTGTCAGGTCCTGACATGCAGGGAGATCACTCACTTTACATTCTCACAGGGAAGTTTAATAAAATGTTTTATTTCACTATTGTAATTGCCTAGGACTATGCATCATGACAGACACTGCAGCAGGGCTCACCAAAGGTTACTTGTTACACTTCTGTAAAATTGATCTTTGCATCCATCTGTATCTATCTCAAATCTCAGAATGACCTAAACTGAATCTTCATAGGTCTGCATTTTTTACAAGTTAAAATAAGTGTGATTTCATTTCTGAAAGCAAATTAATTGGTGTTAAGTAAAATTTCTGAATGTGGTAGCATCTTTGACAGCAAGACATGGGGAAGGATGCCTCAGAAAATGCCCAGTAAAGATTGACTGTAAACAATTGAAATGAGTGTGAGTGTCACAAATGTATTTATTAAGCTTTAGATCACACCAATTCAAAAGGCTGGGGAAATGTTATATACTTTCTCTTATAATAAGGAAAAGGAAAAAAGGAAACATGGCCAAGGAAGCACAGAGCAGGTCAAAACCTACTGACCTTCCTTTCAAGCCTATGTTTAGCTGAATGTTCTACAAACTGCTCATCAGTTCCTTAACTTCTAAAATGATGTTTGCACAGACCTTTATAGACAATGTTCTCAGTTCTATGAAAAAGTGCCAAACCAAACCTCTACCTGAGTATTTTTATAGCATCAGGTTTTCCTCGATAGAGCTGATTTTTGATACTTTTATTCAAACCATCATTATCTTTTTCTCTGGGTAGATTTTTGGTTAGTTTCACTGTTCTTAATCTCAAAAGTATACCATTCCTTTTCTGTATCTGCTTCAGGAACATATACCCTTTATAAAGGTATAATCTCACTGTGAAAAGCGACTTTATTTTATACAAAAAACAACCTGATCTTAACTACATCATTCCATTTATACTTTCTCTTCGCCTATAATACTGTGAATGAAAAGGAACTAATTGATTATAGTAAGGTGGATGAGTTTTAAAGCTCGAGAAGAAGTAAACTGGAGATATCAGCAGTGCCTTAGTGTTTTGCCTAATCTGTGGTAATCTTGGCATGGAAAACCCCTTTTCTGGCTCAGGGCACAACCTGGGCCTAGACTTTCCTCTGATCAGCTTGGTGAGGCATACCAAAATGTTAATACCATCCACATATTAAACAAACAAAAGTTTTCAATTTCCAGTCCCCAAAGGGATTTTTGAAACAATTTTATTCTCTAGTAAATGATTGAAAAGTTTCATTTCACTTCCATTAATTAAGAAGCCATGAAATGGACTGTTCTGCAAATAAACCTCTGTATTTCATTGTGCAGGTTGCATTAGTTAGGAATTTAAATATTTTTGGAGTTTTACACTGTTCTCACTAATTGTATTTCTATTTGGCCCAGTGCATGTAGGAGCAAAATCTACATAGAACTTTCAGGATAAGATAAGTAGTGAAGTTCTGAGAGTGAGATAACCCAGATGTTATTATTTCTGTTGCGCTACACACAAACAGGGTTTTAACTCAAATAGGCATGAGCCTGATCTAAGATTTGAAATCCTGAATGCATCAGGAATGTCTGACCTTCTGTGATATGTTCTCTGTCCAGTCTGTGGAAAGAAGCAGAGGCCCTCTAAGAGATGCTAATTTTCCTATAAAGAATTTCTGGAGCAGATTGACTGATTGGCCTGTTGGGGTTGTCTATCTGCCTGTGCTTGTTATGAAGGGTAGTTATCTCAGAAAACCAACCTGCACACGTGGTGAGAAATCATGGACACCTAACACACGTTAGGTCTCATGACATTTTAGATTCTGTAGGATAAGCAAGGTGTCTATGTCAATATGACAGATATGGCACAGCATTTTCAAATATTGACCTTTCTAAGTTCCTTTCTTTAAAAAGTATACTTTCATACCTCAGTGACTTTTGAAGAGGGTCTTAACAGAGGTTAGAAGCCAGACTAGACTGATCTGCATGTTTGGAGACCTGTTCAAACATAACAACCTAATATGGTGCATGTGAAGAATCAGCTCGGTTAAATTTGGCTTGGGGAAGTAGCAGACATCATGACTGCAGAGTCACCACTCATTCCCTCTTGTCCTCAAGTTGCTGTCTTTTGTGCAAGTAAAAAAAGCATTGCTACATTCATCTTACTGGCGTTTGTAGAAGAGGTAGATGGAGAATGTGTCAAGTCAGAGAAAGTGTCAGCATCTTTGATTGCTGATGAACCAGCGAGAAGGAAAATGGCACATAGTAAGATTCCTTCTGAAGTTACAAACTTCTCAAAACCAAAAAAAAAATTGAAGTTGGGAAGCTGGAGGTTGATAAAATAGCCTTAAGTGACCAGAAAATTTTGCTTTTCCTTTTTATTTTATTGCTGTTATTGATGGCATAACTTCATATTCACGGGGAACAGAAAAGCTGTATTTTCTGGGAAACCAATCCTGATTATCACAAACCAATCTAGTAAAGTAAATGCTGCTATTCAGGGGCAACTAAAAGCAGAGTGAGGCTCAGTAACCACTGACTGAAACCTTTGTCACATATCAGACTAAAATTAATGCAAAATATCATCAGATAAGAATAAAATTTTGCATTCATACAGCACAGTTAATAAGGCAAGCAATAGGTAGAGAATATCACTATTTAGCAAACAGGAACTGACAGCTGGGACCAAATCTTGCAGAGGACTGTGTTGCATAGAGATCACACAGTGCAGTGCTTTGCCATGTTGTGGCAGACAGGTCTGTGGTCTGTGCCCATTTGCCTCGTGAGGAGAATTTTGTACCTTGATATGGGAGAAACCAAAATAAACTCTCACAACCTGTTCTGGCATGGAGTAAGGCCTGGGTGTCAATGATCAGTGCAGAGCATTTTGACATTTAGGAAGTGCTCAGTAAGTTAAATTCTTCCAGGTGGCCTTGTACTTAGCACACATGGCCAGAATATCTGACATGTGAGCTATAAACCCAATGCCTCTGCAAAACACATTGGATCTGATGTGTTCCCATCCCAGAGTGCAGTCCAACATTTTCTGCTGTTACACGGGTCCAGCATTCCCCACTGAGCACTCGTGCTGCTGTTGCTGCAGGGCTGTACTGTTCCTGGAGAGCAGGAGCAGCACACTGCTGGACATTGGAACAAACATCAGTTTTCTTGAACTGCTCACAGATGAGATTTGTGGGTTGAAAAAGAAGGCATGCCTGAGAAAATATTAATATATATTTTAATCTTTCTTCTAGTGTTAGGTAGAGATTACTGGACTGTTAAGAGCTCATTTTAGAAATTCAAGGTGCAAAAGGAAAGAAGCAGAAGAAAACTCTTGATTCCCCAGCTGGGAATAAGGACATTCACCCAGGCAGGAACTGTGTGATACAGAACCAACATTGAAAATAGGTGTATGGGTTTGGTTTTTCGAGTTTTTTTCCTAATCATAAAAAGCACAAAGTTCCAAGGCAGATAACTGTCCTTTTTCAGCTGACTGTATTTGTTCTCTCTGTTTCTGATTATAGAATTATTGATTTATTTTCCCCTGGGCAATGTTGAAACTTGAACAGAAGGGGAAAAGGATTCCTGCACTCATTCTAAGCTATAAGTATCTTCCTAGGGCACTGGGGATGAGAAACCAAAGTTTAAACTCCTCAATCTGACAAGGGAACAGAAACAGGCTCCCACCTCCTGCCAAACAAGAGCTCAGATGTTGGAAGCCACAGGACCAAGATGCTCAGGTGGCACTACCTTACAATAAGTGAGCAATGCTAGCTACACAGTCAATGGAGAGGAGCTGTTGGAGGAAGTCCCAAGGGAAGGCATGCTGTCCTCGTTGGGAGTCACCCACTGGGGAGGACCAGAGAGCTTAAGTGCAGGTGGCTGGGCCAAGGCAGATGCAGGGTTGTCTTCCCCTCCTGAGCCCACTTCTTCCCAGGGTGACCTTTTGATCACGAGTCTCAGGCAGAACACTTTGCTTTCCCCTGTTTCCTGTCTCTGGTGTTCTTGACTGTTATTCTGTCCAATCACCCACTCTCCTACGGCCAATCCCACGTCCTTCCCTAGGGGTTAGTTAAATGTGCCTCCTTACTGAATTAATGCCTCTTAAGCTTCCACCTCAGAGTCTTTGATACCAGGCTGGTGTCCAGACACTTGAAAGTTAGATATGGGAGCACCTAATTAGCAAGTGGTCAGACAGCTTCACGGCATCTATTTATAGGTGTCTCTTGGTAATAATTGTCTCTTGGTAATAATGAGTGATGCGCTTGATGTTTCAGAGGGGAGTAATTCTGCAGAGTAATGCCTGCAGAGCAAGCTGTTAGAAATCAAACAGAAAATATGTCCACAACGGGGTGGAGGTTTAAAGACTGTAAAGTAAGATTATGTGGCATCAAAATTCTCATTCAGATGCTTCATCTTGTCTGTGATTATAGTCCACACTGAAGGACTTACCGGTCTTATGGGATACACCCACTGTGGATCAAGTGGTGATAATGCAAATGTTTATGATTGCATGTAAGATGTTTCTGACACATAACATCTGGTTTATTTTCTGTATATGGGCACTCAGGTACTTTAAAACACTTAAGTTCATTTGATTAAAAATGAGTGAAGCTAGAGACGGAATTTAATAGTCTTACTCTAGGAAAAGGCCTTTCGAATCTTCTATACCTTAAATTTCAATAAAGCATCTAAGAGAAAACAAGAAATCATCCCAATTTGTAATTGGTTTGTCTTTAGGATAGTGGTATGCTCTCCTCTGCTCCATGGCTGAATTTTTTCTTTCAAATTAATGCCTTTATTTCACAGATAAAATTTCCCTACCCTTCGCTATCCTCCCTTTAAACTCAGAGGAGGGACACAGATGCCCTGAAGGGTGATTCATTCGTTTCTGAAATAATTTTCCGAGATTTCTGAAATTAATGTCTCTGTGGAGTTGTCACTTCCTCTTCATGTCTGTGGAGAAGATCTGTACAATTAACACAGGCTACACACCAAGATTTTGTATGACCCAACTTGGGTGCAATTAAACTTGCCCTATACCTTATTCCCTTTTCCTCTTGTTAATACTTCCCTTTTTCATTTCACATCCAGTGTTCTCCCTGGGTCTATTCCGCCTTCATTTTATATACAATGTATTCCATATATTTTAAACCCATTTAAAATCAATAAGAACTGATGGCATTCAGCAAAGTTAGCCTGAAGTCAATGAAATTGACTGTGTGAGTCAATCTGAGCGCAAGCAACAGTGTTTGTCAGAGAAGGTTCTTTACTTATTTGCCCAGCTAGCAAGTGCAAATCAGCATCTTTTCAGGATTGATTTTATGCCTCAAACTGGTAATATTTACATGTCTCAATTTTCTCATGAAAATGACTTCTTGTATAAGAAGGTTATCTCTCACTGTTCCTTAAATGTACAACAAAAACAGGCAAACAAAAAGAACAAAATGAACAATATTAAAAAAAACCAAACCTGTGGAGTTCAGGCCGAGTGTGTTATCTAAGTGCCACTACACTTCTCATGTTAATCAGTTTTCTTCTGCTTTTTTAGCAGAAGGAAAAAAAAAGACACAGGGCAGAACAATTTCCCATATTTAGTCAGTTTGTGCCCATATAGAAAACTCTTCTTCTCTTGTCCTTTTTGGCTATTAGAAAGAGGTTGCTATGATGTGAGACAGCAAAGTCTGTTCATCCTATAAAAATCTTTTTGATGTTGGTTGTGTTTAGCACATCACTGGGTTCCCAGCCATGGTCAGTCCAGTCCAGACCACTATTGCCTTTGTCATCCTCTCTGCTCACAATATGACCCCCAGTGACTGAAGTGGAAAATGTGCCATTGCAACTTGCAAGTTATCATGGCACGTCATTGCCTGTGGCAGCTGAGAAAGATTTTTTTTGTTAATCATATAACTGTGGTCCATCCTTTACTAGTGTGTGACGTAAGGGAGTGCCTGTGGATCTCAGCCTGACCACTAAAGAGCCCGACAGAAAACTGACAGCAGCATCTGTGGGATGCCATGGAGAGGCTGGCTAGCTAGGAGGTGCTGTGACCTTACAGGCTGATTTTGCTGAGCACAAGCTCTCATTTCCCACCCTGGATACTACATCAGTCCTCAAGGTCTGAGTGCTAGCAGGCCTTGAACAGAGAACAGCTGTCTGGGATGTAGTCAGGAAATGCTCTGTAGTGCTCAACCTTTAAAAAGGCAATTAATACCATCCCATTACCATTAGAATGCCAGCTTTTCAGTTACTAATACTACTCTGGCCTGTTCCCTAAAATAGGGAAATATATAACAAGAAGAAAGCCTCTCTGCCTTTTCCCCAGCCACAAAACAAAGGACCATGATGTCACATAGTCACAAAACCCAGACATTCATGAATAACCTGCTCTCTTTGTAATAGAATTCAGACTGATCATGGATGTAGGAGAAAATTGAGTTAGTGTTGAGGGGAAAAACAGATATTTGCAGACAAAAATGGGATGGGAGAAACATTTTCCCAGTATTGGCCCTTAATTAAACACCTAACACTCACTTTTTGCATTTCAAAACCTTTGGGAAGATCAGACCTGACTATCTCAGGTGATGTTTTCCCATGGGCTCAATTCTTGAAGAGCAAAGAAAAGCATGGAAAGAACGTATCAATACAAATTTGCACAAGAGCTTCCCAGATTATACAAAAAGGCCCTTTAAATTCTGTAATAAATAGACACAAAAACTTGATAGATGGACAGTTATGTTACAAAAATTGTTAAACCAGATTTTTGCAGTATGCCTTTCAATATAAAGAGTTTTATCAGAAGAAAAGAAAAACCCTCATTTTGGTAGTCATTCATGCTATATTATATAGATTATGACAATGGAGTTTGGCCTTACTTTCAAAACAACCAAGACAGACAGTGAAAAGCTTAAACAAAATTTAGGGTAACTCTAGAAATCTGCAAACAGAGTCACAGGAGAAGAGAAAAAGAGACACTGCCATAACAGCTGTCATGGGGAAACAGTAATTGATGTTTTGTGTAATGGAACACAAACCTCACACTAAGTAATAAGTACTCAGTCATCATGCCACTAATTACTCAAACTTCATTATAAAGAACACCAGGGCCACAATTAAATATTGTATATTACTCCTCATTCTAATTACATAGCTCTTTTAGTTGCACTGTAAAAGCAAGACATTATTTAATTATTTTCATTTAATGCATTTTAAAACAATATTTAAAACCTCATTCAACACCATAGGGATTTCAACTAATCATTAAAATCCCTATTCATGTGTACAGTAGCAGTTGTGTAGCCGCATAAAGCTGGCATCCATTTCAACTTCATTTATAAAAATCAAACTTGGAAACCCACAGGCTTAAAAGGTCCTGACTCTGGCTGCCAGAGCCTTAATGGGGTTTCACAGATGTAAGCCAGCCTTAATTATATCCCTAAAGTGTAAAATATCAGGTGTAAATCCTGGTCTCTTCTGTCACGAGTTTTCAGAAAAAGTACACATTCCTCAGAGAATTCTGCTGGGACACTGCAGCTGCTACCCTGGTCACTGAGGCTGCCCCTGGGGAAGGCAGACACCGTGGGTCTGACAGGGCCCATTGCTACAGATCTGAATGTTTTATTGACTACCGAGTGCAAAGGACACTGATGAGACAGGCAAGTGAGAGGCAGATGCAGCTGATATTGCTGTTGCTCGGTCTTCTGAAGTGCTCAGAAGCTCAGTGGTGTTTGTGGCCCTTGAGAGCACACCAGGGGATTCCCAGGCTGTTCTTCCTAACAAGGTGAATGGGTTAATAAATGAGATCACAGCATCAGAGATAAGCCCTGTGGACTCAGGGACCCAAGTGTCTAAGATGAGAGGACAAAAATTTGATGGCCTATTTCAGTCTTCTTTTTCTTTCTGATGGAACTGGATATTCAGGAAAAGCTGCTAATATGACTGTGTCTTATCTGAGTGAGAAAGATTCACCAGAACTTCAATTTTGAGAGAGTTTTAGGAAATGTTACTGCAGTTGTAACATGACAGCCAATATTTTTTCAGCTATCCCAAACACTGTGGTCTACAGAAAATACAAGACTATCTATCTTGACATTTAGAGATGGCAAGTCTAGTCTAAAAGAAGTAGACTGTGTATTTAATCAAACAAAGGTTATTTAATGGTGTCATCTTTTTTAGACTACTTGCTTTCATTAGCTATGACCATATGGAGCTCACAGATGGCAAATAAAACAGTGACGTCCTGTTCAAATAAGAAGGAGGCAAGAACAGTAAATAAAATGCTGGCAAAATTAAGATGAATGATGCATGTGATATATATGTCATAGACTACCCAAAATGTCATGTAACAGTTGAGTCTGGAGTGGTTTTCTGTCTGAACATCAGGAGCTTTTAGACTGACATGAGAGAACAACCTTAGAGATTATTATGAGGGAAAGGAGAATAACTATTTAAATCCTTGGAAATCTGAAAACTAAGCCTTCTCTCCACTCATCAGCTCTATTTCCACTTTCGTTCTTCCATGCTGGGTTCCCTCTTTTCTTCCTTGCCTGAGGGCACTGTCATGGTCACTTTCTCTGATTCTTTTTCTTTCATCTCTTGCAAGGGAGAGTATTTCATTGCATGCACTTTTGCTTCCAGCTTGACAAGGAGACTTTCTGTGAGCAGCAGTACCCATTCTTTGAGTTTAAACCCAGAGACACTGTACCCACTGAAGGACTGGCTGCACACTAACTAGGAGAATGTTTTGAGGACCATGAAGCCAAAGTACAATTCTTGCTCACTAAACTTGGATTTAGATATTTACCCTTGTCTCCAAAGTTCTACCAAACCCTGGTTATTGCCTTATGTATATGAAGGTGGGGCAAATCACCACAGCATTTTAGGGTGCTCTGGTGGTGGGCTGAAATGGCACAGGCAGTGAATAGATTCAGCTCACAACTTCCACCAGCTGACAGGTATTTCTGCTGTTCACCACTTCCACATTGAGGCCCCTGATCTTCATTTCTTCTAAAGCAAAGGCAAGCAGAGGAACTCAAGATGTAATTACTTACTGGCATGGGTGGTTCCAATTCACCCCTTTGGACAGCAATAGACTGTGACTCCACAGCACAGGAAACAATTTCCCTGGATAGGTGGCAGCAAACAGCACTTCTTCTGCAAGAATCCAGCTGCTACTGCCTTGTAAAATGTGTCTGAATATAAAACAGCTGGCAATCAGAAGGCTCACTACACCAGCTTCTGACCTGAACAAGTAATATAAAAAGCCCCTAAGTCAGGTGAGCCTGTATTTACACACAGGCCCGTATTTACAATCAATATGGGACATTTTTGAGCATAAGTTCTATGAAGAGTGGCTGGTGGAGCTGGAAATTTTTAGCCTGGAGAAGAGAAAGCTCAGGGGAGACCTTATCACTCTCTACAATTACACAAAAGGAGGTTGCAGTAAAATGGGGATTGACCAAGCAATACAAGAGGAGAAATGGCCTGAAGTTGAGCCAGATGGGGTTCAGGTGGGGCATTAGGAAAAATTTCTTCCCTGAAAGCATAGATGTGACACTTTGCAATATGGTATAGTGGGCATGGTGGTATTCAGCTGCAGGTTTGACTAGTCTATGATTGAGGTGCTGACTCAGACCCCTGAGGAGACGACAGATATTTTGGGAAGTTAAGAGAGATGAAGTTACTCTTGCTCAGAATAGGTCAGTTGTATCTATTTTCCTCTTTTGACTCAGACATCTCCAGCTTAGCCTAACTTGAAGCAAACCAGGTAGACCTAGACACAAGAGCATTTTGTTTGTTCTTTTACTTTAACACAAAATTTTAATATACTGAAAAAATAGAGCACAAGAAAGTTATTCATCTCAATTTTCCAACTGAATGACAATAACACTTGGTCACTGGTTTCTTTCTGAGGTGAGAACAGAGGATTGAAAATATTCACTTCAGGCAGGTAAGGGTAATGAGAGCTAATATTTTAAAGGACACACTCAGAAAGACAGAAGACTAGGGAACAATTCTACATTTCTAGAAACAAAAAAAAAAAATATGTTACTCTTTTTGTGCTGATTTTTCTGAATTAAACTATTGTAGGATTTTGGTTGTTTTTCTGTTTTACCTTTTACATGGGCATCACTTTCTGGTTTTCTCTTAGTGCAGTGCTGTCCGCTCTAAAAATGCTGGGCTGATTTGTCCATAGGCATTCTAACAATACCTGCAACTGGAATGGTACTTTCAACTTTAGGATTCATTCTGATAGGAATATTGGGTGGACAGAATTAGTAAAATAAGCATGAATATTGTAGAAATGCAAATGGGCTATATTTAACTAAAGGTGTCTAGCAATTTCTGAGTATTCTGTCAGACAAGTGAAAAATTTACATTTTTTAAGAAATTAATGAAAGCAAACAGGGCTTAGCCAAGGGGATCAAAACTGAGATGCCAGGAATATTTCTTTTCACTGTAGCCTGCTAATTCTCTTGAAGCTGGAATTATGCAAGATTTTCTTGACATTCTTTAAGATATTCAGTGTTCAAATTAATTCTCCATTCAAAAGCATGAGCATGCACAATGGTGGGATACATTAACATGATGCCAATTAATACTCACTCAAAAACTGGGTATGGTCTGAATTAAGAAAAGATCAGTTAGAGAAAAAAACCATACACAGAGAGATGTGGCATTAGCAATTACAGGCCAGATCCAGAAAAGTATTTAACTGGACTTTATATCCAAAGTCCAAAATCAAAGCCTCAAATTCACTCAGTCATAAACTGCTTTACAACAAAAGTCTCTAAATGCCAGTAGTTCTTCACTTCAAATCTGAAAATTGCCTCAATTGTCCTTTCTTTATGTATGTACAGGTCTACCTGGTCTTTATAGTTAGATTCTTCATTCCTTGCAATCCCTCCTGGGACCTAGAAACTTGTTGGAGACACATAGTGTCGGTGTGGCAATGGATGTACTGGCAGCATGTATAGTGTTCTGACCAAAATATAATAATCATAAAATAATTTAGGTTGGAAAACACCTTTAAGATCATCATTCCCAACTGTTAACATAGCACTGCCAAGTGCACCACTTAACCATGTGCCTAAACACCACACCTGCGTATCTCTAAACACCTCACCAAGGTATATAAAGACTCCACCACCACTCTGTGTAGCCTGCTCCAATGCCTGACAACAACAATTCCAGCAAATAAATTCTTCCTTAAATTCAAGCCAACCCTCTTCTGGAACAACCTGGAGTCCTTGTACAACCTTTATCGCTTGTAACCTGGGAAAAGCTGATTTCCTTTAATCGTATAGGTTTTCTAGTTCCATAGCTAGTTTGTTTCTTAAATGCTAAAGTTTTTGCCTTTAACTGCTTTATAATTTAAACACTCCTTTAATAAAATAGAAAAGACTTGCATATTTTTGAAGAGGATGGGTCTATACACCAGAATTAAGCCAACTAAGCAGAAAGACTCACCTCTGGTAAATGTTATAAATTGAAATAATTTTTAAAGTTATACCCAGTCCTTAGTGTCACACTGTCTACACGCTATTTACAATCTTGCAACAATCAATGGATGGATGGATCTTGATTCTAAGTGCACAACTCTTACCATGATTAGTTTTCTAACTGCTTTCAAGTATTTATGTGTTATGTTTGTAAATGCTTGAAATTATTTGAATTTCATTTCATCCATTTAACTTAAATATTTTATAGACACATTCATGTCCAAAAAAGTTAGATTTAGAAGGCCACAGTGCTACTTAATTGTGAAAGCAATCCCAATTCATTGTGACATCTGTAAATATGTTGCAGATGCAGGCTCTGCAGTACCAAAGAGCTATTGGTACTAGCTTTATTTTCTGTTAATGCCTCTATCAGTGTAAGTCTGTTCAGATAAATTGCTTTACTGCTCTTCCAAAACTCTTCCAAAATACCTTAAAACTAAATTTTTTTCAAGCATTCTTACAGACATTAACAAGGGGTATTTTAGTATTAGTGGTACGTCATTTCACTAGTACTTGGAGGAAAAAAAATCCCAAACCAAAACAGACCCAAAAATCCCAAGCAACCAAAGAAAACTTTATCAGCCCACATTATTTATTTATTTAAATGCACTTTCAAACATTAATAAGAGCTAATCTTCTGATTATTCAGTGGATGCTTAAGTGTACACCTTATGTCTATACACCTTATGTGTGATTCACAGGTAAGTACAGACTTAAATAAACTGATCTTTTGCAGAAATAATCAGAAATATCTCCTGACCTCTGTCTTTTTGCAAATTTCCTTCCTCAGAAATCTTTCAGGCAATGCATTGTCTCAGGGTCCTCCTGTTTGAACAAGCTACCTCAAGGAAAATAGAGTGATCTGGGAAAATTTTCATACATGAAAAAACATCCCCTCTGCAGGCCTAATCAACACCCACCGATGTTGGTGGAGAAAGCTCCCTTTGATTTGAGTGGAAACTGGTTTGAAACCTTTAATTGGGTATACATCTTAATCAGAACAAAAAACTGTTCTGTGAGGTCTCTTGATTGAGCAGATATTATTGCCCATAAATGGATAACCCTTGCCTCGTTTGCTCAAATACTGCTTCTTTTTTTCATACATTAATCACACTACAATGAAATAGAAATCAATCCTGATCAAGAGAGTTCACTAATGTCTGAGTTTTAATGAGAGGCTTTTTGTGTCAAAAGGCCACTGCATCTTTTCTAACAAGGCATAAAACCCAGCTTCCAACAGCCTCCAGGAAAGACTTTTTATTCTGAGATTAGTTCCAGAAAGATTTATGCCTTTTACTTTTCCATCAGTTCTACGTGACTGCAGCCAATGTACTAATGAGAAATAAGGTTAATAAAGACAATAGGGTGACATTCAAATTCTTGAAAATATTTGAAATTACCTATAAGTGTGGTGACTGGTTAGAAATCAGAGAACAAAAGCAAAAGCAGAAATTGCCTAGAAACATTGAATAATAATAACAACAATAATAATAATAGTAATAATACTTTGAATTGAACGCATTAGTATAAACAGGGGGATGGTACTAAAAATTTATCCCAGTCTTCTTGACAAAAAATGTGTGATTTCAGCTTGTGAATCCATTTTAGCCTGTAGCATGGTCTTTGGTTTGTAGAATTTACAATATGGCAGGGGAAGAAGTAGAACCAGCTTACTCTGGAAGTGTAACCATAATCTATAATAACTCTGGAAAGATTTCATGTAGTAGGTGTGCTGCAAGATACTTTGTGCAGCAGTGCTAGCATGGTGGCTAAATTTTTTACTCTGCAGGCAGAGGACAGGAGTTCCTGAGTCTGACATCCATCCATGGCTATCATTAGGGTATTGTCAGTGACACCAACCCATTTTTCATGGATGGTATATTTGTCCCTGAAAGTTTTTTAATGAGTGAGCCCTCACAAGGTGCATGAGCTGAGGAGAAGGATTTGGACAATGAGTACCACATGTCACTCAACACCTAAGTGCCTAGTTCAGCGTGGTGAGGGGCACACTAGGTTCCCACCTTAACGTGCCTCCCTGCCTCTGAGTTGCAAATGAATTGCTGGGGGGATAAGAGCTTTCCTTTCACCTTCCACAGTCTATGACTAGTTCTGGCAAGGGTTTCTGCTCCCCAGAAGATAACTAAATGGTGTGCCATGAAAGGTGGGTTTTTTTCTTCCTCCAATGGTGCGTGGGATTCTTCACAAGAGAAAACCTATTGTAAGAGTCTTGAAATTAAGAGAAGCTACGAAAAGTCACCTGTGGGAGTATCCTCAGGCTTGAGGCAGAGCTTGCAGGTAGATGGACCAGCCAGCTGCAGCGGAAAAAGGATACTTGGGAAGACTTCCCGAGAAACACATCAGAAATCAGTGGAGCAGAAATCTTATCCGCAGAAGCTGCTTGGTTGGCCTATATCAGGAGCCCTTACTGCCTCAAACCAAGCACCTCACCAAATGACCACACCAAAATACCCCATGAACACCCAGGAACTTCTGCTGCCTTATCTTCTGCCAGGCCTCCATTATCACACTCATCAGAACAAAGCATTTTACTGCAGTTTCAGATATTCTTAGCTGACATGTGCTGGCAGTTTTACTAGACAGACCCAACCATTGTGTTATTTTGCTGTTAACTATTTATAACAGTGCTTCTCCAACTTTGCTGTCAGTTTTGCTCTACACTTTAATGGAGGCATTTTACTGATTTCTCAGGTTAGATTTATGTATACACTGTATGCATGGAATCCTTAGAGGGTTATCATGTACATAGATCTGCCCAGTGGACTGAAGAACAATTTTAACACCTGCAATCCAGTCGCCCAAAAGGTTTTAACGTTTAGTCCTGGTTGTATCCCAAGAGTTACATTCAGACTTTGTTCAGGGTAGGTACCAGCAGGTGTTGTGCCTTGCACAACCAGTTGCACTTGCAAAAAATGTGCAGATTATACTGAATTATGCTAAAGCCGTGCTACTTGTCTCCAGAGTGGGGAGATGTTGATGTGCATCCACCATGTGTGCAAACACGTGTCTATGTAAACACTGTGAGCAGCTCCCAAGTGTGAAATGGGAAATGGATTTAATGCTGCAGGTAATAACACTGTGCTGCATTTCCCATAAGGTTTGTTGGGGAGGCAGGGTTGAAGGTGAGCAGGAAGATGCAATTTTTCTTTTCAGCTGGAGGCTCAATGGCCTCACCATGTTGGAGAGCCCCAGACAAGCAAATGTTCCTTGCTTAAGGCCAGGCCCTGGCTTTGCCCCAGGCTGTTGCTTAGAAATTGAAAGTGTTATAGTATATGAGTTAATAGAGAAGAAAAAAGGCAAATTAATAATGAAGTAGACTAAACTTTACCAGCACTCCTGCTCTACTCCTCTCTGAGAGGATTAAAGAGATGGTACTGAGACGGTTTGTTAAACAAATCTGTTCAGCTTCTGACATTCACTGCTGCTGAACAATTTTCTTCTTCCATAACCATCTCTCTCCTTTGCATAGAGAGAAATAAAAAATGTGTGCAGTAAGTTATAGAACAGAGCATACTATTTGGCTGAGACACGTGCTCTTTGTGACACAGGTGACCCTGGAGCATATGATACAGGGCAAACATAGCTGCAGGGCAGCTCACAGCTAGTCCTGCCTTAGTCACCATCAGCACGAGCAATGTTGGAATGCCTTCCAAGGCACTCTTTGGATTGAAATAGCTTCATATCTTAGAGTCACTTTTTTGAACTTTCCTTTTTTCGTTTTAGACTTTGGTTGATGTACCAAAGTGTAGTACTATATTAAAAGAATGTTTCTGCCTGTTTTCCTCCATGGTCTTTCCTCTCTCCCCTCTCCACCAGCTGTTCTCTTTTCCTCTTACATTCCCAGCTCTGGGTTGCTGCAGTAGTAGTATATTCTTTAAAAAAGCTAGGAGTTGGCACCTAGATTTGATCTTTTCCATTATTGGAATGTTTAAAGTCACTGTCAACTGCAACAGAAGGGTAGGGGAGGAGGTTATCTTATGACCCCTTTGTGCAGCCTAAGATAATAAATTCAAAACCTGTAGATAAAAGCTCCCATACAGGATTACACAAATAATAAAAAAGCCTGGGAATCCTAAATGAATAACCACACAGGACAAAATGTGAATGTGAAGGAAAATATCTGATAAAACCCTAGCTTTGCCAGCATTTCCTTTCTCTAGGAATGACAACATTTTTTTTTTCCGAATTGACTGTAAAACCAACTCACTGCAAGCATTGAAAATAAATACACAGATTTTCAAGAGCCGCAAATCTGAATGCTTTGTAGATAAATTTTGCAATAATTTCCAGACCACAATAAGCAGAAAAAAAGTTTTATTTGATGCACAAAAGAATGTATCCATCCTTGCACCTCCATCAACACAACTTGCTAGTCTGTGTGTGTCTGTATTCTGAGCCACAGGAGCCAGAAATACCCAAGTCCCTGTTTTGAGTTAACTATCTCCTCCAAGTTCCTTCTGTTACAATAAATGCATGTGTATCCTAGCCAACGATAACTCATTAACACTTAGAAAACCACCTACATATAGTTTCTGCTAAATTTAAAATATTGACTCTTTATAGCTTTTCTATTGCCTGTTTCCACCACCCTTCAAAACGTCCTCATTTCTTGGTAGTAAATCACAGAGGTCCCAGTCCTAACTGGTGCTTATATGCTTAAATTCACACCTTACCTGTCTATAAAGGGGAAGTCTCAGATATGTGTGGTTTTGGTACAGGGAATTTCATGGATGCCTACATAATATCATAGCACATTGCAGAAAAAGATCCCCAAGGTATATGTGTACAAAACAGCTCTCTTTTTTTATGGAACAAGATTTATCTGGGATGTTCTCAGTGCTAGCCTGCACTTTAGGCAGCTGTAAAAATAAAGTTTGTTCCCACTAGCAGACTGTTTCAGGGGCCACGGAATTTGTGTATTTTCAATAAAATAATTCCATTTAAAGGTACAAAATACCAGGTCTGAGATGCTGCCTTCACATGATAAACAGAACTGACGGTGCAAATTTGCTCTACCGGTTGAAATTCCTGTAAAAATTTTGAAGGGTTAACTTTGCCCCATAGTACACCAGGTATCTGCCTTCATGCAGCTGACACAGAGCCAGCTGAACACTGCACTGTGTGTTCTGGTTAATCAAAAGGAAATGCAGTTATGTTCTCACACAGGGCTTTCATACTTATATGGCAAGTTGATCTAGAGCAAGCTGCTATTAACAGACACAACATCGTGCAGGTAATTTGAAGTGACATTCAAAAAATGGGATTTTTTTTTTCAAAAGCCTGGAGAAGCGACCAAAAGTTTGGTCTGTTTCTTCTGAGGAAGAAGCCTTTTTTCTCATCCTGAGGATTGATTGCTACACGTTGATATTTCAGCACTCCTGGTAGAATTCCCAGCCATTCCCCCAAGCTGTCACTGAAGCCAGATCTGGTCACAGCCCTGGGAGCACAACAATAGGATGGATAGCCCCAAAAAAGTGGGCTACAAAGAATTTTTTAATGAATAACAAATTAATTGGATAAAAATAAGCAGATATTTTCACAATTAAAAACTAGTTTTAAAATCATGTTGGTCTTTAAATAGTTAAATATTTTAGTCTAAACATAAATAACAATTATTTTCAAAATGAATACATTTACCACTTCTGTAGATATCTTGAAATTAGTCCTTTTTTTGTAGCTCTAGGCATTTTTAAGCAAATCCATCCTACACCACATCAAACAGACTTTGACTCTCTTCTCCATTATCTAAATAAAATGAACACTCAATCGAACCTGAAGTGGCATCTTTGATGGATCCTTCGCAAAGACGTGTGATTTTTTGTCCCTGATGTGGGAGCAGTGCAGGGAGCATGCCGGTGGAGGAGGATGTTGATATTGATGCAATTTGAGCAATTGTGTTTGTAACTGAAGGCTGAATCCAAGCAATCTCAAAGGGAATCAAATACACCAGAATAAATCAGTGAAATTCAGATGTGTGAAGTACCTTTGAAATGGAAATGGATTGAGTCATTGTAATATCAGGACATGATTTATTTTATTGAATGTACAGATGATTTATATTTATATATATATGTATTTATATATATATATTTGGGTTTAGACTTGATGATCCTTATGGCTCTCCTCCAGGGTGAGATATTGTGAGATATTCAATGATTCTATGACATGAATTTTTGGTTACTTGTTAGCCAGTGTTGATGACTGAAATGAAACAATTATATTATTGACTGGCACGCTCTTCTAGAGTTTTAGCTGAAATTTCTTTTGTACTTTAATAGCAGTCTGCTTTATTAAGATTTTGCAGCTAGTTTAATTTATGTTAGTTGATTAACAGTGTTATTAGGGAGGATCAATAATGGGTTTGAAGTATAATTTGCTTAAGTCTGTTTAATTTTGTGAAAGCTTTGCAAAAGGCTTGGAACAGCTTGAATTCCATTCATGAATACCAAACAGGTATGGCAGTTTTAATGGACTTGCTCTACACTGATTTTTTGAATGAAGTCAAATAATGCTTTTGTTTGGTCCCTTTCTCTTCTTTTTTTCCATAGATAAATACATAAAACTTAACATTAGTGGGAGATGTGATAATGATGGTGATATGTCACCATTTCTTGCCTCCTCACTGCTGTCTGAATGTCCCTTCGTGAGTGAAATACATTTTTTTCTCAGTATTTTTTGCCTTGTTTCTGCCCCAGAATGTTTTTATTTACACATTTTGAATTCTTCTCTTTTGTCTTCAGGGAAAAAAATCCTTACATGAAACCTCCCCTCCTTCCTGCCCTGATCTTTTCTTCACTTACTTTATACATAGACATTTGCTACAAAGCAATTAGTAAATATAAATACGTAAAAGAGGAACAAGGAGCTAACCTTCAGTCAACAAAGCCAAAATACTTAAATTTGTTCCGTGATACCAAGCATTGTGGAAAGTGTGAATGCAGAGCTACATCTTTGATAAAAACAGCTTCAGCATCAATGAAATCACAGCAGCTTGCTGTGGATTAGGTCTACTCCAGTAGTCTCAGAGTGATATCCCAGTTTTTTAAGGAAACAGAAACGCTATATATATTTGGATCTTGTTCTAAAGGCCTCTTGGAGACTGGAAAGATATCTTTAGCTTCCATGGACTGTGAACTGTTAGTGCTCAGCTTTTCTTACCAAATCCCACCAGGAATTTCAGGGCAAGTCTGCCACAGTTTTGCCAGTGGCCTTGATCAGCAAAAAAATCTCAAATGAAAGAAACTGAAATGAAGAATTGGAAAAATTGATGCACTAGTAGTAAAAGATAAAATTATTACACTTCTTCTAGAGAGCTTCAGCACTGCAACAGTATTAGAATTTTCTGCAAGAAAGCTTCAAGATGGATATGATTTTTTTTTAAATTGAACTTAAAACTATTTGGGAACCATAATTCCAAGATGCAGATGTATTCACTAATGCTAAATCCTACATAGAAGAGCTACTATTGGTTGTTAACAAAAGCAAATATTTTACTGTCAGTTGCACATTAAAGGTACTGTATGAAAATCCCATACTAACTAGCTATTTCCAAACTGCATTTCAAAGCAAGGACTCTTAAACTTGTTCTTAAGTCTCTAACTTTGTTAAATAATAGCCTTGGTTTCTCTGGACTGGGAAAAAAAAGTGGCTAATTACCAAAGGTCAAATTAAAGGTTACTGGGATGAATGATGTCTTTAAGGGCTGTCTGCTATCTGATATTTTATGCTTGTAAAAGCTTAATGCTTCTCCATGAAAAATGAAGAACAATCTAGACTTTTGAAGTAACATGTACTTCATTGCTTACAATGCAAACCTTTTGCCTTGGACTTGTCTGTGACAGTAGTCATGAGAACATTAGGATCAGGAAACTTGCTTCCTATAAGTCTTTTAGCAGGTGGAAAGCATTCCAACAATTCATACCCAAAAAATCCAAAGTCAATTCTCTTCCAAGATCTTTAAAGGGTTTTGAAGTCATTACAGGTAAAAAAAATAGCCTGACTGTGAAAAGATCCATTTCATAGAGCATTTTTTTTGTTTCCCATAAACATGGTTCTGCAAACAACATGCCAAATATTTCATGATAGCAGATGAAAGATGTGGTATTCAGCTAGTTTTATCCTCTGTAATCCAAGGGGAAAAAGGTCCACTCTATGTGTTCATCTAGGGCAGAGACAGAACATACATTGGTTATAAGGTTTACAGGGCTCCCATACTTTGCAATAAAATCTAACTTAAATGAAGTTTTCTTGTGTTTTGTCTACTAAACTTCAAATCCATTTAGCTGCAGCACCACGGGTTAAAAAAAAAAAAAAAAGGAATAAAAAAGAGGCAAGAAATGATCCCTGATTTGAGACCATCTCATACATTTAGATGACCTTGGGTAAAATCTGATTCCACTGAAGCCAGAAAATTTATTAATTGTGAAACAGGGCACACTTTTATCTTCAATGTCTTACCTCTGTATAATACTTATTCCACCTGTCATTGAAAGCAAAAAATATGTCAAATTCAAGTGAAGGAAAGAAGCTTTATCCTCTCCTGCTGACAATACTTTGCTGCTGTCTCTTAACCAAATACAGCTTCCATAACAGCTTCTTTGTATTTATTGACCTGCATATGAATATTTTAGCATATACATCTTCATTTTCTATTTCGTTTTAATATGACAACCTCTGCCATTGTCATGCTATCACTACCTTCATTCAAGATACTGAAACTGATTTATTATTCTTCATTCTTGAATACAGTCTATGTCCTTTCCTTCTGTCTTTAGGATGTCTGAAACAATCACCATCGTCTTTATCACTTACTACCCATAACTCCCTCATAGACCCATTTCTGTAGTTAGTGGAAGGGAGGGGGATGATTTCCCATGACTGAACTCTGCTCCAACCATCACCATATATAAAGGTTATATATATATATATATATATATAAGCATATTACAATGTATAGTACAAGTCTGATAGGTGGATGATGAGGCTGTTACTCTGTTATGGATTTCTGACAGCAAGACACCAAGTTCCAGCTGCATAAGGCAATTGGAATATTCCACTTAGCTCTAGTTGTTATAAATTTTTCACTTTCTTCCACAAGCTTGGCAATTTTACTTTGAGAGCTGTTTACAGTCTCCAAAGTGAAAAAGATTTTATTTTACTGGATACATTCACATAATTTTCTTACTATGTACTCTCTTCAATTACTTTCCTGTTATGACATACTGAAGAGTAATAAGCATGAAAGTAGTGTTTTTATATTGCCATTTTTTGTTGATTGTGGCATAACTAATTTGTGCTGACATAAATACCAGATTAATAATAATAAGCATATGACATTTCACAGTATTATGTTATTCTGTATATAAAACGGCTCCATGCTGTCCTAGTTAAAAATAATTCATGATCTCTGGCCTTTGTTGTCACATGATTTTCCAGAGCTTATCAGATATCATAACATTTTAGCCTTAAATGTCTCCAGTTCTCTGCTTTCAGTAACTTTTTGAGTGATGATTCAGCCCTTTGTGACAGAGGTTTCATCCCTTGTCAGCTGGGCATCCAGCAAGCTGAAAGGGATGACCACAATTTGCTGGGAGTACTGGGAGCAGGCCAATAGGCTTCCTTCCCTCTTGCACATGCCTTAACAGCATCCAGTGCTGGTATACAACTTGTTTGTATACCAGAGAGTGACTTTTTCAACTCCTTTTTGTAGGTATTATCAATATTATTTAATGAAGTACTTTTTGGGGGAGTAATGATTTAGATGCCATGGCTCACAGCACATGAAGAACAGAAGATACTGATTCCCTGAAATTTAAGACAGCTTATATTAACTAATAGCAAAAAATACCTCACCTGGTTTTCACACCACATCTTTAGAAGATGTCTCACACATTCCTTCTCAACACCATTTTCAGCTGCCCATCCCTGTGAGAATATGTGACTGTTAAAGCTGATTTTCTTACACATGATCTCTCACCCAATTTTTAAGTGTCAACAAAAGCAAATAAGACACTGTAGTAATACTGAAGAGCTTAGTTACTATCTTGTTTTCAACCTGTTACCTGACAGTTTCCTTTAGTGCTGCATGGCTCTGTTACTGTGAGAAATAGTGAATAATCAGTCTTTATTTGCCATTTCTACATCATTTTAAAAACAAATATTTTATACTAATATTTTATATTGATAGTTTCATTATGTTCTTTTAAGATATTATGTCCCACATCAGTCTTCTCTTTTCCACTTTGGAAGTCTATTTTGTTTTACACCAATTGCAGTCATGTGGTCATCCACGTTTCCTTTACTTGAATTTTTTCTAGTTCTCCTGCATTATCATAGAGAGAGTCTTGTAAATTTATCCATATCTGTTTTAAATGGCAGTGATCAGTGATTCCAAGTCTTTAGAGTAACTGATGATCACTATCACCTGCTAGTCTGAAAAAGTCTTAAGAAAGCAACTTTTCCGCTGTGTTTGTTAGTTTGCACGAATGCCGTCAGAGTCAGGACAGCAGCTGTGGTATATAGCTGTGTGGTATATAGCTGTGGTATATAGCTGTACAGTATATAGCTGTGTGGTATATGGCTGTGTGGTGTATAGCTGTGTGGTATATAGCTGTGTGGTATATAGCTGTGTGGTGTATAGCTGTGGTATATAACTGTGTTGTATATAGCTGTGGTAGATAGCTGTGTTGTATATATCTGTGGTATATAGCTGTGTGGCAGGACAGCAGCTGTGAGTCTGGGTGCACACTTCAGGCTCTCCAGAGCAGAGGTAAAGGCTCAGGGACAGGAAAAACAGAAACACAGGAAGTCCACTTCTCTTTAGGCATCACATTTCTCCCACAGATGCCCCTGTTTGTCATGTCCAGAGATCCAGACAGGGGTGGAGCAGGACCATGCTGTATGTAAAGGCCTGAAAACACTCAGCTAACCTATGCGTGGAAGTGGCTGATATCCACTGCGTGCCTCTGGACTGGGATTCCTCTCAGAATAGAAAGATAGGGTGGGATGCACTCTGCAGAGAGGACATACTTATTAAGAAGTTAAGGAGAATAAAAAAACCTATCTGTTATGATGCATCCTGTGCTGAATACATAGAGTTATATTCATGACAGTTGTTGGTAATTGATAACCTTGCTCTTCCAAAGTTGTTATCCAAGATTCCCATTTTGTGGTTCCACAGTGTTCTGACACTCCTTTCTTGACTGGGAAATCTAAAGTCCTACTTGAACACTGCATCTTCCTGGGATAGAGAACTCCATTGATGGGAGGAACCACACTGCTGAAGTGGAAAAACAATCAGCTCTTCACAGCTTGTGATGGTAGCCCTGTGTACAGAAAGGATTTTTAGTCCATTGCAGTTAATACCATGCTTCCAGCCTGATATGGTGCTGTCACAGTGTGCTTCTAACCTAGATTGTTGAGGAACGGATGCATCCTTCCAGCACCCATTCAAAGAAATGGTGCTGGATCTGCTGTCATGCAAGAGAGCATCAACAGGTGCAAGATGAGGATACTCTGGGCTGCTGGTCAGGTGAAAGGCTGAGAAAATGTGCCATCTGTAAAATCCTGACCTGTAAAGACTAGGGGCTCAATTCACAGACAGGTGACCTATTTACCACCCTCCCTTACCCCCCATTCCAATCTCTGCTACCACTGCATGTCAGGTTAGAACAAGAGCCGTAGGAAAACTGAAGTCCTGCGCTGCTGATAGCGCCGTACTCCACACAGGGAGCAGGGTAGGCAGTGAGCAAGCTGCAGGGAGCATGTGCCAGGGCTGGTATAAAGGGGCTATTTGGGCTGCAGTGTGAGCACAGCTGGGTGTGCTGACACACAGTGAATCCAGCTGGTAAAATCTCAGCACTCACCTACAAAAATAATGGCAGATACGGGGACTTCTGTGGGAGCTGGATCAAGACCATGCTTTTTGTAAGTGTAAACTGAAGTTTTTAAAAATAGTAACAGATAACATTTTAAGAGCATAAATAAGTAATGGAGTGGCTCACTTAACAGGAAAACTGTCATTATAAATGGTAGGAGAACAAATTAAGGCACTTAGTTTTGCTCCAAATTAAACCATGGCTTTTCTTGTGTGCATAAAATTAAATGTGTGCACAAGATGCTGCTGAAAGACTGGACATTGATGCCTAAATCAATTCACATACTGTATTTTCAGGTGCAATTCAGTACAACTGAACCACTGCAGAGAATTTCATGGACTCCATTAGCCTGTCAGCAAGGGATCAGAGAGTCATCTGTGTAAATTGCCGTAAGGCAGTGCTAGTGGCAGTCAGGCCCCAAGAATGTACCTGAGATTTAAATCCTACCTGTGATAATAATGTCCAAGGATTTTTGTGGGCTGTTGAGGGGAGGAGAAGTCCAGGCTAATAAGAGGTTTTTTTAATCTTTGCCTGATCTACTTAATCATTTTTCAAGCCTCATGTTTATTGAAGCCAGGTCAAAAAGAAACAAATATTTAAAACCACAAAATATGAATTGATGGGGTTAGAAGGCAATAGAGGCTTATTTTATTATCTCCCTCTGAAAAATAAAAGCAAATTTAAGAACAACTAACAGCGGCATTAGGCAATGACTGAGATAATGATATATAGCATCCTCTCAGCTCTTGCCTTTTGTGCAAGTGTACTGTGTGCTTCAGCTTGAAGGCAGAAGAAGCAGCTTTCATTCACCCCTCCTACACTGTGTGGGACTGTCAAACGACAGCCCTTGAAAGTAATCATTATTATGACATAACAAATGGAGGATTTGGAGGGAAAAAAGGAAAGCAGCCATTAACAACTTATTCAAGTTGCTATTTCTGCTGTTTTCATTTATACATTGCTTTCACTATGACAAATATAAAAATTGTTGAAATAAAAAATTACCTGAAGTACCAGTTTTAGACCAAACAATATGTTTTTGACTGCACTCTTTCCCTACATGCTGAAAATTAAAATCAAGAGGTGTAAATGCCTAGGATGAAAAAGCACAGATTTTACACTTTCTATAACTCTGATTATCAAACGCCCACATTTAATATACATACCCTTTATTTAATGACAGGCTGGATGTTTAAAAAAAGTTAGTTTAGCTTGAATCAGGCAATTGAAACTGTCCTGTTTTATTAGGGAAAAAGTGAAGGCTTTTATTTAGAAGAAATTTTGCAAAAATCAGTTTTTGTTAAAAATCTAAAAGCTAATTATATTTTCCATGCAACTAAGGAATGACAAGTAGAACTAAGATTCCTTGTAACATGCATTTAATATCTCCTTATATTAAAAAGATTTCTTTAAACTTAAGTTTTTGGATCTTACAAGATGTCTCCTGGAAAACCCTGACTTGGACTACAGACATGTTAGGTAATTGGGACCAATTCTTTAAGCTCAGTGGAAGTAGTCAAGAAGTGGGTAGAATAAATTGCTATTTAACATGAGAAAGAGGGTAAGAATTTATCCCCCACTGGAGAATTTTCTATAAATATCTTATTTTACCATTTGGGCTTCCCACGGTTTTTTACCATCACTGAAGCCTCTATTTCACAATTGATACTTAGTAAACCTCTTGACCATGCTTAGGTTTTAAATACTTGCTTAACAGCTGATTGCAACACTGGAACCTAAATGCACGTGCAAGTATTTTCCTGCAAAATGTTGCATCTTGTCTCTCATTCTGAAACTTTGCAGAACAAAGACTCAAATCACAGTTAGTGACAGAAATTTTGCTTACACTCTCCTCAGCACGTAAACTGTTATTTTATCTCCCTTCAAGTGCACATACACATATGTTGATAATAAAATATTACAGTATATCCAGTATGGACATGATGCTATAGTTCTCAAATTCCCATGATCCTAGAAACATCCCTGATTAAAGAAATTTACATCACCTGGGCTGCAGGCAAAGTGTCTTTATTCCCACACAAGTCCATCTGAGCCAAGTGTAGGACCCTAGTAATGTCTTTGATTTAGATCAACAGTGGCAAAAGTAGCTTAAGCAAATGTATAAACTTCAGGCTTCCTCCGGATTTAACCTTTCTCTGGGCCTTCTTGTTGTGTATGTGAGGTTTTGGCTTTTACATGGCTGTACTAGTATACAGCTAAGGGGGAAATCTACACAGTTTCTAAAATTTTCTTTTCTGGATGAAATAAACTTTTCTGGGTGGTTTTCTGAGGAAAATGACATAGAAAACAGAACAAAATTTGTGATCCTGGAGTATTGGAGTGATTTTCTAGCTTAAAATTCTTTTACTTACATTTCACTACTCAGAAAAATTCTCATAGGGTGAGATTTTTGGTTTGTATCTAAAATGGTCTCACCTCTAAAAAGAAAAATATGCTTAGAATTCATTTTTCTCTTTATCTGCATGATAAGCACTGGATTAAATTTAAAACATGCTTACCTTTCTCCAAGTTTGCCTTTAAGATATTTCAATTTACCTATAGTTCTATGTTATTATTAACCTCAGTTTTACTGAAAAATTATTTCCTCTATCAAAAGGGAAATATTTAAACAAAATTGTGCATCTACCACATGTTGTGGAGGTGGACAGAGATTCAATTCTGGATGGGTAAGGAGCTGAGTTCTGTAATTTAACTTTATTTTTAATTTGCATAACAATGGTGTAGGACCTCAGATTCCCACCTGCTTGACAAAGAACAGAGTGCTGTCTTCTGCTTCAAAGACCTTATAGTTTAGGGTGAGGGTGTCACCTCCTGTTTTGCTCAACATATGACCAGAAACTGGGGCAGGTCTTTAATTTTGTGTCCTGAGAGAAGAGCATTAGCAGTAAAAAGTTTTGAAACAGTTTAAACCATGGATTAAAACCATCATTTTAAACCAAGGCAAGGATGCTGGATAGTAAATTCAACTCTCTGGCCTGATGAATTATCCTACTTAAGGTTACTCTTAAATTTCTATTTATAGATTATAAAGGAACTCTACACAAACAAGGAGTCCATAATAACATCTCCATTCCTCAGAAACCCTGAGGTGTCCTGCTAGTACTGAATGAACTTTATCTCTGTGTTAACTTTGTCAAAAACTTCCACTGATTATTTATTCATTAATTCATTCTTTCCTCTGTTTTCTTTTAAGACATAATTCTCTGTGTGACAAGTGGTGACAGACTGAGAGGCAGAAAGTCTTCCCTTCTTCCCTGTAAGAGGCACAATGGAATGAATAGATAAGTTTCCTCTGCTGAGCCTTTATGCCTCATGTCACATCTACGAAGTTAAGTACTCAAGGTCAGAGGGTCTGCTTCCATGTAGGCAGATGTAATTCCATTAATTTCATATCATCAGCCACACTTGCATTTTGGTTCTGAGAATACCCCTGATAACTCTGAGTAGATGAAATGCCAGTTGAGATGTGGACAGCCATCTTCAAGAAGCTGACTCGATATTACTCATTTTATGAAGGCAATCAAACTCAAATATGAACTTCCAGGCGTCTTGAGATAATCCGCTGCATTTGAAACAGCAAGTAGGAAATCAAAGAAAGCTGAAAATCTCTGCCTGCCAGGCAGAGCTGAGGGTCCGTCACCCTGCAGGTGAGGAGCTGGGAGCTGATATTCTCAGCAAGGCAGGTAGAGCCTGTACTGACACCATCCAGGGCTGTCCCACTTCTCCTGAGCCAGGAGGGCGAACAGGTCTGCAAAAGCAGCCAGCATCAGACACAGAGCAGGATTCACCCTGCAAATCCGTGGTGACAAGTCCGAGGTGAAGCCAGAAAGTCAATGCAGAAGCTCAGGATCAGAGTAAATATCAGTGAGGCACAAGATGGAGCACACTTAAGGCTGCAAAGCAGCTGAAGTTCACCTCAGGTGGGGACCAAGAACAAAAACTTCAGCTGCAAAGCAGCTCCCAGAAGGAGAGAGACACTCCTCTGAGGCTCTTACAGCTCTTACTGTACAGCACCATTCATAGGTGACCTGGCCTTGAGCATGGCCATCCAAATGCCTAGGAGGGAGGGACTGTGCTCCAGACCTTCAACGTCCCCATCATCTTGGGCTGCACAATACCAAATAAATAGACTGGGACAGTCTTGGACCCCTGCACGCAAATGAGCATGCTGACTCTGTACTGACTCCACTCTGGGGCAAGACCTAGGTATGGTTCAACTCCTTTCCTTGAAGAGCTATGCCTGGACTCTCCAAAAACGGGCACCAGCTCACTGGTGAACTATGATGCAGTGCAGATGAAATTACTAGATGTTATCCAATTCTTCTTTCTTTTTGTTTTTTTTTAGTCAGCCTTATATTTGGGAGGGAAAAAAGGAAAAAAATAGGCAAATACAACAGCATTGAAACATGCAGTTATGATAAATTTCACTTCAATTTGCTAAGTTTTGATCACAGTGAAAACAGCAATAATGATAGGAATGTCAAAGCAGCTCATTAATACATTTTATAAAATCTATTACATGATTTTCCAAATTTCTTAATTTCAGACACTAAATAGAAGCAAAGACACAACAGGCTGTCTTGGCAATATTATCAAGGTAAAAGTGATCCCTTTCTACTTGTTTAGAAGTCACACAGGCTGACAGTGGTGAATCAATGTCCCTTCTTTCTTTCACATTTACAGCATCCTAGCTGCCATGTTTTAAGTTATTCCAAGTTCCTGTCAGACATAATGGAACATGTGTGAACCAATGGCAACTTGCAGGCTCCTGATGGAGGCGTTGGCAGAATGGCATACGTGGGTTATGCCCAGGTGCTCAGGCACTTGCATCCTGCCCATCTGCACATTCCCTTCTCCCTTGCGGAGTGTTTCAACCAGTTTATTTTGTTATGGCAGGGAATACCATGCGAATATCCATGTGAACTGTCTGGTGCCACCTGGCATTGTGGCTACACAGTGGTGCAGTGGTCCATACCCTCTTTGGTTTCTGAGTATGGATGTTGCCAGAGGAGAGACAGTGAGATGTTCCGATATCTTGTCCTTCCCATCTTTCCAGACTTACTCTGGCTGTTCTGGATTGCTGCTCACCTCACAAGGGTGGACTTTTGCCCTCAACAAGCTTGAACCCATTTGAAAGTCCCCCAGAAAAGTTCCCAAGAAGGCCAATACCTACTTCATTAATTTTACAGCTCCTTCAGGGAATGTAATTTCTCACACTCTATTAACAAGGCTGGATGAGAGCACTCCTAGCTAAGGACAGCTTTGGCTGGATGGATTTCAGACACACTGAAGCAGAAAGTGTTGGGCACTAGTGGAAGCTCTGAGAAGTAATCAAGCTCACTGGCATCAGGCATGAACCACCCAGATACCTTCTTCTCACTCCTCTTATTTTGCGGTAGTCCCTGTCTTGCTTTTTAATCTGTCAAACATCCAAGAATGAATCATTCTACTCTAAATTTAATACCTAGGGTTTTATTGTTTTTAATTTGGTGAGGGGATTTTTTTCCAGGTTTTGGTTTGGCAGTAAAATGGAAGATGTAAATATTCTTACATCCTTAATCCTTATGGCTTTGTTGCACATATAGGACGGTGAATGAGCAAGGTAGTCAGAAGACAAAAAATTAATAGAGTCAAGTATTCAATAGGTTTTACATGCACTGTTCTTTTGGAAGCAAAGTATGCCAGGACAGTGGATGAAATTTAGTTTGTATTAGCAAACTTGCTTTTGCTTAGATAATGAAATTCCTAGGTGAGAGGGAAGCAGAAAAAAATTCAGAACACTGGTTCTGATACAGAAGATTGTAGAGCTAAAATATTTTATAGAATATCCACTAAAGACTAGAAAGCCATGAGAAGCCATCAGGATCTCATATTCTTACCTTCCATGGAGTTTGGGCATAATTGTCCCTTCTTGTCTTATTGTGCTGTTGAATGGAAACACAAAAAGATCTCTGCAGATGTTAGATCTTATTGTCTGTCGTTTTTATTGACCAGACTTCCCTCCTGTAAAGACAAACTAATTTAGCTAAACAATATCTATTTTCATTATTTCAATGGGCAGGCATTAATGAATTTTACCTCTCTTAGAGGTGGAGTGAGGCTGCCCCATGTTAGTGGGAGCACACTCACACATCCTTGAATCCCTGTTTTCCAACAGGCAACACACCCCAGGACAGACAGACAGTAAATCTATCAGACCCAACACAATCTTTTTTACTTATTTCTGCCTTTGCTGCTTTTCAAGCAGCCAATAGTGTTGGAGTCTCTGAGATATAAACTATTGAACTAAGGTAAAGAGGAAAGCCCCGTGCCTGGGCACCTCAGGTTCCTCCTGTCCTTCCTTACTCACCCAAAGCACACAGATCCTGTTATATCCGATGAGGGCACCAAAACCACTCCCTTGTCAGTGACACACAGGGCCAGCCTAAAAGCGTGAGGTGCAGAGGCTGGCTAACAGGTAATGGAAGAGGATTAAGTTATTATTGAGAGTCCAGAACCTGATGGGTAGAATTAATACATCTGTTTCTATACATAGACTAACGGACATTTTGCCTGGATAAAGACTAATAATAATAATAATTTAAATTTATGTGCCTTATGCAGCATGAGTCACAGACTCCGAATGAGCTAGACTTTGACCTTCAGGACTGCAGGATTTGGTTCTGGACTGTTCATAAATTTTTGTTAAAGGTTTGTTTCTTTAACTTTCTGTGCATACTGGTTCAAAACCTGAAGTGGTTAATGGCCAGTTTAAATGTAAGAGAGTAGTGCCAGTGCTATCCATGGGACTTTATCTGTCATCCACACATGAGTGGTCTGCTGGAGCAGACAGAAAATGTTCAGCTTCTTGTAAGATCAAGTGTTATGACAGTGTGTGGCTCCCAGTGAGTTGTAAGTTTAATCGCTCTGCAAAATATTTCTCTTCTGGTACAAATTTCAGGACAGATATTGATTTCACATCTTTCAAAAGCTTTTCCTCCTGCAATTATGACTGTACTTTCGTGTTCATCTGAACATAACATGAAATAGATATTGCCAGAACAAAGATAAGTAGATATAGGATATCCTTATTACTTTGTCAATTAATTCCCATGTATTATTATGAGGAAAATGTATTTTATAATAAATATCTTACAAAAAATTGATCTGAACATGCAGGCTGCAGACAAGATACTGTCTTGTCTACAAGTGATTTTTCCTCAGGAAGTGAACACACTGTGATAAATTTTTTCCTCAGTAACACTTCCTTTTGAGGTCTCTGGCACTGTAATCCCTTCCTTTTATACATTTTAGGGATTAAGACTTCTTTTCCAGAATAATGGATTTTAAATAACTTAATGACTATATTATAAATAGCACATATTATAAATTACTTATGTTATAAATAACAATATGTAGTCCTTGTGAACACTGAGAATATAAATCAGATCGCTCTGGCTGTTTTCAGTATCAGAAAAAAATCCACAATTGAATTACAGCCTTATGTTTGACCATGGACCATGAAATTAGTGGGTAATAGCAATGTACTGAAACTCCTACTCTTTAAAAAGGGATCAGGACTAGAAATTATCAAAAAAGTGGTTTTATGAAGCTGCTCATGTACAGCCTGAGTCATTGCTGTGCCACATGGAAGAGAAGCAGGTGAAAAGTTGAATTTACATTTGGTGGCAGCTCATTATTAGCTAGTGTAAAGAGTAAAGACATATGGTCCTTAAACAGTTAATAACAACACAAAAATCTACTGGGGAGTCTCCTATTGCACTTCTTTCATTTTTTTACAGTGACTTTTATGAGTATGTTATTGACTGTTACTGCTCTGCCCTTTTGACAGGAAGTATCTGCAGAGAGGCGTGAGGTTGATTTAGAAGGTGCAAGCCTCAGATAATGCCTGACCTCCAGGACAGCACTCCAGACGTACATAAGGACAACCCCCCACAGGAACATCCTCCTCGCTGCATCTTGCACCACCCCTTGTAGGGTCCTGTAGGCACTTCACTGCTCAGCCGGCCCTGAGTCACAACGCAGCCACAGATGCCAAAGCCCTGAGTCCAAAGGAATGGGCAGCTGGGGCCAGCCTCCTGCTGGGGAAGGCTGTCCAGCAGTCAGGTGTGAGGCATATGAAGCCTTTGGACCAGCATGACCAATGAAACACGGTGTTAATTTTGTGTTTCACTGCTGTGTATTAAAACAGAGGATCACGAGATCCTGGTCTAGGAGGAGTGGGACTTGTATTCCTTTCTGCAACCCTCCCGGTTGCACGGCTCCACCAAAGCTGAGGTACACAGAAAACATAATAGGGATTAGAGAAAGGACATAGGGATTAGAGAAAGAGGACTAAATTTAATGAAACCCTAAAATTCAGTGCACATTAATCTAAGCCAAATTCTAAAACACATGTGAAGAGGACAGAATTGAAATACAAATGTTAAAAATATTACTACGGTATTTGAAGCCTCTGCTGCTCTTTTTGTCAATGTCTCTGAAAGCACTTTCAGAGTGGGGATTCTTGATGTCTTAAAGGGGAATTTTTCCTCCTATATTGAGCCTGAGTAAACTGAGGCTTTGAGAAGCGATTTGTCCAAGTTTGAACACGCAGGGGTAGAGAGTAAAAACAACTCTACAAGCTGGAGCTCTCCACTGAGAGAGGGCTAGAAAGTGGGAGGGGGCACAGGCAGGACAGCTGACCTGTAATGAGGATAAGTATATTCCATACTGTATGGTGCTCTGGTCAGCAATAAAATCTCTGGGAAAGGAGAAGGAAGAGGAATGTCCATGGTTATGGCATTAGTCTTCCTGAGGAACCATAAGAGATGACGAAGCCTTGCTTTATTGGAAGTGACTGGGCACCTGCCTGCTGACAGGAAATAGTGAATGAATTATTTCTTCACTTTGCTTTTGGGGGTACCTTTGTTTCTCTCTGAGACTCAAATCTCAATGCACCAGCCTTCTCACCTTTCTGTGATTAACTACTTATCCTGCCAGGGAGGAGAGTGAGTGTCTGTGTGGGTATTTGTCTATAGGCCAGTGACAATCCACCACGAGTTCTCAGGTCTGGTCTGTGCATTCACTGCTAGGCTTCTGGTCCCAGAGCTAGACTCAGCCAACACCCTGTCAGCGCCTGAGATTTCAGACTTAGAAAAAACCACATTTTCAAAGAACTCTAGATTAAGAGAAGCCAGTATTTTGCTAAATGAACAAAGAAGCACTGTTCAAAAAGTCAGCTGAAGGTCTCAACTATCTAAGTGGAATATTCAACCCATCAAACCCATCAATCACTCTAATCAACAGTATCACGACCTTCTGGTAGAAGGTCCAAGGAGGAAGTTGAACATAACCAAATAATCTCTGAGCCAATCAGGGAGTATCATCCAGGTATGATTTGTGCACTTAGAGCAAAGAGGTATTTCTTTATTATTTTCTTTAAAGTACAGATAAATAATAATTTTTAAAAATCTATAATTAAGCAGTGTTACAGATCTAGTTTTCACCTGAAAACACACAATAGCACTGAAGCAAAAAAACAAAGTAGGCTGTCAGCCTCACTACTTTGTCAAGAGAAAGGCAGAATAAGTGTGTTTGACATTAACTGCTTCCTTGAAATTCATCTCATTCTTGCAAGACATGTGCATAATTCAGTTTTAGATTAGAATGTTAAAGAGACATCTTGAGCCTAAAAAAGCAAAAATGGTCCCCTTTGAAAGTGTTCCAATTTTATCACTATGATATGCTGTAACTAAAGAAGACACAAAATATTATATTAATCTTATTTTCTTCATGTTATTAAGAGTACATTTGGTTTAATTATTTTTCCTATGTGAATATATCTTTCAAAACTCACTGTAGGGTAATAGGTGGAACAAAGAAAATCAGTCAATTCCTTTCTCCCCATCAAATTTTATTGCAACAATAAAATCTATAAATATTACAGGATGACTGTCAGATAGAGGCAAAATTGCATTTTAACTGTTTTTGATTCACTGTGTTTCAGTCTGACAGTGCTTGAACTTGGTTATTATTCTTGGACAGAAGTAGTTCTCATTTTAAGACAAATTTTATGAAAACAACTTCTATTTAAAGAATTGCAGCACCTTTTAAACAAATGAGGTCATTATAAAGCATTACATCACATATTACATAAAGGTTCAATGTATAAAATGGCTAATAAATTACAAAGGTAGCAAAGGATAATTGTAATGGTAACCTAAGCCATTTAGGAGTAGAACATCAGAATCATGAATACCAGTTAGGAGTTTTTCTCTGTATCAATAGGTGTATACTTTTTATAATTAAAGGCAATTTTACACCATCAAAAAGTAAAGTCAGTCAAATAAGTTTTACCTTACTCTGTATGACCTTTGACTTAGTGAAACAGTTGCTTTTTCTACAGATTGTCAGAAGTTTTGATACTGACTTCTCTTGCTCTTCTATTTTGTCTGATACACATATGGCCACACTCACGTGAAAATGGCTTGAACAAAGGTTTCTGCTGTGTTTTTTATCCCAAGGTTTATGTCCTCATCAAAGCAGAATACTCTCCCCAATTCCTTGGGGACTGAGAATACTTTCCAAATCCCAGGAACCACTGTGACTGCACCCAGAAATGGCAGTGAGGCGGCAGGTCCTCCACACTGCGCGCAGAGAAGAGGATTTGCTAGAGGAAGATGAAGGCTTAGACATAGGAGTAGCTCTAAATTAACAATGAAGAAATCCAAAAAGGAGAGATGTGAACTAATCCCTTCTTGAAAGTTAGGTCAAGTACATCATTGTGCACCTCTGGAGAGGTCTTCCCTTTGGCTGGGATTTATAGCCATGAAGCCTTGTTTGACATATAGATCAGTCTGATTCCCCTGGGAAGAGGGCTTTAAGCATGTATTTTTTAAAAAAAATCTGCATTTTGAATGTGAGAACCTAAGTCTGTTTGCTATTTTAGGATAGAGGGGAGGCCAACCTGCTTGGAATGAGAAATACCTTTTCCAAAATTTTAACTGGCCTTAATAAAGCACTATGCTGCTCTGCTTTATCTTTGAAAGTGGGAGAACCCTTACCAGATCTGCAGAAGAACTTCTCATTTCTGGTGCAAGAATAGCAAAAGATGAAAATTCTGTTGTCATGTAATAATGATAGAAATGACAATGGGGAAGGTGGCACAATCCATGTAATATGTGGTGAACTTTCTCAGGTGGCTGTCTCACACGCCTGAGTAATTTAGATGTCTTTGGAGACATATAATGAGGCAAGCATGATTCCTCATCTACTTTTGCAAGTTTACTGCTAGTGAAGCTTTAGTGACTTTGACTGAGAAAAATGAGAGGATAATTGAGTTCAGGGTCCCTGCTTTGAAGACTTAACAATCTAATTTAGGACCAGGGCAAAAAACCAAAACAAAACCCAATTAGAGAGGAAAGGAAGACAAACTCCCTCAGGTTATGCTCATGCCTATATTGGATAGGATATGTGTCTCTAAATAGATCTCTAAATCACCAGTTTATTAACATCATGAAAAATAGGAAGAAAGAGATTTCCCTTTACTGTGTGCCATTAGAGCACAGATATCTAAGTTTTGCATCAATACCTTAGCTGATTTTCTGTTCATGTGTGATAAAATTACTAAGCTGATATTTTTGGAGACATGCAAA
Organism: Zonotrichia leucophrys gambelii; assembly: GCF_028769735.1. NCBI lineage: Eukaryota > Metazoa > Chordata > Aves > Passeriformes > Passerellidae > Zonotrichia > Zonotrichia leucophrys. The sequence continues at coordinate 67,567,631 of NC_088169.1, forward strand.
AACATCAGTGATTGGTACTCCTTTTCTACCAAACTAAAAAGCTTGTTATTATATTTATCTTCTGTAGATGACTGTGCACCTCTTTCCCTCAGAGTCAGATTCCTCCTCCTGCCCTCACAGAAAAGTACATCTGAGATCTCATGTACCTCATGTCTTAGCAGCTGCCACTGATGATTGTGTCTCTAATAGCACCGTGGCTTTCTACTATTTGTACTGCTCTACTGAGCTGTACTTGAAAATGGATATTAAGGTAAAACCTCTTCATTAATATGTATTTTCCTCTTAATCTCACATTATGTACTGGCTAAAGTAAAATCTTATGCATTGCACAGGCAGTATAGAGCTTACAAGGAGAAAATTAATTCAGTTTCTGCCTTTTAGAGCTTGTTCGTTTACTTGTAATCACAGACATTTTTTTTCCTTTTAAGATTCAATTCTCACACTTTAGCTCAAAGCCTTTACAATTTAATTCCTGGATGTGATACTAAAGTTTAATCTTTGAGGACGTTGAAACGCATTTCCTGCAAAATGTCATGGGCATAATGCAGGAAACATATCCTGAAACAACAGACAGCTGCTGGAGTTTTGTGATTTCAGTTGCGTTTGGCTTTAATGTCAAGAGTAAGCTTGTTTTGCTTTGCTTTGTTTTCTTCCTTTCTTCAATGGCAACATTCCAGCACTTCAAAGTCAATAGATTTCTTGCTGTAAACTCTACCATGTATCAGGTTCATCTTCTGGAAGACAAGGAAGAGAGGGTCAGAGGTAACAATTGTAGTAAAAGACATTTCCCGTCATCCTTTGTATCATACACATGAATGCTCTTTCAACAGCTGAAGCTGTTGATATACTTTATCCAGAGCTTTGCTCACTATACAATATTTCTTACAGTAATGAAAAAGGAATCTGCTGAACCGAAGAAAAAAATAAATCCTATCAAAAGTTTGGCATTTCACTAGCAGATTTTTCAGCCAGCTGAATGTTAGTGCTCTGGTGTATACACATTGAAACTAATTTCTCTTTGCATCTGGTATTTTTCCCCACAAAATGTATTTCACAGAATTAATTTGTTCTTTATTTCTCTCTCACTCTCTCTCTCTTTCTCTCTCTACAAATCAGGGCTTCAAATTTCTGAAGGGGGAAGAGCAGAGAAGGAAGTAGGGTCAACATTCATTTGAATGTTTTTTGCTTAAACCCAGATTTTAGTATTTAAATATACTTAGAGCCAAAATATTCCAGTGTTCAATTATTCATCTCTGAGATTAGGGCAGCTCTGAACTTGTTCTATGCACTTTTTATAGTATGATGCTGTCAGCTTCCAGAGATAGGAATTTATTTATCCCAGGACACACAGACTGATCAGACTGATCACTGTCTTTCCATTAATATTGGATAAGACCTAGATTCTTCCCTAGCTCAAGTGGGACTTTGGTTTTTTTTGGTCAGCTCTGAAAAATGCAGATGAAAAGAGTGAAATACTTGGAAATAGCAGTTCTACCTATGTTAGATCCTAATTGCTCTCTTCAGGTGTCTCACTTTCACCACAGATCACTGATCATAAAAAGCATCTCATTTAAGCCCAAAGCCCAAGATATTTTAACATGTACATTGGGAACTATAGTATCAGTCCAACAGGGAGGTGTTTTAAACTGTTTCACACAATGGGTCTTTTAGATATACTCAAAAGATGAAAGAAATCGTAGATATTCTTACACAGAGAAGAGGTTTCATACTTGGTAGCAGCTATGGAAGGCGAAGAAGATGACTAAACCTGGATGATCACTTGTAGAAGATATGCCAGGCACGTATGGGAGTGACAATGAATGTGTTACATCCCCAACCCTTAAAGGTTGTGAATGACATGTGCAGTTAAGTGGTCCAGGGAAAAGATGACAGATGTGTGAATGGAAATGAACTCTTGGGGAGGCTAAGGTTTGCAAGAAACTCAAGATACATTTCTACATGGGGAGTCACTTGTGACTTGGCCATTGTCCTAAACACATAGATATGCTCATGTGGAACAGACTAGAAACCAGACTATCTCCAAAGATTTTGCTTATGTCCCTCTCCTGTGGCTGTACAAACAAATAAAGTGAGAGGGCAAGATCCAGGTAATCCTTTGGCACAAGAAATGAAAAATACATTAACTGTAAGTGCTTAAATACTGAAGATGGATCCAAAGATATCTTCCTAGCCACATGAGGCACCTGAAGATTTCCTTGAATCAAAGGTCGTATTTATAAGACCAAATTATGATCTATGCTTTTATCATTTACAGGATGAATGAACACTTTCAGAAAATGTTTCTGAAAGTGTCAATTCTGTTTCTTTTCATACTTACTTACATTTATAAGATAGGTGAGATGAATCACCTGCCACAGAAAGGCTTATGTAATTGATTAACAACACAGTGTAAGATGACCAGCAATCAATATCAGCATATCAATAAATTAATTTACATTGCAGACATCCAAAATGTAAGGCAAGATAAATCCTGCCTAAGGTGTCTAGAAGCCAGTCTAGCACATGTCTAACACAATCCCTACCTTCCTAGAGTTATTGAACCATGTGTGCAATTCCTACAGTCACCAACACTAGATTTTGCACCTGGGATGAAGACCAGGAAGAAGTGGGAAGTGAGAGAGGAGTGGCTGGAAAGCAGCCCTACAGAAAAGAATCTGGGGCTGCAGGTTGGCAGCAGGCTCAGTATGGGTCGGATGAGTACTCTGGCACCCAGGAGGGAAAACTGCATCCTGAGGTGTGTCAAACACGGTGCATAGCGACGTGGTTTAGTGGTGAACTTGTCAGAGCTGGGTTTACAGTGAGATTTCATGATTTTAAAGGTCTTTTCCTACCTTAAATGATTCTATGAGTCTAAACACAGCATATCCAGCCAGTTGAATCCCGCTGCATTTAGTGTTGGTGCAGTCTCCCCTTCAGCACTGAACGCAGTTCTGGATCACACAATTTAAGAAAGGTGCGAAGGTCCTTGAATGTGTCCAGAGAGAGAAACAAAGCTGGTGAAAGGGTTGGAAGGAATGTCCTTTAGGGAGAAGCTAAGAACTCCAGGTTTGTCTAGTCTGAATGAAAAGGAGGTTGAGGGGGAAACCCAGTTCTCCCTGCAGTTCCCTGAGGAGGGGCTGTGAAGAGGGAGGGGCTGAGCTCTTCTCCCTGGTTATCTAGTAATGAACCACATGGAAGTGGTTCAAAGCTGTGCCAGAGAAGGTTTAGACATGGCATTTGGAAGCATTATTTTACCAAGAGGGTAGTGAGACTCTGGGACAGACTTCCTAGAGAGGTGGCTGGTGCCCCCCAAGCCTGTCAGTGATTAAGAGGCATTTGTACAATGCCCTTAACAACATGCTTTAACTTGTTCTCAGCCCTGAAGTGGTCAGGCAGTTGGACTGGATGATCACTGCATGTCCCTTACAACTGAAATATTCTATTCTATTCTATTCTATTCTATTCTATTCTATTCTATTCTATTCTATTCTATTCTATTCTATTCTATTCTATTCTATTTTATGCAGGTTCCTTTTTTGGCAACCTTTCATCAAAGTCTTCCAAAGAGGCTGGTTTCCTAATTTGCTGTCAGCCCATACTTTTCATGGAGACAGCCCCTCAGTGGTGCTGACCTTTGGCCACCTCCTTGCACATTTAGTACCCAGCAACATCAAACCTGTTACAGGTCTCCAGTACTTCATATAGGTATAAGCACATGCAATGAAAATTGTTATTGCTGCTCAGTTAAACAAGAGACTGCAAATGCTTGAACGAAGAATTATTCAAAAGACATTTAAAATTTACTGAAACTCTATATCAGGGGTCTTTATTTCAATGCATTTAAATCATCAAACACCGAAGTAAAAATCAGTAATGACAGCTGTTATTCTGTTTTGCACCATTCAAGTATTCGAGCTCATTAAAATCAACGTACCAGAGTTTTGGTTGAACTGATGAGGCTTGAAATGCTCTTGGGCTTCTAAAGTGAAGTATCATCAGACAATAGCAATAATGACATATAAGTATTCCTCCCTATCTGGCAACTCTGAAGGAAAGTGCTTTACTGATGATAATCTGAAAGAGACTGAATCCTTCTACCTCTGCTTCAGATTTTTAAAGCTGGATACTAATTAATAAAATTAAATCCTAGAAAAAGAAACTGTTTCAAACAGAAGACTACTAACACTTTTCAAATTGATCTTGAAAAGCATTGCTGTAATGGCTTCTGCTTCTGTTTTTTGAAGAGTGGTGTACAATTTTGAGGATCCCAAAAGCTCAAGGTGATCTGAAATGGGCAATGACAACTGCTCAAAAGGATCAGTTTCTGGAATGTACTGTGTACAGTTTTAGCATTCTCAACATAAGAACAACATGGAACTATTGAAGCAAGTCCAGAGGATGGTCACAAAGTTGATAAAAGGCCTGGGGCACCTCTTGTGGGAAGACTGAGGAATTTGGGGTTGATCTACCCGGAGAAGAGGAGGTTGTATGGAGACCTCATAGCAACCTTCCAGCATCTGAAGGGGGCCTACAGGAAACCTGGCAAGGGACTTTTCATAAAACACTAGTGAGAGGACAAGGAGTAATGGGTACAAAGTGAAAAAGGGGAAATATAGGTTAGATATTACGACAAAATTATTTCCTGTAATATGCTGAGACAGTGGAACAGGTTGTTCAGGAAGACTGTGGATGCCCCAACCCTGGCAGTGTCCAAGGCCAGTCTGGATAAGGCCATGAGAGACCTTGGTGAGTGGGAGGTGTCCCTGTCCAATGCAGTAGGGAGGACATTTGGACTGGATGATCTTTAAAGTCCTTTCCAACTTCTAACATCCTATGATTCTCTGAAATTCTTCTAAAGTAGCACATGTATCGTCTAGATTTTGTCTATACCTGTAAATTTAATAAAAATCCAACTACTTTCCTAGCAGAACATTGAACATCCTCATCTATTAAAGCAGAACAAAAAATCCAGCAATGGCTGATGACCCAGAAATATATGAAAGCAGTTATAAGCCTCTTTACACCTAGGCTACCTTGTTCTGCACAGTCAGTAAGACTTGTACCCTGAACTACCTGCAGGTTCAATCTGTCCTTGTTTCAGCAGGAAGGGATATGGCCAAGACCCCACTATTATTCAGCACCACTTCACATCATTACCAGGGGTGAGGGAAAGGGAGGTCTTGCTTCTTGAAAGAATGGTGTTGCTTCTGGTCAAACAAAAGGAAACCATCCACTATTGCTTCAAGTTTGGTGAACATTTTGCTTATAGATCACACTCCCTTTTGTACACTTTTGTTATTAATATTGTTGCTGTTGCTGTTCATTTTCTTATCTCATTGCTGTTTCCAGTAAATTGCTCTTATCTCAACCCATGATCTTTGCCTTTTCTGCTTTCAGTCACAGGGGGTAAAGGGATAGAGCAGCAGCTCAGGTTCACTAAACTGAGGAAAGCCATTCCTAAACACCAGCATAAGCCAGAATGTAACTTCAGGCTCACCCACAACTCGGTCCATGTGCCACTTGGGACTGGTCAACTGCAGCCAAATACAGCTGGCACCTTGTCAGGGATGAATGTGATCACAGGCTGAGCTGAATTTACCATGGTCCCGTAGTCTGGAAGATATCCATACCTCACTTTTTTGAACTGCATTTGTCCATCCGATAACAGATGCTTCCTTGGAGAGGTTTGAAGCTGAAATCCAGCACTGTGTATCCACAGTGTCTTTTCCAGTAACCTAAATGCAATCCCATTTGAATTCTGCCTACAAGCCCCTGCTGCTCTCCAGATGGCTGTGCCACAGCCCTTCCAGGAGACAATGTGAGTCTTTTTTGTCTGCCTGACATTGTCATTGCAGATGGGCAGAAGGCCTTGGTGGAGGTTACAGGGAGTTGGACGTGGTAAATTGGTTCAGGATTAAACTTTAAACAGGGCTTGCATAAAATGGTCTCCAGTTGGACAATGCCACAGCCTGAGCTAAAAATTCTTTGAGAGGTGAGCTGCATCAGTACACATTTAAGGTGGCTTTGAGCCCACATTCAATGAACAGGAAGCTGAAAACATGGGGCAGGGTGTGCTTAATCCCATGCCAGTTTGCTATGCTGCAAGAGCAGTGTAGTCTCCTTCTGGGTCACCTGAAAACCACCACACTGACTTTTGTGAAGATCTGAAAACTGTTCCTAATCTTTATGTATCACAGGTGATTCCTGTCTCCACTGAAGTTCACTAAAACCTCCTCAGATTTCCCAGTGCTAAAGTTAACCCTTTGCCAACTGTAAGACTAATCACAGAATCACAGAATTAACTAGATTGGAAAACACCTTTGTGATTACCAAATCCAACCTACGACCTAACACCTCCTCATCAACTAAACCATGGCAGTGTGTGCCATATCCAGTCTTTTTCTAGTGTGCTGTTCAGAATGATTTCTGAATATTATAGTGTCCCAACTTCTGGAGTGTGATTATGATCTGCTCTGCAGCTGCAACATTCAGTGCTTGGCAGCTCCTTCAGCAAGATCAAACTTTGCAGGAAGGCTGAGTCTTTCTTTCCAAATTGTCCAAAGTTGCGACTGTTTTGTCCCATGCAGGGAGACCTGAACTTAGTTGTCGGTAACAGTCCCAGCATCAAAGGCACAGGGAGTGGGATAAAACACCCTTAATTTCAAATTGTAAGCAGATAGGGTCAGGGTGTGATATTTCCTAGGGCTTATCTGTCTTCCTCAGCATCAAAGACTGTCTCAGGCACAAAGCTGGGCTAATAATGTACCATGTGGACTCACTGCAATCACCTCCAGGAGCTCAGGGAGCTGTGTGCTGTCCCTCATTAGGCAATAGAGGCATGTTTCAGTACAGTGGTAATTCCCAACAAATCTGCCATCTTCTCCTACATGACCAAAACTTCCAGTACACTATTCTGAGATCTAGGTCTATTTTCTTTAGACCTAAGAACTGAAAATCTGTCTTTCAGAGCATGGTTGCAACCTTTTTGTTTGGCTTATTTCCTCAACATTTAAGGCTCCTCTGTTACTGTCCACCTTCACTGCTGAATTTTAATCAAGATGGAGGTCAGAAGACAGCAGGGGAGCAAAACCCAGCCTTGCAAGCAAAATAAAGTTTTCAGCTGGAGGCAGACATGTTGAGAGTGTCCCTGGTTTAAAACATCATTCACACAGTGTAGGTGGACACCCTCAGCTTCCTTCCTTGTGAGATACTGCAGCTCATCACACTAAAATGATCACTTGGGTCAGCAAAGAGCTGTTGGACAGAGATAAAATGTGCCACTAGCCACAGACCCAGCATTTGGGAAAATGTTTCACTCTAAAATCTGTGCTGAAATGTAACACTTTGATTTAACCAGCTTTAGGTGTTCCATTAAATCTGAGATAGCACCCTATAAAGAGCCGAACAGATCTTTGTGCCTCCTGTTTCTCTTGTAAACATCTCTTCTGTTTGTTGGTTTCCTTGTCCTAATTAACAGAGATTTGTCACAGTGGTAACTTCCTAGTCTATCTTCTCATTAACCACTCCAGCAAAACACCACAGCACCTAAGAGTTCCCTGCTGAACTGCAAATTATTGCCACTCCTTTATTTCAGCAATTACAGGCTCTTTTTTGAAAAGCATGGAAACTGCTTGAAAACTGCTTCGCAGCCGTTTTGGGGGATTCCTACACTCTTTGCAAAGAGTCCTTATACCTTTCCACCTCTAAAAACCTCCATCTCCTGAGACAGGCAGCTCTCATCACAGCATTTATACGCCTTAAATTCCTTCTGTGTGTCAAAACCACTTCCTAGACTCTGAACCACATTTTTACAACATGCTTTGTGTCAAATCCACACACATTCTACACTGAAAAAAACACTTGTTCTAGGCCTATTATGAAGCAGAGGGTCTGCCTGGTGAAGAAACCTGTCAGGGCATCTTGTGTGTCAGACACAGCACTGTGTGTGCCTACACACAGTCGGGGTACCCTGGGAACAGGGTACCAGTGGTGACCCAGTGGCCTCTCTGTGCCTCCCACCTACCTTTGCACTGGTGCCACCTGGCTGGCAGGGGACCATGGATTGTTTCATGGTAAGGCTTTAAAACATCTGTTCCAATCAGAGGTGTGGCTCACACAGCTATAGTTCATGTAACTTCAAAGCAAGTTGCTGCAGAGAGACAGATCTAGGGAAAATGCAGGGGGATTCAGGCCAGCTGTATGGTCTAAATAGCACCAGCTGGTAAATTATAATGTAGGTGTAACCAAGGCTCCAGCAAGGAGTAATGGGAGAAGAAGAACATGCAGGGGCATCAGCTGGAAGTAAATGAACACAAATTCCTGCTGCTACTGCCTCAGGGACCAGCTGCAAAAGTCAGGATTGCATTTTTCTCTTCCTTGCCCCATCCACCATGGAGCCAGTAGCAGAGTCCACATGGGAAAGGACTGACAGTTACAGATGGATGAATTCCAGAAAGTAGTGATGGTGATAACAGGGACGAAGGTTGCCAACTGCATACAATGCAACTCTAGCCTTGGCTGTTCTCCCCACATAATCAATATGTCTTGCACATAACTCGTATTTCACTTCTGAAATCCTTATACTCTACTGGCAATCGCAACATTTTTCTTATATCCCTATTTACTTTCATTTTCTGCTATTTCTGCACCTGTTTCTTCAAACAGGTTCCTGCTAGCAACTATTGCTGCTGCATTATCTGGGTAGTAAGCAGGTGGATTTAAGTCTGGATTCCCTCCCTTCAGCAACCAAAATGCCGATGGCTGGGCTTTACCACTGGAACCGAAGTGGGCTCCAAAGAATTTGCTTTCAAAGAGTTCTCTGTTTCTCTGTTCAGTTTTGAAACAGGCTGCTCCCAGCAGAGAAGAGAGAGCACTGCTCTCCACTTCAGAAAGCTTCTGGAGAAGGTTGTGTTTAAAACTTAATTTTTTGAAAGGTAATTTTCAAAACAATCACCAAGAGAGGGAGATCCTTTTCTTTATTGTAAAAATTTGCAAATTGAAACAAATCACAAATAGATTGCCCAGGTGGAGTCCAATAACCAGACTCTTCTGGAAACAACTTCCAGTCCCTAATTACTGCTTACAAAAGGTTTATGTTGTTTTAGTGTTTGTCTCTATAAAAAATAAATCTTGATAAACAGAAAATATGCAAATTAGATTCAAGATAATCCTGGTGACATTATAAATATTATAAATCCCTAGGGAATATCTAGTTTAAATGACAAATTCACACATATACACAAATTTAACAAGATCAGTCAACATTTGTGACAATAAATTGAGCATGTAGCTGTCTCAGCAGCTAGGACCTCTGGCAACATCCACATCCTGAACAAAGAATGTAAATTCAGACCTGTCAATGCAGAACTTGACTACAGAAGAGAAGGATTTGTGGAAGTTGCAATGGGTAGGTAGCAGTGAGCGGATCCGAGAGGCTCAAATTGTTAATGCATTTCAATATTCCTTGTTATATTTCTGTGTTTCCAAATTACCTGGCATTTCATTAACTATCAGTCCAAACCTCTTCAAGGTTTGTATGCTCGCATCAGCCTGAGTTTCGCAGAAAATTTTGTTTAAAGCCCCTAAATAAAACCATGGCAATTGTTTTAGCAACCCCATGCTGTGGAGCCATGACTACACTACATGGGATGAGACCAGGGGTATGAGATTCCACAAGGCCAAGTGCCACATCCTGCCCTTGGCTCACCACAACCCCAGGCAGTGCTACAGACTGAGGGCAGTGGCTGGAAAGCTGCCCAGTGGAAAAGGACCTGGGAATGCTGGTCAATGGCAGCTGAACATGAGCCAGCTGTGCCCAGGTGGCCAAGAAGGCCAATGGCATCCTGGCCTGTGTCAAGAATGGTGTGGCCAGCAGGAGCAGGGCAGGCATTGTGCCTCTGTGCTCGGCACTGGTGAGGTCACACCTCCAATCCTGTGTTACAGTTCTGGGCCCCTCACTACAAGAAGGACATTAAGGGGCTGGAGCGTGTCCACAGAGGGGCAATGGAGCTGGGAAAGGGTCTGGAGTGCAAGACTGATGAGGAGCAGCTGAAGGAGCTGAGGGTGTTCAGCCTGGAGTAAAGGAGGCTTTTGGGAGACCTTATCATCCTACAACTGCCTGAAAGGGGGGTGCAGCCAGGTCATCTCTTCTGCCAGGCAACAAGTGACAGGATGAGTGGACATAGGGTTAAGCTATGCCATGAGAGGCAAAGACATTAGACTGGACATTCTTCACAGAAAGGGCGATTAGACATTGGAATGCACTCCCCAGGGAGGTGGTGGGGTTACCATCACTGGAGGCATCTAAGAAAAAGTTGGATGTGGCACTCAGTGCCATGGTTTACTTGACATGATGGCGTTCAGTCACAGGTTGGATTCAATGATCTCTGAGGTCATTTCCAACCTAACTGATTCCATGTTGCTGCGACTTGAAATACATTCCCAGATTGTGCAGTGTCCTTGCCACTCTGAAGAAAATATGCATCCAGTCTATAATCCTTGTAGTGACTATACTGGGAAATGTGGAGAAGGAAAATGTCTGTTTCAAATGCAGAGGGGTCAAGCATCAGGTTTGTAGATGCAAGGGAGCCATAGATGTGGAGGAGGCACCTGGGCACACATTAAAATTTGACACTTGCTATCCCGAGGATTAGAAGGCTATTGGATATTGGTGAGTGAGAATACCTGTCAATGGATACTGCATTTTGTAATTGCATGAGAAAACTCAGGCTGTCTGTTTAAGTTAACAGATAAAAACACTGTGCAACTGAAAACAGGATTATTTGATATGGTCACTATTTAGAGGGAAAGAAAAAATCCTGAAAAATCCAGAGCCGAAAGTGATCAGAACTGAGAAAAAGTGTGGCATCAAGTGTGAGTCCATGAGCAACTGAGTGTCTCTGACCTCCAAAGGGTAATGCCAGGTACCAGAGGGATACCACACCACTCTTCAGGACCTTTCTATATTGGTCCAACAGACATATTTCAGATTGGTATAGAAGACATCAACTTACTACTGCCAGCTGTCACTTCACAAGCACAGGGGGACACTGCCCCCCATGAAGAGTTGTATCAGTGCACTTTAGGTGAAAGGTGTGCAGTGCTGGCTGCTGGACCCAAAATTTTGGGAATTCTTATGTTTAGGAACCCAGATTCCAGAGAAGGGCCAGGACCAGGGAGTGGGAAGAGAAGGAATATGTTTTTACAGAGTCTTTTAGAAGTGTAAGACAAGTTAGATCTTTTTCCTTCCATTTTTTCTTTAAAACATAGAATTTCAGAAACAAACTCACCATTGCAGTTGACTAGAGGCTTGGTTCTTATTAACTTCTTTATCTTCCCAGTCATAAGCAAACATAAGAACTTTGGCTCAAAAACCTGTCAGCTACAGGCTCTGAAGTATTTGATCAACATCACAACATACTTGCTCTGTTTGCATGCAACAACATCTGCTATTCCTCACTGCGGGAGGCTGAATACTTGGTTAGATCCAAGACTGATCTTGTTGTCCTCCTAGCACTGTTAAATTTTATTTTTAGAGGTTTTTTAAAATTGAAATTGGTCATTAATCCATTTTTTAGTGGTTAAAGAGGATCATTAAAATGGATGATTGAAGCACATGTAGAAAAATAAACTGCAATAACTACACAGGAACAGAAGAAAACTCATTGGCCAAGGCAGTACAGCATGTTTTTTTTGTTACCTGCAACACTAGTTAAAAGGCAAGGGAACCATCATATGTTTAGCATTATAATTGGAACTATAGCTCTTGAAAGCACTGATTATGCCATGTTTCCATAGTGGCAAACCCTTGGTAAGCTGGAATGCTGGAAGCATTATTCCCTGCAGCAGTGGTGTTATCTTTCAGGAAACAGAGTTTCTTACCTAATTTTACTGTGTTAATAGATATGGATTAATTTCTAAAAAAAGCAGACAGAATTAATTAGAAAAACAAAACCTCACCTCATTTTGGAGATAGTCATGAACTTGATGCAAATCAGTTCTTATCATAATCAGCTTTTCCAATAAGTGAGTACTGAAGAGGATTACTTGAAGACTCAGACTGGACTCAAGTTCTCCACTTTATTTTTTTCTTCTTATGAACCTGCATGTTCTCACACTCCTGGATATATGCCCAACTTAAACAGGAAAGAAGGAGAGTTCCCAATGTATTGATAACGTTTTTCTTCCAGTACAAAACAACCCTGAGTTTAGGGTTCCCTCCTCTGAATAACATAGGTCTAGAAGCCATATGTCTCATTTCTCAAACATGCTTAGTAATCAGTAGGCTCTAATGTAGGGAAAATCTGGATAAGGTAGGAATGAGACAGGTTTTATGTAGCTTGCGCTGCATCAGCATCATGCTCACACTGTCGAAAGTCAGTGAGAAGGCAAAAGCCCAGGCTCCCTTCTGCCAGATCAGTTCCTGCTTGTGCACAGAATGACCACAATATAGTCCCACTCTGATTAATGAAAAAACAAACAAACAAAACAACCCAAACCTGAGGTCAAGAGGGAGTTTTAAACTAAATCACAGGGTGTAATTCATCTGGCAAAACAGATATCTACACCTGAGTTTCTCTATTGAGCTACTTTTTTTAAGTGATGAGAGAAACAGATGCTAAAGCATGACCTTTCTTAAAAGTAGAGGCCTAAAGGAAATCAAATTACTTCTGCCTGAAATTTCCATATTTTTTCTGCTTGTTGTAAAAACCATTGGCTTGACAAACTCAGGTATAGGCTGTGATGGGATGAATCTAACCTGATGTCACAGAGGCATTTGTTCCCCTTCCCTGAGATAGGTGTCACAGGAAATGAAGAAGAAAGAGCTACCAACATATACTTCCCCTGGCATTTCCTACTGTCTGCTTGAGTTATACTAATCCTTATGTATCCATGAAAAAAAAAAATCCTCATCTGTTTGGTATGGATCATGAGAATAATCAACATCATGAAAATCATCACAGTGATCTCCTTTTTAGTGCATTCAGAGAAGGCTGTGTAAATCCTAGCACTCCCTGGGGTCTGTGATCAGCTCCATGTGCAGTATAATTGCATAGATTCCAGATAACCCCACTCATCACCTGGGAATGTAATGTAGTTTAGATGATGCACATATCTTACTCTTACAACGAGTTAGACATGCTGATCTTCCCAGAGGGGACACTTCAGTGGGTATGTATCATGAGCTGTGATGTCACTGATAACTTTTCTAATTGTACAGACTGAAATAGATTGATAAAATACAAGATTTATGGATATTATTGCTTTTTTCCCAGCTCTTACATCTATAATTTCCATCTGCTGTGCAGAAAGAAAATTTGTTTTCTTCTGAGTATGTCAGGCTGTTAAATGTATGTTGCTTATGATCTTGAACATAAAAAGCACATTTATCATCAGTAAAATTAACAATGTGCCACCAGCCCTCTTCTGTGACAGCAGCCTGACCAAAAGCCTTTGTTCTGCTGAAACTGATTTGGGTTCTCTAGGGAGAGGGGCTTTTGCATTTGGCCTACCTAGTTTGCCCTGGTTTGCCCTGCATAATTGCACCATTATACTGAACTGGGTTGCCACCCCATGAAAAGTGCCAGGTTTAAGTACTGCAGGATGATAATTTTGAGAAATGCTATGATTCATGTACTGGAATGGAGGCCAGGGTGCAGTAGTGGAATTCAGATCTAATGGAGATTTTAAATCTTGACTCTCTTGAGGCCATTGGTAAAACAGGTTGGCTTCTGTAGGGCCAGAATTGTAGGAAGAGCTTTGCATTTGCTCCTCTATTGAGATAACATAACTGTGAGTAGTAACTGGATTATAAAGCACAGCTCTGGGCTCCTGGGATAATTCACAGAGGTTGGAAGAGGCCTTCCTCTAGGAGTCCTGTCCTTCTTCCAATGGAAGAAGAGTGCTTTGAAGGCTGTTCTCAGCATGCAAATCTCATTTTCATAGCAGCCAGAAAACAATAGTGCCAGAAACTCCCAGCAAAAACAACAAGATGCTCCCATACATATCTTGCACTTATTATTTTTTTCATTTACATCTTGGAACTACTGAAAAGCACACTCATTGATGCTTAATACTCTTTTTCCTGTTCATTGAGCTACAGTAGAGCATCTCTGATACTGGAAAAACTATTAAGGTCATATTAGATCCAATAAGACATCAAAATTCACAGAATAAGTAGAAAACAGAATTGGGCCACAAAGAAAGTAAGGAAAAGTAGGGAACACTTGGTTATTTTTCTTTATCAGGGTAGCTCAAAAGTCCTGGAGCTATAGTAGGGACATGTCCTTTCTTCCTCACTCTGGGGAGCTGGGATGAAAAGAAGGGAGGGCAATGCTCTGCTCTTACTCCTTCGGGACACATCTGGACCAGACAGCACATCCCAGCATGTCTGAACCAGAACCAAAGAGGGCATTTCTTAGCACTTGATTTGCTCTTCAACAGCTCTGTTTTGTAAAACTGGCTCCTGGGTCAGAGTTGCTTCTTGCCCAGAGAGCACACAAGTTTTTGCTGTATCAAATGGATGTGTATGGTCGGACATGGCTGGGATAGTTTTCATCCCTTTCAGATCTCTATCTTTTAATGATGCAGCTGGAACTGCTGCTCTGCCTTAAACCAGGTTGCCTGAGCTGGAACATGCCGTGGCAGAGACACAGAGCAGCTAGAGATTCAGAGAAAATAGCAAAAGACTGCCATGGACATCTGATGTTATCAGTGCCAATAAAATTGCACCTCTAACCTCATTCCATACCTAGAATAAGTTGCTAAAGCTGCAGGTTAACGCTAGCAAAACATGAACTAAAACTCCACATATCTGCAGTTGAGAATATAACAAAACTGTGAGCATATTCCAGCAACCAGGAAACTAATTCCAGCCTCTTGTTGTCACAAGTAATTCAGGTGCACCAGTAGACTCCATCCTTTGGGTGGTTGGAACTCATTTAAAATTATACGCTTTCCATTCTTCCTCATTTGCCTTGCTGGATGGCTCTTTAGGACTTCACTGTGTCAGCAAATAAAACCTTTCTTCCAATATCCAATTTTAATGTATTCTTTGGGCAGTCTGTGTCTTATGGGGCTTGCAACAGCACTTTCTTCAGATTAAATAACTCCACTTTCACTCTGATGTATTTATAAAAATCAATTGCATCACCTCTCTATCACCTTTGTTTTGTTAAACTATCTGAGCATTAAATTTTCACACAAAATATACTCTCTACTCCTCTGATTGCCAAAACAGGTCTTCCCTGCATCTGCTTCAGGCTGAATTCCTCTTTCTTGAACCAGTCTACAAAGGTTTCAAAGGTTAGATCTACAAAGGGAATTGGGAACTTTCAGGTGCTTTATTCCATTAATGGAATTCATAGTGCTGAAATTGGTGTTAAAATGATCTTTGTGTTGGATGTGAAAGGTTGAATGCCTAAAAATGAGCACTGGAATAGTGGGATATATAGATATACCAAGACAAAGTGTCAAAAGGGGAATTTATGATATTTTATCCATAAAGTAAGATTAAGACTACTTTTACTCTGAATGTACACAATTTTTGCTGTCTCTTTCCTGGTGGAGTAAGTACATCTGTTAATCTCGTTTTGAAAGAGTTTGAGTGAAAAACTTGCTTTTGCTTTAATATCCCAGACCACTGACTGAAAGCTTTGAAGCAATGGCCTGTTAGGGACCAACTTTGCTGACTCTGTCATTTGCCTTTACACCTTTGCCAGCCTTCTGGACTGTTTTGATTGACCAGCAAAATAAAAATCTCCCAAGCACTTTTGTGGCATATTTCACTTTCAATACATCATGAAAGAATCTGTTAACTGCAGGAGACTAAGACAGACATGAACATTGCACCAGTCAGAAGCTGTGTGAGGTAAAACCCACCCAACAAAAACCTTTACCAAAAGGCCCCTACTAAGACACCCATTAATGGTGGACAAATCCTCTCGTTTATCAGGAGAAACCTTGCTGTCTGACACTTGCAGAAGTGTTGCTTTATTAGTCCTGCTGTATATCTCACTGCTTTTACATGCTATTGACAACTGTGTTTAATTTCACCCTTCTTTATCACAAATTGAAGACAGACATAATGCTAAATTAAACATAGTTAAAAAAAAAAAAAGGAAAAAAAGTCTTTAAACAAATCAGAACAGTGTACTGGCTGAAATAACAATGGTTTTATGTTTACTTCCAGGAAGCTCCTAAGGGCACTTTTCCAATGTGTGCTTTATGAAAAAAGAGACAGAAAGCCACCACACACAAGATGACTTAGAGACTAAATTAAATATTTGATCCTCTCCCATTCTGTTTCTTGGGAGGTATGACCCACATGTTTGGTTGGTGTCCCCAGGACTGGAAGTCATCATGTCTTCAAATCTTTTGCCAGACTGCAGAGGTATAAGTGTGTTCCCCTACTTCCTTCTCCAAATGTTCTAGCAAAAAAAAGAAAAGCAGTGCTATTTAGCTTTAGATGTTGCAGAGGGTTCGATGAAAAAGAGAAAACTCCATAACTGCATTGTTTTTCTGTATTGTCCTCACTATTATTTGGCACCTTTGCCCTTCTCTTTCTCTCAGGTACCATCAGACAGACAAGAGTTCTGTGGTGCAAAGTTCTCTAGTCTTCTGAGCTGTGATCTAGCTCAACTCAGTCTGGGATCCAATTCCAATTATCCAGGTGAGGCAACAGACAAAAATATGGACATCTTCTTGATAGAACAAGGGGAAATGGTTTTAAACAGAAAGAGTGTAGATTTAGATTTGACATAAGAAATAAATTATGATGGGGCTGGTGAGATATTCTAGAACAGGTTGTCCAGAAAAGTTGTGGGTGCCCCAGCCTTGGGAGTGCTCAAGGCCAGGTTGGATGTGACTTTGAGCAACTTAAATAGTGAAAGATGTCCCTGCTCATGGCAGTTGGTTTGGTCTAGAATGTCTTTAAAGGTTCCTTCCAATATTCTATTAACATTTAATTTTTAAATTCCCATTTTCCATTTAAATGTAGCCATTGTGTGAATACACTTCTATCAGAATGATAGCACCCTATTTCGCAATATATTTGAAATTTTTACTTAAATATATCTTAGGTGAATAGTAGTAACTCATAATTTACTTTAATTCTTATCACAAAATGATTACCATTTTATAATTGATTTTTTTTTTCTCAGGTTCACCTCAAGTGTGGCTCCATATTCTTCTTTTGGACAAATATTTCTGTACAGTCTATACCAGATGAGACCTCATTAGAGGTCTTTTGGGGTAATGTCAGGGTATCTGCCTGGGTTGTTTTCTAGCCATGTTGGAAATTAGCTGAATTTAAAGATTTAAGTATAAAGGGCTACCCACAAAAAACATCTTCGAGAACTCATCAGAATTCAACTGCCTCTCTAAAGTGCACAAAATGCTCAGTGTTCTAAATACAGAAAGTATAAGAAATGTATAAACATTTTCTCTCTTCTTTTCCTCAGATACCAAGCCCGGTCACTATTTGGAATACTGCAACAGGTTCCGCTATCAGCCAGGACTGTCATGCTGTAACCAACATTTCATTTTATTCATCTTTGAGTGACAAGAGCACAGGCTTGCTGCAGGGAAGAGAAGACAAAATCTCCCACCTTTCCTCTCTGGCACAAGCTGTTCAGTTTAGAGTTCACATCCAGCATAGATCAAAGCTCACTCTTTATTGCTTGTCCCCAGAAACAAATGCATAAACAGGGTATATGTGGACAAACCCTTTCAAGGCTTCCTCACACATCTATCAAAATTAGATCAGGACAACGAGAAGTAAAACAAACTCAAAAACACCTTCCCCTCACTCCTTCCTGATCTGTACATCCTCTCCTGCTGCATTGCAGAGAGATGCAAAATGAAGATTGTGGTCAGTTCATCACGTTTCAATTGCTGCTTCCTCCTTAGGGAAAGTATTCCTTCCCCTGCTTCAGCCTGGGGTCCCTCCCATGGGAGACAGTCCTCCAGGAACTTCTCCAAAGTGAGTCCTTCCCATGGGCTTCAGTTCTGCGTGAGCTGTTCCAGCATGGGGCCCTCCACAGGGTGCAGTTCCTCAGGAACAGGCTGACACAATAGTGGGGTCACAAGTGGGGTCACAGTGGGGTCACAAGTCCTGCCAGAAAACCCACACTAGGGTATGTTCCTCTCTCCATGGGCCCACAGGTTCTTTCCAGGACCTGGGCTTCCCTCATGCCTTCTTTTGGTCATCCAGCTGTTCCATCACAGAGTTTTACCATGGGCTGCAAGTTGGATATCTGCTCCTGTGGGGAAGATGTTTTCAAAATTTGGTTTACTTCGTATTATCCTGTTCTGATTTTGATTGTTAACAAATTCAATTAATTTCTCTAAATTCCTTGTTTTGCCCATAATGGTACTTGATGAGTGATCTGTTCTGGTCCTTTCCTCAACTCATGAGACTTATGGTATAATTTCTGTGCCCTGCCCAGTTGTGATGGAGAGTGAGAGAGCAGCTTTGGTGAGTGCCTGCCATCCAGCCAGGGTGAGCCCACCACATAGAGCAAGGGAGGAATTGGTCATGCTATGAGATCCAGGGATTTTTTTTGAAATCTCCCTGCAGAAATGTAAGAAGGACAGTTTAACTAAAACCATTATTGTAAATGTTCATCTCAGCTGTTTTTAAGGAGTGTGTTTGTGGATTAGTATTTTCTATTAAGAACCAAACTCTCAGTTCATATGCAAGTACTGACATTAAATCCCATTTTTTGTTGTTGTTGTTTGTTCTTAATTGCTAACAGCAGCGTGACTTAGAAGGTCTGTTTCTCTTCCAGAGTGAGACTGGCTGCAGTTAACCATAACTTTTAAAAGCAGAGCACCTATACTCACACTGGAGACCACTGTTAGCAGAAAGGCAGACATGGAATATAATTTGTTTTAAGGAACAGAAAGGCCTATCATTTTACAGAAGTGGCAAGTTCCCTCTCTTACATCAAGTTAGTAATTTTAGAAATAATTTTAGGAGCATATAGTTCATGAGAATCCTGGAGGGAGAAAGAAATTTAATAAGAAAACGCAAGAGCATCACTATGAAGTGGTAAAAAGAGGTGTTAAAAATTGCCTAGCAACATAGTGTTTTAAAGTATATTCATAGAACACATGAAGCAAGAGTATTCAGTGCAAAAGAAGTCTCTTTGTTCTTAGCAAGTACTTCTGCATGGCTTTTCTGATGCACAGTATCACTTTTGTTAGTGGTGTAGCTATATAAAGTTCCAGCTGTGTATAGGGCTGTGCCTAACAGTTTCAGGAACTCAAAAGTTTAGCAGAATTTTAGGAAAGGAAAGCAGCCTCACAACAGTATTTCTGATAAAGTCATAAATTAATTACTTTCCATACATTCAGAATAATTCTTTACTATTTCCTGCAAATAACTCCTGCAGAAAAAAATTGCTGAACTCCTTTTGCAGTGATGGTATTCTGCAATGGCAGGATGTAACTGCAGCAAGAAAATTTGTATGGAAAGGAAACAGCTGATATAAGATCAATAGATATTACTGGGAAAAACCAAACTACAGGCAGGTTTTTGGCTACATCACTTTTCTTTGAGTCTGAAATCTGAAAGAACTTCAGCTCTTTAAACTTTTACTCCCTATTGTATTGCAGAAAGTAATAAAGTAGGTTAAATTGTATGGGAAAAGAGAAACCATGGGTGCCACCACATTGCCTTGAGATTGAGATAAAAACACTGTGTATCATTATATAAAACCCACTGATCATTCTTGAAAGTCTGTGATGTCACAAATTTTTGGAGGACTGGAAGAAAGTAAACTTCACTATGCTCTTCAAGAAGGGAAAGAGGAGACAGTTTGGGGAGCTCCTGGCTGGCCAACCTCACTTCAACCTCTGGGAAGATGATGGAGAAAATAATTCTGAAAGCTATTTCCAAACACAAAGTACAAAAAGGTGATTGGGAGAAGTCAGCATGGATTTGCAAAAGCAGAATGATAGTTGATAATTTTCATACTTTCTGGCATGAGAAAACTGGGTTGGATGTTGTTTACTTGATTTTCAAAAGGCTTTTGACGGAGTTTTTCATCACATCCTCACTGAAGAGCTGATGAAGATGAATTACATTGACAGAAAGGTGGGATGAAAGTTGGCTGAGCTGTTGGGCTCTGAGGGCTGTGACCAGCTGCACAAAGTCTACTTGGAGCTCAGTCACTCATGGAGGATCTCAAGTGTTAACACTACATCCACTACACATTAACAAATTCTTTGACCTGAAACAATGGGACACTCTTAGGAAGTTTGGGAAGGATGCAAAATTGAGAGCAGTGGCTAATACACCAGTGGGTTGTGCTAGCCTTCAGAGAGACCTTAACATTCTGGAGAAACAGGCCAACAGGAATCTCACCAAGTTCAGCAAAAAATAATCTCAAGTCCTGTTGCAGCACACCTCACATTTGAGCTAGAAACGAGCCAAGACACACACTCTTGTTTGTCACCACGAGAAGGGTCCGAGTTTATTCTCTTCACAACTCAGCCATCCTGTCTCCAGCTACTCACTGACTCCAGCTACCTCCAACTCCAACTGTAGACTTCCCTTGCAGACTCTGACTGCAGACCCAGACTGACTTCTCAGCAAATCCTTCACAGAAGCAATTCCCTATCCCATTTAGCCCACCCACCAGGCCTTCTGAACCATTCCTGCAGTTCCCCTTCCACAGGATCCTCCCCTGACTAGCCAACCCACCCTTGTATCACACTCATCCTCATTGGGCACAGCTGTGCCTTATCAGGGGTGAGGTTACTTGTAATTCCTTCTCCTAGCAAGTCCTGCCCTTGCAAGGAGAACAATAAGTCTGTGCGCCAGTACCCACTGGTTGCTGAACCACTGGAGAGCAGCTTTGCAGGAATGGATTCAGTGGCTCTGCTGGACAAAAATGCAATGCTCTGTTGCAGGAAAGATCAAGCCCCCTCTCACACTGCATTGCTAGCCAGCTAAGGGAGGTGATTCCTCACCTCTACCCAGCACTGTCAAAGACATATCTGCAGTGTTGTGTCCAGTTCTGGGCTCTACAGAACAAGAGCAAGATGGATTTACTAGAGGGAGCCCAGTGAAGGGCCATTAACATGACTGAGGGACTGGAGAGTCTGACAAGCAAGAGAGGCTGAAAGTGCTGGTATAGTTCAACCTGGAGAAAAGAATGTAAAGGACAAAAATCCTAAGATATATTTTGGCTGTAATAATTGTAATTTATTGTAAGGAAAATAGATTATAAAAGAGTATAGACATTTTCTTCTTCTTCCTTTGCCCTGTTGGGTGAAGAGAACATTTGATTTCAGGTATGAAGTTTTTTTCAAGTTTCAGCTAACCTGTCCAGTTATGAAACAATTTTATTTTTCTCTGCATATGTCCAGGTTGCAGTCAACATCCTCCAGAAAAGTCTGTATGATGTATGTAATACTGGTTGTTTCTACCATGAAACACTATGTAGTCCTTGAGAAATCAAGACAATTTAGGCTTTGTATCTGAAATTTGAGGACGTATACTCTTTTACAACTTCCAGAAATGACAGTGTCACAGGTCATTATCTAGAAGTCCATGAAAGTGACTTCTTATTGAAGTGGACAGTAGCCTGACCTTCAGTGGTTTTCCTCATATGCTCAGGAGAGGTGTGTGTTTACAGACACACTGAATCAAGTCTTCTGGTGGCAACAGGTTGGGTGCAATAGCTTTTTAAATCCATCAGTTGAAGCCATACAGATGACAATGGTAACTAGGCAGTGCTTCCATTTCCCTTCCCATCTCATATGTATGTTATACCATACTTCCCAGTGCTTCCTTGGGTCACTTCCTTGTTTTTCCTTTGCTTCATGTTGTAATTATTTGCCTGCTATCATTCTGTAATACCATTAGCATTTTGCAGTATAATGCAGTTGCAGAATATTGATGGCACTCCGAGTCGACCCAGCAATTACTGTGGAAAGGCCCAGAAAGACTACTGTACATTATAAAAGCATTAAAGTGTGAGCACTACACAATAATGATGGAATTATCCTTATTTACTTCCTGCCGCTTTCTGAATGTCACACACAAATTGAATACTAGATAATCATATTCCTACCTGGTCATTTTCCACCTCTAGACTCTATATAATGTCATAAACAACTGTATCCTTTTACTGTAGCAGTTGTATGGGCTCTACTAACAAAAGCTTGCATAAAGAATTAAACATGTTAATATAGCAGAATAGTTTCCTGCTTTCTTTTTTTCTTTCTTTACTTTTTGATGAGCTATATTTCTATTCAAGCTCTAATTCATGCATTGGAAGAGAATTCAAATTCCACCTTAGTGTGATCATTGTTAGACCAGACTCTTTTTTTTCTTTTTTGGCCATTTGTAATGAAGTAGTTGAAGTCAACAGAATATGAATTGGCTAGCACAGTGTGCATATTCACAGCACACTGAAGAACATAAGAACAGAATAAATGCCTGTCTGGGTCAGACCGTGGTTCTATCCAGCTCCCTGTTTCCCTCTCCATTGAGAGATGACAGGAGATGCTGTTTCAGCATTGAAGACAAGCACCATTTTCAGCTGTCTCTTCTCCTTGTACTCCTCACTAACCCAGCTGGCATGTCAGAAACTATGTATTAGAAAGAGTATGGCTTTCTAAATATTAGAACTATATGTTTTCTGCCTGTAGTATCTCTTTATGGACCTATTGTGTATGAGTTGTCTAATACTTTTCTGAACCTGCTGATATCATCTGCATCCACAAACTCTTACGGTGTAAATTGCAGAGGCTCACTACACTCTAGAGAGAGTCACTTTCTCTCAGATGTTTTAAATCAAGCTCCTATTGGTTTAAAAACATGTCTGTCATTTAAAGTTTGCACAGTTTGGTGAATAAGAGTTCTAAATGATCTTGTCCACTGGTTTCATGGCTTTACAAACCTTAGTCATATGCCATCCAGATTTCTCATCTCCACAGATTAAAAGATTGAGATTTCCCCCCGTCTTTTTTTTTGTTTCTGCTTGTAAGTCATGTCCCTCTTGGTCCCTCCTGAATTTCTGAAACTAGAAAATGTCTTGTCCAACTTTTTATTTTGTGCAAGTGTCACGCAAGAACTTTTGAAACCAGAGCAATCCCCCTGTCAATCTCTACCCCTCAGAAAGAGGAACACTAGGGTGAATATGTGCACGGGCTGTTATTACCTTGCACCACAAGATCTGAGCATCAATTGCTTCATTTGGTTTGTTTAGCAATTTCTAGTATTTACCTCCTTTGCTTGTGTTTGAATAGGCTGTCTGAGTATTTTGGCAGTGATTTATTTTTTCAGGCAGCTGCTCCTTTTGTGTTAAGGTTTTCAGTGATGTTTTTTTCTCCTGGCTATGGTACTGTGGGTTGGATGCAGACCTGCCAACCTTATACTATTCCCACTAAGAGAAAAATAACTGCTGGCTTGAGGGAGAAATTGAGGTAATTTCAACAGATCTCAAGCACATTATTATTTCTGCATTTTATAGTGTTAGTTTCCTTTATTCTGCTTATTATTCCAGCTGCTGATTCCATTTTGCCTCTTTGTTTTTATTTGTAAAGCTCAGTCAATTTTCAAGTATAGAAGCTCTTTATAATTTTTCACTCCAATTATTTAGTTCACCATGATTTCTTTCCAATGTTTTTTTACATTCTCTACCTGATCTGTACATAGGATAATTTGAGTTGTGCTTTCAACAGATTACTTGGACATATGATTCCTGATATGCATTGTTGAAAATGGGCATATGTAGGTATTTTTACATCTCATTTCTCTGGAATTGGTGTGATGGGAGTGCTGAAGAGGTCATGATATGCCAAATGCTACCAGAATTATCTGATTTTTAGTTCACATTAATTTTATAATCTGGGTTGGTTTTGCTTTCAAATATTGCTTATGAACCCTGATAAAGCACAGCAAACTGAGGACTGAGGAAAGACTGGGTTTCAGCACCACTGTTATATATGAGTTGGCTAATTCTGTCCTTCTTGTCTAGTAGAAACCTTTTGATTTTAATTGGTTCCAAGAACTGAGTAGAGAAAGGGATGTAGTTGAAAAAAACTGAACAAAGATTTTCTCCTTAGATTTAACAGACATTTACAGCTAATGTATCCCTTGTGACCTTGCATGAATTAGAAAGTGAAGAGCAGATCTAAGTGACAGAGATAGAAAGTTATAATATCTGCATTAAAGGAGAAAGGAGAACAAGCTAAATCTATGTTAGCCGGGAAGTTCTACTAAGAGAACCTCTTCATATTTAAAAAATAAAAATCACTGCTCAGGTGGCTGCTGGGTCACTATTTCCTATCCAGCATTGGCAGAGTAAGGGGCTACAAAAATTTTATCGGATAACTTCGTACATTATTTTTTATGATTTGCAAACCAAAGCCTTTTACGTGACTGTTTAGAGAAAACAACTGTGTCTTTACAGTTCTGTAAAACATTCCTGTCTCAAATCAAATGCTCTCAGGTTTTCCAACTGAACCTAGCCTTTGATTCCCAAAAGCTTAAAGATTCAAACAGCATCTAAGCATGTGGAGGGGATCTGCTCTTTCTCTGGAACAAGAAATCATTATTAGCTTTTTTCACATAGAGATGTGAAAAATCTTGAGATTGTTTGACTCAGTCTGTTCTGAAGATGTAGAAAATGTTTGTTTTATCAACCAGAGATAAGAGTAATGTTTAGGTGACGGTGCAGTGAGTTCTTGTAAGACAAACCTAATCACGACCCTGAAGGGACTGATTCATTTGCAAATATTTCAAATCAAACTGCAGCATTCAGTCTGCATAAAAATCCCCATGGAATTTTTATGATTTCTAAAGCCATTGTTTAGAGAAAATGAAACAAAACCAGAGTGTCCAGACGGGATAAATCTGGGAGTGTGGTTATCTATGCAATCTGTAATCTGTATATGCTTAGTTGTGCCTGACACAATTCTACAGTTCTACGCAACCAGGGTTCAAGGCAATGACAGACTACCTATGTCCTGAGTAGTAATAAATCCTACTCTCTTAAACCCATATTTGCTCTTACATCATATAATGTCAGGCTTTTTTTACAAAGGGCCCAAGGTTAATTTGTCCACCGGAAAGTAGCTCTATGATGAGGCCACAAGCGCAGGTGATTGTTTACAGTTGGGTCAGACCTGGTGTGTCCAGCCATGGAAGGAAACATATCAATTTATGGTCATACCATGTTAATGCAGGTTTCCTCTATACTCTATAACACTAACTGTGTAAGATGATTTAGGGCTCAAAAATATGCTTGCAGCCTGGGCTTTTCATGAAGTGTAGATACATCAAGTATCGTATCTTCTTTGTTAGGCAGAACTAGGTGATGAATGGAAGGCCCTATTTTGTGCTATCAAATCTTTAATGGCTTCTAAGTCTATTATCATCAACTGTAGCTGTCAAATCAGTCATTCAAACTCTCATGGTGTCACAAGCATAATAAATATTAACTGCTTTTTCAGAGCAATTTTGTTATGTTGTGCTCTTCAGCAGAGGAGCCTTCCTTAATATAGTAAGTAATGCATGGGCAGTATGGGTAGTAATGTTGTGGCACTTGATAAGGATTAATGTGTTTGTTTATTATGTTGGAAATTATCTTCTCTTGAGCCCTTTTAATGTTCTTGTCCTGAAAAATCCTTTCAAGCTTCATCTGTAATGATGTAAAAGTTACATCTCTGAATCTGAACACATCACCCTAGATACTCCATGTACAAAGAAACAGGCCCTCAAGAGGGTGATGCTTAGGACACACATTTTAGCACAGATTTGCACTGTTTCTGTCACCACCCTAGGGAGAGAACCCCAAACCAGGTGTGATGTGCACATCATCGTTGCCTTTTCATGAAAACTGCCCACAGCCAGCTTTGGCCCAGGCTTTTCTAGGTCTTTCATGGTGCCCCATAAATAATGCTCTGATGCATGGGATTCAACTCAAAGCAGCTAAAATAATCAGGGTGCTTGTTTTGCCATATGAATGTGTTGTGTGACAGCATTGGGGTGCAGGGTGGCTGAGCAACATCAGGACGTGAGGCCTGCCAGGTTGTGGTTCTGGGATAACCTTGGGTGCAGTACGCCATGCTGCCTGTCCAGGCAGGATCACCCTGCTGAAAACACTTGGTGTTCATCATCAGGCCCTCAAAGGCTGGTATCCAATGTAGATAATCTTGCATTTCAGAATCTGGGAGCTGACAGCGCACATACAAAACCTGGGGTGAGTTGTGTCACCTCCATGGGAATCTGTTTCTCCAGCAACTGTAAAGCCATACCCGGAAAAGTACACAGACTTTGACTTGTGGTTTCCTAAGCTAAAGCAGATTAATTTCTCCACAGACACCAGAGACACTGTTTGTCTCCTGTCCTCTTGGGTTCATTGTATAGTGGTGCTAAACAGGAAGGGGTCAGGTGGTAAGGGAATAGTGGGGACAGGTTCATGTTCGTGCTGCTGAGGGGGTACACATTACAGCCAGCCTCCCTCTCATGGAAAGAGATGGTTTAAGCAGCTCAAATCAGCAACAGGAGCTGAGCACCATGGATGGTCAGTGTCTGAGCTCACCCTTTCACATAACCCTCTTTTCAATGCAGCAACCCTCTTTTCAATGTACGCCTAACCCAGGCAACGTGTTTGAGCATGCAGAATTGTAATCCTTACAAGACACACTGGTGGAAAGGGCTTTCTCTGGAAACCGCTGGGGAAGAAGAGGTGATGCATTCCTCCCAGCTGGATACAGCACTCTCATAAACAGTGGAGGATACTTCTGCTTCTGAATGCTATCCAAATTCATGTCTTCCAGAAGTACCATAACCACCAGCCAGTGGTTATCACCGGGGAATTTTACATGGAGGACTTTTCAACCTGCTCTTGCAGGATAGATCTTTCCTGAGGGAAAACAGGCAAAATTAACTCTGTCTCTCACATACTGTCAAGCTATTTTATAAAAATGTCCTTTCTGGCTGTGGTTGTCCACTGTTATTAGATGTGCAGTGCAGGCATTGTAATCTTGATGGCAGCTTACCAGCTGTCTGAAAACTCCGCCCCTCACATTGTTTTTCAAAACGTTGCTGTAGGTTCATTTTGGTAGCAAAATCAGCCTTTTTTTCTGTTACCAAGGTGTAGCCCAAACAAAAATAATTTATCTAGCAAGATTATAGCACACCATCATATTTTCTGGAAAAATCCTTTTGCCAGGATTTCTTCTCCTGGGAAGCTGAGAAGCCTCAGTGAAAAAGAAAAATAATATTATCTCATTTGCTTCTTCTGTGTTTTGCTGCTTTGGAATGTGGTTTGGAGATTGATTATTCAACATGTGAATTATTATTATATAATAACCAATCACCGTCAGGCTGTGTCGGACTCTGAAGAGTCAGTAATGAGTTTTTAGTTAGTATCTTGTTAGGCTTTCTCTAAGTATCCTTTTTCTATTCTTTTGTATAGTTTAGTATAGCATTCTATGATATAATTAATATAATATAATATAATATAATATCATGAAATAATAAATTATCCTTCTAAGAACATGGAGTCAGATTGATCAATTCCTCCTCCGTCTGGGGAACTCAGAAAATACCACACCCGTGTCCATGACAAAGCTCTGCCATTTCTCCATATCTAAAACCTAGGCTGTGATGCTTCTGACTCCCCTTGATTCATTGATTGGAGCAATATTTCAGACTGCTTCTGCCTCGCAATCTGATTGTTCATGTTTCACCTTAATTCACCCTCTTTTGGGGGAATACACTTTTCTTTTTTTCATGGGACTGTGCATATTGTTCCACCCTTCCAACTGAGTTAGCACAATCTTGAATAGACAACGTGTCTATCAATCACAGCTGTCTCTGAGGACTGCTTTAAGTGGTGTTCCAGTGAAGCTGTTAGATAAGTATACATGGTGATCTGTCCTCCAGCAAGGCCTGCCCATTTTCTCCTCTGCATGACTAGTCATTTATTTTAGGAGAAAGAAAAAGAAAGGGTATGAGTTTGCATGAGAGACTCTCGCATTGTTAAACACTCGTGGAATAAAAAATATGTTCTGATGTTGCTGAGTGAGGTCTAACCTTTTCTCTCTGTCCCTCTCCCCATGATCTTATGCAATTCAGAGTGATTGATTTAGGGAGTCAAAGTGTGAGTCACCAGTTCTTTTCTCTGGTTATAAGAAGAATCCATTTACCTAAAGCAGGGGTTTAGACATCACAGTGGAAACCAGGTGCTTTCAAGTGAGGTCTTAGAGTGCCCTAAGTAGATTTTTGTTCATAAAAGTCCAATTTGTTACCCAGCGTACAACAAACCAATAATTACACATTTGAGAAAGACACTGATTACTTATTTCAGTGTTGGGCAGCCTGGGTGCCGGGTGGTATTCCACAAACTAAGCACCGCAACTGTCAAAACTTTTTACTATTTATTAATTTTAGCAAACAAAGAATTATTGTTCATTGGCTACAAGCTACCTAATTCTCTTATTAATTAGTATTCTATCTTCTATTTGTTAATGATTCTTTTGATTCTCATGCTAATTAGTCTGCATAATCAGAATTTCTCTTCTTTTGAGTTGGTAAGTTCCTTGGGTGGTCAGTGATGTGCCTTGATGGAATTATATTTTATCTACTGGGAGATGATTTCAGCACAACTGCTGAGAGGGCTTTGTTAGTTTTCTCCTTATCTTGGGAGTTCTGCCAAATGTCCTTGTGATCCATAAATTCTGTATTCTTTGTGCAGACTGTCAGTGGGCATCCTTCTTCCCAAGCTTTTTTAACCTCCCTCTAAGTCCGAGAGAATTTTCAAGCCCTAAACCAATTCCCATGTTAATTCTACCATCAAGTAATTTGTTTTTACAACACCTGGATATCACTTCAAGCTTGTTATCAGCTCTCTGTTTCATGGATTATATCTCTCTTCTTGTTGATTAGTATACAAAGATGAAACATCAAATATTCTTTCTAAGGAAAATTTTATATATTCCACATTTTTGCTCAGGGTTTGAATGACATATTTTCCTAGCAATTTCATTCATATTGTGACCAATTTTGAATCTACCAGTGCCAAAAAATAGAAAGCTTCTGTATAAATAATGTGTGATATAACCAGTTATGAAATACCATTGCTGAGTGTTATCTTCTCACAAGGAGTAACTTGGAGTCCTGGCTCTGAAGCCAAATAATTTGCCAAGTTTTCCCCAGCTCTTCTTATATCTGGCAAAGTGAGCACATTACTGCACATCAGTCTTGTGTAGCTCTGGATGTGGAAGAGAGCACATGCAAATTAGGGGACTGGGAAGCACCTGTGGTGGTAGTAGTGTGGCTGAATTGGCATGCAAATATTCCCTCACCCTCAAGTGTTTCAAGTGAACATACAAACACTGTAAATACAGCGACTCCAATATCATGAGGAGTGGAGGATGTAGTGTAATAGAGTTGAAATAAGAGCTTTCCTGAGCATTTACTAATTTGCAAGTTTAGAAGTATAGAAATTCAGTATATTCTGACTTGAGAAATTTTAAAATGCAAATTAGAGGAAAATAGAAATGCCAACAAAGAATAATTTGAGAACTAGTATCCAGTCCACAGTATCTACTCCTTTTTAGCCACAACTTTTAAACAATTAAATAGACAACTAATTTAGGACCAGAACTAATCTGTCCTGATGGATATGTTCAAACAGCATACATCACATTCTTATTGCATATATCTAACCATATCAAACCCATTTAATTAATGTCTGTTTATAGATCTGGATTTCATGAGCAAGATTCACCAGCCTACCATTACTTTTGCTTTTTGAGACAAGTGAATTTTATGCAGCTACACAAAATCAATTCATCTGAAGGCAGAAATGCATACATGGTTGTCCTGGCCTATTTCACTCATCTCTTCTCTCAGCTCAAGGAATGTTAATGATTTAAATAAAAACAGTTTGTCACAAATTATGTAAGATATTATTTTCCTCACATACAGACTTCTTTTACCAGTGAATAGTGTGAGTGGTGTTATGTCCACCATTTAACACTTCCTCCTAGCAAGTTACATGACTCAAGTGACAGCATAGGACCTGCCCAGTCTGTAAATACAGCGCCAGTGCCTCCTGCTCTCAGCCACCTGAGTTAAACCAGATCCCATTTTGCACCTTTGGAATTTCTCCATTGCCAGCGTTGTGCCCTGATAAACAAAAATTTAAAAGATTGAATCTGATCTTGCAGAGACTTACTGTTTTTAATAAAGTAGTAGCCCAGATCATGTGCTTAACCATGTAAGTGATTCTCTGAAAACTTTATAACTGTAATCAAGGGTGCTCTGTCCCACAGTCCTAGAAAAAGGCAAATAAGCATTCCAAAGGTCCTGTATTGGCCAGGTTTACAGATATAATACATACCAGGACAGGTTTATTGTCTCTCAAAAGAAAAGAATTAACCTAGTAACCTCTAGATGGCTGACTTTTTAAAGCAAACCTCTATGGTCTGTCACAAAACTATTTATGTGAAAGACTGTCACATTTTCTGAACAGAAGGTCCTGACAAAATTGATTGCTCACTTTTTTGTTCACAGAAAATGCTCATCATCTCCAGGATTTCTAAAGAGTTTAACAAATCTGTTTAACTGATGACTTTTTAGTTGCAGATATTTGTGATTTTTAGTTGCAGATATTAGTCATGTATGAATCTCAACACTTTTCCTCTATTTATTCAGAAGGGGTTCTATACATGAAGATGGGAAGAGAATGAAAAGATTTATTTACTCAAGGCTGGATAGCTCCTCTAACTCTTTTACAGATACAAATGTGAAAAAACCAAACAAAAGAAAAAACCCAGCCAAAAATCTAAGCAACCTGACAGCTAATCTCAGCAAAAGAGAAAAGGGAAGAAAAAAAATGAAAGAAAATTCATCAGTTTGTGCATACTGAACAAAAAGAAAGACGTAGGATGACATCTTTAATAAATTTAAACAGCTTTTAAGCTTTTCTCAAATATTGTGACAATGGGAGTTTTTCAGACTCTGCCAGTAATATACTGCATAAAGACAAAGAACAATCACAGTCTTCTCTTGTCCTGTTTAGAGCCAAGTCCTGCTCTTACATACATGAAGTTCAAATCATTTGTACCTCTTTTCTAGAGACTGCACTTCCAATGAAAATGTGTCTGGTATAATTTTTCCTTAGATAACTTAAGTTCTCTTTCTTGCACCCTCAATGTTGTTATTTTCAGCCTTATTTTCAAATCTGAAATCTCAGTGCCTTACATCACCAACCCTACTGGTATACAATTGAAATAACTCTTTGAACATGACATTGAAGGTAAGAAATGTTCCTGTGATGGTCCCCTGTGATATACAGGACTCATACAATATGCATAAAAAGAAGGAAAAACTCAAGGAATCTCTTCAGATGATTATATTTCCTCCTCTCATACAGAGTATGCTTCTTTTTTAATCCGTAGAGATTGTGATTCAGGAATAATTTTTAGGTATCTTCCTTTCACATAAAGTGCTTTATTCTCCTGTCTTACCAAAACTTTCAGATGGTGAACCAAAAGTTGCATTCCCAAATGGGAATCTGCTAGGCTGACTGATTGAAGTAACTATCCAGTGTGTGTTCATCTGTGGGAGGTCTAATGTCTCTGCTGGATGGATGGACCTGAGGGCATGAGGTCACATTGGTGAGCTAGAATTGGCAATTCCTGGAAAAGTGCTAACACTCTCTTTGAGTAAATGCCATTTTGACCATATTGAAATTATCACAGTAATCAAACTTTCCATACCAGCTGGATCCTGGCAACTCCACTAAGTTCTGTTTCCATTCCTTCACTAAGCCCACAAGATTTGGCCCACATTAAAACTGGGTAGGTCTCTAGGCTACTAAAATATGATTATCCAGCTATTGATGTGGGTGTGGTTCTTGCAGTGTAAAACACTATTCAGTACCAGCACAAAAAGTACTGCAAATTTTGGACATCGGGAGGAAGGAATTTGGTTTATTTTTTATGTAATACTTTTGTTACATTTTCATTTAAATCCACATTTTAAAACTACTGTTTTAAACCCAAAACCAGACCAGGTGGCGGATGCCAATGCTCTTTCCATCACAGCAAGACATGACATAATATTCTTTCTAGATTTACCTGCCCTTCTGTTTGTCATTCAATGCTCCTGTTGCCATGGATGTCAATGGAAGTTTTCCCATCTAATTCATCTGTGACATTTGGAAATTGTCCAACAATGAACTGCGATGGTGTTCACAGGGGTTCTTGGATGAGGGAAGAGACGAGGATCTGACTCCATGTTTCAGAAGGGTCGATTGATTATTTTATGATATATATTACATTAAAACTATACTAAAAGAATAGAAGAAAGAATTTCATCAGAAGGCTAGCTTAGAATAGAATAGGAAGGAATGATAACAAAAATTTGTGGCTCAGCTCTCTGTCCGAGCCAGCTGGGCTGTTATTGGCCATTAATTACAAACCTCCAACATGGGCCAATCACAGATGCACCTGTTGCATTCCACAGCAGCAGATAATCAATGTTTACATTTTGTTCTTGAGGCCTCTCAGCTTCCCAGGAGGAAAAATCCTAAGGAAATGATTTTTCATAAAAGATGTCTGTGACAATGAACTGCCTAGAAAACTGTTTCATACTAGCAAGGCATCATTTGTTCTTTCTTTCTTGTCTGAGAGCTGTTTCTGTTGCTCTTCTCTCAGGATGGATGGGACAGGGTTTCAGGATTTGTGAGGAAGGAAATTATGCCTTTCTTAGTATAGCTCTTCTAAGAGGTGTTTTATCTGTAGTAGAAGGGATTTCACATCTAATCTGAGCTGTTTCAGTGTCATCCTACAATTTACAGTTGAAATGGTGCTTCCTGTCTTCTTAAGATTCAGTTCTTTCAGTTTATTCAGTACTGTGACTGCTTCCTCAACATTTCTTAGTGGGTTTGCCCTCAAGATGAGCATAACAAGTAGAAGTGTTCCTTGAGTTTTGTGTTGGGGTCTTCTGTAATTAGTGGGTCGAAGGTGACCATGTAACTTACAAACCACAGCCATGTCAAAAGTTTATTTCAGAGAAGAAAGATGAAAAGAGTAAGGCAGACAGTGCTGGAGTTCCATTTTAGGCAATTCTGAAGCATGGAGAGAAAGCTTCCTCTGTACTGGTAAGTGAAAGAGGGTCAGAAAATGAGCTTCAGTGCTGAAACCCATCAGCATCAATATTACTTAATTATTAACATGGTCCTTGATCTCTTTTGGACTGTTCAGATGAGCTCTCATCAATTCCAATGCCAGTAAAATAATCAGGCTTACTTCCTTTCACTGTACTGGCATAAGTGAAACTCCTTCCATCATTGTTAAAGTACAGCAAATCAAATTACTTTTTTTTTTCTTCTTAAGTGTTGAGAAGATCTTGGTTCTCCTGGATAAGGGTTGGCTGAAATGAGAAATTAGTGGGAATTCCTTAGTTTTGGTAAAATAGATCTTGATTTCTCTGAAGAAAGTTCTGCCTTCGGGGGGTTTTTTTGTTTGGTTGGTTTTGGTTTTGTTTGGATTGTTTTGTTTTTGTTTGGCTGGTTGTGGGTTATTTTTTTTATTGGCATATTATGAGGCAGATGTATGTCTGCATTGACTTGCTCCATGTTCCATGAAATATAGATTGATGTGTAGCAGGAGGCTTTCCTGCTTTCTGGTCATACTTGCATAACAATTAGTCCTTAGAAGAATACATTTTCTCCTAAAAATATTCACCCATGTTCATAAATCATGTTCTTTGTAATCATCGATATTCATCTACATCTGGAAAGATTAAAAGAATGTTCTTTTAAAGCCATAGTGGGAATTTTATTTGCCAAAATGTCCATCAGTTATGCTTTCTAAAACTCTAATAAAAAATAGTGTTGCCTGTAAAAAGGGGTGGCTTTGAAATATTTCTGATAAATTCTGTGTTATTTTGATAGATTTATACATTTGTGATGTCCTAATTATGTATTAACTACAATTTATCAGGTTGCATTTAAGCTGATTAACCTAAACTAGCAGTACAGAATAATATAGCCTTGCCCCTACAAATCTAGCAGAATTAACAACAATTCTTTCCTTTATTCAGCTAGTCCATCTTGATGAGAATTGCCTGTAGTAACATGGAGTTCTTCAAGTTCATCAAGTACTGAAACCCCTTCTGATATGAAAGAAATCCTATTCTGGTGAGGATTATTTACCGTGCTGGGTCTCTCAGAACACGTGGGATGGACACATGAATGTAAACTGCCTTCAAGCAAGCATGGGGTGGCTTATGGTGACAAAAGTGAAGTCTTAGAGAAGGAGGATCTACATTGGTGTAAAGAGGAAAATATTTGTCCTCTTCCCTACTAAGGATGGTTCGCTATATTTAACACAACCACCAGGCCTAGTGGTGGTTGTGTTAAATAAATATAGATGTTCACAAAACTAACTTACATAGACATCCAGTGGGAGAAAGGGAACTCGTATGTCATCATTCAATTGATCTTATTCACATATTACCATCAATTTTGAAGCAGTTTTGGATCTATGTGTCAGAAGGCTCGTTCCCCAAACACAATGGAGCACACTGGATGGGTGACAGGCAGAGGAGCCCCAGTAACCTGAGCAGAGAAAATGAAGCACCTGGATCTGGCTCATTCCAGGACTGTCTCAAAGCATCATTCAGATTTTCCAGACATGACAC
This sequence comes from Zonotrichia leucophrys gambelii, assembly GCF_028769735.1. Lineage (NCBI taxonomy): Eukaryota > Metazoa > Chordata > Aves > Passeriformes > Passerellidae > Zonotrichia > Zonotrichia leucophrys. The sequence goes on from NC_088169.1 coordinate 67,602,312, forward strand.
CAATCAGTGGGACAATAGGAGATGCTTTCTCCATCACCTTTATACACTGAAGGGGGTTACTCCCTGCAAGGGTCTGGGAGACACTGTGGGATGTAAGGGGAAATTATCTTGCATTTGTACAAATTTTTGTATGAAGGATACTTAGTGAAGAACAGAATGTGGAGAAAGAACGGGATCAGCACAGTTTGGGGAGGTATCAGAGTGGTGCAATAGAATGAATAAGGAAATAAATGTGTAGGTCACGTGTATAGAGGTTGCTGACTGGTACACTTGCCCCGCCATGTGTGAATTTTTTCTGATCACAACTATATGTCCTGTTTTCTCATTTAACTCCATCTCTAGCTATTTCTTCTGGTCTAGGTGGCTCCACATGCATGTCTGTATGGGGGTCTAAATGCCAGCAACCGAAAGAGGGACAAAAAGTCACATGTGAGGGACCACATTCCTGTGATGTCAGCAGTGGGGGAGGACAGGGTGCACATTGTGTGGGTGGGAATATCAGTGTGTGTAGGCACTAGGGAACAGCAGCGGAGAGTTGCATGAAAGCACAAGAAGAATGTTGAAAGCCAAATACTGAGGCAATCAGAAGTGTACAGGACCGTCAAAGTGGACTGGAATAATCTGAGATCCTTGCTTCTGGAGTTACTAGGATCTGGATGTTGGCTGAGGGAAAAAGATCAGGGCACTGGTGCTGTTTGTGTTGTGTGGGTTTTATGGTTCCTGTCTCTGATTTATGTGGCTTCCCATGAATTTAAGCACATGTATTGAATTGAGTGCACATACCAAGACTTTCTTTTGGCTGGACGGAGGGACATGGAGCTGCAGCAGCCTTGCCTGTATCAGGCTGCTGGGTTTGGTGTCTCCTAACACCCTAGAAATGCTGGTTGTGTCCCTTAACCAGAGAGGGTCTAACTCACCATTTCACACTAAGTCATCTATGAAACAAATGTCTACATGTCGTCAGAGAAATCCTTTTCTGGGAACCTGAATGAATGATCAGCAAGTGCATGGTGCTGCCTAAGTATCAGAAACAATTCCCCTTTGCTACCTCTCACATAACAGAATGGAAAAACTGCCTGAGCAGTCTGAAAGCATCCCACAATGAACAAGAACACCTCTTCCAAAGTCAGCAGCCCACCTGCTTTGGCAGAGAGTGTCTGGGGAGAGATTGCTGCCATAATCCACAGCCTGGGCACAGAGGTTGTGTAACATGCTGTTCTCAGCTCCAGTGAGCAGTACTTTTGAATTAAAGAAAAGTGAAGGCTTAAAAAGGCTTCCAGGCTGAAGTGCCATTTCCACATGCACAAACAGTTCTCACACAGCGAGATGTATTTGTACCTTTTTATGCAAAATGCCGTGAAAAATTAACAAGGGCAGAGTATGTGCAGTCCCTGGGATCCCTTCCAGCATGTGTGCTTTATTATTTCCATAGGCCAAAACACATTGCCTTTCTGATCTAAGCCTTACTGATTTTGCTTCAGGCTGTTAACTCTCAAGTCCCCTGAACATCAGAAGATTCTAGCCATTGCATCAAACAAATGGGACCCATTTATTTTTAAAACTGTGGGGCTGGATGCTGGGCTCCCCCACAATAAATTTGTGATACTCTTCTAAAGTGAGAGGGCTGAGTCTGGTTTATATTAATATAAATGGAAATAGAAACTATTGCACAGGCTTTGGTTTACAGAATGTGTGATTTCCACATCAGTTTTCTATTAATTCCTATTTTCCCAGACATATGATGAACCAATAATTAGAGTACAGAATTATCATGAAAAGATTACTGTTGTCAGCTGATCACACAGAGACACTCCCATTACAATCAGCAAGAAAAAATATTCTGCTCATAAAAAATACCCTAGATTGCAGAGAAAGTGTTTTGAAGAGTGGTTGTTTGGTGGGTTGTTGGAAAAATGCTCTATATTAAAAGTAAGCAATTTATAACACGTATTTTCCTTCTTGAACACTAAATATGTGTCATATAATGGAAAATCTTGCAGCAAAATTAACGAAATTAACTTGTATCCTGACCTTTCACTTTTAGTTTTTTCTCTTCTGCTTGAAGAGCACAGTGTCAGGATCACTGTATAAATATATACAATTCTTAAAATGCCTTGATATTTCAGGCCTTTTCTCTAAATATTTTCTTTTTCATTAATAACTCATGGGTCTGTCTATACTTTTGCCTTGCAAACAAAAAATCAATTAAAAATATACTACAAAAAAAAAAATCTGGAATTTGAAATGTTCATTAGTTGAATAGTTAAGAGAATAGGTAAGGGAAAAAAGGTTTGTCAGATGGGAATTTTAACAACAATGATGATAAAAAGTCAAATGAATAAGAAGTGCATTTTATTACAGCACTCTACTGAGCTAATTTCGAAAAAGGATATGCACCATGATGTATTTAAAAATGGACTTTGCCTTTAATCTTTGTATTGTTCAGACTGATCATGTCCTTCTTTACCCTAGCACAGCCATGTCCTTGTCTTCTCTGAAAAATTCCTCCTCTGTGTTAAGGGGATATTTTTCAAGGTATCAGGAAGTGTCCTATACATGAAGAATAGCCTATGCTCAAATGTTTCTGAAATTTGCTACTATACCATATTTGCTTACCTAGAAAACATATCTTTCCCTCTAGCTTAATTTCTTCCCTCCACCCTGTTCTTTGTTTTACTTTCAAACACAAAGGTCATGCCAAAAGGATATTCTTGAATTGGCAATTATTTGATTTTATTGCAGGCAGAGGACATGGCCATTTTTATTTTTTTTTTGCATACATCAGTATATGGCACAAACACTACACGTGGCAGTCTGTGTTTCTCCTATAGTTTCTTCAAGGCAGCAGGACATGAATTCAATTTCCTGGCTTTTCTGACATTGTCTGAGCAGTAATGCAGAGAAGCAAATAAATAGAAAGAAGTCTTATAATTTGAATATGCAGATAGCTAATGATATCACAAATTGTCCAGATATTTTGAGACCTAAGAAGTCTACTGCCTAAATTTTTGAACATAAGCAGGCAGTTTCTGAAAGCTAATTGGTATAGAAGTGCATGTTGTTCATATGATTTCATTAAACTTGTCACAAGTAAATTGAGATAGAAAATACCTGTTTAGGCAAATGCATTTCAATTTAAATCTTGTTTGCTGATGCCTATGGGAATTATGAAAATGAAGGGCTACAATAGCATAATGAAAGGCAGGAAGTAAATGGTGGCATCCAAGCAAAACATTCTGGAACCTTCAAATTGGTTTCAGATGTGTGTCCAGCTCTGGAAGTTCTTTGTAACTCGTCCTCAAGAGAAAATGTCAAGCTTTTGAACTCACAGATAATGACATGACAGCCCATAACCCTTCTGAAATATTCTGCCCTTTCATTAAAAGGAAACTCCTGAAGGGGGAGAAGAATACAGGAAGAAAGACAAATGGGAGGTGAAGAAAGATGTCATATGAAAGAGAATCAAATTTCTTTCTTTGATTTTTTCATATTTCTGATTATTCTGTGTTCAAAGAGCTCAGTGGTGCTTGTACCACTGGAAACATTTTTCTTTTAATAACAAAATTAAAAGCAGAAGAAAGCCAAAAATATAAATTGGGTAGTTGTCTCTTATTTTCCTGACGCGTCTCCGTTCTTCTGGACTTCATTCTAGTCCACTAAATAGTCCACTAAATTTCAACTACAGAATAAAGCAGGTGGTCAGTAAGTGTTGTTTGGTTATTTTCTTTCTTGAGCAAATTGGTACTGGGAGTTAAATTATAGAGCTTTCTGTTCCCATCTGCACTGCAACTGGAGTTTCATCTCAGAAGAAGGGAGAAAAGCATTGTGCCAGTAATAGTTCAGATGGATATCAACAGAATATTTGCAGCCCATTGTGGCTTCTCTTTGTTTAATACACACATTTAGATCTCTGTGTAGAACAGACCTCCCAAGATGTGAGTGTTTCCTTTTCTAAATGTGCAATACATCATGACTCTTTTGAGATATCTGCATCCCTGGAAGTACAGGGAGATGTGTGAATGTCTTTGAGCATACTGGACAATAAGACCTGAGCAGTAGTCGTTAAAAATAAAAAGGGACATTAGGAAGTTTGTAGATGAAGCCTGTATTTAACTGTGAGGATCTAATATTTTCAGGCTCCTTCTGTAGACCAGAGGAAGATTTCTCCCAGGGACAATTTAGAGTGGGAACCCAACTCATTATTCTGTGAGCAGCCTCCTGGAGCAGCCCCAGGCAACCACAAAAGGCCAAGTCAGAGAAGAGCTGCATCCTGTGGCTGCTTTTTCTTGTGGGATTCAGCTTGTTCCTGTGTGGGCAGGTCCCCATCCCTCTGCTGCACTGAAAGGGACTATCAAAGAACTGCATGTTATAATTTTCTCTGTCAGTAGAACTGTAATCTATTTATCACTTCTTCAAATATAACATAATTTGTTAATTTAAAACACAGTCTTTAAGAGGATTACACATTAATTTTACTATATAATGCAGGAATTTTGAAAAATTAAATGTACTTTCAAACCTTCTTCTATGCCCTGTTTTGAATGATGACTAGGATTTCATTCTAATTCCTTTTCTAGGACCAATCTACTTGTGTTTTGAATTATCAGTACCAACAAACCTTATAGTGTGAAGACTAAGTCCAAATTAATACCGTTCTCTTTCCTTTTCCACATGACACATGGAGTTATTAAATTTCCTTTATTAATTTTCAAATTATTTGAGTTTGGGGATTTTTTCCCCCACTTTTACAATCAATCAGAAGGAAGGCTGTTTTTAACCAGAGTCCAGACTGCTGTGATGGCAAGGATTACAGTGACAAATTATGAGCTGAATTTTGGCCATGTCTAACATTGGCAAAGTTATCCCTGTTGAACTGTGAGCCTGACAGCAGCCTGAGCCTGGAGAGGTGAGAACCCCTCAACTTAGTAATGTGGCACTTCAGATTTGATTAGTTCTGCAATGTTAGTGTTTGGTCATGCCCATTTCTGGTTGACTGATCTAAAGAAATCACCTTTTCCCTTCCTTGGTCTGCGACTGTCTCATCTGTTTGTTGGCAACTCCTGCTGTCAGCTACTGTTTCCTCACAGCCCTTCATGAAATCATTCTTATCAAAATGAGGACACTTATCAAATATGAGCTACTTGAATCACCCACCTCAATTGGACAGAGATGGCTCAGAGGGTTCCCATGTGGGCAACATTTCAGCAGATCTCAGTGAGTAAAGGACTCCAGAGGAAAAGCAGTGGTGGCAATTTTGGTGGTTATTTCTTCAGCCAGCAGAGATAAAATGTGTTTCCTGGCTCATTCTGTGTTTCTATACAAGCAAGACCATGCAGGTGCCCCCCAGAGCCCTAGGAGAAGAGTACACTTAGGAAAGAAGAGTTTCAATTTCCAGGTTGACCATGTTCTACCTTCAAAGGATGCAAGGCAAAGGGCTGGAGTTTCACTGTGCCTTTAGCTCTAGATCTAATACATATATTCAGACCATAAGTGGCTTGAAAAGGCAGGATTTGTCAGCTTGTCCACTTGTGGCAGCCTGGGCAGGAATAAGGCTTGAGTTGCATGTTTCTTGCAAGGTGGCTAGAATATGTAGCACATCTAACAGCTGTTATTTGCCTTGAAGTGTTTTTTTTGTTGTTGTTGTTGATTTTGTTTTTTTTTTTTTAAAGTTTGCTTCTAAAGAAATAAGCCAAACAGCTCTTCTGCCCTGTAGAAATGTGGCTGACATTTCTCAGTTTCAAGCACCCTGGATTCATTTAACCTTTTTATTGGAGTCTCTTTAATTTATAGGGTTTGACTTGGAGCATATTTAGGTTTTTGGGTCATGTTATGTCACACAGGAAGGAATATTAAGAAAGGGCTATTAAAGAGATTTGATTTTCTGGTTAGCCACACTCCTTGACTGAATAAAATCCAACCAACAACCTCCCATGTCTCTATTCCTAGAAAAAACCCCGTTTGAAACATAGTCTGGAATGATAACATAATGAATTACTTTCATAATTTCAATTAGATTGAATAAACCTGCAGAGTTTTTGGTATTCCTACAAAGGATGAACAAACAAATGTGCGTTTAAAGAAGGACATTTCTAAACTGAGACTTGGTGTAAAATTATGCTTAATGCTTAGGTTATCATTAAGTACAGTATTGCCAATCAAATTAAAAGAGAGAGGAAGTTAAGAACAACTGATATTGAATCAATTAGTTAAACTTTCCTATTTTAAATGGTCATGTCCATAAAAATTATTGTAGTACCGACAACCTGGAAAATGAATTAGTAACTGTGATAGGTACATTTATTATTAACATGATCTTGTGAAAAACATTTTAAGACCCAACTTCTTTTCATTCTATCAGTAATGAATATTCTAGGTAACAATGAAGCAATGAAATAAAGGCCAGGCATTCTGATCATGACTTCAAAGACATTTAGCACTTGTCGGATGCTGAAACGCTGCTGAGTAATCAGCAGAGAAGCTGCCCAAATCTGAGGGCTTTTTGCTTTTAGTTGAAGGGCTTTTCATGTAAATATTCCCTTGTGAGCACTGAGGTGTTGTGAGGATAAAAATTAGAATGGCATAGACCCTTGTAGATATTGCATATAACCAGGGCAAGACTTTGGATGGCTGTGTTTGGGTGACTGCTCAGCCTTACCTGGCCTCTGCAGGCAGCTGAAGTGATTGATCCGTTCCTATAAGGCCCTGCAAGGTCCAAGGTGCCTTCTGTTCCACTTCTGGCTGTGAGCATTTGCATGTGTACATGAGTGGACAGGCACACAACACTGACCAAAGCCCCAGCAGGATCCAGAAACACAGGTGGGAGCACAGCTGCTCTGTGAGAAACCAGGTGGGTGTCTGGGCAGAACACACAGAAGAATTTGCAGCCTTCACTTCTAGTGAGATTGCTGGCTTTTACCAGATGCAACACGCAAAAACAGCCCTGGGAGAAAACTAAACTGGCAACTTGCAAGTGCTATAACAAGATGTTTTAAAGCCATGGCCTGGCCTGTCCATTTGTGCTTCATAAGCACCATGGGGTTGGCTGTACGATCAGCCATAACAGGAGGACAAAGGGTGTCTCTACAGAATTTGCCTTCAGCTGGAGTAATCTAAGAGAGTCAGGGTCAGATTATAAACTTGTATCTACATCTTGCACTTCCTAAGAAAGCATATTAGCCAGAAGTGTGTGATGCGAAGGGTAAAAGCCCTAAGACCAGGCTTATTGCTTCTGTGGTTACATTTTGCAAGTATGCAAGTAAGACACAAAGGAATTTGTATTCTAGAGTGGAGAAGCTTCCACAGATTTCCACAATTAGTAAAAATAATCACTAGGAATGTACCGTGGAACAGACTATGGTATTTGACCATTTAAATAATTAATTTTATTTTGTTTTTGAAGGGAGAGATCTAAGTAACTTTTGTATTTCTAGGGTAGATCTATGATTGTGAGTAGACAAGAAACATTGTAATTGGTTTCTGTATCACATCAGCTGGAATGTCTATATCTTTTATCTACTTTATCCTCTTCCAAGGTCAAGGTTACATTCCCAACCTTAGACTTTCAGACTTAATTATCTACAAGGACTGGTGTAGCCACATAATGGGGCAGGGAAGTTTTATAGCTTTTGTACAGTAAGAGGGAGATCAGTCAGACCAAACGACCTAATTATATGTTTTTACCAAAAAAGAAAGTCATGAAAATTAGTCTGCCGTTGTTACAGTTCTGAAAAAACTCACCCATGACTCATTCAAGCCACACATGACTGCCCAAGCTGGTTGAAAGCAAGCAGAGTAACTCTGTAAGAACTGAACTTCCCCTGAAGTTCAGTTGAAGTTCAGCTGAAGTTGAAGTTCAGCTGAAATTCTGCTCAGCAAGGTTTTACTCAGACTCCCTTGACCATCTAAATTTCGGTGTGAGCTGGTCCACTCTTTAGACTAATAAACAAACAATAAAAAGCAGAAGCAGTAGATACAGGGGCAGGAGCGAAGCTACAATTCCTTACAGCCAAGCCAAGACCTCATGGTAACAAAAGTCAGACTCAAGCACAGTAGGTCCAGAGAGTGTATGCACCCATAACTTAAACAGCTGCCCCTTGGAATTTGCTTCCCATGGTTCTAAGTGGAAACACCCACTTGTAAAAAGACAGTATTAAACGCAAGATCTGAAGTATGCTGCTGTGTAACATCAGTGCCTTTGTAATTTCATATCACTCATTTAACTGCTAATGCTCACATTTTCCTGGATTTACAGCATACTCTGATCTTACCCAGCAGAAAGTTCAACATTGATCCTTGATCCTTCCATGACCTTCCAGTGCCAGATTGGACAAACCACTTATTTTCTCTATGATTCAATTCCATTTATGAAAAATTCTCCTTATGAAACGTGAAGATAATATTATTTCCATGATTTGCAAGCCATATTGAGGATAAATGAAAGAATGGTAGCACATACAGTAATAAAATATAAAGGAAATTGCTTAGTTTAAGGATACTGGGAATAATATCACTTTTTGATTAAGGAAGAACTTACAGCAAAAAATATATAATGCAATTTTACCTCTAAGAATTTATGAATTTCTTGCTTCAAACAAGACTTAATGGATTTCTGTGAGATAAAACATCACTAATCCCAATTAAATCTTCACAATTGCTACTGATTCTAGGCAAGCACTCTAAAATCTTACTTATATAAAAAACATTCATCTCAAAAGCTATCATTTTGTGAGAAACATCTCAACACTGGGTTTTTTTTCTAGCAGAAAAATACATTACTAAACTCTCATTTTGAGTGAACTGCATCTAACATATTAGAAGAGTGGTAATGCCAGAGTGTGAGGTGCTTTGTGACAAAAAAAAAGCTTCCAGTACATCTCAATAATAACCAGTCTGCCACTTTTGAATCTCTTACTTTGAGTTGCTGGTAAGGAGGGTGTATGTTTAATAAATAGACATCACACAAGCATATATAATAAATGTTTAAATGTACACTTATCCCAGAGATATAGAGCTCAGGGTTTTTTAGTTAGATCATTCTAAAAGTTGATTCAAGTGACTGTTAGTCAGTCACCATCTATTTTCAGGTAAGATCAAGAGGAATGTTGTCCAAAATGATCACATTAATCTGCTAACAGGAATACAGAAATGGAATACCAGATCATATAATCTTTTTTTCTCATTTTGTCTCTAGCACTGATGAATTTTATCTTAAAAATTAACAAAAAATACAATAGTCTCCTTCCCCAAAAGTTTGTCAAGTCTTCACTTGGCAATGTTTGCTGTATCTCTTCTCCTCTCTCAAATACATAGCATGCATTTTTGTACCTGTATATGCAAAGAAAAAGTACTTTGTTTCAATTGTCATTATTCTTGTAGTTTATATTCATTTCTAATTATTTTTTTAAATTTAAATCTTGCTAAATATCCAACATGGGTTTGTAATGGTTTCGTATGTAATGGTTTTGTAATGAAAATAAGTTTCCTATGAAATATGCTGACTATACAACATATATTTTTTTTAATCAGCGATATTGTGGCCAGCAGGAGCAGGGCAGTGACCATTCCCCTGTACTCAGAACTGGTGAGGCCACACCTTGAGTCCTGTGTTCAGTTTTGGACCCCTCACTACAAAAAGGACATTGAGGTGCTGGAGCATGTCCACAGAAGGGCCACAGAGTTGGGGAAGAGTCTGGAGGTCTAACAGAAAATCAATTTCATTTTGATTGAATTCAGGTATATTTTAGTATTCTCCTTTGTTTCTTTACGAGGCTTAATTTCTATCAAATTCTGTCTCATCACTTTTTCAGCCCATTTAATGTGTGGTAATAATAGTGCTTCAAAATCCAGATTCCAGCTAACATCTCATAATCTGTTTGGTTTTTTCATCAAAGACATTTGTTGCATGTTACTGTAGACACAGTTGTGTCACAGCAGGTATTGTTGTCTTACTCCTCTACAACTTTTTGTATAAATGAATATGCCATTTGCAATTTAAAAAAATTAAATTATACTATCAGAACACAGAACTTTCTGGCAACCCAGACAAATATTCATATAATGTGTTTAGCATTTACTCTGAAGATTGGCAATAGGTTGGCTAAATTTAGAGTAACCCGGGGGCCTGAGCTGAGACAAATGAGAGAAAACATTTGTCCTGTATCAAGGGATAAAGTATTAAGTCCAAAGAAGCTTCCTAATACCTAACTGTCTCCTAATAATGCCTAGATTTCACTCAGTCTGAAATCTGGGGAAGAAAGCTTTGATGAATAGGTATAGTTGTGATTTCTTCTTTCTTTGCTTTTTTCATATGGTAATTTACATCAAGTGAATTCAGTTACAACCTTTCCAGTCTGGCTTCTTTTTTTAGTCCCAATGCTTGAGCACCTGTGTTGGATATTTTGTTCAAAGAGAGCATTAACTGTTTTTTTTTGTTTTTTTGTTTTTCTGGGTTTTTTTCTGACTATCACTATTAATGGGAGAATTGGCATCCTGGTGGGCTCACCCAGAGGAGCAGCTTGGGGTATGCAGGATCAAGGGTGCTCTCCTGGCCCACAGGTGTGCACACCAAAGTATGGCACCACTGCCAAACAGCTTTGTTTAAAATCCCTCCCAGTTTGGGAAGTAACATAATTTCCTCAGGACATTTATTTTCAGTTTGTAGCTCCACCAGTAGCAGCGTTGTTTTCTACCTCTGTTGTCTGAGGGGTGACTGAAGAGGCGAGGGTATGAATCTCCCCTGCCTACAGTGACAGAGTGAGTGCCTTTGGAAGTTTCATGGTTCAGCACCTCTCAGACAGCATTTCAGTTTCTACTCAGATTTTTGGCACACCAATATGGATTCTTAAAACACATCATTTTGCTCTCATTATCATCAAGAGAAATGGCGAGCTCTATTCAGTTGCCTGAGTGTCATTTGAAATGTCCTCTGGCTGCCATTCTGAAAGTTTGGGGATGTCTGCTATTAGTTCAAATGATTTTTTTTCTGAGAGCTAGACAGAAAATAATAAGAAATGTAACTCAGCCCTTTTTTTCCTTCCCCATGGGCTTCAGCCTCCCTTTCAGCATGGTGGCTGCTACATCTCTGAGAGCAAACCCTGATGCCACCCAGGCTGTGTCTGGGGCCCCTGGCAGTGACACACTCAAGACAAGCTGTCCACATTTGCTCCTCAGACCTGCTGGGTCTGCCACTCAAAAATGGATCCAGCAGTAAATAACTCTTTTCTAGGAAACAAGAAGTAAGATTACCGAACCAGAGACCAGAACATAGCACTAACCCTCTTAATAGCATGATTTACCTGCTTAGGTTCAGTTTGTTCCGTCTCTTCCTTGTTTGCCCACTGTCCTCTCTATGGCATGGCATGGCATTTCCTCACACTGTTCTCACATCCCTTTGATTTTTTATCTTATGCATCTCCCTCTGTATAAATCTTTTCAACAGTGTAATCACGCTTGGCACTCCTCAGACAATTTAGTTCTAGTTGGAGCTCTGCATGCCTCAAGTAGCCTAGTCTGTATTTCAAGCACAATTGTCTGAAGAGAGCAGAAACAATTTCCTTCCCTTTTCTCAGTATTGACATTCACATCATTATTTTCATACTTTATGGGTGGATAGTGTCCTTAGTATCAGAGCTCTATCGTATAAAACATGGCACAAATAGAATCAGAAAGTAGATAGGTCTCTATTCCATATAGATCTCTATACCAAATTATTTAGAGATGAAATATGTAAGAACATGAGTTCTACTCCTTTCACTTTATGTATGGAGAATGGATAAAAAATAGAAATATCCAGATACCTACAGAACAAAAGCTTGTGGGACTATCAAAAGTGACTCACAAGAAATTTGGGAATATCTCTTTTCTGAACATGACCTAGTTCTCTGCCAAGAGAGTGATCTCATCATACCTGTTATATATCTCTGCTCCACTTCCCTTGAGGTCAAGAAGTTGTTTTCTTTCATTCAGTTTCTGCCTGAAGAAACTGTCTATACTGCTATTCCAACCAGCTGTAAATATTACTGCATATACAAACACATCCTCTGGAATGCTAACATTTCTCTTGTTCAGATGACTTTTATTTTTCTGAGTCAATGTACAAGAAGTAGATACCATTTGCAGGAACTGACAGCACAGGAAAGTAATAGCATGACCATAGTAGTATGGTTCTCTATCCAAATATGTAAGTTTTGTTCAGAAATCCAAATGATAGAATTGCTGCTCTTTTGGAGCTGTACCCAGAGCTGTGATGTAATTTTCCTTAACTTGCTCACCAGTAGGCCTAGCTGGTTTCAGCCTTTGCAAAGGGTAGCAATGAGTCAGCTAGCCTAAACCTTCTGCCTGGGAAGGTACTGGAGCAAATTCCTAAACCTCAGATTACAAGCACTTGAAGAATACTACAGTAATAAAAGCAGCTCAATGTGGATTTGTCAAGAGCAGTCACATCTCTCTAGTTCCATTTCTCAGTAGGGTAACAATGCCTAGTGGATAGGGTAGGAATAGTAGATATGATACATACATCTTGACTTTAGTAAATCTTGTGGCACAGTCTCTACATTTCCATATATAAATATGGGAAATATTGTTGAAGTGGTTTTATCAAGGATTTGCTTTCAAAAAATGGAAAGTCCTGACACATTGTGAAGCCCTGCAAAAGTACTTCTCCTTTAATATTCAATATAAAACTTGAATATTTTGGTGAAAAAAATGGATAGTCCCATGAAGTCTGAAGATGACAATGCTGAGAAGTAGAGCATGCACTTCAATGGTCAGAAGTAGAACTGAAAATGAATTTTATAAATTAGAGCATTGGTCTCAAATCAATGTATGAAATTTATTAAGACCAAACTAAAAGCTCCTCAGGTATAAAAGAAAAATTAAAATCACATATGCAAAATGAGATAAAAAACATAATTTACTGTTTAGCTAACAACACTGCAAGCGAGGCTAAGGGGGGTGGTTGCGTGAAATGTGTCACTGTTGAGATGCTGTCACAAGAGAGACAAGAGAGACAGTCTAATTCTAAAATGTCATTATATACAAGACTTACTGATAGCTAAATATTACCACACAAGTAATTATTAATATACTGCATAGCTATTACACTCCTTGGAACAAATGCTAGAGACTTGATGACAACATCATATTCCATTTTGAAAACCATCATTAAAAATCTGTGGATAATCTGGAAGGAAACCCCAAGTGATGAACAAAAAAAAGTAGTCCAAAAAATTTGCAGTAAAAGTTGAAGAAAATATTCAGTCCAAAAAAGAGAGGACTGAGACAGGACAGTATAATCATGTTAAGAAATTTGAGACTGTTTGAACAGTAATCAACTGTTCTCAATTGGAGTGATCAAAAGGAAGAGGAATTCAGACTAATTTATAATGAGATATTTAAATTAGACATTGTAAATGCTTTTTTGATGTCAAGATAATTGAACACTTTATCTAATTTAATTTTTTAATTTAATTATCTCTGAAGGTTATGAAATTCCTGGAACTGGAGATTTTGAAGAACAGGTCCATTTAAAGAAGTGTATATCAGGAGTAGCTCAGAAACTGTGTTAGATCTTTTTTCAGAGCTAGGAAAGGCAGTCAGTGACCTTCTGAGATAGCTTTTGTTTCAATGGAGGACCAAAGGAGTTACGCTGGATCCATGGGTGGTATCCATGGGTGGTGACTGCATTCTGCTTGCTGTCTGTCTCTCTCTCTCTCTTCTCTTTTCTGTTTCTTTCCGTCTTACTACCTCACTTTCTTTGTTAAATAAATTCCAAATTGTTAACTTCTGCATATTGTCTCATTTGCACCTTAATTCAGGCAGAAGCATCTATCACTACTCTTACCTTAACACACATATGCAGCTGTCATTTAATCAGTCAACCAAAAATTTAAAAAAGATCAGACGCCACTGGGAGAAACGTGCAGCACCTTTGCCAGCATCTATGATCCATGTCCCTAATGTTTTATTTTGGATCAGTTTGCAGCATTTCCAACTGCACATCCTGATTCCAAGTCCCTGATGCTTAGTCACCTGCACCTTTCAAGGACCACTGGTTCACTGATTTAAGCCAACTCCCATCTGTTCATGTTTCACTGGTCACTCCCCTGAGTGGTTTGCCCAAGCACAGTAGTTCAATTTATTCAGATATAAGTGTAAGGAGATATAGACGCCACAACACATATATTTTAATCCAGTGGCTTAGTGTAAACATTTATCACTCATTCTCTCTATCTCTAGTGAAACGTGAACTCAGTAACGTTTGAACTCATGTTGAACTTCTGAACTCTCAATTTTGAGGCAAAATTGAGACAGCTCGTACTTAGCTGACTATGGAGGAATGAACAATACTTTGCCATTCAACCCTGACAATTTTTCTGTAGTTCAGAGCCATGTTTCTGCGTATTTTGAATAATAAATACAATGAGAGTATTTCCTGAAGCTACTCACTTAAGTAGTGTCCCAGCTATGGCAGAAATGAAAACTCTATTCAAAGTCTCTCATCTTGAAATAAAAATAAAAGAAAAATCCTGAAGGGGAAAGAATTGGCAGTGAGTCAGGGATGGGAGAAGATTTACTGCTTCCATTTGAAAAAGATGCCCTCATTAAGCTGACGTAGAGTGAGTGCTGAAGACATGCCCTTTGGGAATAGGGCATTAAAGAGAGCTAACTTTGAACAGAAAAATCAGGGTACATTCTGTTGGTATGAATAAATGTCTTTCTGATTATGGAGATTTTAACAAATACACTGTATCATAGATGAAAGGTACTTACATGTTTGAAAGATCATTCTTAGAAATTGACATTCATAGACTTGAAATCTTTTATATTTCCTTAAAAATACATCCTTTTAGAGAAATCTACAGTGCCTCTAAACTCTTTCCTCAGAACCCCTTAGACCGTCTCTGAGGTCGATGAATAGACGAAATTTTACTGATGTAAAAAAATTACTGATGAGAGTTATCCCCTAACCAGTGTTACTGAATATTTTTTTCCCATGCCTCACTTTGATCAATAGGTAGCATTCCCAGTGCCCTACAGGGCACTGCACTTCATCCCAGGATTAAGCTCCCCCAAAATGTATTTTTGTCTCTCTCAATTGATTTTTAACTTCAGGGATAAGATATACACACCTGCATTTTGCAGAGATTTTCTGACACACTTTTTTTTGTCTTCTCTGACAGACATCATCAGTATCATCTCATACCTTTCAGTTAATGACTTGGTTGTTAAAAGTTTCAAAATTCCTACTTTATGGAGGATTTGTCATCTGTCTTAGCTAACATAGGCTGGGCCAGCTCAAAGTTGCTATACATCCTATTGGATGGGAGACAAATCTATAATGATGTGCAATGTGGTGTGTGATTTATATTTACCATGTATTCACAGTTGCATAAATCCTATTTTATACAATCTATAAAAAGTATAAAGGGCTTATTGAGTAAGAAAGTTGACCAAATTATTTTGCTGTGCAAGTACATGTAAACAGATCTGGACAGCTCCTTTGTACTGTAAGGAATTAAATCAGAACAGAAAATATTCCCTTGTTTTAAATAGGCAAGTAATCATAATTCAACACAATACTTAAACACTGGCTTAATTCAATTGAAAATTACCTACAGACTCAATATATGAAGGCTATAAACATCCAGCAAAAGCCTGTTTCTCATCACAGGTGTTCATGTATAGATGAATGCCTTTTATTTTAGCCAAATGAATTTCAAAAGTTCATAGGACTGAGTATGAAACTAATTGTGAAATGTATTGAGTGTTAATATAGAAATTTTAAAACTATAAAAAAACCATAATCACTGCAATAAAAATATGAAACACCATCTATTAAATTTTATCTCTGGTGTCTAAGATTTTTTAAACTTCTTTCTGTGTTTCCCAGTGAGATAGCTAGAATCCAGCTTGTCTGCTGTATTAACATTTCCAAATCACTTCCCCAAGTCAATAGGAGTAAAAATACTTAAAAAAACACTGAAGTAAATAGAAAAAGTAGGGTACATCAGGTTTTTCTGGATAAATGGTAGGACTGGTTATCCAGGGTAAGAGTATAAATTTAGGTAAGCAACACTGAAGGGAAGAATTGTTGAGAGTGAAATAGAAGTTTTGTTCTGTTTAACTATCAGTGTCTGCTCAATTTCACTAACAATAAGGTACTCATTATTACAGTTACGTTTTCCGGATGATGATTGGAAAGAAATTACATTAGGGGTAATACTTATTGATAATCTCCAGATTCCAACTGTGACAGCAGCTTAACAAAAATGTTTCAAAACCATATATATCTGAAAACTGAATCCTTTGCTGTTGTTTACTGCCTATTAATTGCCTTGTTGCTTAACCCTCTTCATTTGGGGTTTCAAGACACCCTGTTTAAGTAAAAACGGGAAAAAAACCTCTGCAAAATGTCTTTACAGATCTAGGGGAAGAAAAGAAAAAACAACAAAAAAAGAAGCTGTGGAGGCAATTCTGAGAGCTACAAATTGTCAACCCATTTACACTTTGTCTTTTCACTTACCAATATCTGTCTGTGACTTTACTCAAATACATGCTCTCCCTAACAAAAGCTGGAAGGTGTTCCTGCCCATGGCAAGCGGATTGGGATTGGAGGCTCGTTAAGGTCTGGTTCTTTCCAACCCAAACCATGCGATAATTCCATTATCTCCTTGTGTGCTCACTGCTGTTTGTGCAATGTCTATACAAACAAATATCATCTGATATCATCTGAAGGTACCAATAATAGAAAGGATACATACTGCAGCTATAATATTTGGGAGAGCTTATCCTGACATTTGAGGTTACTGTTGACTAGATATATATAAATATATACAGCTGTAGGTCTTACTTAGCATCTTTCACAACAGACATTCTAAAAGAGAAACAGAGAAAGGAGATTGTTTCCTTGAAAGCCTAAGAAATGTTAAATTATCACCTTACCTTCCCAACTTGCTTTAACATGCAGAGAAGATGTCAAACTAGAGACTTCTCTGAAGATGAGAATAGCTAACCACAATTACCTGCTGGCTAAAATCAAGGAAAAGCTGTGGTGGCAGTGTGTCTGCTGCAAATGGATATCCCAAGCCCCCAAAGGATACTTTGGTTACTGCAGCACTATGTGAAAGGGGTCCCACCATTGTGTCCTCCCTCACATTCTCCCAAAGAAGTTGAATGTTTTTTAGAGAGCCTGGTCATGTCCAGGCATACTTGCTGTGATCTGAGAACCCTGGTCACTGGTTCCTCTGGACACGGAATGAGACAAGCCCAGCTATTTTCTGGATCCTGGTTAGGAACCATCATCTCTGCTGGGAGGAAACTGTGACCATACATGCCTGGCATCCATCAAGGGAGCTGCACTGCCCAGACAGAGCAGCCTGGGTCTTCATGAGGGATTTCAGCCCATCAAATGAACAGCTATAGCATTTTGGCATTGAGGTTGATGTCCTGCCTGGCACCCGGCTCTTGAGCTGCTGCCTTCAGCTGATATCCTCAAATATTCCTAATCCAGGTTATTCAGCCTTTGCTCATTGTGTCAAACTACAGAACACAAAACTGGGATTCTTGTTTTGGCAATTGAAAACAAAACCCCTCCCTGGCATGCAATAGATGAAAAAGAAAGGTCTGGACTCAAAAAGCATTAATAATATCAAATGCCCAATATGATTGACTTTTAAATTGCACAGAAATCAAATGCAGAGAATTTTCTTCAGTATTCACTAGGCATTTGATAAAATAAATCACAGCATATCAGATTTCCTTATTCTGTATAACTGGAGTCATAACCTCAGCTAACTGGATTTTCTCTACTTTTCAAGCCTGACTGTGGAAAAAATGCGTGAAAATTGATTAGGTTAGAAAAACAGGCATGAAATAAATAATTGATAGAAATAAACTGAGTAAGAAAGGAAACAGCTTAGACACTTTCTCCATTGGGTAGAAAAATGAGAATCATTTGATATCAATTCATAAAAGCAATTGTCTTTACAAATATATAAAATTATTACTTTCAGAAGAGCACATGGTCACGTTACAAACACTTAAGAAACTGTAAAATCTATCACTAAGGCAGATTCTGTTTTAGGAAAATCAGACATTCTTTTAAAATGTAATTAATAGCTGGCAAAAAGTACTTATTCCTTCACAATTGTAAATAATTTAACAAGATGCATTTAATAATTTATCCGTGATAATTAGTGATTATATTTATTTCTACCCAAACATAAGGTTGGGGGTTTTTTGGTGAAGTGAAAAGACTAATTCAGTCTTAGGATTTTGCCTAAGTGAAATTATCATCTCATTAAAACAGAAGAAACTGATTAACCAAATGGGGATTAGATCTGTAGGAACAGATATACAATGACATTGTGGCATCAAGCTGCTATTGATATCAGATTAATTGAACACTGCAAATAAATCTGGAACTGCATAGGTCACTTAAGCTAAGTTAGCAAAAAGTATAAGTTATGCTAACAACCCAGCAGAAGTGCTAAAAAAATCTAGAAGTTAAATTTTAAAAAGCCACAAAAGCAGGCGATAGATAACTCGTTCAAGTCCTGTCAGCTTCGACTCATTTAATTGGAAAACCTCCTGGACACTAACAGAAAGTGTATCCCTTCCTAACATAGGTGCTGCAGCAAAATGACATTTGGGAGCTGCCAAACAAGAAAATTGCTATTCCTGCCATTGAAATATGCATGAGACCTTGTGTAAACAAAGGCTCTTGTTAACCAGTGGGAAACCAGTGCCACTGCTTAACTAAAAGTTTTATATCAACAATCTGGTTTCACAAAGGAAATTATTATGAAGAATTACAACCTTCAACATAAATTGCAATGAGAAGGCAAACTGGCTGTTTGACTGGCATGAGTATAAAAGAATTAGTGTCGTCTAAAAAAATTCTGTCTCAAAATCTGCAGTTTTTATCTGTTAGACCATTAAGAATACATGGCCTGTATATAATTGTTCTCCTAGACTTTTTTTCAGACAAACTTACTTTTTTTTTTCTGTTGTGAAATAGCTACATTTGTTTCAAAACTTCTATTTAGAAGAGTAAAATATTAATTTTATTTCTGCTTTTACAGAAGCATCCCAACATGGTATTCAGATCACCAGCAGTAGGCATATGCTGAGGGTATAATATTTACTTATTTTCATAGGAGTCCAAGGTCTAGCAGCAATGAAGAGCAGGGAATTTCAGAGTGACTGCAACTGTTCCTAGGGCAGACATACATAGGTTGCCTGTTGGAAACTTTAGTGTCTGTCTTGTAAGAGCAGCAAGAAAGGGTCAATTAATGCTTGCTGAAGGCAATGGGAGTTCTGTCTTAATATTCTTGAGAGCAGTTAGGAAATTACAATGATCTCCAAAAGAAGAGATCTGCTTTGAAATCTCTAAAACTTCACAGTAAGGAGTGTGGCAACTGTATAACTACTGGCAAGAATTTTGTTGATACCATGATAAGATATGTCCTATGGACAGTATAACTTACTAATGAAGGATGCATCTCTGTGCATGTGGAGCAATCACACCCTAATGATGGAAAGGACAGGAGAAAGTATCCAGGATCCACTACTGCAGAGAAACAGAGAATTCCTTCTGGAAATGCCAGTTTTCAGACACTGGAATTACTCTGAGAAATCCCAGCACAGACATAGCCTGCTTGTACCAAGATGTGAGAGTTGGGTCAGAGTGCTGGTGTTGTCTGAGTGTGGAATGCTTCTCCGAAGAAGAGGGAAGCCCTGCAGCACTCCTGCACAGCTATAGTTCAGATATTCCTACTGATGCAGGCATTCACCCACCACTGGTTCATGAATATTGTCAGAAAGGCTTCTTGGAAGTTGATTCAGGGTGCTACCCCAGTTTTGCTGTTGTATCCACTGCTGCACTCTCATGGCTCCCAACTCCCTCAGGAATATTCTTGATGGAAGTCACAAGACCATCCTGAGGAACTTAAACCTTTTAAGTGCTGCGTTAGGCACTTTGTAGTTTAATTACAACTTCTCTGTCTTGCTCATCGTTTTATTTGTGCACAAAAATTTGCTAGGAAGATTGGAGGTGTCATCTTTCAGTCATTCAGAGATTTGTAAGACTATCTTAGCCCCAGAAAAATTTGCAGTAAAGGTCTTATATATTGACACTCAGTTGGCTTAGCCCACAGGTTTGCTGCAAAATAGGAGAACTCACTTTCATGTGAAAGTCTGATACCACCTCTGTGACCATGGAGTAAAAGTACCAAGTACATTGGGCAAGGTGTACAGAGAAAAGAGTTTCATTTGATAGTGTAGTGGTTTGAACCATTTCTACAAGAGGGAAAATAAGGATCCCTGACTCTCAAGAAGTCTTTCTGTATTTTAATTGCACGACCTTTAATGCCAGATGCAGACATATTTTTGGCAGCAAAGAAAAGAATCAAGCCTCAGCCCAGTGGTCCAGCCAGTAGACATGACAGGTATGGTGTCACATTCCTAACCAGCAAAATCGTATTTGAATCACATTGCTGAAGTGATAAAAACATGCATATCTGTATGCTTCAATCTGAAAATGGAGTTGAGTTTGCTTCCTAGAGGAGAGGTCTACAAGCCAGCCTATTTCATAAAGTTTATGCCTCTTTCTCATGCCAAAAGAAGATGGTATAGAAGATGGCAGGAAGTTTAACTTTTGTGGAGTAGTAGGTAGCCCTTGAAAAGCTGTCACAGGCTGTAGAACTGGTGATGTCAGAAATTTATGCAGTAGTCACAACACAGAGATTAGGACAAGGATTCTCTGGGGTGTGGATGACTAGAAGGCAAAGTGGGCAAAAGAGGCTGACAAAAATAGAGAAGGGTCATAGGTTTATGGATAAGTACACTGGAGGAAAGAAACTAGAAGGCTGAAAATAGCCATGCCGGAAATCTGCTTTTAGGGTGTGAAACTCAAGCCAATAGACTTAGATGTTTTGAACACAAGAGATTGAGGTTGAGAAGGGGGTATGCAGAAGGCAGGACTGAGGTGTATCTGAACAGAAGTGATCACATAGGTGTGAGAAAGGCAGATACAGCTGTGCACACTCCTCTCCAGAGCTGGGAGTGGAGCTCAAGGCTCCTGGCATTGGCCACCCCTCCAGAGCTGTCTGGTTTCTCAGTGGGAAGCGCTGCCATCCTGTATTCTGCTTATCCCCATAAAAATCATCCCCTGCTACTGCCATCCGCTGCTCCCTGGGCTGGTGTGGTGGAGCTCTCTGCAATGATTCCTAAGGATTTATCCTGCAGGATGCTGGTTCTCTGAATGGCATTACTCTGGGCTTTGGAATTGAAACACAAGCAGCACTCATGCTGGTGTTGTTTTTCTGTTGAATACTTGAGTATGGAATTTTAATTTTCTCTTTTTTTTTTTTTTCTTTGGTGTGCAATAAATATCATATGGATATAATTAATGTCTATAGTTAATAATTGCCTTGCTTATCCAAAAAAGTCAATTTACTTAAGAAAAGGTCAGAAAACAGACTGTAGAATTACTCCTTCTGACTTCGAACAGAAAGCACTCTAAGTTTTCTGTAGATCTCATTAAGCTTCTAAATTCATATCTACATTTTTAAAAAGATGAATTTTCACAGGCAAGGCTCTGAACTTTTTAATTAACCTGCATGCGCACACACAGAGAAGAGGATGGCAATATTTACCAAAATCAGTGTGATAACAGTCCAATCTATATCTCTATTATAAAGCTGCTTCCCAACTCCAGACACAAATAAACCTCTGCTGACCAATTTTTCCATCTAAATTCTACATGAGGAAAAACCTTCTTTTTTCCTTAACAATAAATAATAACAGTTTTAAGTTCCAACAAGTCAATTTGCAAATGAAGACAATCCTTATTGACTTGTACTGATGGCTGTCTTTCTGAAACTAGGCAATAATAATGTGAAAAAAAACCAAAAAAAAAAAACCCAAAACATCAACAAGAAAAACCCAAAACAAACCAACCAACCAAACAAACAAAAAATACCAGAAAACCAACCAACCAAACAGAAAAAACAAAAAGCAACAACCAAGATAAAGCCATACCTTAGAAACTTTACAGGGCAGAATCTGTGTGGATACAGTATTTTGGGACTTAAGGCCACTCAGTATTTCATTGAGCTACCAGATTTACAAGTCAGATGGCTCCTATTTTGACATGGGGAAATTGCTTTTTTGCTGCACAGGGATACTGTTTTTCTTTATTTGCTTAACAAGATAGCTCCTTTTATTTTGACATGGGGATACTGCTTTATTCCCAGCTCCTGCCCAGCTCCCCCTTTGCTGTGCCTTGCACTTCCCAGGCTCCCAGTGCTCAGAGCCACCAGCCAAGCTGTCAGGCTGCCCATGCACTTTTAGGTGCTGCAGGGAGCCACCTGGCCAGGAGCAAAATGCCAAGGAGAGGGGAAGACAAAGCAGCAGCCTGAGTGAGGGAAATGGTGGAGCCAGTTTATTGAGAGGGGTTGTCTGCTCACAGTCTTCAAACAAAACACCTTAACTTTTGTCACACATAAAATCAATTTCTTCAACAGCTCAAACTCTGGCAGCCAAAGCACTCATGACGCTTTCTTAATGGCCATTGTGATGATACAGAATCATTTAAATTGGAAAAGACCCCCAAGATCATCAAGTGTGCCCTTTGACTGATCTCCATCCTGTCAGCTACACCATAGACTAAGTGCCATGTCCAGTCCTTTCTTGAAAATATCCAGGGAGGCTAAAGCAAACAAGAACAGGTGGACATAGCTACAGCATGAAGCTTTTGATAGATAAGACAGAAAGGTATGATAGATGTTTAGATAGAAATATATTTCCTCTCCTCCTCAAACCTCAGGGAATTCACCAGGGGGGAGAAGGATGGGACTAACCCAGTGGCATTGGGGTGATGCCCCCTGTGGCACTGCTGTGAGCACAGACTTGGCCTTGCTGATATGCACAGTTAGACACACACAGCTCTGTGCCTCCTGCCACATCCCCCACAGACACCATTTGTCACCATCATATTTTTCTGGAAAAATCTCTTCACCAGGATTTCTCTCCTGGGAAGCTGAGAAGCCTCAGAGAAAAAGGAAAACAATAACTACCTGATTCACTTCTCCGTGTTTTGCTGCTTTGGAATGTGGTTGTTTACCCAGCATGTGAATGGTTTTTTACTTAATGGCCAATCACGGCTAGCTGTGTCGGGGCTTTGGAGAGAGTCACGAATTTTCATTAGTATCTTTTAGCCTTCTGTCTGTATCCTTTCTCTACTCTTTGGTTTGGTTTAGTACAGCATTCTTTAATATAACATAGATAATAAAATAATAAATTAGCCTTCTAAGAACATGGAGTCAGATTCATCTTTCCTTCCTGCCATGGGGGACCCAGAAAATACCACAGGCATTGGCCTCACCTCTCAGCCACAGCCTTGGGAAATGTTTTACCAGCTCTCCCCTGCCCCTGGACAGGCATAATCCATAGCACCAGCCATAGGAAATAGGAGTCATAAGGGTCAAGAGAGGAAGACTGCAAAGCCCTAGCTATTTTCCCATCTGTAGAAAATTTACGTTTTCCTAATAACTTCACTTCTGGGAATGTTCTGAGCCTCAGCTTGACCTTGGTGTCTGAGCTATTAGCCAGCAGCCAAACAGATTTGCTGCTTTAGTCAGCTTTAGAGGCACTTAGGGAGGGAAACCTAGTCACCCTTAGGAAGAGCAGAAATTCGGCTGAAGACTTGGAAATGCCAATATTGGCCTTAGAGGCCTAAAGAGCTATGGGGAGATGATCCTCAATTTCAGTCATTTCCTCTTAATAACAAATACTGCTGCAGATTCACCCATGGTCACATAGAATGGCAGTTATTGCAATGAGCGCACACTCAAAAGCTCCAAGGGAGCTGTGGATTGCCAGTGACTTTATAGAGGCATTTTTAATAACCAGAGGCCAGTTTTCAAAGTTAGAGGAAAGAAAATATCCATGTAATGGTAGCATATGGTTGTTCATGAAGATAAAATTCTTCAGTTTATTTTGAAGTCTATCTTATGGAAATCATAACATGCACTTTCCTTGCCATAATGGCATACCATTAAATTATTTTAGCTTTTTGTGGAGGATTAGGTTAAAGACCTGCTATCTATGGAACCTAAGTTATATTATTATGATTATGTTAACTTTGAAAACAAAGTAGATATAAAATTAAATAGCAGAGTTTGCAATGGAAAACAAATCAGGTTTAATTACACTTCAGTTCCTTAGTGTCAGAACAGCAAAGTAATGAGGCATTTATGGTTTAGCCAAGGGAATTCACATTTCATGATAATACAGCAGCTTTATCTCTTCTTATCTCTTGGTTCTTCAGTTTGAATCCCATTGCTAGTGAACTTGGATCTATCTTTGGAGCTTCAATACATATTTTACATAAATAAGCTATGTGGCAGTGAAGAAGTTACTGTAGGATACTACACACCACAATCAAAAGGCTCTGTTTCTTCCTTGAAATGTAATGTGGCATGGAAATGGCAACACACTTCGGAACAGATTCCAAGTGGCTTAGAAAATCATACCATGTGAGTTCATTTTTGCTTCTCAGCTGAATATTAATAAATTTAAGTGTCCACTCTGATTCCTCTATGATTGTCCCAGCACTATATACTCTTCATCAAGACCTAGTTGTAAAATCAGTGGTGCATTTATAATTTATCAGAGTACTGAGTGAACTAGATTTCCCCATCCCAAGAAATGCAGAGTGCCTTCACTCCATTGCCTCAGTGGGAGTTATGGGAATTCAGTTCATCACTGTAACTTGTTCTTAATGCAATCTACTTGAGTTTGTGTTGTTGTTTGCTTTACAAGAATAAGATAAGCTTCTAAATTCTCATTCAAACACAGAAGAATGATAATTTTTGCTAATATCCCTGCTAATAGGAATGCTGAAATAGCAGAACCTAATACAAAGTCAGTCAGTCACACTTTCATAAATCATTCATGTAGTAAGCAGCTGGTGGTGCAAAAGTAATAGCACCCTCACTGCTACACAGCTGATAAAAACATTTTGTCTTCTGTGCTGAATTTCACTCCACCCCTCATATAGTCAGACATCTACTCACAATGAAAAAGGCAAAGACAAATAGAACAGCCCTGAAACATAGGGTTAAAAAGTCAACAGTTAATTAATTCCAATTCCCTAATATCTTCTACAGGAATACAAAGCCTGAGTTGATGTGTTTGGTCAAAAAGCACTTTACAGGGTGAGACAGGATGGGGTGTCATGACCCATGAGGAGCTCTCACCATTCGTGCAGTTCATGCAAGAACAGTGACTCTCAGGTGACAGGTGCTCACTGCCTCCTCTGCAGCTCCTGGGGAATCTGCTCCATCTAGACTTTATGAGCATCACAGAGCCAACACATCTGCACTCTCAGGCTGAACATAAGACCCAGTGAACTCCAGCATCATCAGCAAGAATTTAAAGATAAATTTCTGCTACAGAGCACAAAGTATGTGTTCAGAATCTATGCAGAAGGTGGGATTAGGAGGCTACGGTCCTCACCTCTCCTTTCTGTGCTTTCTTCCTGGTGGCAGAGCCTTGGCAAAATTGCATGTTTGCAAAGACAGGGGACAGGAAAATACCCATTGAATACATCAGCCAGAAAAAGAAATAATATAAGTGTGTGTAAGTACCAGAAATACAAAAACAGCAAATTATTTGTTAAATGAAAAAAGATAGCAGAAAATTTTGTCTCTCTGATTTGTTGTATATCTCCAGAAAGCCCTGTCATCACACTGTTAAAATCCATTCTTCCTTGTTTTTTTGAAATTATTCTTAATTTCATTTAAACATATATTTTTGTGTGGAATAATATGCTGCTCTCAGGATATGAGAGCCCCAGATACAAGGATTGACCAGAAGGAACTTTATAAGGAAATTTCTGGGAGTTACTGAAGCAAATATTGCTGACTCAGATGTCTTTTACACTTCCTCAGGGACCCGACCCTTTTATGAAAATTAAAGGGTTTTTGCCTGTGTGAAAAACACTGACATGCAGAAAGCCAGTGAAGAGATGACTCAAGGCTGTAGCCACCATCCCTTCTAGTTGTGGCTGGGTATCAAACACAAGGAAAATGCACACAATCTGATTGTGCTGTGGTCAGTGAAAAATCACTGCAAGCCAGCAGGCAACAGTAACAACTGCCCCTTTCCTCCTTCCCAGGCTGGGCTTGCTTTATTCCTGCGATCTTGCTTTCAGAAACTGCTGATTAAGAAAGCCCCCAAAGTATCATGGCCCAAGTGGAGAGGGGGAGGACAGAGAGGGAAAAGAACAGATGATATTTATGATTAAGGATCTCAATCACTCTAGCATAAACGATGAACTTAAGATCATTGGCAATAGAAATAGTTGACTTAACAGATGGTAGGCAGCTCCTATAAGAGGAAACCATTTTGAGCATGAGCTTAATTGAATGGTTCTGATCTGTATAAATTAACATGTTTTAAATCCGTGCATATATTCAGCTTGACTTTCAGAATAATGTTTGAGAGATTTTAAGATCCTCTAAGTGAAAAAATTATTGTCAGAAATCTATTCCAAATTTTCAGATGCTTATAGGTAAGAAAAAAGGAATGTGCTACAACCTATCTTCAGAAAGCAAATGTTTGGTAATGCAAGCTGTAGTTTGCTCCTTGTGCTCATGATCTTAAGAGTGTTTCTTATGGCAAATCTTGTAAGTAATTCCTAGGGATAAACATCTGCTATTTTATTAGATAAATAATTTGAATTTACAGTAATTTCCCTGTTTTATGGTCTTGCAATAAAAAGTAATAATTAAAAAAATTTGGAACAAGAGTCTCTACAGTAACACTTTCCTTTAAATTTTCACAATACCATGACTGTTGCATGTGTGAGAGGACATCAGCTCAATAAAAGAAATTGTTATGAACACCCAAATAATTCTTAACACCAGCATGTGCCTCAATACAATTGCTCGTGGGAGCTGTAAACAAGTGCTGCACATTACGCTGACATTTGCAACAGAAGTGCGAGCAGCGAGTTTCCACATATTATGGGGCAAATGGGGGCTATTCCTGTGAGATAAGGGCACTGAATTCAGTACAGGTAGAAGAGCAGGAACGACATGTATTGACTAGAAAAATATAAATGAGAGAACAGTGCAAATCTACTTAATTCATCAAGTTTATAAGAAGTTTAGAGGGTAGGGTTGGCACAATGGTGAGGCCAATTCTCCACTGCTTTACCCTTTGTACAAACATTGTCCAGGCTGCAAAACTCCATGGAAATAAATATACAGCGCAGAAGCAGAGTGAAAATATCTGCCAAAATCTCTGTCAAAGAGTTTTGTCATTGCAGCACATCATAACACCTAAACCAGGACACAGATCAAGTAAATTAGAAAAATACATGATTATTAAGTTTGTGCCCTGTCCTGGCCCTCTGCATGTCTGTGAACCTTTTCATGGAGTACATTTCCAACTGCTCTGATGTCTATTTCTGCTGCTAAAACCTCACAAATACTCATTTTTCTATAATTTTTGCCAAGGTCAAAATGGTTTGGGCTAGATATTAGAAAAGAGGAAGAGTGGCCTTCTGTCTGTCTGTATTTTGGCATCAAAGAACCTTTTTATTTATGAAAATACTCTCTTATTTTAAGATAAGTCATATTAATTGCAGGTGATGGTCCAAATTCCCTGCTGGCCTAAGGCATTCCAGTTCCATCAGCTTCATGGCACTTGTGTGCCCATCAGTCATGCATTTCTATTGTGAGTTAGTGACAGTATTGATCTCAGCAAATGCTTAACTCTGCAGTAGCTGCCTCTGTGGCTTGTTCAGCTCTGTAGCCACCTTATTTCAACAGCACTCTGGTTTCTTTGAAATGTAACTTTACGTTTGTAAAATCAAGTTGTAAGCAAATTTGTCAAACAAATTGCAAATTCACGTAAAGACTCCAGGCCCCTCACAAAGGACTAAATACTTATTTCATGTGGGTCTCCACTAAAATTGAATCAGTAACTGTTCCCATTTATAGGAGGGATCCACAGTGGACAGTGTGAACAGCTCAAGAGCAAAGTAGGTGGTTGTGACCTGACCCTCTATGAGGCAGGTATGAAATTCCCTTTCTTTTTCTTTAGAGCATGAACAATGAAAGACATCTAAAGACTACAATGGTTCAAAAGTCAGATTTATCAGAGCAGAAAAAGCCCAAAACCAGGTAAGATATAGATGTTGCTTCCTACCATGCCCTTCCAAGAGGCATATTTTATTTAGATTTCTAGTCTAATGATTTTCAGCAACTTTCTGGGCTACCCTAAATCCCCAGGGAAGGGCTAGTGTAAGTCCCCAGGAAAGGCATTGGCCTTGCTTTTGACCTGTATTCTGCTCTACAAACCAGTCCTTTGTTCTTCATGGGAGCCCATGTGTTGTGCCACTGCAGCCACCCCTTGCTGAGAGCATCTCTAGCTCCTCTCCTGCCCCACTCAGCACTCTGGGAGCAGCTCCTAGCCAAGCCTGTCCACCTGCTCATGGGAATGGCTAGACCAGTCTCCTCTTCCTTGGGGAACCAGCTACTGAGCCCTCTGTCCTGTACTCAGGACGATATAAGGAGCCCTCCTACCTCCTCATTGCCTAGTTACACCTCCTAGCAAGACATAATAGATGGAATATTTACAGTAAACTGTGCCCAAAACAGTTCTGCCATCTGTCACAGTTGTGAATAATGAGTTCTTCATACTTCCACAGAGTTATGCATTCAACAATCTCTCCATAACTGCAGATAATAAATGTGGGCACCTGCCATTCCACCGATGGCTGTATTAGTCCCAGTTAAGAGATGGGTAAAACAGGGTATGAAGCCATTAAATGTAGATTTTTACCTCACCTAATGACAGCTATCTAAATATAAGGCATCTTGTCTATTCTACTTAGACAGGTTCTGTCTTTATCCTATAGAAGGAGACAGGCACCTCCAGAGGGCCTTATTTATCACACATTTTCTGGACTCTAACCTTTGGAATTAACTGTCCTCTGGAAATTCCCGTCTGTATTCATTGACTGCACAAGGAGGCTGGATAACCAGACCTGCAACAAAACAGCTCCCTTTTAGATGTCTAAAATTAGGTGAGATGATTTCATACAAGAGCTGCCATTAGGGATTTAAGTAGTGAGCTGAACCAACTCCCCAGTTCTAGCCTTGAAGGGCAAGCAGAATGGCCACACCACCTTACCTGGAGGGAACATGGGAAGAGGCAGATCCCAGCCTCAGGGATGAAATGACATGCCTTGTGAGGAGTTCACACTTTTAGCATAGCTGCTGACAGCTAGTTACAAAATCTAGTCTTTGGAAATTGGCATCTTCTTGGTGGGGAGTGGGAATAAAACTTAAGGGAGCAAATTAAAGAAGCAGAATTTACAATCCTGTAGAGGACGAATAGAAGCACAGCAAAGGTTTCTGAGAACACCAAATGATATTGAAAGTCACCCAAAGCTTTTTATCTCCATATCAGATTGGTCTTGTAGATAGGACAGGTGGTTAGTAGAGCTGTTCAGGTTAGTCCTTACACCTGCCTGCTTGGAGAGAGGCACAATTCAGCTGAGCTAATGCCAGACTAAAACTTGGAAGATTTGGTTTTCAGCTCTGTCAGTGACCTGAAAAACAATTGCCACAGCCAGATCCTTTTCCTTTTTCATGCTTCACTCTCCTGATTTATTGAGTGAGGGTAGTTATTCTGTAAGATTTCTTTATAAAATAGTTCTGGTTGACTAAATGGAAAATCTCACTTCCAGATGTAAAGGTTCTTGACTACGTGTCTAATGCTATCTTTTGAACTCACTTGACAAAAAAAAAATTCAATTTTTTATTTTTTTGAAAGGGTAGAAACCTATAAATATAGAGAAAATTAATTACTAAATGCATCTATGTAAATAAAGGGAAACATCATTACACACTAAAGCAGAGTTCAGGCTCTGTTCAGGTGAATTAAACAGCAAAGTCCCACCTGTATATTTAGTGTTAGAATTGAGCCAACTGTGAGTTGTGTGGTTTGCTTTCAGGGGTGACAAATGCCAAGGATAGCAGTAGTTTGCCTTTTGATTTTGGTAGAATTAGAGGAATTTGAGGGATAGGTAGAAGAAATTTACTACATTT
Organism: Zonotrichia leucophrys gambelii; assembly: GCF_028769735.1. Taxonomy (NCBI): domain Eukaryota; kingdom Metazoa; phylum Chordata; class Aves; order Passeriformes; family Passerellidae; genus Zonotrichia; species Zonotrichia leucophrys. Next base: position 67,632,440 of record NC_088169.1, read on the forward strand.
GGCCATGGCTTCTCCCACGTTCTCCCTCCAACAATCTGCAAATATCCCTTGGCTGTTCTGTGCACAGATTTATCAAGCCAAGATTGAATGATGGGAGCATACCACTGAGGTGGTTTTATTCGTGTAGTGACTATGCTGGTGTGTTTAGGCAGTTGCTATGGATCCTAATTTGTTCACCAAGTACATATTTTGCATCCTTGCAAGGGGCCTGTTTCAATAGGAACTTGCTAACAGCTTCACTCAGACACTATAGTGTCTGTCCAGGAACATGCAACTCCTTGGAGCAAAATCCTTTCCCCACTGAGATCAGTGGAAGGTTTGTCATCAAGGGAAAACCGTTTACTTTGTCTTCAAGACTGATTTCTTCTAGCTGTATATTTGCCCATAGTACTTTCAGACCCCTTTGCACATCTGAAACAATTATTATTACTATTATTATTATTATTATTATTATTAGTTATTGGAAACAATTATAGTCATTTTTGTCCAATCCTGCGATAAGGCTTGAAATTGTACTGGGATGTGATTCGTGACGTTTGAGCTGCAGGACAGTAAGTGCAGATGAGATATTAGGAAGAAGATCTTTTCTGTGTGTGGCAATGCACTGGAATAGGTTGCCCAGAGAAGCTGTGGATGACTTTTCCTGCAGGTGTTCAAGGCCAGGCTGGATGGGGCTCTGAGCACCCTGGTCTTGTGGTAGGTTTCTTGCCCATGGAGGCAGGGTTGGAAGTAGATGACCTTTGAAGACCCTTCAAACCTAAACCAGTCTATGATTCTGATTCTATCTGTTGCTATAAGGCAGAGCAAAATACATATGAGACCCTGATTTTCATCAAACAGTTTTCAGACTATTCTCTATTAGATTCTGTTGCTGGTTTTACCTCGTCTATGCTGACCTGGACTAACAATGAAATAAACAGGACATCTATATGGTCAGTCAGATAGAAAGTTATAAATCCTATGGAAATTATCAGAAAGTTAAAAGTGTATTTTCACATATAAAGGTTACAAAAAATGGGAAGCCATGTGGTCCATCAAGAGTTTGTTCAGAAACAACCAGACCTTTCTTAATGAGGAATATCATTTATTTCTGCTTTAATCCATTATACTGGCAGTAGGTAAGGCATATATAAGAGACTGAAATATTGTAATCAACACAGTTTATTGAAAATAAATGGTAGAAATGTACAGCTTGTTAAAGACCAAATGAAAAGTCATTATTGGCAGCATCTCTTCTCAGGTGCTAGATGTGCACTCATGTCCATGTGTTTGTTCCTTATGAATACTACAAAGTTGTAGGATATGGAGCCACTAATATGGAAAACACTCATCAGCTCTTGGCAGACAAAACTCAATTTTTTTAGATTCTTATATATAGCAATTTTCTTCATTCCCTTTCTCTTGATACTAATCATTGTGGTGATGATAATCTTCCAGATTAAATTATCATTTACAAGGAATTGCTTGGATTCAGAGTCAGTGAAAGTATTTGGTTGACCCAATGAAGATGTCTACCTTGTGGTGAAACCAATTGGTAACTAAGGTGCACCAGGAGTTCAGACATACAGTTCATGGCTTTTGCAATATGAAATAGCCTAGTGCATCCAAGATTCACACAGGGCTGGAGGCTGTGGCAGAGAACTGTGCCCTCTGGAACTGCAGATGGTGACAGCCTGCTGCATCTGAGAGCACCCCAAATAGCCACAGGACTCTGCTAAGGGTCATTGAACCAGACTTTAAGTTCAAGAGTATGAAACTGAATCCTATCCTTAGTGGGTGGCAATTTTATGAAACAATATCACATAATCACAACTTGGCCTCCTTGTGTCTCCTTAGAGTGTCAAGAAGATTGCCACATTTTCTTTACACATGAATCGAAAGTGCAAATTGCACAGACAATCACTGGAGTTTTTAAAACTTCTGAAAATATTCCAAGAACTCACCAGGAGATGGAGAAAGTTGGATGAAATTTCTGTTGGAAAACCTAATCAAAAAATGGTAAAATTGCCCTCATAGTGTATATTGTTTTTATCTATTGTTGAGATGGAGTAGGTGGTGGTCTTGTTACTTGAGTGAAGCATTTATGGTACTAAGCCTCATAAAATTTTTTTAATAAGGATTTTTCACAGGTTTTTAACTTTAGGCAAATGAGAGTCTCTATAGAATAAAAGATAAAGTTTCAATTACAGTTAATATATTTGGATTCTTTAAAATACATGGTGAAATTGCCTCTCAAGCCACAAAATTCAAAATGTTGAAAGCTTGGCTGTGTTAAGGAATTTAGAATCCTCTGAGGTATTAAATGAAAACTAAAGTTTGGCCTGAAATAGAATTCATTTGATCAGAGTGGCTATCAGGACAATTATTGTCCATTGACTACCATAGACTACCAGAAAAACATGGGTGGGGTGGGATGCAGTACATTGCTAACCCATCTTAACACCTCTGCCCCTGGCAGAGAGTGCTCTAGATGTGATGGGGGAACAAATGAAAAAAATTGTGCAAGATGGTCGACTTTGAATGGGATTTTTAGCGATATATGAAACTTGAGGATTTAGCCACCTACCTCTGCTTTCCAAAGGATGAGCCACACAACCCACTTTTGATAGATCATCTAGAGCTTCGTAGAGAGATACTGAAAACTGTCCCTGGATACCTCATAGGGATAGTCAAAAACCCCTGGAGAGATCAGAAAGAAGGCTTCTCACCGTCTCTGTAACTTTGGTTTTTGTTCCAGGCTAAAAATATTTTGCCTTTCCACACAGCTTCGCAAGTGGGCTGTACTCCTATCTTTTTAAGGCTGCCTGATAACTGTGCCTATGACATTTTTTATGATAGACCAATGACATTAAAACAGTGCTCCAGAAAGGGGCAGCCCAGCGTTCCAATCTCCTTCAGAAGACAAGGGCTCAGATCCATATTCCCAGAGGTTGTCCCATAGAGCACATTACAGACCCTTCCTGTGGGGTGCAGTGAGAGGAAAAGAAGTGCGTTTTCCTGGCAGGCCTCAGCTTGGCATGCAAGATACACATGTTTAAAAGAAAAACAGTGAAGGAAGAGCACAACTGCAAGATTTCTGTTCAAATAACAGGCCCTGTGTTTCTGCTCCCTCACCCCTGGATGATTGCTCCAGCTGAAAGCCTGTTGTGCATAACCGGTGCAGTGACAGCAGCTTCTCTGAGGTTCCAAGTTAGCATGGACAGAGCGTAACTCCAGTGCCTGGGAAGCTTTCAGGTTAGCCACAAGGTGCCTATTGATTTTGAGCTGACAGGCATTACATACAGCTGCGCTGCTGTCAAGGCAGAGATGCGTAAATTGCATTTAAATGCAGCGGCAGCCAGGGCTGTAAAGATGTGCACCTAATTCTTTGTCATCAGAACTTGGCATCTTAGAAATCTTTTAACACCAGCATTTAATTTAATAGGAAAATAAAAAAGCAATTATAAAAGAGATATAAAATATAAAAGAGATCTTTCTAGATCTAGTGCAGGCAAAAAAGCAGAAACAAAGACAGTCATGCAGTTTACTGCCTGGCAGGAAGAGAGCACACTGCAAACACTGTTAGCAAATATGGAACAAAATGAGGTATGAAGGAGCATATCAATGAAGTCAAAGCAGCATCACTTAACACTGTTAATTAATCACTTCAGTATTAATGACTCTTATTGGGAAAAAAAAAAAGTCAAATTTTTGGAGTTCTCCAAGGAAACAAAATCACAGCAAACATCACAGAGCCACAGGGGCACTATATACATTAGATAAGGTGATGCAGATATTATCAGTCTCACACAGGTACTACAGTCATGCTGATACACTGATCACAGGATGAGGAAAATCTAGGTAGGATCCAAGTTCAGACAGTATCGTTCACTCAAGCCAGTTATCATAATGCAAATCTTCCACAAAGTCTATGTAAAATACGTGGTAATATATTTTTTTTTAATTTAAATGCTATCAATTTGTTAGAAACTTGGCAATAGGAGGCTAGTTTTTCAGCAAAACATCATCAAATGACAGAAAGTACAGAAAGTATGTATTAGATCCCTTAGGACAAAAAAACGCTGTTCCACAGTGCATAGAAGCTGCCTTTGTTCAATGTGGGGAAGTGTTACTACATTCATCATTGGCTCCATTTCTTTCCCTGTTGTCAGCAGCAACTACATCTGTCTTAGCAGCTCAGGATATTATTAGGTAAACTATTAACATCCTCAGAGGTTGTAGGCTATCAGGGCATCAATATATCTGTCACTTTTCAAAATCATCAATTACATGTAGAGAACTGACTCTTCTCAGTGTCACAGCAGGGAACTTGACAGCATCTGCTCAGCGCTGGCAGCACAGCTCCCATTGCACAAGTCACTCCAGGTCACCAGTGGGGACACTCACTCCAACTCAGTGGGGCAACTCACTTTTCCCAGCCACCAGAGCTGCTTCTGCAAAAGCTCTCCCTATCTCTGCCTCCATGTAACCCCAATGAAGCAGTGATGCTGCCCAGGGTCTCATGTTTGCTCCAAGGGCTAAAATGTAATGGAGCAGCTGGTGCCAAAAAGGTGCAGGCAGGCAGGACTGTGGGCCTACCACAGCTCAGATGCAGCCAGTGTGGCAACAGGTATCCTCAGTACAAAGCTCCTGACTCAGGAGCAGCATCCTCACAACAACAGCCCCATACCTCAGACATGTTAGAATGCCTAAGGATGTTTCTCGTAGCACCTTCAGCACCAAAGAAACCAAAGGGGCAATTTGCAGTCCACCCTTGAGAACCTGCTGAGGACACTGCAAGGGTCATCCTCATCCTGCCAGGTCTTTCTGTTTGGCTGCTATGGGCTACCTGCAGCTCCCTGCAGCTTTGCAGCTCCCCAGCACCACAGCCAGGTCTCTGGGAAAGGAGCTGGGGCTTGGCTATGGAGGCCATCATGCAGATGACTGTGCTGAGCAAATCACTGCTACAGTCGGGCTGCAGGGTGAAGGTGGTAAAGAGAGAGAGCTCCCTTTCTTTGGATAGCCTGCCATTGCAGAAAATGTTTTGTGACAAGCACCTTGTCTGCAAGGGCTGGCTGATCTGCCTGCTTTCAGAAGGCTGTTGGGTGTCTCTGGAGGCATATGCACAATGATAGGGGCAAACAGCTCACATATTGCCCATTTAGGCAGCTTCCTTGCCAGGGAAGATCATTACAGACAGCATTTACTGCTCTCAGTAAGCCCAGCAAATGACATCTATTAAAAGTTTAGATTTTCAAAGGAGTACTGCCGTCCTAAATGATTTCTGTAAACATACATCATGCAGCTGGTGAAGGAAAGGAGACTGCAATATTTTCCAAACCTAGAAAAGGCTCCAAGTACTAATATACTTGATAAGAAAATCTTTGCTTTCTTTTCAGTCAGACTGACTCTATAATGCTTATTGGATACCACCACAGGGATATTACAGGAGAATAAGAAGCAACTTCAGTGGCTTGATTGGTTTTTGCATAAACACATTTTTTCAAAACCTAATCTGGCTTCTCACACTTGACTAGTAGAGACAGTGTTCCCAAAGATGTTATGACCTTTATTGCTAAACATGATGGTACTAAATAAGCAATAAGAATAAAATGTATATATAGGAAGGCAAATTGAGACCTGGTATTATCCCACTGAATCTTTCATATTCATAGATAATATGAATTTGCACTCACGTGCAAACACCAGCAATGACAGTAAAGAGGCTGTCATGGACAAGATGAGATTCTCTAAATTACTGGACTGTCTGTGATGATGGCTGCAAAACTGAAATTTAGTTTCCTATTTTTTTTCTTTTGTCACTGGGCCTAATTCTGTTCTCAGCAGTGATGGTGTAAAACAGTGTTATTGCAGCCATATTGGAGCCTAAAACTAGCAGAAATAAAAAGGGTGAGGCTTCTTGCTTTCAAAAAGTACATGTTATCAATATATACTAGAATTAAGAAAAACAGTAGATGTAAGAAGATAAATTTAAAATTCATTTACATATTTGAACATTATTAATTGCTATATTCAGTACAAATTACTGAAAATATAATTATGCTTCCTGAACACTAAGACTAAAAAGTAATTCAGCTGTCTATGACAACCAGGAAACAGAGCCCACTTATAAAAATTATCTTACTATCTTGTACCTTTTCCATAGCAAGACATTTATATTGTTGAAATACACACAGCAGGCATGCATTAATTAGTTCGTTGATTGTTATTAATACTGATGGACTGGTTGCTGAGCTATATTAGAACATTCTTATCAGCAGGAACTGCTCTATAAAAATCACAAAGTAGGAACTGTAAACTATCACCTGAGTTAATCTTCAATGGGGTGCTTAAAATTAGAGACATCTCAGAAACCTCTGTTTATCAGGGTCAACCTAATGCAACACCCTTCAGATTCTTTCCTTGGGCTAATCTATAGTTCTGCAATCAATCCATATGTAATCCAGTAAAACTTGTGGGTTTAATAATTAATTTTTTAAATTTAAATATGGTCAAATTTTAAAGAAAACTTTGATATTTTAACTTTTTTAAATTCAAAGAAGTGCACATTTTTATAGTCGCCTCATATCCCTTGCATTGTTAGTCATGTTCTTCCCTAGTCCTTTCCCACAAATCAGTTCAAAGTCTTTTCAGAATCCTCATCTAACAGTTGCATTAGTACAGGCCAAGTAAAACTTTGGTTATATCAGCTTTGCCATGAAATCGTGATCTGTCAGCAAAAGGATCTCCCTGGGTAGGCACATGCTCAGATTGTCTTAACCACTTTCCCCCATGAAATTGCGGGGTTTATAGTTTCTTTTGCACAGTAAAAAGACGATTTGGGTATTAATGAGAGTTTTCACAGCAATAAAAGCACACTTGTCTTGGCTTCCAGAGGCAGGGGAACACAATATGCTGAGGGTGAGAAACGAGACTTCAGTGGCTTCATATGGGCACTTTTTCAAACTCAGAAGCTGATGAAAACTGACTGCTCAAAATCTCCTCAGATCTGGTCTTTTAGACTTCTATTGTCAAGTATACCCCAGAGTGAAATGTTCTGTAATTGAACATTCTGCAGATTGCCTCCACCAAAAAGATAAATCTAAGTAACATGGTCCTGAAATTATCTGACATGTATAGGTCCATGTTCATAACTTTTAGAGGCCAACATTTGTATAAAGTCTACCAAGTGAATAGCAATATGTAAATACAACCTTTCTCAACCTCTTGAACTAAAGTCAGCTTTAAATATTGGGATGTCTTTAGAAAAAAAGAGTGTTACAACCACGTTTAGATTCTTTCTTTGAGATGATACACCACCAGGGAATATGTTATCATTCAAAACTTCCCCATTTTCAATGACTACTTGCAAACATCCTGAAAGAGTGCTGGTTTAATCATGCATTCAGAAGGGTGTACAACTGCAATACATAGAGATAAAAAGTCTTCGTTGTCTCAGCGCATATTACAAGTGTCCAAAGATGTTGCTGTATTTAATTGTTTTATGTTTGACAGTAGGATCAGTTTTCCTAGTCAATTTGGTTAATTTGCTTAAAGATGATTTGGAATATTTTCTGTCCTGCTGCAAAGCATCGTAGAGTACATTAGCCTTTTGCACCTATTTTAATTACTTCCTTGCTGGCCTCAGCATTTCCTTAGATGCTACCTAGACTTACTCCTAGTGTCCACAGCATAATAAAAGAGGACTACAAGCTTCTAGGGCTCTCACTGTAATAATGTGGGACTGTCTTCCATCATCAGTGCTCTAACATTCCCCTACAGTCAATATGTCTCAGACAGAGAGAGTAGATGTGAGCAAAAACCGAGAAGAGAGGTAACAAACTGAGTTGTCAGGGCAGCCCTCCCTCATTTGTCAATCTAGAGGTACAAATCAATGACATTTACAATCCTGCATATGGCATTGTGCTATTTTTGTATTGATATACTATCATGTGCAACCTACTTGAAAAGGTTATTATGGTGTCTAATCAGTGGGCTAAACGCGTGTTAACTTCCAGGATTTCTTGTGCTGGGGATGGGTGCATTTTAAAGTGACTCATACAGACATGCTAAAACATGTCAGGTCTGTATCAAAACAGAGGCAGACACTCTTACAGAGAATGAGGGAGACATCTGTATTGGTGTTACCTGTCTCCATTTATGTGCTGGATTTTTTGTTTGTTTGTTTGTTTGTTTTTGAGTGCATGAATTTAAATCTGGAGCATCTCTTAGGAGGAGCATTTCCTTTGCTCAAACAGAAGTTATTGAACTCACTACAAGGATAAATGGGTGAAATTAAAGGGCCTCTGATATATATAAGATGAGAATAGTGCTTCTAATGGTCCCTTCTGGGCTTAAACTTTATGAATCTATGTTTCATTTCCTGCTTGCTCAGTGATAGAGATAAGATATCTCCAGGGCAAATACCAAGAGTCCTTCAGAGAACAGTGGGTAGGCTATTAATCTCAAAGTGCCTACCTGCCTGGTTCAGGCTTAGGTTAACAAGCTTATTGTCCCCCTTCTATGGCTTGAGATCAGAGGACACTTATCTGTTTTAAAACCTTTCTAGAGAGGAGAAGTGGAGAGCAAAGAGGCCTGGGGGAAAGCAATGCAGGGGGACAAAGAAACCAGGGAAGGGCAACATGGGGTGACTGTGAGAGTAACTGAAAGAGATTGCTCGAAACATCATCGAAAGCCCAACCAAACATAATGTAATAAAGCCTAGAAAATAAACTCAGGTGTGTGTAATCCTCAGTGCAAGCTTAATTATGTTCCCCACTTAGATAAAGTATCAGAAGAAGAATACTCAACTGTGCTCTAGAAGGTTGTTTGGGATCACTGTTAGCAGCTGCTGCTGGCAGTTCTGAAAGGATAATTGCCTCCTGAGACCAAGCCCACTTAGATCAGTCAAAAACCAGAAACCAGCACCAGCAAAAGAGACTTTGGAACAGTGAGAACAGGAGTGACTGAACTGCAGAGTTCTGGTGAGGACCCACAAAGCCACTGTGACCCAAGGCAATCTGTACTGGAGACAGTCGAAGGCTGTAAAGAACGTGTAGTCACATGTTTTAGCCATGCCTTCCCAAATGACAGTGAATAGCTGATCAACATGTTCAGAGCCTTCCTAACCTGTTCACTGTCAATATAACTTGCAATGCTTTGCAACCCACTTGGTTGTACTGCTTAGCAGCACACCTTCTCCTATTTCCAGATGTTGTGTCCATTTGAAATTATAAAGATATTTGCTACAACAGCTAAGGGATAAACGTGGAAATCAGGAGGCAAGGTCCAGTCTGCATCTCTGCCAGAAGAGTGCCCATGATGTGGTGGGATGTATGCTACCAAGACCATGGCTCCTCATAAATAGAAACATACTTGTAATTCTCAAGTTAAATATTAAAGACCTATAGGATGTCCCAGGTGAGTAGAGTAGCTAGCATACACACTGAGCATACTTCATTGGTGCAACATGGCATCTAGCATAAATTATAAATCTCACCCTAGATTGTCTTGTTGTAGTTGCTGATCAAATCCACTGGTCTCAGGACATGTTATTTTTTCTATCTCCTGTATGACTGGTTAAGCTACCATCAGCTTTTTCTCACAGTAACAACATATTTTAACAGAAACCATCCCTTACCTCTCCTTTAATTTCACGTGTGGCTCTCACCATCCCCTGGGTGATCTTTCCAGGCAATACCGTGTCTTCCTGATTTGTTTTTGCTTCTTATGAGTTTTTGCCTCTTCCAATGAAGAATTGCACAGATCCTATGTTACCTTAACATTATCAGTGACCAGTTCTGCTATTAATTTTGTGTCTTTCCATTATTCTACCAATTTATTTCACCCAGAGCCATTCCCTATCCCCACCCCTTCTTTTGTTCCTTAGGATATAGCAAGGAGATGTAGCCTGAAAATACAACCTCAACAGCCTTCACATGCTCATGGCAGTTTATTTCCTAATGGTATTCAGGAACCCTGATCCCTTAAAAGGTTGTAAGGTAGGGGATAGCTGCATTTTTCCAGCAATAAAACTTTTAATAGTATTTGCAGAGATGCCTGCCAAGCTGGGTTATACTGATATGTCAGAAGCTCTGTTATGATAGCAGACTGTGGATATTTCAGTTCAAAGGTTGCAATATCCTGCCAAAATAAAGAGAGATAAACTTACATCATATATGGAGTGTATTAGAACAATCTATCTGTAAAAGAGAATGGAGGCAGAGAGGACATTATATAAGTTCTGGCTATATGAACTTTGATTTAACCCTTGGCAGCAATGTGCAAGAGCCAGGCACTGCCTGGAGGAGGCACTGAGGCTACCTGGGGCAGCTGCTTGGCTCCTTGCTTCTGTTCAGCCTTGTGTCATTCCTTCCACAGTCCCATCCTCTGGGCTCCAGGTATGTCCCTACAAAAGGCTGATGCTAATAATCCACTTAAATGGCAACACTAAAAAAAGCGTAGCAGATGCCGATCCTGTGTTATCCACTAGATTAAGGGCTCCTTTGCTGTTGCCTGGGACATACTGATGGTCTCAAGAGCAGCAGTGGGAAGTTAAAAATGCCATTATGGGGGCCAGTATCAGATCTGTCAAACCTTCTGGACCCAAAGAAGAAGTATCAAGTTTTGATGTTTTTTTGTCAGCGCACCAAGCATTTCCACAGATGATTCATTTGTATGAGTAGTGTGAGCCAAAATTAAGTTCAAACTCTGCACTTATACCAATAAAGAGTGTAGGAGGTTGTGGATTTTTTAGGAACCTGACTAAGTGATGTCTTATGTAGTTTGAAGATGATGCATTTATAAGTGCTTAAAGTAGCTCTTCTTTCTTTTAGCTACAACCTATCCCTAAATCACCAGTCTCCCCTGAGGTGTTCAGCCCTGCACCAGCTTCTTCCAGTGCAAATGTCAACTGTTACACTCAGTGAATGAGGGAAATGAGACAGAACCATGTTACTTATATAATCAGTTGTAACTTATAGGTAGTGAATATTGTATTTTGCACCTCTCAATATATCCATAATCCCACACTTGCATAAAAGGAAAAAATGTGAATCATTTGGATTAACTGCAGCATGGAAGCAAATTTTCATGAGTCTGCAAATAAATAATTAGGAAAAGATTGATTTAAGGCATTAAAATATTCACTTTCAATTGTCAAATCAGCTCTAAAGGTATCTTCCAAGCCGCCAAGTGACTAAGAAAACAGTGCTGTTGGTGCAGGATTAGTCACTGTGTTGGGATGTGTTTCTGCACATGCCTTATGGATAGATTTCTGTGGGCTGAGATAAACTGCATGTTTCTGACATGCTCCTCAGCATGAAAAATGTGGAAATGAGTGAAGGTATTTGGGTCTTCCTGTGTCTTTACCCAAAGGGCTTGAGACTATTCTCTGAAGCTGTTTTTGTCATGGTGTAATGACATTATCTACATTGCTATGGCTTAATGAGTGAACTTTAATCTACTTATGCCTGTTTTGGCCCATAGCCAATGACTTTCAGAGAACAGGACACCTGACAGTGGAAGGCTGTCTGTGAAGTTCACAATCTGAGCCATGTTTTTGCCTTTACCTCAGGAACCTGATCCCTTTACATTACCCAATGACTCCAAAGCATTAATGCAAGAGCTATCTTTCTGTATGAACGGAAGCATGGCACAAAATTGGCCAGGCCATCCTTTATCACGGTAAAGTCTGTCATGGTTATTTTGTCAGCTTTTCTGTGATACATTCCTTCAGGGCAAAGTATGTCTCTATTTAAAATGGAGAAGAGGGTCTGTCATGCTTCCAAGGTGCCCAGCAAGGGCTGCCCACCTGGACCCACGTGCCTGAATTTTGCAGTGTGTCTGTCTTCCAGACAAGATGCTTTCACTGCCAAATCTCCCCAGTCTGCTCTCGAACACAGCCATGTTCCTCCATTGTGGCTTTTGTGCAATGCTCAGAACATCTGCCCAACAGGAGCTAGAGCTCAGTAACTTTAACACTCCATCAGAGGTGACTGTGGATGTTTGCTGCACCTTGCTTTTGTGGACATCAAAGCATTTAAAAGACTCTACACAGTTCAGCTCACTCACACTTGCAGTGCTAGCTTACTCTGAACTCCAACCACATAAGAGCAGTTCCATATTTCCTCAATGATTATCAACACAAACATGATAGATGAGAGCATCAGCTTTGTTTCCCCAAATCCCACCCTTGCAAATTCAGTCTGGGGTTCCACAGTGAGTGTTACTTTTTTCATTTCATACAGCAGAAAGAGTAGCACAATTACCTTAGGACTCTGCTACTATCTGAGTTATCTGGCCAGATTTAGTGTCTTCACCTGCACTGTCAAGGACTCTTTTGTTTTTGCAGCACTGGTGGGTCCCTAGGAATGCAATGTGTGACTGGCACTGGCACTTCTTAAGCAAGAATGTACGCCAGCTTGCATTCAATTAAACAATGTTGCCTCAGACAGGCTAACACCACAAAGGTGCTTTCCTCTTCAACATAAGCAGGTATGATCAGGAATACATATAAAAAGCTGATATGCTAAGTAAGACTGGGCTGATATTTCTCATGGTCAAGTAATCCACTAAAATATTTACTCAAAGTTACATGTAACCTCTGAAAGAGGATTTCCATTTTCTAGGCTCTCAATATGGCATTTTTATCACATGATACCTCCACTAGGTTACAAAGAGATTGTGCCTTCTCATGTTACTGTTTTTGGTTTTCAAGTAAAATGTCTTGACAACTCAGTTGCATTTTTCAATGCCAGAATAATACTGAAATGAAAAAACCTGGTTTGATTAGACTAATGTGGGGCAGAAATACTCTTCTTGAGCACTCGAGCACTGAGAGTTTGATGTGATCAGCCTATTAATTTGGAAAAAAGAGTCATAACTAAAAAAAATTCTACTGAAGTATCATATTCTGTACCCACAAATCAAAATATTTGCTTTTTTCTGCTGAAAAAAAAGCAGGTATGCTTTTTTCTTACAACTTACACTTCTTCAGTGCCTTAAGCATAGAAATATTTTACTAAATCTAATATCTAACATTTACTGTTTAATGGATTTAATGCCAAAATGCTGACACATGGATCCTCAAGTGCTTTCCAAAATTATCTTGATGTGCAAGAGAGGGACACTGCTGCACCCATCACAAGACAGTTAAATATGGACTATGAATTGGAGTTATTGGTCTCCCAGACTAAGCCACATAATTGAGCTAAAGAGATTTTTTTGTTATTTGTGCTATGAATCATAATTTAGCCTAAAGTTCTAAGTGAAACTGATGATCTTTGCATAGTCTTCTATGGCTTCAGCCTATCATTATTTTATTACAAAGCACCACATTCTGTCTCTGTGGAGTCCAAAATGCCTGTTCTTCAGATAAGAGCTGGACCACGTTACATCAGAATACAATGCAATGTTGTCACAAGTGCTATTTCAAAGCCCTGAGGGTGTTGTAACGCAGATTTCTTTTTCACTGGACATGTTAGCACTTTTCAGGCATAAAATGTTCTTTCTGCACTCCTTTAGTTTGGACACCATCAGCCTACCTCCAAGCTATTGGCAGTGAACTTTAGCATTCCTGCTGGGAGGAATATTAGAGGCTAGTGATATCAAAGGCAGCTCACAGCACTGACTCAGGTCTTGAGTGTTTTATAACATAAGCTTGCAAGCTTGCAAATGGAAGTCTGGAGGCTTCAGCACAGAGAAGAATCTATGAAAATTTTGTTATGTAATGTGCATACAAAGTTTTGCTTCTAAAAGCCTTTTTTTTTATTTTTCAGCTGTGCAAACTTTCCTTAGACCTTTATGCCACACACAGACTGCACAGAGACAGTCCAAATCATGTACATGCTAGCTGTGTACTTCTGAAGCTGATAAATGTGAGTAAATATGGGGCTAGTGCACTTCAAAGATGAAATGTTTCACTTTATTTTTGCTATTGCAGTTGCAAATTAAGATCAAAGCAATAGAGCTACCTCAAGGGCAACTAATGAGATAAAAGTTAGTTGTTTGCTAGTGTGCTCATTATTTGTCCTGTTCAATGTGCCTTGATCCAAGCACCATTCCTCCAGTCCTGCCCTGGGCTCTGTTCTCCAACACATTTCTGTGATTGTCAGATTATTTTAAATGTTCACTTGGTATGAAAAGTCATTATTTCATACATCCATTCTACCTTTTCAAGTAGATCACAATTGGCCTGAACACTGACAAAGTAAGCAGGCAAGAAGAGGCAGACAGACTGAAAATGCTGAAGGGAAAGAGAAAGATCCTGAGAGAATGGGTTTAAAACAGTCTGTTAACCCAGATATTGCTTCCCTCCAACTCTCTAGTGGCTGGCTCACATAGAAATTTCATTTTCTATTATAGAAGATCAACTAAAAAGAACTTCTTAATAAAAAATGAAAGTTTTATATCTGCAAGCTGCTGGAGAATTACACAATTAAAAATAACCTGACGCAGTCTAGATGAGAAAACACAAAAACATGACACTGAATAGGGTCAGAATTTTAATGAAAGAGAAAATATCATCAGCCTCCAAAAATGCTGCTGTCTCCTGTCCTAAATCCTTGAGTGTTTGGTACATGTTTTTCTCTACCAGTCTTCCTGTCTTTGTCTAGTTTTCCTAACATATTTTCCTCCTTCCACATTTGTACTTTATGTTCAAAACAACAATCTTGCCATCCCCAAAACTAAAAGAGAGGTCCACTGAGTGAGCCAGCTGTAATATAGGAAAGATTAATTGTGAGTGCAGGGTTTAGATGTGTGTCATGGTTTGACCAGGAAGGAGTGGGAATTCTGGGAAGCTGTGGTCAAACCAATGAAGGTTTTGGGTTTGAGACTGGCGTCCGGTGTGGCCAGTGGGGTTTGGACACACCTCCGAGAATACACAGGGGTTAAAAGCAAGGCACTGCCCTGGCACTTCCTCTTTTGGACATCGTCGGGCGAAGAGGTCAGATCTCTCCCCCGTCCGGCCCGCTGCTGCTGGGCGGGGGAGGGGCCAGCCATGCGGTAGGCCTGGGGCCTGGACAGAAATGGGGTTGAGGGGGCTTCGGGGGGGCTTCGAGGATGGAAGGGTGGAAGGTCCCAGAGAGTCAGCCCTCGGGCAGCCAGCCCCCCCCTCCCCCCCCCAGGAGAGCAGCCAGCCAGGAGGAGAAGGAGGAAGACTGCCCGGCCGGAGCGGCAGCGTGTGGGCAGCGTGCGTGGGAGTCGCTCCGGGACCGACAGCAGAGACTGAAAACTTTTAACCCTTTCTTGCATGATTGGGGCCTTGCAAAAATGCTAATCCTCCTCGAAGCTGAATAAGAAGGGAGATGAGAGATGAGATGACTTGGCCCGGAGATTGTGGAGATGATTGGATGGGGAGAGATGATTTGGAGTGGCCTTTTGGCTGGACTTTTTCTTGTAGCCATGGACTCAGTTGTTCCTGTGACACAGACTGCATTTAGGGGGAGGCAGTGCCTCAAAACCAGGAGGGTTCATTTGTGAGGACCCCCGGCCCCAGGGGGTTGGAAAAAGATGGGGGGGACAGTTGTCCCAAAAGCAGAGACTGTGCCTTTTGGAGTGAGACAAGGCATCCTTGAAAGACCACCCTAAAAGCAGCTCTGGCCATGTCTCGGTGGTGAGAGCACTGAGCATGGAAGGAACATGTCACAAGCGGCAAAAGGACTTTTTTTTCCCCGGGCGGTGCCGAAGTGACAGGGAAGCACACGAGGTTCTCAGTGTGTCTCCACGAGAAGCCTATGGAACGAGAAGGACTCCTTTCCTCTTCATGAACTGCAGTTTGAGTATACTAAAGTGTCGTGCTGGGCTGGGCAGTTGGTGTTTCTGAGAGAATGTATTGGATTGGGAAAGTCAGGGAGTGGGGAGGAGGAAAAGTGGTTTTTGTAAGGGTTTCAATTTTTTTTTCCCTTTTCCTTATAGTCTTTCCCTATTTTTTTTCCTGTAGTTTTAGGTAATAAAGTGTTCTTTATGTTTAAGTTGGAGCCTGTTTTGCTTATTCCTGGTCACATCTCACAGCAGACACCAGGGTGAGGCATTTTCATGGGGGCACTGGCTCTGTGCCAGGCTCAAACCATGACAATGTGATATAGGCATATCATTCATCTCAGCAGTAAGGCAGATTTATAGCTCTAAACAGGAGTAAGAGATGCTTGCTTTAGGTAAAGAGTTGCTCTCAACCTCCTTAATTAAATCAATAGCAATGGAGGAGGACATCAAAAGATGGCCCTGAGTCCCTGCTTGCAAATCCTATAAGGGTCCCAATCACCCCAGTGAATGGTTTATCACTTGGTGGTCAAGTGGTGAGTAGAGAGGCCCTCTGCACCATTTCAGGCTTGCCTGACCTAGAGCAGGTCACCCGTGTGGATGCTGCATAGCAGCAGAACCCCGGAGAGGAGTTATACCACAGTAACTGGAATGGAACTTTGTCATGAGCATCACAGAAACTGCTCTGGGTCTGGGATATAAGTATTACTGCAAGTATTTTTTTCTCAGCCCTAGGTTCAGAAATAACCTAAATGTCCTGTTGCAGCCCATCAATAAGAACCTGAGGCTTTTGTTGCCTGCACTGAGATGGAAATGTGGGTGTTTGTGAGAATGAAGATGCTTCTGGGATCATTAGGACTGTGCAGAATGGAGTGAGCCAGATCTCATACAGGCTCATCAATACTGGCTTTTGGAACTGGCCCTTGCACTGAAGCACTTAGCTGAGCACTAATTTCTAGAGACCGGCTTGGGGTGGTCCAAAACAAAAACCAGATGCAAAAGAGGAATTTTCAGGTGTGAAGAATTTGCCTGGTCCCATCATTATTTATCAGAGTACCTTTATCAGCATGACCCCTTTGTAGAACTTTACTAGAGTGCCTCATTACATTGATTTACAACCCCCAAGAAGCAAAATTGTATAGCAAAGAGGTGATAGGCATCAGGGTTTGTCCTATTCCCGTTCTGGTTTTGATGTAAAAATGTGAAACAATTTGCTCATTTCCAGCACTGGAAAAGGTGCCATTTTTGTACAAAGTGGCTGCACCTCTAGAGGCCGTGCACACCTGTGCCATCTCAGGATGACATGGACACAGGGGAAGGCAGAAACAGTCTAGTAGGTTTATTGGGAAATCTTGTGCAGGACTTAGCATAAATTTAAAAAAAGCACAATGACTGTTTCTTCATCCAAAAAGCCCTTGAATGGAGCTAACTGATGAGTTTGAAATAGTCAAAAATAAGTCTAAGACAGTTTTCAAAATGTAGATGAGATAAACAAGTACTGCCTCATGAAGATGAAGGATTGGGCAGCAACTGAGGAAGCAGAAGGAAAGATCAGGTTGACACAATGTTTCCAGCTAATTGCACAGATCATGTCTCAATGTATTTATAAGAGGAGACTCTCAGGTCCAAGTTAGGATGAGAGTTATGACATGAAAAGCATTCACTGTAATCCACAGCTGTGCATATGTAACATCTTATTTCTACAGTGACAACCATTTTTTCCATCCATTTAACAAAAACTAATAAAACAAACATAAAAAGTACAAAAAACGAGGCTTATGCTTAAAGCTTTTCTTATCTTCCATTGATTTTACCTTTTTTCTGGCAACGGAGAATTTAATGGCAGGGAAAACATCAAGCTGTCTTGACCAGACCTTTTAATTATTCTAAGACAAAATCATTAAATTTCTTTATGTGGTCTCTTCTTGGAAGGTCTTGGAAATTAATTTCCCAATTTTTTGCAAGAGAGAAAATGAACACTGGAAAACATAATTTTTGTCTCTGTAGTAGGCTCCCAAAACTTTGTAAAATATGATTTTTATTGATTAACACCCAGAAAGATTTTACCAAAGCCACATCATTCTTAAAGTAGCACTTCACAATGTCTCTTGGTATCTATGTGTAGTCACCAAGGACTTTATGAGCAACTGCCACAAGAAAACTTATTATTACACAGTTGCATTTTGACTGTGACTGTCAAAACTGTTGCCACTGGGAATTTGGCAAACACAGCAAAAATGTGTTGGAGAACTTTGAGGATATGTCTAAATGAGTACATGCAGAGCTCACTTTGACTGTGCTCAGAGCTGGTCCTGGAGTGCTGTGCTAACACATCCTGCTGAAAAGGCAAATTATGGCTTTGTAGGCTGGACCTGGGACCATGCAAACATGCTTTCTGAACATTCAGGCCAGTATTATCCTGTACAAACTGTGCTAGGGCTATGAGCTCCCCCATGCAGATGTGCCCATGAGCACTGAATCTGGATTTCCAAAACACTGGCAAACTGAGGTAATGGCTTCTCTGCATGAGAAATCCAGCCCATGGATTCTTAGTGGATCTTTTAGTATCACCCTATGGATTATCAGTATTTCAATACTTTCCCCTTATTTTCACCCTTTTTTAGTACATTTCTGCTATTTGTCTCCAAGACAACATGAATTATTTTTAGCTTCATTACAGCAGGAGCTGTCCAGTCAATCATCATTATCTCTGCATACTCGGGTTGTAGGCACTTGTTACTGGCAATTGATGTCCCTACTGGACAACAATATGCTAACATTTAGTTCTTTATGAAATATATTTAATATACTCATACACATTGGCATCAAAGGAAATAGAGTGCTTCATCCCATAACCTCTCATGAAGTCATCCAAGCTGTTTTCACTGTGCATTTATTTAAGCCTTGGACATCTGTCACACAAAGTAAATGACTTATGAAAAGCCAATGAGATTTTTTTTTGTTCTGCTATGTGTTACGTTACAGGCTGTGCACATGGGTGCACACGGATGCAACTGGAATTGCTGGTGGTGAACACCAAGTGGGGTTAGTGGTAATTATCCATGACCTCATACATCCTTTCACACTGCCAAAGAAGGGCACGCAGCAAAGCTATTCTTCACAGTGAGAGCCATCATTGCAGTGTGCTTGCAAGCAAATTGTTTGCATTATAGAATAATCCCTCTGAATGTACACTGCCTTAAGAGCGTTTTTAAAGCTACTTTTCTTGCCAGAGGTGACTGTTGTTGTCATTCTCCCATGTAGTCTTCTGTCTGCTAAGTGATACTGCCAGCAAAAAAACTAATCATCAGGCCTATACTATAATACATGACAAAATAGATTTGACATTGTCATTGGCATTATCTCTTCTGACAACAGCAAAATTAGGCTGGTGAGTTTATGTCAATAGCAAGGAACCTTTGGTACCATCTCTTTCTATACATAGCTGGCTGACAGAGCAACTCACCACCTGAGAAAAAGATATTTCATATGTGCCAACTAATTATGCCATGTCATCAGCCCAAATGGCAGAAACTATGTTTCTGGTTCTGCAGCGAGGGTTCCCTACTCCAGAGCAAACTGTGTTGGGAAGAAAAGCTGCTAGTAGTGGTCTCAATGTACCTCTTACATGTACTTCTAACATCTCCTGAACAAGGAAATGATAACTCTTCCATCATATCTTACTTCTCCCAATATAATGTCACATTTCTACTTCTGTTCCTCACTGTGAGTTAGTCAACCTGTGTCAGAAAATTGAATTTGGCACTGGATTTCAGCAAGGATGGAAAACAAAACTTTTTGAAGTCTTGAAATCTGATTCTTTTTTGTGATGCTGAATGAAACAGAGCCAATAAAAGCCATAAACAAGTGCACAAAAAAAATAGGAAAAGCAAAAGAGAGTTACTCAAGAGTAGCAAATTGTCTGGAGTCACAGCATTCACCTGAGGTGGGAAAGATCCCTTTCTATTGCAACCTTTTAGATTTCTACTGCAATCTCTAAAATTGGTATTTTAGAGCCAGTTATGCTGCTGATTAGGGGCTCTTGGCTGTGTTGGTTGCTTCTGAAGGCCCTTGTACATTTGTCTGCCCAAATCACTGTATAGTCCCTAAGCAGGAAGTAAAAAGTATTTTATTGCATTCATGCTTCATGTTCCTCCTTTTCTTAATTTAGTCTTCATTGTCTTCCAGTAGTAAATTGTTCTGCCCTGAGTAAAGTCCCTCTCAGTCCTATGGGACAAAAGATGGTTCCTCAGAGCCACCTCCTTTGGTGTAGGACAAAGGCTCTATTCCCTTCCTAACAGCTGCTCCTTTTCCCATTTCTGTGTTCTCCCTCTACCCTCTCCCTGCACACAAATGTTCAGTGTTTTAGTGTCACAGGTCATCAGCATCCCTGCCCTATGCCAAGCAAAGTATGATGCTGGTGGTGGCAGTAGGGATTTCTTCTTGCTCACCCCATGGATCTACTGTTATGTATCATCTATCAAAATGTGCTTCTTCTCCTTTTTTCCACTGGAAATGTGTGATTTCATATACATGAGATTTCATATATTCTGGATACTTCTTCCTTGTTTTCTTTGTTAACCCTAAAACCAGTTTACCCAGCCCTCAGGACTGCGTTTCTCCAGCTAATCACTGGTGATTTGTTTACAGCAGGTTCCATGTTTACAGGTATTTCCATGCCTATAATCCTCCACTCTCTGTCCCTCTAGCCAAAGGCTCCTGCTACTGTACCATTCTTTTACATCACATCAGTTTTCTAGGGTCAAAAATATTTTGTTCTGCCTAAAATAACAGCTTGCTAAATAGCATCAATGTAAAAATTATGGTTATA
Organism: Zonotrichia leucophrys gambelii; assembly: GCF_028769735.1. Taxonomy (NCBI): domain Eukaryota; kingdom Metazoa; phylum Chordata; class Aves; order Passeriformes; family Passerellidae; genus Zonotrichia; species Zonotrichia leucophrys. The sequence continues at coordinate 67,653,012 of NC_088169.1, forward strand.
CCAGATGATTCTATAAAGCTAAGCAAAAGTAAAACATATTAGACAGTAGCCATGTGTTCATTAGGAAGCTGCTGGCAACAGCTGAAGCAAGCTAAAGCCAAGCTGCAAGCAGCCCAGGACAAAGCCAGCCCAACCCTGGCAAGTCTGGGGGCTCCGTGCAGTCAGAGGGCAGCTCCTGGTGTATTGCTGGCAATAGCAGCCCACATCTGTTGAGTTACAGGACTGCTCTTACGACACTGCTCAGGACCCTGACTTGCAGTCATCTTAAAGGGTGAAAACTCTTACAAACTTCACCAGAGTACATAAAACTGATTTAAAACTTCCAGCAATGTTTAAGATCAGAAGCGACTTGCAACCTCAGATGCCGCAGCATTGTGGGTTCCCAGCAGGCTGGCCCCGGAGCGAGGTGGGCACTGCCCTCCCCTGCTGCAGCCAAGCCCCGCTGCAGGAAAAGCCTCCTCTCTCCCTGCTGGGGCACAGGGATCAGCCAGACACCATGACTCCCATGGGCTGCTCCTTCCACCTATGAGGGTCCTGCCTGGCACCTTACTTAACTTTCCCACTCCTTCTCATTGGGAATTCCTCAGTGGAGCTGCCTTCCATCTTGGGATATTGGTCTCTGCTTGATTAAAGTCAGCAGGTATCTGAGATTTTTATCCTAGAGAATTACTTGACAAATGATAGCTATGTCTTGATACTGCAGCAATTCCTCCAAAAGCCTACAGGATCTGGATGCAAATTTCTAATGAGGATGCTTTGTAGAGCAGTCTCAGTGATGTTGTTCAGTGTTAGCACCAATTTGTGGCTTATTTTTGCATCAACTGTGGATGGAAGAGGGATTAAATAGATTTTACCTTCAAATGTAATTTGATTTGTTACTGTATATGAAAACCCCATTTCTTTTTCACTGTATGTGTACACTTCTCTCACTTCTTTTTTTTTTTTTTCAGGAATACCTGCAACTGGCATATGCTTTTTGCTATGGAAGTCAGATGGTTTTTATCTGTCTTATCTTTTTCAATGAGAAAATACAAAATCAAATCGAAACAGCAGGGGAAGTAGTATATATATGCACAAAGCAACATGCAGTCATGCCTCCTCCAGGCTGGAGCTGTCGTCACTTACAATAAAGCCAACAGACTGCCTGTGCAAAATATGCCAATAACCCATCTTTCTCTTCAAGTCATACAGAGCTTTGCATGAGGTGTGATCCAAGGGAAGTACTGGTTTTGGGAGAGAGCCAATATCTGAGAATATTTTCCTCTCCATCTGATGTGAAAGTGCCTCAGTATGGTGCTGCAAACTCTCATGGTTCTGGCTGACAGCTAGTCCAGATGTCTGAGGTCACACGTAGCACCACACCACCAACTGCATCTCAAAGACACACGTGAAAGCCAGCACTTTACATATATCAGAAGCCTGTAAGGCTGAAAAAATATTCTCTGTGTGGCACAAGTTGCTTTGGTGTCAAGTAGTTTAAAAGCCTTTCCAAACATATGTGTTTGCTTTGCTCTGAGGCACCAAGTCCACTTCGACCACCACAGAAATCAGATCTAAGTTTGAAGAGTTGAAAAAATTCTTTTTTTTTCCTTCTGTGTCTGAAATAGCTAGTTTTAAAATCTGTCATCTGCAGATTTTTTTTTACATCATGGAAGTTTGAGGGGCTATTAACACAGACAATGGAGCAGAGAAATACTCTAGAGCAGCTGTGAGTAGTGGAGAAACTGGACCATGTCAGAGCTGCTGCTGCTGCTGGTGACCTTTTCTCCCCAGATTGTCCCACTTATGTACTGGTTGGTGATCTGTCATGCCCTTAAAGCTGTGGAAAAGAAAATTCTCAATCTAAAGAAATTTTTTTGCAAAGAGAACATGTTTGTCATAATGCATTTTCAGGATTTATATGGAAAAAGAAGATAACATAGAAGGCATCATTCTTGAGTTATATCACCAGTTGCAGATAAGGTGAATGTCTGCTAGGATATTACTGTTTACCTTGGGAAAATTCTGTTGTTACTGATACCAAAGCAGACTTCTGTCTGTCAAAAGCATCACTTTTTTGTAATACCAGTTAGGCCTTTCAAGTGCTTATGGAATTAAAACTTGTTTTCCTGCCTTGTTGTCCTGCCAGAGTGATTTGGGGGGCACAGGAATACAATAAAATCCATCATGGTTTTGGAAATTAGGATGAGGAGCGGCATGCTAATGTTGGGGCCTTTCTGCGCACTGCAGGTGAGAATTTATGAGCCTGGGCAGAAGAAGAAATGAAGAACTGGAGTAGTCCACAGGGCCATGTAGATCAATGCAGCTCCTCAAACACATTTTCAGCACCAGGCTGAGCCCTCCTCTATACTCCATGGCTGTCCTTCAGAAATATCATTCCTTTATATCACCATGGTCACCCACTCCCCCACTGCCCTTACATCACTCCCATACCTTGTCCTCTGTGGATCCCTCAGCACTGCTCGGCTCACATCAGGGCCCAGATCCAGCAGAGAACAGTGCCCTGCAGCTCCTGGATGAGTTCCAGGAGCAGCTTTGTATCTTTTGGTGTGCATGGAGGTCCTTCTCTGGTTACCCTTCTGTTTCTGTAGGAAAGCTCAGTCATAGTTTAGACGTCTCAGTGGCTGAGCCTGCTCCTGGTCCCTCACCCACTCATTATACATTTGGCATCATTAGTTGCACTGGTGCTAACCACTCTGGGGCTCTGGAGGAGCTGGGCAGCTGTGGTCACTTGCATAATGCATGATGTGCCTCCAGCAGCATTGTACTCCTTTGCTCTCTCACAACAATAGAAAGGATTTCTGGGTTTAATTTTTTTCCCTCTACTCCTCTCTTCACCTGGTCTTATTAGCCTCTCTGGGGGTCAGTATTACTAGGCATGGCTCCCTCAAAGCACATATCCCCACACTCCTCACCCATTGCTGTTTGCTCTACTGCCAGTGCCTGGGGCTATCCTGAGGACTAGTTCTCTGACAGTGTCTAATGCAGTTCTTTGCATTTCCTTCTCTTTTCAAAAAATAAACCCTGCTGCCTGCTATCTTTGTCCAGGTGTACCACAACTGCTTTTTGCTATTTTCATGTTAAACAAACTCTTTTTAGAGAGTGACTTTTAAGCAAGAACGTTAACAAAGAAGATTTTAATTTATTTTTTCAGCACCTGTGGTTCTGCTGCTACCTGTGGCCACCTCTGGCGCTGCCCTCTCTCCAAGGCCAGGACCTGAGGCAGCTGGCTGCCATGGTCAGTGGGGCTATCTTTAGCTTTCAAAAAGACCATTCCTGCTGCTCTTGCACCACCAGGGACAGTTTTCTCTGTTGTTACAACTGTTCAGCTTTTCAAAGGTTATTTTTAGGATGCTAACCTTTGAGATGAACTTTCACACTTGATCTCACCAGGTACTTACATGACTGTTGGGAATAATCAGATCTATGAAATTTTAAAGTGTACCACATTGATCTCTCAGCTTCATTTCACAGCTACATCTCTCTTGCCTGTATGCCTATGTGTCTGTGTATACACATCCAGAGATGGGAAGGTGTTGATGGGGCAAGATGTCCTTGAACATCTTAAAGTCAATTGATACTTTATTGTATCAAAGCCAACACAGTTGACTTAAGTCCTGTCAAGCCAATGAAAATTACTGAAGGTAAATGTATGAAATGAGGATATGAAAGTTAAAATGGGTTGTGACAAAACTCAATCTGGTCTCACAATTGAGTAGCTCTACGGGCTTCAGACACTCTCAAATTTATATTTCTGATAATTCAAAGCAGGTGAAAAACATAATTAAAAAATTAATAAAAAATTATTCAATCTTGTGCCATTGGAAGATAATTTTAAAATTTCATTGTTGTTCACAGACAGAAGCTCTGGTTCTCATTGCTACAGTGAAAGACTTTATTGTGCTATCTGACACTATAATTACATTTAAGAAGGGTATAGCATTCCAAACCTCACAGTATGTTTTTCTGTACAAATGGCTCTCTGAATTCCATTTAAGGTTAGAATTACTCAACAAATACTGTGCAAGCTCTGCAACAGTTTTGAGAGAACAACTCCAAACATCAATAATAAAGTAATTTATTTTTTATATACTGTATTTTTAATTCCATAGGTATCTATGTCTTGTTGCAGCATTTCCAGTGATATCCAGAACTAAGCATGCTTTTACATTCTACCTTATCAGATCTGTACAATATGTTGATTAAGGATACAAAAATATCCATAGCATATTCTTTCTTAAATTCTTTTTTTCATTTGTGTTCCCATGCTTCTTTTTCATTTGTTCTTGTTGCCTGCAGCTGATGTCAAACTTCATTCCTATTGCCACTAACTACTTTTGTTAGTCAATTCACATTTCTACAGAGCATGTTTGTGTAATATAAACAGTAAAGACAATGTGAAAAATAAGAAGAATGGAGAAATAAATGAACACAAAGAAATAAAATTGCATTCATTCTGCTTTGCCATGGTGTTGTTAATTCACAAATACTTAGGCATTCCTCTTTTTTATGGAAATGTTTATAAAATCTCAAAAGTTCAGAAATCTAATATAAAATGCTTTTGTCAATTTGTATATTTGTTATCTCCCTCTTTGCAAGTTTTCTTTGTTCAGTCTGTAAACAGAAAGAGTATTCAGTGAAAGAAAAGCAATCAAATCCAGCATAATGTTAGGAATACAAATGTGGGAAATCTCTGTGTTGCTGCTGCATACAATTGTTGATGATAAATTAATTCTGAGATAAAGAGTAGTTTCACTGTTTGAGAACACTGTAAGGATTCCACGTTCCCACATTCTCCCTTTTATTCCCACCAGCAGTCACAAAGCTGTTCAGCGCATGAGATCCAGTGGTAGACCCATGAGACAGAGGTCATATTTTGGTAGGACTGGTGGTGAACACGATCAAGGAACTGAACAGAACTGATGGACTCATGTCTGCGTGGTGTGGGGCAGGTATGATTAAGTATACGGGTGATGGGAACCAGGGTCCCATTCCAGTGGTAACATTAGCTTCATACTTTTGCATAAGCTACTTGTAAAACCTTGCCCTGAATAAAAAGAAGTCAGGCCCATATTACAATTTGAGCAGTGCTCTGATTAATTTCTAAGCAACCATTTGGGCATCTAGTGAGGTCACAGTGTTGACTGCATTCTTTTTCTTTTTTCAAGTCAAAAGTCTACCCACATCTATTCTAACTGAGTTTACTACTATGCCCATTACACAGAGCTTACAAGGCTGTAAGCATCACCCAGCTTTGCCCCTTTCATGACAGCACAAGTGCGCATGAGCCTATTTGGTGTCACTGATTCTTTACAAATTCCCTTTATCCTTCCTCTAAAACCTTTTGTCTTATTTAGATATTCCAGTTCAAGGATCATGCAGCTATTTTATCAAAATGCATTATTTGTCTAGTGTGATTTGTTGACAGTAAGTTTAGGCTTCACCATCTCCTCTTACCAAGATTTTGCTAGGCTTTGAAATTGTTATTCAGTGAAATGAAGTGGTAAATCTGTCCTCATCCATGGTGTTCAGACCACTGACTGGAACATTTTTGACTGACATTATTAAAAAGAAATATAACCCCAATCTCTTTTATTTTCAGTTTTCTGTGTCTTCAGTGATGTATGAAATTTCTTTTAGGTTATTACAAATCTTTATCAATTTTTTTCCTTCACTTGTCATAGTAATGCAGACTTTGTACTGTGATTTTCACTAGTGAAAGAGCTTGACTTGAAGTTCAAAGGGGCAGAAATCTTTGCCTGGAAAAACTATGTATTATCTGCAGTGGGACTTTGCCTTCTTGGTCACGCCGAAGTCAAAAGGGTGGGTTACAGTGGAAATTTGATTTTGAATTCGTCAAGATGACATGCCAGTTGTTGTACTCTGACTTTTGTGGAGCTATGCTTACCTGAAGTTTTTCCATGTTTTTTGAACACATGGTCTTTACTCTTCTTTAAGGTGTTGCAGAAGCACATTAACCTTAGAAAAGCCTAAACCAGCTGTTCTTAGCAGGGCAAGAGGAATGACATCCTCACTCTAACTAAGAAGTATTCTGAGAAATGGGAAAAATGGAGTAGGCATTTGTAACTGCTTTCGGGAAAGGAAACAGAGGCTTGATATTGGCAATTTTTAGATGCAGCCTTTTAAGTCACATTGCTGTTTTTCCTTGTTATTTAGCCACTTCTTCCAAGGTCTGTGTGGCTGATACTGGCCATGGAAAACAGAATTTCACCTGAGCTGGACATGGCATCTAACTAGTGGTCCAGAAGATTGCCAAATCTTGTGATTACCAACTGATTATGCTGGTATAAAAAGCAAATGTTGTTCATTGCAAGAATTTAAGAAAAGTGAGGATGCAGTCAAAGATTTTATTTACTTCTCTCTATGAAGACAATATAGGGATGCATATTACCCATGACAGAATTAGTTGAACGCTCTTTAGTGGAGTATTCAACTAGTCATTCTTCTTTCCCTTATATTTACAGTCATAAATGTACATTTAATTGTGTGCTGCTGAAGGTCACTTTAAAATATAACCAGGTTCTTTTCCTTCCCCATTCACTTCCTTATGGCATACCTGTCAGGATTTTTATGAACTGGAGATTTTTTCTAAATATTACTCTACATATTAACTTACATATTTAATGAAGAAAATATATGCATGAGCAAGTTACCATTTTCAAGCAGAACTTTGCTCCCTAGGTTCAGCAGATGCTATGAAAAATAAGCCACAATACCTGTCAGGTAGTCTGAAAAAGTTAACATGATGGGCATAAAAAGCATTACAGCTACATCTCCCAGGAGGAGCCGTGACAGTGAAAACAGCTGAACTCTGAACTACACCAGAAACCCCAAGAAAACCACCCAAGAAAACCCCAGTGGTATACAGTTCAGTAGACTCAAAGTGTTTCAAAGAACCTTCTGGTCTTTTTTATGAAAGTATCTTTTAAATTCTGTATTATTTTACACTATTTTACACAGTCTCTTTCATAAGGTCTTTAAAGTTCTAGTTCAGAACAAGAAAAGATGTTAAGCCTCCAGTGTTTCAAAAGCATATATGTTTCAGCTGTCATTCAGTTTTGCCCTCTATAATTCAGGTCCTTTATTAATGGCCATAACTAAGAAAATCCTGCCAATTTTAAGCATGGCTTATGGCACTAGTTCAACATACACATGACATATATATTTGAGATAGTGTCACATTGTCACAGTTGTATTGGAGAAAGATATTTGATTCAGTTGCTTACACTGAAGTATTTTAGATGCCCTAGGGTTTCTGGAAGACATCCATCACAACACAGAATCCAATGAGAGACTGATGATCGCCTGGAAGAGTTGCTAGAAGCTGGTGCAGATGCTTAGAGGCATCTCAAAAGAACATGACATTGATGAGAGGTTACCTGTTGACAACAGAACTGGGTTCATGGGACTTGTAACACCTAGTTTTAGACTCCCAGCACAGGTTCCTGTGGTAAGAGTACAGTCTCACCAGATGCCCTAAAGCACCATTAGGATACCTAAACATAAGTTTATAATGGCTCTTTAGATACCTTGTGGAAAATGAGACATCTTCCTGAGACTTTCAGGCTTGACAAAGGCTCTATTGGACATCCATGTTCCTCCACAGGAACTAAAGGTTATGCAGGTTGCTTTGGAGCAGAAAAAAATATTAAAGCAGAGGCATTAACAGCTAAATTCCACCTCTTGTGCAGCAGAGGAGAAAAATACTTCACAAAAGGCTTATTTCTAGATTTGAAAGCTGAGAAACAATTTCAGATGTCTTCAGGGAACTCATCTGGTCTCTAGCTGCTTATCTCAAAGGTAGATTTTTCCTATGATGAAAAAGTGGTTTACTTTGCTCATTAGATGACCAGACAAGTTATTGGCCAAAGCATTTTTAATATGAAAGTACAACAAAGCTTGTTGGCAAGGTTCATTCTACTACTTACTAGTTGCTTAAAGCACACGCAGACAAATTGGACTAAGATCTAAAATCCATCAAGCTAGAACTAAATTTAACCTAAAATTATCTATGTGAAGGCTAGGGATGGAAAAAGGATAAGGATAGGACAGGTAAGAATGAAAAGTTCAGCATGGACCCTCCTGCCAAATTTAGCCACAGACTTTATCAAAGGTTTAGGCCTAAAGGTTTCAACTGCACTTTAGCTTAGCAGCACTTAATTAACAACCTAATTTTAAAAAATTAACAAAATATTCTAAAGAATTTACTATAAGCACGACAAGCTCATTTATAGGCCCAACTTACTTAGGAATCAAATGCACTTGAGAATCTAAGACAGCAAAATTCATAGTGCATTTGCTGTAGCACATTAGCACACACAGAGAGACCTTAAGGAGTGTGTACAAGGTATATATCTGTGAAAAATTCCCCTTGAATTCAGTGAAGCTGGATACCTTCACATCTTCTCAACAGGCAAAGAGCTGAGTCTGGAGGAGTGGGGGTATCAGTCCAGGATCCATCATTGTCATTTGGCAATTCCCCAAAATATGACAAAATTGAGAGTTCCCCTCTCAGAGTAGAACTCCTGGTCACAGGAGTGGCCCCCTGGCCACAGAGAGGCCCCACTCAGAGTAGGACTCCTGGTCACAGCCTGTTGGGGTCAAGAAAAGCTCAAAGGGCCTCACTTAGGACCACTATAGGTTTATAGGGCTGCAAGAGTGTTGGCTTTAGTCATCGTAATTTTCCATCCTGGCCATACCTCAGAACAGTAACTTCCTGTGAAAGTTCAAAGCAATCTTGTTCTACTGAAGTTGTTGTTCAGTCCAGAAACAAGTTTCCAAGGCTGTTTGTAAAAAAAAAAAACCCTGGTGCTCCTTAGACAGCTTAAATTTCTTGGAGAAGACAGTGTTTCTAATTAAGCTCCAGAGGAGCTTAATCCAGGCACTTTTTTTGCCATGGCCAAGGCCTAATGAACATTTCTGAGATCACAGTGCAGCCCATTGTGGGGCTGGATGCACCACCACGTAAGCACACTGTCAGATCTACTTGTAATCTTTACATGTCCTGTCTGACTCTGGCATTTGAAACCACATCTTCGTGAGGACAACCATATTAAGCCCCGAGGCTCTGAGGATGGCTGGCAATTACCTTAATAGAGGTGCTTCTCATCACATCAGGTTGACTGCATCCCACACTGAATAATTGTCTGGCTGAGCCCACCTGCCCGTCTTGTGAGGTTGTGTGGAAGCAAAAAGGAATGCAAACTTGGGGTAGAGGTAAATTCATTGAGTCCTCTTAAGACTTTTCTTTTTACTTCTAACTTCTTTCCTCTTTTGATATGTAACAGAGAAGGAAAACCTTATGAGGTCTTATCCTTCAATTTGCGTTCATGTTATGAGTCAGGTACTTAAGTAAAATGAAGATAAACAAATCAGGAAAAGTAATGAATAATAAGAAAAAGGAGCAAGGAGGTGGGGCGTAATTAGGGTTTAAGCTCTGCTGCTTACGGAACAAGTAATATAGTAAAATTCAAGTCTTCTACATTTTGCGATTTTATTTCCTCCTTAACTAATTGTTTCTGATTGTCATTGGGAAAAAAAAAAGCAGACTAATTGTACAAAAAATATCTTCAAGTGAAAATTCATAGTGTACTTTGTCCTGGTAATATGTGTGACGCTCATTTTGTACAGATTTAAATATGAATGTCAAATTTAAAGTCTAGGAGTCCTGAAGGGTATTCATCTCACAACCATGCCCAAAAAACTTCAATATGTACCTTTGATGTTTGGAGAGGTGTCATTATGACAAGCACTCAACATGACATATCAGCCCATTTTGCCTACTGCCTAAATACTACCAAAGGTATAAAATAGTGTAAGATCAAGTATTCAAGGTCCATAACCCTGGAGCATCCTAGAGGCATTGTAGAAAAATTTAAAACTACATGGAATTTTATATTTCATTATCCTAACTACCAGAAGTATGTCCTTAGACATTCTATCTCTTGGCTAATATTTATTTACATTGTTTTGCAAAGAAAAATATTCTGTAAGTTTATGTGGGATAATTCTGAATATGAAGGAATGCATGAATAAACTTCTAATAAGGGCATTGACATTTTCCTCTTGGGGTGATAGAAATCTATCTACCAGTATTTCATACCTCATAATTGTGTCATTAAGATGCCATATAAAATGGGAAAATAGATAATTAAATGGATGAGAAAACAAGCTAGAAACATTTTTTTCTTTTATTTTTTTCTGCTAGTGGATAAATGCCCTATTGCATGGTAGCATGGAGCTTTGGGGAGAAAAGCAGCAATAAAAACAACAATCACAACGAAAATAAGAGATAGACTGAAAGGCAGACCCACTCCAGGAAATTCTACCTATTATTGAACACACAAGAGATGAAGATGATAAATTTCTATCACTGTATCGTACCTTGAAAGTAGTCTACAATATAAGTAACATATAAAGTATACCAGACAATACAAGAATATCACAAGCAAAAAGTCTTTGGAGAATATCCTTAGGTAACAAATGAGAGTATAGGCAAAAAGTACTTGGTGACTATCTACGAGCATAGTCTATGAAGGTTTGAAAAACTTTGCTAAAAATGTCCCAAATTCTAAAATTTTCTTGTTTCTGATATGCTACTACCCTGCAATGTGACAATGCATATGGAATGATGCCATAAGTTTTTGGCTTTTATATTTTTCAGATCTTGTACTACATTAGTGTACAACTCTGAAGTCCATATAAAGTGTTAGTAAGATTTCTTCACATTTTGGTCAGAAAAACAATCCTTCCAGGCCTGAGAACCAAGGTCACCATTGTAGCCTTAGGCCTCGAAAAGTATAAACAAAAGTGAATTGGGAGGAGCAAACTGTGGGAATGGGACTTCATTACCTGAAGCTGTAATAGGACAATTAACCTCTGATATGCATATAGGCCAAACTCTGCCAGGCTTTTGCACTGCTCAAGGTGCAGTGAAAGGCCCTGTTGAAGGCCTTTAATAAATATCTATTTTATTATTTTAACTCTGACTAGCATCTCTTCTAGGTAGCCGCTCCAGGAATCAGTAGGAGACGCATCCACAAAGTTTTTGCCAATGAGCGTTTGAAAGTGACTGTGAATGGGCTAAATAAGTACAAAGCATAAAACAATGAGTTTGACTAGTGCAACCCTCATTCTAAAGTAGGTTGCAGTGAAATAATTTCCATGTAAGAAACTACCTCTCAGCACCACCCACACTCAATACATTACAGCGATCAGACAAAATGCTGCCACATATTTTCTTGTTACTTTACATCTATTGATTTTAACATTAGGGGGAAGACTTTGGGGAATATTACTACACTTCATGATTATGATGTGGGTAGTGAGTTCATCACTTTTTCAATAATGTGCTGCTTTGTTCTCAGAATGTTCATGAGGCAAAAGAGCAAGTTGTCTCCAGCGAACAGTGCAAGCTTTAGAATGTCTGCTCTTTCATTTATCCTCCTGACTTCCTCAAAGTTTAGAAAGAGGTTTTAGATTATATATTCAGAAGAAATTCTGCATGGTGGGGGTAATGAGGTACTGGAACAAGTTGCCCAGAGAAGCTGGGGATGCCCCATCCCTAGAAGTATTAAAGACCATGGTAGTTAGGGCTTTGAACAACTTGGTCAAGTAGCAGGTGTCCCTGTCCTTACCAGGGGTTTGAGACTATGTGATCTTTAAGGTCCCTTCCAAACTAACCCATTCTATGACTCTGTGATTCTAGAAAGGAGGCATTCTTCCATATTGCCAATTTTTAAAGTAGACCTGTAGCTATAATTCATTACTTTAATTTTATTTTCCCATTTATTTTCAAGCCCATAAGCCTGAAGGTTCTCATCACACTGTCCTTCATCCCCACAAAATGTTTCTGAAGAACTAAAAATTAGCATGAATATTCATGAGAGTTTAATAGTTTATCGCCTTTGCTTGAAGATACACTGTGTATAGCATCTTTCTCAGAGTGGAGAGACAGAGTTAATTACTGTTCCCTGCTTTCTCTGTCAGCCATTACCTCTGCTGCTGACAGGTAGTTTCTTCTGGAGTGACTTATGACTTGGTTCTCACCATGACTCCTTGAGGATAAAGACCTTTGGACTCCTGACTGTAGCCGGTTTCACTGAAGTACCCTTTTGAAACAAATGCTTCATGTCAGACACTGAGGAGAGTCAGGGCCTTTCTCCATCTTTTGAGTTTCATTACCCTCCAATACTTCCTTAACTGGTTATGCACCACTTCGAGCATGCCTGTGGTTCCCAAACTCAAGGCAATATTTGTACAAATAACTTCCTACCTTCATGAGTCAGTGGAGCCTCGAGTTACTCAGCTGCACAAATGCAGGCTCCTAGTCAATAATGCCAAACTATTGAATGTAGTGGCTAGATTTCCATTCTCTCTGATGGGAGCTTAGATACATGGCTTACAAGTAGACACCTACATTGCATTGAATCTAGAACTAAACACCATTCTTTGTACGACGTCTCCCTAAATGCGTAAGGATCTTGGATGTGCTCAGTCATGTTGCAAGGCAGCAGGTATATATCCATGGCAATTGTCCTGTTGAACATTCTACTAGTCTTATCTTTTCAAGGGTCTTGAAGAAGAGTGGCATTCACTTAACCTTGCTTCAGTTTAGGGCTTGATTCGCCTCTAATAAAAAAATTTGGTGACCATTGTTGTTGTGAACCTGGTTTAGTACAATGGCGAACATTTAATTGGAGGCCAGATAATAAATCAATAAGTCATGGTTCCCCTGATTTTGCCACTATAATTTTTCAGTTTTCTCTCGGATTGAAATCTCTATCTCAGGTACTTTCTGTCATTTTTCTGGAGTGGATCCTCTGTTACTATACTGTGCTTTTTTTCTGAACTCTTCAAGAAATTATTTCTCCATTCACACAAGTGTGCTGAAGTCCTTATAAAGTATCATCTGCTCCTTTCATTAGTCCTGTTTATTTTCCCTTCCAGCTCTTACCTCACTGTATAATTATCCCACAAGATACTGTGCTACTTAATGCTTCTTTTTCAAGTAGTATTTAGCTAGCTTTTTTCCTACATGATAGCACAATCACATGGATTGTGAGTCTTTAGAGTGTGAATACATTTTAAAGAATAAAGTTTAATGATATGCAGTAAGAAGCATGCATGACTCAAATCCACATAATCTACTGGCTTTCCCTACTTAGATTTTTCTGTTTGTTCAAAAAAAAACCAAGCCTGCCTGGTAAATCTGCTTATAAACACTCCTGCACTGCACTGTAGCATGCTTTGATGGTCTCATTCACCTCCATGTTAGAGCAGACTGAAGCAGCATAATGGGAAATCAGGCCTGCTAGTTCTCATACAGTTTCTGTAATTTGTTAGTATTGTTTCTATTTCAAAATATGAATTTGGCATTTGGGAGAATGAGAATCTGGCACTCCAGCACCAGGCAACAGTTCTGAAGAAATTGCAGGCAGCCTGCAACATCCTTGGCTGGTGCAAATTGATCTTGCCCCAAGAGAGGCTATGAAGGTGATTTGTTTCAGATGAAGTTTATTAAAAATATTTCTGATATGTCCACAGCACCCAAGAGCACAAAACATTAGTCCTCTTTCTCCTGCAGATATATCAGGTATGTAATAAGCAGTGTCTAAGAAAAACACATTGCTTACTATATATGTAGATTAACATCCCGAGCAGTAGGATTAGTGTCATGAAGACAGCAAACTGGATTTTTTCCCTACAGGTATCTGCTGCTAATTCTGTCTTGAACATCCTTAGTTACCTTTATGACTGCCAAATATAAGCTGTGCTCATCTTTTCTCTTAGTGATTTTCTGCATAGTTTGCTTTTGAGATGTTAAACTCTATTTTATTCTTTATTCTATTCAACTTGCAAATTCTCCTGTGGGGAAAAAAAGTTAAGACATAGGAAGTCTCAAGGGTGACAGAGCACTGGAACAGATTTCTCAGAAGGGTTGTTGGAGTATCCTTCTCTGGAGATATTCAAACCCTGCCCAGATGCCATCCTGCATGGTGAACCTGCTGCAGTAGGAAGTTGGATTAGATGATCTCCAGTGATTCATTCCAACCCTAGTTAGTCAATGACTCTGTAATACTTTGAAAATTAGGAGTCCAGAGTACTGTATGCCACCACAAAGAGTGGCATAGGAATGGGAATGTCTCTTCAAAATTTCCTTGAAAATACATTAGTCTCGAGATAAAGCAAGATGATGGGTAGGGAGAGGGGGATAGTACAACCCCAAACACTCACACAAGGGCATTTTTTACTAAATTAGACACTGTACACATTCACTGTAAAGTCACAGCACTAAGAATCCAATCTGCTGACGCGGGAATAAATGCCATCCATCAAACCCATGCAAATCAATATTCCTTGATACTTCTGGGTATTACAGGTTCTGCCCTGATTAAAGGAGGAATGTATATCACTGCCTTAGCAAGATCTGCTGATGACCGCACATGACAACAGGGAAGAATTTTACAATGCACAGAACTGAGTAAATAGAGTGCAATGAAGACTGAGCTGGGCAAACCAAATAAAAATATTGTTCCAGAAATCTGCCTACCAGACAACCAGTGCATTATCTTTTGATAAAAGAAATTAAATCTTCTGATTACATTTGCATTTCATTTGATCCTATCTCCTTTCCAGAGTGTTTGTAAGTCTTTCTTTTCTGTTTAGCAAGAATTCACTTCCCTTCCTGAAAGGAAACGAAATCTTGTGATTTCAATGGGAATCAATTGGGCAAGCTTTGGTCCATGTCCCTGCACTTCATGGCAGCCCATGCCTTTTGATGTCTTTCACTTTGGTGTTTATTTTTTTTTCAGATTCCATGCCATGTTACTCATGTCTTCCCCTCAAAGTCGTGTCTTCCTGCATGACTTTTTCCCCTGCTTTTGCAGCATCTGTGAGGTTAGTTTTGGTGTGTTTTGGCCCTTCACACTGCACTGTATGTAATCCCGGTCCATTTCCTGGTAGCCACTAAATTACCCAATTTTATTTTTTTTCTTTCTTCAATTGCATTTCTTATGATCATATCTGCATTTCAAAGTGTTTGTAAGTCCTTCTTTTCTGTTTCTCAAGATTTCATTTCCTTTCCCAAAGGAGGCACCAAAAGAGAGACCTGATGCTTTGCAAGCAGTGACCTCCAGCTCAACTTGCAGCTTTAGCAGAGGCTGGGGTGCCCCAGTCTCACGTGTTCCACACTGGACTGGGCTGAATCCCACCTTGTTCAAGTCTCTGGTTTGTTTTGCTCTTCTGCTAGGACAAAGTACAATGTGCAGAAAAAAGCTGTTGAGTTGAAAAGCTTTACATTCTCAAAGGCCACCATCTCAGTGAAACTGGCTGGCCCCCTCATTCCTTTTCCTCTGTGGTTGTGGCCCCATCTTCTCCTTTGGTGGAATGTGTTCTGGTGCAGCGCAACATGCTCTGAAGTATGGCTCTATTCTGAAAAGTAACTACCCAAAAATATCACCTACTAACTCATCAGATTTGTCACTTTAATGTGTTCAGAAGCAGATCTGTTCCCTTTAATGGCAAAAGTAAGCTTTTACTACATTTTGCCTGTGACAACTCTATGAAGCCAATACAGCTGAAGTATTGGAGTAGATTTAATTTCTTCACAGCTGTGCAAAAACAATTTATCAACATTCAGTCTTGGACCCAATTGCCAATTCTAATTTTGACTTTCTAATTACAATCTCAGATCCACAAAGTCACCAAAGGAAGTAGATTAATGAATTTCAGGGTAACATTTATTTACAGAAAATTATCTCAATGAAGTCATAATTTGAAAGATGTTTGTTATGATAAAGTACTAAAATGGATCCAAGCTTTCCAGAATAAAATTGGATCTGCAAGGCTGTTGTCTGTCATAATTTTTTATCATTAGAACATGGTGAAGACACTCAGGTATAGGATGGAGTACTATCATAGCACTTCACACTTCTCCTGATTTTCTTTTCCAGAAAATTGAAACAGCGTTGTGCCAGAGTGTTGAGAAACTTCAGTCCTTTCCATAAATATAAAAAGAAAAACCTCTTTGGGAAGGCCAGAGTTTGTGACTAGCAAGCAAATGGTCTAATTGACAATTCCTGGCCTACTAATGCTCTCCTAGTGCTGGCAAGGTTGTATTTTGCTGTAAAACAGAAGTCTGGGTAAAATGGTATTTGCGCTGGGGAGCAATCCTTCTTCTTGCATGCACTATGGCTTTCCTTTCTCCATTCAAAATTTTTCCTGTAGCTAAACTGCAATTTTCCTTTGAATAATATCTGCAGATGAAGATATGAACATTGCAAAGTAACTTAATGTTACAAAAAAAATTCCTAGGTTCCAAAATCCCCCTTTATTTTTATCTTATATTTTACTATCCAATATTATTTAAATGTCACTTTTACTAAAGTGTTAACCAAGTGATACTGTAAACAAGGGATTTCCAAGTCCTTTTTTATGCTGCTTTCTTTCTGTTTGTCATTTTTACAGTAAGAAAATTATTCTCTATAAGAAAGCTGCATATGGAAAATGGCCTTAATTTTGTAAACGGAGATCTTTTCCCCTGCTTAGAAATGGGAGTCTGCTCCAAGATTTTGGAGCTTTAAGCAACAACAGAGGTTTAACCCCAATGTCACAATTAAAACAATCTTCTGTACTTGTAGAATATAAAAGTGAGTGATTCATAATCCCTTTCATTTTGTCGAAAGCAGTGGGAAGTGCTGTTCAGTGTGGATCAGAAATCAAGGAACTAAGGAAAGAGGCAAAGAATGTGAGAGACTGGTTAAGGTTGGGCATCTCCTAAGTCTTCCAGCAGGTTGAGGCAGAGTCGGGCAGACCAGGGGTGTCCATCCAGCTAAATCTGATGGTGATGGACTATATGCTTATCCAGCACAGGCTGTGATTTATTAGGAGGGACAGAATTTTTACAACCTGATGTTTGTATGTCCGTTAGTTGAACTAAATGAGCGAGGAAAATAATGCTGCTCTGTTTACAGATATTACAAAATAAAAATAAGCAAACCTTGAAAAAACACATCTCCCTCCTTGTCCACATAAACCAAGTTTCTTCTAGATTTCTAGACAGAGGTCTTGACATATTATGGTTGACAAGGAAGACTTTCCAGAACATACAAATTAAACCCTTTATTGGTTTTTTGCTAATTATGTGACTTCGGTGTTTATGAATTCCCTGAGATAAAATGTAGCAATAAATTTTAAACCAATCTTGCAACTTGTGACTGGAAATGGCTCAGCCCCACCAGTGAAATGGGCAGGTGCCTCACTCTATGCTGTCCTGGAAATTGTGGGTTTCTGTGGGGTTTTTTGTGGGTTTAACAATTCGTGTGGGCTATGAGCTGTGTGAGCTGTCCTGAGTACTTTTCTAGAATTCTCCCAAGGCAAGGACTTTGCAATACACAAGTTCAGAGCAGTCAAAAGGGACAATAAGCAACATCAGCGAAAAAGAAATGTTCCAGCTCTCTCACTATTTCCAAGCCCTGTCCCCTTGGCAGTATGATAATTTCATGCAGGATTTTTGACACTGGTATAAGGACTGTGATAGTGCTTACAGAGACACAAGGGAGCCAGTCTTCAAAACTACTCAACAAAAGTCCAATTAAATTTCTTGACAGCTGTTAACCCATCTCAAAACAATCTTGAATATACTTTTCATTCTTCTGGGAATAAACCAACATAATGATGGAGGAAATGTAGCAATGCATTTGTTTTCCAGGTCATGTTTTAAACTGCAAGTGACAAAACTAGGCAACAGTGTTCCATGAATTGTTGAGAGTTAGGTGTTTATGGCAGGTGACAAAGCAGAAAGAGTACAAGCTTCATTTCCCACAGACTTGGCTGGTCCTGCAAGGCTACATATCTTTTTTTTTTTTTTTAATTCATCAACATCCAGAAGCAGTCAGAAATTGAATCTCACAATAGATGTCTTTGGGATCCAAAAGTTTTAGGCACCCTCAAGTGCAACACTAAGAAAATAATCACAAGAAGAAATTCTGCCAGAAATAAAAGGCTAAGGCAAGTAATTCTGTTAAAATGGAGATGTTTATATTTACCGGCTTAATTGAATAGACCTAATTAGAGTAAATAATGCAAAATCATTAATTTCTAGCAATTCTAATGGAACCTTTGCAGATTCAAAAAAATTACATCATGTTCCATCTCTCTCTATGCTATTTCCTTTGCCAGATATCTCTTTATCAGCACCAGAACACATAAATAATTTTTAATATCACAACCAAAGGCTGTAGGGTGAGAGCTGGATGGTGTAGGTGAGTGCATCATTTTCACAGAGGTGAAAAGATCAAAGGAAATATTTCTATTTTTAGCATGGATCATATTATGAAATGTTTGGCTTCATCTTTCCTTCTCATGGCCCAGCAGTGGCCCTAGTTCTTTATTTAGAAGCAAAAGAAGAAATCTAGCCTTACAATTTTCTTTGCCATGGGGTTTTCCTGTCCTGCTCATAAGCTCCTCCTCCAGCTGCTCCAACTGAGGCAGAGAGGGCAGCTGAGAATTCATCAGGGCTGTGCAAAGATGCACTCCCTTTCTATTGCCTATCCAGGAGGCAGGTATGTCCTTTCAGTTTCAGATACAGAAAGGCTACCAAAGCCTGAAATTAATCCAATAACCAGGCCTATACTCAATTACCTTCTTCTGAAACAGCCCTGCCTTAGGCAAAGCAGCAGCCAACTGATGGGGAAAGCTGCGAGTATCAGGGTCACTCTGGATGTGTTGTCTTCTGTGACTGCCAGAAGATGAATTAAGGGTTGGGGATGCAGTTCTCCACTCTTTTTTTTTATTTGGGAAAGATCTTGTGTAGGAAAATAGCTTGAGAATACATTAAATAAAGCAACCACTGTGATGAAGTAAACATAAGGAAGACAGCTTGATTGCAAAGTAAATTTTATGTGGTCTTTTTGCAATGTGATTTCTTTTAAAACAGTAAAATTTAAAGCATAGAAAACTGTATTTTTCTTGGTTGTCTTTAAGTAATGTGTGTGTGTGTGTGTACGTGTGTATACATATATATATATATATGTGTAAAAATACGAGCCATGAGTATTTTCCAGTGATGCTTCCATCTTATTCTAGAACTCCATTTCTGTCCCTGAAAAAGCTAAAAGGAGTCATACACATTTGAATATTGGCCTCTCTACGGTGACTCTCAATACAGATACAAATTAATGTCAATGATGATGATGTTTCTTTCAGATAGACACCTGCCCACTAGAAACTGGACTGAAGCCAGCAGATAGTACTCATGACATCCAACCACTCCAGTGCTGGGCAGTATTCAAGTCAGTGGCATAAAACAAAAAGCTTATCCACCCATTACAAATCACCCAAAACAAGCAATCTCCCTGAATATATATATAATTCTTCAACATTGATTAAAATAGCTTCATTTAAAAATGTATTCAAGGGCCCTGGAATTTTAGCCTCTGATGCTTTTTATGTAGGCCAAAGAACACTTGTTCCACAGGATTGAAGGAGGATTAATCAGCAAATTGGCTGCGACTTCCTTCACAAACAGTATGTTGATTTTTAACTACCATATTTTAATACTATCTCTGAGTCTGAAACTTGATTTTGTGGCTTTCAGCATGTGACTCATGTTCTCTTATAACTTTGAATTATGCATTTGATCTTGTCTTCCAATTTTAGTTTTCACCCCCAAAGATCTCAGTCAGTCCTTAACAAAACCAACCAGCATGCTTCTAAGGTTTTTTTGGTTGTTTTAATTTCTTATTATTCATGAGGACTCAGAGACCCGAGTCCAGCCCCAGGCTGAGTACTTGTGCCTACCTGAGCACCTCTCATAGTCTCACCATCTGTTTTAAAGTTTCTCTTTTTCTCTCCAGACTTGCTTCCCTTTTGGGACTTCAGCAGCCTTGCTTCGCTCATTGAGTGGAATGGATGTCTTTTTTGAATGCTTATCTACCAAGAAATCTATCTGCTAGCATATCTGGAAATCTATCTGCTACTACACTGCCTCTTTGTGTGGCCACACCAGTGCATAAACAGTGCACTTATGACCTGGGTTGGGAAAGACCTTTCTGAATGTGACTTTCTGGCAGATACACTGCTCCACTATTTTTATTTCCCTGATTTACTCCGCCTTCGTGCTATTTGTAGGACTACAGGACAGCTCAGTTTGCAAGGGAATTTTTATTTCTAGTGCAACCTCCTGCCCCATGCAGGGTTAGCTTTCTTTTGGCAGGCTCTGAAGTGTCTGTCTCCATCCTCACTGTAGGTGCTGTTGGGTGCCCCCAAAGTTGTGTCCTCCCCAGGATGAGCAAGTCCAGCTCCCTTCTCAGCCTCTCCTCACAGCATATCTTCTCTTCCTCCTCCCACTCTAGTGGCCTCAACTGAACTCCCTCCAGCTTATCAATGTTTGCCTTGAACTGCGGAGACAAAAATGGATCCAGTAGCCTAAATGTAGTGTAACAAATGCTGAGCCGAGGGAGTAATCACTTCCTTTGCTCTGCTGGCTGTTTCTATTCATAAAGACTGGGATATTGCTGCTGCCAGACCCATTGCTGGCTCGTACCCAGCTCACCATCTACCAAACCTACAGCAGAGCTGCCCCACAGCAGAGCCAATCCATCCCCATAGCTCTCCCTGCCTAGGGGCAGAACTGCATTCTCCTTACCAAATTTCAAGAGGTTGTTTTTGGCCGTTCCCCTGGGCTGCCCAGGTCCCTCTGAACGCAGCTCTCCCCTCGAGCATGTTGACTGCACCCACATTTGTAAGTGTCAGCTGCAAAACTTCCACATTTTCTTTAGGCAGTCTCTTCTCTCTTCTCATGACCTCCTTCTTGCTAGATCCTATTTGTTTTTTGTCTTATCTGCTTCCTAAAAACAAGGTAAATTGCAGCCTGCTCTGCTGTTTGAGCTGGCAGGCAGAAGCCTCCCCAGTTTAATCCAGATCACACTCCTTACACAACTCTTTCTCATTCATAATATCCAACCACATGGACTTGGAGAATGTAAATTTCCTCGCTGCTGCAACAAGGCATTTTTCTAACATCAGCATAAAACCTTAATCAAAGCCTACTGTGTACTTTTGCAATGCACCAGTAAGACCAAATGCCAGCTCCTTCCATGCTAGCTGATTAGGCTAATCTCAGGAAAACCAGCTAGTGAGCTGCGCTAGAAGAGTATTTCCAAACTGGATTCCATTCTCTGATATGCAAATAGTTCTTAAAAACTTTCAAAATATTACTTTTATTTTAATGAGCAGTTTTTTTCTCTTGTCATATGCAGGCTTTTGTAATCTTTATAAACATACATTTTAAACATTGGTATTTCTTATATCAATGGGGTTGACAGATTCTGAAAATTTTAAAGGAAGAGTTGGTCATCCTATATTTGCTTTATTTTTCTGGTTAATCATGCTAATTAAAGGATCATTAATTTCAAACACATTAATATATGCAAAGTTCCCTGCAAATACAAAACTCAAAGCTCAGTTACTGCTCCACATTTTGCTGTTCCCCTGCATAAAAAATAGGGTAGGGGTCACTTTGTTCTAAAAATATACAGAGAGTGTATTTTACAGCTCAAATATATGTCAACAAGTATTTATGGATCAAAATAGGGTAACACCAAATAGATGATACTAAAAATGTCAGCGAAAACATTAGAATGGAAATACACCACCTATTTGTTTGTCAGCCAAGTAACAAACCTGGACTAATGCTTTTCCTTTGCCAGCCTTTTCTGGGTTTATTTTCAAGCCTGTGTAGCATTAAAGAGGAAATCATGCATTCTGTGTGCCTATAAATATTCACATACCCCATTTCCCTCAGCTGCTCTTTTGTCCCTTGACTGAGATATATGGATGTTCACCTGAAAAGCAAATGCCTGGCTGTCATTATTCATGTCTGAATGCCAGCTCCAGAGCAAGGAGAAGCCAAGGCTCTTGAAATAAGCAGCCTCCAGGGGAAGCTTCAAATAGCATCCAGGAACTGCGCCTCTGACAGTGGCCTCTTGATGCCAAGGCTGTTCCCCTCCAGAGGGCCCCAGCTGAAGAGGTAGATCAGTGTCAGGCTCAGGATTTGTCTTTGTCTTTTCTTCAGACATCACTTGTTAGTTTCACTGGCATTGTCCAAACCAAAACTACAAAGATAATATCAACCAAAGGATACTAAGGACAGCAGTGAAAGCATTATCTTGAAATACAAATCCTATTTATTTGTCAGTCCCACCCAGAATGAGTTTGCTGCCTTGTTAATGACTCGACATTAGACATGCTTTGAGATCCCTGGGACAATCAAATTATTGGATGCCATCTCCCAATGTTCCCCAGAGAATAAGGAACTGCAGGCTGATTCTTTTAGATAAGTGCATCTTACTTGAGTATATTCACCTTCTCAAGCCTTCATTCACTACCTCAGATTGGAATAAGTCAGCATTATTTGCCCTAGGTGTCTGTAGGACTCCCAGACAAATACACCAGCTAGAGGCAGGCTGGGAAATGAGTTGTCAGGGCCCATCTTCTTTCTGAACTTGGCCTTGCCATAGTTATGCAGTGCTGCATGTTGGCTGTGCCACCTGCCAAGCATGTGTTTGATGACAATAATCCCCTGTGCCTTACTTTTTTTCAGAACAAACACTGAAATCCATCAAACACCTTTATTTCTCTGTGCAAGGGTTTGATTCATTTGTGCATTGCTAAAGCACACACCTAGAGTGGTAAGCACACAATTTGCACCAAAACTGAACACACCTAAAGTAAGGTAAAGGTCCTCAGATGCAGTCCTGATTGATATTACAACAGTACACATACAAATTAATAGTTTTAAATATTTGAATTAGCTTTTGTATAGAAACAGCCCCATTGAAAGAAGGAAGAGATCTCAAGCTCCTAGCAGCTCAGAACAGAGATATTTCATATGTCCACTGGATTTTCTTGCTGTGAGTAGTTAGCTCTAGTTTTGCGGTAGAGCAAAAAGTGTGATTGGCATGAGAAAACTAATTTTGGATGGCAAAAGAGACACCCATAAGATCTGAGACAGTCCCATCAAGTGCAAATATAAAGCAACCAAGAGCCCTGTTTTTCAGCCTGCTGTGTTTTTCAAATAAAAAAATGCACCACGTTTATCAGATCCCTTTCAATTTTCAGCATGAATTTTTGCCCTCAGTTTATTCTGTAGGTCTTCAATTTTTCTAAAGCAATTCAGAGCAAATTCTTTTTCTGCAAGAGAAAGAGAATATGGAGAGAAAAGGACATGCTGAGGATGCCACACCGCTCTTTGCACTGACAAATTCTCTCACCACACTGCCTGCAACAAGCAATATAACCAGTAATGGCTTCAGTAATCACAATGCCTGTGTTACACTGTACCCTGGCCTCTCTCTAACAAAGTCATTTGTTGCCCTGGAAAATCAGCCCAAAGATAAAGATTTTTCAGTACCTCACAGAAAAACTATTAGGTGCAATTTCTGTGGCTCTCTTGAAGACATTTGCAGGAACTTGCTTGAGAAATTATTGTCACTGAATGATTAAAATCATGTTTTCAGCATAAGGTCACATAAGATGTGAAAACTACTGACTTTCTATTTAGTAATTCATAATGGCAATTTTTAGGATCTTCCAGTATCTTCTGTCTCCAATACTGAGGAGCCTGATCACAAACAAATATTGAAGCTAACTGAAAAAGAGAAGGTAGAGAAGGTGTTTTGTTCCAGTTTTATAAATGTGAGTTTGTCTTGCAGACAAACAGACGTAATTCTTACTGTCAGGCACTGAGGAGAAGAGGGCAGAAGAGGGAAGAGAAGAGGGTGGAAGTCACCTCAGCACTTCATATATTAAATATCCAGTGTAAACTAAGGTCTGAGAGAGCAAGAGAGAGGTTTCCCAAGCAGAGTACATCACGCTTTAAGATAGCTGGCTGGGGCACGCTGCCCACCAAAGACATCTCTCCCCACTGGTCCTGTCAGGAGCTGACCCAGCCTGAACAAACAGCATTTTGACAGCTGAAGCCTGAAGTCTCCCCTTTAGTACTGCCTCTTCCAAGGTGACCGTGGGAGTACCTACCCATTGGGCTGTCTCCTTGTGCAACCCAGGTCAGTTCTCCAGGCAGTTTATTTCCAGAAAATGAAGCAGTAACTCTGTCAGAACTGGCCATTGTGTTCCATCCTTAAATCAAAAGTATTTTGCTAATCGAGATATGACTTACAATTTCACAGAAGAATCTAATGTTCTTGAATATAACCAACATAACTATATCTATTATCTAGCATTTTGGATCAATTTGCTCTGCAGTCTCCTCTGGGCAAACCTACAGTCTGCATTTATTTTTAGGGCATAGACTGTGCCCTAAAGAGAGGACCGGTACAGAAACTGCAAACATAAGTCGCAAATCTCTGTTCCCACACAAAAAGGTTTCTTCACTAGAGTCAAAATACTGTTGATTTATTTGCAATAGCTTTTCTCTAGCTCACACCATGAGTCCCAAAGGAAGACAAGGAGTCATGCTGCTCTGCTTACTCATGCAGAGGAAACTAAAATCCCTTATGAAATAATGAATGCTCTATGAAAGACCTATTGCCAGTCTAATCACTCTGCAAATCTTGATCTTAAGTAGCAAAAATGAATGTGCTGCTCAGTGACAAAATCCGATATTGAAACCATGTGGATGAGAAATAGAGATGCTTTAATACATCTCGTTTTCCCTTCTGTTCCAAAGTCATGGTTGCAGAGCCTGGTTTCTGCATTGGTACGAGGTGACTTGTAATAGCAGTGAATCCACGGAGAGGGACTGCTGGTGTTAAGGGTCTGCAGGACACATTATCCCTGTTTCAGGAGCAGTACCTCACGCAGGTCTAGTTGTGTCCCATGGACTGAATGGGACAGCTGGCTAGAACACACTGAAGGCTCTCCTGAACCACATAATTTTATTTACTTCAAACAAGAGCAGTCCACCTGTTTCAGATTCTGCTCCATGACCCAGAGCAAGGTAACAGGGACAATTGGTCTGCACTAAAGTACTGATCTGGATTCACCAGGCATCGTTTTCACAAACTTGCTGGCAAAAAAAAACTGTATGACTGAAGAGCTGACTGTCTGTAGCTTAGTCTATACTACTGAGATTAGATTCTCAAAGCTACCTAACAAACGAGCAACTCATACTCAAAAAAGGAACTATTTCTTAGGCAGCACTACACCCTATTTCTAAACAACATCCTCTTTATTGGCATCTTTTACCAGGATAAACTACATATAAGTTTGCATTTACACACTCTGAGCTAGTATAGCTTCTTTAGCAAGAACTTTACATTTTGATATTTCATAAACTCTGTGAAGTCTATATAATTCTCAACCAAGAAAAAAATACAGGAAGGAAGCAAGGTGCCTAAACCTTTCCCTGTGAACCAGAACCCTGTTCATGAGCACATTTCATTCCAGCAAAACATAATTGACCTCACACACTGAATGCCTTCTCCTTGCCAGTCTTATCTTTACTAATCTGGTATTTGTGTGAGCTAGAAACTTCATCATGTAATACTTAAATAATCATGAAAGGAATGTGGCCCAACTGTGAGAAACCTTTAATCCTCTCTTCCCGTCCCCAAAATGCAGGTGCCCATAACAACACGGTGCAACACTTTTAACATATCTTTCCTTTGACCTCTTGTGCTCTTTAGCTCCCATTGGTACATAACCAATTCCCTGTGTCACAACATATATGAATTATCTCCATGCTCTTCATAGCACTAGGTTATAAGTAGCAGACAACAAGCCTTTTTTGATATCTGAGGTCTGGATCAAATAGAAGATATGTGTACTTGAAAATAACGCTCTGCAGGGCTTCTGCCAGGACTTCTGGGTCTTGGGGTAGAACCCAGAGCTGAGATTTGGCCTCAAAAGGGCAGTTATGAACAGACATACTTCTACCTTCAGTAGAAGTCATCTAAGACTTGTCCTTAGGAGACATTAAGCGCAATGAAATGTCTCAAACCCAATCCCTCAACAGAGTTTAACTGAAGCAAGGCTGGAGGAATATACACCTCCATATTTACATCCCTACATGCCTACACACACAGAGGTACACAGATATCTATGTATGCATATAGTCTGGACCCATAGCACGGTGTCCTGCTCACTAGAGAGAAGCCTACAGTCAGTTTTGCAAAGATTCAGGCAGTCCCTTCTTTGCAGAAGCTGGATTGGAAGTGCTAACATGGTGATGAAGAAAGTAGGAAGCCAAGGCACCTTCCTTCTTCAGCTTGTGTGGTTACAAAACAACACCTTCTGGTACTTCTTCTGTAAGGAAGAAAGTTAATCTGGATGTGGTCAGTTTCTAGGTCTTTCCTTGATGTGGTCACACTATGTAGGAAAACTCTTAAACCTCTGGGAAAAATCAGAGAACATGTGCACTTCAGAAAATGTGATAGTTGGGGCAGTCACCTGTAAAACAGAAAAATTGCTCTCTAATATGAATATCCACAGTCCCTTCTGGGGTTTTATCCAGGTGAATAAACATCTAGATAACTGATAACAAGAATGCCAAGCCTTTCAGAAGGTACCACCATTATGAAGGAAGATGGATCCCTGTTCCCTGTCCTGGCTTATGAAGGTTGCATTTTTGCCCCTACATGTAGGGCACAATGCCCTTGCCATGGCTTACAGACCCATAAAGTGCTCTACTGGAGTTCAGGTAGAGCCAAACTTGCTGAATGCAAGCACTGGTGGCCCAGGTCACCTCAGAGACTGCGTCAGCTGTCACTGTGCAGAGGACGACCTCCTTCATCAGTTGTATGTTTGAAAGTAAACTGCTGAGGCTTCTGGGGAAAATAAACAGCTGGATGCTCAGTTCCAACCAAGTAGTAACATTTAGCCTTTAAATGGAGCATAACTTTGGGCACTTGAGAAAATTTTATCACTAAAACTCAGGCCTTTCAGCTGCTTCAGCAAGCTAGGCACCATGGGGAGGCAAAGGAGAAGTACTCTCTTGTACCAGATTATGTGCAGCCTCCATTCAAAGTTCTTAAATACTCTTTTGTTCCCAAAGTCTTTGAAAATTAATCTGGGCAGGGAGTAAGCACCATTTTACAAACACCAATGAGGAACTTCTCAACTGTGTCTTGATCTTATTTTACACATTGATGCCCTATTCAAGACCCAGCCTAAATTCTGATGAGTCAAATCCCTAGCAGGAAGGCAAAAAAAAAAAATTACCCCAAGCTTTGATCAGCAGCCATGGTCTTCTGGAAAATACAGATGCAGCTCAAACAGGGTCTTGGTGTTTCCAATCTAGTGACACATAAACACATCTGGATATGGGGACAACAGCTGCTGCATAAAATCTGCCTGACTGGTTACTTGGACAGAACAAAAGCAAGATGTTTGCAATGCAATAAAATGCTCCAAATCTGAAGCTGAGTGTAGTGTTAGATAGGTGATTATTTGCTTTCTGCCCTACCTTCACTACACTTCTGTTTTCTCCAAATGGTTCTACTTCTGGCTCTCCAGTTCCTCTTCTGTCTGTCACTGCCACAGTCAAACTACTCTCAGGAGGTCAGGCTAGACAGCCAGACTTTCTGGCAGCAAAGCTCCTTGGAAAGCTTAATCTCACCCTTTCTCTGTCAGAGAGAATGGGATGCTCTTCAAAATGCTGCAGTATTGAATTTTCAGAGAGGGCAATCCCTGCACGGCTTATGAATAGTTACACTTTATATCACACCACAGAGCAACCCAATGACAAGCTTCATAAATTGCTCAGGGGAAAGGAGTTCAGTGGCTCCAAGCACGTATAAAAGTATGTGTGAAATCTTGAATCTTTGTAAAATGCAGATAGTGAACACGTGAACCATTACCCAAATTTTTCACCCTATTGATCTCAGAGCTATACTTGAATCTGGAAGAGGTATCACCTGGAATGGCATCATTTAGGGTTTCTATAATACTCTGTTACTGATTGACCAGCCTGGAAAATTTCATAACTGGAAGGGTCAAGGCCTGAACTGGTAGCACATATTTGACTTTAGCTCCAGGCACTGCTTGTAGCTAATCAAATTCAAAACTGTTTTATGAGAAAAAATTCATCTTGCATTTTGCTCCAGTCTTTTTAAAAGGGAAGAGTAAAAAAGAGGGTGCTTCAGACCACGGCATTATCCTTTCTCTTCCCTTAAAACCACAGGCAGGTGGAAGCATGTTGGGAATTACCACATGTTCTGCACGAGCATTAACCTAATTTCAGGGCCATTAGTGATAACTGGGCAGCAGAGGCCACTTACACGTGGTGATTTCTGTAGTCCTCCACAAGTAAAAACAATACTATTACAGCAGTCTTATGCAAAAAAGACAAGTAGTAAAAAGTGGTAAAAACTACAGAAAAGAGGCAAATATGTCCCCACTGCAGATATCCACAGCTAGTCACTGATGTCCACAGTAGGAAAATTAAGGCATGAATCCCTGGAAAAAGCTGGAAGATAAATAAAAATTATTCTTTATATTCATATGAGCTTAGAAATGGATAAACAACAGACTTACAAGGCTTCTCTTTCTGCTATACCCTGCTTTGTACTTCCAGGCCTGTACCTTGTGATATTAGCACAGGTGGCTGACTCTCATACTTCTGTGTAATCCACTGATTTCAAAGATAAATGTGCATATGTACACATTTTATTGTGATTAGGGCCTACATAGAAATTATTTCAATATTTCCATGACAGTTTAATTACAGAAAATGACCACTGAATCTGCAGTTTCTGTAGAAAGGCTAAAGTAAGGGTTAAGGTTGGTAACAAGATACATTTTGCATACTCTCAAGAGCTTTCCTGCAGTCTCTATTTATCTTTTGCAATGTAATTTCTCTCATCTTTCTCAGTAAAGCTAATCTAAATAACCATAAAACCAGATTAAACCTTTTATATGGACACTCTTTATTCAGAAAGAAACAAGGTTACATTCAATTAAATTTAAATCTCTTCTAAAGTCCAAAGGAAAGCAAATTATAGTGACTGAAAGAAAGTTTCATTTTGCATAATAGTTTCCACTGGTTTGGGAGATTAATGTAACTTCAGTAATCAATTTCAAAATCACTATTTTTAATTTGGATCGTTTTCCCTCAGAATCAAAATGTAAGGAGATTCTAAATGGCAGCTATTTGTTAAAGTTCATAAGCCCTTTAGAAAGGATTAGGAACATTCTTAAAGACATAGAAAAGAGCCAACTCCAGTTAACAGAGAACCACAAGATGAAGTCTAGCAGTTCTCCATCAGCCATCAATGACGTCCAGTATCATCTGGCACCCTGAGCTTCACCAGCAACCTGCTGACACCATGCACTGTCAAGTGATAACAGAGTGCTGGAAAACATCATTTTTAAAGCAGCATGATCACAGTGAATTTGGATGACCCGATTCTGTAGGGCTTGAAAAGGTCAGTTTTCTGAGCTGCACCTCAAACACCTCCTGTCTCGTAGGTCACAGATTAGACTCCAGTAAAAGCTTGGGTTTTAGTATAGCTTTCGTGTTCCAAAAATGTTGTCACAGACATGGGATTGAACTGTTAATTTGGCAGGATATCTTTCCTTTCACCAGCACTGTGACATATGGGGGTGGAGGAGGAGAAGAGATGGGAGTGAAAGGTGGTTGTTTTGCATCCCTACTCAGCTTGCTTTCTCTTTTTTAACATAGTCATACATTGCAATCCCTGACTGAATAAGCTTGGCAAGCTCAGGGGCCAGATGTCAAAGCCCGGCTTTGACTGTAACTCTCCAACACTGGCATTTGGCTGTGCCATTGCCTTATGCATGGGCAGTCCATTACTTATTTTTAAAAGAGTAAAGCTATTGAGTTTGCATCATTAGGTCTCTGCATTCAATTCAATTATTTACAAAATAGCCATTTTTTAGCCACAGAAAATTCCAAGTGGCCAAGTAACTCCATTCCTTTTTTTAATACTAGGAGACAGATCAAGCATTACCTAGGTAATTGGCTTCTTCCTTAGTAATCCAAAATCACTAATCTTGTTATTGAATTCAAATACCTCAATCTGCAAGGAATTTGGAGACCTCACCCTGGGCTGCTTTTGTGCTTCTACTGTGCATGCCTGTAAACAGCAACGAGATGTCCAGTAACTTGTGCATGAATAGGGTCTGGCTTGGAGATGGTACATATCAAAGCTAATTAGAAAACAAAATCCTGGAGGATGTGAAAGCATTTCTCTGAAGTGCTGCTCTATTTGACAGCTGCAGAAGTCTACCAGCTATTGCTACCTCCTGTGGGGAGTCTCAGTTTTCTTATACAAACTCTTCAGCATGAAGAGGGGCAGATCAGCTGGTCCCATAATAAAGAGGTTTGAAGTTGGATTACTTTTGTGGAAAGAGCTATCTAGACACTTGAGATTTATGTATCTATGGAGCTATATATTGCTGCCCAGTGATGGGGGAGGGATGTGTGAGATGTGTTACCATTTCAGCTCTTATAAGGGAAAAATGAAATATATTAGTTGGAGAAAACAATGCCATTATTGTCAAGAAGAGTGAATATTGCAAGGGAAAAAACTGCAACTGAAAGAAAATGTTATAGTATTGTTTTTAAATATTCATTTCTATGAACTGAAACTACTGTTCCTTTTTATTGACTAAGGTGCTTCACATTAATATTGGAAACATCTATATGGAATTTACTACATTTTAATTATTTCTTGCCCTTCCTGGGATATTCATGTTGGGATTACTTTTGAAAGAGTATTATTGTTGGTGATATATGCAAAGTTCAGCATGTTCTATGACTCTACAAGTTTGAATTAAAACAAGCAATGGAGGAAGTATGCTGCTATCAGGACAGCTCTAGATTACTACTTTTAGTAGTTGATGTGTTCGGTGTACTTGAAACTTTACCTTTGGTCAGTGTCCTGGAATTCCTCCTTTCCTTCAGCAGCAAATCACTAAGGGAGGAAAATGTGGGAGATTTGGCTCTATGGGCTTAGATTTAGGATTTTAATAATATCATTAAGTAATGTGTTTCACCTGTTGCACATGTTTAGATTCTGCATTCAGGCCTGTGGTTTTATTGTTTAACTGTTACTGGTTGAGCAGGGCAGAAAGTGTGATTAGTAGATAAAATTTTCTGATTGTGTTAAGATGGGTACGATTCTTCTCCTGGCAGTTTGTCCCATTGAATTTAATTGTAAATTATTTGTACCCACTGAAACTGCATTGCATTGGGCTTGTGTGGCAAGGTTTTGCTGCAGGGGCGGTTTCTGTGGGAAGATGCCAAGAAGTTTCCCCATGTCTGACAAAGGCAACGCCAGCTGGCTCCAAGATGGATCCATTGCTGCTCAAGTTCAAGCCTTACTGCCCTGTCAGTAGTGCCTCTGGGATAACAGATTTTACAAGGAGAAACAAAAAACACCTGCAAAACATCAGCTGCAGCCAGAAAAAGGCACGAGAGGCACCAAGGCCAGTGAAGGAAGAGGTGGAAGAGGTGCTCCAGGCACAGGAGCTGAGATTCCCCTGCAGGCTCTGGAGGTCAACAGGGGAGCTGAGATCCACCCACAGCCCTTGGAGGAGCCCACCCAGAAGCAGCTGTTTGCCTGAATGAGGCTGTGACCCGTGAGAAGTCTACACTAGAGGGGGCTCCTGGCAGGACCCGTGGCTCTGCGGAGAGAGGAGTCCACGTTGGAGTAGGTTTACTGGCAGAACCTGGTTTATCTCTCATTAACCAACTTCGATTTGATTGGAAATAAGTGATTTTCCCAAGTCATTCCTGTTCTGCTTGTGACAGTGATTGCTGAGTGACCTCCTCCTGCCCTTGACCCACGAGCCTTTTGTTTTATGTTCTCTCCCCTGCCCAGCTGGGAAGGGAGTGACAGAGTGGTTTTGGTGGGCACCTGATATCCAGTCAGGGCCAAACCACCTCACCAAGTTACTGCAGTTGTTCAGTAGACTCATTTGTCTCAATGATTTAAGATATTTGGAGGTCAGAGGATCCCAAGGATCTTGTTTCTGTAATAACTAATCTGGCTGTGGTTCTTTCAAATTTCTAGAGTTGGCAGCAATTTTCTAAACTGGCTCCAGAGCCTATCAGAGCTTTCTTTCCTGGTCAACAAGAGGCTGTTCTGCTTTCCAAGACAAGAGGCAAAACCATGATGCCTGATCGTACTGGCAGCTTTGCTTTAGTCTATACAAAATATCACTGTATTAAGCTGGAATCCCTGAATTATTTTTCTGATCTAATTTGTCAGAGAGCCTATGGCTACCACACAATGTTTGCCACTTGATGCCCAGAACTGGAATATTTTTGTGAGAGAGGCAGCAATTGGAGGGAGGAAAAAAAAGAAAGAAAACAAAAAGATAAAAGAAAAAAAAAAAAAGAAAAAAAAGAGGAAGCTTTCTCATGGCAGACAGCTGACAGCATTAAGCAGATATTTTTCATCTGTAAAAAAAACCCATTTCTCTCTTGTCTTTCTTGCTGTGGTCACTCCCACTGGAAACCACTTGAAAGTTGTAGAATAAAGACAACATCAGAGCAGCAATACCAAGGGAGATAGTGAGGAATTTTGTTTTGTTTTGTTTTTTTCTTGCTGTCCCAGTGTGAATAAATAAGAGACATACTGAAGTACCCTATGGCAAATTTCACACTAGGTTTCCTCCATGGGAAATGTGGTAAGAAAAGGATAATGAGGTTACATTTGTTGTCAGTGATGACCTACCCCATGGGAAACGTGCCTTTTCTTCAGCCCTGTTTACCTCCACACTATAGCTACTTAGGCACCCATGTGTGAAAATTCAGATCAAAAATATGAGTTAAAAATCCAGGTTCCTGTGTGGTATCTAGGAAAGATAATCAGTTTAAAAAAAGGAGTCAAGAAATCAGCACATTGTATGAAGTACACCTAGTTCAACCAGAAGAAAATACAGAAACAGAGTTCCAAAAATCTTGTCCTTTTGTCTTTGAGGTATGTACTTGCATTTTTAACTTGCTCACCTAGCTGAGAATTGCTTTTACAGCCTAAATCATTGTGAAAACTGTGCTTTCTTTTAAAATATGGTTGCAGAGTCATATGAGCCATGAGACTGCCTTGGCATATGAGACAAGGCAGCATTGTTCACTTCTTGGACAGAAGGAAATACAGACTCTGCTCACCAAGAGAGTAGCTTAAGTCCTCTGCATCCTAGGAATGTTCAAACTCACCATTCCAGGAAAAATCCCAAACCCTGGAAGAGCACCACTTTCTACATCTAGTTCTGAAACAAGGAAAATAACAACGGGGAACAGGACATTCATTTATCCAGCCTTCTGCAGCCTCAGGCAGGGTGAAGACTCTCCAGTGTGGGATGGGATGTAACAGAGTTCCTCAAGGCAAAGAATGGCTGGGGTCCAGGTCTCTGGCTCTACAAATGGCTATCAGCATCTAAAGTGGTGTACAAAAGGCATTGAGTTGTACATCTGTTATCCAGTTGATTGTGTTTTGGTTCTTCACAAGAATACTTGCAGTATCACGCGTTCAGGAACATGTTTTGCAGACAGAGAGAATAAAGGCAAATCCCCTGCAGCATTCGCTTCAATTTCTGGCATCTGGAGACGGACAAGTGTTTTGGCTTCACCCTTTTTAGTTTCTTGCAGGCTAGCTTCAGACACTGCCCTGCCCAGAGTGAGGGTTTGAATCCCAGACACTACTGGGGGTATGCACGGGGTGTATTACACATTTCAGCTTCCATTCTGGTACCAAGACATCCACTCTGCCTTTTCTCTCCTACACCTTCTCTTTTCACTAGAAGTAGTCAAATAATTTCTTATATTACACATCATTTACAAAAGCACTTCTTCATTGTACCAAAAGTGTAGGACATGAGGAAAATATGTAGAGAGATCATAGAAAGCTGCTAGTTCAACCACTATTATAATTATTCAACATGGTGTTTGTGAAACCCTGAAGAGGCCACCACAATTATCTGGAGTAAAAATTAGAGCCCTTCATGAAACCCTCCACCGTGTGTGTACACCAGGAGCATTTTTGCTGATGGCTACTGAAAAGACGTTGTAGTTGTCCTTGAAATCAGCTGGATACGTTTCATTCAAATGAGTAGGTGAAGTTATCAAGAACATTCTGCTCCTCTGCTAGGCCATCATTACAAGGTTTTATGATACAGTTCCTTGACAAAGCTGTATATTATCTTCCTCCATGTACGGCACTCACTTTGGGCAGAAACCACAAAGGATCACCTTATCACCTTGTCATTAGGCAGATTATTGCTATCCAAATGCCACCTCATGGCACTGTGACCAAACCCAGAAAATGTGCTCACACCACCTAGGAGTGTGTAGGTTGGCACTCTCTCCTTTATCACAGGAAAGAAATACCAACGATTTTTTTTTTCCAGCCTCACTGTAGATGATAGTACCTACCTCCTGCTGGCCAAGGTCACACAACATTGGCCATAAAAGGATGACTAATGGCTCCAGCACCAATTATTTAATGAAGGACCAAATGCACTTGTGTCATCAATATAGGTTCCCTCAGTGCTGGTACCTAGGGGATCCCAAGTGCTGTCAGAATAGCTGCACTATCCACAGCTTCTGGATACTGTTTTTGGCACAGCAAGAGAGGAAAGGCAATTGGCCAGTCCTTGCATCCTTGCTCATGCTCATCCTGGCTCTGCATTAGCCCCACACAGCTCACAGCTGGACTGGTGACCTCAACCTGCCTGGCCCAGCAGGGTGGCCATGCCAGGCTGCTGCTGTGGGCCATAAGTAAAGTTTATCTGTTCTGGCCTCGGTGAAAAAAAGTTGAAAGAGTGAGTAAGAGCAAGTACTGAAGATTAACGGCATGCATTTTATTTGGACAAAATATTTTGTTTATAATGAAAAAGGCCTTAAAAAAAAAGAAAAACAGATAAAGCAATAAGAACAAAAATGTGAAGTCTGAGGTTTCAATCCAATCCTCTCCAAAACAGCCACTTAGAGCGCCTACTTATTCCTGTCTTCACACAACTCCTACCAAGTCTTATGCTAGATCTGAACCAAGCTAAAGAGTGGCTTCCTGGACCCAGGCCAGAAGTTGAGCTTTGGGCTGCTAAAGCCACCATGTACATCACATGTTTTCTGGAGCTCTCTGGACTTTCTCCAGGCCACTCACCTCTTAGGTGCAGAGCCAAGGGAAGTCTGCAGGCAGAGGCTGTTGATAGCTTTCCATCAGAAACAGCCTTTAACACGCTGTACAGCTAAGGGCTCAATGTGCGTGTGAAGGCAGGAGAGGATGAGGGTGTAAGGGCTGGAGAGATCACAAAGGTTCCTTTGGATGCCTCTGTGTGGGCAGGGAATACTGGGTTGGAACTATGCACACAGTTCAGATCAGCTCATACTGATGAGCAGCGTTTGTGTTCCAGATGACAACCTCCAAACATGGAACATCTTGCAAGCAGATGAGGACTGAGTATGAAATCCAGCTGTGCTCCAATGGGACAACATGTATGTACCTTCAGAGATTTGTACTTTAAATCTGAAGCTTTAAAAAGCAGAAAAAACTTGAAGAAGTTTCCTATTTAAAAGACAGATGGGCAGAATTAAAGTTCCTGCCCAATGAAGAGGGGTGAGAAAAGTTTAGTTGGGCCATATGAACTTATAAACTTACCAAAGAAGGTAAAATATGGATGACTACTCATCAATATGCAAACTATTATTTAATTCAGCTGTCAAACTGAAATATATCTTTGAAGTCTAATCATGTATAAAGCATATTGTGCCTCTGTGTATGTATATATATAGATGTACAAATAAAATATTTAGAAATTTTATATATGTTCATATATATTATATGAATGAAGAATATTTTA
Source organism: Zonotrichia leucophrys gambelii (assembly GCF_028769735.1). Classification (NCBI taxonomy): domain Eukaryota; kingdom Metazoa; phylum Chordata; class Aves; order Passeriformes; family Passerellidae; genus Zonotrichia; species Zonotrichia leucophrys. Next base: position 67,688,820 of record NC_088169.1, read on the forward strand.
TCTTCCTGTTCAGTTTCCCATTATTATAAGTTCAAGGTTATCAGATTGTTGCTTAAAAACACATATGACCATGTCTCAAATAGAGAACACCACATTTTTTTCTTGATCTGAATGAAGTGCTATTTAAAAACCCTAAATCAAATTTTAATGTAATCTACTCTATTGCTTTGGTAAACATACCTCCAACATTCTTTTGTTACAAATATATGGTGGGCAATCTGGTTCCTCTGCAATATGAACACTACAATTGTTAATTGGGATATCAGTAAAAATACAGTAGTTCCTTTGGACATAGTGGAGGAAAATTCAGTTTCTTCCAACTTGAGCTTCAAATAGGAATCCCAAGTAAAGGAAACTGAAATTGCATTTCAAACTACATTTTTTCCTTTAAACTTGTATGGTGCAGAGAAGAGTATTGATCTTATTTTAAGGCTCCTCTTTCAGCACTTTACAATAAACATCTTAAAACATTTTGCACTTTATCTTTTTCTTACAAAAAAAACCAAAACAACCCAAAGGCCATTGATGGAATGAGTAACAATGGGATTCATTAACATTCCTAAGAGATTCTTGAAGATTCACAAGACATCCAATGCTTTCAATCTGTGTGCAGTAACTCTTTACGTCTACATACTACACACTACAATTATGTCAACATGGCAATGAGAAACATGAGGCTATTGCACAAAGAGTGATTGAAGAACAATCCAAGACGACAGAAATTATTCCAGGAAAAAAAAGGCCCCCTGAGGAGCTTGCTCAAACGCTGAATGAGCATGCTTTTCACTGAGGGTATGTTTTCCAAACACAGTGAAGGAGGAAGCCTTTAGCCAAATGCAGTGAAGGAGGAATCAGCTTCATTATGAGACCCTGAGACTGGAGCACTTCCAGAGCCTCTTTTTACAGCAGCACAAGCACAGCACCCATCCCTAAGGAATGCAGTGCATTTACACATTGCTTCAGGATTACAGTCATACAAATGTTGCTGTCCTTTTTCCTGGGCCTATGAGTTTCACAGAAACATTTGTGTTTCCAGTAGGCTTCTGAGGCAACACGGCCTTATTGTACCCCACTACTGCCTTAACAACTTCCCTCCAGTCAGGTCTGATCTTAGCTCAGAATAAGTTGGGAATCAGAATGGGTCGTCACCCTAAAACATTCTGTGTCCCAAGAGCTACCTATTATGGAAACATGCAAATATGAAATGATCAGCGAGGAAGCAGGATTATTATCACAATCCATAGCTATTTAAAAGTCAGAGTAAACAAGGCTGAGGCTGAAATATGCTAATTATGTTTATCTATGGACCTTGATGACTAAGAAGAAAATAGATTAAAGTAAATGGAACTTCTCAGCTGACTCAGCAATGTCTTCTTTCTTGTTATTCTGAATCTCCTGCTGATCTTTTCCCCAGCCAGAAATCCCTTTTATGGGATAGTGTCCCTATTCACATCTCCCAGGGACCCTTCATATTTCAGAGAGTCTTAGCACTCCAGTCAATTTGCTGAGACAAATCTTTGCTGGCAGGTGCTTGCATAAGCAAGAAGTCAAAGAGAATATACTTTGATCCATCATTGATCAGACAATGCTTTCCAAGGGTCAGAATTCTTGTTCAACTACAATCTTCAAAACTAAGTGGTCTACTTGCCTATCAGACTTCCTTGACCAGAAGGAAGTACAGTAACATAAAGAAGTACAGTAACTTTCCACACTTACAATTGTTTAAAACTGCAAAAAGTTTAGGAGTACTTGCCTAGTTCTTCAGCTTTATGTGAGGAGTGACTGCTATCTATTCCTAATCACAGTTATTCCTCCCTCCCTCCCTCCCTCCCCCCTCCACCATTTCTCCCACATTTTTGGTAACTCAATATTTTCTAGAAGACACACCTTCCATAGGTTCTGTATTTAGCACTTCCTGCAGCAACCATCCGTGTCACCTAAGCCAATTGGAAGCCTATACTATTATCAGATATACAAGTAATCAACACCTTTGGGATAACCCCTAAAAGGCAAATCCACTCCATGATGGAACAAGTTGGATCTTGGAGAGATTCTAGTAATCTCTTTGCAACACCTGAAATAAAGAATGCCCCAAGCCCTCTTGCCAGGGCACTTCATTTTTCAAAAGTAGCTGCACTTCAACAGCTTGAACCTGTAACTCAAAGACCATTAACCTACTTCCTCTGCCTTTATGCAGGAAATTAATAGAAAGATGTCTTCCAGTATCTTACATATGTATGATTTTCCAGTAGCTTAAAAAAGATTTACTCTACAATACCTACTAAAATAAGGTTTCATTCCTCAGTTGAGACTCTTCTTGCCAGATAGTTCATACTGACATTTTTTAATGGCTCAATATGTAGGCATATCTGAAAACTAAGGGTTTAGTGCCAACAATAGATTGACTTTTAATGAGAATAGCATTTACCAACGTCCCAGTAATTCACTTATCACATACTGTCATTAATGTACCAATAATTGTAAATTGCTTCTGCCTACAGAAGCTCTGCTCACAAGGTCCTGTGAAGTCAGCATCTTAGCCTTTATGTACACTGTAACATCTTGCTTGGCTAGTGAATGTACTGTGTCATTTATTTTTACTGCCTCATTTGTACATGGTTCCCATTTCCTTCAGAAGCTATATTCTGCTTTCCATGACCAAGCTATCCATCTTTATAAAGAGATAAGAATCCTTTTAAAGGATGAGTGCCTAATTCTGCACTTTATTGAGGCTGAAATACAGGCTGCCACACTGTATTCTAAAAAGCAAACAGAAGAACAAATTGAAGACCCAAAAGATTTCAGAGGAGCTGTTTGACAGATAAAACAACTCTCTGTGTCAGAACCACTGGGATTATTAAAGGTGCACATGGTTTCATTTCCCCATGCACAGTCAGAAACTCCTCTCCTGAACTGCACGCAGAGTGGAACACTCAAGAGTCCTCATCTTCTCGGGACAGCGCTCAGGTGAGACAACAATTAATCAAAAACAGAAAGGGAAAATTGTCACTACGCAGTTTGTGAGAAACACTGCACAAATATAATTTCACTGTTTAAATTTTGCCAGGAAAGAGAAGAATGTAAAACCTTCTCAAGAGCCACAAATAAATATGTTTACCATGTATTGCATCAATCAGGAATGAAGCCAGAATTTTTCCAGAACTGAGGCTTAAAGATAAAGCCTTGGGAAGAGGAGACAAATATGTTATACTGCAGTTTCAACTGAACTTTCTATGCGTGTTGCTGATATTTTTTAGAGCTTCTTTACAAAATTAACTTTATGAACTAATTAGCAACAATTGTAATGCAGAGATGACTAATAACAAGATAAAAACTTTATACATTTGGAAGTGATCAACCAAGTACCTCTATGCTCTTTCATCAAAGAGAAATAATACAAAATTTAAATAATCAAAGTGTATTTTCCATTTCATATTTTCTCATAGAAGTGTTGCATCCATAGCCTGGAAGCAAGCACTAGGTAGAGTTAAATTACCATTTATTTTAGATGGCCTTGCTTGGCCTCAATCTAGGTTTGTAGGGAAAAACTAGAGGGGAAAATATAACCATTACAGAGGAATTATAGTAATTTGCAAATGGAAAAGTGGGTCAAATCTGCTGCATAAATTATTCATAATGAATTGTTCATTCAGATTTGTATTGGATAGATTTGAAAACACTGAAATTGAGATCAGAATTCCTGTAAAGGTGAAATTACTTCAGCGTGTTACTGAGAATAGCTATAGTATTTTACTTTGTGAAATATCGAGTTGACATTTATTTATTCATTAGGGTTACCTGCATTACAGAACAATCCATCCATCGAGAAGTCTCTAAGGACAAAATGACACAAACAGGATGTGCACTGCATTAATGGCTAGCATTTAAGAGAGGGTGTCAGAGAGAACCTGACTAAAAATATCCACTAGTACTAGAAAATCACACTGCAGGCTCGAGCTTCCCCAGTAATAGGTTTCAGGGCAGTTTGGCAGGCACAGAAGCAGAATGCAAGATGCATCTCTCTTTAGGACTGACTCATCCTTTCTGCTGGCACAATCTGTTTTCCCCAGCATGCAAACATTTAATCCAGCCCCCCGGGGATGTTTATGCTGATAAATAAGCGGGCTCTGTTTCGACCTCACTAACAAGCTGTCTCTCTTTCACATCCGCTCTAAGTGGCATGGTTGGCAGAAGTCTGTTGGGTCTGTCTGCCCAGATGTGTGTTCCTGCTTTACTTAGGAGTGCAGCTGGGGAGGAGACAAGGAGGTCTCCACCAGCCTCCCCTCTGCACCCTCCTGTGCCCACCCCACCACGGAGACGTGTCAGGGAGGGACCCAGGCCAAGCCTTTGGGTGCCTGCTCAGAGCAGTCTCTGCAGCACAACCACCTGGGCAGAGACTGGGCACAAGAGCCCTGAAGCAGCACCCTGCCACAGAAACTCAACCTCCAACAGCATTTTTCTGGATCTTTTCAGGGAAGCGTGAACTTGGATAAGATGTGCTTTTTATTGGAAATCTGTCTTATTTTTCCTAATTTATTTTTGGCACCTGCCTTGGTCTAACAGGCATGTAAGGGGTAATTTTCCTTCTCTTGAGGAAGATTTGTCCTTGACAGAACTGCACTGATTGGAACAGTCACATGAGGGATGGATCTGGCCAATCATCTTTTCAATTTGGGTAAACATGACTTAGCTGCTTTAGCATCAATTGCTCAGACAATCAATAGACACAGCAGACATGTAGAAGTTAAGGCACACCCATTGCATAGCTCCACTGGACACAGCTAAGGATATGTGCTATGATGTGGGCAAGACTAGACAAGTCCCACAACTTGAAAATGCATAGTGTGTTTCTCTCAGCAAAGGACTGTTCCTGGCTTTGATCACATATTTGCCTAACAGAACCCTTTTTAAATGCTCATGAGTTCCACTCTTGTTGCTTCCAGTACTATTGGTTCTAAAGAGAAATACCTTTAGTACTTAATAGTGTACAGGATTACACAGCATTAGAAAGATGACCTTTTTATTCTTCTCCACAAGTTACATGGAGTGCTTGTAAAACATGCTGAGCATTGCTCTCTGGGCTGCTGAGTGGCAGAGAAATTATAGCAGCTGAAAGGAAAAGGTGCAGGTTAGGTAACTATTTTAAGAGAGATTTTTTTCAGTCTTTTCTAGTAGCTGCTGACATTTTATTTATTGTACATTTGGAAAAAGTGGTCCATCAAAAATTTCTCACTTCATGCATCAATTGAGAGGAGAGATTCTGCTGGAGAAACATGCTTAATTTTGTAAATGTTAAAACCTTGCATAATATTTTTGCATAGCCTCACTTAGTACTACACCTACCATCCACACTGAACTCTGCTTTAGAAATGCCACCTGACCTTGTGTCCCCTGGGCACATGAGGCTTGGGCAGAGTGGTTGCCCTGCCTGGGTTTGGATGATGTCTGGGTATCTCCAAAAGAATAGCACCTCTCCTACAGGATGATCCTCCTGGCTACCCTGGGATCAGTGCTGAATACCTTTCTCTCTCTTTTTTGCTGCAGAAACCACCATCAACCTGGTTTTTATTAAAAAATCCCCCACGCTGTTACAACTGACACCTGCAGAAACACATGAGGGTAAAGGCAAGGCACTGATGTGTCTACAAGGTTCAAACCCATGTAAACCGTGGCTAGATTGCAAGAGACAGACAAACCTGTGGCTAAAAGAACTGAAATTAGTACAGAGAACTCCTGCTTATCTTGCCCTTTCACATCTTCCAGAACTTCCCAGGACATACTACTTCTCAAGACCTCTATCTGGACATGAGTGGCCTTTTTATTTCTCTCCTACCTCATTAATTAGAGTTCAGCCTATAGAAAAGCAGTTTCTTGGCTGATTTGGTGACTTAATTTCTCAAGTTATCACAAAGAACAAGTTACTGGCTGCCAAGATTTGAAGTTTTGTTCCAGAATGGAGGTTAAAAAAAAAAAAACCAGAGAAGTGACAGGGCAGACTTACAAACAACTAAATGGTCTTTAACTAGTGGGAACAGTTGGGGAATAGGTGTTTGATGTGGATGCAGGCAGACGTGCACTGAATAGCCACAACTAGATTACCCTCTCAGCAGAAAGAAAACAGCACTATCAGCATCTTACCTTCCTCAGGTCCTCACTCTGCAAGGCACTCCTGGTTTATAACTTCTGCCTGCTAAAACTGCTCTATTTGAGCCTCCCAGCCATTTTAATTGAAGTCCAACATTATGTTACCAAAGAGGATGCAAGGGTTGCATTGAACCTTGGTCTCTTCTCACCTCACAGAGAGTTCTCATCCTTGTGGGTAATGGAGAAGAGGGAGGTAACAATACTCCCTCCTGGGAATTTTTCCTGCTCATCATCTTCTTCCTTGCTTAAAATCTCACATAAGTTGTCACAAGATAACTGCACTTCTCAATGAATATATGCCTTGAAAATAATTCCTAACAATTACTCCTGTTAGAGTCATCCTGGACTGAAATAATGAGATACCTTCTTGTCAGAAAATGAAGAACCCCACACTCTGTCCTTGTAGCAACCTCCAATAATTCACTCCTCTCCCTGACTTCTCAATGGCTTTTCACTCTTTGTTCTCCTTTATGAATGCAGAACTGCTGCTCCAGCAGCCCAAAGAAGATTCTATACTAACAATTTTGACAGAAAGGGTGAAAGGAAAAGAGGGTCAGTAGCAGGGCTTTGTGAAGACTCAGGGTTGAAAGGACACTGTGGCAAGGTGGTCCATGCTATAATCTGAGTTCTGTGTCAGCTTGTGGAGCACATCCTCCAGGCACACATATGTGGGACTGTAGGTTGTGGGACCAGTGATGGATAAAACTTTCCACAATTCCTCCTGCTCCAGGACTAGCACTATAATCACACAGGATAAGCTCCTACATACTATGTCTCATTCTCTTACATACATTTGGAACGTTTGTTCCTATTTCAGCACTCTCATGACTGACCCAGTGTCCCAATTACCACGGCTTTCAAAGCATGCACTTTGGGCACCAAAGCTCTCAGGATAGCTCACACTTCACAGCCCCCTCTGTTACCACAGGAAAATTTTAGAAACCACAAATGGACGCACTTTCTTTGTTCAGCTGCTGCAGGTTTGCTGCAGTGTGCTTGAATCAGAACTGAATCGAAATAGCAGCCAAAAACGCAGATCAGGAGATTGCTGTCTGCACCAGCCCTATCCAGTCCAGGACCTTGTGAGGGAATGTTTGTTTATTCCATCACTAAATAGGATGAGTAAAACTGGGGGGGAAAAAATCCCTGTTGGCCTTTCAGAGGCACCACAAAATTGACTAAGGATGCTATTTTATTCTTGTCAAATGTAGTTGGCACCACAATTTTATTTGCATTTGATTCACAGGCACAATAAAGTGGAAGATACAACACTAGGCAGAAGCAAGTGTTATGTGACAAGAGTATTAATCTCACAAAACATCACCTGCTTCAAGTGACTGGGGCAAGAAATAAGCCTCAGCAGCACTTTGGTGTCACACACTTATTACAAACTACATCACATAATTCCATAAAGAGCTGTTAAAATACTTATTTGAACTATAAAATTATGTAATATTTTCAAGATAAATGCATTCTAAGTTGATGCCAAAGTCTATTCCCTAATATTTCTCTTTCTGTATTGGACCATTATTCCTAACCTAACAAATCTCTGTCAGTCAGATATAATATTTCATGTGTCAGTAAATTTAATTATTACCAATGAATGGTCATTAATTATCCATGAGCTGTATTTGAAACTTAGATGTTGTTCTTATTCAAATTGCAATCTGTTGGTCACACAAACATGTGCAAATGCAGTCTGATTTGATTTGCTAACCAAGGAAGAACCCACAATTTCATTAAGAAACAGCTGAGGAAGGGAAGCTTTCTTCATTAATAAAAACAATTAGTGAGTTGCCCAGCTGTGTTACAAAGCAGCCAGCGACTTTTAGGCTGGCACCCTGGCAGACTAATAATCCAGTGCTAATTGGGATACACTAGGCAAGTTGTTCAGCTTCTGGTTCTTATTTATACTGATCTCCATTCAAAAGGAAATTTATTTCAAACGTTTTCTTTAAAATAAAATAAAAGCTTTATTTAATATGAAACATCAACTGGTGAAACCCTTGATATAGGAATATTTGAGAGGACACTGAGTAAGGTTTGCCAAGGAAGAATGCAGCCTTTTGCTGACAGTGGGGTTTTCACAAAAACAGGGGAAGGAGACTGTAATTCCTTCTTCATCATCCTGACTCTCAAAACAAACTAGGTGAGAAAATACAGGCATTTTTCAGAGAATGGAACAGTGAGTCAAACTCAGGGGTCTGACCCTGCAGTAGCTGGGGATCTTCAGGGAAGCATTATGGCTTGCTAAGGACCTCTGCCTCTTTTCTCCTACCTTGAAGATGGTGCACTATCAACAAAAAAAAAAAATATATTGATGATGAATGCTCATCAATACAGTAAAATTCCCCTCTCACTAGCTGCTTTTTATATTCTCTGAGTGAGTTTCTCACCTTAGAAAAAGCAAAAAAAATGTAAGTAAAAACAACAACAAAACCCCTCAAAAAGAAACAACCAAAACAAACAAAAAAGCAAGAGTAAATTAAGAGGAAAACAGAAAACAAGAAGTGAACCACAGAAAAACACACAAATTCCCAAGTCCCAGGTTATACACTTAGTCCTACCTATTAAAAATTACCATGGTTCCCACAGCCATGTGTGTGGGAACCCAGTTGCTTCTTTCCATCCCCAGAAGATTCCTCCATGAAGACCATTTGGACTGGAGTCAGCTGTTAGTGAGAGGCAGTCAGGTTCCCTGGTGACCTCTCTGCAAACTCGGTGCCCAGGTTGGTTTGGCCCCTCTGCCTAACCTCAGCTATTTGCTCCAGTCTGCATCCTCAGAGCATGTCCAACGGGCACCAGCAAAACCAGGGACATCACAGAATTTCACAATCATAGATTGGTTTGGATTGGAGGGGATCTTAAATCTTGATTAGTTCCAACCCCCTGCCATGAGCAGGGATCTCTTTTTACTAAAGCAGGTTTTTCAAAGTCACATCCAACCTAGCCTTACACTTCCAGGGATGGGGCATCCACAGCTTTTCTAGACAACCTGTTCCACTGCTTCATGACCCTCACAATAGAGATTTTTTTCCTTATATCTAATCTAAACTAACCCTTCCTCAGTTTAAAGTCACTACTTGACTTGAAACTATTGCATTACCTGACTTGCAGCCGTCTGATTTATTTGCTCAACTTCGGATTTCAACCCTAGTTGAGTAATTTCGTCTTTCATTCATCTTTGGGAAATTTAAGAGTGAAGCTTTAGATTCCTAGAGGTTCTTAGGTGATGGATAGAGCAAACAATTTCCAAGGGGGTGTTCAGAAATATGTTCTTTCCTGACTTACCTCCTACCTATGGAGACATCTGTGCTGCTCCATCCTAATGAACAAGATCACACAGCAGGTCAGGAAAAGAGGTGCCCACAGGTCAGGGTGTTTCCTTGCAGCAGCACAAACACAGCATAACTTACACTAAGAAAGTTAACTCAAACTGAGTTAGCTCAAACCGAGTAGAAAAGAATAAAAAGAAGCCATTATGTCAATTCTGATGTAATTTTCCACCTCTTACAGATAAATTATTGGGCATGCTCAATGAGACACCACCTCTCTCACCTTTATTGTGAGGCATACTTTTGACTGGCAAATGAACCAACCTGGGATAAAGAAAATTACTCCTTGTTTAGTGAAATCACCTTTGCCAAGCCACACAAGAGGGTAAACTACCTGAAGGAAAACCATTTGTCATAGGCAAATGTATCTGAATGTAAATATTATATAAAGAATGTAAATATCCCTTGAAGGTGCCCCATAAATAGAATGATAGCAAAATTAGTTTATTTGTTCAGGTTCTACTTGTATAATATGGTAGTCATCAATCTGTACAGGCAAAATGCAAGCAAAAAACAATGCAATCAATCAAATATGAAACTTTCCTGCAAATGAAAGGAAAATTGCTTTCTAGATGATATGCAGATGCAGTAAAGCACAACTGCATGACCATTGACTTTTTATCAGCTTGGACACAGGCAAAGCCCACCAATCATGAAAAATTTCCTTGTTACTAGTGGAATTTTTTAAAGATTTATTATTTTGCTTATGTCTGACCATGGTGTTTTAGTGTATTGTTCCTTTTTGAGGTTTTGTTTTTTTTTTTTTGCTTAATGACTATATTTAAGCATGCAGATGTGCAAGTACATTCAACAATTGTGAATTCCTACCAAGGTCGGACTTCACTAGTAAAATGATTTAATTCATTGTCTTTTTTTGTTTTATAAAATAAAGTGTACTTTACCACAGCTGGTGAAATACATAGTTTGAAATGAAAACTCTAAAGGGCTATCTCTGACCTTCACAGATTTAGGTCAAATCCAGCTATGAAAGTTAGCAACTTACACATCTCCTAGAAAAAAAAATAGATCTAACAAAAATCAAACGAAAGGCTTCTATTTCACAGCCCTCATATAGCAAATTGCATTACACTGCAGGAACACACCCTCAAAAGGCAAACATTGTGGGGAAAAATTGGTGTGATCATGTACAGTGAAGAAGCCTTTAGGAGTTAACTCCGTTATAATACAGTTTCCTCAACATAATTGCTCAGGCACATCCTTAACACATAAATAATGAAAGATGGTACTTTTCCTATTTTTCCATGTTATAAATGCCACAAACCATTCCTGATGCACCCAAACAGTCCTGCTGGGCACATCACCTATTGGTTTGTACTGGGAGACATGGCAAATTGCTTGTGGGGCTACAGCTGAGAAAGCCTAATTCCTTCTCCCACTCAGAGAACAGGCGTGATGGAGGCCAATGGGACAATGCCCTTCTCTGCTCTTTGAGCTCAGTTGCTATGTCCAGGGCCATGTCAATTGCTCCTCAAAATTCCTTTGTCATTGCTCATTGCATGTGCCAAATAACACCATTTGAGGGTCCGTTTGGCTTCACTGCAATGTGCCAGGAGCAGGGGCAATGCCTCTGGCTATGCTGGGCAAAGGCTTCTCAGAAAGGCTCTTCCAGCCTGGGGATGTGACACTGTCCTTGCTGCAGAATGGAGGAAGCTTTATCCCGTTCTGACAGCAGCAATTGCTCTTACCCAATGGCACTGGGTAGGATTCAGGCCATCTCCTTGTGTGCAGTGCTGTGCTATATGACACCCAGTCTCATTTGGGGTAGTTTTTATTAAAAGTGCAGACAAACCTCAAGTTGTCTATGCATCTCATCTGCTCAAAATACAGCAGGAGAAGTAGTAGAGCTCAGGATGCAACCTCTACCCTGCACTCCTTGTCCTTTTTCTCTGTGACAGCTCAGTGGGCTCAGCACAAGGAAGAGGGATGCAGTCTCCTATGCTTTCACAGTGACAGGATGCTGGGAGCTGGGTGGCGGAGGAGCTGACCATCTGTCTGGAAGGTGCCTGCCAGTGACTCCCCCAGGGCTAGCTGATAGAGGAGGTTTGGCATGCCCCTGTAGTGCTGTCTTTTCTGCCCACTCAGCCCAACCATTAAGCAAAAATTGTCTTCTACAGAATGGCTACACTTTTCCTAGATTGATGGAATCTTGATCTCAGCAAGGGGCTCCAGACTGAGCCACACTTCAAATATTATAAATGACTCCACAACAGGCTTTGTGTGCTTCTGACAGCTTCTTCTTTGGAAAATGAGCCTGGGAATTGCCTGTAGAACTCAGGGAGTGACTAGAGGTTGTATTTTTCTTAGTAAGTATAAGAAAAGGAAACTCTGTTGTACTATTCCATTGTTTCTGGAAGGTGCCAAGAGCTAGCACACAGGATAGCACAATAACATGCCACTAAAATTAAAGCATAGCAGGAAAAAGCAGGTGCTTGTTCATATTCTGGGGGTACTTTCTATAGTACCAGAAAAATGACAGGTTTATGGTGTTTATGTAGTAGGTTTACCAATGTATTACCTTTTATTTTACCTTGCATTTCAGTAAGTCAATAGTAAAAGAGGAGAATCATGAGTATCTATTGTTTTTGTGGTTGAAGGACATCAATCATATATAATTTTGAAATGCTTTTTTTTCATTCAAATGAATTGGAGCTCAAACCACTGCAAAAAGAAGCTGGCATCTTTTCACTGAGGCACTGGCATAATTCTGTTATATTGCAATTTGTGTTACAAAATGAAATGTTAAAATTTCATTTACACAGACCAGTAGATAAAGTATTACCAAAAATCTACCTGGCAAAGAGGCCACAATTTGTTTAAAACAGCGCCTGGAGAGATAAAACAAACACAAAATGTATCTTCTGCCCACCTTCAATGCTCTGCTTCAGTTTAATTAATTTTCTTCACCTTCTCATGTAAAACTTTGTGTCTGTGAAAATACCGTCAGCCTTAGAGAATTAAATTGTCTACCTGCTGCAGTACAATGGATTGAAGAGATCAGATCTTTGTCTTCTCTCTACTGCTCTGTTGTTGCAGTGTGCTGTAATAGCCTGTTTTAAACTTCCGGGTCCCTTCCCCAGGTGTGCCAATACCCCCCTTCCCCTTCCCCCCTCACCCCCTGCTGGGCTGTCAATCAGTTTTAACATTCCAGCAAGGCATCGTGTGGTTTGTGGTTCACTTTCAAAGGATGCTCCTCAGGCCCAGAGGTCATCGGTCTGTCTAGGCGTCATCCCCCCCGAGACCCCGCCCCTCCCACCTGGTTGGTGGCTCACCTGTCCCCTCCCCCTGCCCCAGGAGCTTAAAAGGTGAATCAGGCCATGCAGTCGGTATTCTGTTGGAGCTGTTACTGATATTCAGACCTCTGTGACCATGGAATAAAACTCTGGATATTAAACCCTCCAGCAGAATCCATCTCCTTTGTCTTCACCTTCACCTGAAGCCTTCTTCCTGAGGTAAACAGAGTTCCTAACAAGCCTGGACTTGTTCGGCTGCCTAGCTGCAACTACCAGCAAGCTAAAGGTGTCTCTGGGGTGATACACCACAGATGCCGCCTTTGGCCTAGCAGCAAGGGTCAGACTGGCCCAGGCGCAATCTACCTGGTAATATTGGGGTTCGTATTCCAATACCCTGTGACTGCAATTCAGGAAATCACAGAGTCTCATTCACAGTACCTTGGGGTGGGAGGAATGTCTCAAGCACAGACACCATGTGATAGCACAGCACAGATAGCACAGAGAGGGTAGCATGGCATAAGTACATAGCATGGCACACAACAGGACAGGTCAGGAAGCACCAGGCATGCATGACAATCATTTTACCTGCCATGCTGTGTAAATTGGGGCAACCACAGGCTTGTCCTATCTTTAAATACCAGTTTTGCTTTTACTAGTGCAGCAGATACCAGCCCAGACTTGCAGGCATCCACAACTCAATACTGAGTTATTCTGTCAAAATTGAAGACACTGACTACTGGCTTAAGGTTCCTGTCAATCTCAGCCCTGGTAGCAGTGTATTTCCCAGAGCTGATGTCTGCGTGGACATCCAACTACCAGGGCAAGTTCACCCGCAAACATCACTTAGGATAACAACAACAAAAAAAGGATCTTTCTATTCTTTGTTCCCTCCTTCAACAATTTGAAAAATCTGGAACTTGAAAAGTGTAAACAGCAATGCTTGGTGAAGAAGGATCTGTATGCCAGCTGCTGATTTCTCTTTTTTCTTTGTCCTGATACAGCAGAGCAGGTCCAACACTTACAGGCCTTTCTGCAGAGATTGTGAGTCAAAATGAGACTTATGGTGCTTGGAGCTGCCTCAAAACTTCTCTGAAGAGCTTGTATCATCACAAGAGATAGATCAAGCCAGGTTTCCCACCACTTGTAACTATAATGTCTTTAAGTAATACTCTAATTGCTTTTACAATAGGCCTTACACTATCTGCTCTCCCTTCCCCAAACTCTCAGGTGTCAGAAATAAGTCTTGGCCTTACACAGCAGATGGGGAAACACAGCAGCTCTCTGAGGAGGAGGCCTGAATCACAGCCTGAGCTACTTCACATTTGTATGAAGATCTTCACTGGGAAAGTGCACAGCATTTATCTTACTTATCTTAGAGCTCTGCCAAGCACTTCACTGCCACACGCTGCTGAATTTATCAGGGCTGAGGCAGGATGCAATTGAGTTGCACTGCCCCCACACATGCTCACAGCCTGACTTGTACAGGGAGGAGAAGAAATAGATAAGGCAGGATGCTTCATCTTCTCATGAGTCCAAATCTAGATCTGCAAAAGAGAGGAGTCTGGGAGCACATGCTAGATAACACGCATAAGGTCTGACAGGTGCACAGCTTCTCAGACGGCAAACATAGGCAGTACAAGCCTTTTGGAAGAAAGTATCAATTAATTTAAGAAATTGCATACAGAAGGTGCATGAAAATCCCACTTCTAAAAATCTCTCCAGCCAAAGAGCACCTCAGGCGTCCTGCAGAGTCTTGGTTAGCTCAACACAGGCAAACTTTTCTTTCTTTTCCTCCCCCACACAGTAACACTTTTCTTCTTTGCTTTACAACTTGCAGTGTAGATGAATATCCACCCCTGGTTAAACCAAGCCCCAGGGCAACACACCTCTGAAGAAGCACCTTGCACAGATGCCCTGCATTTACACTCCCCTCTGGATAGACAATATTAGCTACTTCTGGACACAAGATGCTGAGCTACACAAACCTTTCACTAGCTGCCCTGACCTTGGGATGAGTTTCAGCTCATTGTGATGCAGGGTAGTCATATAATTTCCACAATGCCACTTGCTCTCCAGATTGGCAGTCCTTCTCTAAAATTCTCTCTGTAGATGTTCAGCATCTGCTCCTCAAGTGGCATCCACTTGCATATGACTGACACTGACACCCGTGCCAGTCCATGGCCCTGGGAGGCACTTCTGGCTCAGGCTCAGCCGTGGGATCCAGCTGGATCTGCAATCCCTGCCACTTTGCAGCACTGTCTCTGCCAGCCAAGAGGCTCCAGAGCAGCACCTTCCCTATTGTATTGAGACTTTCATTAAAGTGTGATCAAAAGCACTTACTCCATTATTATTTACTGCCCTCTTCCTCCTTCTTTCTATCAAGATACAAGTGATGGCAAGATAAGAATAAACTGCTTCCTGTCACTTTAGCATACCTCAAGGAATTTAATACCTCTTAGGAATTTCACTGCTATGACACATGGAAAACAGACAGATAAAAGGCCTGGGTACTCCTCTCTCACACAGGTTTAGGGAAGTTTTCCAGAGAACACAAGAAAATGAGAAAAAATAATGCTCAGGAGAAAAGTAGTTGTTGTCTATAGCTACCTGAAAGGAGGTATTAGTCTTCCTCTCCAAGGTAACAAGTGAAAAGACAAGAGGAAACAGCCTTAAGTTGCACCAAGCAAGGTTTATATTGCATATTAGAAAAAAATTTCTTCACCAAAAGGATGGTCATACATTGGAAGAGGCCATCCAGGGAAGTGGTAGAATGATCATCCCTGGAGATATTTAAAAGGCATGCAGATGTGTCACTGAGGGACGTGCTTCGTTGGAGACTGGGCGGTGTTAACAATTGGACTCAATGACCTTAGAGGGCTTTTCCCAAATGATGGTTCTATGATCCTCTAAATATTTAGCAAATGCATAGAGCTACACCATATAAGAACTTGCCATTCTTTCTGTTTCTTTCTTAAAATTACCAAGTAAATCTAATTTCAAATGCTTGGAAAGTACAGGAACACAAATACACTGGGCACATTTGTCTCATGGATAAGGTCTCATACACACTGTGTAAGGTTCTGGTTCAAGATCTAACATATCAGGAGTATTCAGCTGGTTGCACATAAAAGACTTTTTTTTATCATACGATTTTATACAACATTAAGGATTCAGCTTACAACTTCTGTAGCAGTAACTAAGAACGAACCACAGATATGTGTTTCAGATATTAATTTCTCTGAGATAGGAATAATGAAATCTAATACATAAGGTATGCTCTTCTCTAACAAAAACATGTTCAGCCAAAATTAGCTGTGTTAAAAAAAATCAAAGGCTCTGGAGCTAAATCCAGATTTATTGTTATTCATTATCCTTCAATTTTATTCTGCTAACTGTTAGGCCTCTACTTGGTAACACAACTGTACTATGGCATGCAAATCTTGTCCATGTACTTTTGGTTTTTTATGGTGTATATATATCACTTGCAGGAGTTATCACAGAGAAGGACATCTGGATTCCTATAACTTACCTTGGCTTGTTGGCTCTGTAGCTCAAACCACAAATTTTTGTAGTATTGCTTCTCTTCAGAGGTGCACAAGCCATTGAGTTAAAATATGACTAGCACAATTTGTCTTTGCAGGGTAAGATAGAGATTTTTATCATAAGTAGCAGAAATTGAGAGATACATATGTTCCAACCTGCAGTTAGACAGGGTTTCTTGAAGGGTACAGCTTAACCCACAATACAATCTTCATTACTTCCAATTCATTTGACTTTCAGTGAGATCTGTATCACCAGTGAAACCCAACCAGGCCCATTTCCAAACAGTGGCACATCTGTCATGCATCTTGACACTCCTTTAAGTGGAAATCACCAATTTGAAAAATGGGAGGGAATTTTCCATTAAGAGTAAACTGCCAAGGATGTGAGATGACATATTTTTTCCTCAGGTTCCTAGGCAGTCTTGTCCCATAGAGCTCTCCTGGAAGTACTTGCTGGAAGGTTTAAAATCCTGTCTCCTCTGGACTAGGCTGGCGTAGCGTAAATTGCTGTGAGAGCAAAACAAAAATAAAACAAGCAAAACAAACAAAAAAACCCCCACACACACCAAAAATAAAGTGTATATGGTAGGCAGGAAGAAACCCAATGCTAAATATGCACAATGGACATGCTGCAAAAAGAACAGCCAAATATCAGCATTCAGAGAATATTTCCCTTAAACAGTGTGAGAAAACTCTTACTGACCTAAGAGCAGCAAACTAGAAACACAAGAATTGCCTGTAAACAAGAGCCTAACTTCTCACAATTAAAGATTATTAGTGCAGTAGCATTCAAAACAGAAGGGTTTTTCTTGACCTTTGTGGGGTTTGCTTCAAATGTTGTTATTTTGCATCAGTTAATCACTGGAAATAATAAGACTTCTCTTGTTCAAAAATAACTGAAGAAACTCTGCAGTTGGTATGCTCCACTAAGGCAGTCATGAGGAGAAAAACATGCCATCATTTCCTTCCCTCTGGCAATCCCTGGCTGTTTCCAACAACCAGTCCTAACATATTTACAATTTACTTGCCTTATATATAAATTAATTAGACCTTTGACTCAGTATCTTGTATTTTTAGTTTCCCTAATCTGATTACTGTACCTATTTATGTTCTGAAGAATCTGTAATTAATCAAATTATCCATCTAGCCTGATTACTAGTGGTAACTGCCCCTAGAGATTGATTAATGCATTCTCAAATTATTCAGGAAGGCTCTTGAAAAAGCCAACAAAATTTACCCTTCTTGCAACCACAAAGTGCCTTATGAGGCCCACAGTTGCCTGAGGGTTTAATATAATCAATAATCCATAAAGATAATTGTTCCCACATGATTGGTGAACAACCTTAAGCTGAGTGCATAAGGTCTAACACTGCAATTGATGTTTTTGTTGGGTTTCTACACTTAATGCAATTCCCCTTCAACAAGCCAACTCATCTCTTCTGTTGGACAGTGAATATAGAATTTAGCTTTTCTCCAAGGTATTTCACATTAAGGAAAAACATATGCCCTCTTTTTAATTAAAAACCTGAGGTTTAGAAAAAGTTATATTTTAATTGCTAAGATATCATACCTAATAATACTAGTACTTTACAAGTGTATACTAACTTCCATCTCATTTGTTTTTTGAAATGCTGATAAGCACAGTTATTTTGAACAACACTGATATGTCCATTCCAGCTCTTATTAATCTTATAAGACTGCAAGGCTCTTAAGTACCTTAGCTAAAATCCTTCTTCTTTATATCATTGCTGACTGCACATGGTGATAATTCCTGAATCTCTTTCTGATATAGAGACATCCTCAGAGACTCAGAGATATGGAGAGGGTCAGTCAAACTAGGCTGCGGGTGTTTTTCTGGAAATAATGAGGTTCGTAAGCAAGCAGAAAAAACTATATTAATCCAATATTCCATTATTAGCAATAAACAGGAAGCATTACCAAACTATTAGAAATGTACCAAACGTTTTCAATATATATATATGAAGGGAAGGGAAGGGAAGGGAAGGGAAGGGAAGGGAAGGGAAGGGAAGGGAAGGGAAGGGAAGGGAAGGGAAGGGAAGGGAAGGGAAGGGAAGGGAAGGGAAGGGAAGGGAAGGGAAGGGAAGGGAAGGGAAGGGAAGGGAAGGGAAGGGAAGGGAAGGGAAGGGAAGGGAAGGGAAGGGAAGGGAAGGGAAGGGAAGGGAAGGGAAGGGAAGGGAAGGGAAGGGAAGGGTGAAAATAGCCTCTCAAGAAGTGTGGTCGTGTCTTTTGGAAGAATGAAAATCTGATGCTTCCTTTCATTCCTGTAGCATCTTTCTCACCTACACTTTTGTGTCTTCATTTGTGTTCTTGATATCTGCAGATCATTGCTTTGCTTTTGAAAATGCTTTATCATATTTAGGATAAAAAGTTTTCCTCAACTTTACAAAACTTAGGTGATATCACAATCCCAGAGCTATCCAAGAATTTCTTTCTTTTTTATTTTTTTATTTTTCCTCCCTCTTTACTTTTCCCCACTGATCTCTAAGACTTTCTTCTCAATCCTACTTTGTTGCAGTACCTCCTATATTTTGCAATGCTAATGGTCAGATCTGTAAAAACAGCAGCACCCTGTTGGTTTCCTTGCTCATGGTCTTTGGAGGTCTCCACAGCCTAACCAGAAGGAAAATGAAATATATATGAACCTACTAGCCAGCTCAAAAATGCTTCATAACCAGTGATGAAGGTGCCTGCCAGAGAAAAAGCTTTGTCCTTCAGGCTCTGAAATACTCAAGTGTCCTTAAAAGCCATAGGTGGAGGAATACATCAGCTTCCAGCATCAGCAGCAGAGCTGTACCCATCTCTGGACTGCATATCATTGATCTAACATGGGAGAAAAAATCCCATTTGTCTCCTTGTGCAGTTACAAATCAAGAATCTGGAGTAGCATGAAGCTCCTCCTTGTGATCATAGAAAACTGTGACCTCTTTGTGGTCATAGAGTTTCCTATGGTCACAAAGTCCAAACTGACATACATTTTTGCTACCATTTTAACTTCACCCTTTATTATCATCAGCCATTAAAATATCTTGGGGAAGTCTGTGTCTTCTTATTTTTCCCCATAGTATGCAGAGCAAACATTTGGTGATGTAAATGAGTGAACAACAGCAGATGTTTTGTTAATCTGTGGGTGTTCTCTGTGGCAAGAAGAAAAAAGAAATACCTATTTAGACATTTTACCAGGGATGACACCAATTTTCCCAGGCTTTGAGTTCTTGCTGCCACCAGTCCTTATGTTGCCATCTAGATATGGAAGAGATTTTAGCCTTTGTAAATATAATGGGGGAATCCACAGAACCAGAGATAAGGATTGAACAAGTTTAGGCCAAAAAATCTGAGTCTCAGTATTCCCCAGCACTGTCATAATTTTTTTTCAGCACAATGGCCTCAGGGACTTTGTTTATACGGGCTGACTGCCTACTGGGTGAAATATACCCCTTTTTGTTTGTTTTCAACCTCTTGTACAGTCTTTGTTAAATTCCTCTATACTTGTATTGGAAGAGACAGTGAATATATCAACCTCTATCACCTTCACATAACTAATGATGTTTCATGCCTCTGTTTTGTCCCGTCCTGTAGAGGCTTGCATCCCAGTGCTGAAGAGTCCTGGTTTACTTCATTTGTTCTCACTTGGAAGTTATTCAATACTGTGATCATTTTTGTTGCCCTTCACAGAATGTTTTTCAGCTTTAACATTTCTTTTTGAAAATGAAGGTACCTGTGTTTTATACAACAATTTATGGTTTACTCATTTAGGATGTGAGTAAACCATAAATTAATGAAATGGCTATATAACATTTTCTC
This sequence comes from Zonotrichia leucophrys gambelii, assembly GCF_028769735.1. Lineage (NCBI taxonomy): Eukaryota > Metazoa > Chordata > Aves > Passeriformes > Passerellidae > Zonotrichia > Zonotrichia leucophrys. The sequence goes on from NC_088169.1 coordinate 67,708,914, forward strand.
TTATTGTTCTCTATTTTCTTCTAATGATCCTTAACATTTACATCTGCTCCTGACTGCTACTGGGCATCAAGAATGACATTTTCATAGAAATATTTATTGTAACCTCGAGATCTTACTCTTGAGAGGAAATGGTCAGATAAAAGGCCATCATTTTGTATGCAAAGTTAGGATTTTTCCATCTGTGCATTTCTTTCATAACTCTACACTGAATTTCACCTGTCATTTTATTCTCCAGTCACTCGGTCTCATAAATTCTTTCTGTCAGTCTTCACATTCAATCCTAGCCTTTGTTGTTAGTCCTGCTATGAATAGTTTTATATCAGCGCCCTTTTGTCTTGGCATTTTTCAAACCTTCCTCCAGGTGGTTCATGAATATGTTGAGCAGCCCATGTGCCCACTCAGACCTCAATAGGAACCCACTGGTGACCTTCCTCCACCACCCTCATGCCTCCAGCTATTAACTCAAACTTTCCATTCAAACAATTAATCAGCAATAAAAGGACTGTCTTCTTATTCCATTACTCAATTTTCTTAAATGTTTGAGTTCAGGGTTTGGGGTTTTTTTGTGAGAGAATCTGTTGTATATCTTTCAGGATTCAAATGGATTCTGTTGACCAGACCATCAGTCCACAATCCCAGTGTGTTCCCTAAGGAACATCAGCAGATTCATAAGGCAAAACCTTCTCCTTACCAAGGCTATGTCAATGATTCTGAAGTAGATGGGGCTTACCCAAAGTGATATCCAATGGGAACCCAGTAGCTAAGTCAACCATAGCTTAGTGATCCTCCACTCTAGTGTTTTATGAATCCAGTCAGCTGTGATCAGATGTCAGCTTTTGACAAAAGAAAATCCCCCAAACCACCTGCCCTTTTCTTCTCTACTGTATAAAGCTCATTTGTATACTGGAAATTAATAATCCTTAGATCATTACTTTTGGGCTATGACATATATCCTAAACATTCCTACTGCCAAATACAAAAAGTTGGAGTTCTTTTCCTTGTAGAAACCTGTACATTCATACATCATTGCTAGTCAAGCTCAAAGCCTTCATCTAATAAAAAAAAATTAATTGTGAAATTTGGATATTTTTAAGAAAATTTCTCATTATTCTACATATAGTTGCTCTACCACATGCTCAATACCTAACCAGCAGATGTAATCAAAAAACTCTTTGAGCAGGTTTCACAACTTGTTAACAGCAATACCTAAGGAAGACACATTAGTACTAAGCAGCTGTGTTCTGAAAATTGGTCTTAATTTACTGTTATAGCATGCACCTGTGTTTGCATAGTTCTGTTCACCCATATATGCTTTACCCTTAGAGATAAATCTGTTAGTTAGGGGGAAACAGGTGTGCTGGTGCATGGACTGCAGCTCACCAGGACCAGCCAGGAGCACCCTGTGAGAAGGGGGAGATCAGATATTGTAATATGCTAGGGCTGATGGACTACAAGGACCTGTTATTCGCTCACAGTTTCACCAACTAATCTGCTTGAAACTCTTCCTCAAAAGTAAAGGATCCTTAGAATCTCACAGAATATTCAGGCTTCTCAAAAAAAAAAAAAAAAATCAGTTTGGGAGCTCCAAAAATCTCTGAGATACTCAGAGTGCTGTATTTCAATTGTGGTGTTCAGATTTATTTGATTTCATATCAATATTTGAATAGCAATGAAATAAGCATATGTATCATGTATTATTGGCACAAAACTAAATGCCAAGAAAGTCTCTGAAGCAAAATATCTGACTTCCTCCCATTAAATGTTTGCCAAAAACTCTAACACTTTGCTATCCATTCTTATGTTGGCAGAACCTTTCCTTTTCTAATAAGGAAGATAATAAATAAGAAAGGAGACAGTAAACTTCCTGCAGGAGTCTAACTGTATAAAACTTTGGCTGAAAAGACCAGTAAGTCATGTAGGGTCATCCTTTGGTGAAAGACAGACATTTGGGAGCCAGTTTACATCCCATACACCAAGACACTTTGCAGCCTACCCATCTCCCCTGCTTAGCAGAGCAGCCTGCACATTTATTCCAGGCGCTCAGATATTAATTACTGAAGGTCTGTAATTAATATCTGAGCACAGAGGGTCTATTCCAGAGGTGCTGGCAAGTGCCAATGACTCCATAAGTGTATGGAAGAGCTGTAACTCAGAGTACAACTGAATATAGAGACCAGTGCTGTCCCTCCAGTAAAATGTACCCATATCCCTGGTGGAAAAGGGCTCAGTTTTCATATTGCTGCTGAACTAGAAGGCAGATCATCCATGGAAAACACTTAATAAAACCAACCTAGACTCACAAATTAACATTTAGGACGGCAATAATTTCTGTTGTATGGAAGAGAAGCTCTTTGTGAAACTTAACTGTGAAACTAAAATCTCCAACCAACATTGTGACCTTTGGGTTCTAATAGTTTGAGGAGATTTAAATATGACATGTGGCATTTTTTTGAACTCTGAGGTTCAATACTAATCAAAATTTTGCAGTATGTTTAACAAGCAAGATTTTACAGTTTTTTTTAAAAAAACTTAGCTTGAAAATAAGATATTCCACATTTACTGTTCTTTGAAATCTACAATAAGGTCTGTAGAATTTCTTTATAATGGATTGCTACATGTGGTGTATGCGACTTATTTTTTAAAGCTGTAGTTTATGATTACCATAGAATTCCTCACACCTCCTTGGTATTCCTGTAAATTCTTCAAGGCTGTATCACTTCATTTAGTGGTACTTCTGTGTGTCAATACGCAGCCAGGAAGCTCAGTGACTCAAGACTATGCAGTGTGTAAACTTAAAAAGGGTGGGCAAGGAATCCCTCTGGGCTTCCCCTATCACTAGCATGGCTCAGGAGCCATCCCACCAAATGTTTTTTTCTGCTGACCACCTATATAGCCTCAAACATCACTTTTAGGAGACAGTCCTCATAAAGTTGTTGTGTGATGTCTAATTCCATGGAGATAAGAGGGAAGTTTTTAAGAGTTTTTATGGTTCTCTTTATTATAAATTTAGACCCAAATCAGAGAAGGTAACTCTCCCACTGGAGTGTTCTTCAGCCATGAAGGTAAGAGACAGGGGCAGCTTCAGGCTTTCCAGAACTTGCAGCTCTGAAAGGTGTCAGAGTTCTGGCTTTTCAAAAATGTCACAGCTCCTTAAGGCAGCTATTATTTTTTTCAACACCACATTTGAAACATATTCTACCTCCCTGCCAGTAACATATTCACTGGAAACAAAGCAGGAGGGACTGTTCCTGGAAAGGCTTAATTTCTGACAGTTTACAGCTGTCACCTCATAGTTTTCTGAATGGAAAGGTTTTTTCCCTGGACAGCCGTGTGAGGTATTCCTGAGAGAGCACAGAACTGGCCTTGAGGAGACTGGAAATGACATTGTTAGAGAATGCAGCTGTAAGACAGGCACGCTGCCTGGCTTGGTGACCAGGTAAGGACAGCTCCCCTGGGAGAGTGAGCTGCTGGGGCTGCAGGGCTGGGCAGGTCCCCCAGCAAGTCAGCTGAGAAAAACAGGAGCCCCTGCCTTGCTCTCCTTGCTGCCTGTCCTCTCTCAATTCCCTGCCCTCCCCAGGGAAAAGCACATAACTGGGGAAATGCAGAGCCTTGCTCAGCTCACTGCTGTCTCTTCCCTGTCCTGGGGCAGGCCTGAGAGCACCTGGCAGAGATGCTAAATGAGGCTGACTCCACAGATGCTGCTGGGGAAGGTAGTGTTATGTTTGCTCAATTATCTCATCATAAAAAAACCAAACAACATTTAAGGTAGCAGCAATTTTAATTGAATAATTTAGAAAATATAAAAATAAGGGATAATTTGGTTCAAATAATAGTGCATAAGCAAACAATGACCGCGGGGTACGGAACCCTTGCCACTTCCCATACAAGCTTGCTAAGTGAAAATCACCTCTTATATGCCATGTGTCAATACTATCTCCTCCCATTTTCAATTCGTCATATCTCTATCTTTGCCTTCATTACCACTCTTATCACGCATGCGCCACCACTCAGTTTGATGGTCGCACAAGTCTTTGGGGGTCGTCACTGATGAGGGCTTTGTAGTCTTCTTCGTTGTCTTTTAATTCACTTTTGGGTTACACACGTGCACCAAGCCAGTACAGTGTAAGCCAAGATTAACGTATCACTGCATCTACATATCAAGGCAATAAATCTCTTATAATTAGCATTTTCTGGGACTCAACTAGATTTTTTGCTCATTTTTAAAAACTGTATCAGTTATTCTGCCCTTTACCTGCTATAACTACATACCAGCTTCTTTCCTGTGGTCCTTGAGAACATCTGTTGGGAAGGGGGGGGGGGGGTGGAGCCCCTCCTCTCCCTCTCTTCTTTGGCATTAGAACTTTTAACTATCAACTATTTTATTATTCTCTAATATTAATTACTGTATCAATATTTATTACTGTTTCAATTTTTATCAGCACGAATCATAACAATTTATCACAGCAGCCTGAAGCACGCACCATAGAGCTGCCTCCAAAACACCTTGTGAGTGAGGTACAGTGAGAGCTCAGTCATTACCCAAATTAGATACTATTTTAAATGACTGTTCTTACTTGCACTGTTCTTACACAACTGTGTTTAATTAGGAAAATAATCAGATAGGTGTTATTCCTAAGATTAGCTCTAGGATATTCTTATACAGGCAGAAATTTAGAAGTAAAAAGTTTGCAGGCAATTAGAACTATTTGTTCTGCCCCGGCTGTCTAAACCCGTCATTCACAATGTATCTGAGCTGCCAAGGAGCAGCAGCATAGAAACATCAATTGATCAACAGATGGATTTAATAGTCATTGAGAGTGAGATTCTCCTAGAAAAAAATATACTTGGGGCTTAGCACATCAGCTGAATATCAGGTCGCATCTCACATCCTCCCATTGAGGCGGGTTGAAGGATGGATTTCCAAATTGTTATGTCCCCTTGCAGATTGCCAGTGTTGAGACAAGTGGTGACAGCAGAAGTGCTGAGCCTGCCTCACAGGCCTCAGCTGCTGCCCAGGCATCAACAGACATCAAGAGATGGACAACCCCAAGGAGAAGAGGGGAGGCTGGCAGCTTTCACAGCCCTTGGCAAACACGGACACACTACTAGAAATGTTGCTATCATGAAAACACACAAAGCTGAAAGTGAATATGCTCTTCAGTCTTCTGTAGAGAATTGGTGATATATAAATACTACTACAATAGCTTTATAGATGCAACGAGTTAGTATGGACTTTAATTTCAACAGACATTGTGTGACCTCCTCAAGCTCAGTTATTTTAGGCAGTAAAAAAGTTTGCCTCCCTGAAAGGTGAAGACGAATTTCCCATTGTTTTCAGCCTCTTTGGTCAGAAGCCCCTTCCCTTCCCTTCCCTTCCCTTCCCTTCCCTTCCCTTCCCTTCCCTTCCCTTCCCTTCCCTTCCCTTCCCTTCCCTTCCCTTCCCTTCCCTTCCCTTCCCTTCCCTTCCCTTCCCTTCCCTTCCCTTCCCTTCCCTTCCCTTCCCTTCCCTTCCCTTCCCTTCCCTTCCCTTCCCTTCCCTTCCCTTCCCTCAAAATATTAATTCACTGCATTCAGCTTCTGATTTTTTCTTTGGAAGGCACCCAAGTGACCTATATCCTGCATGTCCCAAGGGCTACCTGGAGTTTCTGTTTCCTGAACATGCACTGATGGAAAGTGTCTGTTCCTGTCTCCCCAGCATCCTGCAGTTATTCTGCCCTTTGCCTGCTATAACTACATACCAGCCCCAACAGCACTTTGCAATAAATAAAAGGGTGATATTGTGGGAGAACTAAATTCCTTATGGCTGATTGCCAATACAATTCATGTAGTAAAAAAATATTCATCTAATCCTGTTTATTAAGTCTGATCATTTATATATTATGCTTACATTTAACAGACCTGATTACTGTATAAGGTACCTTCTTTATTTCTGCTCAGAATCTCTTCTCACTTTTATTTGCAAGTATGTTTCCTCTTGATTAAGGAAATTCTCAAGTGAAACTGAAGGAAAAAAAATAAGCACATTCAGTTGATTTGCAGAGCATATCATTCAGTAATAGTACACTGCACCATAACTTCTGAAACTAAATAGTTCAGTGCCTTTGTATTTCCATAGAAAACTTTTATTCACTGTGCAATGCTGCTACACACGTGGCAGACAGAAATCCGAAAATCAAGGATTGAAGATTAAGGAAGAATAAAGAGAATATTAAACATCATTTTGGGCTCCACTGTAAAGGAAAATGTCAAAGGACAAAAAAGGAGAAAAATCATTAAGAACAGTGTCTGCTCCTGTGACTATCTGTTGCATGTTGTTGAGGATCAGGAAGATCAGATGGAAGGAAGATTCACAGCCATGTGAAAAGGAGAACATTTGGAATGAATGAAGGATATTTCATAATAGGATGAAAGGATAAGCTTCATAAGGAGTACGCATCCTCTTCTACTTGAAAATTTCTGTTAAAAATAAGTTTAATAAACCTAAATACTATATACAAGGAAGTAGGTAGCAATGGTAGCGGATTGTTCCTCTCTTTATGTTAATTTGCCTGCAAGAAACTTCTACTTGGCCCTGCCTTCCATGATCTACTGCTATTGTTTTATCCTTGGATGAGATGTATGCTAAATGTCTAAAATCAAAGCAGCAGAAAACAATCTAAAAAATCTATAGAGAAATAGCAGAACGGAAAAATTACAAGCTTGATGGCTGCTACCCTGCAGTTTCACTGTGCACCGTTTGATACATTTCCCTGCACCACCACCTTATTGCCTTTCTTTTAAGGCCTGTCCTTGCAATTTACAATCCACAAGGCTGCTGAGCTCTGTGGAAATGTTAATTTGCCTCCTCTTCAAGGCACAGGCTTTGTCTTTACTCCTGGAGGCACACAGGATGCTATGAGCACTATACAAATATTATCTGAGATAATATAATGGCAACTCCTCCACAAAAGGTGTGTTAGGGTGGATTTAGAGTTCTCCAAATGTCTTCCATCACAGTGGACAAACAAGTAACACAATAAACAACCAGTTCTCAGCCCAAAAGGACCAGCCTTAAGGGATTACCCAGCGCCATCACATTTCTCACTGACACCAAACACTAACAACATCTCCAGCATGCACACACATTCGATTCAACAATGTTACACTCAGTCTCAGTGCACACATCAAATAGCTGAAAAGGACCAGCTAGTCATCGACACATAAATGAGCCCTGCAACATCAGCTGGGGTAATTGAACACCTAATTTCAAGGTGATAGAAAAACTAAATAGTGGAAGAGTTCTATAGACTAAAATAAAGTTCACAGAAAAAAACCATCAAGATTCTTTATGGAATTCATTGAATTAAATTAATCATATTGAACTACAAAAAGCAAGGATCTCACTAAGCTCCATCCATGCCTGAGGCCAAGTAGGGGAAACTCAGACCGAGACCAATTCAATTTATTTTCAGCCAGGTCTAAATTTTTGAACAACAACTGCACCACAGTTGATGTTCTGGGACTACAATTACTATCACTAAAATGAACAGTATCAATCCAAAGACTTAGTGCCACACAAAATGGAAGAAAAATATCCTTCACATAGATTATGTCTCTCCCAAAAGATTCAAGTGTTTGTGCTTTAGTCTCATTTTAAGGGCATTTTATGGTACTTTGATGGTGTAAAACAGGTCAAGGAAAACCTCTAAATTAGGAAAACACCAGAAAAAGAGCTATGAGGGTCCTCTTCTACCGCCTCACATTCCCCTCAGCCCACGGCTCTCAGAGGAGATCCCTGCTTAGGAATATACTTGGGGCTCTTGGATATTCTCTTAGGAATATACTGAAACCTCAGGATTTCACTTTGGCCTCAGGTGTCTGTCACCTCCCAGGGAGCAGACACACAGGGGTGCAGCAGCATCCTCCCTGTCCCCAGGAGCACATCCACGGCCAGAGCTGCACAAAGCCATTTTCGTCTTCTGTGTGTTCTTCTCTACACAGCCACATAAGTCTGGAGTAACTCCATTACTGCAGCAAAAGGGCAGAGGCGTAAAACTGAGCCTGAATGAGGTCAGATGAGTACAGCTCTCAGCTAATGTGTGAAATGCACACTCGGTTTCATATCATTGATTTGATCCACCACTCTGCAGTTACCAATCAAATGGCTGTTTAGGAGCCTGACATCCAGAACCAATATTTTAAATCAGGAAAAAAAGACCATCCAATCACATTAAGGAAATGGAGAACATGAACTGAAATTTAATATCTAATTACATTATCCATATATCCACTATGCAGTCAGATTATAAAAATCTTGAATGACTAAAATTTGGTTCACAGGAAAAGAATCTTAGACTCTGCTTACTCCCAGGCTAGGGAATTAGAGTCTTCATGCAGAAAGAAAGGAGCCACACTGTATTTGCACTCACATAGTGAAGCTGGATTCTGAAAAAAAATTAGTATGGGCACTAGATCTTCCGATGTTTCAGAGAGGAAAAAAAGTATGGAGTTTAAAGAAAAATGGTAAAACATTGGACAAAATCCAACCCATCCTCTTCTGATACTCGAATTGTGAATTGCAGTACACAAATTTGGAATCTGACTCTCAGCAAGGACAACTAGATTTGAACCATCCCTTGTAAAAAAGGTAAAACTGAACCAGAGTAAATCTCTCTGTGTGAGCCTGTCCTAGAGACGCTCAATAGGAAAATCCCTATGAAAAACCTCCCACCCTTTTGTGGAGCTTAAGGAGGCCATTCAGAGCAATATAAAACACCTCTTGTCAGACTGCAGATGTCCCAGCTAGGGAGAGGCACCTGCATGCACAGGGCTCTGGGCAAAGCAAAAAGAGCAAAGGGAGATGAGCACTCCACACCCTCACCACATCCTGACAGGCAGAGCATGCACCTACCTGAGATCTTGACCCCACACTGTGCTGCCTGCTGGATTTGATGGAATGTATGTGAAAGAGGTGCACTGAAGCATAAGACTTTTGGGGCGTTTGGATGGTGGGGAGAGGGGACAGATTGTTGTTGTGGCAAACACTCTTCTGGGCAGCCAAAGAGGAATCTTCACAAGCCAGAAATATCTGGAGCAAAGGACTGTGGCCCCAAAGCCTCAAAGTTAGGGCTCTCTAGCTGACAAGGGAGTTCTGGTTTTTTCCCCTGGCCTTTATCTGATACAGATCTAATGTAACATGCGTAGGCAGTCCAGGGACTTTTGTTGATCATTGTCTTAATTGGCTGAAGTGCAAGGAAACTGTTCTATGTATTGATTTTCTAATCAAATTAATGTCTGGTATTTACCCTCCATATGTTTATTCCTCTGTTGTGCAAGGCTCTCTAATGTCCCATGGGATTTGTGTCCAAGTTAAAAGTTTCTTGTCCTGTGCCTTCTCTGAATATGCACAGAATGCATCAGGCTCTCATGCCCATTAACCACCAACTGAAGGGGAGAATTTATTTATCTTTTTAATCAATGAAGCTGCTGATAAAGAATTAGCCTTGCATTTAGGGAAATCAGTTTCATTATGAATTACACTGCTTCAGATTTCCTCCCTCACCACATAGCCTGACTTACTCTTGCCTTGGTTTCACACTAAGAATCCTGGGGATGATGAAGATGTCAGAAGTTTTAGGTTGGAGACAGCAGTGATGAGACCACTGAAATCTCTCTACCATGCACAGCGCTCTGCAGGATGCCTGTCCTGAGAAGCTGGGTTCTGCCCTCCCTGGCTCCAATGGCTTCTTCACCAGATACTCCATTTATTTGGCCTGGGAAGTGAGTCCTGAGCCAGGGGAAGAAAATCTTATACACGTTTCAGAAGCATCTCATAATGCAACCGAGGAAAATCTTGTTACAGTGCACTCCAAGCAGCCTATTCAAGGTAATCACATTTATATTTTTTAAATGAGGCAGCATTCACAAAATTCAGCTTTGCAGCCATGACATAAACAAGCCAAGACATAGTCCAGAAGCAACAAAATAGTTTATGACACTTCCTGTGCTCAGCGTCCTCCTTTCTACTTCCTAATGAACTTTAATAAGAGGATGTACCAACATTTATGTACAGCAATCTCCAGGCTGGCCACTTCATATAAATGCCTTTCTCAATAAAGGAAACACCATGCAAGGTGGAAAATTAAAGATGAATGCCAAACTTCTTTCTCTATAATTTAGTTAATTAATTTAGATGCCCAAAAGAGCATCTGCAGTAGGCTTTTAAAGGTTTATTGTTTTGATGAAGATATTTTTTGTAGAAGAGATGTAAATTTGCTTTCTTTGTTTATCAATTAATTTATTTAGTTACCCCATAGTAAAAGATAGCAGATATAAAAGAAAGTGGATCTGAGTCACTTAGAGGTTTTGGAGAAACAGCTGCAGAACTGGTGGTGAGGTTTCAGAATAGGAAACAACCTAAACTAAGGGAACAATTCAAGGGAATTACTTTCACTCAAGGACTGAAGCAAAATACACCTAAAGAAAAGAGTTTGACTTACTTTAATTTGAAAAACATCAAAATCTGGTGCCAACAACACCCTCTTTATTTCAGAAATACAGCTTCTAATATTGATTAAACAAAAGCATGAGTTAACACATGCTTTTAACCATGAAAATAAATACATCTCAGCAAAGTAATTAAGTCACTCTTATATGGCTTCTTAAATAAGGTTGAAATTCTGAACTTCATTCTGCAAAGTGCTTTGGGGCAAAAGTTTTGAAAATTAATCTGAAAGTGCCAATACACTGCCATCACATTTTAATGAATTTGTACAGAGATAAGTGAAGAACAATGGATTCAGGATTTTTCTGGCACATCATTGCTGAGAACAAAAACTACTATATTTTAAGAAAAACAATGTATTTCAAGAAAGCTGTCCTGGAAAGAAGGAGATTATATCAGGACCTGGAACTTACCTTGTGCCACAGCATGAGTTTAGCAAAGTCTGTCACAATCAAACTAAAACAACAAAGTCAGAATTATTTCTCTATAGCAACAATGATCAGCTCTCAAGAAAGATGAATGTTATTGTGGAAGCAGCATGATGTCATTGTAATTAGATCTATAAGCTGCAATCCCACTACTCACAAAAAAAAAAAAAAAAGCCCCACCCAAAAAAAACCCAAAACAAACAAAAAACCATGCATACAAGCAAAAACAACAAAAACAAAAAAGCAAAACAAACCAACACCCATATATGACTTAAAATGAAAGAGAAATTTCTTGAGTGACAGATATGTTTGTTGAGATGCCTACCTACTTTCTATAGTATTTTACATATCAAAACAATTTTCTTTCTAACCTTCAAGCTCTGATTTGTCTTTCATTTTGATGTGACTTTCAAAAGAGACAAGGCATTGTAGTCAGACCACAGTATGAGGTCTGTAATATGCTCTGATGGGCAAAGCATTTCTGCTGTCTTGGTCTCACAGTAATTTATTAATGGATGGCCTGATAATGCTTATTATGTGCCTGAGATAACCTCAAAAGACCAAGCAAATACAGCCAGACTTAAATACTGTATGTTTTTATGAAGGTTTCTTAGCAAGAAATTGGATTTTCAATGCAAAATATGTCACATTTTTGAAGAAAGAAACAACCAGACCTCTGAGAGCATACTATATGTAGAAGGTGTTTGGGAAATAAGCAAAAGCACACCACACGTCTTCAAAATTATTTAATTCATCAAAGGGCAAAGAAATCTCATTGAAACACAGCGTTCTGTAACTTTTATTTCTGATCCACATGTCGGTAGGGAATAGTAGTTTTCTAGTATTACATTATCTTGTAAGAGTTATTGACAAAAATACAGTCATATCATCCAGACTATAAAGATGAGGTGATCCCCTTTTATTTCCCTTGTTAGCATTTAGTCATGTACTTCAAAAGAATTTCTGAAAACACAGGTTTTCCTAGTACCATTGCACCTAACGATGCAGAGCTATGTTTCATATTGAACCTTTTATTTGTAACCAAATGCATGCTTTTGAATTAAATTAGTCTTGGGGGCTTACTCCTCTGCCAGCTGCTATTTGTCCTGCAGGAAAACAACTCCCTGAAGAAATGCAAATAGCTCATGGTTCTTGAGGGCTGTGGGACAATTACTATGCTATCCAAGCTCTCAAAATTGCAGTAAGTAGGTTATATAGCCTTGGCATCCTCATTCCATATGGCTGCAGCTGAAATAAGATGCTTAGGTGGGTTGTAAAGTGACATAGTTTGAATACACATAATTGTATCTTAAGCTCAGCTACAAGCCCTGGGCCACCACTGGCTCAATAAGGGATCAGACATGGGTCAATTAAATTCTGTGAACATTTTATTATCTGGGAGCTGAAAGTCTTTAGCTGAGATTAGACAGCTACAGATCTTCACAGATTATAAACACTGCTCTGATGCACTGCTGCTGCTTGATGCAAAGAATATCATCTTTCAGTGCAGATAGAACTGAAGGGGAAATAATGTGAGAAGGTAATTAATTTCAGGATACACTAAAATGCAGCATTGATTCTGTGCTTTACACACGGGAGTCATTAAATGGGGCTACTTTTGTAAAAGTTACATGAGCAATTAAGTGAGAACATGGATGAAACCAGCAGCTTTTCTACCATAAAATATTCCTGTGTTGACAGACTGCAAAAGCTATTTCACTGGAAAAGGTATTCCCACAAAAACTCCTGTCCAGCTCTTGTCAACTTTTCCTGCTTTATTTGGGATCACCAAAATGAAAGAGTTAATATTAAAAGACAATGGAGATAGGTTTTTGCTATGTGTTACTGCATTTTTGTCTTAAACTGGACTGACTTGCCCAGCTCTTTCTGAAACCCCACCATGCTGTTTGGGAGGAGGTACCATGGGGGCCAGCAGTTGCACTGAATTTTTATGCTACTCTTCCCATCATTACCTTTCAGTTTTTGAATGCTTTTTGTTATCCCCATGGGACAGATTACTGTGCAGACTGGGAAGTCCCAGATCACAGAATACTTGGAACTTTTCTGCTTTCACACTTTCCACTCCTTTTCCTTCCTAATCATGGTATAATTCTTAAAGTAATTATTAATTTACCTTTAATTTAAAATACTCCTAATTTGATTATTCTCATTATTCTTGCAATACTTATTACTTTCTTCCCCCTTTAAAGTATTTTTAGAAAGGATTTTCAATGCAAGACTTTGCAAATGCAAATTTTAGCAAAAAATTAATGCAAATCAAGATTTATTATTCAAAAATAGATTAGGAGTTTATTCATTTTTTAGAAACAAGTATCCTATCTACTTCACAAGAACAGTTCTTGGATCTTGGACTGTATTCTGAGGCACTTACAATTCAGTCTTGACTAAAGATACAAGAACCAAATATTAGTAAAAGGGGTAAGGAGGAAACATATTTCTTTTCCCCCAGGCAACACCTACCTGACTGTGTAGCACCACTGATGCCATTGATTATGCTAAACACATTAATAGAGTGCCTTTATTAACAAATATGATGCAGAACTGCAGATTTACTCTATTTTGTGAAGCACAAAGTATCTGCTATTTTTCATTGTGATATCACTCCCAGAGCCTAAAAAGGTACTTCTTCCCAGTTTCCTAAAAAAATACTATGTTTAATGTCATGTGGTCTAAATGCAACCGCACCAGATAATGGGACAATATGTAAGAGATTTATGAAATAATTTTTAAAAGGCAGAAATTTTAAAATATAAATTCATTTAGGTAGTTAAGAAGCTCTAAGGAAAAGGTGCCCCTGAAAGGGTGTTGGGGTTTTTGTCAGGTCCATCACAGATAAGCCTTAGTCCAACACTGTATTGTATTGTAACAGCTATCATGCCATTTTATGTGGATATATCACAAGATTTACTGAAAATGCACTGGAAAGGGTGCATATAGCAAAGATAGTGGAGATTACTGTTTCACAAAAAAATATAAGGTTAGAGATGGTTCAAAAGCCAAACCACTTTGGGTTTGTATTTTCCAATTTGGAATTCTCAAGGTAGACATTCCAGATTGCATGGGAGCATACAGACAAAAGTGGCCAGGTTTCCAGTGTCACCAAACATCCCAATTAACACAGGAGTGTATGTGTTCATGTCTATGAAAATTGGAATTCATGCTTTGCCCTGAGGCTAGACACCTGCTTTGGGGTAGCCAAAATCTGTGAGGTTTTGTCTTAGTTCAAGGTAGTTCACAAAATTAATACAAAACATTGAATGACCAAAAATGTTTTCTAGGCTCATATCTGGCTATCTGATTTCTTGAAATAATTGCAGGTAATGGAAGCAATCAGGAAGTTGGAAAGACTTTTATAAGGTGTATTGGGTTTATGTGGCCAGGTTTATGTGGCCAGGCGGCAAAGGGGAGTGCAGGGCCCTGCAGACCTGCGGAGAGAGGAGCTCACGCTGGAGCTGTGACCCCATGGGGGACCCATGCTGAAGCAGGCTGTGCCTGAAGGAATGCATGCATGGAAGAGTGACCCACGTTGCAGCAGTCAACAGAGAACTGTTGCCTGTGGTATGGACTCACACTGGAGAAGGTCATGGAACACTGTTTCCTGTAGGAGGAGCCCATGCAGAGGCAGGAGCAATGTGCAATGAACTGACCTTAACCACCATTACCCATCTCCTTGCACCACTGAGGGGCAGAAGGTAAAGCTGGGGAGGCAAGATTAGGGAAATTTGCTTTTAAGATTTATTTTATTTTTCATTATCCCACTCTGGTTTTGTTAGTAATAAATTCACTTGGTATCTTTTAAGTCAAGCCTCTTTTGCCTGTGATGGCACTTGATGAGTGATCTTTCCCAGTCCTTATCTCAGCTTGTGAGCCCTTTGTTATATTTGTCTCTCCCGTGTCCAGGTGTGGAGGGGAGTTGTTATATTTGTCTCTCCCGTGTCCAGGTGTGGAGGGGAGTGATAGAGCAGCTTTGGTGGATGCGTAGCATTCAGCCAGGGTCAACCCACTGTATATGGGAAGGTACTAAATAAAAATAAACCATGGTTTATTTTTCTAATAAAATTAGAAACCATGATTTCTAATAGAGTAATGCCTCAGAACCAGATACTTCTCTTTGTTGGGCACATCTATGCAAAAAACAGGGAGAGACTAACAAGCAGAATAAGGACTATAGATGCCTGCATTGCTTTATCTCCACTCATTACACAATAGCCAAAGAATATCCAGTGAAATCAACTGGTATCCAGTTGCTACAAGGATACATGGGTCTTCGTGAACAGTAATTGACTTTGGAATTCACTACTGCAAAGTGCCTCTGAGAATCTCCGCTTCTGAGCAAAAAGAGGAGCAGAAAGTTTGCTCACACACTGGACTTTCAGGCATTGCCTCTGCTTAAACATTACACTGTTCTCAGCAGCTCCAATTTAGTTTCTTGCAAAGGCATATCTGGGAGAAGTTCCTTTTGCGCAGCTGTTCTTGCATGGACAATGCACCAGTTAGTCTCTTTCTGCCTTCCAGTGATATCCTCAAAGGATTCAATATTCCCAGATGCACTCCAGGCTATAAGAGATGAGTCCTTGGTTTCATGTTGTGAAAATGTCACTTTCAAAGATCTGACATTTTGCTGACATTATCTCTCATATTTTGAGTAAAAAAAAAAAAAAAAAGGAAAAAAAAGGAAAAAAAAAAAGGAAAAAAGGAAACCACAGAAGAATCATTATTATGTCTTTGAACCACCATTTGGGCCTAGACACGGTCTGGCAGACACACTTTGCTGCAGAGTGGCAGTGTGAGTGCAGCCCAGTTGGTACCATCAGCCCTGGAGCTCATTTCCTGGCCTTCCAGCACCGTGAGATGTGCCACATCTTTTATCCTCAGTTAGACAAAGATGTATCTGAGGTTTGCAAGAGAGCATCAGGACCTACACAGATAAATCAAATACAAAATAAACAGCACCTTAGCTGTGAATCCTCATGTTTCAGGGGCAGTAGTTAGCAAAATTCCTGTGATTAGACAGAAACTACAACATCCACAAGTTTACAAAATAGGCAATTGTGATATTGTTTCCCATCTTGCTCAGTACAAATCTTTACATCCCACTATCTGGATTGAATCTGAAAACTTCTGTGATTCTAATATTGGCATCTGGCCATGTTTCTGTTCAGCTACCATACCTCTTAACACAGGATGGTCAAATAGTTCTGCTACTACTGTTCTCTTTGAAGTTTATGAATGTAAAGCATTAACCTATTTCCAGCACGAGATACCATATGATCAAATTAAAATATGTAAATTTCACACAAGAGCTTCCTGTGGTGCATGAATTTTCTGTTAACAAGTGCTTTCCAAATGAAATAAGTGTTCTTAACTCCTCTTAGTACGAGTAGAAGACATCAAGCATTTCAGGATTAGACTTGAGCCCCTCAGTCCTTGCCTGTCTCCTGGCAAAATATGTTATCTGGTCTGAATACCAAAAGTTCATCTTGCCAAACACCACATGATCCTCCTCCTGCAATTGAAACACATGGGCAGAGAATTGTTGGATCAAAGGTAAGCATCTGAGAATATGATTTAATGTGACTTTGTTGTCTACATTCTCTTAATCAGTCTTGAAGGGAATAGAGAGCTCTATGGATCAATTAATTGAAATCTAATGGCTTGAACTGGTTTTCCATCAATTCTGTGGGACTTCCACAGAGACTTATCTCAGACACCAACAACTACAATAGATGTTTACCATTAAGTGAGGTGAATCCCATAGCACTTTACATGATTCAATAACTTCATCAATTGGACTTGACTGTGTTGCAGGTAAGTTCTGCATGGTCCTCACCATAAAAGGAACTTTTCAGTTTGCTACTGTTGTTGCAGGGATGCTTGTGCACACAAAAGCACATCACACTTTTCCAACCTTACTATCTGCCTTGGTAAAAAAAAACATTATTTCTGAAAAAAACCTCACTTTGGCCTTTTTTAGACTGTCACCAGACACCAAAACTACCCTCATTTCATCAGCATTTCTTCATGTGGGATTTAGCCAGCAGCACAGAGGCCAAGCAATGGCATAAATGAGCTGAGAATGTTGGATGGCAGCTGAGACTCTTATCCCAGGACAACGGCTTTCCTCTGCCTGCATCCCAGGTCTTGAAGATTGCCACAGCTGTGGGACTCAGCACCTGCTGCCACCTTGGCCTGATGCTGTGCCAGAGTAAGCTCTAGGTGCACACACCCTCACACACACCTGGAGACACTTATTTCCTTTACTTCCCTCTTCTTCTCCAAGGTAATTCCCTTAAGAAACCTGCTGATGGACAGAGATGGAGGAGAGGGGACCACATCCTGCAGGAGTATCCCCTCACTGCACACAGGAATGAGTCAGAAAGGGAGCATGAGTAGTAAACTTGGTGATGTTTCCCTTCAGGAAGGGCAAAGAAAAGGAATAGGAAGGAAAAAAAGTCGGGACTCCAACTGTGGTATTCAAGTCCTCAGGAACAATTCACAAACACCTTTGGGAGCATAGTTTTTTCTCCTCCTCCTTTTCCTCTGTTGGCTTGGGTGCTCCTGTAGGACACAGGAGATAAAGGTGTTAAACTGCTGATTCTGAGGAAGGAGTCAGATCTCCTACTTCATGGGCACCTCCTGGTATTTTCCTACTGCACTCAAGCATTGAGCCTGTACCTGTGTTAAAGGGAAGTGACCACAACTGCATTCAATGAGGAATCAAACCTTTGCATTTATACAGTATGCATTTGGAAAATTATGTTTGATTTCAGGATCCTAGAGTTTTCAAGCAAAAGGATTCTCATTTTCTGGGCCATCAGTGGGCTAAGACATCAACTAACCATAAATTGCTCAGACTGGGGGAAATTTTATCATAAAAGGAAACTTTCAAAGGATGGCTCAGGTACCTCAGAGTTCAGTGACATCTAGACAGGTGGGTTTATATTGAAACTTTGGGCTTTGGGAAATTTCAGACATGTAATTTTTCCCCTAGGGTCAAATCCCTTTGTTCACTTTTCATATTACTTGAAACAGAAACTATCTTGTAGATGAAGCAACATAATATTTAAAATTAATATGGGGAACAACGTACTAGAAGGACATAGAATCTGAGTAAAGGCAGGGTGAGAGAAGAAACTGAGAAAAAAAGTTTAAGAAGAGAAAGGTAGAATTAGGATGGAGTGGAAGAAAATGAGAATAATTATAATTAAAAATAAACTCCAGCCACTTCCCATGTTGAAAGCTCACAGCTAGTAAGCTGATTGGCATCTTACAATTCTGCCAGAGTATTACAGAAACAGCATTTGAAGTTACCATCATGTGTTTTATGTGCTTCATAATCACTTTTGTTAATAGGAAGATGCAAGATTTCATCTATACTAAGCTTTAGTACTTTACCACTGAAGTCTAATTAGTAAATCATGGAAGGAAAGGAAAGCAAGCTGCTGCTTTGCTCAACAAGCTTCTATGTACAGTCAGGATTAAATGTCAGATAAAGCCTCTGCTTTCTTAATTTTCACTTTACTCTGAAACAAAATATATGAACCATGCAATTATTTCAAAACCCTGCCAGCATTAAACTCTCCCCATCTCTTACTTCTTCCTCATCACACTTTCACCCTCAGCAGCAGAGAACAGTCTCTCCTGCTAACCTGCAGTAAACTCTGCTTATAGCTGCCTTCAAAAGGAGGTCCACAGAAACTTAAAAATAAATGAGACAAGACTAAGATTAATAAAATAGGCAAGGATAATTGTTCATTTTTTTATGACCCAAATTCAATCCATTAAGGGAAGTGTATAAGACTCCCTTCTAGTTAAATTGACTGAAACATTCTGCAACAACGGAGAATAATAAAGCACAATTAAAAGTGAAAGTGACCTGGAGCTTTAAATATCTAAGAACCATGGTAATGGAACAAGGAGGCCATTTAAAGGTCAGCAGCTTATAAACAATGTCCACAGAGCAATTACTCAAGAAGAAAATAGTTTCAGATGGGCCTACTGAGTAATTTATAAAAAAAGAAGGCTTCTCCCATCCTGAAGGAAGCCAAGCAAAATTAAGTGCCTACTATGAGGCTCTGGCAGCCATTGTTTCAGGTCCTACATTCAAGAGGAGCTATTCCAGCTGGCCTTCAGTGGGATCATATGGCAGGGTAAGTCTCACAATATCATGCTTACAGAGCCATGCATTTCCCAAAACACTTGCTCCTTTGGAGATGACATCTGGGCTGCAGTCCATGAACTCTGCCTGTGCAGCTGGCAGGGGTTACCTGAGCACCTGCACTGCTGCAGAGCAGGAGGCAAAGAAAACACTGACACAGTTCTCTGTGGGCAGTGTGGGAAGCTGTGTCCATCAGCCCCTTTGGTTCTCTGGCATATTTTCTGTGGCCTCTCAACAGACACACCTGCCAGCACATGACTGACACCTGCTGCCACCCTGCACAAGGAGTGAGCATCCTGGCATCACTGTGGAAGTCTCCAGTACTTCCTTGCCAAGATGAGTCCTCCTGCATGCACTGGAGTTTGGAAATTTGCCCCCATGAGGGAAATCATTCTAGAAACCTAATATAATTCCTGATATTTATAGAGATACTGTAAGCTCAAAAGGAAAAAACAAAATCCTTCTTCTCTTGGAGCCTTTCTTCATTTTTCAGACTTGAAGGTAGAACCCCATTCTAGCAGGGTCTGTATACGACAGCTGGAAATATAGATTATACCTAAAAAATATTAATTGAGTGTGTAGGAAAATAAGACTATTCCTATAACCATCCATTACAACTCTGTCAAAAATATAAAGCTAGAAAATTATTTCTCATCCAGGCAGACATATTGGGTACAGCAGTCCAGCAGCAGCAACAGCTATGTTGTGTTAGTAACAGCAACAGCTCAGCACCTACAGCAAAAAACACTAGGAAGGACTTGCAGGGTCCAGCAAGTTATTCTGCATAACCTAAATCCATATTCAGGAGAAAAATTAGTGATCTTACACATTTATTTAGCCTGTGTTCTATCTCAGCCATCAGGGAGCACGCCTCATAACCCAGTGTCCAGAGGAAAAGTCAAGGAGATACCAGGCACAAGGTATTATGACATATAGGGTTTTGTGTTCCATGCAGCTTCATCAAAACTGACATAAACCCGTCATTTCAAAAATCATCTAATGACAGAGAAGAATTATATTTAGGATTTTGGTGAATTCTTTGCAGATGTGTCTTAATTCAAGAGCAAAATAGTAATGCTACCCTACACGGCACAGGTTTCACTGACTACTTATCGGCATTTAATATTTCCTTAGTTCTTTTTCTGAATGCCTTTCTTCTACAGTGCCCATTCTGTATTTTTTTCTCCACCTGCCCTCCTGCACACCACAAGTTCACTGAATATTTTACTCCCTGTTCCTTTCATGGTCTCTTTTATCCAAGCAACTCATCAACTGAATGACTTGAAGCTTGTTCCTCCTGTGTTCAGGTTAGTTAAAAAATTAGCTGGAAGACACCAGCCACTTTGCTGTAACTGTGTCTTGTCTGTAAAGTAACATGAAACATCACATTGCATAGTGCTATTTCAAGAAAAATAGCCTCTCTCCTGTGCATTTTCTGCTGGTGCAGTTCATTTCCAGCAGGCTGGCCATGTGCCCACTATGCACAGACAGTGCATGCAGAGTCATAGGAACAGCTGATCAAACACAATCAAGAAAAATACAACCCAGTATATTTTCAATTGTCTATAAAAGAAATTTGGTTTTATAGATTTCGTCTTCATCTCTCTTTTGAGCCATAGGTGTAAAAATAAGGCAGGAAACAGGACGGATTTTCTTCCCTCAAGACTGTAAAATCACTCAATAAACCTCTTCCAATAATAAAAGCCTAAAAATGATGGTTGAAAGCCTGGCTCCACTGGAGTCAATAGTAAAACTCCCATTCACATCAGGAGCAAGTGACTTCTGCACTAATGAAAGCCCTTTAACAGTACCGGCTATGCTACAAAATACAGCATATAATAACTCCATATAATAACTTGCTATAAAACACATGCTTTTCTCCAGATAACGTCTTACATTTTTTTTTACTACTAATAAATTTTTAAAAATACTTATTTCTTCCATCAATAAAAGACAGTCAATACATAAGTGCCTATTAACACGGAGCAGCAGTTTATAAAAAGGGCTTCTGAAGACAGCATGGAAATGAAGCTGCAGGCTGAATGCTATATAGGCCAAATGGAATGGTCAAGGCTGTTTCAAGTCTCTGCTGGAAGCTACTATAGCTAGTACCAAAGCAAATGTTAAAAGCATTATTGGCCAAGATGGACTCACACTGACATCTGGCAAATTTGTACAAAACTAGGAGGAATTTGTAGTCTTCGTTTGTGTCTAACATTTTGATTTAGACTAACCAAAGCATACATACCAAAGCACCCAGACAGAAAAAACAAATTCCAGTATATTGCCTGCAAAATGCCAGCATAAAAGGATTTTAGAGAGAGAAATTCACATTGTCAGCTGTCAGTTCAGAGCGCGAATAAATCCTGGCATGTAATTGCAGCATTAGTCATGCTGGCTAACAAAGGCACCACAGAGGAGGTGGGGGACCAAGAGTGGAGAGCAGAGAGGTCATCAGCTGTCTGAGGCACCAGCTTTCCCCAGCAGACTCCAGCACGTGCTCAGCCAGCAGGATGAGGAGCCCAGGCTGGAGCATTGTGCTTGCTGTGCCCTCACTGTGCCCCACCACTGGCTTGTCCAGGGCTGGCTGCCAGCCCTGCTCCCCTCACAGGCAGCTCTGCAAGGGCTCAGGCCCTCCTGCACCACTTGTCCAGCTCAGAGGGGACAAAAGTGAGCCATCACTTTGAAGCTGTAACTGTGTCAGTGCTCCCTTGGGCTTGGAACAGGATGGAAGAGGAACAAAGGAAAAAAGCTTTTCCAAAACAGCCACAGATTGGAGATGGGCTGCTTCTGAATTCAGGCTTTGGGTTAACAACTGTGTGCCACTGCAAAGGTGGGATGAAACTCACTTCTCCACACTCAGAAAACTCTTTTGAAGAAACAGCCCTACACAGTTTTGGGGTTTTTTTTCAGTAAGTCAGTGACTAAGTGAGGGTCTGAATCTGGAAAAAAACAGTCCTCATAATGATTCCATCCATTTGTGGTTTGTAAAGAGTAGCAGGAGAAGAATAATTCTGGTAGTGGCATCTCTTACATTGTCATTGTTTGCACCTATGATGATCAGAACGGCAAATACAGAACTACGGGCATAACCCATGAAGCGATGTGCTAGATTTGCCATCACCTGAAGTAATTAAATAAAGTGTGGAAATCGTTAAAAAACATATTCTAGCCCACTCAGAAGACAAGTCCCTTCCATGGGCCTGCGTTGTACAGGTGAAGGATATGATGACAACTGCTCTTGGAGGTATTAAAAGTCATGAGTATTTGAATCTGCTTTGTCAGGGTATTTTGGAATTATCTTCATTCCACAGTTTTGGGACCTTTCAGCATTCATATTTGTCAGCTTGCAGAGTAACATCAAAAACAAAGGTACAAAGCTCAGCCTTTCAGGATATAAGTAGATTAATAGTTCCCAGGGGGAAAGGTACCTGAAAGATCCAGGCTGATTCTGAACCATTCCAGAAGGATGACATTAGACAAAGCCTTCCCCAGATCCCACTGTTCAGGGCATTTGAAATGGAAAACGGTATTGGCCACTTACAGGCACTCAAAACACACAACCTAGTGGGGTAAAAAAGTCAGAAGTGTTTTATAAGGAGCTAAAGGCACCTGAGGAGAACAGCTGTTTTAAAATAAAGAATAAAGGCAAGAAGACTGAAGAGGCTGTTTCTTTCAAATCTTGGAGAGAGCTGATATTGACAAAGAAAGGGCTTGTACAGGCCTAAGTGGAGCATCCTGCATTGCATGAAATGCAACAAACCTTCAACATTGCTTGGGTCTCCTCTTGTCACTGAGCACACCCTGTGCACAGGAGGAGCCATGCCAATTTGCCCATCTCAAGTTGCAAATTTCAGCTGGAAGCAACAATCTATTTTTTTTATTTAATTTCTGTCTAGCTCACCAAGATCATATTGTTATAAAGAGGGAGAGGTTCCACAGAGCTACAAATAAACACCAGCTGATCCTGCACAGAGGTAGATATCACAGGTCTCTCTGCTGGTCCATTATGTAGGAATAGGATGATAGGCTGCAGAATCTCAATCTTGCAATGAAGTGTGCCAGGGATTCACACAGAATCCACAGGAATCCTGCAAAACTGTAACATGACTCCCAAACAGGGTCTTTCCTTTTCTTTAATACCTAGCACAGTAGAGCTGCCGAGACACTTACAGACAGTGTTACAGCAGAATTCAGTAGCACACACAAAGCAATATGAGGTAATTGACAT
Source organism: Zonotrichia leucophrys gambelii (assembly GCF_028769735.1). Taxonomy (NCBI): domain Eukaryota; kingdom Metazoa; phylum Chordata; class Aves; order Passeriformes; family Passerellidae; genus Zonotrichia; species Zonotrichia leucophrys. The sequence goes on from NC_088169.1 coordinate 67,732,235, forward strand.
GATTAATTGATAATATTTTGTCCCAAATTGTTAAGCTTTTGGTCGGATTTTTGATTCTCGCAGCATGATTATGAACAGCTGGTCTCTCAAATCATCCCCAAGCCACATACTGGAGCTTCCCTGTCTGTGGACAGGGAGGAGGAGTTTGGGAAGGTCATTACTGCAAAGTCTAACATGCACAAAAAGCAGCGTGAAATTTTGGACTTGATTACTCATGTCAGACCCCTTTGGAGTCCCATAAAGAGCACATAAAACCTGACATTTCTGGGATGAGGTAGAGGGAGAAGGAAAAGCAGGAGTGAGGAGAGAGAAAAAAGGAGAGGCTGAGAAAGCCATTTTCCATGGTAATGTGATTAATAAGAGCAGGAAGAGAAGGGCTGTGATCCAAAGGGTTTAGAGAAAAAGAGTTTCAAATACCATGAACGAGGAGACATCATGGGCTGTCCCTTTTTTGGAGCTGAAAAGCAAAGAAGCAGGTAAGAAGAGGATTCAGACCAAAGAGGAAAGTAGCATCTGTGAAAGAAAGAGTAGGAGACCCTGGGGAAGTGGAGGTGGGGACAAGCAAGAAGGAAATGGTATTTTTTTTCTTGGCAATCAGTGAATCCTTCTTACAGTTTACAGACAATATTGCCTTCCCTTGGAACAGCTGGTACATTCTTTGGAGGCTGTTAACTTTCCAGCAGTGAGGTGCCCTGTGTGCCAGAGCTGTTTGGTGCACAAACAAGCAGTGGATTTGTTCACACATTTCCCTAATCCATTGACAAAAACCAGTATGGTTGCAGCAAAACTGCAAACCCCTACACACCTTGCCTGGAGGAGGAGTCTCACAGTCACCCACCAGTGGTGTGTGGGGTGCTCTGGGGCACAGACCAGGTTGGAAGGGGAATTTTGTCCACCCCTTTACCATAACCTGAACATAGACCCTATAATTCCCCAGCACTTTGACAAAAACATCTTGTTTCCTCCTCTGAAGGATGCAGCAGCATAATTAATAGTAAGAGCTACCTCACAACTGTATGCATTCTCTCATGTTTTCAGCCAAGCAAATCTTTCACTTTGTCGGGTAATTTCTTTTTAATGCGGTGCTTGCTATTATTTCTTGATAGTGATAAAAGACCTGAAGCAAAATTCTTTTCAGAGAATTCAAGAGGAAAAATAAAAAACTTTGTTGGTGAAAGGAGCATATTTAATGCATGCAGAAAGTGTTAATTAAAAATCCTTAAAGCTGACATTATAGCCCTAAAAATCACTAATATTTTGAGTCTTAAATGTCTCAGTTATCGTCACAGAACATGTCTGCCATGGCACCCATTTCTTTGGCCTGAGGCATCACTATAAAATTAAAAATGAGCATTTGGAGCTGGTAAGCTTTGATCTAATTGAGTATGTGGTAGGATCAAATCATAATATGCCCATGATTTGCTGATGCCATTCCTCCCTCCTGGCAAGGGTTTGTCAACAGATGCTAATGTACTCTGATAACCTACAGATGTTTTACAAAGTAAGATGATTTTTGCAAGTTATTTTTGTGTGTGAGCTTAACAACCCACACCACACCCCCCAAAAAAAACACCACCTCACCTGAAATTTCCATATGAACTAAAGGGCAGAGGAAGTTTTCCAGCTGTTATAATTCTGTAGGTATGACATTTACCTCTCTGTGTTTTATTGCAGCTGGCTTAGTGCACACCAAACTGTGCAAAGCTGAAAATCAATTAATTTTGGAAAAAATTTCTTTTTATACACTCTCTTCATGGAGCAAATTTCTCACCTGTTCAGGGAATTCTTTTGGCATGAAGAGGTAAAAGTGATGAATATTAAATCACTGCAACCTTAAAGAAAGTAGTGCTTACCCAAGTTTCAGTGAAATACAGATGTGTATACACATCTACCTAGATATATACATTTTACATACACATGAAGACATGATTGATGCATAGGTTTTTTGTTAATTTATAGACAGAAGTTCTAAATAAAATAAATATTTTTTATCCTTTGAGATGTCAGATAGAAAAAAAATTACTTCTGCAAATGAGAAGTGGCATCAGTCATCAGAGGAAGAAGTGTATAGAATCTGAAACAGCAAAGCAATTGAACATGAAAAGTTTGGCATAGAAAAGAAGGGTGAGTAATTTAAACCCACTCAGGAACAGGTGTGACTTGTTCATAAACCAGTTGGGAAAAAAATTGTTCAATTACTCCTCTCTGGTAAATAACAAATTACCATAGTAACTCCACTTTCAAACAACATGTGCATATATTCTGCTACAGAAAAGCTTGAGTCAAAACTGCATTTTAGTATCATACCATGACTTCTTTCTTAACTTCAAGATCAGAATTCTATGAACTTTCAGCTCCTTATTTACATACACTCCCTCATCCATGACCTGAAAAGACCACTTTAAGGTTGACAGTACTGCTCAATCCATGCTTAAAATATATTCTGCCTATTTGTTGGGACTGTTACATTGAGCCAAGTCAGCCAATAGCTTTTATGATAGGGAGAGTAGCTGTCATTTTGAGAGGTGGATTCCCAATGATTTTTTTAAATAAGATGCATTTTTTCAGCAATTACAAATGACCTGAGGCATATGCTCATATGCAAGTATGTATTTAATTTTATCATTATATATCTATGTGGTGGTGGTTGTTATAAATTTGTAGGTATTCTCATTTGCAAGGTGGCAGATTTTCAATTAATTTAACTGAGTGACTATACAGAATACAAACCTTTGTGCAGAGCTACAAAGCCCTGGTGGAACAGGAGAGTCCCAAACCACACTGCTCCTCAGCCTTTGCAGCGCAGCAACATACACTCACTCACCTACACATCCTGGTCCAGGCTTTGCAGAAGATTGTTCATTGGGAACAATCCATCTGCAGCATGCAACAGTCACCTGGTTAGGGATTAGACTTTCTTTAGAAGCAACTTAAAGGCAGCCAGTGTCGGTGCCTCCAGAGCTGGACTAGAAAACAAATAAATAAGGGTTATGCAGCCTCAGCTGGGTAACATCTTTTTAACATCCTGAATCTTTAAGATATGTATGATTTGGATCTTATGCCCTGAAGAGTTACTGGGATTGTGCAGATTCATGCTGAGGGGCATCTCACCTGTTCAGTTTAACCTGTCCAGGCTAAAAGTAGTCTCCAATTGGTCTTCCAACTTGGAGAGGTGATCAGAATCTGCTGTTGTTGACAGTTTTCCATTTTGTAATCAGCAACAAATCAGACTTTACTTAATGTTCCCATAGCCATCTGTTGCCTCTATGATGGCAATTTCAGTCAGGATCCTTCTATCTTATTTATGTTTATACGATTCAGATGACCAAAAATATCAGAATGGGCAGCAGCATAACAAACACCTACATTTTCAATTTGAAAATTGTCTTTGATTAATTTCTGATTTTATAAAAATATGCCAGCAGGTTGGCCCAATAAAGATAATACATGTATGCTGTTGTAAACTCTGGTACCCCATCCTCTTTTTTCTAAACAATAAAGGAAGAAGATGAAGTAGAAAATACAGGCACTTAGTCCTTAGCCACTCTCATCTCGTAGTTCATTGGAAATCATTTTTGCATGAAGAGATGCTCTGAACTAAACCACTCAATCATCAATAGATGCAGTGAAACAAATCTCTTCTCATTCCATTGGAAATATGCAAACAGTAATATATCTCTTGCCTGAAGAATAATCCTCTGTTCGTAGCATGGTAATTCGTCTCACTGAATTATCTTGCTTTACTTATTCATTCTAGAAGATTTTAAAGGAAAGAGGAAGAAAAGGGGAAGGAAGGAGGGGGGGAGGGGGTAAGAAGGAGGGAAAAACAACAGCAAACCACTCATCAACAGCACAGATACAATTAAAAGTTCACCTGTGTCCAGTGACTCAAAACAATACAATTGCAAAACTTTCTTTCAGATCACTCTGTGTGGGCGGTGTCTATAGCAGAATTTTAGCCTGCAGCAGGTGTGCACTTTTGGAAGCCTCCCAGCTGTCCCCACCTGCAGTACCCCGGCTATGTCCTGGGGACGAGTGGAGTCACTGCGTGCAAGCTGTGCTCCTCCCAGTGGAGCTGAACTGTCAGATGCCCTTCAGGGAAGCACCCAAAGCACAGCAGTCACTCTTAGGTGCTCAGTCCAAGCAGGAAGGTGAGAGCTAGGCCAGGGAAGGCCTCTAGAAAGGCAGATAAACACCCAGCCCACAGGCTCAGTTCCTTGTCTTTCCAGATCCATTCCTCTTGGCTTGCACCTCTTACTTACACAGATACAGGTTCTGCCAGAGATCTTTGCTTCAAAAGACTTTCTTGCATGGAGTGATTATGTCAGGTGGAATTTACTGATATCTTTGGTTTCATTACCTCCTCCCACCTTTTCATCTTTGTATTCAGGTAAGAAATGTAATTTTGCACAGGTATAAAGTTATCATATCCTCACCATAAACTGAGTGACACGATAACTTGTCTTGTCAGATAGTTTTACAGTGATATGCATCAGCTGAAAGGCTGAGAATGAAGCAAATAGTCCAAGGTTTTTATATCTATCTCCCCTAAAGCCATAAGGAGATGTAAGTACTGATATGAAATGACACTACATTTTATTTGGGAAAATTTTGCAAAGTTATTTTAGCCCAAGATGGCAGCTATTACGTAAGCAGCAACAGCATCTTCTCTTTTAAATTCTTCATTTTCTCCTTTTTCTTGAGGAACAAAAAGTACTTTGAGATCAGTTAGCTCTCCCTTTAGATAATGAAAACAGAGCAAAGTGCTTGAATCAGCACATGAAACTTCCTGAGAAAAAGATATAGGAGTTTGTCTTAAAACAGCCCCTCCCAACATCGGATAGATGCCTGAAGCTTGCAGAGATGGAGTAAAAATACAGTGCTAGCAGCTGGAAATGGCACAAAGCTGAAGGTAAAGCACCCTTCCTTGCAGCATTTCTTTTTTAGCTTTGAATTTTCAACTTTGAAATTTGTGACCTTTGCTGAAATGACTGTCACACAGCCACAAATCACCCCTTCTGTCCAGGGCAGTCATCCCTTCTGTCCGGGGCAGTCATCCCTTGGGCCCCAGCTTCCTGTGTCTCCCACGGGCAGAACAGCAGCAGTGCAAAGCTACTTCTTGCCCTCACCTCAGAGCAACATGCAGTCTGCATGGGTACACCAACACAGCTGCCCTGTGAAGCACTCAGGATTATCTCTAGCCATGTTAGTGTGAGAGACATGCAGATGAAAGTGAAAAGAGTAATGGAGCTGCTTGCTCTTCCTTGCCTCATTTTTCTGGTCATTCTTGAATGCTCCTCAGTTGAGAAGTTCTTCAGTTTTATTATAGCCAGTGCTCCACTGCAACCCATGAAGAACTTTTCTCATGATTCTTTATAGCAGGTAGCTGCTGAGTTATGTTGCTCAGGAAAGAGGAAAATCAAGACACTTCAAGCTCCATAAATTTTGCTTGAAAACTGAATGATGAGACAGACCAAGGAGAAGTGCTGCTTCAGATGCTATTTCTCAACTTTTTAAAGCTGAAAATCACCATGTCTTTGCAAAACATCACTTCTTTTCATTAACAGCCAAATAGAATTTAACCTAAGCTTTGAATAGTCATTTAGTAATCCTGGTTTTCCACATCCATATTGATTCTATTTTTCTACATTTTCACTTATTTGCCTGTTTAGAAATGTGTGCATTTTGAGAAAGTTTTTTAATGGATTTGATCTTTGGACCAACTTTTGATGCCTTCTGGACCTCTCAGTCTTGGGGGCAGCAGGTTGTTAACTCCTCTGAGTGCAGCTACAATCTTCTGTTGGAGACTGGTCTTTATTCTCCTCAGAGACTATAAACAGTCAGGCTGCTGTAGGTTTTATGCTCACAACTACTTTAACCTCAGCTGAGAAGAGAAATCACCAGTACCTCAAAAAAACTACACTCTCATTTCTTTCCTTTGTTCCAAACATCAGCTGCATTTTTAAACCCTTTCATTACAGTGACAGTAGCCTCCTTGATAAAACTCCTTGTGGAAGGGGTCCCACAAGGTCAACCCTGTCAGTTTGGCTTTCCTGACTTGATTTTCCTTTCTTCATCTACGTCAAAGAATGGCTTTTACAGTCACAACTTATTTTGTTCTGCAGCTTCTTACAGAGTGTGAAAATTCACCTAAAGGATCTCATGGCTGAGTCCCAACACTTTTCAAAAAGTAACAGGAATTTCAAAACTACACGTGGATTTTTCCAGTTACGCTGGCACATTATTAATCAAAATTCAAATGGAAATTTTTTGTCTTGCCCCAACAGCTGTAGAACAGCACAAGCTTTCTCATCCTCAGCATTTCAAGAACATTTATGGAATTCCATGTCTGTCAGCCACCCTTAGAAAAAAACCAGACAACCTAAATAACCTTAATAATAATAAATACCTTAAATTCTGACTTTACTTCATTGATTCTATTTTGCTAGTACAATAAAATGGCACTGTGTAATTTTACTCTTTTCTTCATTCATAATTGCCTTTTTGATTTTTTAAATCATTCTTCTTGCTGAGTGCAATGTGAGCTGCATTCAGTTTGCTATGTTATCTAAATCTGAGCAAATATTATAAAGCTCATGCAGTTCCTCTGAGGGACAGAATGTTCTCATTTCTTCAGTTACTCACATTTGAATATAATGTTTACAAAGACATTTGCACGTTTCCTTCTTTCTTACAATTGTAAACTTTAAGATTAGCATGGCTGTTTAAAATAAGATATATTTGAGTGAACAAGTCTTTCTAAACTTAATTTTCTTCACTGAAGGTTACTCTTTTTTGTTTGTTCCAGCCTTCATTCAGATATTTTTAAATGTTCTTGCTGATTTAGGTCCAATTTGTCACAGAGGTCCTGGCCTAATTACGGCTGTTAAAACACTACAACGATTGAAAACATCCTTCAAAGGGACGTGTTTTTCACTAAACTCAGCAGAAATCTCCCCATTACATGCAGGGTCTCTGAGCTGGGTCTCCAGCACACTACCAGTCAAGCAGAACTATTGTCTTTGAGACTTCTGCTTGCAGCTCCACCCTCAGGCCTGCACCAAGGCTGGCTGTGCCAGAGTTGGCCATGAGAAGGATCTGATGGGGTTCCAGTGCCAGCCTGGGATGCATTTCCAGATTTTGCCAGCCAGGAAGCCTCATACATAAAAATTTAGGAATGTAAAGGTTTTGGCAATATTTAGAACTTGATTTTTAGCCCTTGAGTTTGGATATTTCTACCCTTGGTTTAGAATGGACATGTGATGGTTTCCAGCTCCAGCAGGGCATTGCTGAGCAAGGACACTGCAGGCTGGAAAAATAGGAGAGCAGAGAGCACAGTGCCCCAGGCTCACAGTGATAACCCCTGGCACCCAAGGATACAGGCACACCTTCTCCATGGGTACTGCCCCACAATCTGCTTTACACTGCTCTGGAGGACCAAAAGGTCTTTGAGGCCTGTTTTCTGTTTTTATATTCACACAGAGATGTGTTTGTGCTTTTATAATAGAGGTTAATTAGAGAAATGTGGCAAGCTTTGATGAAAAAAGGTAACTGTAAAAAGAAGAAGTACAAATTATAGAAGACTTTCAAAACCACACAATATGAAGAAGGACACTGCCAATTCAATGGCTGCAAATAAAGAAATACAGACATTTTATTTAAGCAGTGTGGTATTTCAGTGTGGTATTTAATGTTACAAACTGAAGGGAAATCCAACTGCAGAATAAATAAAATGTAGCAAGTGTATTAAGGACATAGGTTTATATACATAGCACATTTCTAAGTAGGAAAGATGTATCTATATATGTTTGAATCTGAATGCATGCATAAAAAGAATGTTTATTTTTTTTCAGCCAAGGGCATAGTTCTGAAATACTCTTAATGAATCATTTATAGCAAATTGGTCATAAGAAACATCATATTTGAGGTCTAGCCTCAAGTAGAGAGTGTTTTTCTCAAAACTTGGAATGCTGTGTGGCAGCCATGCCTGGCCTGAACAGAGGCATCCTTTTCTCTCTGTTTAATGAATTGGGCTGCCCTGCTCTTTATGCAGAGCAAGTACAGCCAGTCTGAGGCACATTTAAGTAAAACCATTCCAGCATTTCATTTGCCTCAGATGAAAGAAAGTCAGGCCAGCCCTCAGTGTCTTAGTGAGGTTTGTGGCTGTGTACACTTTTTCAGTTCCCCAAAAGTTATGTTCCCATTAAAATGTCACCTTACAATAATGCTCTAATGTAGTGGCTTCTCCTTCATTAGCTGTTGAACTAAAGCTAGTAATGGAAAAACAGATTACCCTGAATTTATGATGGGCTAATTCCATTCCTTCTAGCCACGAAGATAAATCACCCTTTGTTTACAACTGAAAGACCAGTAATTTTTAACAGAATGAAGAATAGATGGGAAAATATAGCTTTAACTCTTAGCACAGATGGTTCTGAGGCCTCGAAGCAACAATGTGGTCAACAAATAAAACATAAAAACAAGCTCTGGTAAAGACCAATGAGCAGCACTTTATAATTGCACTTATTTTAGTCTGTTGAATATCTCACCATTTACCTCTGAAAATGGGATTTGACCCATGAGGAGTTCTCTGCCGCAAGGATATTGTTAAACAAAAAGTGAAATCCAAATCAATCAAACAAAAAACTTAGGAGAGATGTAGTAGAAATTATTATAAAGTCAGGAGTTAACCAAAAGTTACCAGATCACAAAGTCACAAAGTAAATATCCACAGATCATCTTTGGGGCAAGCAGTAATTCTATTATTGCTGGTTTTTAATCCTGCTTTAAAGCACATATAGAAAAAGGCAATTAATAAGAATGCTATGCAATATCCCTTACTGAGTTAGGATAGCACAGGAAAATGTTCCATCTTCATAGGCATAGGTATAGGAAGGAAACAGGAATTCACTGTCATGTGTTAGATAATCTGTGAACACAGATTTGTAAGAATAAGCAACAAGATTGTATGTAAAGAAAAAAAAGTGAAAATATGTTTAAAGCTTTTCCTAAAGGCTTTTTTATGTACCTCTAATTCTGTAGAAAGTAGATGAGAAATATGTTTAAATGATCAGGTTCAAAAGTAACAGTTTTATTTCTTCTGCAGATTAGTTTCTATAGGTATACAAATCTAAATACCTATACCTTTGTATTTCTTTTTATTTTCCAGCAACACTGATTTATCTGCTCTCTTTTTACCAACTGGTAAAAGATTAGACGTGAAATCAAAAGGACAAAAGAAAGGGGGGCATCTGTTGGCACAGAAGTTCATTTTAGCTCATCAGGTAAATACCATATCAGGCTCACAAAAGTATTTTCACTTAACTGCTTCAAAGAAAGCAATCCTAAAAACCTATTAATGGTCCTTTGTCTTCCAAGTACAAGAATGCCATAGCTGAAATCTAATTTAACTGTTAAGGTGGAAAACCTTTTTTCTTTCTGTCTGCTTTAAAATAAAGGCAAACAAGAAATTATTGCTTTTAATATTTTCTCTTTTTTTCTCCATCTCACTTGCTGTTTGGGTTGTGACTTGGACTATGAGATTCTTGTACAGGTAAGAGGACATCAGAAGAATAAGTGAATACACTGATAAAAGCTATGGCTAATGTAAGACAGAGTCTTATTTAGAATACCCACAGAAATTAGTTAATTTTAAAAACATCTTGCAACCATCTTCCTCTTAGCTTCAAAAACCTAAGAATCCCATTCTTACTCTGCAGGAGATGCCAAATGTTTTCATGCTTACTACATTCAGAAACAGATTTAGTTTTGCCCAGAAAGCAAAGTTTATCAGAGAGATATTTGGTTTATGTCTACAAACTCTCTTCTTCCAAACTGCAAAACAACTGATATCTGCATTTTATTTGATAAAGTCTCCCTGGAGGAGTCTGTCAGTAATCTACAGCTGAGACACTGGGAAAATATCTTTCTTCTTCAACCATTTGGTTCTTTCACTTATTTAAAGCCTAACTCTTTCTGGGTATTTTGCTCTTTAAATGTACACTGAGATCTTTCCTTGTACATGGTTTAGGGAGATAATCGCTGTTGTCAGCTGTGCCATTTTTTATTTGACTCAAAGATAATTTGTGTTTTTCTTGAAGTTCCTCAACTCTTTGGCTGAAGCAATTAAATAAGAGTTTGAGGGAGCCAGGTCTTGTGCTTGAGAGGAAGAAATTTTTAAAAACTTGAACATTCAAACAAATCAGGAGAACCCAATACTTCTAAAATAGTATGATTTTAAATCCTCTCACGACTCCTTAGTGCTCACTATTATCAAAAATGCTGCACTATTAAACATAAATGATAATAAAAATGTTTGCTAAAAATGATCCTTCATTAGCAAACAATAGAGCTACTGATTCAACAATGAAATTCAATCAAAAACTAATAGCCCATGTGCCCACACAAATGTCTTATTTCTCTGGCTTTAATTTTCCTTCCATGAGAAAATCTTGGCTCTCGTTGCCTTCCATTTCTTTATGCTGACAGTTGTGTGGGTCTGTCTTTATAAATGATTGTAACAGCCCTCATCCATCAGTCACTATACAATTTTAATTTAATAAAGTTGATTTTTGCTAATATGTATTAAATATGCTCTAAAGGTGTTTTCCAATCTCCTCTCCCACAAATTTGGAAGAAAAGTGTTTTCTGACTTACCAGCCTATTTCAAGATCTGCCTCATGTTTTTTTTGTTTCCCTCAGTGTGTTTGCACCCTTTGAAATTTCTCTGCAGATCACTCATTAGAAAATTCCTTTAGATAGGCCAGTTCTGATGCTGAGGTTGCCTGCCCTGCCAAGCAACCAGTTCAGATTGTTACACCTAATGGCAGCTGTAGCTTGGTCTCTCCAAGTGTTATGTGCCTGAGTGCCACTCCAAATGCAGCCAAAGCTCCCTCCTTCAGCCCTCTCACACAGATTTTCTCAGTCATTTTGAAGCTTTAATTTCCTCCAGCCTGTAATGAAGGGGTCTTGAAGAGCACTTAAAATTGTTGGGCAGGCTGCAAAGGGCACACATCTGATTTCTGAAAGTTTTCTTTCACCAGCAGACACTCTCCTTCTTCCCTTCTGAGGAATCTTCAGCTCCTAATCAGGGCAACTTGAACCTGAACTTGTGCTTGGCACAAACTTGGGAAATATGTCTGTCATCTGCTGGGATCTAGCCTTGTAGTCCAGACACCTTTTCCAGTGACAATGCAAAGGTTTTTTCCTGAAGATTTCAGTTAATGCTGCATCAGGATCTTGCAAATCTATATGTCAAAACTGCTTGTTACTTAAAGCTTTCACTGAAGGAGGAGTCTTCTTCCTGAAGAAAAAAGATGAATCATTATAAACAGTTTTGAATTACTGAGTGACACAACACACACAATAGAAGCAGCAGAAAGCAGGGGCAGGAACACTATTAAGATCGTGACAAAAGGAAAAATTAGAAGGAAGACTTTTAAAATGCTATTTAACTTTTTAAAAATGTAAATTTTGCAACATACTTGGAGGTTTTGAACTTGGTTTTTAAGGAACTCATTACTGATCCTGAGGTCATTTGTTCCAGCATCCTGGTGCTGCAGTACTAGGGATTATGCAAAAAGATGGAAAAAACAACTTAAAGCACAGAGCAAATGTGGCAAACAGAGAGAGGCAGGTAGGCAGTATTTAACCAGCTGTCAGGCTGAGCACAGATGTGCTCCCCACCCCTAACAAAGAAGCCCGAGTGCTTTGGCTCAGCAGGGGAGGAGCAGGGCTGATCCACAAAGGAGATCTTCCTTGTCACAGGGTTATCCTTGTCCACCTGCTCCTGGTGGCTCTGACCACTCTGAGCTGCTGAGCTGATCACTCACAACCAGCAGCCCCAGCTAGCACAATCAGCGTCCTAAAATCTTTCCTTTACTTTCCTATACCTTTCCACGTGGATGTGTTTCCTCTTAAATACACCAACTACTTCTGATCTTATCTTAACAATCCTACTTCTGCCAGTAAATTTGTCTTTCTTATCTCCATACAGACTTTCTCACATCTCTTTCAGACTTGCCTGTGTGGAGGTTATTCAGCTGTGCTGCATCAGAGCTGAGTCTTGGCTCCAAATCCATGGTCAAAGAGACCCTGGGTGGCAGGGGAGAGCTTGCAACTGGGTCTGCAGGAAGGGGATTGGTTAAAAACAACCATATTAAATTCCTAAACACATCAGTATAAGTTTCTATCATCATAATGTATCCATAGAGACACACACACACACCCCAAAAATAAAGTTCCCTCTGAGTAATAAATATCTTACTCCTGTAAGCTAACTAGTTAAAGAGGATTTTACAAGGCAAGCAGCCTATGGCTAGGACAAGCCACCTGATTTTTCACGCTGAAGCAGTTTATCAAACACTCATCCAGCATCCCTAGGCACTCATAATTCCTAACCTACTTAGAGCTTTAGGGGCACAACATCTGGAAGACCAGACTTAAAATGACAGAAAAGCTTTGAAGGTCATGCAGGATAATTTACCTAAGCTTTGAGTATTTGATAGATGAGAGGGCTGTTACTCATTGGAAATGTTAGGAGGCATTACGAGAACTAGTGAGAAACAGAAATTTATAGGTTCATAAATTTTAATGCCAGAAGAATCATCTAATCTGACCTGCATACCATAGGCAATGAAATTCCACCAAGTAATTGCCACGTGAAGCTCATCAATTTGGGGCTAAAGTAGCACTTATCTCCTCATAATAACAATTATCATAGAGCATGAAGTAACTACTTTGTAAGAGCAAGAGAAAGATGAGAAGGAAATTTTCTAGTGCAATTCTATCCATCCCTTTTTCTGTGCATGCTGTGTCTGGTGGAAGCTTTCAAGAAGTTGTACTGCAGTTAAGATTACAGAGGATAAATGAGAAGTACCTATGCAGTTTGCACATGACATTACACTTCCTGAGTATCTAGAAACTGCAGAGAAGAGGTAATAAATTATATTTATGCAGCAAAAAAGAAATGGGGAGCTAAAATAAACACAGAAAAACCTAAAGGCGACACAAAGCATTTATGCATAAGAAAAAATACTCTTGGTAAATGGAATGTAATAACAAAGCTGCAGCACACATTTACTTTCAGTAGCTTGGCACATTAGAAAATGATGATAATGAAAAAAATTATAACAATAACCTAGGATATGTGGAGCTTTCTTCTGAAAGGAAGTAATGGAAAAGAATAAAAGCACATCCTTGGCAGAAAAGACTACAGGCTGGGTAGGTAGTGTGACACATGCCAGAGCAGGAACAGTCGAAAAAATAACAGCAGAAGTTGAGCATAAAAGAAAGGAAATTGGTAGGTAAGGGGGGGAGTTAAGGAAATGTTACTTCACATGGATTTGTCTTGCAAGTGGCTGAGTGACGCCTCACATCTGCTCACCCACCTCAAGAACAACAGCTTCTCCTTACACTGCAACTCCCACCATTTCACACACAGTCTCTGCAATGTCCCATCATTGCCCCATAGTGCTCCCAGGAGTTTGTTCCCTACGGTCCCACAGCACAGCACCCCTCCTGCCCATCTATCCCTTCCCCACATGCCCCTTGGGGCTCCCTGCCTGGGCCAGAGACAGGACCACAGTCACACCGACTGCCCATGCTGGGGTCCTGCTGAGAACCAGAACTGAGGCATGGCCAAATCCTCTGCTCTTTTCACTTAGAAGCAGAATCAATGAAGTCAGTGTTCTCTTATCAGCCCCTGATTATTAAATATTTTTTAAGACTTCATAGTCTTTAGGGCCTCTGCCTTAATTGATTAAAAAGCGACAAAGAGGGAGAAGAGGCAGAGAAAAACAGTGAGATAAAACAATTTTATTGACTTTACTTCTCATGAAATCAGACTAAGAAAAAATAAATGTGTAATGTACTCATTAGAGGAAAGCAGAGAAAAAAGCATCCATCATCATAGGACTAAATACTGACAGGCAGGCTTAATGCTTCTGGAAATAAAGTATACAAGTCCCTTTTAACTGAGTCATCAGGATGTCAACCATCTAATCAGAATTATTAGGGGATCTCAGTAGTATTCATTATTTTTGTTTTAATTCTATGTGGGAGGTTGAAAAATCAAATCTACACATTGTGATCAGAAAGGTCTTTGTGGCTGTCTCATGAAGGAGGAACATATTTCTAGGTGTTTCATGAGAAGAACAATATAAAATTACCAGTACAAAGGATGATAGAAAATGTACCCATCTAGCAAGTGAATATCTAAATTAAGGCTTCAGATTAATAAATGTATAAATAGATTAATTATATAAATGCATTTGCAAAAGCAACTTCTATCAGAACTAAATGATTATCAGACAAATATGCATGTAATTTCTATTTCAAGTTCCCTATTTCCTTTAACTATAAATACCATAGAATCTCTTAGCATACATACTTACATAAGTGTTTAGGTAAATAACACTTCTATAAATATAACAAATGTTTCTATAAATGCAACTGCATCCTGATGAAGAATAATTATTTTTCTATTTTCATGGATCTCTCAGCACTAGATACTTGAATAAACGTGAGACAGCATCATTCTACTAAATGACTGTAGGACATGCAGCCAGAAGGTGTAAAGGAGACAGATCATGAATTATTTATCATTGTCACTGCCACAGCTTGTTTGAAAAAAAATAATGCTCAAGTGCCACCTGGGACATGGGAGAGAGTTTGTCCACCTAACTTGGGGGAATTTACTACTGGTAGAAAGATCAGGATCTATCTCAATGATAAACCATCAACAAGCCTTCAAGTGATCTCCTATCGGGGTGTAAAAGGACACCCAACCTGCCAATGGAGTTGTTTTCAGAGCAGTATTTCATACCTTAAGGTTTTCTTCTAGAAGCAGGTTTTTGGTAACTGCTACTTTCTTCATAGGGAAATTGTCAATAGGGAACTTCTTTCCTGTCCAGTTCTCCCTGTTTTTCCATGTCCCAACAGGAGTGAAAACTCCCATCCACCTAATGCTGAACTTCAGCCACTTTAGTTGTATACGTTGCACTGGAGTTGCTCACTCTCACTTTCTGCTACATTGATTGGAGAGAAGCACTTTAGTGGTTTCTCGACCTATTTTAGGCATCAACTTGAAGTTTGATACAATAAGTTTAAAATAAATATGTCTCTCAGGGCTGATTCTAGTTGGTTGTTTCTTGTTTGGTTTTTCCCCCTTGGAGGGGGTACAGGCTGTACTTACAGCACATGGTTACTCTAATTTTAGGCATTGAATGTAAGGTTGAAATCACTTTTGCCCAAACAGTACCAGTGTGCTCTGAACTGAGGTACATAAACTTTTGATTGCACTCAGACATTTCTAGAGGAAAAGGCACATTTTATAGATGTATTTATTGCTGTGAGCTGCAGTAGTGTGGAAGCTGTCCTGCTCCAGGCAGGGGGAAGAGGCTATCTGAGGACACACAACACGCCAGCAGATGCAGGTATGGTCTGTATGATTCCAATTACACCTGACACTGAACCTGATGCCTTGATGGAATAACTACTGAGGGTTGCAGGAAGCTGCCAAGATTCATGCATATGCATCAGGAACCCTATTGAAATATGGGAGAGCAGCAGCTGACTTCAGTCCAAGTCATTAGGTGACAATGACAATTTTTTCCTGTCTTCCATGTGTACAAAAAATAATTAATCCTACCCACAAATCATTGTCTTAAAAACAAATGGCTATATTTTAGCTATACCTTGTTTTGTATACCTTACTTCTAAAACTTCCTTTGCATTACTCATGTGTAGACACAAAAGTCTGCTACTGAATTTTCTGTTGAGATTCCCAACCAAACTAAAATGGATTAGGGTTAGCAATGATAGAGAGAAAGCAGGCTGTGATGGGGACAGAAGCAGCTTGGAAGAACTGAAAGGCTTTCCCACTGGCTTGTGAAGAGATGTGCATCACCTTGAGAGATGGCTCACCTGTGAGCTGAAGGCAGCACATCTCAAAGCCAAACTGGTGAGCAAGACAGCTCTAAAGTCAGCTGTTGTTTCCCCTCCCTGTACTTGTCCTAAATAGACCACATGCTTTCTTAGCCCTGCATTTCAGACTGGTAAGCTTGTTTTCTTGGGAGGTAGAAGTTTTCTTGGGGGACCGGCAGCTTCAAGGGAGATCATTCGAAGATGCTGCTGAAGGTAAAGTGCTGGTGGAGTCCCAGTAGGATTCCATGAGGAAGCACCTAGCCCCCAGCTAGAAGCACCAGCAGAGCACCTGCTCTGCTCTCCTGAGGTGCCAGCTCAGAGGGTGGTCAGGCCAGCAGGGGAGAGCATGCCATGGGCAGGGCGGCAGGGCTGCTCTTGGAGGTGGCAGGGAATGTGAGGACAGCTGAGGCCATCACCGTAACCCCACTACCTCCACCAGGAGACGAGCAGCTCTCAGGGTATGTGCATGGCCTTGTATTTTCCTGCAGTTAACTGAGAAAGCCCGGGTTCTGTTTTGCTGCCTACTGCACATTCCTATGAGTGCAAAGATGGCTGTGGGCAGAAGATCTTCAATCATATCTGTATGATGAAAGCAAAGATGTGAATTCTGAGATCAAGATAAATATAAACATATTTATATTTATACCCTGACTGATCCTTTCCATTCACGGCTCTGGCTTTGTGCTTACTTTTCATGACCAGAGCAAGGTGTGGGTGCAGCGGGAAGCAAATGGCTGGCAGATAACAATTCTCTGATTTCTTAATTCTGTTCACCAGTCTTCTCCCTCCCACGGTGTTCCTGCAAAACGTCCTTTATTTCTTTTTTTACCACTAGATGGTAGTAGCAGGTAGAGACTTGGGGTTTTTTTTATTTTTTTTTCCCCTCTCTTTCTCACTCCTTTTTGTTTACTGTCTGTAGATTAGTTTCAAGACTCCGTGTCTAGTAAAAGGTTTATTGTTTTCTCTGAATGATCAAATGATTATGCACATACTAAAGATTTGAAACGTTTTCAAAATGACCATTTTCTTCCTTTTCCTACACCCCTGCTCCTCACACAACCTTGCTGAATCCAGTGTGTGGAGCTAACCAGAGGCAGTAACCATGACGGCCAGAAACAAGCCTCACTTGCCTCCAAAATCCCTCTGAAGACCTTCCTATGTACTATTAATTACACTCAGAGTTTTCAGTAATTGCTTTTATATGGGTAGTAAGGGGCACAAGCAGCTGTTTTGTGGCCTCCAAAGCAGCCCTGTGCTCTCTCTCAGTCTGCCTTGCCTTTCTTTCCCCACTTCCCGGGCTTGGGTGGGAAGAAATATTCCCAGCTCTGGCAGCTCTTGCAGAGGGATTTCCTGCCATCTGGCTGGGACAAGGACAGAGCTAGGCAAGGAGGCAGCTATGTTTCCTGACACTGTCCACCCTGGAAAATTTTTAGGAAAGGAGTTATTTCCCTATGACTCCGAATCATCTGTTTTGATTTTTTTTATAGGACACATATTTCTGCTCTGCAGATGCAGGGAACAATTATTAAAACATTGTCTTAAATTAGTGCAAGCTGTGCCAAATCATCACTAAGTTCATCATTGTGTTGTGTATCAAAGCTGTTTTGCACTACCATATTAGAAAGAAGAGAAAATACAATCAGTGCAGTTGTCATTTGATTATATCAAATATTATCCTTGGCTACTGATAAAGCACCACAAAAGCATCATTTCACAAGTGCTTGATGACTAAAGTCTGGATTTTAAGACTGCATTCCCTCTATAGAAATTTATTATAGATGAATGAATATAAATCAAGGACCACACATAATAAGTACTTTATATACCCTCCCTGTCCCTCTGGTACATGCTCTTGCACAGTTCACTGCATTTATGTGACCCCAAGGAGGACCCTCATGTTAAAGGGCAGGTCAATTTACTGAGAGCTATATTTACTGTTTAAATGGAAGGCACCAAACTACAATAATGATAACTGAAGGAAGAGCCATCCTTTCATTTAGTAAGAAAAAAGCCTTTTATGATTTTCTCCATAAGCCTATCTCTCAAATATCTATTTCTGCACAGATAAAAATGCCTATTTAGCAGACTGTTCAAGACCAAGTTCTGAAGGGTATTTTCATTGTTTTTACATAAAGCACAAACCAAAATAACACCCAAGCAGAACAAAACAGAAAACACATATTCCTACATCTATTAGTATTAGTCTGGATTAAAGCTTCCATTTTCCCTGCCTTTGCTTTTGTAAGGTAATAGAGACATACATCTTTCCTCTTTCATACTGACTTCTTTCTGCCTCTCTTCCCTTTTTGCCACAGCAGAGGAACACTTGAAAAAATAATTAAAACTAAGAAGCAGATCCTCAGGTGCTGAACATCAAAATTGCTCCAATGAACTCCAGTTATACAAATTTCTATTAGCTGCAAAATTGGCCTCACTGGATTTTAATTGCACTTCAACATCTGATGTACCTTTTGATAGCAAAAGTAGGCAGTCCTAAGTAACCCTTTAATTTTCACTGGAGAAAGATTTAACATGCAGTTAAGCATTTCTCAGCTAGAATTTCTCCTTTCAATTCATAAGTACATGCACGATCTGCTCTGTAACTTCAATACTTCATATTCATTTCCAGGTACCTGGTCCAATTATAAAATGTTCATAGAAACGACTGCATTAATAAAGAAAACCTCTATCAGAAGAGAAATATGTTCTTATAGTTAAATAATTTGTGCTGGCATCAGGCATTTTGGTCCACATTCCTGCTCTCCTAACTTGCAACAAGCCACCTGGAAATTGTTCCTCCAGCCTGACCAAGGGCACTTAGCAAAGTCCCCAAATTGAGAAGGTTGTGGCTCTCCAGTGTTCTCTGTGCTCACATGAGGTATCTCCTTTTGCTCATGAAAGGTAGTGTGGAGCCCCAGCAGTGACAGGTCAAAAAACTTGGTTAAATACCTAAAGTTAGGTGTGGCAATTACTACTCACAAATGTTTTAAGCCAATACTGCAGTCCCACTCTTTCCCTGCCTCCTGGCACTCCTCAGCACCCACTGCTCCCCTTCTCACATCCCTGTGCAAGCAGCCAGGATTCGCCTGATGAAGAGAACCATGAACAGGTTTGGACCAAAACTGAGGTTGAAAAAAACAAGGATTCTCACCACTCAGACCTTCTGTCCATCCTCCCTCCCACAGAGGGTGGATCCCACATGGGCATATATTTGTCTTACCATGCAAACGCATGGAATAGATCACAGAGAGGGGACAGAGGATGAGAGGTGTGGTGAGATCTGCCTGCTTATGGACCCCCATTGGGGTTTTTCTCACCCAAAACAGGGAGATCTCATCCATACTCCTTACTGGGATGAGTCTCCCAAGCCATGACCAGACAGTGTTAGATGATAGTGCCCAAAAAATAGCTGTGGTAGCCTAGCCTGAGCCTGTTCCGTTTATTAGTGTAGACAGAGAACTGTGAGAGAGGGAGAAATATTTCCTAATGGTACATCAGTGCTGGGTTCATGAAATGGAGAATAGGAGACAGGAATACCTAATTCACCTAAAAATACGCTGTCTTGTCTAATTAGCTTTGTGCAGCCTCTAATACCATGAGGGCACCATTGGACAATAAAGTAAAACATCCACAAAAAAAGTAAAACATTCTCCCACATCTCCCAAATGGCTCTGAGGCTTCTCTTTGAGCCAAGATATTGTGTTTAACTCGGTTCAGTAGAAACTTGGTTTCGTAACAACACTGTATTTTACAATTGGGTTTATAGTTTTAGCCTCATCTGTCCCTGTGGTGTTGAACTCCCAGGCTGGACTCTCTCCACATGGATACAGCACTGCCAGCACCACCACTGTGATGAGCCCGCTGTCTTACCCACCCAGTCACACTACACGCAATTCAACCTTCAAACCCCACCAGGCAGAGTAACATTGCAGAAACCTGCAGATTTTGTGCTCAGCTAGGAAAATATCAAATGTTAAATTGTTTCTGAATCCATGTGTTTGAGAACACTTTGTTCCAAGGTGCATGTTGATATTTTCGCTTCTTGTCCCGAAGAAGATGGAAATTCTAACTTTTGCTCAGCCATTGCTGCAGCTTCTGGCTCCTGCTATAATAAAAACAAACCAATTACAATAAAGTAAAAATAGGTTTTAACAAACCATTCCATAGATACTTTGTACAACAGTCTCAATATTCTAAAATTAAGCTTTATTTTTTCCAGAGCACAGAAGATTTCCTCACATAAAATGGCTAGTTCCGGCTACTTCCAATTATGATACATTTTGTGTGTGTGCCGTGTATTTTTTCTTTGCCTAATTCATGACAGGATTTCCAGTGTGTAGCATATAGTACATTCTACTCTCAGCTACTCTGGTGCAACCACATTGATTTCAGGAGCTGTGCTGAGCTCTGAATTCTGCTCTCACAACTGCTTGTTTGCCCGCTCGGCAGTCAGACTTGCTCTCTGTTACACTCATTTGGGACACAATTTCAAGAATTAGTCAAGAGGCTTGGAAAGTGCAGTCGTGGTTGTTCAACAATAGCTTGCTCCTGATAATAGCAATAACTAATCTGCGCTTTTCACTCTTGCTGACATTGTGATCGCTTCTGAATCTGCTTTTGTTGTTTTGGGGTTTTTTCTTTACAAGAGGGAGAACTGTGGAAAGCAAAGAACATTTTTAAAAATAAATTTCAGGAAAAGTTATTATACCATGCTGTGTTATTGCACATGGTGCTTCAAAATTGGCAGCTAGGCTATGTCTTGGGATCAGGTTGTGCTGTGCTGTTTCCTAACAATTTTGCAATATAGAAAGCGCTGCCTAAAGGATAATGGAGATTGTGAATGAGTGTGTTCTTGAGAGGAGAAACTCTTTATTTCACATGGCATAAGAGAAGGTGTACTTCCTAAGAGGCTAGACTGGCTATAGCTTTGTGATTCACAGAATTGACCCAGCTTTAAGTTACTGGTGATTTTGGATATCAGCAGTGGAAGAAGATATTTCAATTGAATAATCAGACTATCCTGAAACTATTAGTGAAACCTTGTCCCAGTTCCAAACAAATAGTGTTTGCTCTGGTACACAAGTTGATGTCTGTGCACTGCTGGAGCAGGATAAACCACAAGAGCACAGGTAAGTGTATAATCACTTTGGAACTTACCAGTGAACTGCTGGAAGTTTGTAATGAGATCCTATCATGGGGGGATCATGCTGGATGGGATAAGATATATAACTTAAAGTTAGTGAAATTAAACTTTTTGCTTGTCATGGATATGGCCAGGATTTTCCCTGAGGAAGGAGGAGCCAAAAATGTCAGAGGCAAAAGCTCTGCAAGGTATGTGGTATTGATAACTAAGTGGGAAGCAAAGGCAAAACATATAATGCCAGGCTATTGAGGAAGCCTGGCATCTATAGGGTGGGACAAATGGGAACTAATTTTCATCCTGACACTGTTGTTATCAGTGAGGTATTAGTGTCAACAGCTATTCTGGAGGACTGACTTTGGCTTTAAATGTCTTAGAACAAAAAGTTTAGGTTTAATACAAAGCAGTGGAGAGCACATTTAGTGGGTTAAATGGAGTAAGCATTTACATGGCAGACATTAACTAAACGAGCATTTGGATACCACTGTGACAGATATCATCCAGACTGCAGAACTCTGCAATAGAACTGCAGGGGTAAATTTAAGCACTTTTATAAGAAAGTATCTGGGAGAATCACAGGATTTTTCAACCAGTCACACACACAGAAAACAGTGGCATTCAGTACTGATGTTCAGAGCTAGCACAGAGGAGATCACATCTTCCTTCAGAACCAATATTCCAACAGCTTGAAAATGGGGAGAGAAACTCAGAAAAGTATGCAATATATCATTGATTAAGTAGAATGGGAGTCCTAATACATTAATTTAAAAAAGGAAAAAAAAAGGAGGTATTCCATATATTCTGTTTTATAATATATTGGTGAGTGGTTTTGTAAACACTTCGTAAATATACCTGTACTGTATGAATGCTATGAAAACACAGGGAAACAGCTAGTATTATCACAGGATGGGTAGGGAGGGCTGGTCTTATTATTTGAAGAATAAAGTATATTTTCTGAATTTTAGGTTTCAGTCTTGCCTTTTGTCTTGATCTTTAGATGTAGAAGGGACTGTCATAATCAATTTCATTCAACATCTTCATCTGAGAGTTGTATGAGGAATCCCAAGTGAAGTCTTGATAAGTTTTATGTTTTGAGATTTAGTGTTTACATTCTCACTCTTTATCTTATTTGTTTATTTAATTATAGCTTCAAAATCGTTACTGCAGAGATGAACACATCATCAAGAGTGGATGAGACCTATAAGTAAGGAGATATAAGCATCTGAAAAATATTCATGTGCCAGTAATGGATGTTATACTCTCTTTCAGATCTGTTACTGCTTGTGGAAAAATTATTGTGAAGACTTGGACTTCTTGCTTTAAGATATTCAAATTAATCTGTTTGCACTGAGCTCAATAGAGTCTCCAGAGCTGATGGCTGAGGCATTGTTTCAGGAATTATCTTCTGTGATCAGAAAAAAGGAGACTAAATGAATAATGAGGGAATTGATAGTGGCAGAATGTCCCTTCCACACTCCACCTTTCTCCAGACTTCTCAGTTTTTCTGCTGGCACAGGTTTTCCTTAGTGGATACATAATGACTTATGCCTCATTTTTTCTTTCAGATCTTGACTATTCCCAGAATATTTAAATCAGAACATTTTAAGCCTAATATTAGCCAAGCAAGAAATGCCAGACCTCTGGAACCCTCTCCCAGGGAGCAGTCAAAATGAGGAAGACTGTCTATAGCTACTGCCTGAACAATTTGGCACTTATCACCATTGCACATTATCTTAGCTGACATGCTCTTAAAACCTGGTCAGTGCTTTTACAGCAAAGACATAAACCCCAGCAATGACTGATGTATCCACTCTCTGAAATCAATTATATAAAAAATCCTACTCAGGCTATGAAAATAATTCTGTAATCATGGTAAGGAGTGCAAAAGTCTGCTTAGGAAACAGGTAGGATTGAATGTTTAGGGGTTTTTTCTCTCTCTGCCTATCATTTTGAACATATGAGATCAGAAGGATGTAGCTGAAAGTAGGAGACAGAAATTAATTTTGGAAAATCACTTTATACTCTCTGTTCTTAACTGAAACTAAGCACACTCCAGAAGTATTCTGTTTCTTGTAGAAGTAAATGTATTGGACAAAGCCCAGAAAATTTTTCCCAAATACATTTGTATTTGCATTGTATGGGCTTAAAGGTAGTAATAAATAGGATAGATGGTCTTAATTAATTGTAGATGTATTTCAAGTCCATGTGTTCCCCTGCCTGGCCCTAGTGTCATTTCCAGATCTGTCCCTATGTAGGTCTTCCATTTATTTAAAGTCATCTATTATATCAGCTTTTTATTATGTCTGAGTCTCATTGATTGCAGCTGATCCACGATAGCTCTACTCAGAATCTGGGATTCCTCCTTGAGATCATCTCCTTGTCTGTGTTAAATTACACTTCTGACAAGTGGAGGGGGGGAGAAAAAGCCTATGTGCTGTGAGTGCTGAGGAGGGCACATTGCAAAAACCCAAACTGTGAATTCTATGCCCACACTAGAGCATTTGTATTCCACAGGCTTGAACTGCAGACAGTGCTCAACTGCAATTCTGGTGCACTTTCCTGGATAAATTCTTCACGTGCCAGTAAGTTATCTTTAAACTGTCATAGCAGGGGTAAGCTGTGTCTGGTTTGTGGTTCAAATGGTGAATAGAGTTTTCTCTCTAAGACTCTCCTGAATCAATGAATTGGGTTAGAACAAAAAAGGAACAGAACAAAAAAGGAACAGAACAAAAAAGGAACAGAATGTAAATTTAGTAAGTCTCAAAAATAGCAGTGGTGACCTGTTTGCACCACAGCCAGGTATATGCTGACCATGAAGAGTAAAAACTTGCTGTTGATCTTTAGTAGTAAAACCTGAGTAAAGTAGCTGATTGTGGATGGACCTAGGTGTAATCAGGTCCAGAAAGAGAAGAGGAAGGGCATCTTTCTGAACCTGAACACAGAGATAGCCCATTTTGCTGTCATCCAAGCCACTCATCCAGAGACAGCACTCGAGCACTGCTACCGATGGGGCCAGTCTTGCTCACAGAGATATCCTCACTAGCTCCAATTATCATCAAATCTGACCTGCTGAATTATCAGTGAACCTTTTTATTTCTTGCATGAAGCTGGTAATAGAAATTTTAATGATCATTGAGATTATGTGCAATGCAAGAAAAATATAAAGACTATCAGGTATATGGAGTAAAATTAGGATTATCAGAAAAACAGAATAAAATAGCAACTCATGTGGTTAAACTCTTAAAAGTTCCTGATTTGCTTAACTAATAAATTATTTGCAAAAAGAAAAATATTTAGCAAGAGAAGCTACAGATAAAACCTGAAATTAAAAAGTTGAAAAATTAATAAAAGGGTGTTTCCAATGTAAGAGATGGCCATAGTATCCAAGGAAAGTAGAATGTGGTGATATAGAAAATGTCCACAGCACATGAAGAGATCACAGAAGACCATGTAAGAAGAGTTTCAGTGCAGGAAAGGGCAGCAAGGCCACAGCACAGGGAGGTCAGGCCTGCATACATGAAAGCTGATAAATGGTAATTCAGTTTAAGGGCTGTACACCATGTGTTTGATTAACTGGGACATGAAGAGAAGCAATGAGAAAAGTAAGGTCAAAGGTGAATGAAATCTTGGGGCATGTCTGAGACTATCTTTTATTGTCTTTTGATATGAGAGAGCAGTGGATTATGATTGCCTTTAGGAAGCAGGGAGGTTGAGAACTGAGAGTAGAAAATCCTACTGAATTAAGACTTCCATGAAGGAGGCAGAGGGAACAGACCAACGAAAACACGCAATGTTTAAATTCTTCACTAGCAACTCCAGAAGGAGGTGGTCATATGACACAAAAGGGTTTTAGTTTGATAATGTCACATTGGAAGGCTGTAGGAATAAAACTTAAATCTCTTAATGGTATGAGGATATCATAACCACAAAATTATTCATCTTCTGCTATATTTCACAGTTTCATCACCATAAACTACCATGAATAATTCAGGAAGCACTTTGACACTGGTCTCATTAATAAGACATATAATGAAGGAGATGTTTAAATGATGCTGTAGAAAACGCAGAGGAACTCAATAAATATCTAATTTCTTAAGAAGTCAAAGAAGCACTTCCCAGCCCATCCCTACTAAAGAAGAATGTTTAACTGATGTGGGGACATTACAGAACAAATGGGTTAGGTTAATTTTTAATAAATATCAAATTACTAAGGAAATTTGGGAAGACCAAACAGTGCTAATGTTAAGCCAGTCAAAAAAGGATAGTGCATTGGGTGATAAGGCTTTCAGCAGGGAGTCAGCCTGGGCCAAATAACACAAAAATTAGTGAAAGATTGAATCTATGGCAAGAGATGGGAAAATAATTTTAGGGTGTTAAAACAGCCTCGTCAAACTAATCTCATTTTTTTGTACTACAAATTTGTTTGATAAAGGATGCGTGGCAGACGTTTGCAAGGTATTTGCCTTAGAATCACATGACAATCTGATTAAACAAGTACTTCTGAGAGCTAACAGAACCTGGCTTTCTAGGGAATTGTGTCTCTCTTGGTTAATTGACTGTTCAACAATATTACACTTAGATTTTCTATTTACTCTGCATATATCAACACAGGGCTATTATTTCTTGCTGCAGGGTATTTCAAAATGACAAACATTCTGTCATCTGTAACTACAGAAACTACCCAATGGATTCAGAAATTATTGAGAGTGATATTTGAACTCTAGTAATATTTTCCTACACATATCTACTTTTATGAAACATATTTATCTTTAAGATATTTATCTTTCAGCATATGTGCTTGAAGATTGCAAACAACCTCAAAAAATATTGCAGAGGATGGGTTGAAAGCAAAAATAGGCACCTTGCTTCCATGGAAGTAAGAGTACAATGAGCTTTGCAAAATCTTAATCAATAACAGTTGGAAACTGACAGATTTCAGAAAGCAGTGATCAATAAAAAATCGCAAACTAATAACAGTATTTCAAAAGAAACTTCTCAGATCTGAGTATTAGAAAATAGCCAACAATTTTACATGTTGAAAGAACAGTAGCAAGCATAGGAAAGTCATGGAAGGCATTTGTAAGGTGAACCATTAAAAATACATTTTAAGAAAACCAAGCTCAAGGTCCAAAAGCTTGGAACAAGAAAGCAAACAGTAGCATGGAACTGAGAGTTGTACCTTGGAAAGCAAATAACTTCAAAAAGGGTTTAGAAAAGACTATGAAGAAGGTAGGAGGATCATTCTGTTATGGGTAATACCAGAAGAAAAGGGTTTTGTATCCACACAAGGAAGGACCAACAAGCTTTTAAACCAGACACCACTAGCAGCCTACAGCATATGTCTGTTTTTATACTGGACTCCCTAAGTGCTTGTCTTAGGCAAGAAGAAGCTTCAGAAGTCACCAAAGTCTCCTGAAATCCAAAATTTTAAATTTTCTCCTAGCAACATTGTGCCAGGGTCCGTTCTTTGACATGAATTGCCAGGCTCTAATCATGGCCATACTGTTTGGCTGTTTTAACTGCAAGGAAGCATAGCCAAGGGCAAGGTCTCCAACTCAGGAGTTACCTAAATCCTGGACACCCAAACTGCCTCGGGAATTGCTCCAGCCCTTTAACTGGGGGCATAAGGGGCCATGTGTTTGCATTTTGTTTTTCTCAGTGACTCAGAAATCACCGTGGTGAGCTCTGTGCACAGCTCTGTGTAAGGAGATTCTGTGCAGTAATTTACCCTCCTAGAAGCACTGTACCCATACTGCAAACAGATGTCACAGCTTTTTCCTTGAAAAGCCAGTCAGACACCATGGGACAGGGTTCTCTTAAGCCTTTGATGATGCATCTTCTGGCATGCCCTGCACAGCTCCCATGCAGACTGTATCGGTCCCTGAATCACCTGCAACATTCCTACCACTCCCACTTTTCTCCACGCCAACACACAATGAAAGCCAGGGCGTGGTGAGATGCTTCACCCCAAACACTTGTGGGATGCAAAATGTGGCAGAGAGGCAAAGTTTACCTCAAAACATCCTAATTTCTGAGAGCTTTATCGAGAAACGTGGGACTTTTCCCATTTAAGTCCAAGAAAAAAATGTCATATGTCGCAATTGCCTAAATAATGAATTAATGCACAACATTACATGCTACATATGGCATGAAATCTCTGTGTATTTCTGTATCATGCATCTTCTGGAACCTAGAGCTCATTCATATAATCTTTCACAGATCTTATTTCCAATCCTCATATAAGTACAAACTTCCATCCACCTTTTTGTGTTTGCATCTTCATAGCTAATGGAATCCTGAGACATCATCTAATCAATATTCACTTATTTAATATATTCACGGGCGTGCAGTGCTATAAAAATAGAAGATTTTTTCTTTTATCCATTTAATATAATTTACTATCTGTGTATAATGTATGTTTTAAAGCACCATAATCTGAAATCTGATTATTCAGCAGCCCAATGAAAGGCATATCTACATTCCAGAACTACATCTCTGACAATTTCAATTTTTCAGCAGTTTTCATTGCAATGTGAGTGTTGTTCAGATGAAGGTTGAATAAAAGGGCTTTTTCACCTTCTTATCTTCTTTCCATCTAGAAAATATGTTACAAGTTTTCTTTTGAAATATTATCTCATATTTGGGAATGTCATACTTCAGCTGAAAAATAAAAAAACTTTGAAAAACAACATCTGATAAATATAATATCATCCTTTACATGACTACATAAATAATTCTAGCACAGCATTTTAGCAAATGTTAGCATATCTGTCACCTTTCATCACTCCTATGATCATCAGTCACATTATCAGCAAACTTTATGGCCCACTAGTCCTTTAGCATAAAATGTAATTATAGTATCCATTATTAGGCATTTGATAATATGAATCGGTTTAGGGAGACAACTGTCAAAATATCTGTTAGAATTTATAGTAGTGGGTAAAAATTTCTGTCTTTTTGATGTTCCACAACTTCTTTGAAATCAGAGAAAATCCTCTGTGTATTTGAAAACCCAGAATTTGCTTGTATTCTGTTTATGCATGGTACTACTAGTGTGACTTTCCCAAATCTTAGGAATCACTAAAATCACCAGAACACTAAGTCACTAACATATTCCAGATTAATAGGATTTACTGAAAAAAAAAAAAAAATTGCTATATAAAAAACATCAGATTTCCTCCTGTTGTGGCAAATGTGACATGAGGAAATCTCATCATCCTATTTATTCTATATACAAGGTTTCAAATTCATCCCACCTGTTATAATTAACAGGAGTTTGAAAATTCACTAATATAAATTCATCCCACCTGTTATAATTAACAGGAGTTTGAAAATTCACTAATATCTTTAGCTTCTTAGCTCATTACAGAGGCTTTTGGATAAAACTCGACACAAGCAAAATTCACTGGAATACAATGGCATATCCATTGTTATTTGTTAAATATTGCCTTAAGTTACCTAAATGCATGCCAAAATAGAATGCTACATCTGTGCATAACTCCAGACTGTAGCACATGTCAAGATATGTTTTCTAAGCCATTTGATTCCCAGGCTCAGCATCTCTATTCAATTCCTTTTAGCTTCTAGCATCAACAGTGCTAAGAAGCATTATTGCTTATGCTTTGTAAGTGTACTACACATTCACAGTAATGTTTTATTTGACATTCTCAGCAATATATCTGAAGGTAATAGGAGTTTCCTGATTGACAGAAATGGTCTTTGAGTTCAGTTCTAAACCAATAAAAAAATTCTTGCAACCATCATTCTGAAATTTCTGATGTCTTCCCTCACTTTTTTTTTTCAGCAGAAACAAGTCCCAGATCAATAAAAAATGTCAGGAATGTTCCAGTCAGTCCCTTATAATTTTTCAGTCACTCCTGTAACATAAAAATACAGCACGAAAAGCTGTAGCCAGCCAAGAAAGTTGTATACTTGAACTGCATTTCAATTGTGTTTTAGGTTACAAATATTTTATAAATTTATTGAATTAATATCCAATTTAGGTAAATTGGGTGCCTTGTAGAATAAGGGCATAAGTGCACAGCCAGAGGAAACAAAGGGTCAGCATAATCACAGACCAGGCAGTGTTTATAATGAAAAATAAAAGGCCGTATGTTAGAGAAATTACAGGATCCTTTACTTAATTTAATATTCTAATGTTGCAGGACTTTCCCTTCCTGACACCTTTGAATTCAAACAATGTATATAGAAGTGTCATTGAGATGTGTGGTGACACATCCTCAAAGACTTATTTTTCTACCAGGTAATTTTCTTACCAGATTGGGTTTTTATTTTTGAATTCGCAGCTTGGACAGCTGTGTACAGCAGGCCTCTGGGTGACTTGGAGCCATGGTTCCAGTGAATATAATGAGCTCTGCTCATGTACCCAGAGGGCTTGCCCTCATGCTTTCATTGGGGTTGGCATAAAAATGAGCAGCCACTTCCTAAAGACCTTTGGAGGCTGAACAAAGAGTTCTGTTTTTGAAAATCTGTAAGCAGCTGTGGTAGTGACAGAGAAGTTTATTTACTGGTGAAGAGGTAAAAAAAGAGTTAAAAAATCTTACAGGCCTTTAAAGGAAAGATGTAAAACTTTAAAAAGACCAGGACAGGTCCAGAAGGAGATAACTCCTGTTCTTGGCTAACTGGTCTGGGACAACTTTGGAGGCTCTCCAGGTTGCAGTTGACTCAAAATAGAACTGGGATGCTTAAAGCTCAATTGCCTCTCTTAAATATTAGTCACCATAGTCTGGTGAGAAGCACTGGTTCCCACTAATGTAACCCACTAACCAATAGCAAGGCCAGTATAATTTATTTTTTATTGTTTACAAACAGATCAAGAACAGAGGTCCAGTTCTACTGAAATTTGGCATGAAAAGCCTGTTCCGTTCATGTAGGTAAGGCTTCTCTATCTGTCCAAACAAAACTACTGCCAAGAATACATGCTGATGGAAAAGGGAGTGGCGGAAGGAAGTGGCGGAAGTGGCGGAAGGAAGTGGCGGAAGGAAGTGGCGGAAGGAAGGAAGTGGCGGAAGGAAGGAAAGAAGGAAGTGGCGGAAGGAAGGAAGTGGCGGAAGGAAGTGGCGGAAGGAAGGAAGTGGCGGAAGGAAGGAAGGTGGGGAGGAAGGAAGTGGCGGAAGGAAGTGGCGGAAGGAAGGAAGTGAGGAAGGAAGGTGGCGGAAGGAAGGGGCGGAAGGAAGGGGAGGAAGGAGGAAGGAAGTGGCGGAAGGAAGTGGCGGAAGGAAGTGGCGGAAGGAAGGAAGGAAGTGGCGGAAGGAAGTGGCGGAAGGAAGTGGCGGAAGGAAGTGGCGGAAGGAAGGGGAAAGGAAGTGGCGGAAGGAAGTGGCGGAAGGAAGGAAGTGGCGGAAGGAAGTGGCGGAAGGAAGTGGCGAAGGAAGTGGCGGAAGGAAGTGGCGGAAGGAAGTGGCGGAAGGAAGGAAAGCGGAGGAAGGAAGGAAGTGGCGGAAAGGAAGGGAAGGAAGGAAGTGGCGGAAGGAAGGAAGGAAGTGGCGGAAGGAAGGAAGTGGCGGAAGGAAGGAAGTGGCGGAAGGAAGGAAGATGGCGGAAGGAAGGAAGGAAGTGGCGGAAGGAAGGAAGGGCGAAGGAAGGAAGGAAGGTGGCGGAAGGAAGGAAGGAAGGGGGAAAGGAAGGAAGGAAGGAAGTGGGGAAGGAAGGAAGTGGGAAGGAAGGAAGTGGCGGAAGGAAGTGGGAAGGAAGTGGCGGAAGAAGGAAGGAAGGAAGGAAGGAAGGAAGGAAGGAAGGAAGGAAGGAAGGAAGGAAGGAAGGGAAGGAAGGAAGGAAGAAGGAAGGAAGGAAGGAAGGAAGGAAGGAAGGAAGTGAGGAAGGAAGGAAGGAAGGAAGGAAGGAGGAGAAGGAAGGAAGTGGCGGAAGGAAGTGGCGGAAGGAAGTGGCGGAAGGAAGTGGCGGAAGGAATGGCGAAGGAAGTGGCGGAAGGAAGGGGAAGGAAGAGGAAGGAAGGAAGGAAGGAAGGAAGGAAGGAAGGAAGGAAGGAAGGAAGGAAGGAAGGAAGGAAGGAAGAGGAAGGAAGGAAGGAAGGAAGGAAGGAAGGAAGGAAGGAAGGAAGGAAGGAAGGAAGGAAGGAAGGAAGGAAGGAAGGAAGGAAGGAAGGAAGGAAGGAAGGAAGGAGAACACGGACTAAACCGAGTACTACTCATCTAAGCAAGTATTTCCAGAATCAGCATGATCAGGAACTAAAGTTTTATTTCTAACCTCCACAAGTACAAATAGATCACCTGAATTTACTAAATCAGAAAACCTACACATGGATACATTCATAGTATTGGGATCTTAATTGGATGTCTTGTAAGAGTTTGGGGGTTTTTTATGATATCAAATAATTAACTGAAAAATTGTGAAATTAAAATATGTCTTGTGTATGTTTGTTTAGTTTTCAAAGGAACGCCAGGATTTTAAAATTTTATATAGACATTATATTTGCTAGGACTGGGTTTTAGGTTTTATTTTTTTATTCATGTACTGTGTTTCCTTTGTTTCCTTTGCTTATTCTTTCAGTTAGTTTTGAAGTGGTTTGATGCAAATAGGCTGCCTCAGGGGACAGCCTTCCAGAATTTTTTTCTTTTTTTTTTACTTTTATTTCTAAAAAATATTTTTCCTTATGCATCCATGCAAGAGAATAATTAACTCTGTGTACTGTTGCTGACCTGCAAGTGCCTGCAAGCCTTAGTTAAAACAAAAAAAGGATCCATATTGCATGAGGTGCTGTACAAATACAAAGTAAAAACATTAAATTTGCCTGGCAGATTCCATGTATTAATTAAGAAGATTCATATATATTCAGTCATTCTGCTTTTCCTCCATGGAATATGAAGCACCTCACAGGAAGGCCAAACACATTATCTTCATTTGTAATAGAAAAAAATTTATATGGATAGTCAGTGAATCTGAGCAATTTTGTGCAGCAGGTCAGTGGTGAAGCTGTGACTGAAGCCAGAGCTGGACTGAGCTCTGTGTGATCCTCTATTTCTTTTAGCTCATGAGATGTATCAGGTCTGAGTGCTTTATATTTTATGTCCCCCATGCCCCGAGATTTTCTTTTCCATATCCACCTCAGTGACCTGAGTCCTTTCTTGTACTGTGCTGACCATTCTAGAGCTGGGTTCTGTGCAGTAGGGGGGCTCGGACACCACTGGCACCTCCCCAAAGCGATGCTGTGACTCCCAAGGGCCCATGAGCACTCTTCTGGATCCCAGCACAAGCCAGGCCCACAGAAGGGAGTGCTGAGTGGGTTTCCTTGGTGTAGAACCAGCTGCAGGTAAAGGACAGGCCTGAGAGGCCCAGCCAACACAAGGCAGAGGGGGCCGTCAGCCAGGGAGGGTTTGCTCCCTCCTGAGTCCTTTGAGAGAGGTTCCTCAGGCCAGCAGCCCACACTACCCTGCCCACAGTTCCCCTTCCTCAGACTTCCCAAGGGATACAGGCAACAACTGGGGATTTTTATGCCATTCCAGCATCAAGCTGCCTTTGCTGCGTAGGTTCTTAATTCCACATGCCTGGCTGTGGCTGTCAGGGTGGCATGAAGGGCCTTTAGGCAACTGTGAGAGCAGCCCTCCCAGTATTTTGCCTGTTCAAATAAAATCCTCCTCTGGCCCATTGTTTCCAGCTGGTGAAGCTGCTTACTGCACAACTTTGATGCATGCTTCTCTGTGTGGAAGGAGGAACAAATCCCTGACCCCATGAAGTGTAAAGCCCCGACCTAACTCATGATAATGAGCAGCGTGTTGGAGAGGTGTGCCAGGGTTGTGTGTGTGCCCCTCAAGTACATTCACAGTAGCTTCATCCTTCTTTCCAGAGGAGTCTGCCTGAGAACCCTGCATGCTTGCACTTTCATTGACCTACCTCTGCTCCCAGGTTCACATTTCTCCTTTCCCAGAGTTTCCATAATTCTTTGCAGTGCAATTTGGGGACACAGACCTTCCACCCCATGCAGTGCAGTATGGTCAGGAGTTTCTGCAGTACAATCAACACTGGGCAGTTTTGTACTTGTCCTTGCATTATTTTCTTTCCTGTAAACATATTTATTTTACTTTGTTGTATCCTTCCATTTGTATTCCCCACTAATTCTTCTTCCAGAAGGAAATCTGTTTATAATATGAGCTGTCAGAAGTCATTAGGTATTATCAGGAAACTATGTTGCTCTGTTTTAAGAGCATGCATATTTCAGGACACACAGATCCATAATGTTTGCATATTTGATACATATTTGCATTTATGAATCTCCATGCCTTTTGGAGCTTTGCCAGTTGAGGAGCTGCCTGACTGTGGAGAGAAAGTAGACAGATAAAAAGAAAATGGTTCAGTGCATCATTGGTATAATAAAGTTCGTTGTTAGCTGTTGTTTCTAAAACTATGACATTGATACAAGCACAGCTGGAACTCACCTGCCATTGTGTTTAAAATAGTTAATGTTCACTGCATATCAAGTGGTATTTAGGTGAACTTAACAATAAAAGTTAATAAGCACATTAGTTAATAAGAACAAAAGTTAATAAGCACATTAATAAGAACTATGACTTGTTGCAAAAATATTGACACCTGTTTTTCCTTGGTAAAGCAGAATTACTTGAATTACACATTAAAAAATTCTAATAACACATTTGGGAGTCAGCAGTGCAAATTATGGAATGGGTCTTTATTGCTTAATGCAAGGTGTAGGAGCCACTTGACAATTTTGCTGCTAAAATCAGTTGTTATTTTGGTTTTGACCACAGAAATCAATTTTTGACAGTGTTAGACCCATTTTTTTATGTAATATAAGTCCGTGTGTACATGCATATGCAGAGAAAAGGAGCCTTGTAGAAAGGCAGGAGATCTCTGATGCTTTCTGTATTTCCTCTTTGACCTTAGGGATAAAAGTTGATGCGGTTCATTTTCTTTTCTTATCTGAGAAATAGTGATTTAAATATGTGCCTGTCTTACAGAAACATTGGTTTCGGTAAGTTGTTTCCTCTGGCAGTAAACTGCCTAACACATACTGATGGATAGTTATTTTGTGCATCCCCCTTAGAGAGCACTATCCATATGAAACTTAGTCAGTTAAGAGTGTTCCTTCACAGCAGGGATTCACTGACCTCCATTTTGCTAGATGTGATGCCCTTGAAAGGGGTAATTTTACTCCTCTGCTGTGGCTTACATGGCTGGTTGCATGATCAGCTGTGGAAAGTGACCTTAGTTTAACCTGGCCAAATTCAAAACCAGAAAAACACTTTTGTCTAGATCACTCTCCCCGTCTTGTGTTAATGCTGGCAGAAGGGAGCACACAGAAACTTGCAGGCTGGGATGAAGGGAAGGCAAGAATGCTCAGGTTTTTGCACTAGTACATGGATTTGGTCTGTCTTCAGCCAACCATGAAACTTCACCTTGAGACAAGTATGTTATGGCAGTTCGCGTACTGCAAATATCTTGTCAGCTAAAGACTTCCTGATCACTTTTCTCACCCTTGCCATCCCATTGCTGTTTCCTGCTGCCTCCTTTCCCTCTCTGTGCCACTGTATAAAACACACATGCAGGCACTACCTGTGCAGGTGACTGCACACCACAGCTATCCACAGCAGATTCAGAGTTCAGGTTCAGGAGAACAAAATGCATATTGCATTTCGGGTTGGTTGTGAGAGCATGGAAAAAAAGAACATTTTGCGTTTTATGTCCAGTTTAAACAGATGGTGATAATTTAAATACAACAGTAAATCATGACTTACATCTGGATTAAGAAAGCACATGATAGATTTTTTTAAGAAACGAGATACTGTGTTAGCATGTCTGGGTTGTAACAAGCGTGTTTATTTAGTGTTTATGTTGTAATTTTACAGAAATGCTTGCCAGGCTAGGGCCCTGTGGGATAGATCATAAAAAACCCCAAAGGGTTTACAAGCTCAAGAAAGTGCAGCAAAACAGACAAGCAAGCATTCAAGGGCTGGAGAAAATGTGTGCAAGGCAACAAAGACATTTAGCCAGGCACAACTTTCATCCAGTCAGAAATAGTAAAAAATGTACATACACACACCAGCAGTGCCTTCTTTACAACTGAACTGCACAGGGATTCACCTGTGGTCACACCAGGAGGACCTCACCAGATCTGTGAGCACCAGGTGGCCAGTGTGGAGGTTTTGATGGAGTTTAATCTGTCATCATGCCTGGGAGCACCATTGGTGGGCTGGAGCAGTCGACCTCAATTTACATAAATCCCCCATGTTGTGAAATTGCTCTTACAGTGTAGGTGGGGGTGGAAAGCTGCCAACATGTCCATGTTCTGGGATTGGGGTTTTTACTAAAATCTTGAAGATTACGTATTTCATCTGGTTTCTGTTTTATTTTTATTTAAACATGACATAATACTGCAATAAGAATGCATAGTAAGCTTCAACCAGGCACTGCTTTTTTGTCCAGCATAATCCATAGTTCCAACTTGCATGAAATGTCCTCCCAGAGCCATGGAAGTTGCTGTTTCCAGGACACGGTCAAAATTAAGGTGAAAAAAATGATGTTCTGGTGGTGATTCATAGCCCAAGCTCTGCGAGTGTTCTCCTACAAGTCTTTGTGATATTGCTGTTTTCAAAGGCTGAACTGCAACAATTTTAACAAATTGTTCCACTCTGTGGAGAGGGTTGCTATGGAAATGAACAGGGCTAACATCTCTGAGAACTCTACTAAGAGCACTACATGAGGTGGGGAATTTAAGAAAGTAGAGCATGTAGGGGATTAACATCTTGCTCTAAATCTGTTCACTGTTCCTGTGGGCTTCAGAATTTGGCCCACTGGATACAGATTTTTTCAGTCCATTCTGCAGAAATTTAGTGCAAATTGAATTAAACAAGATGAGAGCAAATGATTTTGAAAGTGATCTCTGGGACTAAGCTTGTATAGACATAAACATCTTTATTGAATTATTTTTTGTTAATAATGTCTAGCAGAAAGACATGATTGTAATGGAACTGAAAAGGTTATTGAAGCATAATACTTTACATTTTTTTTGGGATAGTTGCAGTTTGCTCAAAACCTGAAGCAACTGTGGTGTTCAGAGCATTTGGATGGAAAAAATATTGCTATGGCAACAAATTACTTTTATATTCACATAAAGCAAAAATAGATCTCTCTCTCCCTTTGTGGGAAGCACATATTTTAAAGTGCATGAAAGATTAAAGGTGATAGGCAGAAACAGCTGCATGAATATATTTTCATTTTTCTTCTTTCAGTTTGTACATATTTCTGTATAAATCTGAAATGCAGAAATAATTTGCAGCTCGAAGCATTTTGCAGTGAAGAAGGAAAAACGTTTTTAAAAAAGGAGCAAAAGTATAATACAGTCAGAACTTCTAATTGAAGTGTAGCAGCATCAGACTAATTTATTAAACAAAATATTCTCCGTGTCATTTAAAAAGGAGGGAGAGAATCCCATGTACCCGGGAAACAGAAATCACTTTGTGTCCATAACTTAAGATAAGAAACTTTTATTTTTTTATTTTTCTTTAGTCAGGCTCCTTGTCAAGCTCGAGAAATAGACCTAGTGGCAAGATTACTGATTGCTTCATTTTAGCTGTGTGGCTCTGTTTGAGGTTTTTTATTTAGAAGGCATGCAGCTTTTACTTTTGTGTGGTGAAGAGCTTCTGGTACATCTATATGCCATGGTGAGCACCATCTGCAGAGGAACTATAATATGTCTGCATTGATATGTCAGGTCTATCCTGAGGTTCCCTCTCAATTATTCTGAACCATGTGAGCTGTCTTACACCATCTGTATCTCTCTTCATAATGCACAGCAGAGCAGCCCACATTTTGTGCTTCTTAGCTGCAAAATAGAGGGCTCCTCATAAGTGGTGTGTGAATTTTTTGGCTCTTTTTCCAGCTGGTCTCTTCATATGGAGAGCAGAGAGAGGTATTGAAGGTCAGAAATGAGGAATATGAGGGAGACTGTGGTTCAGTCACTTACTGACCTCTTGTTCTCAAATTCTCACCCTAAGCAGAACAAACTGAAGGATGAGACAGAGAAAGAGTGAACCAGGGTGTGTTGGAAGCATGGTAGCTTCAAACTGGATATTTTAGGGCAAATATAGATGTTTGTGGTATAGATAGACTTGCAGTCTTAGATGTGAAGGTCACTTTAAATTTGTCCCAAAGTATCCAACAATTCAAAAGCCCCCATATCACTTCTGTTAATGCACAGTGCAAAAGAGTGTCTGTGAAGGATTTCAAAGGACTGCTACACTGACGCTCATATTGTCCCTGATGCGAAAGTCTCAGAGACTACATTTCAGGGTGAAGAAGGGAAGGCTCAAGATGTAATGGACATAGAAAAGGAAATGGAAGAATCAATCAGTTATTCCGAATCTCTGCAACACCTCAAAAACCATTTCTGTAGTGTTTAATAGGAGGGTTCTACAGAGCAATTCTGCAGCAAACTGGCTCACATCCAGATACTTGTTCTTTATTAGGTACATTGACTTCTCAAGGGATGCTTTTGAGGCCCAAAGAGGTAATTGCTATTTTGTGAGTCTTTCCCTTTTCAGCTTGGGTTGTCTGAAGCAATGTGATACCTGTGTTGTAGCTTTCTGCAGTCCTGTGTGCACAGAGTAACAAAAGGTGCATGACATACCCTGAGATATGTCAGGACAGTGTGAGGAGCTGGAACTGGGATTGTTGTAAGCCAATCCAGGTACAGTTACACCTCTGCTGCCTGCTGCAGGCAGTCCTGGAGTGAGCTCTCCTCTAAGCTGTATGCCTTTGAGCACTCCTGAGTCACCCAAAAGAGGTTCTAAGAGTCAAGTAACAGAAGTGAGCAGAGATCCAATCTTTATCTTGGTCTCTGGCTTGCTTCAGAGCTGTGCTGGCACAATTATGAGCATTCTTGGCTGTTGATCAAGAGCAGGCATGGAGAAGGAATTGTTTAAGTGGAAGTATGGGTCCAGCCATCCACTACGGAGGGGTAACAGGGTTTGCATGGCTGCCCTGTCTCTGTTGGCTATCATATATTGGCTATTTGTTGGCTTCAGTGCCAGCATGGGCCCCAGCACATTCAATTTACTGCTTTTGGCTGCAGAAGTAATGCTGCTAGATGTGGTGTCACAGTACTATGGTTAGAATAGCCCAGATAGAGAGCTGTATCCTAATTAAAAAAAAAAAATCTCTGTGGCTAGTTTATCCTGGGTTTGGAGAGAAAATGAAGCTGAATGGGTTCCAAAATGAGAATTTCAGTAGTTATGTTTTCTGGCAACACTGTCAGAAAATATGTGTTGGACTCCATCCACAGCAGTGCTTTGAGTACATGAACTACACAGTTTAAAAGTTGGGTATACCCATACAATCCAAAATTATGCTTGTGAATACTCTGTTGACATACCCTCAATTTCACTGCTGCAAGCTTCTCTTCATCAAAGGAGCAGAAGTGGGATAGTCATATTTTTATACATGCAACCCAGAAAGAGATGGGAGAGACATCATGTTATCCTTCCTTAACATGGTTCTCTAAGGCTCCCACATATTGCCCCTATTTATTTTTGTGTGTGTATGTGTGTGCAGCTGGATATCTGTTCTCTGTACCCTGGCTTTTGTTGTGCTCATAGATGCCAAATGCAAATTTGGTCAGCAGTTTTGATTAAATGGCAAAGGTCTTGCATACCTCACTATGCCCCATAGCCTTTTTCTGATGAGGAATTGCATGCATTTCTTTTCAATTTTTGCCTCTTTTTCTGCCTGTAAAGATGGCAGAAAGCATGCAGTGGGACAGAGAATGCACACATAAAACTTAAACATGTCTGAAGTAATTCATCCTGTTTTGCAAGGAGAAGTGAGTCAGAATGAGGTACAAATCTATCCTAATCTAATCTTAGTTGTTTATTCACTTGTTCCTGTCCTCCTATTCTCTCACCATGCATACTGCATAGTTTTCTGGAGTTGTTCATCTGCTTGGTGTTGAGATTTTCTTAGGAATGAGTAGAGTTGGATATGGCTGTTTTACCTCTTCTTTCCACATACCCTCCAAATGAAGATGAGACTAGAGTATTTCAGTAAACTGGAGCATGGTTGCACAGGGAGTTTCTCACAGCTGGGAGCTCTGCCAGCTCAGTCAAACTAGTCAAACACAGGAGGTATTCAAAGGTAGCAATTTTTCCTATTATGTCAACAAGAGTGCAGTGACTGATTATTGCAGACCTTGCCATATACTACCTCTAACATAACATTAATAATGCACCTGTGCATGATAAGTCTTCCTTTTCAGTAGGCATAAATCAGTATGGTGGAATACAAGGAAATTCTGGGAAAAGACTGTGTCTTCACAATAATTTTTTCCTTTGTTGTTGGTGTAATCTAAGAGAACTGCTGCACAAGTGGTTTTTGTTGAGTTTTGCTTAAGCAAGTGTTTGCAGAACAATGAACAAAGGGGTTTGGGGATTTATACCTTGTGTTATAAATACAGTGGCATTTCCACAACCCTGTTTGGAAGAGTAAAGCTTCTATTTGTCTCCTGCTGATTCTGTCAACATTCGCAGAGTAAGTTCAGTAGAAATCCCTCAGGTATTCAAGTGTCAGACCACAAAGTCATTTCTGCCTTTTAAAAAGAATACTGTGTTTCACGGAACTGGGACTTTTGGGAATATGCCTCTGAAGTAGAGACTTGATGCAGGAATGCAGATGTAAAGAATTGAAGGGCTGGGCACAGAAGTGAAAAACAAACCAAATAGTAAAACAAAATATATGTTTATATATCTTCTGAGTTTAGTTACCTTGGTGAAAATGTACAGCAGCTCAAAGATATCTACAGAATTTTCTGGAACAGCTCAGATTAAAATATATACCTGCCTGAAGATCAAATGAACTGCAGTAAACAAAGAGAGGTGAGTTGGGGAGGGAAAACAAATATATGGGCTCATGAATTTCTCCTTCAAAGTTTTCATAACTATTAATCCTTTGGATCAATTCAGACCCACTTACACAAAGTCAATTATTACAAAATCCAATTACTTATTTCATTTCCTGATTTCCAAAGGATGCATGGCTCATGAGACTGTGTTGCACAGTCTCCTTTCTTCAGCAATTTCTTAAAGTGCTGTCTGATTTTAACCAAAGGGGCAAACAGGAACCAGGTTCCCAGGTACAATGTTCCAACATGCATGTTGAACTGGGTGAGGTAAGAGGAAAAATCCAGACCCATCACAAGACCAGAAGTTATAAACTGAGCCTTCTATTATTTGGCACCTTCAGTGTTTTCTGCCCACCATGGCCTAGATATATGCGTGTGTGATGCAGTGGGACAAATAGACCACTGAAATTATGAGGTTCAAATGAAACAGAAAATGGGAAACTGTTTTATTCCCACACAGGTAGTAGCTGAAACATAAAAGAGGGGTGTAAGATAAGTGTGATACCTGTGGTAAAGTTCAGATGCAGCTTACAGCCAGCTGAAGTGACCTTGGGGCTTTGTAGGCATAGTGGCACAGAGCCATGGAGGAAAGAGTCTGAAGGATGGAAATCATTCCTACTTGTACCCTAGAGCTGAATTTTATTCTGTTGTCTAGAATTGGTGCTCAATTTCAGGAACAGCAGAGGGCAAGGCCAGGATGGCGTCAGTTGTATTTTCTTTCTGCTACGCTCTAGAAGTTTTGCAGTATATCACAGCCTGAAAAACACTGAAACCTGCCCTGAGACCCTAAAAGGAATTTTTTCTCAGCCTGGGATTGTCAAAACACAGCACATTCCATCCACAATCCTTCCCTACTTTGGTAGATAACAGGTCCCCCTATAAAGGCTTTTGGTACTGTAAAGTACTGACCAAGATTATCTGTGACAAGTGGGATTATTTCCTAAATTAGAACTTGGATTTGGTTGTGTGAGATAAATTCTTATTGTTGCATAATAAGAACAGTACTCATATTGATGGTGTATGATTTTCTCTTTTTTCATACTACATGTGCAACTTGAAGGAGCAATTCTAACACACTTGGGTTTTCATTCATGTAATTGAGAAGGCCGGAATTTTTTCTTTCTCTTTCAAAATATGCTTTTTTAAAATGTTTTCGATCCTCATCCTATTGAAAAGATGCATATAAACTGAATTTCTTTCTTCAATTGGCTTAACTTTTGGAAGCCAATATTAGTTGCAATTTCACACCCTTCAGTGATTCTTTTTGTGTCTTTGCAAAGGGGGACACATGATTTTAAATCTTCCTGTGAAAAAGCCTGTGATAGGATATCATCTGGAGATGAGAGCTTTCAAAGTCCAGATTTTAAATCCCATTTCAGCAGCGTATTTGTCAAACCTTGCTTTTTACCACTGTTGAAATGCATGTAATTTCCTGCAAGGGAGTTTTGGAATGTGAGGTCACAGCAGTAATGGAGGAAATTTGTATGGTGGTTGAGCTGATAGTGGGAGTGAGAGAACTCTGCATTGTAAAGTCAACACAATGGCAGCATTAGTATTCAGAGGAAATCTAGTCTTCAGTGAAGAGGCTGTCATACAGTTTGTTGAGATAAAACCTCACTGTGTTCATGCACACCGTGAGTGGTTCTGCAGCATTTCAGAGGTGAAGTACCAGTGCTTTTTGGAGCATCAGGGCTGTTCATCCTTGATATGGGGTGACCTCTTCTCTAGCAGGATAGTCTTAGATTGTTGTTCACTGTCTACACAGACTCCTGCCTGTGCAGTCCAAACATAAGAGGCCACTGTTTAACTGATTTTAGGTGAATGGTATGAATTTTTGTATTTTAAATCCTTTTTTTAAAAGATGTAGCAGAACACCATATAAAATCAGAGGTTAAAATGAATTTTTCTAGGCCTGCTAGCATTAGTAGTTATTGTTGCATGGTTACAGCAGCACTTTTGGGGTGCTTAGGATGCTGGCCATGGACTGGCTCCCTGTTGTGCAGAGCAGTGGTAAGCTACAAACAAAAAACTTACAATTCACCTCTGGAGTCTTTTGCACGCAAACGTGAATGGCCATGTTCCAGGAACTGGGTTTTTACTTGGCACAGTTCTGTGCCCAAAGAAGGAAACTGTACTAGCTCAGCTAATTCAGTTATTCAATTTCCAGCACAATTGGATTACTCTTGTGTAACTGCATCAGAACGAATATTTTATAACTCACATCAGCAGAGAACAGTGTGCTCATGTCTACCATGAAAGTGGCCTAGGCAGTGATTCAAGAAACAGCACAGGATTTCTGGCAGGCAGAGTAGCAAAGGAAATGGGGAGAAAATTCTGGGTCAGCAGCAGTCTCAGACAGTGGCCTAAACACTGCCTAGTATTTTGTGGTGTCAGGATGAATTCTGTACTTATTTCCCAGATTCATTGGGAATATTGCATGTCAGGGAAACAGAGATAAGGCTGGGAAGTCACTTCATACTCTCTGCAGTCCCCTGCTGCCTCCTTTTGATTCAGTGTCTTTTTACATAAGCCTGCTCAAGCAGATGGGCCCCAGGCAAGCTTTGAAGGGAGCAGGTTGTAAAAAAAGATGAGCTTATTTCTGCACAGAAAGAATTCCTTCATAGCAAAAGGCTATGTTCTACAGTAGGAATATGGGAAATTTCTCCCAAAAAAAAAGAAAAAAAAAAAAAAG
The DNA here is from genome assembly GCF_028769735.1 of Zonotrichia leucophrys gambelii. Taxonomy (NCBI): domain Eukaryota; kingdom Metazoa; phylum Chordata; class Aves; order Passeriformes; family Passerellidae; genus Zonotrichia; species Zonotrichia leucophrys. The sequence goes on from NC_088169.1 coordinate 67,774,877, forward strand.
ATGCTTGGTTGCAATGATTTGAACCTAATGCATGAGCTGAAGCCAAGGAGTTTTCATTTTGGTTTTGCTGTGTAGAATGATTCTACTAAGCTTAGGAAGGCAGTGTAAAATAACCTCCTCTGATCAATAGGTATGATCATTGTGTTGTGTGCTCTCAGGTCCTCCTGCACCATCATCCACCTGGAATTCACAGCATCTGCTTTGCTTCTGGGAGAGGCACAGATCACAAAATCTTGGCCAAATAGTAGGGGGTGGTAAAATGAAAACTAGAGTACATCCAGCTGTGAAAGACTGTGTTTCTCTAGTGTCTTAGTGTTCTTTGAAAGTACTTTCAATTTAGTGTGGAAAGAAGAACAAAGGGACATAGTTCTACCTTTCTGAAAAGGTTTGATAAAAGTTTTTAGAGTTTGAGTAAACTTAAAAACCACAGAGTGATGAAGTCTTGCCATATACTACAAACAGACTAGCTCATAGAAGAAAATGTGTGCAGTAATAAACTGTCAACCCCAGGCTGCATATGAGCTCATGGTGTGAGCCCTGTGAGCTGAAACAATGGTAAATGTATTCATAGGTTAAATAGCTAATAGGCAAATATGCTAGTGACATTTATAGACTTGAATCTAACCTGTCAGATAAGTGATTGAATGTCAAGGCAAACTAAGCATTTCCATTAAAATTTTAACTTATACTTTAAATAGTTGAGCAGTTTGGAGAATTTAGTTTAGTTCATGTTTGTACATCAGCCAAATCCTTAGGACACAAGAGTCAAGGGGCTGGTGGGTTTTTTAGCTGCTAAGACTGAGTCAGCATGTAACTTGTTTTCCTATAACTTGCCAAAACAGCAAGATTTGTCTGGTTGGTTTATTTTTCAAGGGTTTGGATCTGACCACACGCAGACAACCTACTTCAGCCCTCTCAGATTCACACAAGTGATGGGAAGCAGCAAAATGCAGGAGGACAGGGCAGAAGATGGGAGTGGGGGAAGAATTAAGCCATCTGGAAAATGGTTAGATTTCTTTCTTTATAAATATTCTAAATTTAACAGCTGGGTAAAAGCTTTCTCCTTATTGACGTGACAAGCCTATTGCCTGGCCAAGGTTGATTGATTTGGAGGACAATTATTTTCTCACAGTGAAATGTGACTAGGGCCCCAAAAACTTCTGTGTAGGGTTGGTGTCATAGCAGACTTAATAAGGCTAGCGTTTATATTTCTAGGAAGAATAGAACAGCAAGATACAGAGGATGCTATACAGTAAAAAGTCATATAGAACAGGTAGAAACAAGAACAAAAAGTATGTCATAGAATAGAAATAGCCCATTTTTGTAGGAAGGCAGTGAATGTTTTTTAAACAGGAAAAACACCAAGTAGGGTGAAAAAAGAGGCTAATACAAAACTAGTAACATTAATTTTAAACAAATAAAATTTACTTTTTTTTTAAAGCATACCTAATGCATATATACTGATATACATATCAGTGAGCATATTCTGTGACGTTTAACACATGGCTGCCTTTTGTAGTTTTTCATGGTTTATTTCAACTGGGGGGAAGGACATGGAGCAATCCAAAAGAGATTCTAAGTAGGGTGATTATAAATACTCTCACTTCCAGAAGTTCAGGAGACCAGAGACATTCCTCCCCTCCCACCTGTGGGGCTGCCATGGTGTCGCCTACAGATTTCCCCACAGTTTTTGATAATGTGCTACCATTGGAACCAGACCTCTGGGCAGGAGGCACCTTTGGCTTCTGCCAGTGCAGCACTTGCTCTGTTTCTAGGATAGAACTGGGGACTGCAGAAATGTTTATGAGCCATTACCGACATAATATGATCTAAATTAATCTTATTTTATCTGTTTGAGTTAACGGTGCTTTAAAATTTGGTAGTCAGTAGAGAATAACTACACTTCTAAGAATTCTCAGTTTTCCAAATGCATAAGTTATAGCTTGTAATTAAAAGAAAGGCACCTTTACTTTCTATGAAATAATTTTTTGGGCCTCCCAAGATGTGAATTACACTGAAAGACAGACTATCTTATAATTAGAGCCAATTTACATGCATAGTAGTGCTCTGTGCTAGTGGAATCAAATCCATTCATCCATGTGTCTCAGAATCTTTACTGCTGAGAGACATTTGAGGTTTTTCTGAAATACAGCTAAAAGGGAGGGGTGACAATGGTGTCTTTGTTCCATCTTTTTCACTTATGGCCCCACAAATTTGTCTGCCTCCCTCGTGAGTGGGTTCTGCAGCTGCTCCATTCAGAGACTCTGTGTGTGCCCCTTGCGCAGCCTCAGCCCTGCCAAGGTCGTTCTTGCTGCAGAAGTTCACTTGTGCAGTCAGAGACAAAGGCACAGGAATGTTGCATTTGCCCAAACCACGAGGTTGGACCAAGCATCTTACTGGAAACCCATCCCCAGCAAGGCCAAGCTCCCTTCTTGCCAGAATCCTTCAAAGAGAAATGAGAACCCTTAAAAAGACTTGCAGATCTGAAACATCTAAATTCTGTTATTACAAAAATATCTTCGTTTCCTGCCATAGTTCACTGGGAATTTCATCTCCTGAGTGGACACTGAAAGTTTTATTGATTTATCAAGCTCTTATAGGTCATGATATCTAACATACCCATCTTTTATAAATATTTTCAATTGTCCTGGTTTCATCGAAGAGCTACAGTAGGAGACAATTCTTCTGAAGAGCATGAATGACTGCTCTAATATGGGACATATATTTCAGATTCCAGGCAGATTTAATATCTGTCTAAGCAGCAAAGGTTTTTCCCTTCCCTTGGAAACTTGGATTGATGACATCCAGCATGGAGCAGATGCTTTGACATTGAACTTCTCTGGTGATTTTGCTGTACAAGAAGATATAGGCCACTTTATTCACCAGGTGGTAATTATTCTTTTGTCTTTTCTTGTTTCAATGAAGACAAAAATGTGGAGAAAATATTATGAGACATTTTCTTGTGCTATTTTTTCCCATTAATTTCAGAATATAATGCTACTGAATTTTTGGCACCCCATATCCTATATCATTCTTTAGGCCAAGGACACTGAGTAGGATAAATTGCACAAGCAGGAGAATTACTATTCTTTGTCATCAGTTATAACTCTGTTGGGGACATTGAAATTTCCCTGTGGCTTCAGAATGACCTTCTTTATTTTGACTTTTAAAACCATATTTATTTCAGAATGAATTTCCTACAGCAGACTGTGTTTTTCTCATCTCTTTATATTATTTATATTGTTTTATGTAAAGGGACTGGGGAATTGGCAGCAAGTTCACTCATGAGAAATAAATTGCTAATAACTCCTATTATTTTTTTTCTCTTTCCTGTTGTGAAGCTTGTTTTGTTTAGTGATTTGTATATCAAAACTGTTTCATAAAATTCATTTGACTTTAAAACCTAATGTTCAGGATTCTATACTGCAAGATGACTTGTAACTTTTTAACTTCATATATCGACAATTATATTTTTTACAGATCACACCACTTTCATCTGTTTATGAGGGCTTCTTAATGCCTTTATTTGTTTGTTTTTCAGCCTAAGTTGTGCCAACATCATTGAATTGAGGAGAAAGGAACGGTGAGCAATTTCTAGATTTTATGCCAATGTAAAACTACTTCATATTCTGCTAAAGTTGCTAAGAGATTTTGGCTGTTCTCTGTTACAGGAGCATATAGTCCTGTAATTTTTCTAAAGGTGACAACCTTTATCCACAGCCAGTGATGGGTATCAGCCATGCAGCCTGTTTCTTCTTGCTTTTGGCTGAAGCTGCTTGGGACAGCAGAGATAAAAACTTTTCCAAAGTCTGCAAGTCGCAATTGAAACAGTGTTAAAAAAAAAATTATGAAATTAAAAAAAAGGTAATATGTGAAACCAAATTACCAAATTATGGTGTTAACTACGCTATAAATTGAGGAGGTGATTAGGAGACATTGGAACCACAAGTGCAAGGCAGCTGCTCCCAAAGTGAGTCCTTATGGAATGAATGACCATGGCTGGTTGAACTCGGCCAAATTGGAGTGAAGAGTTAACAGATGACGAGAGGGAACTTACCTGTTGGAATGTTTTGGGGAGAAAAACAATGAGATAAAGACACGGAGCACTCTTCAGGCAATAGCTGGAGAGTCTGACTCTTTCTGGGCTGCCCAGAGATTTTGGAAAGCTGACATACTACTACTAGGCCAGGTCCTTTAAGAAATACAAATAGTGGATTTATTTCTTCCTATTGTGATGCAGAAAACAGAGATCTGACTCCCCACAGTTCCCTCTCCTCCCCTTTATCCTGCACTTCATTCGCCTTCATATCTCATTTCTCTTCTACCACTCCACAACAGCAGCCAAGGCCAGGGCTCCTTTATATTGCATGAATTCCGAATCTCTCCCACACTGAGGCTTTCATGGACTGGAATTCAGTCAGTTTCTTGGCTGAGAATTACAGAGCCCTCACCAGAAGAGAAAGGACATCCTGAGTCAAGCCCAGGCTTCTGCTGAAAAGAATCCTATAAGCTCACTGAGCAAAACAAGGTCTTTACTTTAGGCTTAGCCTCAATTGCATGCCAGAGGACAGGATTTGCTTGGATATTCACAGTCCCAGGTCTGAGTCTTTGCTGACCTCACATTTAATTTTCACTGCTCTCACAATGTTTTTTTAGTACTTTGGCAAGATGAGATCACTGTGCAGATTCATCTTGCCCTGACTGATGTGCAACAGCACACATGGGGCAGATGCACAGGTCGCATCAGTCAGAAACTGGTAGAGTTCCATCAGTTTAAGATTTGGCCTAGACCATTTTGGCTAATATCTTTTACTATACCCATATCCTGGAAATAACTACTGCTCACTGAACAATTTTAGAACATCTATAAACCTGGGGAGTATGGCAAGTGCACTGATGGTTTAATTACAAATGCATTCAGAGCCAGGCTGTGAATCCAGCCATGCTGGTATAAAGCCAGAGTAGTTCTGTTGATGTCATTGGAGGAGTTACTTTGGCACTACATTATCACCACACAGATCAAACCTCAGCTCACAAGTGGCTCCAAACTGCTTTGAAATTTTTATGGATTCCCTTTTATCTTGCCTGTTCTCTCTATATCATGTTTGTTTGGTTTGGCTTAAGATAATAATTCAGGATTTGTGCACAGCTCTTCCTTTTTTCAGTCTTTAGTCAGCTGTAGAGAGGTTTATTTTGTTCTGAAATTAAAAGAAAATAGCAAGCAAGCTGCCATTCTTCCTGTTAAATGAGGTAGCAAGCAAGACCTCCTGTGCTTTCAATTTCTGAAAGGTTTCTAAAATTTTATCTTCTTTAGGATGAAAGGTCACACATTTTTGTCTGTTTTCATCCCAGAAAGAACCTGGGGGCTGTGCAAACTACTCTTTGCAGACGGGTTAAATTCTGGAGGCCTGTGAGACTGGGCCCTTGCAACTGCTGTACTGTCAGAAGCAATTCTGGCCAGAGACATCGCAGCTTTGTATTCAGCATAATTAAATCAAACATTTGGAATTGTTTGTAAGTAAGGAAAAAACAATAGGCATTGAAGCTTTATTATTGAAAGCAGCTGCAGTGGAGGAAGTTCTGTAGCCAGGGGCTGTTTAGTAAATCCTGCTTGGGATATTTTAGTTTGAATTCTCATGATCCTTTCTGTGAGGCAGGAAGCTATTTTGCACTGTCTCCTACTTTTTCAGTCCTTATTCTTCCCTCAAGTATTAAACCCAGGAAAAAAAATTTGGCATTATCAGAGGCCTCACTGCAATCCCACAGCTATCTGAGAGCAGAACAGGTTGTATATATTGCCTCTGTAAATTTTATGAACTGAGCATTGTAAAAACAGCAAGGGGAGGCTGCAGCTGGAATTGATAGTGGAAACCATCACCAGCCTCAGTGGGATATTTCAGTGGGCTGCAGTTGTTTAGGATGAAATCCTTCCTGCTTAGCTGGGGCACTGGTACACCAACCAGACTTCCACATTACTGCTTTGAGGTGGAGAGAGCAAGGAGGAAGGGGGAGTGGATCAGGCAACTCAATAGAGCTGCACAGTTCAGCATTAGTGGAGAAAATAGGATTCTCCTATTTAAATCCATCTGACTGTACACAGCCTGTGGATTCCTTCCATGGTAATACTGCCTTGCTTGATGTGCTTCTGTAATGGACGCCTTCATTCTGCTTAAATCCAGTATTTGGCTGTCTGAGTGGAAAGAAATTGTAGCCAAAAGGAAATCTGAGTGTCCATCTCCCTGAGATCCACAGTGCAGACTCTCCTCCTGAGCAGACCTCAGGACAATATGAAATGTCAGTTCCCAACTTCAGCAGAGCAATTACTGCACTTCTCAGAGCACTTCATCAAAGAGATGATGGCTGGATGGCTTCACTCAGCCTCTCTGGTCTACAGTGTCTGATATTTAGTAGGATGCCCTGCATGAAAACACCAGGCCTTTGAAAATTCAGCTGCATCCATACTGCTAATCCAAAGGTGAGGTACTCACTCCTAGCCCCTAGGCCAACACTGCTCTTTGTCTCCTTCATCATGGGCCTCCTCTTTAGAGCAGTAAGACTTAGAGAAAACCAGTCAGAGCACAGAGATGAGCTGCTCACAGCCACTCACTGTGGGTGTACCTGAGGTTTATGTCTGTCATGCCAAAGGGAAGAGGTCATGCGAGTAGTTTCTGACCCATAGGTCAAGTGACAGTCTGGCTTGTGTCTGTGCTACTTTGGGCTAAGCTTCTCTTGCACACTGCATAGTCCATGGCTTTAGCACTTTGCTGATTCCTGGGTGATGCTTCTGTGACCACCCTGTGTGATGTTTCCATGTGTTCTTTCAGTTTAGAAGGGGATTTTATTGTATATTAAAATTGTATATATAAATACATTTTATATTATTGTATATATAAATACAAGATAGGAGAGTCAGACATTTCTCGAACCATCTACTTGACCACAAGAAATGTCTTTTTACTGTAAGAATGATGAATACTAGAAAAAGTTGCCCAGACAAATTGTGGAGTCTCCATCTTTAGAGACATTCAGAACCTGCCTGACCACAGTTCTGGGCTGATGCACAGCTATCCCCTCACTGCATCCACTGACACAAATGTATCTTCTTCAGGATTTCTGCAGAATCCAAATTTTGGCACCACCTATTTTTTTTCTCAGGGGCCCTAACATGTTCGACCACTACTTTTTTATCCCTGTCCTTTCATGGATTAGTTTACCCATCTCTTCCCAGACTCTGTCTGTGGATTCTGTTACTGTATTTGTGCATGCAATTTGATTTTTTCTCACTGTCTCACCTGTTGCCTTACAGCCATCTTGTCATTTTGGGGTTTTGGCTGCCTTTTCAGAGGTGTGTTTTTGTCATGCACTGTACAAGCACATGCAGTAGTGCAAAAGATGCAAGGGTAGGGAGAGATGCTTCAGGAAATTCAGAATGGCTCCTCTAAGCTGAGAAAATGTACCATTTCTAAATGGATATGATATTTTAATGATGATTCAAACTAATGCAAAATCAGGTTATTGGCTTTCGTTTCAGGACCTGATGATGCCTCCATACTGCTTTGATGCTTCTTTTTCTTTTTTTTTTTTCAGGCTCTGCAATTAAAAAAAAGTAGGAATAGAGGTGGGGAAAGGAAAAGGTTATTAAATTATTGTAAATCAAAAGTTAGGAAATTAACTATTACAGTGACAAAACTGCAGTTGTCAGTAACAATATTAAGTACACCATTCCATTTTGCTAAAATTGTGCAAATTTATCCAATTTATTATAAGATGCCTTGTTTACAATACTAGAGTTTTAATGAAGATAAACTTATTTCTATTTCCTCTCCTCTGTTCTTTTGTCCTCAGAAGGGAATATGATACAAGGAGCTCCCATTTTCTCTCATGGCAAATATCCCACAGGCTAAGCAGGGGAGTGGCAAGGCAAGAGCTTCCCTCCAGCGCAATTGGCAGGACTCAACATAATCATTTAAGCACAAACTAGATTGGTTTTCTCTCCACTTACGTAAATCCATAATGCTCAAATCCACAGTCCTTCACTGTTGAATTACTGCCAGTGGTTTCCAATACAAGCTCTTTATTAAATAAACAGGGATCAGATGACGTGTGTTTGAGTGCAGATGACCAGTGCTACTATAGATTGCTACTATCTGAAAAGCACAGATTTGTAAGGGGATGCTGGATGCCTGCAAGAAAGGATTACCAGGCACAGATGGCAGTGCTCATTTATGTAGCTGGAGAGTAAGGATGTAGTAGTATTAAGAAGTGAAGGTTGTGATTCTGTACATGAAGGAAGTGAAACCTGTCACAGGGAGATGTGGAAAAGTCACCAACAAAGGCAACTGGCAGTATTTTCCTGCCTAGTTCATTCTAAACTATGTTAGTGGAAGTGCTTGAGCCATTCTCATGTGATTTAGCCTTTTCATCCAACTTCTGCACTGTCTCGAGCCCGAGATGGGGAGGAGAAGGAGGAATTAGAGTATAATACTGTGTACCTAGGGAATCTCACAAATCTACCTGCGCTGCCCAAATCCACCACAACCTTGTGCACCAAGGTGTGCATGAAGGACAATGTGTCTCACAGGGATTTCTAGGAGCTGGACAGGCTGCCAGTCCCACTGTCCTACAGCATCATCTTCCTAGTCCAAAGCAGGAGGTGAAAGTATGGAGATGTGATACTTCAGCAATGTCTTGGCAAAACTTTCCCATGGGATATGGGTCCGTGTTGGGTCAGACAGACTCAGAATCATTTGGGTTGGAAAAGACTTCCAAGATCATCAAGTCCAACCATTAACCTAAAGCTGCCAAGGAACATAAATCCCATTAAATCTTAAGCAAGTGTACTGATATCCTCATCAAATCTTCTATAAAATCCACGTTTATTTGAAACCCTTACTGTAACTGTAGGGCCTGTCAGAATGGAAGAAAACAGGATAAGAACTTTCGATGTCTGTTAACCCAAACTGGAAAGTGTTGGAATTTGGGTAGTACAAAACCACGTATTTTCAAGCACATAATTAGCCACTTTGAACAGACTACCAGACATTCAGATTTATAACATGTAAGCAATTTATTCTGACTTGTTTATATCAAGACTACATGACTGATGCTCTGCTACAGAAAAATACCTGGTGGTGTCTGGTTAACTCCAGTGTGTTTCAGCTGCATGTTCATGTTGTTTCATCTCTTTTCTTGGCATGCTACTGTGTTTGCAATCTGGAAGCCTGGAATGGGTTTGCACTCAGGAAATTATCTGAGTTTTTGTAAAAAAAAAAGTGTTGAAACCACATTTTTCTCTGAAAATGCCATCAATAATCAATTTTTCTCTAGCAATTCTCATTGCAACAACCAGCTCACTGAGCTGTGGTCAATGTGCGATTTCTTGCCTATCTGGTTTTTGCTTTTAGTTTTTTTGTTTGTTTCTTTGTTTCTTTGTTATTATACAGAAAGTTATATATTGAAAATTATTTCACATGATGTCTCTGTTCCCAGCAGTCCCTGAACTGTGAAATGGTGTCATGTATTGTTTTGTTCTGCTGACTACTTGCATCTACATCTATAAAATGATTCAGATCTTCAGTGGCCAGAGGCTTATCTTATTATTTTCTTCCCCTTAAATAACTCTTTAAATAAAACATTGAAAATTAAAATGCAGTTCACTGGCTATGGACTTTTTTTATAAACTGTTATTTTTCTGAACATAATTCATTTCTTCAAGGTTGGAATTCTGAGAGTAAATATTAGCTTTATTAATGGAAATTGAATGCATAAAACCTTAAGCAGAGCGCTGGAAATCTTTCCTCCTCTTTGTTCCCAGGTACAGTCCCTTCTTAGTACCTCAGGCTTGGTGGGGAGGGTTCAGCCATGATGCAACTTACAGAAATATGTATTTTTTTCAAGGTCTCTGGAGCAGGAAGAATCAAGCACTAAATTTACAAGAACTTCAGGTTAATACTTCCAATTTTATGCTTTCCATTTCTATAATCATGTCAGTTTTGTAATGGCATAAAGTAGCACTAAGACATTCAATCCAGTTTAATCCAATTACTGCTTTGCTCTCTCAGGCATGCCTTATTCTTAGATAGGAGAAAACCATCAAGTGTGATGATTTTATGGATTCACTTGGCACCATAAGTAAGCTATATCATCATATTTGCCTTTTGTTTTCACATGTATCTGTTTTTAGATGCTGCAGAGTTTGCAGGGCAAATCTTCTCTGGGTGATTTTTTTTTTCTGCCCCCTTTAGGGTAAAGCTGCCTGGACAGCATCAGCATTCTAAGGGATGCACCGATGCATCTGCAAGGGAAGTTTTGTTGCTTAAGCCTTCCTTCCAGTGACAGCTCCATGTCAGGAAGAGGGAGTTGTGGTGGTGATGCAAACTTGTTTTATTACCCATAGCTGTTGCCAACATGTGTTTATAAAAATTCGCTTCAGATGTCTGATGAATTGGGCAAGATGTGAATTTTGTGTCACAAGTGCGGCTGAGGAGAGTAAGCTGTAACTGGCACAGCAGCCAAGCTTCTAGAAGTTACACCCCCACTCCACCAGTAGGTTTTCAAATACTGTGGAGTCAACCTTCTTTCCACATTAGGACTACGAAAATGTCCCTGCTTTTGTTATTTTTCAGGCTCTGGATTGGCTTTTTTCTTCTCTGAGGTGGATGTTCCTCTCATGCACTGTGTTTGCTTAGAGATTTTGCAAGGGGTTCCTAAGAAAAGATGTGTTGTAGTGCTACACCTCCAAAGGGCTGGGGTCAGCAAATTGTACCACTGTGGTCTGGACTACTGAGCAGGAAGACATCTGTCTGTCCATGAAGGCATCCAGAATATAGAGGGGAGTCCTATGACTGGTAGTGCCTGAGGTCAGGCAGTGCAGACAGCATGCAAACAAAGAAGTCCAAAAACCTAGCACTGACACTTATGGAATCATAGAATCTTTTAGACTGGAAAAGATCTTGAAGGTCATTGACGCCAATCATTAACCCAGCACTGACAAGTCCACCACCAAACCATGTCCCTAAGTGCCACATCTACACATCTTTTAAATACCTCCAGGGATGGTGACTCCCCCAGATTGCACCAATTTTAACAGCGTGAGTTAATATTTAGTTTAATATTCAGGTATCCAGCGTCCCAAATTCCCTAAACAGATTTTGCCTTCATTACAGAAATATTGGTAAAATTAGTTTCTGTGTTGCAACCAAAGTTCACATTTTGAAAATCACAAAGGGCATCAGTGTGTAGCTCAGGTCTTCAAAATTCAGCACTTTCTCTAGCCTGAAGGGCCAAAAAGTTTTCCCACAGTTTCCAACTTCCAGGTTGCATTTCAGAGTCCAGGACTATGGATCAGGTTTCACAATCCAGCCTTCTATGACAATACCCATATGGTATCACCATCTTCTCTCTGGAGCTAACTTTGTTCTCATTGTCCTTTCAAAATACGTTGGGGCTTTTCAGGGAAGTTTCTCTCCTGGCCCACTCCTGCAGTATTGGAAGCTGTACTGGGTATTGGCAGTGACTGAGGCTGCTCTTCAGGTTAATTACCCAAATTAAGTGAGCATATTCCCATGTCAGGTCTTCCAAAAGCCGTGGCTTTTTCTGAGTGAGCACTGGTTCGGTCTCACAGATCCCATCCTTCCCTTCTTGCTCTTCTTTCCGGCTTCTCTGCTGCATGTAGCCACCTCTCTGACTGCACTTGCAGAGTGTGGTGGGTTTGGAAAGGCATGCACCAAATGGTGGCTTTAGGAATATGGAAAAGATGCAGATCTGCTGCCTCTCAGCTCTTTAAAAGGGTGAGGATAAACTCAGTATGATATGCTACAGAAACTGGGAGACTGTAGGAAGGTTTCACAACATTGTGCTAATATTAATAGGGCATTATGAGGAATCCACAAATAGGTGATTAACTATCAAATTGTGGTGCTGTGCCTATGCATGGTGGTATCTGGGAAAAATGCACCAAAGCCAATTAATTGAAATACCAACGTGAAATTTCTCTACCTATCATTGCTTTTTTATCCCCTTTTCTTTTGATCAGTTTTGGTCTTCTCTTTTTCATTTACATCCTTGTCCTTAATTTTCCATCTTTATTTTTTATAAAATTCCCTTTTGTCACTTCCTTCCTATCTAGTACTTTCATTTCTTTTTTCTTGTAGCAAATCAGTGTCCCATATTGCATTTCCCTCTCTGCTAATAAGTCCTTCCCCAGATTCTGACACCTCATGGGAACTATCCTTCAAGGGCTTTAAGGCTGATTTTTCCTCTCCTGCTCTTCTCTTATCTGCTTGGCAGGGGTAGAGGCCAATAATGTGACTGGCAGAGTGTTCCTGTGGTGGCTGCAGCTCCTGGTGGAAGAACAAGCTTGGTGAAGGTCTCTGAAGGGACCCTAACAAGGTCCAGATGAACATTTGCTGTGTTTCACACAAAGATTTGGTGCTTCACAGGCAAGCTATTTCAGTGCAGTCATTTTGTGATGTCTGTATGAGAGGGAAATGCTGATGGTGCAGGGGGCACAGAGAGGAAGAAGGATAAAGCAGGTTTTCCAAATGCACCATCAGAAAAATATTCATTTAACTGAGGGGAGTAGGTCATCATCATCTCTTCCATAGGTATTGGAAATAGTGTGGTCCTGGAGTCGTTGTTTTGGATTTTCTGCTATGTTAGGGCAGCTGTTACATCATTTGCTGGCACTAATTGCTTTAAGACTTAAGCTAATCATGTCTCTGAAGAAGCCCAGCTCAGCTTGGCAGCTCCAGTTTTGCTTCTCTGGCTGGCATCAGGGAAGGCTCAGTGGTGCTGGGACACAACTCTGAGTCAGCCCCATTTCCCATGCTCCTGCCAGCTTTTCCATGGCATATCCCATGTGCAAGGGGCTCTGGAGGGGCCAGAGGGGCCTTGGCAGAGCTGGAGAGATTTTGGCAGGAGCCACTGTGCTGCTCCAGGCAGCCTGGTCCTGTGGCTGCCCTCACAGCTGCAAGTGCTCAGGGGCAGAGGGGAAGAATAGGCTTTTCTTTTAAATCAGGAATTACTCATTCCATCTGGGAGCTTTCTGATGACACATCCTTCTAGAAGACTGTCACTCTCAAAAGCAAGCTTATTACCAATTCAGTTTATTCTCTCCTTTTAGGTTGAACCACAAAGCTGCTGAGTTAAATTGACATCATTGGGTGTTACCCAAAGAATGACATGATTTAGAATTAGAAAGCCTATTCTTCTCCCTGTTGTGGTTTAATTCCAGGCAGCAACTAAGTACCACACAAACAGTGCCTCACTCCTCTCCAACAGCAGGATGGGGAGAAGAGAACTGGAAGGGTAAAAATGAGAAAACTCATAGGTTGATAAAGTTTAATGATTGAGATTCTATATAATATTAATAATATTAATAGTAGTAGTATTAGTAGTAGTAGAGGAAGGAATAAATCCCAAGAAACACAAGAAATGCATCACTTGATGTCAGATAGTAGCCTATCCCCAAGCAGCAATCAGCTCCCTGCAGTTTACACACTGGACGTGACGTTGAGAAATGAAAGTATGGAATATCCCCTTTGGTCAGTTCAGGTCATCTGCCCTGGCCATGCTCCCTCACAGCTTGTTGTGTACCTGCTGTCCAGCAGAGCATGGAAAACTGAAAAGTCCTAAAGGTAGAGTGAGCACTACTCAGGAACAAGCAAAACATCACTGTGTTATCAATGTTACTGTCACAGTAAATCCAAAACACAGCAAGGTATCAGCTACTAGGAAGAAAATGAACTCTACCAGCTGAAAACAGAACAGTCTCAAATAATTTATTTTCTAATAAAAAAATAAATTTAAGACATTAAGAACACAGCAGAAGTTACCGTGCCATAGCTAGAGGATGAGTTCCTGTTCTGGATGCGAGAGCCAGAGTTCCCTCCACCAGCAGTCTGTGGTTCCCCCTGGGGAGCAATGCTGTGAGATGTAAGGGCTCTCAGAAGCATCAGGTGCAGCCTGCACAAGGCTCACATCCCACATGAACAGTCAGTGCCTTCACAGAGCTCAGGAGGTTAATAATCATTTATGAACTCAGAAGTTTTCAATGGCTTTTAAACTCTAATTTCACTTTCAATCAAGTTGTGTCAAACTTAGCTGAAGATTAGGTGACAAGCATTAAGACTGAACTGCTGCTCTGCTTTTTGCTTTCCAGTCAGCCCTGGATGAACAGATTTGCCTTTTTTTTTTAATTCCCATAAAGGTAGGGGTGAGTGTGCTCAAAAAAAAATTATCTGCACTCATTCCCCAAAGCCTTTGTTATGCAAGTAAGCAAACAACAGCAATGTAAAATGCCATTGTGTGACATTTGCAGCAGCAAATATCTGATTTTGTGTTGGGCAGAAAACATCCTTTGTCCTGAAGCATAGCTTAATTTCCAGATTATTTTATGGCTTTCCCAGTGACCAGAGAAAGAATGTTGGTGATGATAGAGAAACTGCAAATCTTCAAGATTCAGACTGGCATGTATAAATCATGTATTTGAACCTGAGTCAATCCCCTAGAATCGTTTTCCCCCAGGTGAGATTGGTGGAAGTCCCTGTTTCTTTTCGATCTTGGTTTGGGGTTTTTTCCTTGCTTCTGTGGTGTGGGTCATAACCGGCTTCCTAAGACTGCCAGAACATTTTTTACTTGCTATTCTCAGTGTCTGTGCCCTCAAACATCTCTCTCCTCTCCTCCTCTGGTGCACTATATTTTATACAGGTTTCAGCCTGTTGTACAAAAAGCATTGAATGGAGAGCTCTGGAGCATTCTGTGGTTTATAGCTTGGTAAGTGTGGGAGATGGACATCCACTGAGGCTCTCCAGGCAGATATGTCCATAGCAGGACTGCTGGTGGCTGCTGGGAATCAGCCTGATGGCTCTTTCCCTCCAGCCTCTCCCAGGAGAGTTATTTTCTTAAAAGAACCTTCTGGAAAACTCATTTTAATAGTGCCTTTCAGAATTGGACTGTTAGACTTCAGAGAGTCCAGAGCATTTACCCCACTCTTGGAGCTATCCTTTTAAAACAAAAGATACAGTATTTTTCATAATTCTAGGAGGGAATCACAGCTGCTGCAACATCTGTTTCTCTCCCTTTGCAGAGGAAACACTGCATTACACACAGCTCATGATGGGTTTCTTGCATTTAAACATTTTTGTGCCTTAATTTGAAAGGGTGTCTTGCTGTGTAGTTTCTTGCTAAGTGCTTTGATATGCACCTTCTTTCTTTTCCTGCTAGTTAAGCACCAAGGTAATAGCAAATCTCAGGCTGTCCCTCAGCCTAAGCAAGCTATCCTCAGTGTGTGCTGGAGTTAAACAGCTCTGTGCCCTTTCACTCCTGTGATCTTACATCAGTTCACCAGCTATTATTTCTCCTTGTCAAATGAAGCAATAGCAAAGCTTTGAAATGATGCTGCAGCTTTTCCAAAGAGCAATTTCCCTTTCCTTCTCGAGCCTCCTTCTGCCTTTCCCTGTATATTTGATAGTACATCAGCTTCCTCTTGAAACGATCCCCAGCAGAGCACTTCAGCTATTTCAACTAGGGTCTTTCTGAAGGCATTTTTTAAAAACTGGCTTCTACAGCAGAGCTGGGTTATAATGAAGAACAATAAAAAATCCTTCTGCCTCAGAGAGCCAGTTTTGTACTCACTGATGCATGTCGTGAACTCTGTGCCTGGAATATCCCCACTGGAGGCACTCGGCTGTATTGTTTGCACACACAGAGGTAAGCACCTGTGTAAGTGCTTGCAGGGTGATGGCTTTAAACCTCACTAGAAGCTAAAAATACATGCATTACTCTGTGGGAGAGACTAAACCAGGGCAACTCATCTACACTGTCTTTTTTTTATTATCTCTGTTTCTAGAATGGTTGTAATTTAGGAACACATATAACAAAGAGAACAGTGATGAACTTCCAAAGAGTTTCTTCATCCCACTCCAACACTTGTCATCACCTTGATCTAGGCAATTTCCCAGCGATGCTGACTGAACATCTGATATGACAGAAGACACTAAGGGCTACAATATTTACTCCTAGCACAGCTTTTCAGATAAATAAATGACATAATCAAACCTCCTCTACAGTTAGTTTCTTGCTGTTGCTGTAAGACTGAATTTGGGCTTAGTTTGCTCCAGTGTTTCTCTGTGATGTAATTGCCTAGGAAAATGCAGAACAGTAGTCTTTTGAGCTGATGGGATCTAAAATGTACATGGGTTTGAAAACAAGAACCAGATAAGGACTGTATCAGGAGCCAAATTAATGGCCAGCCTACAGTACAGAGATCTTGGGTGAGGCTCTGCCATCAATGCTTTTGCCTTGGAGAATTTATTCTGCATAGAGTTGTTAGAATCATGCTATTGGAGTGGAGGCAGTCTGTCTTGGTGGCCCAAATCTTTGTTAATTTCATCAAATTTCATCAAGTACTGCCGTGGCCAGTATATGTACAATAAAGATCACAAATTTTAAGCTTGTCTGTGCAAAATTTTACATTGAACTGAAAATGGCTTAGGATGCAATCAGCTATGCTCAATATCATAGGGTTTTCCTGGGGGCATTGCTAATACCTGTGCAGCATACCAATCCAGAACAGCTGGAAAAAATGGATGCTTGCAAAACTGGAAGGATATTTGTCCCCAGCAACACATGGTGTCAATGAATTGTGCCATAGGAATCCTGTAGATACAGATATTCCTGGGTGCTGAATGAAGCAGAGGACGAATGACATGTCTTGGAGCTTTTGTTTCAGACTCTGAGATTCTTTTGGTATTTATCATCATTTTCAGCTGCCATTTTTAAAGATGGGTCTATTAACAATGGGTTTGTTAGAAAATATCTTTTTCAAGGGTGGACTTAAAAACTTTGGAAGCCTTTATGAAGCAAAAGCTAACAGCTTCTAAGTACAATATAAGCAAGTTAATAAACATTGTGTTAAAGGTCATAAAATTCCTTTCATGTTTATATGAGAAAACAACACATTGTATAAAAATGTAGAACAGATGGCCTTTCTTCCTTTAAAAGCCGCAGCAATTTCTCTTTAATGGCAACATAATATTTGGAAATACTATCTCCTAAATAAACAATGTCGTACTGATGGCATCAGCAGTTAATATTAGACAAGCTTAAGTTAAGGAAATATACTCTGGTAACAAGAGTTACAGTGCATGTTTTTCTTCCTTCCCTTTCTCTAGGACACTTTTTGGGTGTCACTCAAACTTTACCATGCACTTTTCCCAGTTTATCATAGTCCCAATGTTGGGAAGCATAATTGTGCCAGATCTTGGCAGATTTCACAATGTTTACAATAGGGACAAATAAAACACACAGAGAAAGATCACATTGAATTTTTACCAATGTCTCAGGCTTTCAACTTCTTCATTGCTCTAATTTAAGCTCAGGCTGTTGCCAAACTATGGTGGTGTCCATGGACAAGGGCAATTTTCAGATGAAACACAATTGCCAAGAGTGGTGCCACGGCACTGGACAGGGATCCACCTGCAGGGCTCTCCTCTGCCCTCCAGCCCTGGAAAGCAGCCTCTGGTGTCAGATTAGAGGGAATCCTTTTAATAGCTCTTGCCCAGTTTAAAAGAGAGCCTATCCCTTCAAAAGTCAAACACAGAAAAGTCCTGAAGTTCTTTTTCCAGACAGAGCTCTCAGGTAGTCCTCTTTCTATCCTTTCTCCTTGGAAAATAGGGTCTAATATTAGCCAAGTGTTGGCACTGTTTCAAAGCACCTCTTCTCAGCTGTGAATGTGCTGAAATAAGACATGGGAAGGACTGAGAGAGCTCCAGCTTTTCTCTGGATATCCTTCCTTCATTCTTTGGAGACGGCATCAGCAGTTAATATTAGACAAGCAGTTCAGAGCAGACTTCTATTTGCAGCTCGGCAGTGATTCACCTCCCATTCAAATGGAATAACAGATTGATGGGGCTCCAGAACAGGTGCTATGGGATGGCAATAACCTAAATACAGGATTTAAATATTTGGAAGGCTCCTAAATAACTATTTCTCTTTTTTAAAAAATATTTAGAGATAAAATATGGGCTCTGATCAAGGTTAATGTTGATGCAAGCGGAGCCATAAACAGGATGTGAACTGAAATCTGCACAAGGTACAGAGTATTATACTGGCCTGATGCATTTACCTCCCTGATTTTAAGATGAACCATGAATTTTATCATACAAGTGAGAAGACAAGCTTTTTAAATTAATAATCTATTTTAAAATGCACTTTGTGTTAAGATCCAGATAATTCTGCAAAGGAATTATAAAAAATTTAGGTAAGATCCTCTGATATTAAAGTTGCTCTTATCTAAAGATGTCTGCCTTTATGTCAACACAAGTATTTCAAGTTGGGAAGATGTCAGTTTCCATGTGGCAGGCTCCATTATGAAAAGGAAAATACATGGAGATATCAGATAAAGAAACTCCCCTGTTGTCATGGTGACAGCAATTAGCAGCAGTTAGAACAGCAGACAATGGATTTAATGGTTTGGTCTAATAGTGACTTAATTACTTAGCAGCCTAGTTTGTCTATCAGCATTTCAATACACAGGAATAATTCAGTGCTGTGCTCCCACTACATGATGCCTTCACTTAGCATTTTGAGTCTATTACAAGCAGAATTGCAGTAGCATCATTACCATAAATATTTTTGATTTCCTACATGCTGGGCAGGCCAAGGTAAATGGCCTTGTGTAGCAATCTCACTTGAGCACCTCCCGTCACACAGCAGAGATCCTGCCAGGCAGGAGAGAGCAGTGTGTGCTCATCGTACTGTGAGGGTAAAAAACAACCTGGATGGATTCCACTGCAGTTGTGTCTCCTTTAAAATGGGGGGAAAATTTCAAGCTAGGCCAGTCAAGGATATACATCATGGCATATGTCAGGAATACATTTTCTTTTTTACAGAACCGAATGTCCTTCTTTTCTCCTCCTCATTATTCCTTCAGGCTGGAGGAATGGCAAATAACTTCCTATCACCTCTCAAGCTGATAAACTGGGTTGAAACTGCTGCTTCCCATCAGTGGAATTGGCTCAAATTGGAGGCCATGAAGCAGCACTCTGCCACAGCTCACATCTGCCTGGTGGGAGTGAGAGCTTCAACACTGCCTCGTCCATTGCTGGTAAGTTCTACTCTAGCCAACAGCGGCTGCAGGACAGACTTGTAAACAGTCTAAACCACTTAGGCTGCCATTGCCATCTCTTCTAGGTTTGTGATTTTTTTCACTGACCAACAGAATATTCTGGGTTGTGAAGACCAGGTAATTAGCACAAGAAATGTGTATTATTGCAAACACAGTGAAAAACTACAAGATGGGTAAGTCACACAGATGTGAGGTTTTTTCCAGCCCAAGCACAACTAAACTACAATGTGAAAAACAGAAGAGGCAAGACTTATTTGTGCCTTATCACATGGCAGAAATTTGAAAAGTTGTCTCTGTCAGGAAGAAGATGTAACAAAGAAGCTTGCTTAGGAACATTGTACATATTCAAAGCTCAATATTATGTCATTGTGAACCTTCCCAAACACTGGAGATACTCACATGTTCCATGGTTTGTCAGCCAGCTCAATCATTTTTGTGTTTATGAGGAAGGATAACCATGACATTGATAGAGCTGGAAAGTAAGCCAGCAAAAAGAAAGGTTGTTTTTGGCCAAGTCAGTAACCTATTCCTTCTCTGCAGAGAGATGTGTTTCAACAAAACAGGGCATAATGCAGAGAAAGAAAAAGGAGCTGATGAGAAATCAAGTGGAAGTGCTCACTTCAGCACTGCCACATCAAAACATCCATTAACTAACCTCAGAATTTATGTCTTCTAAGATTTTTTCCTTTTGATTAGTTGCCCTTTTCAGCCTAATTTAACAGTGGAGCAGCTACCTGCCTTTGGCCACATTTAAAGCAAACACTGAATGGTAGTGTTAACCTCTGCTTTTTTCTCTTTTACATTTTGAGAGTTCCTTGGAATTACTCAACCACCTTTTAAACGTTTGGTATTAAGCCTATATTGATTAAAAGCTAGACAGTACTGTAAATAAAGCAAATTAAAGTGCTCAACAAACTTGATTTTCCTTTTCTCAACCAAAGGAATGTGAAGGTCTCCAAGCCTTCTTAAATCAAAGCGAAATATTAATGTCTTGCATCTCTTGAAGTTAGTGAATATCTTGGCACATCCTATTTTCCATGTCTGAGGTGATCTTCCTTTAAGCCCTGAAGGACTTTATTTTCAAGCCCACATCCATCGTCAAATCTGACTTTGGGTCATTGTCACTGCTAAGTATGGGGCTGGGAACCAGGCTCAGTTACACCACCTGCAAATTCTTCAGTCATGTTTTAAAAAACATGACCAATAGCTAATAATCCTTATTACCAGTTTTTCACACCCTTTGCCCAGAGGGATCATCCTGTGCCCAAAGGTGATTTGGCAATTTCTGGAAATCCAGGGTAAGTAAGTGAAGGACAAGCCAGATTTGTTGATAAGGGTATGCAGAAATGTTCAGAAGGTGTGAAGTCTGTGCCCCAGGAGTGCTTGTGAACAGTCTAAAGGAAAGCAGAAGATATGGCCTAACGTGACAATTTTAACTTGCACTTTTCACCTATTGCATATACACATATAATGAAGTATTTTTTGCCAGCTCCAGGGAGTAAGCTCACAAGAAACAAATGTAGACATGATACATCAGAAAAAGTTTAAAATATACTACTTTCAAATGCTTAACTTCTTTTCAGGTGACAGTTTGCACTGTGAGTATATGCAATTCATTCCACAATGTTTTCTCTGCTTTAAGAGAGAAATCATACTCACTTTTCCAGTGTATTCATTTTATTTGAGATTTAATATTACCAAACAACAGAAATCATGCCCTTTACCATATACTAATAGATTTTTTTATTGTTAACATGATGAAGCCATTGCTCAATTATTGAAATTGGTAGGATTTTTGCCACCTGCAGTAATGGAAAGAGGACTGGGATTCTTGTTTTCCCTTTGGCCAAAGAGTTGCTCCAAATCATAATAGAAGACTGTACTGGTTTAGGGCAAATTTGTTAAAGAATCTGCAAAGGAGGGCCCCTCCAGAAAGCGAAACCCACACGGCCCCTCCCCCCAACCGGTTCGGGAAAAAATTCCTCGGAGAGAGGTGGAAAGAACCTGTTTATTTGACTGGTCCCGCACCCCCCAGCACACAAAATGAACAATACCCGATGACACCGCTCTGAGAAAGATGGCAAAATCAGAAAGTCTCTTTTGGGGGTGGTTGCTCTGTTCTCAGTCCCTCCGGTGCTGGGCCAGCCGCTGCAGCCGAACCCTTGGTGTTCCCGGGTCCCAGTCCAGAGCAGGTTCGAGATGGTCACAGGAACAGGAGAGGAGAAACAGTCCAGGAAGCAATGTGGACTGTTTAGCTAGAACTAGCTAATAAGCAGAGGCAGAAAGCAGAGCAGAAGCAAGAGCAGAAAAAGAGAGCAAGCAAAAGCAGCAAGCAAAAGTAGCAAGCCCAAAGCTGGAAGTAAAAAAAAAAACAGCTCTGTCTACTGCTTGTCTCTGTGTCCTGATAAGAGAAACCCAAACAAAACTTCCACTCTTCAGTGCCGGTCTTAAAGGCACAGAACAGATGAATGGGGATATACAAGCATCATAGCGTCACCCCAGGACAAAGACTGACTACTTTTATCATGGCTTTACCTCTGTTAATGTGGGGTTTTTTCATTTATATGGAAAAATCATGTTCTGAGTTAATGAAGTTTTGTTTATACTAAGCTCTTGTCCTCTGAGATGGGCAAGGGATAAGAAGAACCTTTTTCTGTTAATATAGATATGAAACTTCTTTCCTGCAAATGCAAAGGTGAGGACATCATATTTGCCTCTCCAATTAAGTGTCAGACACCCAAGTCAGTAAAGTCATTTTATATTACTGAAATATCTGATCAGACTCTTAGCCCAGTGGGAAAAAGGGTTCCTGGAGTGAAGAGCATCAAATGGCTTTCCTCAGTGTAATACCAATATATGAAAACAAACTTTGCTTTAATCTGTGATCTTTCAGTCTCATGGTAATTTAACAGAAAAAGTGAGGGAAAACTAAAGGTCATAAACATGAATAGTTCTAATTTACACTGTCTGAGAAAACGGTCTGTGTAATTGCAAATGGCATAATTCTTTGAAATACAAAAAGTGGAAGAGTCTCTTGGGCGAAAAATAAAAAAGTCCAAATAAAAGCTCTGGGAGAGTTTCCTTAGTCTATATGGTTCTGTCCTTATGGTAAAACTGAGAGAGATACTGAGCAAGAAGAAACCAAAAGTTAGTATCAGATCTCAGTGTATTTACACTGCAATGCTGTGCCAATTATTATGGGCATAATATTGCCCTGCCATAATGACAAAGTTTCCTTAAAGAAAAACTTTCCCTAAAGAAAAAGCCATAAAGAAACTTCATGTTTCATGCAATCTGGGTTACTGCATAACACAGAGTTTTGTCAGATAGGCATGGCACTACCTGCCAGTCCTATATTCCACTTTTCCAAGGGTCAATCAGGATTATTTTCCAGAAGATTTTTAACTCTTTCCAACGAGAAGGCACTGAGGTCAGAAAATTCCCTTAAACAGGCAATGTTAAAGGCAAAACAAGAAATCTGTCCCAGTGGAAAGCAGAGAGGTCTTGTATGACAGGAGCTCTTTAATGACATAGAAGTTGAAAAGAAATCAGCAAAAAACATGACTGTTAGTAATTACATAATTAATGGCATGGTGTGAAGAACCAAAATCAGGATGACTACAAAATAACATGAATTAGAACTAGATTAAGGTTTTATAAATGTATACATAGCAAGAGGAAAACAAAAAAGAAGAGCAAATAGGAGATGAGAGGGAAACCTGCTTTTTTTTTTTTGGTCTCTACAAAAAATTATTAACAGTCACAAAAAGTTAAGAGAGCTTTAATAAAAGAAGAGTTTGGACTATATAAAGTGAAAGAACATCTTAAGGAATATTTATATGAATTTGGTTACACAAATTACTAGGAAATCATGAAATTATCCTTAAACTACTGTGAACTAGCAGATCATATTTAGGATCCCCAGCAAGTGAAGAAAAGCAAATATAAGATTTTTTTTCAGAAGAGAGAGAAAGGAAATTACGGGGAAGCCAGGCTAACTCAGATTTATGCAAGGATAGTAGAATAAATAATTTAAATAATCTAATTTAAATATAATAAATTATTTAAACCTACATTGTTTAAACCCACAGAATACTAATGCAAGAGGAAACAGCCAATATGGGTTTGTCAGGAGCAAGTCAATCTGTTTTCTGTTTTTGACAGGGCAATCATCCCAATAGACAGGGTAGCAGGAAAAGACATGATACATCTTGACTCTTGTGTCAATGTTGCAAGTAAAATAAGTAAATGGAGCTATGAAAATGGAAAAAAATCATTCTCAAAATGAATCAGTGGTTCACTCTCCAAGCAGTATGCATTTGAAAAAAGGTATGCTCTTTGGAGCCACCCTACTTCTATTTATACACAAAATTTTAATTAATATCTTTGATGGCTGCTGAGAGCATATTGCACAGTTTGTGAATGGTTCTGATATAGGAGGAGCTGGAATTCTTTTGGAAGATGGGATTTGACAAAGGCAAGTAATGGAGGGTTCTCTGGAATCAAGAAGTCGTACAGAAACCATCAAAACAGATATACTGTGCACGGCAAGGAAGCATTCAACAAATGAAACGAGAAATAGCGACCAGGCAAGATGGACCCAGGCTAAAAAGGTGCAAGTTGTGTCATGCTGCTACAAAATCATGTAAACACCTGCTTGGGATGGTGACAGAACAGCTTCATGGAGGTCAGAAAACTGAGTCACTCTCCTGTGCTTGGTGTGTTTGAGATCTTAGATGGAATATCCTATCTGCTTTTGGGGACCATGCCTTAGAAAGTTTGAAATCTGTATTGAGACATTTTAAATAACTGCTGTTTAGAAATACTAAATTGTTAGAAGAAGCTGAAGGAATTTGATTTGGTTAGTCAAGAAAGAGAAAAACTAAAAGACTGAAGGAAACATAATAGTCTTCAAATATAAATGGCTTTTAGAGAAAGCTGTTCTTTGTTTGACATAGAAAGAGGAAAAACATAATCATCTTACCCTGCAGCAAAGGTTATTTACTTCAGATATTAAGAGATTTTAAGAGCAGTTTGGAGGAAATTGGGTCACATTTGGGCCAAGTGTTTAAGTTTTCCATGGAGACAGAAAATGAATAACCTCTATTTTTCTGCATCTATTGTAATGTAAAGCTCATCTGAGCTTTTTGAGAAAAATCCATTGACTCTTCTATAACCAGTTAATACAGCTCCTCTCACAGCCTAATGTTAATACAGCTCCTCTCACAGCAGTGAACCCTCCTTCCTGGTGGAAGTCAGATGTGCAAAATATTAACAAAATCTGAATATCACAAGAGTCTTAGGGACACCAGAGAAATACCACTCATTGTGGGATTTTCTGGTTTTGATGAGGTGACCCACAGAGTACCTCTGCTGTTTCTGAGACACCTGCCAACCCAGATTTCAGCTTTGGCCTCACCAATGTTAGTGTTTTATTTAAAGTGAATAATGCTGTATTTTCAGGCTAGTAATCACAAATTCTTAGAGATGCAAAGAAGCTCCATAGGAGCTGCTGGCTTTTCTGTCATTTCCACAGGTTTTTTTCCTCTGGACTCATTCAGCTGACAGTGTTGTCTCTTTAGTCAATTATCACCCACAGCAAGGATTTCTATCTCAACCAAATCAAGACCTCCGTGTTTCTTGCATTGATATTTTCATGCTGGTTATAACTGACTTAACAAAAATATCCTAAATTTATTTCCAGTGTATGATACTGTTATCTCAGGATGTGTTCAGGTCAGACAACTGGACTCTTTTGGTTTGGGGAATTCTTTACTTAGGAAAACAAACATTGCAGCAGAAGTTACTCTTTCCCTTATGGTTCACTCTGCTGCTCCAAGTTACTGGAGTGCAGAACTGGTGCTAACTCCAAATACACCCTTATATTTAGTTTAATTTTCACAGTAACAGCCAGCAGCCTGTTCATCACTTTTAAATGGAATAATTTATTTTAGACCACAATCTGTGGCCTTATCACTGTCACCATGTTGACAGTTTATCTGTCTGAAATCTCACCTACATGTTCTTAACAGCATTGGCTGGCTGCAGGGTCTTGGCCAGCTGCTGGGTGTCAGCAAAAGAGGTGACAGCTTCTCAGCAGCCGCACGAGCTGCCCGTGTACAGCTGCTTTCCTCCCTCTATCGGGGTGCAGAGCAACACTGCTGGGGTTGTGGAAGGAGGGATGGCTGAGCAGCCTCCACATCACAGTTTGGTCAGGACTGTGCTGTCACCTGGGAGCAGGGTTCCCGAGCAGGGGGGTTTCACACTGTACTGCCAGAAGCTTGTTGTCCTGCTGAATGGGACACTGTGATCCAGAATGGATCCAGAACAGTGTCCAGGCACCTGGCCTGGGTGCACATTTACTTTGTTCACTAAATAAAGATCCCCGGCACCAAGGTCTCTTTGGGGTTGGAATATTACAGAGACTTTGCTTTTTTTTCTCTTTCTAGTACAGCCAAGTCCTAAGGAAACAGAAGGCCCAGGAAGCAGAAGAGCTTAATTCACGTCCTTCCACAGCTGGAGGGGTTTCAGACCCACATTTCCACTCCTCAGGGATGGGCACCAGTCCTTCAACACTCATCTGCACTGGTGAGGAAACCACCACCATCAACACTTGAAACCTGCAGCCAAATAGCCCAAAGGAGGTGGAGAAGGAGCCTGATCCTGTAGGCCAGCACGTAGAAGCACACCTGAGAGGAAAGGAGAGGCAGCAGCTGCCTGCATTATTTTCTCTCTATGCAATGAGAACTAATATAAAGGACATAACCAAGATGAAATGGAGCTTGAGGGCAGACAGAACCATCTCTGGGAGCCCAGCTGGGGGAACCCCAGGTACTGCAGCTGGTGAGACTGGGCCAGCAGCTCCAGGAAGGGCCACACTGCTCTGTGAGAGGAAGAGGGAAGAAGTAACCCAGGGTAGGCACCTCGAGGATGACAGAAAACAGGGGACAGGGATGACTTGATGAAGACTGCTTTACTTGAGCTTATTTTATTACCTTCTTTTGCTGGTTTAGTTGTAGGTGTCCCCATTTTTATGCTGCTGTGACAAACATTTCAGAATCATCTTTAATAAACACAGAAGTAATCCAGCTGAAGCCGTGTAGTTATTCAAATGCTTAAAATAAAGCATATGATTCCTGAATCAAGACTTTAAAAAGTTAATTACATTTCACAATTATACCTTTTTATAAAGGTAGCAGCCTTTTTTCCTCATGTTAACCATAAATGTGCAAAAAATAAAAGAATTAACAAATTTTCCATCCTAAGTAATTGAGTTCTGTTTTCAAAAGGCAAAAGTTTTTCATGGAAACACTGTTTGAAGTTTATTCAATAATGCTTTTAAATAATTCCTTGGTATATTTGCATTTTTCCTCCCCTTTTTATTTTTGATATCATCATAATGGAGAGACTAAAATAACATTTAGCTTAGAACCATGTCTTTATATATGTTGCAATTGTTCCCATTATTACAGCTGACAGAGATAAAGTGGCATCTGAAGTGTGTATATATAGTATATACAAAAGACTCTCTGAGATAAAAATTCTGTGATCCTTAAATACTTTTCAAATGTCTCCAAAGGGATTTAGCTTCAATAAAGAAATTTAACAAAGAAAAGCAATTTCTGATTGCACAGATCTCTTTTTTGCCATTTAACAGGGTTTAAATTGAATCACTGACCTAAAATATTAATTTTGAAAGTGACTTGTAAAAAAATTCAGAAAAGTTGTTTATACTTTCAGTTTTCTTCTCTGAAGACAGCTGAATGGCACAAAAATGTATCTAGCATTGTCTGCTTGCTCTAAATAATCTCTTTTAGTAGGATTACTCACAGTATTCAATTAAGAGAAGGAACAATTAATTATATCCTTGTGAAATGCAGAAGAGAAGAATCTTTGAAATGTTCTTTCCTCCTCACCTTCTCCATTTAAAATTTAAAATTGCATTATGTATTTTTCAGCTATGGAAAAACTTTCAGTCTTCAATGTAAACTAAAGCAGTGAGAATGAGCAGTACATGACACAAAATTAATTTGGATTGATTTTTTTAGTAGGGCGGAGGAATGTATTGCCAAAATGCATAGGATGCTTGATTTAAAACAGCCAGTAATCCATGAAGCAAGGCTTTGCAGCTACAGAGCTGTCAACAGTTTTGGTCAAGCATTTGTGCTCAACCCAAGCAAAAATTTTTTTTCAATGGTTTGTTTGGTTGTTTGAAAAATTAAAAGTGGCCCTACTTGTACGCATCACCCTGGCATGATCTTGCTTAGTATGATAATGATATGATGTTCATTAAAGCCCTTAGGGGATTTTTCTACCTTTTGTTACAAGGCTTGCAAAACAGCTAAAAAAGATAAAAGATCTAAATATTCCTCTGTGGAAAAATAGCAGGAGGATAAATCTCTGGAAGAAAAAACAGTAGGTAGAAAGCTTCAAAGGAGAGCAGTGTAATAATAAGGATGTATCGCCAACTCCTTGATAAACTTAGAGAAAATGACCACAGATTATTGCAAGAGACTACAGGGCCAGTGGGGCAGAAAACACAATATTGAGAGACCACAATTTTCCATGTGTAGGTTGTGTAAATAGTACAACAGGGGCACAAAGACTCTTGAAAAGATTAATCTGAGAACCCCCAAAAGGGAAAAAAGCCTCTTATTAGTCTGAAAGAGTGCATCAGGCCCACATCAATAAGTAATTGTGCAAGAACCACATCCTCTCACTAAATTTTATGGGACTGTAATCAAACTACTTGCTAGAAAATGCTTTAAAAATTCACTGCATAGAAGTTTACTACCAGAAAGGAAGAAACTCTAAGGAAAATTGGAAGGGAAAGCCAGAAGGGTAAAATGCTGGTAGGAGTGTGAAAATGGTGAATGCTCAGCATGTGTGTACGGCACCTATATAAAGGCTGCTCTTCAAAAGATACCAATTTAAAATTACAAAGGAAATTCCTAGGCCAGTGATAAAGCTTGCTGGTGACACAGAGTTATTCAGGATTACCAGCTGCAAGGATTTGCAAGAAAAAGTCCCACATGAAACCAAGGACTGGGTGCAAAATCTCAGAAAAGCATTGTGGATAATTGCCAGGTTATGTACATAGAAAAAAATAACTAAGGGTACAGTCACAGAGGTATCCTCTGCTCTTGTTCAGGAAAGTTATTGAAATCATCATAACACACATTTTCTGTGCCTTGAAAAGTATCAGATTAGAATTCAAACCCAGTCAAAACAGTAGTCAAATATTAAGAACAAAAATTAAAATGCAGAAGAATGGTAGAAGATAAATACTTGATGCACCCATATCTTGAATACTTCATGAAATTCAGATTTTCTCCATCTCTGGAAGGATATAGGTGAACCAGTAAAGGTCTTTATAATGATCAAAGGTACAAACTGATTATGTATGAGGACAGGTTAATGGGCTGTGGCTCTTTACCTAATTAAATAGCGTCATCGCAAAAGTGTCTCAAAGGAAGTGTATAATTCATACTGCTTCTGAGGGAGATAGCATCCTGGAATTCACAAACTACATTAAATTAGTGAATAAGGAGTAAATTTATGTGCTTTATTGCAACAGGAGAACCACAGGGAAACATTTAAAATAGAAAAAGAATCTATATTATTAAATTGCCGGTTAGTTTGACATGTGAATTGGTATAATCTGAAGTACAAGTGAGTCCAAAAAAGTATCCATGGAGGGCAGATCCATCCCTGGCTATCAGATACAGCTCTTAGGCTGCAGACCACAGGAAGCAAGGGGACAGAGCATCATTCTTCTTCCCTTCTTTTTTTCCTGTATCTCTGGTGCTGGCTGCTGCCACAGTACCATGCTGAAGGGACATTTGCTCTGAATAAGAGCAAATAAGTTTCCTCTGTCCTGATATTGTCTTCACCCCCTGCAAGTTTCTGCATTTATTGCAATCTAGGACAAAGCTATTTTTGATTTAAAGTACCATTCACTATAATAAATGCAATCTCAAGCATCTGGACCCTTGTTTTATAGTGTTTGTATGGTGGAAAATCCCCTTAAAAGATGCTGAACTGATGGTGAGAGGGGAAGCACTGAAGAACCAGAAAGACCTTATTGTAGTCTTTCAGTGATTAAAGGGAGACTGTTAGAAAGATGGAGAGGGACTTTCTAAACTTTATTTATATTAGATAATAGGAAAAAATGCTTTATGATGAGGGTAGGGAGGCACTGGGACAGGTTGTCCAGAAAATTCTGGGTGTCCTCTCCCTGGAAGTGTTCAAGGCCAGGTCAACTGGGGCTCTGAGAAAACTGATCTAGTGGAAGGTGTCCCTGTCCATGGTGCAGGAATTGGAAGCAGGGTATCTTCACGTTCCTTCCAACCCAAACTATCCTAAGGTTCTGTGAAATATTCTCTCCAGTGCCATTGACTCATCAGTATGGAAGGAGTTGCAGGAGAAGCAGATCTGAACTGTTCCACTGGAGGGGAGGGAAGCAGGCTCACGTCACTGCTGGGCCGCAGTCAGGCCTTGGCCTTTGTGCCTCACTGCCAGCTCAGCTCCATCTCTGAAGCAGTATCAATATTGCACAGTGCAACTTGTTCAGTTTAAACAATTTCTATAGACAACAACTTTGATGTCAAGGAAAAGAAAAAAAAATTTTTTTGTGAGCTGCTTGCTTTGAGTGAATGTGACTTCATGGTGGTCTTGGAGCCTCACAGGCTTGGCTTTGATTAAAA
The DNA here is from genome assembly GCF_028769735.1 of Zonotrichia leucophrys gambelii. Taxonomy (NCBI): domain Eukaryota; kingdom Metazoa; phylum Chordata; class Aves; order Passeriformes; family Passerellidae; genus Zonotrichia; species Zonotrichia leucophrys. The sequence goes on from NC_088169.1 coordinate 67,804,712, forward strand.
TAAATCATGTGCAGTAATTCACATGATAGTCTGTGGTTTCTGTGTGATGTTGCCCCATGCAAATGGTCTGTTTCCTAGATTTAGGCATTTTTTTAATGGAATACCTCACCCACAGCTTTTAAAGTTATCTGATATATTTATCTTGACAACACTAAAATTTTGTTCAGTGTGACATTGTATTAATAAACTGTAATTTCCTTAATGATACTTGATGCATTTTTAATTACAAAGGCCATAACATTTCAGTATCAACAACTCAACTATGGCTAGAAGACTTAAGCTTTTGGAATTGATTTCTGTTTATCTCACAAAAGTGAAACCTACAGGCAGAACAGTCAAATAACTGGATGTTAAAACATCCTATTTATTTAAATCTTGCCTTTTGATCCTCACCTTGCCACACTGAAGCTCTGAGTGCATCATTCATTGCAGTGGTTTCCTATGACAGCTGGACTGCATGCTGTTGTTCTTTTAATTGTAAAGTGTCTCTTTTTCTGAGGCAAAATGGATCTGATGGTGAATGGCTACCCTGACAAGCACCTAGAGGCTACACGTACAGAGCTTCATCTAGCATTATCTGTACTTTTGTTTCTAGAAAGAATCAAGCCTTTATTTATTTTCCCTTGAGAAACACATTGTTTCTCTGTGGAAGCCATCATTTCTGCTCCATCTAGCACAGGGAATTTTCACTGAGGGAAACATAAGCTTGGATAATTATCATTAATTCTATTGCTTTTTGTTTTCAGTGTCTTTAATACGTGCCCTTTCCTTTCCAGCACTATTACAGGATTTAACATTCCCTTGATGTAGCAGAACCTTTGCCAGAGTCCCTGCTGTGCACCAAGACCTAATCAACCTCCATGTTTGTTGTGAATTGCTCCAAAGCTGCTCAGCCTGAGAGCAGGAGCTAACCTGCAGCCCTGTCATTCTGCAAATTCCTGCCCAAGTCTGAGACCAATCTCCCTTTCTTATGCAAAATTTTTTATTGAAATGAGAGTGGAATTTAAACTGGGTTCTGTCTCAAGGGAAAGTGCATTGCTTGAGTTTCACCATCCTACTGATGAGTGCTCTCCACATCTCACATGTTTGTGTGCTGGGAGGGGGGTATCACACAGGAATGAGATTATCTAACTATTTGTTTTAATTGTATATATTTGTTACTGGGAAGAAGTAGACAAATGCTAGTTGACCAAGTTTCTTTCACCAATATTTTGATTCAACATTGCAGGTTGCTTTGCCACTGTCCAAATAGCCATTCATTGAGAAAAGATAATTTTGTTGTTTATTGCCAGTCTGACAGATGTCAGTTGTTTCAACATTTCTAAATTCTGCTGTGCTTTTAAAATATGACAGTGTGGAAGGGACTCTTTAAAGTTAAAGCTAGCAGCATGTCAGAGATGATAAAGGTACTACAGCCACACATAGCACAACAGAAGATAATTGATGTATTCCTGCAGTGCAAAGCATCAGCTTCCAGTGTGTCAGAGCCAGTCCCTGTCCCTACACTCTGTATTCATTAGTGCCTCAAGGGATACTTATTCACCTTATCTGTTCTCTTCTAGTGATACACCATTTTTCAACTGGAAGAGAGGCGCATGCAAGTGATAAAAGAGATGGCTCACATCTTGAGAATAGGAGGCCAGATAATGATATATGTGTGGGCAATGGAGCAAAAATGGGGAAGATTTGAAAAGCCAGACAACTTTGTTCCTTAGAAACCTTCACCTCCTTCCTGCTCCTCAGGTGAGCCTTGCTCACATGGAGTACAAAAATCAGTTCTTCACAGGGACAAAGAACTGGCTTTGAAACAGCCCTGTCATAAGCTGGATGGGACTTCAGAGCTATGCAGGACAGCACAGAGCTCATCCTGCAGAGGGGAGAAAAAAGCACTGTGCACAGTGTCAGAGAAATCCCTGAGATGGTCTCTGTTCTCAAGATCACTTGACTCAGTAATAAATTTGGGCGATCAATGGCACCAAGAAGGGCTCGTTAGTTATGGCAATTACAGTGTTGAGCTGAATTAATTAAAAAGGGGAGAAAAAGTTGAAAAAAATGCAAAGCTCATGGATTTCCGAAACGTACTTCTCACTTTTTCTACGTTGCAAACTGAGTTTTTAAAATACAACAACTTCTGAAGTGGCTGTTAAACCTGTGCTGCCCATGCTGCTCAAAGGCTTTCAGAAGCTGCTATGCAGAATTAAGGCAAGTAAAGGTACAGCTCCCCAGCAGCAGCAGGTAGTCACTGTGGTTGCAGCAGAGTGTATTCACCTGACCTGATTTCATGTCAGAAAGAATTAGCTGTCAGACAACAATTTAAAATAGACCATCACCCAAACCAAGGAGCTTTCTTGCTAACCTCAGAGCAAAAGCAGAGTAGGTGCTTCTATGCATAAAAAAGTCAATGAGTGCCCTGACCAAGCACAGCTGACAGCAGACAGGTCCTGGTGGGGCCTGACTGAGGTACTGCTACATTTTTAAAGACAAGAAACTGGCCAAGCTGAAAGAGCACCAGATTCCTGAGCTATGCATTACTCATTTGTACTTTGACCACACCAACTGGTGCATGATCACAGAAAACACTAAAGTGTATAAGTTCTAGGGAAAATTCCCTTATTGAAGTGCACAGGGAATACTTAGAGGTTTTCTTTCTTTTGAAACCTCAGCGCCTTTGAAAACAGTTCCTGAAATTTTTATAGCCTTGGGTTTGTTTTGGTGAGAAGGGCATGTATGAGGAAGAAGCTGCTTTGAAACTCTCAGGTTCCGTGACTTTGTTTTCTTTGATTTTGTTCTTAAAATACATCTTTATTGAAATTTTTTCCTAGAGTTATTATTTCAGGCTGAGCACACTTTAGCATACTGATCCCTTTTCATAAACAGCTGCCAGCTGTGTTTTGTTGCTTGAAAATAGATAAAATACAGTTGGAAGGTGGTTGCTGGATTATTTTTATGTGTGCATTAAAAGTCTTTGTTGTTCATTTATTACTATATAATCATTCATGTCAACATTTTATTTTAAAATTTATTGTACTCTGCCACTTGATGTAACATAACATGGGAAGTAAGTGAAAGATACACCATTTTATTACAGTTCCACTTTGTCAGCCCATATGATATTTCCAGTCACACGAGACAGACTGGCTGTTATGAGAATTACTGGGTGGCAGAGGCAGTAACTCATGACACTGTCACATTTCAGAGATATTTTCACAGCCTTGGAGCAGCCATAGCCAAGGAAGCAATGAGATACTTGCCTCCCTGTATGCCACTACATGACCCTTCAAAAACACAGTTTTAAAGGGGGGTTCATGTTTTAAGGATTGCTCTTGCCCTGCCAATAAAATTACAAGGATTTAGTAACTCATTTAAATCTCTACAGTGAATGAGCACAGCACAGAAAAGTGTTCCAGTGGTTGCTAGTCAACTGAGAAAATATTTATTAACATAATGCTTTTTATCTGCAGATTCACCTTTTGCAAAGAAAGTCAGATTCATTACCTGATTTTTATAGATAAAGAAACTGTAACAATTTACTGTTAGAGTTTGCAATGTAAAGTAAATATTTGGAAGCAAAACAAACAATAATCCCAAACAACACAGCTGCTTTGCTGATGTTTATTTATTAATGTCTGTCCATAATTTTACTTCCTGCTTTTGTTTCCATGGATTTGTGAAGCAGCAAGTCAGAGATCAAACTTGTTTTCTGAGAAATAAGCCCCTGCATGCTCTTTACGTGCCTGTCAGTAGCAGATGTATATTGTGTTTTCAGACCTAGCATGAAAAAGTGCAGCAGTCTTTGGTTTTTAATGCAGCTTTAATTCAATTTGGATATAATATCTGTAATAACATTTCCTTTACTTCCTTCCATGGTACCATCATAGTACATCTTGTATTCTCAGGTGGAAGAGCTAGATAGGCTAATCAGTGTCCTCCATCTGTAATGATTGCCTCTGCACTGCTCCTTTTTTCCCACTAAATGTTAGCATCACTGTTAGCAAATGGAGAAAATAATTTTCAGACACAAAATGTTGCTGCCATTCAGCTCTGTTGACACCATTCCCTTCATTTCATACAAGGAAAACCTAGTCCAACTCTTAAATGAGTGGCCCATATGGGCATGGAACAACCTCAGCACTATTTACACCATTCTCTAACAGCATCTCTGCATTTTTTAGTGCATCTTCAGGTTGCCCAAAGCACCTCTGAGCCCCTGCATCATATTTGCTCCCCTGGTTCAACAGGCTATTTACCCACACAGTGCACAAGAAAAATGCCTCTGATGGTAGCTGCCAGTCCTTGCGCTCAAGCACACCTGACACTTAGCTTGTTCCAGGAACAGCACAGGCATTTTAACTGAACCTGGCTACTCCTGTTGGAAGGTTTTAGCCTATTCCAGCATTCCTTTAGAGCTCATAATCTCCAGTTCCTCCCTCAGGTGCAATGAGTCACCACGAGATTTCTCCAAATGCCGATACCTGTCTGCCTGATCCAGCTGTTTCCAAACAAGGCCCATGTCACAGGGACAGTACTAGCCTGGCTGGAAGGATTTTTAATCTCTGGACAACTGTAACAGCTCTAAAAGTAACTCTCACCTCAAACAAGGAGTTAATGTTTTTGTTTTGAATGAGATGAACTGCACAGAGCCAATTTAGCAGGGAAGTTCTGCCTAAGGGATGGGTCAGACCTGCTGCCATGTGAGATGCCTTGCGCTCACAATGGCTGCCTCTGGACTTCTTGGGATCAGACTTAATTCAGACTCTTGCAAAAGAAACTGCTCTCAGACACAGCCCTCAAAGTGGAAAGAAAGTAAAAATACATATTTGTTTGCAAAGATCTTGTATTAATAAATCCTCACATTTATGCATGTCAGAAATGTGATAAAGCCATAAGCTCTATTCTAAATTCTTGTTTTGATTAGAATGCCAGTAGCAAAACCAGGATCGAGTGCATTCCTTAATTTCTTCCACACAGTCTGCATTTGCAGTCTGCAAGGTAGGCACTACCTTGTGCCAAAGGATATAGGAGGGAAGTGCTCTGCACTCCTGAGCAGCACTTGATCTCAATTTGTTTTCCTCTGTGCTCTTTGCTGTTCTGTGCTGGATTCTAGAACAAACAGGTGCAATTTTTCTGGCTTCATTTAGGCATCAAGTCAGTAGATCTGTATGTAAGTCTAGTTTTGTACTCCTTTATTGCCTATGGAGTTAATGCAAGGAAGAGTTCCTTTAGAGGATGAACAATGGAATACACCTTAAAGACTTGTTTGGACTAGCAAGCTCATGTTCAGCACAAGCTCATCTCTTTCCATTGCTTGTGGAAGGAGCATGGAGAGGAGCTCAGCCTTAAACACTCAGATTCATCATCCCCTCCAGCTTTTCACCAGGCAGTGCTGGTGACACATCCCTGTTTTGTAGAAAGGTTGCTGCTTTTTGTCTTATCTCTGCTTTACTTTAAAGCATCCACCCCTCTGAATTTATGGTCATTTGAGGCCTCACCTGTCCAAGGGACACTTTCAGAAAAGTTTCCAATGTCTGACATTAACTCTGATCTATCAATGATTATCTCCTTTACACTATATAATGATTTATTTTAATATAAGTAAAACTAATGTCTTCTTACTTTGTCTGACTTGCAGGTCCCAAAAATTTCCCCAGTGTTGGAGATTTCTGTTTTCTCCACAGATGGTTGCTGCGCCGTTCCTAATTTCTTTTGTGGAGCTCTGGGAGATTGTCCTCAGCTGCCTCAGGATCACAAGCGCAGAGCAGGGTTCTCTGTTTTGTGCTTGCCACGTTAGGCACTGTCGCACTGAGTCCCAGCCAGCCCATGCAAAGGTGGCACAGGAGCAGCAGCCAGTGCTGCTCACATCACTGAGACGCTGTGAGCACAGCAATGTTTATCCTCCTTCAGCATAAACAGGTTTGATGAGAGCGAGTCTATCATAAAAGATGTTTGCCTACTGGGTAAATGTCTTTCTTCTAATTGTTTGCTAATTAGCAAACAGCTAACCCCACTGATTATCAAAATTCTTTCTCCAGAGAAAATGCTGCCAAGAGTTTAATAAATCCTTTTCCCTCATCCTTTTTAATTTTAAAAATTGTTCCAAATATCATTTGGTAGCTATCACCTAAGGAGGCATTCCATTTGAGTTAATCAGCTCCTGCAAGGTTATCTGTGATCTATCTGAAAGTGCCTTAGCCAGCATCTTGCTTTCTGTCTTAATTTGCAATTACTGGCCTAAAATTGTCACTTACCATAGGCATTTGTACTGACCTCTCAAATTAAGATCATCCACAAAATTAGAACTGGAAGAAGCCTATTTGGTCACTTACTCTATCTTCAAAAGTGCATTTATTATTCATGGTGTGTGGCAGGGAATGTAAGTGTAGGGTATGATTGAGAACACTGCAGGTGACTAGTCTTTGAAATGTAAATACTATTAATGAGTGTACCTGTCTTCCCTCAGGATCTGTCCTTGCCTGCTTTGTCATTCTGATTATTTTTCTTCTCTTTGAAGGGGCTCCTGATTTTCCTTCCTTCCTTCTCAGTCAAGACTGAAATAACATTTGGCAGAAGGATTCTGAGTGGTAAAAAGCACAGGAAATATTCTATGGATTTCACAAAACACGTGCTTTACTAGCATGCCTTTCACATCTCATTGTGACCAGGAGTGAGCTAAGTGTTGCCTTTATACTTTGGCACAAAAATCGTTTGACATGAACATACTATCACAAGTTTAAAAAAAGAACACCAGCTTGCTTGCAGTGAAAGCCCACATTGGCAACATTGAGCTATAGTGAAACTGTGCCATTCACTAGCTGTCACAGGCTGCCAACTAAAAGCATCACATTTCATACAGCAAAGTAGATTGTCCCAGGGAAAACCAAGAAAAAATATTTGGGAATACTTGAGGTCAGCCAAGAAAGAGAGCAGCACATTAAGTCCCCAGCTCTCATTCTTCAACTTCCCCATGCCCAATCTTTATTCTTTATAATTGTATACAGTGGCTTGCAAAGAGGTTAAAACATATAAGAAAGATCAACACCTACTCCATGTCCTGGGATAGAACTGCAAATAGCTCCAAGAAGGTGCCAGAACAGGTGATGGCTGCTAAGAGAAACACAGATGGACCAGTGGTGTCAGTGGTGAAACTACATGCTTGTAATAGCTAATGTCTCACTCTTATTTAGGAGGTGCCAAACCCACCTCTACTGAAACATCACCTAAGGCTCAAATGATTGGGACACAATTTACTAATGCCAGGATTGCTGAAACAGAGTATTCAATTTCTTCCAGAAGTTCACCAACTGTACACAACTGTAGAAGACAGACAACCTGCTAAAGGAATATTTAACTGTTACTGGTGTCAACTTGAAAACAAACAAAGCATCCACAGCATTAAAAAGGAAAAAAAAATTTAAAAGGCAAAAACCTGGAGTAGGAACCAGGGGTCCTGGTTCATTTGGACAGAAAATAATTTCAATTTTGATGACAGAGAAAATTCTGAGTCAATTTCTCAAGTGTTGAAGTTAATGACAAATTATTTTAATCTTAGACATTTTTGAAATGTAACTAATTCCTGACATGCACTTTGAATGATGTACTATTGATTAGCCTTCTGGGTACATTCAACAATAGAGGTCAAATTCTTTAAATATTCCTCACAGAAGTTAGCACTTGGGCTTCAGAGATGGGAAATAAAGTATGAATGTACCATTCACCCTTTGCACAGCTGATCTCTGCAGAGCACAGGAAGTTTCAACAGAAGTTCTTGCTGCCTTTAGTTTCTTGATCCTTTTTTTTAAACGGGTTTCACCTCTGGCTTTCTGTGCTATCATGAAGCTGACTCCTCTGCAACCCCTCAGACACCTTCAGTGCTTAAGTCCCACGTGGGAGGCAGCAGCTTGGAGTTTTCAATTCCAGCTAGCGGGAGGTGCCATTGGATAAAAGCGAGGGTAATCCTCGCAGCATGCAATTCAGCAGCAATTCTAAGCAGGTCTCAAAAGATGAAATCAGCTGAAGAAATTGATCATTTGAGAGGTTGGTCCTGTGCTAGTCAGTGTTCAGGAGTCTATCTGCACTGCCTCTGCCACTTGATCTGCAAGGCATGTGTGCTGTGCCCAGCGTAGGTCCAGCACAGCACTGTTGTTGGGCCATGTGTGTGCAGGCTCAGCTGGACTCGATCTCAGAGGTCTTTTCCAACCTAAATCATTCTGTGATTCTGTTCCAGGCTGGAGAGACAGCAGTGCTCACCCAGAAGAGGCTCACTTGCCAGGCTAACATTCTGTATTTTTGGTGAAAGGATTTGCACGGGAGCCCCATGAAGGGGAAAAAAAGGCAGAAAACTCAGTTTTATTTCTGACAGCCACCTGCATGAGCTCAAGGGTCCCTGCTCCCTGCAGCAGAGCCCAGCACCTCAGTTCAGCGTCACACTGCTTCTAAACAAGAGCTGCAACTGCCCCTAAGGGAGAGGAAGAAGCATATAAGGGAGTGAGTCTCTAAAACACTCCCAGAAAGCACAACACTTACTGATCATCACAGCATCCCTCAAGGTGGAAGTCACTCCTAAGGATCATCAAGTCCAACTCCATGCTCCTCACAGGACGAACTAAAACTAAAGGACATGATGGAGCAACATCCAGACAACTCCTTGAACTCTGACATACTTGATGGCATGACCACTTCCCCTGAAGCCTGTTATGGATACTGTCAAAATTTCTTGGAAAATTACTAGCAAGGAAAGACATGTGCAGAGACTTTTAAGATACTTGTGCCCATGTGTATTTAAATTTGTGTTCTATCTTGTGGAAGATGAGTCAGGATCAGCAGGGGGAAATGCTGGCTCTCGGGATGAGTGATTGCCATGTTCTCTCACAGAAATCCTGTCATTATACCATCTTTCCATCCTTGGCTACTCTTGATTCATCCCAGGTAATAAAGGATAAAAAGGGAACTTCAACAAGGAGCAACAACAACACCTACAGCGATTTATACTGTGTTTGACTCCTAGACAAAGGTGCTGAGGCCTTTTGAAAGAGCAAGTTGTTCCTCTGCCCCAACAAACCTCCAGTACAGCTCCTGCACAGCAACACTGCCTCTATGCATTTCACAGCCCCCTACACATATTCCTTTTCTCCCACATTAACTTTTGTGGTTGGTTTTTTGGGAGGGGGAAGTATTTTGTCATCCTTTGAACTCACTTTATCACACACTATACATTTGTAGTAGGGAAATTGTAAAAACTGTTCAGCTTTTAAAAACCAGTAGATAATACAAGGCTCTGGACAGAGCAGAGCAGTTTTTATGTGCAGTAATTATGCCCCCTCTATTGCAAAGTTGTGCCCTACTTTGTAATGAATTTAAGCATTCCTTTCCACTATCACTGACTAGTTTAATGTTTCTCCAGGATCTTTTGACAGTGAAGACATTCACAATATGACAAGTTACCAGTGCTGTGGATTTGGGTGACAAGCATATGGAAGGAAAAAAACTCTCATCATCTCTTTCTTCAGGAGCCCCACTGAGCAGGAAACAGGGCAGCACCATCTTACTAAGAATGAATCTGAATGCAAGCTGTGCATTAACACCCCACATGGAACCCTTAAGTCCTTGAGAACAGCAGCAGTATTTAATTAACTTAAGCTTTAAATACTGTCTAGTAATAGCCTAAATTAGCATTGAGAATAAAGAGCATGAATTCAGTAATTTTTATAGTACCATGGAACACAGATATAACATGAAAGACTTGCAGCACAGGTATTGTTGGTTCTCTATTATTATCATTATTATTATTTTGGGAGGCTGTTTTTTCACTTGTTCTTGTTGCTTGTATTTATTTGGATTTTTTTAAACTTCAGTGGCTCCCTTCAGTTTTACAGCATGTGTGGGATATCCCACCTTTCTGAAAGATGTCTACATCAAAGCAGATGAATGCACCTAGACTGTTAGAGACAGTGTGAAAAAAACAATTCAGCATTTTTATTCATATTTACTACAATTTATTTTCACATTTTAAAAAGGTCACATATCAGTTTAAAGGTAAAAAATACTTGTTGAAAGCTGAAACTTTTCCTTTCATTAAAAAAATAGTCAAAGTAATAACCTTTACCTGAACAGCATTATGTAGGCTGAGGCCAACCCAAGAGTGTCAGACAGCAAGTGAACTTGCTTTATGAAGGTATAATCCTTCTAAATAACGTGTTACATGTGATTTACAAGCAACACCAAAGTATTGCTCCTATACAATTTCAATGCAACTGGCTTACAAAGAAAAAAAAAAAAAAAACATTTGGTGTGAGCACACCACAGAAAACACTCAGGCTATAAAAAAGAAGCCAGACAAACACTAAGATGTATAGATCAGAAGGCAGAACATATATGTTCAAGGTGGAACTTGGCAGAACACGGAAAAAACATCTTTTTCCTTCAGCCTCGCCCATCTGTGATTAACAAACAACAAGCAAGCACACAGCACCTGTGTTCTCTCTTCTTAATGTCAGCTTACAAATACTGCAAAGCAGCTCTGATCTTGCACATCTTCAAAGGCAATGTGTTGTCCTTCTGAAAGGCCAATGTATTTTGTATGGCTCTAAAGATGGATTTGTGGCTGTCAAAAAATCCATCTGGTTTCTAAAGCTGAACAAACATTGTTTTATAAAATGGCCAAATAAAAATATTTGACTTAGAAGTAGACCCATATGTAATCAAGCACAGAAAACTAGACATTTGCAACACCATTGGTATCTTGACAACATTCTGTGTACAACTTTGGGCATCAGTTAGAACATTATGTCATCCAGCCCATCCTCCATGAACTTCTTGTAAATTGCCATAAACTTTGCAACAAATGCTTCCAGATGATAAATGGCTTTGCTGCCCAGTTGCAAGCGATGTTCATAGAAGGCTGCCATCTGTGCCACTTCTCCTTTCAGCTGTCCATCACAATTATTTAGAAGTTCTGTCAAAAGACCCTAAAATGGGAAAAAACAGGGCAGTATTTGAAAAATTATGTATTTTTTGTTAAGAGGACAACCTTGGTTCTCTGAAAATAACTAACCATTAACTAATAGTTCACTCATTATTCTAACAAAAAATATATTCATTTACTGGGATAATTTATGCCTTAATAAAAGAAAATTAATTAACCCCGTCTCCAAACACTATAACCTCTACTGCATGTAGGAACATGGCCTGAGGAGAATTCCTACCAGGACAGCAAGTGTATTAAAGCCACTTAGTTACATCTTGACAGCATCAAGCACAAAGAGAAACAACATTAATAAAAACCAAGGAAAGGGTTATTTAGAATTTAAGTGTCTCTGTCTGTATTTATGAACGTATTTATGTGCAGACACACAAGACAACTTGACTTCAATATTTTAGTTGTTACAAAACCCCAAAATGAATAATTATAGAGACAGCAATAAAATCATCCAAATCCATCTCAATTAAAACAGCCAGGATTAAGTGAGAAGTATCTCTAGACCATTTCAAGTTTATGAAGAGGGAGTGAGTAGAGAACATGCACCATTTTCCTCTCAAGCACAGCAATGCAGGATCTACTAACCTACTGTAAGAAAGGAAAGTTAAAGAAACATCTAAGTACCAAAAGCATCAGAAAGCAGAAATTTGTTAATGTCAAAAGAAATTATGTCTGATGGCAAAGCAAACATTACTAGGTTAAGTTGCAAACATTATTTTGTTCTATTCTAGCTGTCTTCAGTATCCTTAAAATAAAAACATGTACATCCCACTTGCTTTTTCCCTCCCAAGGCGACATCTGTCTTTGAATAGTTCTGCTGGACACCTCTCCACAAAGACACAGCAAATAACAAACTTGTAACAACAAAACTTATAAAAGTAAACCAATCATATAAAGATTAGCCCACAGAATTATTTAATCATTAAGGCTGTGAAAGACTACCAAGATCCTCAACTATGCTTTAATATAGTAACTGGCCTGAGAAGTGAAGGGGACTAAGAATGTCCACCTTTATTTTTACTCAGCTATGATGCTGTTTTTGTTTGACCACTGAAAAAGTTTTAATCGGTTTGGAAAGTACACAGCTTTTCATCAATATCTTGATAATTTATGATGTTTTGGTGCATTTTTTTATAAAAAGCTTTAGTTGAGACAGTCATGCTATAAAAATGTATAGCACATTAAGAGCTATAGCTGAATTACCTTCATTATAATCTCAGGAGGGATGCAGTGTGTCAGGAGTTCATAAAGCCGCCCACGGACTTCTAAAAGCCTGTTGGAAAGACACCACAAAATATGAGAAGTATGATCCCAAAGCATACTAATGTCTTTCACAACGAGTGAAATATACTGCAGGAAAAGACGCAATCCAAGCAATGTCTCTTTTTTGCTTTTGGTTTTGGGTGTTATTTTAAGACCAAAAGCATTGCATGAGTCAATTTCAATTCAAAGGCTGAACATCACCTTTTACTCAAAAGATAAATGACACATACTCTAGTTACAATGGTCTCAGTTAATCTAGAAGCTACAAGGCTAGTGTAATTTGTCTCGGGATTGTTTCCCTTTAATTTTTCTTCATATCTAAGTTATTCATGCTTAAGACTAGTGACTAATTTACTACAGCCAGAGAGATCCTTTGTGCTGTTTTTCTGTCTTCATTGTTAAGAAGAAAGGATAAGACAATTAGGTGGCAGAGCTGACACAATTAGCCAAAGCTCAGCTTTTGAAAAAAGAAGGGCAGATGCTACAAGCATTTAAATTAAGTGACATCTTGTGCAAATAATAAATGGAACAGGCTAAAAGGATCAGGCTTTGGCTATGACAGTGAGATGGACACAGGAGTCATCTCCTAATGTGCTCAAAAAAAGCAATGAATTCTTACTCCCAGTTCTTTTACAAAGGTGCTTTATGCTAAAGATGGTCAAAGAGAAACTTTACGTAAAACAAACAAACCAGAACAACCACATCCACCCACCATTCCCACACCAAAAAAAAACACCCAGTGGGGAAACACAACATGCAACTCAGCCTAAGGTCACTTTAGATTATTAAGCTTTGACAGGGAAAAACAATAGTTCTTCAGTTCCTGATACTCATTCATACTCTCTGGCAATTTTAAAGCTCCACTCCTCTGGCTGCAAAGTACCAGCTCCAGTCAGAAATACAGAAAATTACACATAACTGGAGACACCACATTTTTGAATACAACTTTTTTTTTGGGCTCCACAGTACATGGAAAACATCATTTATAGCTCTTAACAAATGCATTCACCTACCTTTGTGGTGTCTGTTGACCAACGATAGCATTTGCAGTTTCTCTCAAATAAATTTCCCAGTCCATCTCAGGAATGTCTTGATCAGCAGTAAAAGGATACCTAAGAAATAATGTCTTTTTAGAGATTACAATCTAAGCAAGTTGTTGCCTGTTTTAACAAGGCCTTAGAAGCAAGGTCATTTATGTCTGACAGTAGAACTTACATTAATTTTTGCAGTGACTTACTGTTGTACTCTGCAGGACTCACACATAAGTAGTGCTTTCCGAAGATTCCTGCCAGATTTCTCTGCAATCCTTTGAGCCAGCTCTTGAGGAAGAGTCAGGCCTTCTTTCTTACACACACTGGACAAGACATAGCAGATCTAGACAGAAAACATATAGCAGGGAGTACAACACTTTGCAAACTGTTCAGCACCTTTAGATTCTCCTGTTAGAAAGATAGACCAGTCTTTCCTAAGCCATGCTTGGAAATCATCCAACACAAAGGAAAACTACATCATTATGTGAAAATAAAATGTAAGTCCACACCAAGAACTTATCCAAGAATTTTATAGTAACTTATTTTTGCCTCTGTTTCAACGTACATCTTCAATGCTGGGAGCAGGCACTCGTACAGCCAGGCATCTGCTTTGAATGGGCCCTATAATTTTTGACATTGAGTTGCAGCACAGGATCAACCTGCAGGTCGCCATGTACTTCTCCATTGTTCTTCGCAAAGCATGCTGAGCCTCTTTAGTAAGTTTGTCAACTTCTGTTAACAGCACCACTGAAAAAAGGATTTAACATAGCAGGGTTCTGTATTAGTATCAGATCTTTCTAAGAAAAAAATACTTTTGACATGCAAGCAATAATACCAAAATAAGTGATAACACACAGAAAAACACGGCATGGTTCCACAAGCAGGAAAATAAAGATTAAGATTACTTGTGAGCCTTTTTGACTGCAAAATCCTCATGCAACATACAGGTACAAACAAAACAGTGAACTGAAATCTCCCCATGTTTAAAAAGCGTTTTGACTGCTTTTAACTGTTTTACTCACCTTTAAAATCTCGTTGAGTACTAGTCTCAAGCTGCTGGGACTGTGCCACTGTCTTCAAGAGCTCCTGAATTACTACACGGTCATTGTTTCCCGCATCACTGCACCAGGAGTTTGAATAAATCTTGTTTTAAAACAACTATATATTGCATATAAAATACGTCCTCCAAAAGACAAATAAACGAGCAAGAATGCCAAAAGAATTCAGAAGGTGTTGAGTTAGAATTAAACTGATACTCATATACTTTGTTGAAAGTTACCTCCTCTGTAATAAAAACAACCAAAAGTTTATGCAGGCACAACTGGATTAGTAGCACTTTATGCAAATGTAGTGAATCCATTGTTAAATGTTTTATTAACTCATTAAAATGGAACTTCTTTTATTCAATGAGAAACCTAAACTTTTTTTACCTAGTTTGAATAAGGACACACAATGTGAACCTTTTTACTCATTATGGGAAGAACAATTAAGCCTAACCACATAAGAGGATGCCTGACATAAATGTGGGGTTTTATTCTGCAGAGTCCTTCCCAGAAATTTAATTCTTCTCCTTGTTAGCCATTCACCCCATTCAATGTTACTCAAGATGCACATGCCTTCACCATTGTTATAATTCAGTCAAACTTCACAGGCCACTGCACAGCAGAGGTTTACTGTCTGGTCAGACATAAACATTACAATTGCTCAGTTACTGAAAGCCTACAAATCAGGATATTAATCCTTAATCAAAACTCAGCACTTTTGTACCTAAATTGAAATACAATTATTTTATGTTTCAAGCTCTAAGTACTCTGTATAGAGTAACAGGAAGAGTGCTAGCAGTATCAGGTTATCACATCCAGATTGAATGGTCACACATTTGGTATCACCAAAATGACATATTCAAAACAATGATTACCAATAAGCCTCAGCTTTTATTGGTAATTAGCTGATAATTATTTGTGTCTGTATTAGCACACCAGCAGATACTCACTAATCAATAAACAGATTAGCTGAAGAATGAGTTTTTAAAGGAGATCTGGCACTGCAGAGTAACTTCTACATGGCAAGGCAGCATGAGCTATGGTTTAGCAGTAACCAACACCGCTCTAATGATTTAAAGCAACATTATGTTGCTTTGTATTTACCTGGTTTCAGGTAAATACAAATATTTGCTTTGGGTCTCCAAACTATCCCCTCCAGTTTCCTAACAGCCAAAGAAGATGTAGACAGCTCCCACTAGAGCTTCTGTTGTTTAAATCAGTATCAGACCTCACTCAAGACAGGATTCGCAGTATTTTGCGGAGGTCTTTCCCATGCTCTAAACACTTTATTTGGAGAGTTACAGGGTAAACCTTTCTTTCTTTCAAATTCCTTAATTTTTGTATTTGTGATGGAACTAATGATATGGAGGTGCTAGTTCCTTCCAGTAGAAGCTCTTAATTTCAACTGAAATGGTGAAATCTGTCAATCCAGGATTGTCTCCGTTGCCCATTCCTCAACATCAGCATGCTTACATAGCCAGTTAAACACAAAATTTCTGCCTTAAGTATACAGCAATCCAAATTTCTGTTCATTTACAGCTGCTCAATTAAAAATCCTCTCCCTGCTCTCATTTGCAGACCAAACCCACAGACCATTACCTAACTTGCTGAGGGAACAAATCAGGCACTCAGTCCCTCATGCAGCCAGGCTGAAGGCACTCACAACACAGCCAGTGGCTCACCTTTAAAGCGAGACATTTTTACTGCACTCTTACCTTGGGTTAACTTCAAGGTGATAATTACTTGCAATGGTGCTAATTTCAATCTTCTTCTTAGAAGGTGCCTACGTAGAAAATAAGCACATTAAGTTTCAGAAAGTCTTCTAAAAATCTCTTGGAGCTTACACCTGGCTAAGTAACAGGCAAACCAAGAGTCTCAGAGATCAAAGAACTCTGGAGACACAGACTTGCTCATCTCCTACAGTCCCAGCCCCACCTCCAAAGAAAAAAGGAATACTGACATATCATCCAGCCCATAGAATAGCAACAGCAGAGATGCTATGGTCCAAAATGAACTGTAAGCAATAAATTTAAAAACCCACTCTGAACAAAAGAACCTTCACCACAAGAACAGCCAAGCAGGCACAGAAAACAAGAGAGAAACCCACACCAGAAGGCCTGAAGAACATCTGGAAAATAATTTGTTTGTATAATCAAACTGGTATGATTAATTACATAAAAAGGTTGAAGATACTGAGTGCAAAATAAAAATTAATTTTTAAAACTCACAACAGAAATATATCACTATTTCCACAAAATATATCACTATTTCCACATTACTTCACAGTAGATAGAAGACTTATTTTTTTACCGTTATACTCTGATGCTCAATCCTCAGTTTCTCCACTCCTGCACCATATAATTCCCTTAACAAACACATTATTCTTGTCTTTTTTCCAGCTCCTGATGGTCCATACACCAACAGATGAGGAAAGTCACCACATTGAACCTGAACAAAAAAGAAACAAGATCAGTTAGCTACCACAGTATTTTCCTTATAAGATCATTTACCCTTCCATTTTCACCCAAGTTTACATTAAATGACTTTACCAGCTCCATCACAACATAGCCCCTAGAATTAAAACTGCTGAAATCTTTCCCTGCAGCAACATTTCTATAAAACATATTTTTCTGACAGCCATGTGCAACTTGTTTAACTTCAAACACCTCACTGCTCAAAAAAACACCCCAAGCAAACCAACAACAAAACAAACCCCAAAACCCCCACTCCAACACTTATACGCTTCCCGCAGTAACTAGAGTGACAACTGTGAGAAACACATAAAAAAAGGGTTGAAACAAAGTTTAAAGCAAATGCTTATATATAGTTATGATGTACATACATATATATATATGTGTATATATTTATATATATATTATATATATATATATATATATGGAGTTTATCTCCTGGAAAGCTACAATGCATGACTTGGACACATCTGATCCTACCCCACAGAAAGCACCCTACAGTTAGATATCACTCATCCCTGAGGAAGTGCATGTGCCAGTCGGCACATCAGGCAGGGGAAGCAGTCCTGACTTTCTTTCCTAGCTGCTCGCCTCAAAAGTTTCTGCTAACATGAGGCAAACAAGCCAAGCCCTGTTCTCGGGGGCACTGAAACCAGCAGGAAGAGCATGTGCACACCGCTCCCGAAAGAGCTGAGCCACCGATTCCCCGCAGATTCCTCGCACCAGGGCCTCCCTCCCAAGCAAGGCGCGATGCCAGGACGCTTCCCGCGCACGGGCGCTGCTCGGAAAGGCAGGGCCTGCACGGAGGGAAAGCTGCCGACCTCGGCCCCACAGAGCAGCGCTAGCGCCCGCAGGGAATCTCAATTATAGCAGGGGTCAGGCTGGAATGGACCACAGCGGTCCAACCCCCCGGGTGCAGGATTGCATCCAGAGGGCTCCCGACTATCTCCAGTGAGGGAGACTCCGCAGCCACTCTGAGCAATCTGTTCCAGTGCCCGGTCACCCGCACAGTAAAGTTCTCCCCCTTATTCAGGCGCACTGCCGACTCCGGGGGGGTTCTCGCTGCGGGGAGGAGAGGACCGAGAGGACCTGGAGGCCGCGGGGGCCCCGGGCAGAGTCCGGCGGGGAGGGCGCGGGGCAGAGCCGAGCCCGTGGCTCACTGACCAGGTTGCGGAGCCGCGCCGCCTGCTCGCGGTGGAAGTCGAGGCGGCCGAGGGCGCTGGGCCGGTGCTTGTCTGCCCAGAGGCTCATGGCGCTACCGAAGCGCGCGGGCCGGCTGCGGGAAGCGCGCGCCGTACGGCGGCCGCCAAGGGACAAACCCCGGCGGCGGCCCCGCCCCGAGGCTCCCTCAGAGGAGCGCGGCGGCCGCGCCCCAGCCCGGCCCAGGCGGGGATCTCAGCGACGCCCGCCCGGATCGCGCCGGAGCTGCGGGGTTTTCTCTTCCCGAAGGACAGAGACACCCCCTGAGCCTTGGCAGCGGCAGACGCTGTGCTCCCTGAAGGCTTAGACAAGAGAGCCCCTTACCAAGCGCTGCGCAGGAGATGAACTCTGCCTGCCTGCCCAAACCAGCGCGCTGCCTCCCGTTGGAGGTGCGAGCCCTCCCTGCCCCGTCTGAAATCATTCCTCTTGTAGCTCATTTCAGGGAATCACAGAATCAGTTGGGTTGGAAAATACCTCTGAGATCCAACATAGGACCCAACACCATCAACTCAACCAGACATGGCACCGAATGCCACATCCAGTCTTCCCTTAAACACCTCCAGGGACAGTGACTCCACCTCCCCGCGCAGCCCATGCCAATGTTAAATCAATGTTAAATCACCCTTTCTGTGGAGAAATTAATCCTAATGTCTAACCTAAACTGCCCCTGGAGCAATTTAAGACTATAAAGACTTGGTCGAGGGAGTTTACAATGATAAAAATGATAATTACAATGAAAAATACAATGAAAATTAATAAAAAAAATTACAATGATAAATACAATGAAAAAAAATGATAATTTGGAATGTGAAATCTCCAAAAGCCCGTAACACCTAAAAAGGCTTTTAATTGTTATTTATAATAATTTTAATTATTGTTATTTATAATAATAATAATGTGATAACATTATTTTTAATTTATAATCTTGGGGTTTTTTTTTTTATTTCTTGTTATTTGGTGGACTCATCACTGTTATCATATTGATAATGTCCACTGTGATCTGCTGATGTTCATCTTGCCATTTTATCCTTAAAACTATATCTCCTGCACCAGTTCTTTTACTTTACTTTGTTTTATGGCAAAGAACAGCTTTCAGAAGGACTGGGATTATTTTCTTCCCTTTCTCAAAAACTTTTTCCGCAGCCTCACTACAAATTAATGAGTTCCCCATAATATATGGCGTACAGTGAATTTTCAAGTTCCCTCTGTGTGTGTGGCTTTGTGTATCTACAGAATATCTACACAGAGAATTACATAAAATATGTATGTAATTGACAGTCTCATTTGGCTCTTTGTCTTATAGCCCTAATAAATGAAGCATATGCACAAGTGATATTATTTGGAAGCAGAATTCCTTGAAGTCATGAAACATGGATATCTATACACATGAATAAGCTGAAATATGTCAGCCTATTTTTTTTTCTTATTTGATTTCTGTGGAAAAGAAATATGGAAAAATGTTCATGTGGCTGCTCATATTTTATCAGATCTGTGTGCAACTTTTTTCCCAGAGTCAGAAAATATAATGCAGGTAATGGCTTCTCTAACCTAGACATTTGAGTCACTCATGAAGATCACAAAAACCTGCTGGGGGCACGAGGTAGTAGAGCTCTTTTCATCAATATCATGTTCCCTGTTTGTTTGAAATAGTTACATTTCTTGCTCTCTCATGGACAGTCATTAATCAGTTTCATTTGCAGATTGCCATGAATTAGCAAATCCTACAATTACCCGACGGGAGAGTGTAGCCAAGTGGGTGTTGGCCTCTTCTCCCAGGCATCCAGCAGCAAGAAAAGAGGGCAGTTTTAAGCTGCAGGGGAGGTTTAGGTGGGCATTGCAAAGAAATTCTTCACAGAAAGGGTGATTAGATACTGGAATGGACTGCCCAGAGAGGTCACTGGAGTCTCTGTCCCTGGAGATGTGTAGGGAAAGACTGTGTGCGACACTCAGTGCCATGGTCTGATGGACAAGGGGGTGTTGGGTCATAGGTTGGACTCAGTGGTTTCAGAGGTCCTTTCCAATCTAGTTGAATCTGTGATTGTCTTGGTACTTCTTTGTCGGAATTCAGGACATCCCTCTGGCTGTCCTGCATTGCCCGAACCTCTGCCAGGGGGCTCAGAGACCTTGGACAGAGCCCAAGACACCTGTGATTTTGATTATGACACATGGAAAAATTTACCAACCTTATATGAGGATCTGCAAGCCATGAAAGGCTGAGTAGAATAATAGTTAGTTTGTCACGGGGTGAAAAATAGATTTTTGGGGGTTTTCGAATGTGATTTCAGGAGGCAAGATGGAGGAATCTGGGAATGTCCAGCCTTTCTCCTTCTTCTTCTTGGCCTCCATCTTCTGCTGTGATGCTGGCACTTTCGGATTGGTTTAGAGTAGAAGCTCACTGTCTAACATAGGTGATAAGTATTGGGAAGTTATGGTAAATAATGTATATGTAGTTTTTAGTATAAAAAGATAACTCCGCCCCGAGGGCAGCCAGAGTGCCTCTGACTGTCTGGCTGAGCAGACCTCAGCAGGAAAGAGAAAGAATTATATAGATAAGAAGCAATAAACAACCTCTAGAACAGAAGAGTTCTGACTCCTTCTTTGATTGCCGGGCTGGGAAAACAGACTTTCTGATGTATCTCGAGGTCACTCTGAGCGGCAGAAGTTCTGAGACTTCTTTGTCAGCACTGCCCTGGTGCATGACTGAGCCTGTGAAAGCTGCAGCAGCAATATCCTACCCAGAGCTTAACTTCTACCCAGCACCAGAGGATGTCCTGCTCCTCTGCCCTTTCCTACATTTACATTTTGGGGTCTACAGTGTTTCTCATGCGTGGCTGTTCTCTCTGCTCCATACCTGCTGGTCTTGAAAGTAATCTTTGAATTTGATCAGTAATTTATTTGGTATTCTCTTTAGTTCGATGTATTTATTACTTACCTTTTTTTGTTTTTCCAGATCCTTAGCTCATTTGCCTGACTTTTTAATAATTTCTGAATGATGTGCTGCTCTTCTTGTGTCTATCAATGTCACTCAATTGCAACTTCTTGATAACTCCTTATAACCTGCACAGTCTTTCCAGCCCCCAGAGAGCTTTTGCTAACTCATACCAGCTTCCAGCAAGTGCTCTGACAGGTATTCCATGCTTTTAAAGTATCAGTGGAAACAAATCCTTTTTGCATGAGGTCAGACGTAAGCAGATAGGACGGAATCCAGTCTTTTAGATTCTTTCAGCTCCTGAAGAGATCAAGGAGTGAAGACATAGCATGTCTGAAAAGCCCTAGGCTCTTTTTATTATTAGCTCTATTTATTATTAAAATTCCATAAGATTTCTTCTTGTCCTGCAAAGAAAATTTGGAAATTGTGCTGTACCTGAGCAATGCATTTAAGCATGGGCTTGTACCTAAGCTTTCAGTTATTTTGTGTTATAGAAAGTAATTAGGCAAATGAACGAAATTAATGTGTTAAGTAAAAATCTTATTATTGCAATTGTAGTACTTCATATCTGATTAAAATGCTCTACAATGCTTTGATTTTCTGCTTCATTAATTTTTTAACTTCACTATAAATCTAAACAAAATGAAATAACTATCTAAAATGGAATGGTTTGGCCAACTGTATTACAAATAAATTAATGTGAATAATACAGGAGACTGACAATTTCAGCTGCAGTCACAATTCACTCAAACACAAAGACTTTTAGAATATGTCTTCACTCATTTTGTTCAGTCCAGCAGAAAGGTCAAAAGGCAAAATGACTTCTCTGCATGAGTAAACTAGACTATATATCTGAAAATAGAGATTTTAACTACAAATGGCATTTTGAGCCTCTTACTACCAGCAGCCACATTATCAGAAGGTGACACAATGTCAGGTACTGTAAGAGAAGCTCCATCTTATACCCAAATTGAAGCAAAACTGTAAGACCTGTGTCCTGTGTCTAAATATATACATATATATACATGTGCATGTGTGTGTATATATATATATATATATATATATATATGTATATTTTTTTAACATCTTTAAACCAATTCTTGAAACATTAGAACAAATTAGAGAGCTGTTACACTAACTACTAAATAAATTTAGAGCATGATTGCTGCTAGCAATCCAAGTAAGCCATTAAAAGGTCCTAGTAGCATTTTGCTGTAGAATTGCTTGTATTTTTCAAGCAGAAGTCTTTTTGGCATCCTTTGATCCTTCAGGCTGCTTATCTGACTGAGACAGATTTTGCTTTTCAGTTTCAAATATTTCAACAATATTTCTGTTAGCTGTCACTCTAGGTTATGTCCCCATCAGAGAACCTATATTGCTGCAAGTAAGTTGTAGCAGGTCAAGGAAGACTGGACCACTAATTAAAAAAGAGACCATAATAAAGTGACATCTTTTTTACTGTGACATGCTGATGTCATGCAGATTGAACTTGACAGTGGGAAAAACAACTAGTGCTGGTAGCCAAATAAAAATCTAAAACAAGACTATCTCATGTAGATTGGCAGCACCAAAGAAGCTGCTTCATTGTAAGAGAAGTAAAACCAAGAAATCCATTTTCTTCAGGACTCTCATAGTTTATCTTACAATACTTAAAAAAATTAAGGTAATAAAAATGTTATAGACGTTTTCCATGCAGGGATGAGGCTAAAGAGGTGCAAGATACTTCTTTACAGCCATTAAAACTGTATTCTGGAAAAGGCTATGGAGTTAATATTTAATTAGGGGATGCATCCTGTGCATCAGTCATTACTGTAAAGTCTTTTGTATGTTTGTCCATCTGCAAAAGATTAAAAAAAGCCCTTTCATAAAGATGTGAAAAGGTGAAAACAATTAGGTGTGTTAAAAAAACCCCAGCAGGGCACTTGTTCCAATGCAATCAGTACTTTTTCATGTTCCAAATCCTGCTGCTAAGAACCTGACCCTCCTCAGCTTCCCAGGTCTCTAATGTACCTGGAGAAACCAAGGAAAAAAAAGTGAGGTATGTCTTGATGCTCTTATGTTCTCTGTGGCCTCAATTGTGCATAGCTGTGCAAACCTACGACGCTTTTTTTTTTCCAGAAGTAAGAATTGCCCAGCTACATCTTTAAAGCAAGACTTATAGCATAGTTAATCATAATAGAAAAACATAAGAAGACTGTTGACATTGTTTAAATAGCCTGAAAATAAATTTGAGCATGTGTCTGGGGACATATGGAGTTACAGATCCCTTCCTCAGATGAACTTCATCTATGCTGAATACATGCCCATTTTTCTACTCAGAGTGTTTTTAAAAACCATTGGCTATTTTTATATGTATTTTTGGTCTTTCCCCCTGAGATTTATAAGGTTAGTGACTAAAATACACACTTATTCCATTTCCACCAGCCTGCATTTTGCAATAACAGAACTGGAAGAGAAAGGAAACTCTTGTCCACTAAGGATTGCAGGTTTGCATTTAAGACTCCTGAAAGTGCTCTGAACATGACTCAATAAAGAAATACTTGGCATTCTTTTCAGGGTGTATTCTACATAAGACAAAAGTACCTTATGGAAACTAGTCCATAAGATCTTTAAAGAATGACATGCTGTAAGATATTTAAATATATAAATTTTAAAAGAAATGTGTAAGATATTTAAATATATAAATATATAAAGAAACACTTGTCCCGTAATTAGAAATCAGTTTTGTGAAGGTGTTGACAAAGGACTTCTTTTCTTGCCTTTTTCTAGATAAGGGTAAATGTCACTGACAGTGGACTAAGGATTATTTTGATTATTTTTAAATGTAGGTGTTTTGCTTCCATTCTCATCAGGACTTCACCTTGAATTTTTTTTATTGACCTGAGTTACTTTTACAATGAAAAAAATAACATTGACAATGTTATTATTTGACAATGACAAATAATGCACTTTTGCAAAAAATTGGATGAGTGTAGAGGAAAGAAGTTGCTTCCTAGGTACCTTTGCCTGTTATAACCTAACTAATGTGGTGAGGATAATAAGTGTTTTCTAGATTTCTAACTTTTGATAACCTTTTTTTTTATGTAAGTATTTCTCTTCATAATAGATGTCGCAGCTCCTTTGAATTAATAGAATGTTAATAAATTAATTTCAGACACCTCTGAACACATCTTGGTGTATTTCTGAAGATGACAATAAATGTGGCATGTAAAAATCAGATTTCTGTTGAATTCCTATAAAGTTACTAGAAAACAATGTTACCCAGACTTGTGTCTATCCTGTGCCACTAGCAGACCAGATTGCTTGTCCTGATCATGTTTTTATACATTTACTGAAGCTCAAAGGTTCTATAGCACATTCTGTGTTTTATGAACACAGTAATATTTCACATCTTGGCTATCATAATTTCATCTCCTATAAAATCAACAACTTACACTTGTAGAATCTCTTTTATTCAGGGCACAACAGTCTTGCTCATGTCTCCTAATTTGTCTTTTCCCTTGTAGAGTAATTACATTTTTGTTGAATCAATGGACATACCAAAGCTTTTGAATTTCCTAGTTTTCTGCAGAGACTCCGTTTTCAGAAGAGCTTTCATCTTATATTCAATGTCAGTTCCCATAAATTTTGCTAATCTTTCAAGTTTTGTTTTGATGTCAGTCAGTCATTAGAGGTTTACTCAGATTTAGTAGCTAATTCTGAGGCCAGCCCTGCTCATGCGTCAGTAGGTGGAATCTTAAAAGCAGTGTATTCTCACATCCTCTCAGTAAATGTGTTTCTGTTATAAACACATCTATAACAACATAACAAGCTACATCACACTGCACTTCCTGGTTTTATACATTAAAATGTCCAATACACAATGACAAAGGAAATCTGGAGTAGAAATGTAGTTTGAAAAACATTTACCACAGATTTATCCACCTGTGGTAGCAGGAGGCTTGTGCACATAACGCTATTACCTAGCTGAGGTCTCAGAAAATTACTGCAGAGCAATACCCACTATGAAAAGCTATTAGTATTGATGGACCTTCATAGAGCTGTATTGCTATTGATGTGAGTGGGAATGAACCCCAGTCCCAGAGCTCCTGGTGCTGGCAGGTTCTACCAGTGGAGATTAAGAGATTGACTTTCTGTTCTTCAGCATTACAGCACTATAGTGACAAAACTGCTGCTTCTCCTTTTGTCAAACAAAAACAAGGACAGCATCATCAGGTCTTGATCATTCCTCTGGTTCCTACATTTCTTACACAAGGACACTTTGAAATTAGTGGGTTGTTTTTGTTGGCAATGCATAACCCAGCTCTAAATGCTAAGCACACCTTGAGGAACAGTTAATTATGCTGTTGAGTTTAAGAAAAACAAGACATAGTAGAATAAATATTTTGCTTTCATTCTCTTCATGTATTTTGTCCTTCCACTTCTTCAGGTATCAGTCTTAATTTACACTTCCTTACAGTGAAGAGAACTCTTTTTCAACTGTGTGAAGAGCCTCTTTTCAAGCTTTAGTGCAAGTAGAATTGAGTGTATATGAATGATTTGCCGTATTCATGACAAAACTGTTCTCTTATTTTGTTTTGCCTCAGATGTCTCTCATCTGGAGGAACCAGCTTAAACCAGCAACATATGCAGGTCTTGAAGAACCATAAAGTCCGTCCTTCAGAGATGCAGTAGTTAAAATTTATGGATTGTTTTCTAGCTGCACATATGTGACAGCACTGTTCGTGATAGAGAAATAAAATGCATAGGCTAACAATTCATATATTTTTTAAATTATCTAATGAGACACCTCCCAATTCATAAACAGTTCTTCTCTGAGTCAGTTGTTTATAGGGATACAGTGGATATGAGTAGCATTCAAAGCATAGACTGTCACTTTTTCTGCCTCCTACAAATTTTTCCTTTCTGGAACCTGTTTGGGTTTTTTTTTCCTAGTATGTCCTCTGCATTTAGGTGTCATTCTTTTTATCAGTCCATAATATCCTTGTGTGATGGCTAATCTGTATCAGAGGTCAAAACTGTGATAAATTCTTTGTACGTTTAAGATAAGCTAACAAGCTTGATAGGAAAGAGGTGAAGAGCAAGATCAGTGAATCTTACCTCTTTAGCTGCCACTTCATCTTTTAGGACCTGGCCAATGAGTTCCACTGGAGAGTTCTACTGCAGATACGACCTGCAGATCGTGTCTGGAAGGCTACATAAACTTGTGCAGTTCTACTTGTGCAAGTGGCCTTTTCTTGCTGATCACAACAAAAACCTGTAGTAGTAAATGAAAGCAGAGAATGTCCACTCTCAGTAAATTAGATGAGCTGTCACCAAAGGTTGTAGAGGAAGACACCAAAATGTTTGCTCCCATCCATGGGATATGCTGAACTGTGGATTGAGTTGCATCCCACTGGAGCAACTCAATCATAGTTTTCATAGAATGAGTTTTCATAGAATGAGGTGAACATGTGGATGTCCTGGTGTATGACATAGGTGCATGTGGCTGTTTTGGGGCATGGAAGGCCTGCCAGGGCAGCGCTGGAGGTGGGGTAGCATGAAGGAAGTTGGACATGGCACAGTCTTTCTACTCTGCCTGTTAGAAACAGCACATGCTGTCCCCTCCAGAGTGTGCTTTGGCATTGGCTTAGGAAGTATTAGAATGGGCCAAAATGATGCCAAGGAACATGCTTAGCCTTGGCAAGTATGGATGAGCAGGGGTATAGTGCTGACACACTTTTTTTGGCCTTTATCACACATGTAAAGGAACATGAGTCTCATACGACTTGCTGGTGCTGGGAGCCAGGAGTGCTCACTGGCCAGCCTGCTGATGGTTTCCTGGAAAGCCTTCAGCACTGCAAGCAGACTGTTTATGTTGCTTCTGGGAACCAAGGGGCACAAACTCAAAGTAGCACTTTCAAGGGTTCAAAACAAGAAGATTGTGGTTCTTTACACAGGTCATAGTTACACTTTAGAAGTCCTTGACACAGGATACTGAGGAGGCTTAAAGTTTAGACAAGTTTAGGGGCCACATAAATTCACGTAAGAAAAAGCTGCAGTGTTTACTGGCTTTGTAGAAGGTATATCTGGCACAGAGAGCCCCTAAAACAGCATTGTTGAAGTTTGGGAGAATGTTCAGGGAAATTACCACTCTATATTTGCCCCACTTATATAATCTGCCCTGTGTACCTTGTGTGGCTGCTGTTAGAGAAAGGATGGTGAGCTGGAGTTGTCTGGTCCAGCTGTCGTGCTCTCCCATATTTATCTTCAGTCTCATCTCCATCACTGTGCATGCCTCCAGTGAACTCAAGACATACAGAGTCTGCTGCTCAGACTGCTCATTATTTTTCTATTGCTTTCTGTGGGGATTTAGTCCAGACAGGATCAAGTCATGTATTTTTTTAGCACCTGTAGACCTAGGGTGTTTTGTCATCATAAGCTTCCTGCTTAGCTTAGTAGGCTCTTTTTTAACTTTTCTGTCATTCTCCCACTCAAGCAGAGCAGACTATTTCTTCTAGGAAGCAGAAATGCGGCGTCTTAGCCCATTAGTGCCTCTGCTTGTAAATTAGCTTGCCTCCAGAAAAAAAGCTGCTGTAATTCTTTAACACTGCCAGGCAATATACCCTTCCTTTCTCTTGTAACTTTTCTTGTCAGCACTTTGTTTATCTGTTCCAGAAAGTCTGCCTTTCTAAAGCTTTGTTGGTAGCTGGTGGGAGAAGTCTTGGGCCTATTTGCATTCTGCATCAGTGTGCAGTGTCTGAGCAGCAGCATGAAGTGTCTGCACTTAGCGTGTCAGATATGTCACAGCTTTTCAATTTCAGCTCTGCTACCACTTTTTACCTGCAAATCCTTCAATAGGCCCATATTCTAGAAAATGGAGCTGTAATTTACTATGACATGACTTCTCCTATTAAAAATGAGTACATCTGTTCACTCAGCTATGGGTTCCTCAACACCCTCCAGTAGCAGCATAATTAGAGTTCTGATTGCAACCTGCTAATGATTCCTCCCCCAAATATCTCCCAATCTAATTTTAAATGCGACATAACAAATGGTGCTAATAAACAGCAAGGAGAGAACATGATAAGGGTAAATGAGTTATAGCAGTATCACAGAGGAAAATTTATTTGCACGTAGATACAAGTGTGAACTCACAAGCTTATATAGGCACTAGATGTTTAAGACTGTGTAAAAAGACAAAGACATAGACATTAAATACATTCAGGACCACTGGCTTTTTCTTGCATGCTGTGCCTTAAATCCTGTTAATGCTAAATATACAAACAAAATTTGCTTCTGTTTCTAATAGAAATTTTCATGTATTTTTAGTAGATATCTAAAGTCTTTATCTTGTTCTAGGAGATATACCATTATTTCAGAAAAGTTGTTTTTATCAAATTGGTGATTGTCAAAACAATTCTGAGACCTTCCTCTGACTTCAGAAGGCAGCTGATCAGCTTCACTGATCATGTGAACTCCATCCTCTACCTGTAGTCAGAGAACCCCTGAGAAAAGTCAGTTATGCAAATTTAAAAGATAATACCATTAAAGTTTCTGGTACTATTAAATGTTTTAATTATTAAATCAATATAGAAATGGGAGGGATTTTTATTACAGTGAAGGAAATAGTTATTTTTATGTTGATTTCCATAGATTCAGGATTTTATCTATAATGTACAAAGGAACTTTGATTTACTAGATTTAAAATCTTACTAACTTTGCAATATGTTTAGTTATATAGTGGAATACTCATTCTTGGGCAATCCAGCTGTTCTGCTAAATGTTACAGAAGCACCCTCAGGTAAAGTGTCATTGCTTTCTTCTCCCTTTTGGTTTTGCAACTTGTGTTTATCATTGGATGCCATATGGTGCAGGTTCTTGACATCATTCATCAATATAGCATCATGCATTCTGTTCCTCTGTTGTACATGCTGGTGTCAGTCATCCTGGCTTCAGAATAAAGGGATTGTCCAAAGGTTTTTTGTTCCCAACAATCAAACACTGTTGATTAATTATTTATGTAAACTTCATTATTTCCCGTTAAATTTATTGAAAAGGTAAAAATAAAGCTATTTATATCTTATACATCAAAGTGTAAGCAGATTGCCCCAAAAGATAAGAATGATTCTTCACATGCAGTAACTGATAAATAGGTGGGTGGTTAAGAACAGGGCTTTTTCTGCATCTTGCAATATCAGATACTGATCAGAGATTGAAACAAGATTTTATCTGTTGATCTGCTGTCTTTCTAATATAGAATCTTTTTTTTTTTTAAGCCTTGGAATTATATTGTAGGTAATTAAGAAACACACAGGCATGCTAGAATAAGTTATTTGCAATTCAGTCATCTTTAGTCAGATTGCCAAGGAGGAAGGCAGATGTAATTAGCAAAATTTACACTTGTCAGCATTGTAGAAGTTACAACTTTCTATAGAAATATTTTGAAGGTATTCAGTAGGATATAAGAGTTAAGAAAGTAATATCAGATTTTTATTTTTTTCATTTTAAATTAATGTAGATCTACTCTTAGGACTGATTATTTGATCATCTGTTTTAAAGTGTGTTCCATTTAAATGTTGCTTTATTCTTGATCTGGCTGAATGTCATCTTTGATTTTTATATGTAATACGGAAATCCTGGATTTTAAAATCACTTCTATTGCATAGTGGTTCATTTGGACAGAGTTTCATTTGGACCAGAAGTTTTTGTAGTGTCATGATCATGACATTTGCCTGTTATGAAAGGTGGCTTGAAACTGGGTGGAAACACTGTGTTTTGGGGGAGCAAAGTGATTCTGAGTATAAGAGAAGATAATGTTCATGACCACCTGAGGATTGTTTGTAAGCGTATAAGACCTGCTGAGTTGCATCCCAGAATCCTGAGGGAACTGGCTGATGTAATTGACAAGTCACTCCCCATCGTATTTGAGAAATCATGGCAGGCAGATGAAGTTCCTAGAGACTGGAAAACAGGAAACAATTTACTCATCTTTAGAAAGGTTAGAAAGGAGGACTTTCTAAACTATCGCGGCTTCACCATGGGCATGTTTACCAACCTAGTGGCCTTCTCCAAGGCAGTGACTGCGTCAGTGGACAAGGACAGAGCTGTTGTCTGTCTGAACTCTTAAGCTTTGACACTGTCAACCACAACATCCTTCTCTCTAAATTGGAGAGAGATGGATTTGGTAGGTGGACTATTGAGTGGATGAGGAATTGGTTGAAAGATGGCATCCAGAGGGTAGCAATCAATGGCTCACAGTCCTGATGGATGTCAGTGTTGTCCTTCAGGGTTCTGTACTGGGACCAGTGTTATTTAGTGTTTTCGTTAATGGCGTAGAATTATAGAATCATGGAATCATCAAGAGACCTACAGGATCATCCTGTCTACCCAGCAGTATCACTGTAACCCCTAAGCCACTAAACCAGATCACCCAGTGACAGATCCAAATGCCTTTCTAACCCATCTAGGGACCATGACTCCACCACATCCATTGGCAAACTATTCCAATACCTGAGCACTCTAACAGTAATTATTTTTTTTTACTATCTAATCTGAATCTTCTCTGTCTCAGTTTAAAGCCATTCCTCTGGTTCTCTCACTTCAGGCGTGGTAGAAGAGACTGGCCCCCACCTCACTACAACCTCCTTTCAGGGAGTTGTAGAGAGCAATGAGGTCCCTCGTGAGCCTCCTCTTCTCAAGACTAAACAAACCCAGCTCCCTCAGCTGGGGATTCTTTATTATACTAAAAGCAAATGCAAAGATGCAATCTAATTCAAAACTATGTAAATTCAATGTTCCCACTGATTAGAATGGAGGATGTTTCAAGCAGTCTTCATGCCACTGCAAGGAGAGTAAAAATTCACAGATTTTGGAGAGAACAGGAGATGGCTTTCAAAAATTTTAGACAAGATAGCAAAGAAACAAGATAGTACAGAAATACAAGTGGGAGATTTTTTCTTCCCTTTCTTCAACTAGATTCCATCCCTGTTCACTTCTCCTCTGTCCCAGGATATAATAATGTCTTGTACCAGACTCTAATGCTTTCTGCTGGTAGTGCTATTGTGATGTGCAGAGGAAGGTATTTAGCCCCTTGCTGCTTCCCCAGTCTAGCAAGGTTCCATAATTACTCTTGAATCCCAAATCCCAAGTTCCTTTGCCTGTGAGCTTGGGAATCACACTGATTTTGGTGTCTGGGAAACCTTGGTACAACAAGAAACTAAGCAGAATTTTAGGCCAAATGAAATATCAGTTTATAATGTAATTTTGAAAATCTGCTGATATATGCAGTCTCGGGGCAAATTAAAACCTCAGCAGGAGTAACACCATGCTGTGCAAAAATATTGCAATTGATGCTTCTATTTTTTGCTGTAATTGTCTGAGACCCTCAGGAGAATACATACCAGACTCCAAAGGAAAGTGCATTTGTAAGCTCTATAAACTGATGTTTTGAACAGCACAGGGATGTGAAAAAGAAAAATGACACTTCATGAGGTTCTGGATGAGAAAAACAAATTAGATCCTTCTGTTATAGCTGCTGCTAGTCATATACTCACAGGTTTGTTTTTGTTTAAAAATAATCTAAAGTGCTTTTTTATTGTAAAAATAAATTATTGCTCATAAAAAAATTCAGGAGGTGGATGTTTTATTATCATGGCTGACACGAGAATAATGTGCAGCACGAGAAGCTTCCTACTGTGACAGAATTCAAATGTTAACAAAAATTTGAGTACTCATCTGTGGTACAGAACAGATTTTATTGCACTGCCCTAAATGATCAGGTCATTTCCCCATAGGTAAAGTGATACAAATCTGGCTGCAGCTGTGTGTGTTCCTCTGGTACTGACTCTTCCTCTTGCAAGCATTGCCTCATGTCCCCAAGCCAAACAGAATCGACCCGCTCTGCAATCAGAGAAGGCAGCACGTTTTGGGCCCTTTGAGGCCTTTTTCTGTATTTCTCTGCTGTCCTCTCTCTGTACTAAGGTATTGTATGATTGAGGGACAGTTCTACGATGTAAATTCTTGTCAACAACCAAGGGAAGCAGTCAAGCAAATTATTTTAAAAATCACCGCAGAGATGTTGAATTTCAGTAATGTTGATCTAGGCTACTCCTGGCCCTAAACCAGCCTGAAGAGATGCAAATAATCTGCCTTGCTGTGCTTCTGCTTCCAAAATTAAAATAATCCCATTAAAATACAAATGTTATGATGGGGAGACTACTGGCCATGTTTTAAAGGGTCCAGTGACACCTCATATTTCCTGGAGCAGCCAGTCGTTGTGAACTGAGAAAGGCAGGAGTGACACAGCTGCTGACAATGCAAAGGGAGAATAGAGTCCATTGCCTGCTCTTTCCATGGATCTGGGGAGCCAGCAGGTCCCTTGTTTAAATCTCTGGGACTACCAATACCATGTGTAGCGCTTATTAAAAATATAACTCTCCTATACATAATAAATGCTCTGCTAGTGGTGCTAGGAAAGAAAAATGCTTTCTTCAGGACTTTTTTTCTTCACTTGAAATCAAATTGTAAGGTTTTGTCAGCTCCTACAGAAGATCTTTAACTTTCTGCTCTATCACTTAGAGACTTGTTCTTGCTGCCACTGGTTAATGGTAAACAATTATCTGTATTCCTTTTCCAAGCTACCTACATGACTTTTTAACCCTCAAAGCCATCTCATCAATCATACCATTAAATGAACATTAAAAAGTAAATATAACAAACTGTCATGTAAACTCTCTACAATTAACAGAAAAATCTAGATTACCCCAGGAATTTATATGACTATTTTATTTTTAAAAAGCACTGCTCATTGAAAAATATTTAGTAGAAACCTAGAGTTTCATACTTTTGTATCATCCCAAAAGTGTGGCTAGTTTCTAGCACCCATCAAGGAAGTATGATTCATCAATAAATGAAGCAGAATCACATCTTCCTTATCTACTGCTACCCTTTAACTATTTATGCGCCTTCAACACTAGAGCAGCTATAATAGCAAAGTCACCTAGAATCTCTGATGCTTCAGTATATTTAATTTATCATTTAAAATATATAATAGATAAATGTCATTCCAAGTATATTGCTTAACATCTGTTGAAATACACTTTCCCCCCCTTATTTTTTAACTCTATTACAGGGACTTCCTTAATTCAGACAAAATTGTCTATGTGCTTGGTCACTCAAGAAACAAAATTGAGCAATATATATCTTTATATAAATTTTTACACATCTCCTTTAGCTCCTTGTTTTCATTAACCATTAGAATTTGTTACAATTCCAAAAAGCACCTGATGTTTGAAGTTCTCAACATACTTTGGAAATGATCCCTAAATGATCAAAGCTGTATGGATATATCTGAGAATATTCATCCATCTATTTTTTTTTTCGTTTTGTCACAGAGAAAGGACAAAGCAACTACTTCCTTTGAGAACTGAGCATGCTTGTGTAGGCAGCAATAGTCAAACTCTGTAGTAAAAAGATTAGTCCCTGTAAATGTGGCATTTCACAGACATGCTCCTCTTCCTTATTTCTCACAGCTTTTCAGTTTAAATGGTTAAATTAATATTAAAAATCTGTTTGTTCCCCTAGTGATAGGTTACCTGCAAACTGTTGGTGGGTTGATACGGCTAAAATAGCATATATGTGAGTGTGACAGCTATATTTATATCACCAGATGAGATTGTTGTTTGAGGTAACACTGAAATCCCTATACAACAAGGGGTCCCCCCACTCTTCTCCAGTCCTTCCCATTTGGTGCTGCCAGCTGGAAGGTCACAATTAGGAGCTTGAGTCATAGCCCAAAGCTGTCTGTGCTCCTTGAGTACAGCTGTTGATTAAGGAACATGCTAAACCTGGGGGCCACTGAAAGTATTTGCTTGTTTTGTCTTGATTTTATTGCTTCCTGAAAATGCAAGAAAAGTCAGAGCAGCACAACTTTTCTGAAAAGGAAAATCTACTAAATCATGTTCTCAGCTGGAAATAACCAAGCTAGTATTTTCAACAGCTTAGTGATTATTCTTTTCTGTCAAAGAAATTTTGTGGGTTAATCCAAACTATTTTTCCAGCTCTTCATTTCACAAGAGAGAATCGATTTTGCTTGTTTGTTTGTAACTTGATCCAGGTTTCTGTTTAGGTCAGCAAACTGAAAAAAACACAGCATGGCTCTGTGATCTTCTGTGAGAAGAAAATAAAAAGCATATACAAAAGAGGCATATCTGGGTCACAAAGCTGGACTAGAACTGCCCCGACCTCTGCCTGCCAGGGTGCAGCCTGTGATGCTTTGGGGTCTGTATGGATTCATGTCCCTGTGACTCGGGGTGCCTGGGGCACAGCAGCAGCAGGGAGCTGGGATTTGTGTAGATCCAGTAATACTGGCACTGAGCGTCTGCACCGTATCTAATGCTGCTTGAAAAGGATTTAAATCTGGGAATTATGGTTGGAAGAATCAGCTAGACCAATATACCTTGCTGTCCTGTTGACATAATTTCCTTGTCAGCCTGAGACTCATTTTAATAATTATGATTCAAATCCCTGACGTTATTGAAATTCTTTCTACACGAAATTTCTTTCTACACAGAAATTCTTTCTGATTTATTTTAGGTACTGGGTCGTTTGGGTTTTTTTACAGACCCACCTCTCCCTACACGACTGTGCTCTCCCGCCCCCAGCTCTGGGCGCTACCCTGTAAGAGGGCTGCAGCCCACGAGGTGGCAGAGCTTGCCTTGGAGAGCAGCCTTTGGTAAAAACTCTTTTATTTTTTTTGCTAGCAAAGCTCCCTCCCCTCTTTCTTCCATTTGCTCATTAATTGCAAATGTAGTTTCCTTTTTGCACATAAATCGTAATTTCCTTAGACAAATAAAGGAAAATATTCAGCCAAATGTAGACATGGAGATCAGTTTTTTTATTGATTTTGATTCAAAAGTTCTTCTTTCAACAAATATAGGATTTTTTTACTAAGTTCATTTCTGTCAGGAGTTCTAAACTAGTTGAACAAGTTGTAATTTGTTTAACCTCACTAAAATTTAATTCAGTTTCAGTGTTTGTCTCAAAGTTTAGAAATGGCAAAACCAAGTGAAAAATATTAAACCCTTCAGCTTTTAGAATAGCAAATTTTTTTTTTTAAACTTTGAAAATCATTCTCCAGCAAGAAATATCTGTCACTGTTTAGAAATTATCAAATTTTCATCTGTTTATCACAGATATTTGACATGAGCCTGTTCAATATGACTTGACCAATAAAGAAGTTCCAGCATGTGACTCCATTTGATTTTGTTCCTTTTTCCAACTTCCAGACATGATAGGGAGAGCAGATATGATTAACCTAATTCTAAATCAGAGTCAGCAATGTTATTGCAGGAGTTAGTAGCAGTGCAACATTCATACTAAGTGTGCCAATCGCTATAACAAAGCTGAACAGGAAAGTTATTTAAAGAGATTAAATGATGCAAAATAAAGCTTCCAAAAGCTGTAATTGAAAGTGACAGAAACATTAGCTTTGAAACAAGTAACATTTAATCACACAGATTATACAGAAACATAATTTTTGTATGTTGTTTTCTTCAATAGAATTTAATTTTAATCTGTTGAGACAGCTCATCATTTTCAGCTGCCTACTGCCAGAAGCCTGTCAGAGTATGTAAATGTACAGCTACTGTGAGAGTGGGACCTGTTCTCTCCAACACTGGCCTCAGTTTATGCATGCCTAAAATTTCAGGTGCTCCTACCTGCACCTGCAGCTTGCACCACTTCTTGCCTTTGTATGTACCATTTGAAAGGCTGAACTTCTGAACTTCTGGACAAGCAGTGTAGTCCCAGTGAAAGCATCATATTTGTGCAGTCACAAGTAGAACATTATTAAAGGGCAAACGCAGAAAAAAGCATGAAAAAACCTTTACACAAACACACAGAGTCCAGGAGAAGTGTTCAAACCTTCTCATAAATAACATTTGATTTGATTTTCCTGCAGGTATACAGGAAGTCCAAATGGGATCACAGCAGCTGAAAGCAGAAAAGCATTTGTGCATAGTTTGATTAGTCAGGACACAGAGAGAGTGAATCTCAGTGTAGTGCTGGAGTAATAGCAGCTCCCCTGATGTTGCAGAACTCATGGATTTAGCAGTGCCCCTGCCTGCCCATTATGAAACCGAGCTCTGTATTTGCAGAACGTGTGAGCACGAGCAAATGTGACCTTCAGGAGGACTGATATGAAGTGCCTTTGCCTCCTGGGAACTCAGAAGGGCAACAGACAGGAGGAACTCATGTTGACACTAACCTGCTGTTTATAGCAGCCAAAAGTACATGTGAAAGCATGTCAAAAACTCCAAGCACTTTGGATAGGTTACCACCAAATTTTTTGAGTTTATTTGCTCTTGTTATAAAACATGTTTGAAAGTGAAGCCAGTTGTCTAAAGGAAGCGTTTGAACAACAAGGTGGTAGGGAGGTTTATTTTATTTTTCTCTAAAATAGCCTTTCTTTGCTAATATGGAAGTTTAAAAAAATAGGATTCACCTGTGTTTCCCTCTCAGCTCCTTATAAAGTCTGAATTATTTAGAGATACCTTTTAGTTTAGAGAAAGTCATATCAACAGTTCAGCCTGGCAACAGTTCAGATTTCAAGAAAACAAGAATTTTGTATCTAGAGCAGTTCCTTTTGGCTGATGGTGGGAATATTAAAACAGAAGCAGTTTCAGTGTGAATTGCAATCAGGGCTCAGATCCTGACCAGGGCTGGGACTGCTCTGATCTCCCCTCCTGCCCACAGGTCAGGCTGGGGCTTGTTCTGCTCCCATGGCACAGGTCTGGCACTGATGACTGAGCACCAGGGCAGGTAAAGTTTTGATAAAGGAGCCAAAATTCAGAATAAACAATTAATTTATCTATATCCAAAGTAAATGATGCTATCTTCAGGGTAGGGACTGTCTTACCACATTTGTTTGCAAATGTTTGAGCTTTTCACCCTTTGTCAGTAATAAATGATAACATCGCAAGGAAGGAAAATGGACTCCAGAAAAGACTGCCGGCTTTAAAGGAGCAGCCAGAGAGATTAGGCCTACAGGCACAGCTTTAATGGTGATACTGTCACTGAGAGAGACACAAACTCTTGCCAAAGGGCTATTATAATTCTGTGTTTATTGCAGTGTTCAGTACAGGACATGCAGTCACCCTAGCACGGGGTAACACTTGCTATATTGTGCTCAGAATGAGTAACAAATATCATGTGAGTACGGAATGTATCAGATCTGTCCAGAACTGTGTCTGGGCAGGCAAGGGGGTTTGCTGCCTCCCTCAGCAGGACACTCAAGCTACTTTGTGCTGCTTTGATGGCACAATGCTGCTAGGAGGTTTTCATGACTGGCTGCTTAGGAATGCTGCTTGTGTGAGGGCAAAAGCCCCTGATGGACAGGAAATCCAGCATGATTTGGTCCCAGTGTCCCAATGTCACACAATCTTGATTGTCTCCGAGTCAAGAATCTGCAGGGGTTTTGACATTACCCCCTGTGCATCACATTTTTAGCTGAGGGTTGTTGGCTGCAACTGTGATCAAAAGGTCATAATTTCTGATTTCTCCCCAGCTCTTAATGATACTAATAGAGGGATTTTGCTAGATGACATAATATTCATTTTAATTCAGAAGCAAAATTATTCTATGTGGTACTCTCTGCTTCCCTTGTTGATGTGGTGAAGGTGATGGCTGTGGATCTCTCTAGACATTACTGGTTCATCAGACACCAGAAATCACAGTGCAAAGAATGGAGAATGAGAGTTTACTGTCTCATGGACTGGTGGGCCTCAGGTCTGTGCCTTGCTCCTGACTGCTCCTGGCATCATTATGGGGAAATCAACAAACCTGGAGCACTTCTGGATGCCATTGACTGTGACTTCATTCATGAATCAGAGTGCTGAAGACCTGTTGGTACCTAGGGCAATAAATCTAAAGTACTGGTGCCTATTAGAGGGATTCTCATAACTAAATTCTTTTATTTTGGTGCAGCTTGTGCAAGGTGAGCTGGTGACACTGACCAATTACATACAACTCCCAAAGTTGCTTTGAGGGTGTGATATAGACAAAAAATATCTGCAGATTTTGAGGAAGAGAAGTGAATTTGGAGGATAAAGAAATTGGTGACATTTTATTTATCTGTGTGTGGAGACAACAACCATTATGTCCAGCTTTGGATAAACATCTACTAAAGCTTCTGAACAACAAACTAGACAAGGAGCAGTTGTCATAAAAAGTTAGAGTACATTTCTATGAAGAGTCTTATTTATCTGAGGTGATAAAAGAAAAGCTGATTAGAAAAGCTTAATACAGAAGAAGATATATCAGTTTTATAACAGAGTAGCTGCTCATAAATTCAGTGGAATTTAGCGAGCACTAAAAATACAACGGAAAAAAAAGACATTCTGAATTCAAAGAGAAAACAAGATCAAGGATTACTTTGCTTATTTTGATAATAATAAAAATACTGTAAGAACATGGAACATTTTATTAGGTTAGAAAAATTAGCAGTGCTATTTATACAGAAATGTCACTGATGATAAATTCACTACTCGGTAAACTTTTCAAAGGCTAAGAGAGTGATAATTTTAACTGTTGGTTCTTCATGTTAACAAACACTTTGCTATAGAATCTGCTATAAATGTCATCCATACAATAAAAGAAGAACAAATACTTGGCTATGAAAGGCCACCTGCTCTTCTGAAGCAGCATATTTCTACTGAGTTATATCTGCCTCTTAGTTTAAAATATTTTTTGTTTCCTGTTTTAAAATATTGGCAAACTTTCCATTCCTTAGTAAAAAAAAAAAAAAAAATTAATCCTTTCCTTTTTTTTCCTGTAAAATCACTTTCTAAACACTTTCAAAAGCTGCCAATCTAGCAATTTCCCCAGATGTCTTGTTATAGCTTAGTAATTAAATTGTACTCTCTGAGCTGTCTTTTTCATAGATAAGTTTACAGGAAATGCATCTTCATCCTTGTCTACCACAGTATAAAAATGTTCTGCTGGGAATACAGTTGTATTTATTGATTTTTCAGAATTTGTAATTCCTTTCAACAGAAATTTAGTTGGCTCTTTTGAGCTTTCATGAACCGATGAAGGCAGAAAACAATAATGGTTTGAAAAGATACTTCTAGGGAATTTTATGATCTTATAATATTTGCACAGGATCTGTATTAGAAATGTATTTTCCTTGGTACCCACCTACTCTTTGCAATATCTAGTTACAAATAATGGAATTGCTACATTCTTTGCTTAATAAAATGCCTCTGACTACAAGATCTCACTAATAATATGCTGTGTTTAAAGAAATGTGCATATCACAAGTGCTAATGTGAAGTATCTCTGCAATTCCACATCAAAAAGCCAGAGCAGTAGAGAAGATAATCACCAGAATTGATCTCTTGGGAAGTAAGAGAACTAGTCCCAGCATTTTGCAAGCCTGGCACTGTGCTTCTGTGTCCGTGCAACCATTCCTTCCTAGTGACTCAGTGCCAAGGCTTTGTCTACAGCAGAGATCCCAAAGCAGCCTCTGTGCCTGGTAGAGCAGTGAAAGGGGCAGCATAGCCCACGGGCCACCTACTGCTCTGCCACTGTGGTAGGTTTAGGCACCAGGGCTGGCCTTAGGAACCCACAGCCCTACTGCAGCGAGGTGTATGTGGCCAAAGGTCCGGCTCGCAGAGGGTCAAGGGCCGACACCCAGCTACATAAACTGCCAGTCCCCCTCGGCATCTGTTGGCCTCGGGCTGAGCTGGCTTGTGGACTGAATCCCACTGCCAAAGGGACGAGAAGAAGGAGTAGCACACTCGCTGGAGGTGAAGGTCAGATTATTAATGGAGCAGCCAACCGAGGAGCACCAACCAGGGAATGGCCAGGAATGGAGGGTGGAACAGGGTTATAAAGGGGGAGGGTGTACAGAGGAGGAGTTTGCAGGGAGCCAATGGGGAAGGGTGAGGGGATGAACTTAACATAATTGACATAAAGGGGAAACCAATAGATACAAGATAAAGGAAGGGCCCTGGGACCTCAGCCAACCACAGCCCCCAGAGAAAAGAAGGCTCTGGAAAACTGGGAGAAGTGGGGGGGGTGATTGACTGGGCCCAGAGAGGAGGAAAAGTTTACTTATAAGGGGAAATGGGGGAGCAGAAATTATATAAGGTAGGCAACTGAGGTTACCAAGGGCAGGGGTAACCATAGTAACATAACTGACAGTAGAAGTAATGGCGGGAAAACTGGGGAGGGCAGAACCATTTTACATTGAACAGGGGGAACAATACATAAAATGGGGGAGAAATACAAAAAACTTAACAACACACTACAACACCCTACCTTTGCAGGGCAATCCTACCTTGCAGGGCAAGCCTCATGGCATGGGAAATGCTCATATAACTTCAGCTGGGCTGAATTTACCCCAACGTTTCAGGACTTGTTTTCCCAGATCTTGACATACAGCTCATGTTGGATGTGGGGGCCAAGTTAAAGCTTCCCATACCCAGGACCTGTATCTCAGTCAACTGAATGTGTCAAGAGGGATGGAGAAAGTAGTCTTCCTCTCCTGATGGCATAATTTCACATGGAAACATTACTGAGAACACAAGACAGCAGATTTCCAAGAGGACACCCAATTCACTGGATTAGAGATGCATCCTGACACGCTCATGTTTCCATATCTGTTTGGATGTGTCATAAAAAAATCAACCAAGTACCACAAGGACAAAAGCAGTTCCCACTTAAGGATAACAGAGAGGCTTGTAATTAAGTTAGACTACCAACAAATTTAAAATTTTGGTATAATTTTCTTGGAAAGCTTATTTATTCAAGGGAATTTTTGCTGAGATAACCCACAAGAATTTTCTTCAATCTGGACTACATCACAGTTTCTATGGGCATGCACAAATCCTTCCTATTGGAGATGCTTGAAGTGTCTATATAGTCAAGATGGAAATGGAAAGGGAAATTAAATGGAAATCAAGAGTGTCAATGCTTTTTTACCAAATATATAATGAATTCCCACCCAAATAAAAACATGTTTCTGCAGCAGTGACCTCCTGAGTCATTTGGCTGAATATTCTTCACTTATGCAGCTGCGTCCTTCCCCAAAAGCCTCTTAATCATGCAAAAAAATTCAATGTCTGATTTGCATTAAAAAATGACATCCATAGCAGGTCTGAAACTGCTGTACATTCAGTGCACTGCTCTTCTCTGATGTAGTGATTGCAGCACTTTTTCCAGTTTTGCTAGTGAAATCAGGAGGTCAAACTTTTTTCAGTATTGACGGGGACTTGTTTTCATCCAACTATTTGCTTTTCAATATGCATGTTTCTCAGATATAAAGATACATGCTTTCCTAGCATCACTGAGAATCTAACATGGATTGCAACACAATTTGCAACAAGATCTCCATTTACTGCTTTTTGTTGTTGCTGCAGACCATCTTAAATTATTGTGAGATTATTCAGAATGTTGTGACTTTTCAAAGCTGATTTTCTCTTAAAACATTGCAGCAATTTTGTTCCACGCTTCTTGTTTTCCATTTGATAATTCAAGGACTTGGATTGAATGAATTAATTATGAGTCATGTACATTATGAACTATTCCATGTATCAGGACCACAGCTGTTTACTGCCATTAATTATTGAGATCATTTTGAGATGAACTTTGTTATAACCTTGAAATGAGCAAGCTGATGGAGAATATGAACCAATGTAAAGTTTTTCCATAGCTCTGGAATATCTTTCTCTAGAAAAAAGCAGCAGAAGTATTTTTAAAACAAGTTTAAATTAAAAATTATCTGAAGAATAAACCAGAAAATATTTTCTATCTATGGCAAGAGCTAAACTGGGTTCATCTGTATTTCAAAAACCAGAATTCCAAATCGTTTCTTGTCCTGTTTATCAGAAAGAGAGATGGTATGAATAGCCTATTGTTAGTAACAAGCTTTGCTTCATCAAGTCAATAAATGGTTGAGTTGTTATATCATGTAGTTTCAGTTCATGAATTGTGCATCTGTTCAGGCCTCAGCAGACTGAGAGTGCCTGTTTACAGGCTGCAAACTTTTTCTAGCTCGCAATTTGACTTTTTAAAAAAGAAATTAAATGTAGCACTAATTGCTAAAGAAGAGAAATCAACATGAGAGTTAGGCTAATTAGGGATACTTAGCAGTCGAGTTTGTCTCAAACCTGTGAGTGGCAACAAACCCTCCTAGCAAAACTTCCCA
Source organism: Zonotrichia leucophrys gambelii (assembly GCF_028769735.1). Lineage (NCBI taxonomy): Eukaryota > Metazoa > Chordata > Aves > Passeriformes > Passerellidae > Zonotrichia > Zonotrichia leucophrys. The sequence continues at coordinate 67,846,811 of NC_088169.1, forward strand.
AACTCGATGTTTTCTTTAGTATAATAATACCGAAGCTAACTCCTACCACTGTATTAATTTGAATGGCACATCCAAGCAGATTTTGGGAGATTATCAGCACCTTTGATCTCTTGATCCACATATGCAAACCTCTTTGATGTCAGGTAGAGACCCAGCATGAATAAAAGCAGACTATTTTCTGAGCAACAGAGGCTGATCTGGAAAAGGTCAGGCAGAGACAATGGATACATACATAAGCCAGAATCATACTAAAAAAAAATCCCATCTTTCTCTAACTGCTAAATGAACTTTTCCGAGGCTATTTGCTTTGCTTTGTTATGCTTTGCTGAAAGTGAAATACAATGCATAGAGAATTGTGGGTGTAGCATTTCACTTCCTGGCTTTGACATTTCTGGTGGGTTATTACTGCTAAATATTTGTGAGTGTTCATGACCTTCAGAGCTCAAAGAGCTGCCACTTGGAGGTAGATGCACACAGTGCCACATTTAGTGCAGCATTTCAAGTACCTCTGGAAGCTCTGTTAGCTGTAACTTTAATTTCAACCTCTGTCCCTGGGCCTGTGACAGTCCCTTCTAAGGAGGAGGGGATGGTCCCTGATTCTCCCAAGCAGCAACTGGTCAGGATGGTGGGTTTTGTGAGGAGGTGGAACAGGCTGCTGGACATCTGCCAGTGGGGTAGTTTGATAGTACTGGGGTGGCCCATAGTAGGGAAATACCCTAAAACAAACAGGGAAAAAATGTGAAGAGGGAGCAGCACCATTAGAGTAGATACCTAAAGAAATAATGGCTTTTGTTTTACTGTGTCTCTTTTCTTGCTCTAACCAAAGGAACATTTTCCATGGCATATGTTTTAGGGCACAATAATTTTCAAGTGTCTTCATGTAAAGAAAAAATTCTGCCAACTGATGTGAACATACTTATCCACAACATTAAGAGCTGTTTGTTGTGGATATGCTATTTTTAATCACATTTCTGGTCACATTCTTCTAGTAGCTGTTATCTTAATTCTGAAAGGGAAAAAAAATTCAGTCCTAAGGTGGTCAGATGACAGATGCAAACTAGCCATTCTTTCCCTCCTTCAGCTGCTTATAACACTCACTGTGGATCTGCAGAGTTACTACGAGTTCCTTTGGTCCTTGCCAGCCACAGTGCTGGGATACTGACTTAGGAGGTTTGGTCCTCACCATTACAGTTCCTGTATTGCTGCTCTATAATTAGAACATTCCTCATTTACAGAGAGTATTGCCATGCTGTCCAGTGTCTAAAAACATCTCAGTATATGATTTCAGGTTCGTGAGGGCATTTCGCAGTATAGCAGAAGGAATACTTGGTATGATTGCTGTGATCTAGGGTGCTCCATTTAGGGTCTTTTAGTCTTAAAAGGGGCATCCTTCAAAAGCAGTCCTTTTTTATTATTTTTTAAATAGTAATAACTCAAAGTTTCAGATTATTCCTTTGATCACAAAATGTTATTCATACTGATGCTCCATAAGGCCTCCCTAACTATCTCAGGGAATGAATGGCAGTACAAGGACAGTCTTGTCTTTATTTAGCATTTCTGGAAAAGTGGATGGATTTGTACTCACATGTGTTAGTATGAAAGGTCACCAAACCCAGACACACAGGGGCCCCAGCATGATGACACCCAACATGACTTTCCAGTGCCACCTCAGAGGCAGAAATCTGCAGTTCTGAGTTTTTATACCTTAGTTATTTTATACAGCTGAGGAAAAGAGTTAGGCACTAGACTGTGGGATGTACAACAGCCAGGGTGCCAAGCAAAGGGATGCAGAGAAAATGCTGAAACAAGAGATGAGTCTGAAGTTCCCTCTCCCTGTCCCAGGGCTTCTGACAGCTGAGTGAGAGGAGTTTATAGCTCTGAAAACCTGCAGCCACTTCAGTTGCTGCTTGTGTATGAATAACTGTGTTAAAACTGGAATGGAACTGTTCCTCACCTTACAGGTAGAGCAGATGATGGACACCATTTCACAGGGGAGTTCATCTGGATGACTTTGGAATAGCAGCAGGCTCATGAACTCCCTGCTTTGTGCTGGGCTCAGTGGTGTTGGCACGGGCTGGGTGTTGTGTAACCATCCCTAATAAACAAAGGATTCTAGGCAGCCCACCAAATAGTTAGAGAATGCCTAAACACACCGTGAAACAAAATATCTGCTGAGACACTCATCTCATCCAAGATAAGAAGGCCTCTGGGAATACACATTAGAAGTACTTTAGGTGCCTAAATACCTTTACTGATGACAGCTTAGGTGCCTTTCAGGTATGCCTGCCACAGGCAGAATTGTTGTGATTCACTCCCTTGAATGCAGGCATCTAAATTCTGCTTGAGCTATGCCACAGACACCTAAAGGCTTTTGGAATCTTTTCCTAACTATTTGAATCTATAAAAATACCTTGTTTCAACAATATGGCAAGGATTCAAATGGTTTCCGATTTTTCTGTGTAAATGAGTAGGAGGTGATGTTTTGGATTTTTCAGATTCCTTCACTTTCCTAGCATAATTACCAGAATAGAACTTAAATTAATCCAGCACCTCCAAAGTGCTTTTCATTGATTTGACCACTGCTATATGTTTAAAAAATTAAAATTTCTGGACAGTATTGTAGGACTTCTTAAGTTGTTTTGCCAACTCTTCATTTGCAAGCATGATTCTGATGCCAGATTTTTGTTGTCCCAGAAAATTGTTTCAGATAACATCTAGGTACTGTTTTGCATTTTATATATGATCTTTACACCTTATTTGCCAGACAAGCATCCTCAGCTTGTGCAAACTTTTCTTAAATTCTCCACAACAGTGGAAATTTTGCTATAATATGAAAGGCATCTCTGAGTGAATGTGCTGATTTCTAAAAATTGGAAAATAGCTTTCTTTTTTGTCTAAAGCAAAGTCTTTTCATTAGGACCTGTAACTCAGGGCTGGCCATTTTAATGGTTCTACTGAAGACCGAGCAAAAGACAAAGGCAGATCATCTATACAGAGCAAGACTGTGCTGTCTAACCAGTGTTAGCACCCAGAAAAATAAATCTGTTGCCACAGCCTAGGATTTTGCCTGGTTTACAGCAGTCCAGTTTAATAAATCATGCATCCTTTTGTGCTCTATGGGCATTTGATTGGTGGCTGCAGCCAGGTGATTTATTACTGCTACTGACACATCCTTTTGGGTGGATGTATAACACTGCTTGCACTGGAAGTTGTTCTTCTCCCTGACATGCACAGCAGGAAATGTTAGCAGGACCACATCTTCTCCCAGATCAAATATCAGTGGTACGTCGTTCTACGTATGTCTCTGTGCTCTTTCACATTGCTAAGGCAATGTGCTGGAGTAAGCAATGCAGCCGGAGTGCATCCAGGTTTGCATGGTGATGGCTGTCCCAGGGACAGAGGAGAACCCTTGGGAGTAGCAGCAGGGCGCTGCTGCCATCCTCCTCCTCCAGCTGGCATGCTGGCTTTCAGGGATCACAAGGTGGTGCTCTTGTACTTATGGCAAATTATTCAGTGGCCAACACTTGAGGTGCCTGAGGCTGTCTCAACCTTCTGCTACAAAGGACAAGCTGGGCTAAGCAGCACTGCTGGTGTTTGCTTGCCTGCTTATACCAAAGAGATTCCTGGTGAGAACAGCATCTCCGGGGATGTGCTTCCCTGTGTAAGAAAAGGTTAAATGCTGCACGCTCACAGGATTGGAATCTGTTGTGATACAGTGAGATCTCTTCTTGGTGCCTCATCAAAAGACATTCTCTTGAGCAAATGTCATAAAATCTGGGCTGAATGCTTCCTTCATGTTTGTAATTCTCCAGTGGGAAAAGAAGTAGACTCAGAAGATGCTTACTATAGACTAAGGATTTAGCTATCTCTTTCCAACCTGTTTCAAAGGATGCTCACCACTCCTCGCCCAAATTAAATACTTCATCCTTGTCACATACTGGTGTGATACATCCCATTTAAAACAGAATATGCATCTTTTTTTACCCAAGCTGAACTCTGTGGTTTACTTCATGCATTTTTCACTTTTCCATTTTATTTTCTAAGGACTTCTTGGCTATAAGGATGCCACATTAAAGAATTTGTGATATCTCAAAGGTCCTTTACTACTGTATATACAAACCTAGTACCAGGACTCTAGAAATCATGACAAGGTAATATTTCAGAGAGCAAGAGAGGGATTAAACATGGACAGTGGCTCTGGCACTGCATTTAAAGATGATGGAACATCTCCTTTTTCTACAAATCTAGCAGATGGGTCATATTATAATGAGTTGGTAGGAGACTATTTCAGGAGACTGGAGGATGCAGCAATCTGTAGTTAACAAGAGCAATTGGGTTACAGGCTGCTGTGTTTGCTGCTCATGGTGTACCTGAGTGAGAACTGAACATCTCTCACTCCACATTTCTCTGAGCACCCTGTCTTTGTACATCCTCCTCACTATAAGTAATAGGCTGTGTCTGACAAGTATTGTTCTGTACAAGAGAAAACACATTGCTGAGAGCTCTGAACTGTACTCTAATAAGGGCTTCAGTTTCAAGCTACATACTGGAATATAGAAACCCTATGCTTGTTACTTCTGGTTTTCTTTGAAAATTTTCTCTCCTTTTCATGCTGAGTGAGCCTCTTAGTGCTCTATATTTTATAACAAAATCTGTGTGCCCAACTTTTAGATATTTCTTGAGTATTTTGGTATCACTTTGTTGAAGTGAGGCACATGTTGAAATGCTGTTTTCACCACTGCATACACCAGTAATTCATATGCATGGAAAATAAAAATAGTACTGTCTTGTACAAGCTTGGTACAAGGTCTTCTACAGTTAAAATTTTCTGTAGAAGTCATTACTGACAACTTTGCTGCAAAGAAATACAGAGAGTTTAAGCGTGCTGCTGCATTCTGGAAGATAGAAATGGATATGTTAAGAACAAGGCAGCTTTTCTCTCTCTCACCCAACAGAATTTCCTATTCTTATGACCACCACAGTCTGATTTTGACATCAACATGACAGCGTTTGCCATCTTCTCTTGAAATGTTCTCTCTAGCTAAAGGAAAAATTGCTTGTGTTTTCTGTGATCTTATGTGAGGAAAGAGCTATGAACAATATGTTCCCTACTGGCTAGGACAGACAATGGTAATGACAAGGTCAATTCTATTTTACGATCTATTGGATTCCATAAATGCTACTATACTGACTAAAGTAGCCTGCAGTAATAATACTGAAAATAGAGTTGAAACAAAATTTGAGTGTATATTGCCAATGAAGTGGTTCAATGTGATTGTAAAGTTCAAATAATGTATCAGGAATTTTAATGCATCCTGCCACTTCAGGATAGGGTTATATTCATTTAAAAAAAAAGGCTACAGCATTAAGCATATAAACATGCACAAGAACACTCAAATGACCTGAGTGTACCTTCAGCAGATTTGCAGATGGTACCAAGCTGAGCAGTGCAGTTGCCACGCATGAGGGATGGGATGCCATCCAGAGGGACCCGGATAAGCTGGAGAGGTGGCCCATGGGAACCTCGGGAGGCCCAACAAGACCAAGTACAAGGTGCTGCACCTGGGTTGGGGCAACTCCTGGTACCAACACAGGCTGGGGGATGAACAGACGCAGAGCAGCCCTGCCAAGAAGGACTTGGGGTGATGGGGAGTGAGGGGCTGGATGTGAACCAGCAAAGTATGGGATTGCATCCATCCCAGAATGCCAATCATGTCCAGGGTGCACCAAAAGAAGTGTGGCCTGCAGGGCGAGGGAGGGGATTCTGCCTCCGCTACTCCATTTTGCAGTTCTGCATCCAGCTCTAGAACAATTGACTTGTTGGAGCAAGTCCAGAGGAGGCCACCAAGATAATTAGAGAAGTGGAGCACTTCTCCTATGAGGAAAGGCTGAGAGAATTGGGATTGTTCGGCCTGGAAAAGAGAAGGCTTTGGAGTGACTTAATTGTGATTTTCCAGCATCTGAAGAGAGCTTACAAGAAAGATGGAGAGAAATTTCTTACAGGATGATGCAGAATGGCTTCAAACTGAAAGAGAGTAGGTTTAAATTAGATGATAGGAAGAAATTCTTCATTATGAGGAGTGGTGAGGCACTGGAATAGGTTGCCCAGAGAAGTTGTGGATGGAGTGTTCAAGGCCATGGGGGAAGGGACTTTGAGCAACCTGGTCTAGTGACTCTGCCTATGGCAGCGGGAGTGGAACTATATGATCTTTAAGGCCCTTTCTAACCCAAGCCATTCTGTAATTCTATGATTCTGTAATTCTGTGATTCTGTGATTATGATTCTGTGATTCTATGATTCCATGACCTTGACTATCCCTGAATGTGTAATACTTAAAAAAACTTACCTCATGTACTTTTTTCTCTATGTACTTTCTTCTGCTTCTCTTCGTGAATGCAAATCCTTTGGATTCCTGAAATATTCAAGGCCAGGTTGGATTGAGCAACCTGATCGAGTTGAAGATGTCCCTGCTCATTGCAGGACCTTTAAAGTATCCTTCCAACTTGAACTATTTTATGTTTCTAAGATAAAATAGCTCAGTTTTGCCACTTCTACAGAGGCATGAAGCCTCCATAATTCTAATTGAGGTCTGTGGTTAGCAATACAGGTTAAATACTGAAAATTGGCTTGTAAATGACTAACACAAAACTTCACAATAACACTAGTTGGAGGTGAAGTAAAAAAGCTGGTACTCAACTCCTGGGCTTCAGTTCAACATGATCTTGAGAACCTTGAGAGCCTTGAGAGGTCATTCCATGTTCCCTTCAGTAAGGAAAAGAGCAAAGCCCTGTGTGTGGCAGAATAACCCTTGCACCAGAACAGAGTGGAAACTGCCTGAGTCAAGCTGGCCCCACTGAAAAGAACTTAAGGACCCAGATGCCAGGTGAAATATGATCCAGCCTGAGCTTCCATCCCAGAAGCTTCCTCAGCTCCATTGCTAAGGGACCAAAGCCAGCATAGCAAGGACTGTTACTATCCCCTCTGCTTGGCACTGGTCCATCTGGAACAGTGTCCAGCTTTGGGCCTAAAGCCCATTAGGTGAAGGAGATGCTGAGGTGTCTAAGGTGAAAAAGACACCAGGAGGTGATGAAATAGCAGCCCACAGCTATGCCAATGGGTATTACAAAGACTACAGAATCAAGGATTTCTTGGAAGTGGAAGATGCCCAGTTGCAGAAGAGGCAATGGCCACAGACTGTTCTGAGAGGTTCAGGATAGAGTTTAGGAAACATTTTGAGAGCCTAAAGAGAGTGGTGGTGGAATCTTTATCCTTGGAATGGATCCTGAAAGCTCAGTTAGAAAAAGCATGACTGACCTGACCAAGTGCTGGCAATAGAGCTGCAGGGTGAACCCCAGCGGTCCCTCGCAACCAGCATTTCTGTGAGTTTATGATATGCTCCTGAGAATGCTCCTCTGGAAAAAACAATTAGGATTATTATTCCTGCTGGAGTCATGTGGGGTGTTGGGAGAGTACATTTTCCATGCACATTGCAAGCACACACAAGCCTGAAATGTGCCATTGCCAAGATGCGTCCACTTGCCAAAAGGAGAAAAGCATGCCACAATTTGTGCCAAAAGCAGAAAGTCATACAATCTTGGCAAGCATAATATATGAACCTATGGCTGGCATGCTCCTAAGGCATCCACTTTCCCTTCTATTGCTTGGTTCAAAGGCAGAAATAGTTCAGCTCTGCCCAGAGCATGGCAAGGACACGTGTTTCTCACAATACGCACACTGGTGGTGAAACTGAGCCTGATCTGGCACATTCAGTGTTTTTAATATACTCGTAGAACAAGGAGATCTTAATGTTACAGACAGATTTGAGAATTCTGAATTCTGTTTGATTCTGACAGCATTAGAAGTTCAGCTCTAAGAGCAAAGATATGTGGCTGGGGGCTTTGCTTCTCAGGGAGCACACAGGCTGCAACCCAGGACTCCGGGATGAAACTCCAGACCACAACTCCACTCTTGCTCTGTGAGTTCAAGAAACCTGAGCACCAAGCCAAAAGTCTGTCCCTGGGAAAGTTTAGGTGGGAGTTTGAAGGGTCAGAGCTGTTCAGTTGTGCTGGAACTGGTGTGTGGAGGCATGACAGGGAACTCTCACTTGCTGTGAATCATTTGCTATAAGACAGAGATGATCAAGGAGGAGATGAATAGAAACACAGCTTCATAAACAAAATTGGTTCAAGTGATTTCTTTAACTACAGTTCATTTCCAGAGTGTTTATGCTAGATAAATAAGCTGGTGCTCTAAGAAGCAGGAACTACATTAAATGGGATAGTGAATAATAGCATATCATAGCATATAAAGAATAATGGTATGAGCCCTCCAGAGATGCTGAAATATGTACCCCACACAGGTTGGTGCCCTGTTTTGGTAGATCTCATGCCAGTCACTTCCTCTCACCTCTGCTTTCAATATAACTATTATGATTAGACTGGGAAGAAACAGGGTATCTTTCTCTTCTCAATCTTCTCCCACTTCCATTTCTGAGAGCTTCACCCGGTGCAAAAATTATTTGAGAATGAAAGGGCTGTCCTCCTTGTTCACAGTTGCACATGATGATCTCTTAGACATTGTATGAATGCTTACTCCTCTAGCCACCAATCTCAAATAAGCCAGAATGCAGATAGCTGCTTTAGTGAACCAGAAAGGCACAACAATCAAAAACAGTGCAGGAAATAAACACACAAGAGTGTTGCTGCCTGCAGTTTTATAATTACAGAAAGATCTTATCACCAGTAATGGAGCATTGGTCACAATTGGAGGGAAGTTGTTTCAATTTTGTATTTCTTTGCAGGGTTCACCGAGAGTTTTAAATACTTCAGTATTCCTTTTTAAAACTTTTGCAAAGTGCTTTGCAAGATTGGTCAAAGCTGATGGTGCCAGCCTCTGAGGGCCAACATTTCTATATGGGCAGTGTGGAAGGCTTTTAGACATGTCTGTGAAGAACCTTGTGAAGCTGGTGGTGTTCAGAAACGGGATGGTGCTGTAGCCAGCTGACAGGGTGGGGATAGAGGAACAGGGACATCTAGAAGTAGAGTTTTCTGCTTGCATGTAGAAGGCAACACCTGGTCTATGAGGGGCACAGTTACCCCAGAGAGGGACAGCAAGTTGCACATAGGTGGTTTTCCTCCCCTTGGAGTTTGTATCTCTTGTTCTGAAACCTCTGAATAGTTTTTTTTTTTCCTAACATTCGCTTGAGAGAAGGAGATTTACATCATTTGGTAGGATTTTATTTTTATACTCTACATATTGATTTGTTCCTGCTTACTTCTTGCATAGCTGCTCCTTTGGGCCCACACACTATAATACATCTTCACCTCCAGCTCCCCATGGGTTATTCAAGTCACGTTCAGTCCCTCCATCACCTCCACAGTTCCTTCCCTCCCACTATAACCTCTGGAGTGCAGCCAGTTAAAGTTCACACTCTATAATTGACTAGAGGCAGTTTCAGTGAAAGGGGTTAGATAATAATTGGTTTATTTCTGAGAAATGGAAACTGAAAAATGTATGGGTAACAGAGCAGAAGTGTGTTCTGACAAGTACATTTCATTAGACTAATTAATACATCTTACAAGCATTCAAACCCTTTCTGACCAAAATGCCCTTAACTTCTATGTCAGGACAATAAACCTCAGCAGTGTGAGTTATCTGAGTTTTATAGAAATTGAATTCCAGCTGTGCAGTGCTTGCCAATGCGGTGATAATGTCCAAAGCTTCCTCTTGTTAAGTCTCCCGTGCTTTGTCACTGAGTGAGCTGCATCAGGGGACTTCCAGGCTTCTTGTGTGACCTAATCAGTGTCCAGCCTGAGTGATGGGATGATGGCAGGAGCCAGCATTCCTGCGAGATGAGGTGATGTTGTCACCAAGTGGAAGTCTCAAGCTGAATTGCTATGAAGAAAAGTATTTTATGTCACTCCAGCAAATTCAGAAGAAAACTTTTTTTGTTTTTTGGGCATGTCAGAACATTTCATTTCAATATAATTTAGTAAGAAACTTAATGCAGACATCTTCCCTAAGAATAATAATAAAAAAAAAGATTGGTGTCTTTTGACATGAATAATGAAAGTTTCAAGTCCTGTCATTCTGGCTTGCAATGAGAACAAGGAGTATAATGTCAAAATATCCCACTGAATAATTTGTTTTCATTTTCAGCTGTACTTTTGGGGAATTGGGTGGGATGACCTGTTTCTATGCTAATTTTTTGTAATATCTGTTCACCCTGAGACTATGGGTGTAAATTTAAAACAGACCTTTCCATCCTAAAGTAAAACTGGCACGTAGCCTTTTGATTCAGTTACCAGATGGTGTATGGTATTTATGAGAACAGTTGTTAAATGCTTTTTAGTGTGACTCACCACACTGATAGCTGCATGTTAATGAAAAGTGGACAGTGCTATCACAGTTACAAGTGCTCTATTGTTGAAGGGAGCTGGTTGAGCTGATTCATAGAAATGGTTTCCCTCAGAAGTTCAGTCTAGAATATTTGGATTCATCCTCAAAGTGCTGGTTTTATGCAGCAGAAAACTGCTAACTTTACTGGAAAAAAAAGTCTTTTAAACCAGAACTTTGACCTTAGTTTCTGGGAGGGAAATGCAGTTCAGCAGTTAATTATATTTATTTTTTTAAATTAATTTCTGACCTGGGTTAACTGCTAACTAATATTATCTAGGGAAAATTAAACATATTTGTTATGCTGATATCATTATATGACATATTAGCTGTTAATCAGACCAGCTGGAAGGCATTCTTTCCTTTTCTCGGTGTAAGTTATGAAGAATTTTAGATAGGAATTTGTTTTTCCCCATTTTCACACTCTTAAGAAATCACTCTAGGGAAATATGATAGGATTGAATTCAATTCAGGTATTATTTAAAAATTCTTACTATGAGATTTTTGATAAAATGTTGCTTATCAGTTATTTTGAGAGCTGAAAAAAATACTGACATGCCACACATTTCATGAAATTAAAAGGACCATAAAACAGGCCTAAACCACAAGACTATGAAAACTATTGCAAAGACAAGTAGATATCATTGTTAAACACTTATTCAGTTGCCTTTATCTTGTTGGTTTTTATATTGCTTTTGTTTGCTTTTGGGTAATAAATCAGCCTTAATGGGAAAACTGCAGCTGAAGTGGCATCTGTAGCCCTGCTACAGCTTGCTGTAGCTCATGTGAATAAAAATAAGCCCAAATATACCGGAACTAAAATTACAGACCTTGTTCTCTCTGGTTGCTGCATTGCAGACAGAGTCCACAGGGAATAGCCCCTGGTGGAGAGAGTTAAACAAAAGGTGCACGATTTAACTTTTTTTCTAGGATCTGTAAGGAGTCAAAATTTCTTGAAGTACTCAAAATACATCAGATGGAGAGCAGCCCTGAATTGTCCTCTGATTCTTCATCATCTGTGCAGAATTTCACTTATCTGAAGCTACAGTCTGGATTTAAGAGCATCCAGAAAAAGAGAGTGGTTGGAAAACAACAGTCTGGTGCAATGCCAGAGGCTCACAACAAATCCAGGAGAATTTTACCATTCCCCTGCAGCTCCCATGAATAATCAAACCTTACTTAAACTCCCTGGAGATTATTTTTTTTCTCCTTCAGCTCCCACTAAGTCTTAGTAAGCATAGTGAGATTCCAGTGGGATCCTTAGCAGAGTAAAGTACAATTTGTGCCAAAGGCAACCACGCAGCGTCTGGTGGCAAAGGTTGGAGAGACTTATTGTACTCACACCATGTTGCAACAGATTTCTTTTTACTCAGATGCCTGTTTGCACTTTGGCCTTGGGGTAATGCAGGGGAGATACAGAGACAGAGACAGGTACCAGTGTGATCTTCTCAGTGACCACTGACCCAGCAGCCACGTGTGACTGGTATTCCAGGCAGGGATGAAGCTCCTCCTGGGTTGTGCATTTTCCCACCTTTCCCACCAAACCCCACCTTTCTGGCAATGGTGAGGGTTGGATTCCTGGGGACCAGTGAAGGCCTCATCCTGAGACTGCAATCACAAAGCTGTTTGCCCACACATGTACCTGCCTGTCCAGGGGGCTTCATGCGAGTCAATGAATTCACCCAGGACAGTGAATTTTGTATTTGTGTTTTGCAAAAGGGGTGTGAAGGTTTGCAGCATAAAATGCTAGGGATCCAAACAAATGTGGCAAATAGGGGGGCACAAGTATGGCGTTTAGAACTGGCCATTTCTAATGCAAGTCTTCCTGAAACTCTCCATAATATGTGTTTCATTTCATCCAGCTATTGCCCTTCATTAAAGAAAAGAGAATTAAACTTCCCTCCACTGTCTTTTAAAACCAAACAAAGTCTGCAAACTCTACAGGAAAGAGCAGCAAAAAATATGGGGTCTGGAGGAACTGATTCATGAGGAAAAATATACAGACCTTGGTGAAGTGGTGGATCAGAAGCAATGTAATAAACCAATGAATATTTGCAAGCTGTAAATACCAAGGATAGAAATTTGGTAGGACACAGTCAGATATAATCAGGACTAAAAGGAGAGGGAAAAATGTACATGCTGGGAGTAAAGGAAAATAATAGTTCAGTGAGATGCAATATAGCTGGGAATTAATGCACCTATCCTGCAGGGAAGAAAGTGCTGATAAGCAAATAGGCTGAAAGAGATATCAGGACTGTCCATCTCCCACTGCTGTGGTAAGGTGACTTGTTAAATCTCAGCCATTTATGTGTAGCTTAGCTTTCAAAACCTGGCTTGGCTGGACATTAAACAACATCTATCAAGCTGAGTTTGTCAGGCCCAATGCAAATTTGGGCCACCTGTGCCACCCCCTGTGCAGCCACAGCAGCGCCATAGGCAGAGGGCTCAGGCAGCTCTCCCGTGTGCCAGTGCTGAGTCACGGTCCCACTTGTCACTGCCATGAGGGCATGGGTCTGGATGTGACAAAACTCTCTTCGGGAGGTTTGACCTCGTGTAGGACCAAAAAAATGAAAAGTGAAGCAAGACCCTTTGAAAGCTTGTGGGAAGTCAGTGAGCCTGGGAACAGGTCTCTGCACAGGTCTCTGCCCTGGCCGTACAGGAAGGTTTGTGCTCAAGTTCCCCTGCATCACCCAGCAAGGTCTCAGGCACAGTGGAAATACCCGTTCTACAAGGCTCAGCATTTTTTCCTCCACCTCCCCCTCCAAAGTGCTGCCAGACAGTGCATCTTCTTCAGCAGCAAAAGAGGGGGAAGGTTTGTCCCGGCCCCAGGGAGAGCCAGGCAGGCTGACCCAGCTCTACCCCTCTGCGGAACCACCCCTGGGTGCGGAACCGGGATCGGGATCAGGCAGGAAAATCTCCGGCCAGCCTTGCCCCAGCTGCTCCCAGCTCGGAAACCTCTGAACAAAATGTTCCCGGCTGGGAACTGGGAACGAGTTCGCTCCTTGCTGCAGATTTGCAATAGACCTACGGCACGCCAGAGACGGTCCCTGCTGCCTCCTCCCCGCCCCACCGGCGGCCGATGAAAGAGAGCACTTCCACCGGGGTTCTTGGCTCTTGCTAACGGAGAGTTATTTCCTGCTTGGGGTGTGCTGGCCTTAGCCTCTGGAAATGGGAAATTCCACCCTGAATCCGGCAGGAACTCATTTCACTGGCCGAAGTCTGTCCTGTCTCAGTGACATTCTGTGGGAATTTTTCCTGTGAGAAACAAGTGGTGGAAAATGGAGCTTTGTCTAGGTTTTTAACCAGACTGGTTAAGCCACCATCGGAAAACATTGTAAAATGACCCTTTAGTGAATTACTAATCTACTAAACTAGAAATTGGAAGGAAAAATAATGTAATTAAACCAGCAAGTTATTCAGACTAGAGACAGCAGCATTTATTACAGCCAGTCCTCTCTAACCTGCACCCTGAACGCAAAAGTCGGGTTATCTGATCAAGTGAAGCTGCTGCTCTGAGTTAATAAAGCCAGCACTGAGGTTATGAGAGGTGTAAGGGGGGAAGGCCTCCAGGTCTCTTACTCCAGCTGGAAAAGGCACGGCTTTTGCACTGTGTGTTTACTGGCTTCCCTTCACAGCATGTTGTGACTTGCCCTTCCAGGAGTGAAAAACAGACCTACAGATGTTAGTTCACCTGTGTATGGTCTGAGTTTTGGCTTGGAGGCGTTAGCAGACACACACTCCTTCCTCTCATCCTGCTCCGGGGCGAGGGCTGAGCACGCAGGGAGCAGGGAAGCGGGGTCTGTGTCCCTAAATACCATTTCTGAGCCGTGTGCTTAGAGTATCACCACAGATGCAAGAAGAAAATTACCTCTGTGGCTGACAGGCACCGAGCAGAGCTGGCACGGAACAAACCTGGCAAGAGGAGCCGGAGCCTGAGGGCAGACAGCCCTGCGGCCTCAGGAAAGGGAGGAAATCCCAGGTGAGGCTGACCCCAAGGGTGAGGAGCACTGCCGGCCCCCTGAAACGAGGGGCTTTCAGTGCCCAGGACTTTTCCACAGGCATAGTTTGGAATATAAAACTCTAAATGGGGTTAGACTAGCAGCGAAGAGAAAAAGTGAAGAGACACTAAATATAATGGTAAAGGAGGTTGTTTTTGTGAAACCATTAAAGAATAACGTCGGAAGGGGCAAGGCCTTGGCCTCAGGCTCAGGTGTCCCCAGGGCTGGTGCAGCAGGAGCGGCGGCTCTGAGGCGCTCTGTGACAGCTCCCTTGGTTCGGCTGGGTTGGGCTGGGCCGGGACCGTGGCACCTCCAGCGCGGGGGTTCCGTGACACCCGAGCTGTCTGGCAGCTCTCCGTCCCGCAGAGCAGATGTGCCCGTGGCCGTGACCGGCGTGCCGGCGAGCAGCATTCCACATATTCCACATGTGCTCCCGGGCCTCCCGATTGGTGTGCTACGCCGAAGGGGCTGGTCCTTGAAGCCAGCTCCTGTGCCTGTCACAGATGATATTTTTATGCAAGGAAACAAAACCAGGATATCTGATGGACTGTGTTATCTTTACAGACAGCTTGGAGCTACAGATGCAAGGCAAGAAGTTTTATGCTTGAACTTTGAAACTGTGAGTGGAATTTAAAAGCAGTTTTAAATGCCTGCTTTTTAAAATTTTTTAAATTTTATTTTGCGGGTGCATGTATGTGTGTGTGGGGAACTTTGCATGAAGTATATATATTATCAGCATAACTTCATTATCAAGCAAGCTGTTGTGAATTTTCCTAAGATGAAATAATTATTGCTTTGGAAAACTTTGCAAAGTGTTAGCTGCACTTACAGCTCGACTAATATATGTGCACGCTGAGGAAGAGAAGGATGTTCTTTTCAAGTGAGTGCAATTAGTCTAGTTTGAAATTATTTCAAATCATCTTTTCCACTGGAAAATCTGTTTGAGCAGGACTAGTTGTGCTGAGGGAGAATCTTCTGGGAGTTATCAGCAAATGTCAGGCTGGTCTGTGTGTCTTTGTTACAGGCACATTTGATGTTTGCTTGTGTATGGAGAGGGATTAGGTGAAAACCTGCTGTTACCATTGTGTGGCACTGCACTTGCTGGATGAAAAATCTGTTGGTACCAGGTGTTAGAAAGCTGGCCAATTAATGATGATTGCAGGAAATTAGTTTAAGAGAATATTGTCCATTGTGATGCAGATTTACAGAACTAATTCTAACAGATACATTGCACTAGCACTGGAGGATCATTTCTGTAGCTGAAATATTAATAACCTGCTCTTTCTTGCATAGGAATAATGAAATGAATTTCTGTGGGAGAGCTCTAAGTGTTGATATCCAGACCAGGAGTTCAAACCTGAGCAGGCAGTTTGCCACTCCAGGCTTGTGATATTTTCACTTCCTTATGGGAACTGTCCAGGATGGTATAACAGGACTCCTGTCATCCTAGGGCATTATTTTATATAGAATCTTGTGTGAAAAGAGCTATATGCTGCAACTTTTCTTGATTCACTTTGATGTTAGAGCAAGCTGAGATACATGCTCTAAAAAAAAATAAATAAAAGTTGTCTTAAATACTGTCTGGATTGTTCCACAGCACTTTCTAGCTACCCAAAACAATCCAACACCTTTCTCAATTTAACTTACAGTTTCCTTAGCAAGTAGGCATTCTTCTCTTCTCTTCTCTTCTCTTCTCTTCTCTTCTCTTCTCTTCTCTTCTCTTCTCTTCTCTTCTCTTCTCTTCTCTTCTCTTCTCTTCTCTTCTCTTCTCTTCTCTTCTCTTCTCTTCTCTTCTCTTCTCTTCTCTTCTCTTCTCTTCTCTTCTCATTTCTCTTTCTTGGCCAGGGTGTTGCATCGGTTTATAAATTTATATTCTGGTGAGTCCAGATGAAATCCAAAGGTTAGGTGAAAATTGTGGGTAAGTGGCATGTTGCTGCTAAGTAGGTATAGCAGAAGCCCCATCCCTGGTGGATCCATCACCACTCATTCTCCGTCTGGGTGCCTCCAGATCATGCAGCAACACAAACAGCATCCAGATGAGGTGTGGGCATACAAGTGCATTTCTGCTGCATTAGTCAGAGCACATAACATGGGATGATACCAACTCAGTACAACGGCAGTGAGGCAATTCAGTCCATTGCCTGCTAAAGAGTAAATGTCAGTATTTCTTTAAGAAATGAACTGCTAGAGTAAATCTATAACTTTTTGCTACTCTTATATAATTGGTTGCAGAGTTTTTGTTACACCACTGGCTTCTCTAAAGTCAGATATACTGTATCATCAAGCCCTGCAGAGAATGAATCAGAACTTAGTGGAAATAATACAGCGATGATAAATTTCCCTTACCTTGATTCCTTTTCTCCATCTTTTTTTGGTCACTACAGCAGGGACAACCTGGGTTTACCCAGCAGACCAAAACACAGCGTTTTTCCCAAAACTGAATTTGGTATGAACAGAAAAGTGGTCCCACAGAGAAAATAATGAAACTCAACATACTTTGGTCAGAAAGGCCTTCTTAATTGATGTCGAGGAAGTCCTAAATGGGAGAGTCCTGCTCATAGATGTATAACGAATTAGTGTTCTGTGTTGAACAAAGTGCAGCATTTTTATTTCAATAATGTTAAAATAAATACATTTTCTTTTCACTTTCTAAGAAGCAAATGAGGCTTAAAAGAAAATCTAGGCATATATAGAAATGCATTTCTATATATAGAACTGTCCTTAAAATGCTGATAAAATCCTTAAACTAAAGGGTCTCAATAATCCTTATAATATAAAATGTTTCCTCTTCTTGTCACATAGTTTAATTCTTCTTGTTCCCTTAATTTGGCAGTATTTTTTCTATTAGATACTGCTGCCTAGATAGAATGGGCCAGATTCTCAGCTAGCAAGCATGAATAGAGAATAACTTCATTGAAGTCAATGACATGACCCTGGATTCATTCCAGTGTGACCAGAGCTGGAATGTGGCTCAATACAGGCAGCTGTCATCCCTGCCAGGCTGGCCGAGGAGATGAGCAAGTTACTGCAGTTGTGCATGAAGGATGGTCCTGCCTGCTCTCAGTTGTGCTTTCACCTCCAGCTTCTTCCAAAAGCAAAGATTAAACAGAGCAATCTCACTTTTATTCCATGAACTTCAGCGTTGTGTCTCCAGTCTATGCAAGGTTGAAGCTAAACCCAGCTATGTGCCTTCATACCTTGTCTAACCTTTCACATCTATCTCAAGAAAACAAATGTATGTGTTACTCTTTATTTTCTTTCCTGCTCAGAAAGATTTTAGGTTTTCCTTGATAATTTTTATGTTTGTGGTGTTCTGTAGTGGTGATGTTGTTTTAGGAAGCTTGGCTTCTTGCTGTGAAAGTGCTGCTCCCTGTGATACTCCTGGAGGCTGCTTCCCCATTCCTGGAGAAAGTTCTGGTTTCCGTCTCTGTTGTGTGATGATAACCACACTGTTCCCATGGCCACCTACCCAGCAGAATAACTCCCAGCTCTTTGTCGTGGAGAGACTAATGGGTTATTTTGTGTTGTAGGTGGGGCTTCCTTGCAACAGTTTTGATTTCCCTGTTCTGCACGCTAGGACAGTCCAGAGAGGAGAAGGTTTTGTGTGGCTCTCTGCAGGCTCTGTCCTATCTCCTGAGATTCATCCCAGAGGCATTATCTGGCTTTGTTTGAAATGGGAGTGCCAGCTCTGACTGATATTGCTGGTCAGAAATATCCAGTTTATACCTCTCCTGCTGCAGCTAAAGAACTGAACTCTGTGATACTTTTACCAATAGAAATTAATCTCAGCTAGCTGGAAATGCCAAAGCTACAAAAAGTCCGGAAGGGAGAGATACCTCTTGGGTGAGGCTGGTTTCCTAGTTACTGCGAAGGGCAAACAAGAACATGGTATGTTCAGATTTTAAGGAGTTCATTACAAATGCTACCTGCTGTGAGAACTTCCAGGAGCACACACGTCTCTAAACATTCAGTATCACCAAGAAATAAACACACCAGTGAAGCCAACAGGCCTGTTCTTCTCTGGCATTTCCCAAGTTCCTAGAATGAAGTGTGTTCATATCTACCACAGAAGTGAGGATTAGACGAAGCTAACTCAGCTGAAGTAGCTAAAATAGTTTCCCTTGAAGTACTTTTTATCATTACATATCAGATATTTTTGTGCTATGTGGGCACATTCTCAACAACAGCACTCTATTAATTAAAAAATCTTACTAAATTCTGTCTGTATGGGCACAAGGTTTACCTTACAAAATACTCATATGATGTATGCAGCCTAATTACAAAATTTTTATAACATGTTTTTAAAATTATTAATACTTTAAAGTTTTATAAAACCTTATCTTTTATAACTATTTGGTATTCTATAGCATTTTTTTTTTGCTGATAATAGGTATGTATCACAGGCTGTTATTTTGGAACAAGTAGTTCCACTAGGCAAGTGGAATAATGTGCCTGATTTTTTTTTAAACTAATATTCTGCTTCCACATGTGTATTTGTGAGATGAGGATATTTATTGTGCAGTTTGTGAACAGGGGTTTTGAAAATGATCAAGCAGGTGAAGAGAAGCTGAGCACATGCAAAAGAGTCCACAAAGTCACGGAGGTCTGTGGACCTGAAAGATAACACCTTGGTCACAACACTGCTAATATCTCTGTTTTTTCAGGACTGAGAAGTATCACACTATACTCTCACAAAAGCTTTGCAAAGCTGGGGCCTTTGAGTCACCTGAGAGAAGCTGTCCAGAAGCAATGTGTGAAAGGAAGGGAGTTAAGGGCAAAGGAAAGCGCTGTAAAAACAGACTGGTGCTAGTACAACACAAATGCTCCTTGAAGCGCAAAATGAGAAAGCACAAAAGCTGTCAAGGGGAAAGATGAGGGTATGAGTAAGAATCATGTACCTCTGATGTTTTTTGCCCTTTGTGCTGTGTGTTTCATGCCTTAGGGTGAATGAATAATACTCTGTTTTGAAGACAAATTAAGTTACTTTAATGAATGCATAAGGCATTGTTTTGAAGACAAATTAAATTACCTTAATTAAATTGCTGGTTTTATGTTCTCAGAAAAAAAAACCCCAAACAACTGTATTCATATGTCAAAGGGGCAGCTTTTGGGATCGCACATGTGAAAGGAATGTGCAGGGCTGTAGGGGGGTGCACCACTGAGCAACCCAGACCACAAACTCTCTGGGTCTATCCAGAAAAATTAGACGGATCCCAAACACTGTTGATCCCAAAACCTTTACAGCCACAACTGGCTTTTTCAACATTCAAACCCCAGATGCTTTAGTGCCACTGCATTATGTCCTGAAATTACAGGAGTCTGAGTGGCATATAAATAAAAACTCCTACCTTTTACAACAGTTTCTGTATCATATAGAACCAGAAATTGATGTGGTTTCCCTTTGTCCCTCTGTGAATAAAGAGCTAAGAGCTGGCATGTTATTGTAGTGATACAATGATATTATAGTGATAGGTAAACTAAGTATATTTTAAAGAGGGGGCATTTAAATAGTGGTTGTGAAAAAACAAGTGGGACTGACTCTAATATATTGGAGTTTAGCCAAAGAAAAAAAAGGAAAGTAATTTTGGATATTGTCTGTCATTGTCTCAAGCTGAAAGTTTGAAAATTGCAGTCTGTATCTTTATACCCTGGTACATATCTTTACACTCTTTTATCCTTATACTTGTGCACGTCTTCATGCCTAGCCTTATTAACCTGCAGAATTTAGTCCCACCTAATTCTAATTCTTGGAAACAAATGTGGATTTATCTTTTGTGCAAGGTGGGATCATAGCTTTGATGTAAACCAAGAAAATTTGTCTCGAAAGAAAAATCCAGGCAACTGAAATGGAAAATAATTAAAGGCAACATAAACACTCATGATTTTTA
The DNA here is from genome assembly GCF_028769735.1 of Zonotrichia leucophrys gambelii. Lineage (NCBI taxonomy): Eukaryota > Metazoa > Chordata > Aves > Passeriformes > Passerellidae > Zonotrichia > Zonotrichia leucophrys. The sequence goes on from NC_088169.1 coordinate 67,867,092, forward strand.
AACACTTTCTAAAGTTTATATGGATGACTGGAACAGAGTCTAGTTTTGGGCTGAGCAGTGTTGCAAATTCATTAACCTAATGGGAACAGAAATAACATATGATTAAGGTGCCCTGAAACATTCTGTAAACTCTGCTGAGAACTCCCTCCTGTGTAATTTCTGCCTTTGAAATGTTCTGCGCCAAAGCACAGCAACAGCACCTGCAGGCAGCTCAGGCTGGGGAGGAAAGATAAGGATGCTCTGCCCCTTGTTGTATCAAGAGAGCAGTATCAGGAAGGAGGACTGTGACTGTATTTGTTGGAATTTGGTAGGGGTTAGGATTGAAAACATTGCAAAACTCCGTGAGAGCTGTGATGCCAATATAGCATTGGGATATCAGTATCAGCATAGTCTGACATGCCTAAACACAAACATCATTGTTGAGGATGCCTTTGCTGTTGCTATTTCATCATTTTAATTGCAATAATACCTAGAGGTGAAGCTGTGCTGTGCCAGCTGCACGCAGTGCATGACAACACAGCTACACGGTGTGTCTGCACTCCACTTATTCTGCTCCACTTACAGAAAAAAACCTGTGACCTCAACTTTGAGGTGTTTTAAGCAACCCTGCCTGGCTGCAGGGAAGAGGTAGGGTATAAAACCCCTCCCACTCTTCATGCTAAATCTGAGGGCTTTCTTGAATGCCCCATTTTCCAAAGGGCTTTCCACTATTTTCATGGAGGGAAGAGAAGATTTGCTGCCTCTGTTGGGTCCTGTTTGCTCTCTCTGTGTGGGTGTTACTCCCTGCAGGCTGGGGAGCGACAGTACCATGTCATGCCAGCACCCTCCCCCCTGAGAGCATCTCACAGGCTGCAGAAGGCACAGCCACACCTCCTGCCCTCAATACCCCTGATCCCAGCAAGAAGGGTCTCAGGTGATGTCTCAGGAATCAATAAAAGAATAACAGAATTAGTGGAAAAGTTTGGAAAAGGTCTCTAAGTTCATTGAGTCCGGCCTTAACCCGGCAATGTCAAACCCACACTAAACCATGTCCTTAAGTGCCACACCTGCGTGAGGAGACACATGAAGGAAAAAGAAGGGGGAGCCTTCCTGAAGCAGATTTTTAAGAGTGGTGGAAGAGCACTGTGTTGTCTCTCAGGCAATGCTGCACACAGTTCCTCCATCACCCCTCCAAGGAATTCAGGCATTAAAACTTCAACACCTTAAATTATGCTGCTAAGGTTAGGAGCTGTGATGCCTTAGGTGGATATCCAAGCCAGACATGCTAAAGCTCACACAGAATTTCCAGGCAAGCAAGTAAAAATAACATTCCTGTTCATGTTTTTGGCTCTTGCTATCTGCATTCTGACATGGATTAAGCAAACACACAGATAGCAGCAGAAGGAGATGCCGAAGAGAAGGATGTTTTATGGGGATAAATGCATGCACCGCTCACGTGTGGTCAGGGCAGTGATTTCAAATGCTGCCAGTGATTTCAGTGGCTGTTCAGGACTGAAACAGAGAGGAGCATTCCTCTTGCAGACAGGAGCATTTCTCTTGCAGGTCCTCAGTTCAGGTTTCTGCAGCACTGAGGCTGGCAGTCTGTCAGTGACAGATCTGCTCTTCATTGCTCCTCTTGAATGGTGTACGACACCTTGAGATCCATGCACTGTCCCTCTTCTTTACATTTTGAAGGTGACTTCCGTTTCCCCAAACTTTAATTGCCAAATGCTTTTGAGAAACACCTCCATGGAACTGACATGCTGCTCCAAACCCTTTGCAAGTGCAAATTAACTAATCTTGCAAAAGTAATTGACAGAAAAGTAATTTCCCTTTGTTATGACAAAGAGTATTGTAGTGTGAGAGTAATGACTACAATTTAAGCAGCTATGAATTGTACATCAGAGAGCTCTAGAACTGAGTATTGCTCACAATGAAATTTAAATTGCATTTCTTCTGCATCTAGCTGTTTATAAATAACACTGCAGTTACAGCAGCCACAATAATCTTTTTTGTCACCAATTTCTTATTGCCAGTGACAATAGAAATAAAAGATCTAGTTAGCTGATGGCCACTGCTGTAAATGGAGGTTAGAATACTTTTTATTAGGCTCAAATTTTGCTAGAAATGGGAACAAAACCCTAGATACAAGCACAGCATGAAGGGAAAGTGCCTTGAAAATTTAAGCAAACATTTACCAACATTCAGTAGCTAGCATCTCTTTCCATAGCTAATAATTAAAAAAAAAAAAAAAAAAAAAAAAAAATCCCAAAACCAAATATGTCTCCTTGAACTCTGTTATATAAATTGGAATTTTGATACAAATTTCTGGCTTGGACCTAATTCTCAGTTTACCTGGAAACCATATTTAGATGCAGAAGAATATGTTGTTTAATGTGCGCTGTAGTAGTCTCCAAACCCTGTTGGATCCTGCACACACAAGTACTTGCACCAGTCTGCAGCAAACTCTACATCTTTGAGCAATTTGTAATGCTGTGCCTGCATCCTCAGTGCAACAGCTCCCTATGACCATGAGTGCTGCTGGCATCCTTTATTTACAGTTAGTTTGTGAGACTGATCTTCCTGTGAATAAGGGAAAGGTAAAGACTACTTAAGGTTTTGATATTTTTGCACCTCATCAGCACGATAGAGCCCACCAGCAATCCTCTTTGATCCTAGCAGATCTTCCTAGAGGGTTAGAGCTCAGATGCAGCATCCTGATGTGTGTTTTACTGTGTGTGGACATGAAATCTGTGTGGGCATTGCTCTGCAATATCTGAGCAGGTTAAGGTGCCCACGCTGCTCTGGTCACTGTCACATCCTTGCTGCATTTTATAGGTGAGCAGGGGCTGTCCTTTACCCCAGGGATGATGATGCTGGAGCCACATTCACAGTGGGAACTGACTGGTCTTCAGCAGTCTTCCTCCAGCCCAGGTGCCACACACTTGTGGCCACAAACTCTCTGCTTCTCAGGAATGCTTTCTCTGAGAAATGCAGCGCTACCCAAATGGCAGGAGAAGAATGAAACAACATATTTTCTTTGTATATATTTGAAATATTTTCAATTATTTTACACTTGAGACATTGCCATTTCATTTCTCACAGTTTTTGTAACAGCAATGAGTCCTCAGGATGGGATTTCAAAGAGGAAAATGGTGTGAGTTGAGGCAGGGCATGGGGTTAATAAAGCCTGCAAAGGAGGTGACATTAAGAAATGCAAAGCAAAGCAGACATGGGCAGTGCTGTATGATGTGAGTTGGCTCAACTACACGGAAACAAGTATACATTGCATTTTTATAAACCAAGCAAAAATAATCAGAGTTACAGATAAACTAGCTTGAGTGTGAGTACAAGCACTGCTGCACGCTCCTCTGTGATAATGGGATAAATTACAGATGTAAAGAACTTTTTTTCTGCAGCCTGTGAATTAGCTGGCATAGCTGAGTGTGCAAGATTTTAAAACATACCCTGGTTTTCTAGTGGCCCTCACAGAGAATGAGTAAAGGATCTGAAAGATCAATTGAAAAAAAAGGCAGGCTGAAATAGCAACAAAGAAGCAAATTAATAATTTTGTGCATGGTTTTTTTTGCAAGCATCCCTAACACTGTTTTTTGCTCCTCTGACCCTTTCTTACCACTCTGTAACTTTATAGAGGTACAGATATCCCAACTGCCTGATGCCTGAGAAGAAGCAAAGGAAATAAGCATCCCTGTGCTGCCAAAAAGCATAAGAACATGATTAATGGGAAAACTAGTTTTATGTGACAACTGGTGAGGATTTACCTTGAAAAAAGGAATACTCAATCTGAAAACTTACACCTTGAAATTGGTTGTAATTGGAAGCCACTACAGTAGAGCAAATTGGAAACCTTTTAAATAGCGGCTAAAATATTTTTTCTGTAACTGAGATCTGCGTATTAGCTTCAGTCTGAGAATAAATATTTTGAGTCAAGAATTTTTTGATAGAAATCTATAATTACCTTTGCAATATTGCTGGTATCCATCTACTTAGCAAAGACTCTGACTTTATTAGCTATTCAATCATCTGAAATACTCTATTACCAAATGCTTAGGGAGAACAATGTCTCTGTCAGATTCTGCAGCTGTTGGGTTGTGCGTTTAATAACCTGTTATATTTCAGACCCTGTAGAAATTAGTCACTGAAGCTTCTCTTCTTTTAATCCACCCCCAGGTTAAAGATATGGTCAAACTAAATCCTTTTTGAAGCTAGCTTCACGGAATTTTTGTCCTCACCTAAGATTTGGATTGCCTCAAATTCTCTGCCAGCAATCTGTGTTCTTCAAAAATGTTTGAAAAATTGTTATTTTAAGGTGATGTCCTTGTGTGTGCGACAGTTTAGGGAGACTCTGCCCCAACCTCAGCAGCAGCAGGGATGGGGAGCTCCTCGTGCTGTGCTTCCTGAGCTGCGGCACCACCCCTGATCTGGCCAGCAATCCGATCTGATGATAAACCTCCAAACCGCCAAGAAAATGATGGAAATAAGGCCACACCTGCTAGTGAGGATGCAGCCCTGCTGTAAGGGGGAGTGATTAACTCCTAGTCCCTCTCCTCCTTTTTCCGTGAGGTTGTCTGCTGGAGGCAACTTCAAGAAATCTTGACCTGGGGGAGTATTATTCTCTGTGCTCTGGTCAGCTCCATGTCTTTTCCCAAAGAGACACTATGGGAGCAGAATGACTATGGGAAAGTCTCCAGAAATTTGTCAGGGCTTAGAAAGCATGCAAAAATGTTAGTGACCATGTACCTGGTTCTCCTGGTAGAGCTGCACCCATTTGTAAATCCCACATCTTTTCTGTATGTGAGGTGTCTGTGGTTGAGTTAGTTAAGGAGGCCATCCCTTGCCAAATACATCATCCAACAGCTCCAAGGCTGTCACTGTCTACAAATTGAAAGTCAAAACAACCAAAAAAAGACTTCTTTTCTTGGAGGTTTCGAGGAGCTCAAGCCTTGTAGACCATTGCAATAAAGAAAGAGAAACACTGGGACCCACAAAAGGGAGGACAACTCATGGTAGTCGTCATTTAAAATATCAGTTTGTCCAGCTGAGAAATGAAATTACCTAGTATTTAGTTCGTTCCTCTGACATTCTCTCCTTTGCATTCCTTTGCCATGAGTTCAGTCTGCATCCTCTCCCTCCATTGCTGATCCCAGATGAAGCCAGCTGAAAGGCACAGAGCACAAGGGAGACAAACTGCAAACTAAAACTGCTTAGTGGGTTTCTCAAGAATTAAGACTCCAGGGACAAGAGACTTGGCTTGCAGTTGGTTAGGGAAGGTTCTGCAGCTGTCTGGAGATGGGAAAACAAAACAGTGTCATTATTCTTACTTTGCTAATGAGACTTCAGGGTGGGTCTCTACAGCTGGAAAGACAAAGAGTAAGTGGAAGTCAGGCCTATTACAGAGATTCAACAGATGTCTCCTGGCCTTCCTGGACATGATGGTAATGAGACCAAATAGTTCCTAGCCCAACCCATAGTGAAGGCTTTCTTTGGTAGGAGGATTTTGCAGCACAGTGACTGGACAGACAGATGGCTACATAGCCCCAGTTTGCTCCAAACTCACTTGAGGGCTGGGGAGATAAGAGGACAAAAAAAAGAAAAAAAAAAACAAAAAAAAACCACCAAAACCAACCAACCAACCAAACAAACAAAAAAAAAAAAAAACTAAACAAAGAAAAAAAAAAAACAAACCAACCACCCAACCATCAGGTAGGAGTATAGGAGTAGAAATAAAAAGTAGAAAGAAGAAAGATGAATGAAAGTGGACATTTACTTAACCACAGTCAGATGAGCATGAGTTGCAGGGTACTAAAGAAGTAGGTTTGAAGATGTTTTGAAGATTATTACAATGTTAGCTATGTTAAAAGTTAAAATTTTAACTATATAAATAGTCTAAATATATAAAAGGTTTGTTTAAAGTTTGCTATGTTAACTTTAAATATGAGGAAAAGGAGAAGCAGGTGTTGGTCTGAATCTGCTGCTGTTACATGGGAAAAGTAAGGAATAGTCAATCTCCTAGTTGTAAGTTTTGATAGAAAAGATGAGTTCAGAGCCAGGAGGACCACAAGTTTGTGTCCATGAAGAGGATAAGAGAGGATGGCAATTTGATTTCCTGAAATCAGGATGCAAAGAGCTGCATTTTGTATGGATTAAAAAAAAAAAGGTGGTTCAGAGGATGCCTGAATATTACAATGAGGATGAAGGGCTGGCCTAACATTGCCAGGATCTGACCTTCACAGAGCAAGATAAAAGCATTGGCAGCCTAGAGAGAGCATCCTTGTGGTGGTGCTTCATGGGCTGCTGCATTGTCACAGCAGTAAAATGAATAACAAGAATGTCCAAGCAATGTTTTAGTGGCAGGGCCTCGAATGCTAAGCAAGTCAGTAGCCCATTTACATCATCCTGAAGCGCAGTCCAAATTACTGTAATTATTTTCTTTTATGAATACTAATGTGCTTTTTGCCTTCAGGTAGTGTCCAGCTTTCCCAAGTCTTTGAAAGCTTCTGCTTTCTGTCTGGACTTCCAATTCCTTGAACACTTTTTCTCCTTTTCTTATTCTGGATCACTTTTTGTGCTGGTCTCTCTCAGTGCCTAATGCACATGTTATCATACTGACTATGACATATTCTCTGATTTCAAGTTCTTCTTTAAAGCACTTTACCTCTGGGTGGCTCTCCAGGAAAAACTGTCTCATGTGCTTCTCCTGTTTAATTTATCCCAAACCATAGCCTTGCTCAGGTTCAAGCACATCTGTTTCACATCTCTTTATTTGATGTCACTTCTCAGCTCTTCCTGCTTTTCTCCCTCCCACTTCACTGTTTTAATTCTCTCTGTTCATCTGATTTACTGTGTCATCTGTGCCAAAGCTATTTGGACCAATTCTCATCCTAATTTTGGAAATTTTCTCCACCAAGATGGAGGGAGAACAGTTGTTCTGGTGTTGCTGATACACCAGGACCTGAATCTGGGAGTGATTTCTTTCTTGCAATAGTCTGTGTGATTTTGGCAGTATTGAACAATGAACTTGCTTTCATTTAGAGTTCTCAATACCAAATGTAAAATTTAACAATGATAAATTCTGAAAAAAACCTCTCCATTGTATTGCAATTGTCTGTCTACAAATGATGTCATCTGGCAAATAGGAGTCTCTAGAGAAGTTCCTTACAGTGCAGTCATAACTGGGAACAAGATGGATTTTTCCTGGTTGTGTAAGCCATTAAACCAATGTGACAGACAGCATAGCCTTCAGCAGCCTACAGCAGGGAAGGCTCTAAAGACTACATTTATTTTGAAACACTTAAAAATCTTTTGAAAGTTCTAATCTCAGGAATAAGGAGGAAGACTGAGAATTGTTGCCTTCAAGCTGTGAAGCTATGGGAAGGAGTAGCATAAATCCTTCAGTTCATCAAGGACAAATATTTTTCTATAAATACAACTTGACTCTGCCCTCATGCTTCTTTTTCACCTGTTATTCAGCTTACTGAAGCTACATTTCTCCAAGCATCATACTCTGGCTGAAAAGACAGCATGGCTTCTTGCCAGATAAAATGGCTTAAAGATATTTCTATGCTTATTTGATATGCTATGAATGGACAGAACCGCTGGGTTTTTCACCACCATCTCCTCACATTCCTGCAGCAAATCTTTCCTGTTATGCTCTGGGTCTCGCAAACTCCTTGCCTCTACAGGTTAGGGGACACTGAAAAAATGTGTAACCCTAGAGAGTGATGACAGCTTTTGCAAAGCATGTTGTTGACTTGTACAAGATTCAAGCATGGGATGGGGTCTGTCAGGGAATTTAACCATGGGCCCAGAGGCTGCCTGGGAAAGCAGTTCCCTGGCCAATGATCCTTGTGTATGTCTGAGCTGACTCACAGGTGAAAGGGAGAGTCTCCAGGACTATCAAAATCCCCTGCGTGACATACCCACATAGCTTTCCTTTATGGGACAGAAGGAAAAAAGAGAGGAGACATGAGTAAGTGTCTCTGGGCATCACTAAAAGGACAAAGAAATGGTTTTGCTGAAGCCTGGTTGCCAGCCTGGTGCCCTCAGAGCAGCCTGAGGATGGAAGCACCCTGTGACTGTGTGTATTGCACGTTTTCATGCAGCTGCCCTTCGGTGAGTGCCTGTGATGTGTGGCTCAGTCCCTCTCCCGGCCACATCACTGTCAGGAGGTGACATCGATAAAGGAAATCAGCTCTGAACTGACATGGATATAACACTGACACATACTAGAAATATTTCAAGGCCATTCAACACCTTCTCTTTCCTGTGAGCATTCACTTCTTCTGGCTTTCCGTGGTCTCTCTGACCTTGTCATATGTCTGTGAGCTGCTGACACTTCATCCCTGAGCTATGACAGGAGTTATGGATTCGTGCAGTCCTGTTTTATGATGATGATTTATCATTTGTATTAAAGTCATGACTAGAGGCCTCAAGCAAGATCAGGGCTTCACAGTGCAAGTCCCTGAAAAAACATGTATTAGAAGACAGTCTTGCTCTGAAAAGATCACAAACAAAAGGTGAGAGCATGAACAGAAACATGGAGATGTGGATGCAATACCCACTGTAACCTGAAGAAAAGCACCAGAGCAGGAAGCAGCAATGTTCCTGTTCCCTGGCTCCTGCCTGCCCACATCCACATGCTGCTGTCTGCCACACCTCTCCATGTCCTCCTCTCCAGGGGCTGTGAAGGAGCTGGTGCCTTCCTGCTTCCCCACAGCTCTGCCCAGGACAACACCTCTGCCTCCCCCACTGGGTGCTGTGGCTGCATTGCTCCCATGTTAGTCCAGCTCCCATGTTAATCCAACATCCAGCTGTTAATCTACTGTCTTTGCCGCTAAATTGCATCCCTGAGTGCCACATCTACATTTTTTGGAGCCTTACAGGGATGGTGATTCCACCACTTCCCCAGGCAGCCTGTTCCAGTGCTTGACCACCCTTTCAGTGAAGATATTTTTCCTCATATCAAATCTAAGTCTCCCCTGGTGCAATTTGAGGCCATTTCCTCACATCCTGTCACTTGTCCCTGGGAGAAGAGAGTGTTTTTTTCACCACTGAGCTGATAGCTGTCACTACCAGCAGTTTTTGGTTGTCACCTCCAAAGTGAGACCAGATGGCTTCATCTCTCTTCAGAGCAAAATAAAACAGGTGATTTAAAATGATTGTAATCTTAGGTACATACATCTCAGACATCTTTGGTGCAAGACTGACAGTGTACTAAACTGAAAGCTCAGAGCCATACTGTGGGACAGCTGCATCCAATCTCCACTTACGAGGCTTAGATCTCACTTTTGGCTCTACCCAAACTCTGCCCTTGCTTTGCCTCTGCAGTACTTAGGGCATAATTGGAGGGTAACATTTTTCCTTCTTTTGTCATTGCTGTTGCACTTGGCATTATGATCAGAGCTGTTCTCTACATATAAAAATGCAGTTCACAGAGCTTAACCTCAAAGAAGCGTATGTGGATTAGCATCAGCCCAGGGTTTATATGAATAATACATTGAACAATGCTTTGAAAATGTTGTGGACCTAACACTCCTGTAAGTGCAAAACTATATAGAGAACAAAAATGGGATGCAGGCTTGGTCTGAAGATTTTCAAAGAGAAGGAAGCCAGACTCTGCTATGAAAAAACTTGATTATGCCCTTTAGGAAAACAAGAAATTAAAACCACTGAGAGGTGCTCTGTCTCACTGCTCAGAGGAGCACCAGTGCAGCAGTCAAGAGTAGGCAGATACAGTGCGATGGCATTAGGGTGACAATGAGGGGCTCTAGTGGGCTTACAGTGAGGGCTTACAGGAGACTGATGCTGGCTAGACTCCAAAGCCTGCCAGAAACAGCAGAGGATGCTGCTCCCAAAGAACCTGGAAACTGTGTCTTGCATCCAAGGGCAATGGAAATATTACCACACCTGCAACACCACTGCCAAAGTCATGTGGAGGGCAACCTGTCCTTCACCGAGCTTTTGTAATGAGGAGCTCGACAGAGAATGGCACAACTTGTAGCTCTAGGCAGAGAGTCTGTCTTGCAACATCTGAGCCAACTTTTGGAGCTTTCATGACAGAAAGTGCTCAGTCCAGCCAATATATCCTCGATCCACTTAATAACCCTGTGACTGTGGCAGGTGGCACCAGGCAGACATTTTCTACCTACCCAATTAATCTTCAGCACAGCTCAAGTGCACAGCAAAGACCTGCATCACAAATACATCAAGGGGTGTTTGCAAGATGTAGGAATTCCTCTTTTCCTCTCAGAACCAGGGAGGGTCCAGCCTTCCCAGCCCACCTGCATCTTTCCCAGGTGTGCTCCACGATGTGCTCTGTCTCAAATTCCTTTCTTCATAACCACTTCAGCCTATGTCAATTATACCTTCATTACATAGTCACCATATAATGCCACAAGGAGTGGAAACCTACCTCACAAATATGTTTATAAGGAGATGTTCTACCACTTAAACCTTTTGTATGGATGCAAATATCACTGTAAGCAATCTGTAATCTCATCCCTAGTAAGACCTTTGATGCTGTTTAATTAATCTCCATCCTTTTTTTTTTTAATTTTTATTTTCTTTTCTCTTTTTAGTTAAATTTTTATAATTTTTTATTCCTTGTATAAAATAGACCAGAAGTGGTGCTGGCCTTTCCCACAGTCAGCCCAACCATCACCCTCGTGCCTCAGCACAGATGTCACACGTGTCATGTGCTGCATTATGCATTGACCAAGAAGCAGCCTCAGCCCAAAATTAATCATCAAACAAATGCACTTTTGAGCCATTTTTAAGCCTTGTCTGTGTGAGACAGCTCTTGACAATCCAGCAACTCAGGCTGGTTTCCCTTTGCCTTTGTTGTCAGAGATATGAGGCTGATCTGAGCTTCTTTAAGGGTGAGATGCAGAGCAACTAGGACAATTTTGTGGCACCAGGCTTTTCTTCTTCCACTTCTCAGTGAAAAAAATCTTGTTCTGATGTGGCATGTGATCTGTACAGCAGCTTGTCATCATGTTCCTTCAGGAAATGTGGCAGAGCTGAGCTGCCAGTGGGGCTCCCCTCCAGTGTCTGAAGCTCAGACACCCAGTCTGCCGTGAGAACTCCCTCCTGAAAACGCACGGCAAATACAACACCAGCATGAAGAGGTTTGGGGATCAAATCACGGCAATTTATCTTTGTGGAGACACACCCATAAAAAGCCTGGGTGCTGCACTTTTCTTAGGCTGTTGGTATTTACAAACAACCTCAGGCTGCAGTGTCAGCCAGCGGTGCCTTGCAGGCTGCAGCACAGCTCCTTCGCCGACCGCAGTGGCACCGTAGGAATAAACATTACACCTGTGAGGTGGAGATGTGTTAGTAAAGCCATAAAGATAACAACATTGCTCCTAAGTGGAGGAATTTAGTTCAGTGTATATTACTGTTAAATGGCAAAATTACAGTTGTAACAATATGGGGATGTAAATGAAATTGTGTATAACATCGTGTAATCATTAAAATCCATATAAATTTTGCTCACTCAAATTAAACACAAGCGACTACTGCTTGACACCTGAAACATTAGCATAATATTCATGCCATATGGCTGGCATTTTCGGTTTCTTATATGTCACTCTTCATTCTTGTCAGCTGCTCACAAGAACTTGCCAGATAATATCTACACCATTGCCAAAAATGTCTAACATCTGGTGTGGTACTGGTTAAACACTCTGTAATGCTTCAAACTTTAGTGCTCCCATCTATGCACTAGAGAGCTGGTTCTTAGAGCAGATGTTTGAGCTTTTTTTTAAAATTAACTTCAGTCTGCTTTTGTGTCAGTGGTGTGTTTCTATGCTCCATCATGCTGCCGCCTTCTGTGAGATGAATGAGCTCAGCAGCATCCAACCATAAAATACATCAGCTGTCACGATAAACTCAGTGTTAAAAATGCAGCTCAGACCACCTATTAGCAGAGCTGCTGATGTCTTCCACTCCTCTCTGTCCATGTGATCCTCCTTGCAACACAGAGACGTTTATCTACTCAATGCCCCAGATGCCACTGGCTGCTGGAGCCCTTCTCTGATTCAGAAATTGGCACAGAGGTTCCTAATGCCCAAATGAGGCTCCCGAGGGATCTAAACCACAATGTGGGCTGAAGGTCCCAGCACTGCATGGGCATGGTTTAGAGCTCTGCCCCAGGTGGGGATTGGGCAGCAGAGTCTGTACTGGCACCCAGGCTTGCCTGAAGGGGTCTCTAACCCCACCCTCAACTTATAGGATTTGAGGTGACTGAGTAGATGACTAAGAACAGAAGACGCATTTTTTTCCCACAGTAAATACCCCTTAAAACAGTCCTAATGACTAAATCAGGAATTCTCTAATGTCTTCTGCATGGAAATCAGTGTGAAATCTGCTCCTGTTGAAATCCATGTAGTTGGATGATTTACATATTAAGATTTATGATGAGCCAGGCACATGAATGCTGTTGAATTAAACAAACATCCAATTTCACAACCAATCTGGTTTTGTGGATAGGGCATGCAGTTCCCTTCAGGCTGTGAGCTTAAAAGTCTTATTTACGTCTTTGGAAATGAGGTCTTCTCACTTTTTTTGCTTTGCTCTTCTTTTCCTGGAGACAAGGAATTATCTTACCTTTTGCTCCTCCAGGTTCTCTTCCAATTGAAGACAATTCTCGTTTAAAACACTGGGTTGAATTTTGAGGCATTGTTATAGAGGGCATTTATTGAGAAGGTGCTGGACATTCTTAAGCGCCCAGATGGCTTTGTATGGACAAACAAGGAGAAAAAAGAGTGCTGGAGAGATATGACCTCTGCCCCACCAGAACTGGACAGTTTTACCCTAGCAGCTAGGCTGCTTTACCTCATATACACAATGACCTAAGGCATGTGTTTTTTACATGGACCCCAAATTTTAATTTGGGCTACCCTTTGACAGAGGCCATTCTTTCTGAGCCATGACTTCCCTGTTCTGGCTGCCATACAGGCACACAACAAAAAAGTGACAGCTGAGTGAATAAGCTTCCCATCAAACACAAGACAAGAAACAAGAGGTATGAACAGGCAGAGTGTGGGCGAATGTCTAAGTTCGTGCTATAGGCAGTGGTCTTAGCATGCCATCACCAGCATCAGTGATTTTTGCCATACAGTCATTTTTGCCATGTGGGATGCATAAACACTGGATATTCAGACTGTGGCTCATGCCTCTCATTTTCCTCTTCCTGCATGTGCAGACCTGCTCAAATGGAAGAAGGGCTGGCAGAAGACTTCTGCACTACATAAATCGAAAAGCAGATTTGCACAATTTTTATTCTTTGCAGACATTTCTGCCTCTATAATGTTTCCCTGGAAATTATCCATCTTGGATAATGGATGGAATTAGATTAGAAACAAGGCAAGATGCAATGATTCACTGAGGATGACTTGGACAAACTGGTTAAATGGGGTCTGCAGCTGAGCCTGTCAGCATCTGGTTTGTGTGCACACAGAGAAATCACAGAGGATTTTATCCTTGGCATTAGCTCTAATAGGATAAACATATTTTCTGTTTATTGTAATACAGTCTTTTATCCACATTAAAAATCCTTACTGAGACATTCTCTATCACATCACATAACAGCTGGTATCACTTACTCCAATAAGGTGTTATCCACATGAAGTCCCTAAGTTGAAAAAACTATGATAAAAATGAAAATTCATCTTTGATGAGGAATAAAGATATTACGTTAGGGCAGAGAATTGCATCAGGCTGCTTATCAGGTCTTTTCAGTCTTCTGGGATCCAGGGCAGGTGCAAATGCCAGCCTACTCATTTCTTCATGCAAGCTCAGCTCTTTTCCTAAGGAAAAGCTTTTCCTCACACCAGAGTTAGCAAGGTCATTCCTGAAGCAGATAACCAGATGGGACATTCTTAATTCATTTAGGTGCTTGGTGCATCCCTTAAAATTATTTTCTACTTCTTTAACCATTTGGGCACTGTTGGAAGTCAGACCATCAAGACCATGCAAAAGGCATTACAGAGCTGAGAACGGGGATGCTGTAGGGAGGACACTGCCCTGATTTTCCTCTCACACCTTCTTACTTGTGAGTGTGCTCATTGACATGTCAAGGATTTGAATTCAGAGGTAGGGAGCAAGAGTGAAAAACTTCTGCTAATGGATGTTCATGCTGGATTTTAAAATTTTTGTCCATAGAATCCATAAATATTTCATTTTACACACAGTAATTGACACTAAAGATTTGGCACAATTCTAAACTCCTGAAACTAAAGATGTTGGTTATCAAACTATGATGTTCTGCTGCAAAAAGATGACTAAAAAGAATGACATAAGTAGATGTTCCTGGAGGCAAAACATGTAGTACAGAGCAGTTCATTACTTAGTAATGTAGCACACAAATGTGATTGTAATCCATCATTTTTACCACCACCTTGAACACTGCTATAGCCAACTCGTAGGGTCATCCAAGCACCTCTATGTCCTAGGCAGTAAATTCTTTTCAACTCAGGCCATTGCAAATCCATCCTTTGCAGTGTTCCATTTATGTTCTTTAGTTTATGAATGTGAATTATTTGATGGAAATAATTTCAGTGCAAAGGCAACCAGGTGATGCTTGTGGCAGCCGGCAGGTTGGGAATTTGGTTTTGCATTTATTGCTGTTGATAAATTTAGCTATATGGCTCTTTTTTAATGACTCTTTTATGTCTCTGTATTGATATAAGATACATTAACACAAAGCTTCCAAACTCAACCCTTGCCCTGTATATCCTTCCTACGTGTGCTTAAAGCATTTGACTTGTCCCGTTCTCTTCAGCAGCCTAATCAGGTTCATAATCAGGAGTGTATAATATTTACAGGGTAAGGCTTTCATTCCTTACAGGACTGCCCAAGAAAGGCAATGCTGAGCATGGTGGTTGCAACACAAAGCTGCTGAATATTTCTGTTCTGTGCTGCTTGGGGCACCAAAGCAGTGTGGATGGAACCCCTGCCAGCGCCCCACACACCCGTGCAGGGGCTGCCCCACAGCTCTGGGCTCAGATGCCCAGTGTGCAAAAACAACCATGTGTATTTGAGTACAACTTAGCCTACAAAGTGAAGTACAGCGAAAGAAAAATAATAAGAAAAATCTGCTTTTATTTCTGATTTCATTCCTTTCCCTCTCTGTTATTTTACTACAGCATGTCAATGCCTTCTGCTGACACGGGAATCAGTAGAGGTAGCCAAGTTTTCTGTGCACTGTAGAGGGGGCACTGTGCTCTGGTTTAGGGAAGCAACCTTCTCTTCAACTGGGAGTATTTCTAAGACCTGATTTTGAGAGGCTGAAAGGCTGAAAGGCTGAAAGGCTGAAACACTGAAAAGCTGTCTGTATCAAGCCTAATTTTTATCATGTATTTTATCAAAACTTTTGTTGAGATATTTTAATTTCTCAGAACTCCTCATGAGACTGGCACGCTTCTTTCAGCTCCACAATGTCAGAAGCAATGACTTAAAAGAATGTCAGTCAAAGCAACACAAATAACTTACTGTTAAGAAAATCCAGGTTTTTTTCCCCAATACTTCTCTAAGAACTATTTTGCTGAATTTTAACACAAGGAAACTGCTGTTGTCTATTTAAATTTCTTAACTAACATTTAAGGTTTTCACTTGGCTGACACTTCTTGGCCTTGCATTAATCTTGGGATTGTTTCACAAGAGACCCAGGGAACACCCACTGATAACAATGTCAAACATTCAATGTATTTACTGAACGTTTCCACTTGCTTGATCATTAAGGCATGCCTTGGGTATGAGGTCACCCATGTTGTGTAAGTGCAGAATTTATGGGGTGATTTGAACTATGGGGGAGTTCTGACATGTTTTTGGCAAATACAGTCAGATACCATGGACTGATGCCACTCAGAATTGTAGCTCTGGGATATGATCAGGTTCTAGCATGAACATTTTGCATTAAAATTCAAATCTTCTGATTGCAGAGAAGTTGGGAAAAAGGTTATTTGAACAGACCATATATACACAGGAGGAACTTTTTGCTAGAACACATTTTCTTGACTGTTAAGACAGATTAATTAAACATTAAATCTTTTGACAAACAAAAATGAAAATGTAGTTTTAGAAAATCAGAGGAGAAAGATTTACATAAATGCAGCATGCAATTGTGCTCTCCTTTTTAATCCTTCATTTAAGCTGGAGAGAGCAGCAAAGGACTAAGAAGGTGGCAGTGAGGTGGATTCAGCAGCAGCTTGGGCTGTAACCAGGTCTGGTCTTCCTAAACCGGGTTTGCCAAAGGTAGGAGCCTTGCAATGCCTGTTCCTGGACTGTTTAAACCAAATTTTAAAAATGAAAAAAAAATCTTCAGGTGAATATTAGCACATTTTAGATATGGTGATGATGACTTTGGTTGCCACAATTTGCCAATTCTCTGTCTGTACTGTTGTGAAAAAAACCTGAGGTTTGGAATACTTGATTGAAACCAAATGGGAAGAGGACCTGGACCTGTGCAGCTGCTGCCTTTATCACATACCTGCTGCCTTGCTTTTCTGGCTCTCTTTTTCTTCCAACCTCTTGTTGTGCATGTTTAATTTGCAAGCTCCTTCAGACAAGGTCCATTTCTCACCACAGATTTATAGTCTGTCATCTGTGGTTGTGCTGCAAGAAAAACAACCATGAAGGCTGCAGAGGCAAAGCCTGCCACTCATGGGAGGTTTCAGCAGTTCTATTCCACTTTGTCTGAAACACTGGAATAAGGCTACTTCTGGTGTTGTGCACATTTTAATCCATTGCAAAGGCATCAACCTTTTGACGTTAGTCCCTCTAATTGGACTTTATTCATTATCTATACTTTTAACATTTTAAAAATCAAAAAGTGTTGTTGGCTGGTTGCCAAGTGTAAGAGACCACAAGTAGATGAACAGCATTTCAGCAGGGGTTCTAGAAAGAAATACTCTCCTGGTATTGAATTAGACTGTATGTCTTCATTCCACCTCTAATGTAAAGGAAGGAGATGCAATAAAAAAACCACAGAAAGTAGAATAAAAGGTAGAAGGAAAGAGAGATTCTATGAATTTGAGTACATATTTGAAAGATAAAGACAAAACAAGACTAGCTGCTCTGTGGTCAGGGATTTTCATAAAGGGGGCAAGGCTGAGACCCAAAATACTAGATTTGACAAATATTTTATAGGAATCCTTAGCAGAAACGTTTTGTAAGGATTCCTAGTAGAATATGCACAGGATGATGTTAAGAAACAGTAAGGAACACTTCTGCTTTTGACATGTAACATTCATGGAGCTCTTCAGTTTTTGGAAATGTGCTATCTAGTCCTAGGAGTCCACTTCTTACAGGAAAGGCCTTTGAATAATGTTTCAGAAATTTATGACCTTCCTCCTAGAAGATTTTCAACATTGCTTTTTAGAAATTACTTTTTTCATTAAACCCATTTACATGGGAAAAATGGGCAAATACTGTCACCTACTTTCCTCTCCTTATTTTTATTTATTTATTATATTTATTTATTTATTTTGTATTACCTGTTGGAATAAGGACTATCCTACGACATAGAAAGGACAGTCTCATTTTCCATGGAAAACAAAGTACAAAGTCTTCTGATAAATAGCACAAAAATTTCTTTGCTTTTTAGGCAGGCAGCATTCTCTGGCTGAAAATCTGAGATATTAGAGCACTGAGTGCATTAGCGTAGTGAAGCTGGCATTATCGGGTGCTGTGTATGAGGAATGTCATTTATGAGTTGTCACACAGCTGCTATTGAGGGACTATTCAGAGGAACAGCAGTTCGTCATTGTGACTGTCACCGTGCCCGCTGCAATCATCAAACAAGCAGGCGTCGTTAAACAGAGCATTTCTTCCACTTTCAGGGCAAATTACACTTATGCTTTATTTATGTGATGGATTCGTCACTTTCAGGCATCCTCTGTAAGTGTTTTATGATAGCTGTGGTGGCACAGACCTGTGACTCAAGGCCAGTCAAGTGGGGCGGATGGATGGATGGATGGATGGATGGATGGATGGATGGATGGATGGATGGATGGATGGACGGATGGATGAATGGATGGCAGCTGACCTGACTGGGGAGCAGATCTCCTGCACATCCACATTGTGGAGGGTGGGGAGGAGGAAGTTTTGGGCAAGGAGGTGGGGGTGCTGACCCTTCAAGTCCAATCCCTCTCTCTCACTTGTCAGCAGTTTTGAAGCTCAGGGGCAGACGACTTTAAGCAGCATCTGACCCTAATTCCAGACAGGATGGGAATGCAGGAGCTTCCATAGCTGGTCCTACCTTGCTGCCTCACCCCAGACCCTGGGGCTGGGACTCCTACTGTCATCTGTCCCTGCAGCATCTTACACAAACTCAGGTGTCTCTCTGCAGCTGCACAACCCTTGGAGCAAATTGCAATTCTTCCCTGGGCTTCCCCACAACCACAGCTATTTACATAGGTATTTAAAAGCACACCAAAGAATTAAAGTCAGCCCTAGATTTAGGATTTGAACATACACTGTTGTCTGAATCCCTGCTAACATTTTTAGGTCCCATACTGCATTCAGCCTACCAAGCCTTGATCCTCTATCTCTCCACACACTGAACTTCTATTGACTTTAACCTGCCCAGCCATATCCTTTAAAGTCTCCCCCAATAATTGCACTATGTGAAGCCCCGCTGGACTTCTAAATCTTTCAAGAGGTTTGTAATTTGGTGCATTCCCTAAGGAAAACTTGGAAGGGGTCCAAGGAACAAGGCTTATTTAGGAGGCAGGAGAATATATCTTCTTCAAGAAATACATTTCTTCAAGAAATGGCTCCAAGACCTTAACATGTTGGGCCGTGAAAAAGGAGCAGGTGAGATAGGATTTAATTACAGTGTACAAGTACCTAAGGGTAGAACACAGAACTAGGTCTGAATCTCTAGCAAAAAGGTAAAATATGAGGTCATGGGCTGAAATTGAAGTGTATATCTCTCAGCAGAAGGCTTCTCTGCATAGGTAGTAATCTGGCAGACAAGGTAGTGGAAACTGGTGTTAGATGCAGGAACTAATTTATTACCACTGCAGTGTGACCAGGTGGCCCTGCTGATGGTTCTTGTCAGTTAAAAGTGGCTCTTCTCCTGTATTTTCTGGTGTTTCAATCTACTGTGTTATTTTGGGAGGCTTCTTCAAAACTGAGCTTCTGGAGATTAAAAATAGAGGCAATATTTAAAGACTAATAGTAAGAAATACGTAGGGGTTTTTTTTCATTAAACTCTTTGATGTTTATGTACAAAGTATAGTAGGTCTGACAAAATGGCATCACTCCCTCTATGGGTCTGGGGTTGCACAAGAACACAGTTAATACTGTGCAATTCTGATGAGCTTCTGGCAGGTGAAAAGGAAGGTTTCTGTGACATCACAAATAGTAATGTGGTACTCACATAAATGGGAATTCCACCCTACTAATATTTATGCAGTAGGGGAAAAATAAGAGATCCAGTCTGGGAGCTGAGCACAGCATGGAAAGTATGACCTTAAGCTTCCTTTAAAAAAACCCAAACAAGATGTCTCCCCTAACTTGCAATGGTTGGTGTTTAAGTTTTTGAATCAGTTTGTGCAAGAAACAGCCCAGTTTCAGCTGGTGCCTCCAATTTTGAAAAATACCAGGACTTATGGATGCAGCAGGGACATTGGTCTGCCCTTTTGCAAGCTGAGTGGCTTCATTTTCAGCCATTTCCAATCACTTAATCATCTACTAATGAAAAAGCTACTCAGAGAAAAGGTTAATGTGAGATTTAAGTTGGATTTATAGGTCATCAATAAGCAAGTTATTTTAGGCAGTCTATACTAGTGCTGCAAGTTTCCTAAACAATGTTCAGAGCTGATTTATTTACTCCACCAGAAGTGTGAGAAAATAACGAGCAAGGCAGCACTTCTTTCTGCCAATATCCCTGTGTATGCTCTGCCCATTTATTTTTTTTAATGGCAAATGTCCCATTAACAAGTTTGATAAACTAATCCCAGCAGTACAGCATCTGTAGATTAATTGGGGATGGGGCATGCTTAGGACCTCTGTATCCTTGAAAGGTCCCTGCTGACGCACTGAGACTTTGATTGCTTGCCTCAGCTTCTCAGGGGACTGTGCTGGTCCCCTCTAGAAATGGAGATGTGACAAGCTAAATCTAATGCTCCCAGGAGATCAGTTTTGGTGTCTCACAGTGGAACCTGTGGTTCTGGGCTGGACAGTCCTGGTGAGCTTCGATTGGGCAGCAAAGATAACCTGTCAATAGCTGTCATCCTAAGTGCCTTCTGCTCTCCCTGGAGACAGAGATTCTTCTAATGGGCAGCTTGTTTTCAGAAAGACAGTGAAAACTGGTCACACAGACTGTGCCTAACAGGCACTGTTTCCAAGCTTGGATTATGGTGTAACAGTTTTGTCTTCTCTGAGGCTTTTCTTGACACTCCTGTTCCAAGCCAAGTAAAACTAAAATTGTCATCTACCAGCCTCAGGTTTTTTCATCCAGTATCTGTGATAGAAATAATATTTTTTAAAATTTTGTTATTAATGCTTCTTTATCAATTTTATACATTTTCTAGAGCAGAGACTATTTTCTCTAGAATTTGGACTGGTGAATAGCAGAAATCACAGATTAGACCTTGCAAGACAATTTAACATTCCAAAGTATATTTCGCTGCAGATCAGGATGGAAACAACTTTGTTAATTTCTTCAAAGCAGGAATTCCTGAAAGAATTCATATTAAAAAATACTTTCTTCTAAAATTAGTTTCAGTTATGTCAGAAAAGGCATTTTATTAATGCTAGCAAAATGCCTCCCTAGATTAATTTTTAAAAAAAGAGGAACTAGAGTTTTGACCTATTACGATGGTTTGGTTTGGTTTGGTTTGGTTTGGTTTGGTTTGGTTTGCAATAATTTTTCTCACAGTTCCATGAACAGAATTTTTTAATAAATAGAGTTTGAATAGCTTTAATTTTTATTCCATTTCATCTCCTCACATCTTTCCTCAGCCAAATCTTTTTGCTATTCTAAAACCCCTATTACATCTAATTTTGTTTTGCAGATCAAATTGATTAATTCCCTATGTGCACCAGTCAATAAAATTAATAATACAGCAATGACACTTTTTACAAAAAGTTTGAGGGATTGCTATGGATTGTTTTGGATTGCTTTATTAAATGAGATATCTATAAAATCTAGTTATATTAACCAACTTTAACAAAATGCAACTAGACAGCAGAGCCATAAACATACCAAACCAAGACTCAGCACAAGACACACCTCAGCAATCTGTTTTGCTCTGATTCAGGCAGTCATTTGGAGCAAACCACCACATTCAATCCTTTGTTGTTGTTGTTGTTGTAGTTGTTGCTCTTTGGTGTGGTATCTTCTGAAGAGCTGTCTTTAATAAGAGCTGAGTAGCTAATGGAGAAAAATAATATCTCTGACCAAGAGATTTCTCATGGAAGAAACTCTAGATTCAGTTATTATAGCAAAAAGCTCTCTTTGACCGTACAGTTTATTTCACTAAGGAAATTGTTTTATGTTAAGGTAGTAAAAGAAGCTTGGTGAGGACATCTTTTGCCAAAAAAAACTGCATCCCTCTGGGCAGCAGTTTTCCAGATTATTTTTTTAAGGGTAAACATGGTAACAGACTGAATATTGCTTCACAAGATGCTCTGGGGCTAAAATTCAGTCCAGTTTCCAGTAACACATTAAGTAAGATTAAGTGTAAAATGTACAGGTTTTGTCTTTAAATTTGATGTAATATTTAATTTCAAAATGTTCTAGAAACTATGTACACAGCCTTTTCTTCTTTTGCTTCCTCCATGTAATTGTGATATGTATTTTGTAAAGTACTTTATGGAACTTTGGAAGAGGCATTAACATAGAAACGGTCCTTGAGTAGATGGAATTAGCTTCATTTGAATGAATGGGGTTTAATTAATTTCTGGCTAAGAATAAACTATATTTTACTCTTAAAAATAGATTGAAAATCCACTTAGAAGAAAGAATATATAATACATAGTACAGCAAACTGTGGGGTTGCATTGACCTACCAAAACTTTACAAATAATTAGTTTAGGTGGCTGAAGTAGTTTGAATGAGTTAAACAATCCAAATCTCACCTAAGTCAAAATGCACAAAGAAGCACAAGGCAGTAACTAGCTGATTGATATTCGCACAAGATCACTGAAAATATTTTCATCTATATTTTGAAATTATACTTTGCTTCCCGATTCCACCTGAATTTAGAACGGCCAAATCCCCTGGAACCTCCTCATGTCTTTAGTACTGCGGTACATCTCAGTAATGCTTTGATGAATGCTTTTTTAAAATGCTTTTTAATTCTTTTAAAAATTATACCAGATGTGACCGTAAAATTAGCATTTTGGGATATATCAGTATTTCTAAAGCCTTCAACCAGCCTCATGAGCCTCTGGGGGCTCTTTGGCCAACATTTGTGTTTATTTATGCCCATCATGATCTGCCTTCTCTATGGTCGTTTGTGCTTTCCACAGTTCCTTGTGCTGTGCCATGTTCAGAGTTACAGGCTGTGGGTTCCTTGGGCAGGGACTCATTCCTGTGAATTTACTGCACTTCACACAATAAAGAACAGGTTCTTTATGTGGCGTCCTGGCTCTACCACAATATAAATAACATTTTTTTCTATATTGGCACAACTCCTTTGAGCCAAAGGAGGAGCCACAAAAAGCAGCAGTGAAGAAGCAAAGATTTCATCACTTTGAAATCATGTAGTGTGAAGCATGTCTTTCTGTAAGATGTTATTCAGAGAAAGCAAGAACAATATTTTGAGAATTCTACTGATTTTTTTTTTTTTAATCCACATCAGCCTACTCTTAAACACATTCAGGATCTTTTAATGTATTGACATAGCAGCAAAAAAAATCCTGCCTTAGGGCACATTTTTTTTAAGCCACAGATCCAACTACAGATATGATGCTTTTTGTAAATTGACAGGGGGAGCTGTAAGAGCGGTTTAGATTATTCATATTATTCCTCTGGGCAGAGTCTCAGCTCAGAGTTCTCTGAGTCAGCTTTGGTGCTCCCTTATTGGGAGAGAGGGCAGTGTTAGAAAACACGGTTTTGGGGCTAAAGCAACTCTCCTGTTATAAAAGCTCTCTGGCACTAACAAATGTAGCTCCTTTTAAGAGGGAAAATCCCTATGCATGCCAGCTAAACCCAGTTGTGTTGCTTCTGAGTCATCTTTGCATCAGATCTTAATTTCTGAATTTGTGCTTTAAGTGCATTAAGCAGCAATTAACTCAGCTCCTACATGCCCTTGCTTTTGATGCTGGGTTCATCAATGCTGCCTGTTCTCTGGCTTCCATCCTAGTCCGCATGTGAAAGCAGACCTGCTCCTTGCCTGGCAGGGACACTGGGGCCTGGGGAGTGCAAGGCTTGGGGCCAGTGGCTCCCAGAGCTTTGGCCCATGAGCCCCCATCCCACCCAGGGACCTGTGCTGAGAGCAGCCCAGGCTGTGAGTAAAGCAGGACCTTCCTTCCTGGGAGCAGATCTTCTGCCTATTGACATTCCTGAGCTCAGAAGAAATGATGCTTCAATGGCAGCAGCAGAAGAGGCTTCTCATTGCCCAGGAGCTGGAACATTTGCTTTCTAGACCCACTGTCTAAAACACTGCTCACACTTTTCAGGAAAGTCCATCAGCCACCAGGTTTCAACATCCTCTGGCACGGCACAATCCTCCTGCCAGCAACAAGCACTACTCTGAAAGGGAGATGACATTTACAGGTCTAATCCTAGTGAGCAAGGAGGTACTGGGTTCCTTGGCCTGTTGTGAGAAGAATCTCCCTGGACAGGGGGAGTCCCAGGCCCTGCTCCTTCTCCCACTTACCTATTTTTTGCAGTTTATTGGTGCCACTGAGGCTCATAGTCTTTCTAAGATGGGCTGAGTTATGGCTCCACATGTAACTGTAGAGCATGAGCTCACTCATTACCTGACCAGTGCCAGATCACTTAAAGTAACATACAGCTCAAAAATATCAACCTTTACCCTAAATCTCAGGCATTTCTAACTTCCTCTGAAAGCAAGCCTTTGTCTCAATCCATGTAAGCCATCCCCAAACCCCTCTTTCTCTGTCCTAGACAATTCTGTCCTTGAGTCCCTTCCTTTAGACTTTTTGCTCGTTTTGAGAGGCCTGATAACAGATGCTGTTCATGTTGAGCAAGTTTGCAAATCCATGATCCAGGAACCTCCAGAGTCAAGCAGCTTGGCCTGCTGAAGGCAGCTGTGCCTGAGCTGCCTCCTGCCTGGCTCTGGGCTGCCCTGAGAGCTGTTTCTAGAGGTGGTGGGATGTTATGGGCCATGGGCTCCTCCTGCCTGCCCAGGCAGTGCTACATGGGGAGTCCTGTCCCTGCTTGCAAAGTATCACTCACTGCAGAGCATCCACCAAGAGAAGGGAAGCATCAGGAGCACCAAGGTGTTTGACATAAATAGGACAAAGCAAAGCCGAAGGGGTTTCTCTGCATCGCTAGTGGTCAGTTTACCTCTGCTGTCCCAGCCACTTCTGCAGGCCAGAGACACTTCTAAGCTCCTCTGCACTTCTGTGGCAGTGGATTTGTCACATATCTTGTGGCAGAGGGGGAAAAAATTGAAGGTATTTAATTTGGCCACTGTTTCTGGTGAAATGTAGAAGCACCTAGTGTTTTGAAATTCCTGAGTCTCATACCAGCTGTTACAGAGTGAGAGGCACTCAGCATTGCTGAATTCATAACAGGCACACACACATGTGACAACTTCACTTGTGCACTCCTGTTTGTCATAAGCTCCTCAAATATGCATTAGTGAGACACACCCCCATATGGACAATGTTGTGCAAAATAAAGCTATCAAGTTTTCTTGTAACAAGGGGAAACAGAGAATTCAAAAATCTTGAAATTAGTATAATTTTATTTCTTTAATTACCTATCAAAGTAAACTGAAATCTTGCCACTTAAATGTTAATTGGAGATAAAATGGTGTTTGATAAAGAGCATTTACACTAATTGTCACCACCATGTATGAACAGAGTACACATACTTGAGGCAGCCTTCCTTGTTGTCTTTTTAATACCTCTTAAAATAGACCTTTCACAGTCTAGTAGGCATTTCTGCAGTAGCATTTAAACTGTCTCTGAAGAACTGCTTTCATATACACTACTTGACTGACACCATTACATAGAAACTCTCCCAAAACAGACCCTGGAAGTTAGTAGTCCCAGTATTTTATCTTGCTTCCATAGGCTGAAGTTCATAACTGAAAGAGTTATTTTGGACACACACAGTACTGACAATGTCTTCAGCCTGAAAGATGCCAGTGAAAGGTGGATACTTCTGCTTTCCCATATATCTACATTGCACAGGGAAATGGGGTGGGGCAAGGAGGCTTTGTAGCAGTAAACACATGGCAGGTAAGCTCAATGGCACTCTGCATCTTGCTCTGAGGAAACTCAACAGTATTTCAGGTATTTCAGTATTTCAGAAGCTCATAAAACCTTCTACTTGCCTGTACCCTCACAGGTATGGTGTTTATTTAGGATACTTTCAAATATCTTTGGAATTGTTTATGCAAGCTAACATTTCTTTACTTAGCTGAAGGTCATCTATGACAAGAATTTACAAAAAATGGGATGTTGCCAGGTTGGTACTGCAGCCAAATTAAAGGGAAACTGAACCTTTTGCAAAATTGCACAATTAGATGTAAATAACTCGCAGAGAAGCAAAGACTACCATGTCTTGTGTCACCATTGCCTTTCCTGTATTGCGACATCCTTGGCTGCCTGTCTCATGGGCAGGGTGCAGCAGGAATTCCCAGGCTACAGAATGGTAGGGATAAGTCATTAAAATCCATGTGGTAATATACATTTTCAGCAGGAGCAAGGTAAAGGTGTGTCAAGCAGCTCTCAGTCTGGTACTTGTCAGTCTCTCACTGCAATGGACACTTCTAGCAATATAAAATCACGACAGCCTTCCCACTGATTTAAAGGGATGACAGTAGTGCATTATAGCAAACGCATGGAGAGTACAGCCCAGGTTGTCTTATAAGCAGAGTCCTTGCCTGAGTCTTTGCATATGTGCAAATATTCCATTAGCATATGAGACGTTATGTTTTAAGAATATCAATATGCTGAAATGCAATGGGAAAAGGTTAATAAGTATGCTAAGCTGTGAATATAAGCAATTTTAGAGTGGTGTTATAATTTTCTCTATACACAATCTGACTCTGATCAAGATAGTTAATTTTGTCTGCTGGAGCAACTGAAATTTTAAATTATTACAAATCTTCATTTGTCCATTATTTGCTATCATGCAGCCTATTTATTGAGCTCAGAGGTTCTTCCAGGGCTTGTTGAGCCTTGAGGACATATATTTTGGGAAGTGGCACAGCTAATTTTCTCCTTACTGTGCATCCTTGCATTGTCTCTACACAAGGCTTTGTTTTCCCCTAGAAAACACTAAAAGTAACTTTGCTTTTCTCTGCTTTTGGGCATCATCTTGCAAAGTGTGGCTTGAATAAATCAATGCAGTCCTGTGGGTAATAATCCTGGGTGCCTTTGTGGCTGCAGGCACTGCCACGTGTTCACATAACTTCTGGTGATGAGAGATGAACAAGAACAATTCCATGTTTCCCCAGCAGCAAAAAGCATAAAAACCGTTCATTTACTGCAGTTTTAACAGGGAGAGAGGTGGCAGAGAAAAACCTGTCAGCAGTAAGTGCCCTGGTGTGGGTGGCCAGAGGCAGTGCCATTGCTGGTCCCTTGTCATGGCCACTCTGCCTGCTGTGGGTGGTTTGCAATTTATGCCTGGATGGCGTGTGCAGGAAAGTCTGTATTTCATACAGCTGCTTTGCCCTGTCAGCACTTTGGCTTGGGGAGCCAAAGTTGCATTACTTATAGTCCTTTACCATTTTTAAGCTTCTTTTGAAAACAGTAGGGATGAAGACATGTATTTTTAAAAAAGCCAGAGAGAGCTTGAAGTTTTGAAGTCAGAGTGTTTACTGCCAGACACATTTTCCCTTTGGAGAAACGCGCTTTAGAAGTGGCTCACATTTTACAAAAGGAAAGGCCTGTAGCTTTTTGAAGATCAAGCCTCCTTATATATTTAGTGATAAAAACATCAAAAACTTTAGCCTTAAGCTGTTTAGAACATTAGAGTAGGAAGGCACTGAGTGCTTAAACTTTGAGTATTTGTTCTACTTTTTTTTGAGCAGAGAGGTAATAAACCATCAAATATTTACTTCTTTTTATATTTTTAAACTAAATATTACCAATGTGGTGGTTATTCCTGTGTTAAAATAAGACTTTATTTCTAGCATTACAAATATACACCAACACTTTAGACTGCTATGATTTAGTGTCTGAGCTTCATGAAAAACTGATATTCAACTCTTCAGCTCCCACTAAGATGGCACAGGCATCCTCAGTCCTAAGAGGGTCTCTGTAAAAGTACAAGCAATGTGCACACATGAACACATCACATTTTGAATGAAAGAAGATTGAAACTGAATTTGTGGCACTTGTAAAACTCAGTCAAAGCAACTAGTCTTTTTTTTCTTGTCACAAAGGGGAAAAAATGACTCATTTTGCATCTCTCTGATATCTGAATTAATGATTTACAGTATTCTGAAGGAAGGAAAATCTCTCTTACATTAAGACAAACTTTGTATTCATAAAAATTAAGGTGAAACACACCATCTCTGTCAGAGATCATTTATTTGAATTAAGTTTCAGAGGCTCTTGCCTGGCCAGGGGAAGATGTTAATCATTTGATTAAACACTTGTATGCTGTGTGGAACTTGGACATAACCATTCTGCTTGTTTAAGGGACTCAGTAACAGAATTTGCAACAATTCCACATTTCCATGGAAATCATATTAAATTAATTTCATGTTTGTCTGAGCCTCATCCTGCCAGGCAATTGACATCCCATTTGATTAAGATTTCTTTTTATCTTTTGGTTTTATTTTTAAAGGTTGGAAAGAAATGCCTTATATAGGAAAGGAAAACTAGAAAAAGTTATGAAATTATTATCCTGCACTTTTGCTTTATATAGCTGTTAGACTGTATATAAAGTGTTTCAGGTATTTTTTTCTACTCCAAATCACTTTTATTTTTTGAAAAAAAAAACAAAAACAAGACAGCTTTTCTTTTTTTGTGGACTACACTTCAGGTGTAGCAGACCCTTTAAAATTTCTAGGAGCATTCTCTAGTGGATTGCATAATTTTTCATGATGGGTGCTTATTTGCTCTTTGTTCCATAAAGTCATGTGGAAACACCCCAGGCAATTTCAGTCTGCATAGAGGAAAGATGTCACAGGTGGATAAAATCTGAAGAAGTCTCAAAAAGTAGCATAAGATACCAAAAAGTAGCATAAGAAACCAAACTTATGAAAGCTCCAGGGAATAGCTTCAAAGATGACCTCTGAACTTGGCATACAGTTATTGCAGGTATCTTGTAAAGACCTGAGTTACTCTTTGGATACCCCCCAAAAAAGGGGTATCACACCATTGTGCCTCAGCTCCACTGCTTCATTATTTGTGAGACCTAGGCTAGCAGGCTTAGAGCTAGTTTAGATATTTTTAGACTATATTTGTCAAACCACTTGAAATGTTTGAGTTTATCCAAAAAGGAGCACTATTATTCGATAAAAATGTAACCCATTCTATGGGGAAAGAACATCTGATTTATGGTAATAAATCTCTCTAATTTAGCAAGCAAAACAAGAAATCAGCCTAAGTAGAAATTTGGAATTAAAGAACTGAGACTTGAAAACAGATGACTGTAACTAATTATTGGAAGATCTCAAATAACAGGAGAAGAAATAACCTAGAAAGCAAAGAGGGAATTTGTTCAAAATAGCTACTAAGGCCTCAAATATGGACCTTGGCTTAAGAAACACTTCCTTTTGTACCTAAATAAACTTTGAACATCTCTAAAGCAGCTGTCATTAAGTGTTGCTGGATGTTTTGCCTTTGCCTGGTTTATTTATAATAAAATATTATATTATTATTATATTATTATTTAAAAATACAAAACAAAGCTTACTCCCTAAATAGAAGAATTTGAAAGAACTATGAGATTCTGTCAAATTAACTGAATACTTAACAATATAATTTTAAAAATCACATGGAGGGCAAGAGTTAGAAAGGCTGAAAATATTGAAGTATTCATCTGAGCACTTTATGCTCAAACACTTATTTCTTCTGAAAGCTTTGAAAATTAATCAAAAGGAGTAAATATCTCCCAACATAAATATTCTTTTTTGTTTTGGTTTTTTGATTAAACAAAAATGCATGGGTTATCCATCAAAAATAGGTTGGTTTTAAAGGAGGAGTCCTTATATCAAAAAGTGTTGCTTGATGAAAACTGAGTGAGATTCATTTTGGTGTTTCTGCACAGAGATAGGGATCACAGGAGGTTCCTCTAAAATAACTTTTGCTCCCTCTGAAATAACTGATCTTCATTGCAGCTGACACAGTTGTCCCTTGCTGCCCATTTATATCTCATGGACCCAGCAGGACTTGAGAGGAGGGGCTGCCCTGCAGCACAGCCTTTGTAGTAATTGACATTTATTGCAGGGTCACCATTTCTTTAGCATTCATTACAGACACTGATTAGAGAGGGTGATAAAGACATCGCTGGAGATCAAAGTCCACCTTGGACTGGAAAGAAAAAGCATGCAAAGTAGCATTTCAAATGGATGCATCTATTTAATCTATTCACTGCTGATATTTTCATACACATGGTTTAGTGGTATTAGATTCAGAAGGTGTAGCAGAGGCTTTAATTTGCTTCAGTTCTGGTCTAATAGGCATAAAGACACCAGAGGATTCTGAAATACTGAACTCAGAAGTACTCTGACAAACCTTTGTACTCATAATAACAAGAGCTGGTGTGAGCCTATACAATTTAAAACTAATTGCCCAGCCAACATGCTCATTACCATATTGATGCAGTTCATAAATCAAAGCCCTGCCTATTCAAGCTGTTTACTAGTCTTGCATGAAGCAGCGTATTTCAACTGAGAAATGTAGCATGTTGCCAAAACACTGCAGAAACTTTATAAGACTGATAGGAGTGCAAACCTGGGGAGCTGAAGTGCCACAAACCTGGCACTAAAGTGCTTGTTCTTGTTTGTTTTCTGAGTAGGTTCTGATCTAGCCTTGAAAGTTTCCCCAATAACTGCAGCACAGAAAGAGGTCCTTAAGCAGCAGGGAGCTGCTGGCAATTTTTATCAATTTGGATTCCTACAGCAGCTTCTTTGCTCAGTCACAAGACTAACACACCTTTTTTTGGAAGCAACACAGTACTTATGCCAGCTGAATTGAGGTGCATACATTAAGAATGCAGGCTTTTTGTACAGGGAAAGGAGAGATTAATGCTCTTAACTAAGAAACCTAAGTTAGTCATCGAAATTAGGCGCCTGAAGTTACATTCTTTGAATAGCCTACTGAGGAATCTAAAAGTGCAATTCATCTGCCTAAACAAGTGCCTACCTGCAGGTGCCAAGCAGTGCCCCTGAGATGCCCTGCTGTCCCATGACATCCATGCAGCAGGTATGCGAGAGGAGTTGGAGATTCGCACCTCTGTGAGCTGCCAGCTGGAGGCCAAGTGGGTTAGCTCAAGATGTCTCAAAGGACATTGGAAGCCTATGTTTAGGCAGCTGAATTTACCTATTTTTCCTTCAGGTATTCAGCCATCTGGCTTAGGTATCAGAAACAATCATGTCTTGTGATCAGGATTAATGTACTTGGTCGGGGGCTGGCTGCTTCCCACTCTCTAGACTGGCTGGTTTCAGAGCCACTGAGGCAATTCTTATCTCAAACACCAGGGTCCTGTGAGTTATTTTTCTCTCTGTGCTTCACTCAGAAAGCAGCAAGAGAGACATATTTTTATGTGGTTTCTCCTGCAATGAGTGCAGTAGCCTCTGCTGGGGCATCTCTTCCCCTGCACCAGGCTTTCACCCCAGTGTGGGCCACGGCCACGGTGGCAAGGACAGAGCGTGCTGAGGCAAGAGTCAAGGCTTCAAGATTACTTTGAACATCAGGACCAGAACTTGAAACTGAACTTGTGGGTGTAAAGGAAGCCTGAAGCAGAAGCACTGCATTTAAGAGTTACTGAAGGGTGTTGGAGCTGTTGGGGAGAATTTAATAGATTATTAGAAAATCAGAAGCTTGGAGTGGTATAGGGGGTTGCTTAAGATTATCTTTTTAATCCCTGTTTAAGAGAATCAGGGGTAAAAGGGTACATATTTCTAATGAAATGCAACTCTCTTCCATAAACAATATTATCAAGAAGAGTTCATCCTATTAAAACAAGTGCTGATCTTCACTCATGATGCCTGATGAAGCCTCAATCTCTTATGTTCTTTGTGTAAATTCAATCATGACAATTAGTAAATAAAACATTTTGACAGATGGAAGATGCAAAGTGATTAAGACAATGCTTTAGTGATAGAGAAATTTTGATTCCAGCTTACAACTCTCCTGCTGGCTGTGCATTCATAGCAGATGCAGGTGTCCAATTCCTTATACGCAGATTGCGGATAATAATGGTTAAAAATGAAATTAATATGAACTGATACTTTCTCATGAAAGCACTGAAGATCGTGATTTGTTTTTCTTTTTCAAAAAGGGAAATAAATTCAAAGAACTTAATTTCTTTCATTTTAAGGAGTCATGAACCATACAAAACTAGATCATACCAGTTCTTGGCCCTGTGAATTGCCAAAATAACTTCTTTTGGCTGCTAGTTGGTGTCACAGGTTCAGCAGAGATTTCTCAGAAGGATATGTATAATTTTTGAAGACGCAGGCTGAGAAACATAATTTTTTTGTTGATAAACAATTTTGAGTAGAGTAGAGCTAAACAGAAAAAAACTCTAAAACCAAGTTGCTTGTTATTTACCTAACTTGTAGAATGAGAAGTGGTTGTCTTAGTTATTTCTCTTTCAGGAGCTTAAAAATAAAAAGATATTAATAGAACTGTGTTATGTAACTAAATGTTATCATTGACATCCTCCAATATGAAAAAAAAAAATAAATTGGTCCTTCCAGCTTCTTTCCACTTGCACAAAATGAAGATTAATTTCCAAAAGTCCACTGAGCATCCAATGAACATACATGATGGAATTCACTTTAAAAGCTGAAGGAACAGGAAGGAGAAGCAGCTCATTCCTGTGTGTCTTTGCTTGCAGAAAGGATGTTTCCTGACTTTGGTGTGGACTGGCAGCTTAGACAAAAACCTGGGATCTTACCAATGTGAAGCTCATCAGCCTAAGGGACACAGACTTTTTTTTCCCTATGTGGTTTATCCAGTGTTATTTTAAAAACATTTATTGGGTGTTGGTTCATTTGGACCTTGTGTTTATGAACAGTGTTCATGTATGGCTGGCCATTCTTCCTGTTCCACATTGACTGCACTGCCCATATAAAAACAAAACCCAAGTATTCTGGGGCAATATCTTTTCAGAAGGTTTAATTCCTCAAGCAATTCAGAGTGTGATCTTAAATCACTCAAAATTGGCCTCTAAAAGCATGTGGTCCATCCAACAACCTCTGGCCAATATCTCATCAGGAGATTGATGTAAGACAAGGTACATGAGGCAGGACAGGGAATACAAAAGTAACACATTGAATGCAGTGGTAAAAGGTGTCTACTGGGAGAAGGAAAGACAGATCTTACTCTTTGAAGACACTGTACTGCTCCTCACACATTTCTGCCATTTGGTTTTGCTCAGGATTGAAACCGTGCTGGTCACAGGCTGCACAGAGCAGAAAGGTTTGCAAAATCAAGGCCCCCCTTATGTAAACTTCTAGAAATAAACACTGCCCATGGATCTAAGCTCTTAGAAAGGACAACAGTTGTATTGCAGAGGGTATTTTCTCACTTTATTTGCAATTACCATGTGCTGTAAGGTGTCAATGACAGTGCCTTTGGAAATGCTGGTTTAGGCAGAAATAAAATGAGTCAGCATACTGGCAGGATGTCAGTGCCTGTGCTGGGTTAAACTCAGCCTCGGGCTGAGCTAATAGCACAAAGTGTGTCAACAACTCCTCTCATAGCAATCTTTCCTCCTATACACTGCAAGTAGGTCCAGCTGCAAATGAATTGCTGACGTTGCTGCGCTTGTTAAGAGGCTGCTTGGAAAACAGCACATCTGCCACCAACAGTTGCACCTAAGACAAACATAAATGTAAGCACTATTAAATTAACAAAGTGTCTCTTTATTATTTTATTTTATTGCATCTGAGAAGATATTTTACTTTCCTTGGCAATGAGAATGAGCTTCTGACAGAGTGCAGGTGGAGGCAGTGATGGCAAAGCTGGTAGTAGACAGACCTGGTAGTCCAGCTGTCCTGGGATAAAGAGCACTTCTGAACAGGGACAACCCTCACCAAACTGTCACATAAAGTGATTCCTGAAAAATGGTTGCCTCAAGATGTCGCTTCATTTGCTGACTGACTCATTCATAACTATGCCAAATTTGTTGCTGAATAAAATACTGCTTAACTCCAGTGAAGGCAATCAGGAGCATGAGGTGTAAGAGATACCAGCATCTCAGTGCCACCTCCTTCACTCACTGAAATGAGTCAGAATGGAAGTAGATGTGGCAGCATCTGTGCCAAGATACACAAGTGTCCCTCAAGGATATCTCAAGGTGAGAAACCTAATCTACAGCTACAAGCCTGACTACATGAATACATCCATTACAGGAGTAGGAGGGTATTGCAGCATTTTCATTTTTGCTTTTTGTTCTGTTTAAAAGCAATATAGAGAAACATTTCCAAAATTTAACTATAACTCCAGTGACAATACATCCTTCTCCTTTCCAGGTTAGATTTGCAAATAACTGATTTATAATCACACTCAGAGGCTCATGTGTCCAGTAACTTGCACTGCAACTACAGTTTGCAGTGTATGCAGAAGTCTGTCTGCAAGCTATGATTCTATTAATATATATAAAAGGAAAGACTTGTAAAGCTTTGGCAGCAAATGTAGGTCTTGACGAAACATAGGCAAAAAATCATTAACATTTGCAAGTGACAAGGAAGCTAATTTTGGTACTGCTTTACACTGGCTTTATACTACATCAAAAGGCATTTTACTGCCTACCTTTTCAAAATCTGACAGCATCCAAACTCGAGCAGTGGGAACCTGACTCCAGGTGCTCCAGGTGATAAAGCAAAGCACGATGTTAAGGTCTGGCATAATGTGAAGAATGAGGTCATGCTGTATTTTTAGAAGTGCCTGGTGATCCTATGAAACATGCTTTTACTCTCTCTTTTTATTTTTTTCCTTCCCCTCTCCTTTTTTTCTGTCTTTTTCTGTGAATAATTTGGCCAATGCCTTCAGAAGGCTGTTTTCGCCCCAGGGATTCTCACACATACTTCTGTTGACAGAGTTCTTGTGCAGCAAGGAAGCTGAAATGTCTTTTGTTAAGGATCTGCTCACTTCTTTTTCTGTTCTGCCCCAATGCTCGGAGGATCTTTTGGCTACTCACACAGTTCCTGTTGTTACGCTTATGGAAATTAACTGAATTGAAAAATATGGGGTTACCTTGCAAAACAGGTAAAATAATCATCAGGAAAAAATCCTAATCTCGTCATTTTCTCTTAGTCTATGTGTCTCGCATTCTCTTGCCTTGTTTGATTAGTTTTTCAGGGGAATATTGTATAAGTCTATAGAAAATACTAAGTAAAGTCATTGTGAAAGGGAAAAAAATGCACTAGGGCCTGAGAGGTAGAAACTTTTTATTTTAGATGAGTGATGCACTGTTCCAGCCAAGATTAGGACTTGATTTGCTGGTTCACTATGTCCGTTCAGATTTAAATTGAATTTAAATTGAAAAAGTTACATATAATCACATGCTCTGTAACGCCAAAATACATAATGAGTATTGAAATGTACTAATTTAAGCCATGTTTGAAAAACTGTTTTAGGACACTTGCTGTTCGAGTAATGCCACGAAATAAATCATAAAAATTTGATTTCAGGCAAAACGGAGTCAAGCCAGTAGAGCATGATACACAGAAATTGATCTGTGAGGCTTCACATACACACTTGTGTGTGCCAAACCATGAGAACTTCCCTTCCACGACATGCCATTTTTGGCATATCAAAAATCTGCTGATTTGTAAAGAGTTTTCATTAATAAACAACATTCTAAGTTTTAAAGTCATGTGTGTGAACAGCTGAAGTTGCTACACTCAGATATGCATTTCACATTTAGCAAAAAAAAAAAAAAAATCCTGTGTGTTGCTTTATAATGTTTTTGCTCTTACTAATGCTTCTCGGAGTCAGTTCTGATTGGACAGTTACCTCTGAATTATCTTTTTAGTTGAAAACCTACATATATTTTCATTATTCCACATCCTCATCTACACTAACTTCCACCAGTGGAGCTAATGCTACAGTATATATTCAGAATTACATGTGCAGACGAAAGTAATCTCCCTATTTAGAAAGCCTTGAAGACCTTTCCAGAAAGATTACTGGTTTTCAGAACTTGAATGTGCATACATTCATCATTGTGGTGAGAATTACATTCTTTTGCAGGACTGTCTTAGAGGCCTTTTGTGACGTGTACAGATTTAGCTCTGAATGTTCAGAGCACTCGGAGTTACAGATTTTGCTATGGGTAGGATTTCTAAATTCTCTGCTTTGCCAAGATTGCTCCATTTTTAGGAGCTAGAAATGTCTATGTGTCACTCTTTATAAATATGGAATTCAATATTATACATTAAAGGGTGAGGTTTTTCATAATCTTCGCTAGATTGAGTAAAAAGATAATGTTGCACAGGGTGAACAAGGGCAAACTGACATTCTTCTCACCACTTCCTCCTCAGAGATTTTTGCCATACTTGCACAAAACCAGCCTGCTTCTGCGTACTTGATTTGTTCCAGTCTCATCCCAGGAAAATAATGAGTACAATAGAACAGCAAATCCAGAAAACAGAAAAAACTCTTTCATGATTTTTGCAATTAAACTGTAAAAATTACTGCTTTACATCATATCCTGTAAGTACGAAAACTCATTTGAGAGAAATATCTTAGCAAGTTTTAAAAGAAGTTGGGTATTGATTGTAAATGCTAGTAATATAGAGTTATATGGAGAGATAGTGAAAAATACAATATTTTGGTTGATAATTCATGTTCGGGAGTCTAAAGCACCATCCTAAAGTACTAGAAATAAAAAAATATATAATTCACTTATCCTGGGCATGCCTACTGCAGAATTTGATGTACAAGGCAGAAACTGACACACAGGAAGTTCCACCTAAAAATGAGGCAGAAGTTCTTTATTGTGTAATAACTTCTTTATTATTCTCTATTGTTCTAATCTCTGCGACTAGAACAGATTGCCAGAGAGGCAGCAGGGAGGCTGGGGAATCTCTCCTTCACTGTTGATATTCAACAAATGTCTGGACACAATCCTGTGCCATGTGCTCCAGGATGGTCCTGCTTGTGGAGGGAGGTTGGACCAGATAAACTCCTCTGGTTCTGCCCAACCCAACCCAACCCATTCTACGATCCTGTGAATTTCTGTAACTGCTTCTGGAGCATTTTTTGCTAAATGTTTGGCTTGTTACAGCAAAGATGTTACTATGAACACAGAGGTGTATTTCTGCAGATCCTACTTGGGAGCGTTACCAAAACTAACGAGGGTCCAGGAAATGGGCCAAGGATGGGAAGAAAGGGTGGCAATAGGAAGGGGTGAAGACTGGGAAAGAGAGTCTCTGGAGGAGACCTGAGCACTGCTACTTCTTCTGGAACTACCATCAGCTGAAGAACGGGACAGCCACCAGCAGCAATGGCTGGTGAACACATCCCACCCTCTCAACTGATGTGGGCAGCCAGGCCAAAGCTCCTTTTCTTTGTGCAATCTTTGTGCAATCTGCTAGAGCAGGCAGAACTTTTTTGCTTATAGCTGGCTTTGTGTGGTGGCAGCGTGGCTCCTTCCAGGGTGCTGGCTTGTCAGGGACTCAGAAGCAAAGGTGATGGCTCATAGCAAAGCACAGATAATAATCACCTGAAATGGCAAGAGGCCTTTCCACTGTACCCACAATGTACAAGATATTGTGCAAAAAGTTAGTTATTCCAATCATTCCATCCAAATGTGGGAATGTGTTTTCTTTTTCGAAGACATTTTGCTCAACTAGTTCTCCCCTTTCTGGAGCTGAAGTCAATTCTGTGTAGATGACTACCCTGAGGCACCTGAGAAAATGAGGAGTAGGTCTCTCATTCATGCATAGATAATGTAATCTGTTATTGTTGTGTACCACAGCTGTGGGCTGAAATTCTTCTTGGCATTATTCGTCCCTCTAAAGGCTGGATGACTGGTGTAAGCTTTTTGTCTAGACATCCTCTGTAGTTTTGTATTGGGCAGTCAAGCCAGGATGGAGACTTCTCTCACATCAAAATAGGTAAACAAGCTAAGTGAGAGCATTTACCTTCTGGAAGCATTTTTCTCTCTCCACTGACTCCAGCGGGAGGTTAGACAGTTTACAATAATGTCTGATGTTTAAACAGCTATCAATAGCTGAGAGGAGGTCTACATAAACAGTGTCTTACTGCATGCTCACATCTATTACAGCTGCAGTTCAAACGACAAAGGTAATACAATAAATCCAAATTTTCTGGATGTGTTACAGTATTCTTTCTATTACCAAAGGCATGCCTGTAACAGTAAAATAGACACTAACCAGCACTAAAATATGCCTAGCTGGTGTGCATTGCTCAGTTTATGGCACATGCAGTGACAGGCGCATCACATGCCAGCATCTTACTTTCCTTGCTTCCCACTTTGACAGGCACAGTGCTGCCTTCTGACACATCTTCCTCATCACTGACAGGTTTGCCACATATATCAAAGGCTTAAGTTTCTATTTTTATTTTGAAAAGCTTCTGTTCTGCTTTGCTCTCTCACAGATGGAGTACTGAAACAATCATTAAAATAAATACTACCAATATTCAATCTGTCACAAGAAGTAAATGACATGCATGGGTGAACAGAAGCTACTCAGTGATGTGAGAGCAGTTCTTCAGCTGGTCCCTTCTCCCAGAGCATTTGAGGTGCCCTGCCTAGGTGTGAGCACGGGCGTTAAGACTTTTAAAGCAGACAAGGCCAACTCTGATGTAGTACTGAAGCTCTCTGTTATTTTAGCCTCTTCCTTTTCCTTTTCAAATCTCTTGGAAATGGGCAGGTGCTGCATTGCACTGGCAATTCACTGAATTTGAGACAGAGAAAATCACACCTGTACTGACATATTCTTTTCTGTGTTTTCCCTGTGACATTTCCATGTGTTTTGTCCCTTAGTCTTCTCTATGGCATTTTAGTAGCTTCATCAGAGCAGTCTAAAAGTTGTCAGTGATTTAATAGACAATGAAAATACAGTGAATAGAGAGGCATGTTTAGATAACAAGCATATGTCTAACATCACTTTGAATGATTCTGAACTGTTGTGTCAATAATCAACTTAGAGTCATTAATTAAAAAACATTTCTGCATTTGCCATTTCTTTCCTAGTCTATAAGCAAAACAAGTCAAAATTCTCATGTTTAAAGTTCATTTGAACTGCATACATGACATATTGCACAAGTAACTCTGAAATAAATTTATATGGACATTTCAAATTTCAGGTTTTCTTTTGCTGGTGCGCTCCATTGCAAGCATGTTTTCATTCTTTTCTTTTTTTTTTTTTCAGAAGCTGAAAGGATTCAGATGTTTTTATATGAGATTCCAAGCATTAATAATGACTGTGTGATCATGGTTTTGGAAAACTAAGAATATATTTCCTGGCTACATATGCAGATATATGTTTCTAAGACAAGCAAGAATGAAGTCATTTTGATCTCTGATGGATGAAACCCATTGGAATGGAAACTAACATCTATGAAGAAAAACAGGGCTCACCTTATCTTATATCTGCTGAGTGCCTGGGAACTCCAAAGGAAGCCAAATATGAAGAATACCAAAGAAAGACAGAAAATCAGACAAGTCCATATGAATTTCAGAATTTATTACTGGAACCTGAGCTGAGCTTGCCATCTGTGTCATCCTTAGTGGACCACAATGAGACATCCTTACAACTTGGCATGGCTGCAGGGCGTGCCAGTGCCACCAACCAGCCAGAAACAAAGCACCTTTGTGAAGAATTATCCTGTTCTACAAGGCACACGTCAAAGGAAGATCCTTTAAACCTTCCCATGCACACAGAATGGCCAGTTCTCACAGGAAAAAATTCACACCAGAATCCAGGAGCAAATTATGGGATCAGAGTCATAGAACACAAACCATGTGCTATCACATTTTCTGATTTTCAATTTTTATCACATGAAGCTGGCACTAAGCTCCATATTTGCGAGGCTGGAGAAGCAGAAGATTTTTCTTCTGAAGAGGAAGAAGCAGATAACAGAGGTGATCATGACACATTTACAGAACTGCCACTGTATGAGGCATTTTTCAAAGGCCTTCAGAGAAGGAATGTTTCCCAAAGAAAGCAAGCTAAACATGAACTTACTAAATATCAGCACACCTGTCATTTAGAAGACTGCAGTAATCATTCTGAAAAGGCATTGAAAGACCGTGACAAAGAAGAAAAACACATGGAGCTGGAGGTAATACAAGCTATTTTTTAGTTACAAGTGTGTTTTAAACAAGAGGTGCCATTTAGGGTTGGTTACAGGAGGAAAAGGAATTGTATAAATTGTTATAAGGTGATAATTATTGTGAATTACAAAATTAAGAACCTAAACCTACAGTAAAAGTATACTAGTCTTTTTCACTAGACAAATCTTACTTCAGATTGACCACACTTCTTTTAGCCTGAACCTCAAACTTTGGTTTTCTGGTTTCTTTTTTATTTAAATGGGAACATTGGCTCCATTTCCTACATTCCTACAAGACCATATATCATGCCATGTACAGCACACAGTCTGAGGACTGTTCCAAAGCGATAGAGCTCACATTTAGTCTCAGAGCAGAATATATTTCTTCATGCTGAAAAATGGGCTTTTAGTGTGATGGTACTGTAGCAGTGAGCCACCTAACCCACAGCACTGTTTCCACTTAATAACTGTTTTCTGTACTAACATTTCATTAAAACAATATAGAGGACAAGTTAAAGAGTGGTATATAATAATTGGTTGGTTGGTTGGTTGGTTGGTTGGATTTTTCTGGTTTTTTTTTAAATCTGTGGTGTTATATATCACGATTTTCTATAGACCAGTGGCCAAAATGAAAACAGAAGTTTTCAGGACAAAATTTAAAATCTTTAGTAATAAAAATCATCCAACTATATACAATCTTTCCATTAAAAAAAAAAAAAACAACCAACTTTGAATAAATTAACTTTGTTTATTGGAACTGGAGGAACAGAAGCCTCCCAGCTGAACGGTCTCAAGTCTGGACAATAAGCATGGTTTCTCCCAGCTCACAGCTGGTGACAAACCAAATGACTGGAGCTAAACACATTTATCATTGGAGAAAGTCAGTTCTAGTACAAAACTAAGAAGTGACTCCAAATAGTGGGCAAAACCAAACCCTTAGAATTCCAATACTCCTGACCTTGGAGCACAAATTGATCTTAACCTGCCGGTCAGGCATTCCTTTCTGTCCTCTCTTCTCCTTCCTCCAGCTTTTAAAAGTTATTTTTCATGTAAATCTGCTCTATGCCTTCAAAACCAGGCTCTAGTCCTGTAGTCTTTTACCCAGTGTATTTTATTTTACTCTGCCTGCAGTTGTCCTTTTTTCTTCTACTGCTTATAACACAGAGTTGCTTCATTGATTTCTGGTTAAATGAAGGGATTATAGTTTGGACTATGATGTCCATATTTACATCAAAACTATGCCATAAATTAATTGCTTCTCTCCTTTAGTACTAATCTATCTCCAGTTTGGAGTGACTAATTATGCCCTTAAGTGAGTGGGAGTTTTGTGCTGTATTTCATGCATATCCCAACTTCACTGCAGAATCCATCAGCACACAAATAAGCATGCCAGATTTTTGGAAATTTTTCTCAGCAGATAATATTAGAAGACCAAGGCCCAAAGATTGTTCCCAAACAGTGCAACTTTTGATGCACTACTGATCCTGATTCTCATGACACATGGTTTATTAAGTAATTGCATTGTTCTTCTAACCTAAGCCAAGTCTTACTTCCTCATTACTCAGAAACATTCACATAAATGAAAATAATATATCTCAAAATGGATGCACAACATCCTTTGGATTTTCTTTACTGAAGGTCATTCCCATAGATAAAAGGGAGACGCCAGGAGATGTTGTCATTTAGTTTACTTTATGTCTATGCCATAAAATCAACTCAAGGATGCAGCTTGAAGTGCAAAATAATGGATTATAAATTGCCAGACAAGCATGTGAAATTACCTAGTAAATCTCAGTAAATGTGTCAAAACATTTCAAAAAATGGATGCCATGTTGCAGTCCTGGTTTTGATTTTTTCTATGAAAATAAGTAGCATCATTCAAGGAAAGCCTCCAAGAATTAAAAAAAAAAATTAAAATAAATATTAAGATTGTCTTGTCTCTCAAATTTTATCAGCAGTCATGCATTATTATGCACACTGAAATCTCTCCCCATGACTCTGGTTGAAGCAAATGTATGTCACTGTCAAGTTATTTATTTCTATTGTTTAGAAATGGTGTTAGGGAGAAATGTCTTTCTAGTGGAAAGAAAACAGTATGAGGCAAAATGGCTGACAAGGGCAACTGGTATTGCTAAACCTTAAACTTATAATCAAATAGTAAACAGATTACTTTGGCCTTATAGATACAGATAATCATACAGAGCGCCCTGCACAAGACCCTGGCTAAATCCTTGCTACTGGAGTTCCCAGTGAAACTGTGTTTAAGATCTATCCTGCAGGGACACTCCTACCCAGAGGCACCTGTTACTGACTGCAAACCTCCTATCTGAGTTCCAGAAAGGAGGAAAGGCTGCCCCCTTCTCCAAGAAGGAAGCACTGGCCCTTGAGGCAGTCACCACAAGCACAGTCTGTCCCAATCTCCTCTTAAATAGTTGTTACACGCATTTAGGTGACAATTCTTGAATTTCTTGTTTCATTCTAATTAATAAGTAGAGAAAAACCTTTAAGTGCACTGAGCAGTAAATAAGCAGAGAGAAGATGGAAAAAATCAATTTGTGTATGCTGCCAACTCTGTCAAGTGGAAGAAACTGCTGAAAACAATTCATATAATGATGGGCTTTAAAAAATGTTCTTTCTTCTTGTTCCAAAGGCTTCTGCCTCTTCTAAGTGGTACAAGATAAATGGTACTTCTGTTCAATTTATGAATTCAGCATGGTCCCTGAGTTTCCACCCTTAGAGCAGTTCCACATATATTTCCTGTGCCTCCTCATAAAATCTAAATTTGGCAATTTGTTTTTCTTTGTCAGGAGTCTGTAATCAGCAGTACATTTAATGCCCAACACAGTTCTGCCCAAACACTTAGGCCAATGTTGGACTAAATGTTCTTAGAGGTTCTTTCCAACCTAAATAGTTTTATGATTATTTGGTTAGTTCTGTCCAGAGATTCTTTTGCAGTTCTGAAGTGGCACCCTCAGCCATTTTTCCTTGCTTGTTTAACTTCAAGTCTTCATATCAAACTTGATACAGCGTTTGTGCATGCAGCCAGCTCCGTGTTCAGGGGCAATAAATTATTCAGAATAGCTTCTGAAACATAACATTTTTCTAGATTGTAATTTCTTCAAACTATACTGAGCAGGACACAGCTGAAGACCACATTTATCAGAAGCTACTATTCAACTTTCCATCCATAAACTTATCCTATCCTTACGTAGCCTGAAAACAATATGTGCTACTTTCAGGATTAACATTTCAAGGAAGTAAATACTTGAAGGTATTTGACAGATATTAGGCAATAAGAAAGTATTATGAAATCATACCCCTGACAGTGTGAATTGTCATGGATCTTCCCTCACCCTGGGGACTATATACAAACCCTGCTAATATTCTTGGCTGCAAAGAGACAAGCATAGTCCTACCAACATGGAAGCAAACTTAAAATCCTTTCTGGGACAATTTCAAATTTCTTTGGGCAGCCCACATTAGCAACTGGAATAGCCAAAAAGCTTTCTGTGGTTTTTGACATTACTTAGGGCACCTAAGAGAGTTGTCACAGCTTCCTCTATTGTTTCTCTCTCCCTTAAGAGACAATGGGATGAGTCAGGAAAGCCAAATGCTGGAAAGGAACTGCTTGGAGTAACCATTAGGACTGCTAGGTGCTCCAGCAGCCCCTCTGCAGCCTCCCTGTCTACATTTATATTTACACCATGCCTCTTTCAATGCATTTAGGAAGATCTAAACCAAACCTGCTTGTTTGTTTAAAGCACCATAACGATGGGCTAATATTTGCATTGAATGTTACCGTGTTCAGCTGGGTCAAACAAAGGGTGAAATGCCACTCCCCAGGAGAGACAAGATGACCGAAACAGATAATTTAGGTAATTAAGGTAGCATTCACAATGAATATCTTTGTCAGGATTTGGCCTTCAGACTGTAAGTTCAAAGACTTTTGGAGGAGGCTGCGCAGGCATGGGAGTGGCCAGTAGAATGTTAGAGACAGCCTCTGTGTGCAGCTCAGCATTGTTAGCAGGGGAGCTGTGCCATCACCTTTCACCATCAGTAAATCTTCAAGGAAAAATGTAGTGTCATAAAGGAGGTTTGTGAAAGCTCCATTGTTTTTGACATTTAAAGCTAAGGCAACTGAACTCTGAAAATTACTTCAGAAAACAAAAAAGGATGATCAGTTTCTCTTTCCCTGATTATTCACTTACTGTCATTGATTTCTTTGTTCCATCCTTGTACTACAGTAAGGTAAATTTTATTCTCATTACTCACTGCCAAATGAAAAGTTTGACAATTATTGTATTGGCTTAAATCACAAGATTTAGACTGGAATAATTTGCTAAAATGCAATATGGAAGTTTCCATAGCATCTGTCCCTCATCTTGCCTGCTTGATTCAGCCCAGGATGCAGTTGGCTTTCTGGGCTGTGAGCACACACTGCAGTTCATGTCCAGCTTTTCCTTTACAAGAAACCCTGAGTTCTTCTCTTCTCAATGAGTTCCTCTCCCAGTCTGTGCCCATGTCTGGGACAGCCCCAACAGGTGCAGCCCCTTGGACTTGTTGGACCTCATGAGATTCTTGTGGGCCCACTTCTCAGGTTTGTCCAGGTCCCTCTGGACGGCATCCTGTCCTTCTGTTGTGTCAACTGCACTGCTCAGCTTTGTGTCATCTGAAAACTCACTCGATTCCACTGTCAATGTCAATCTTCTCCCGTCAGCTGTTGCAGTCACAAGAAGAGGAGATAAATCCCATATAATTTATTCAAAAGCCATAGTCCTTAAAGTCAATTATCATTCCTTAAAATTTATGTATCCTTCTGTGTGACTTGTAAATATTTTAATCAAGTAATCATACCCTAAGAGAAAGGAATGAGAAATTTTTAAGTCTTTGGCAATGAATCTGACCTGGCAGTGTGCCCAGGCGGCCAAGAAGGCCAATGGCATCCTGGCCTGTATCAGCAATGGTGTGGCCAGCAGGAGCAGGGCAATGATTGTCCCCCTCTACTCAGCACTCGTGAGGCCACACCTCAAATCTGGTGTTCAGTTCTGGGCCCCTTATTA
This sequence comes from Zonotrichia leucophrys gambelii, assembly GCF_028769735.1. Taxonomy (NCBI): domain Eukaryota; kingdom Metazoa; phylum Chordata; class Aves; order Passeriformes; family Passerellidae; genus Zonotrichia; species Zonotrichia leucophrys. The sequence goes on from NC_088169.1 coordinate 67,911,743, forward strand.
CAAGAAGAACATTGAGAGGCTGGAGCATGTCCAGAGGAGGACAATGGAGCTGTGGAAGGGTCTGGAGCACAAGTCTGATGAGGAGCAACTGATGGAACTGGGGGTGTTTAGCCTGGAGAAAAGGAGGCTCTGGGGACAATTCATCACTTTACGAGCACCTGAAAGGAGGGTGTAGTGAGGTGGGGGTCAGCCTCTTCTGACATGTCTCAAGTGAAAGGACGAGAGGAAATGGCCCTAAATTGTGCCAGGAGAGGATCAGATTAGACATTATAAAAATAATTCACCCAAAGAGTGGTTAAGCATTGGAACAACATGCCCAGGGCGGTAGCAGAGTCACCATCTCTGGGAGTGTTCAAGAGACATCTGGATGTGATTACTGGGGATATGGTTTAGGGGTAATTATGGTGGTGCTGGGTTGCTGGTTGGCCTAGATGATCTTGAAGGTATCTTCCAACCTTAATGACTCTGTGATCCTGTGAATTTTCATTATTCAGATTACGTTGAGTTTATTCAATTTAAATGATCAAAACAGAGCAGCAGTCAAGCCTACATCTTTGATTAGGTACTTTACAGCTGCCAAAGTAAGCTTCTTACCCTTGTACTTGGGTGGCTTACACTCTGCTCAGTGCCTTGCTTAGCCACTCTGAAGCACTTTTCTGAGAGGTACTATTCTGTTTTCATTAATGAGGCAGTAGAACTTAGGTGGAATTCAAGCTATCTGAAAATTGCCCTGCAATAGTACCTTCTTCTCTAATTCAGTTGTACAGGAGCATAAACTGGAGAGGAACATATTAGAGTAAAGTACAAATTCCTACTCTCATTCCTCCCATACTTTGGAAGTTTGTACTTCATTTTACCCTATGAAACTGAGACTCCAAAGCTAGAGGAGGAGAATGGTTGCAAACTTGTGATTACTTCTTCATGAGGAATAATACAGTTGTTATTATCTCCTTTCAGTCATCTTCTGCAGACACTGGAAATCTACCCAGGTAGGAGAGCTGAGCACTGAAATAACAATAGCCAGGGAGAACAGGCTATGAAATCAAGGGGAGAAAAATGGGAAATTACTTGTCTAAGAAAGAAGTGATGCACTAAGCTTTATACATTCTAATTTCCTTTGTGTGTCTGTAAGATTCGTACTTTCAGTATTTCAGTGGCACTTTCTTGAGAGCTGATAGATAAGGACATGGTGACTCAAAATTTGCAAGTTTTTTAGTGTTTATGCTTATTTCCTGCCTGCTCAGAAAAGGAGTTGGAGAGCTCCTGATTGCTTTAGCAGTGATGCATTATTGTCAGTAGATAAATAATCACAATCAGCTCTTTACTATTAAGAGTCAGATAAATGCTAGCTTAGGGACTTTAATTATTAAGTTAATGAAAGGATTTTTTTATTGGCTTCACAAATTTGAAGGACTAATGGTGAATATAGCATTTTGCATTGAGTACTTTTTTCTGTCACCTCAGTATTCCTAATAGTGTAACTATTTCCCATTACAATGTGGCATTTGTTGTGTCCTGCTTGTTGAGGACATTAGCTACATGACTGTTTCTACTGAGAAATGATAGGAATTTTGGAAAATAACAGTAAAGTTATAAGAAGAATAGTAATTTAAGGATATGCTTAAAAATCATACTGAAAAGAACTGGTATATTGACATTATGTAGGAGAACATGTAGATGCTATCAAAATTACTGTCCTTCATCTCTCCAACATACTTGCATGCTGCTTGCCTGTTTTAATAAACATGCATCACTCACTGTTGATTAATATAGAATTAAAAAATGGAAATGTATATGGCCCTAGAAAAGATACACTACTTGCAAATAGCAGATACACTAAATCACAAGATCATCTTTGGCAGGCATCAGTGGCTATAGGGTTGAGGTTGGAGAAAGGATGCACTCTGGTTTTTTTAGAGAGCATCCCACAGACTATTCTGAGCAGTCCCTTCCAGCCTGGGCTCTGCCAAAAGCCTCCTGGGGAAAAGTTGTAATATAAGGGGACAAAACCTGTTCTTTATCAACAGCAGAGCCAATAAACAAATCTCCATGTGATGGAGTGACTAATGCTCAAAAAAATCAGAGGGCTGCATTGCAGTTGATTCTTCTGCAGTTTGCAGAATACCATCACTCTAAAAATGTGTAGGATATAGTATAAATTACTGACATAGTGAGAGTCTGAGAAAATTGGATAAACTAATGAAGAAAATTGAATAATTAGTCAAAAGTACAACTCATCTTGACTTACAAATTCCTTTAGAAAATTCAAAAAGTGCATTTCAACTTGGTGTTGAATTAGGTTGCAAATATATTTTATATATATAATATATATATTATAGAATATATATATTCTATAATGGTGAGATTACTGAGTTACCTTGCACAGTGTAAAACCCTTGGGCTGTTCAAGTTAATGTAGAACTTCATAGCTGTCCTTCCAAGAAGATACTGAACTGCCAACAATTTTTGTTGCACAGCCTCATCAAAGCCTGTGTGCACACATTAAAAGACCCCAAAACCAGCATTTTGGGAACCCCTGCTTTAGTGTGTTCAAGAGCATTAGTGCACTGTTTATTGTTTATATTTATTGTTGTTATTTTATTTATCTGTAAAGCTTCAGAAGACTAGACAGTTAACATAACAGATGTTTTATACTAAAGGGGGAGAGTATTCACAACTTGTGAGTTATGGCTTTTTTTTCAAATACTGACTACTTTATTTGTTGTGTATTTTAATATTTTAGAATCATAAGGCCACCTCAGGAAAGAGCAATATTACTACTGGTATTACCAGAAAACATAAAAAAAGATTATATGCTTATGGTTGCACTGGGACCATAAAATAAAAAAGCTGTATCAAGATTCTTCTTGAAAAGTATCTCAAAATATCTGGAACCTGCGCAATGTGAACCCATTCAAATATTTCATGTATCTCTACAGAAGGAGAGAAAAAGTCAATAGAAAATATGGCCTAAGTCAAGGCTGTGATGAACAACATTCATCTGTCAGAGCATGGGAAGAGGCACCTGTGAGAATTACAGACTGAGTCTTAGGTGCAGGGAACCAGAAGAAACATGTAGAAATCTGTTAATCTGCTTATCATTAAAATTAAGATATTTCTTCAAGGAACAGATGGAGACACTGGAAAAACTGTGGGACGGGCATAAGCAGAATTTGTGAGATCAGAAACTTGCACAAAAGAGGAGACCAGGGAAGGGTTGCATTTTAAAGCTGGTTTGGCTGACAAATAAGGATTTGGTATGCTTTTCAAGTCAGCCAATAGAACTGCAGTACAGCAAAGGAGAAAAAAATAACCAAATGAAAAAAACAGAAACAGAACTTTACTGAATCAATAACCTCACAAAGTATATTTTGTAATATTTAAAAGTTCTTGAAAGGGATTAAGAAAAATAAGTTACAGATTTCTTCATACACAGAAGTCCCACTGGAAGATTGTAGCACTTCCTATAAGGCATTTAGGTGCTTTTGAAACATCTTCCTAGGTAACACATATCCAGTTAATGAAAATCAGACTCTAGTGATACAGCTATGATCCCTCTGTCCTTCTTGGCATGAAATTTTAATAAAGTAATGCTAGCTTAATATTGTAACAGATATATTTCTTTGGTAGGGCCATGGGACCCCAACTGATATGATGTGACTTGCTGAGGGGGATCTATGAGCATTTTGGTACTGCCACATGGCAGGCTACCACACAACCAGAAATCTGTGTGAACACTGAGATCCAAGACTTAACCCAATTTAGAGATACATTAAAAAAATTTAAATGTCATGAACTCCATTGAGAGTTGACAGATCTGAGATTTCATTTTATGGCATTCTTCTGGGGTTACTATCTACAAGAAAGTATCCTAAGCCTCAAGCCTTTCCTTAACAATCTCTCCAAGTACGGAGTATTACAAATTGTAATAAAAAAATGGAAACAGATTGTTCTTTCTATCCAAGCTTTTGTACAGACTGATGCTCTTGTAAAACTCTTGCCCAGTTTTGAATTATCTCAGAGCTAAGACTTTTGCAGTGCAGAGAAGGAAACTCTACTCTGAATTAGCTTAGAGTTCTCCTGAAATAAATCAGACAGGGCATTGAAGTCTCTGTCTGCATTTGAAATATTTTTTATTCCAGAAATTAACTTCAGTAAAATCTCACCAGGTTTTTGCATTGTATTACTGGGCTCTCTTTGTGTGCTTTCTATGGATTCTGTAGTTCTTTGGCATTTAGACTATCAATCCAATTTTTTAAAGATCAGGTCTAGAATAGGTAATGTTTTAGCATCACAGATTTAACAGCTCATTTCTAATGTACGTGCAGAGAAACTTTTTTGGCTTTAATCCAATCTTTGTGATGAAGCAATTAGTGATATGGTAGATAAATTAATGTAAGGTTTGCAGTTACTATTTATTGTTTCTATTCAAGCAGTATAAGGGTGACATTTCAGTATTTACATAATGAGGACTTTTCACCATGGCAAAAGCCTTGGCAGTTAGTCTGGGGTCTGATTTACTTAAACTAAAATGTAAAAAAAGCTGCTAAACCTGCCAAGAAACAACAGAACAGAATACTTCAACTTGTATGTATTTTATTTTTTACAATGTACACCACATATCAAGAGAAAAGTACACAAAGCCAGTAACTAGAAGCAAGAATATACAGACAGCCTTTTATTAACATGCCAAGATAGGTGCCTAAACTGAGGGGAAGTGGAGTACTGAGAATTTGTGCAACTAAGGATCCAGACTCTGAGAGTTCACCTCAAGCTGTACTTTAATCTGCTGTGTTGCAGATTTGTCCAGGGTATTACAAATAACTAGTGATATATAGAAAAATTTCATGTTTGTGAGATAAAAGATGATTAAACTAAAAAAGATTACTCCTGGAAGACAGAAACATTCCAAAGACCCTGAGGCTTTTTTTTAAAATAAAAGTTGCAATACCATGATGCATTTCTAATGCAAGGGGGCTATCAAGATACCCCTCTGTTTTGTGTTTGGTGTAGAACAGATCAAGTGCTGTCTTGAATTGTCCAAGCCTTGTCTTGGGGGACACAGAATGCCATGGTTGCTAAAAAAAAAAAAAAAATTGAAAGAGAGAAATGAGATTAAGAAGCCTTAGTGGGAAACCCCCAGTATTCCAAGCAAGCAGAGACACACTCAAGTCTTTCTGAAATAAAGGTAAAAACAAATTATAGAAGTTCAGAAAATGCTTTTGAAACCAAACTTTTCAGACATGACAAAGCTTGCATTTTGCATGTGAATGACAGAGAGCAAACTCTAAAATTGCCACTTCTTCAAGTAAAAGGATTTACCATGAATATGAACAAAAAATAATAGCAAACTTTAAAATAGTTAGAATTGCTATAAATTGGAATGTATACATTCAGAGTTTTTATCTCTGATCATCTTCTTCTGTGTGCAATGTTTCCAGTTTTGTAAAAAGTTCTTAAGAAGATGAGTTTAGGTTGCATTAAACAGAATGAAGATATCTAAGTTAAAATAGTAATAAAAAAAGGCTAGGCCTTCTTGATGAGTGCTTTTTTCTTATTTGGAATTTGTGTTCAAATGGTTGCAAATGCTAAGGAGTGCTCACACAAGAACCTTGGAACACACAGCATTTAATTCTAATGTAAATTAAAAGGAATTTGTAAGAGTAGCAAGTATGGTTGAAAACTGTACAAATTTGAGAAGGAACATTTGGTTTATGCATCCAATTTTAAATTGGCAGTATTATCAAAAACCCCAACCTCCCAGGTATAGCATGAAAAATAAAAGCATTCCATTTTGCAAAGGAAGTAATTATTTTTAAATTTGGGGTTACTTTAGTTCAGAAAAAAACTCCCCAAAGATTCAATATTCTCTATGACAGTGAAAAATTCCTTACCCTGGCTGTGATATGTCAGGAGCCTCCAGCAGCATGCTAGGTGGGCTACTAAGGAGCTTTGCAGGTACAGGTATTTTACCCAGAGGAAAGCTGTCAAAATTAAGCTGTCTTTGAAAAGTAATTCAAGTCTGATGCATTGACAAGTATCAATTAAAAGGAAAGAAAATCACTTGCCATGTAACATATGAAAACGCTATCACTTTGGCATTTTAAATTTTAAATTCAAATACATATGTTGGGTGGGCTGCAACCAGGCTGGTTTCTGCATTGTCTAAGCAGGGTTTTCCCACCAGGGCTAAACTGTACACTGATCAGTTTATGCACATTTTCCCATTCAAGAGTTGTCTAGACCAATTCCCTTTGGAATTGCTTTGGGGTTTTGGATTTTGGTTTGTTGTTTGGGTTTTTGGGTTTTTTTATGGGTGGCAGTATCATATGGGGACTATAGAGAGGTGAGCAGGATTAGATAGCAATTGGGAGAACTTGTAAATTTTTCAAGTTCCTCAAGCATTGCATTAAGACAGCGTGCTAAAATACAAACTATGATCTTTCCAGCTTTTATCCTGGCATGTTTGGATATACCCCAAGTGCACATAAATCTTTTCTCTCAAGGATATCTAGAGATCTTTCTAAACCTGCAAATACTGCAATTCTACATTATACTGCATTTTGCTAGCAAGATTTTGCTTATTATTGCTACTGTTAAATATCCTGCACTTCAAAATACACTTGCTTGAAGTATGTAACTGGAGAAACTAGCTGAAATCCTTGAATTAGCCTAAGAATTGTTTGGTTTCAGTTATTTGCAGAGTTATACCAATAGGTCTCTTTATGTGGATTTTTGTGGTTGATGGGGTTTTTCTAAAATATGCCATATCACAGGGAACTGAAATATTTGCAAACAGAATTATCACTGCTGGTAATCATCCCATAGCAGGGGAGTTTTCACTCTTTCTTGTCCTTCTCCTAGTAATTCCAAAGAGCAATATTTTCCTGCTCTTTTTAATAACCATTACTTTTATAAATAAAGCCTACCAAATATCTCAACAAAGATACACAGAATTTTTGAATGCTTTCAGTTAAGGTACTTAACAAAGAGCCAGGCAAATATTAATAAAAACTAAAGTAGTCCAAAATACAAGTTATGCTAGAACTGGAAGTCAGTAACAGGATAACTCTTGGTAAGTGAAACTCCAGGACAGGCTCATGTTTTCAGCTTCACCTGCCTCAGAACTTCTTGAGTGCATTTGTATTTTGAAGATTTTGCAGAACTTTTATATATTTTAAAAGTAGTTGCTACAGATCACTGTTGTCCCTCAACCCTTCTCATTCCAGATGATGTTTGAAGCAAGGGACAGGGAACATGCCTGAACCCTAAAGTTCTGGTAACAGCAGTTTTTGCTGTTTAGTGACCATCATATTCTTAGAGCAAGACAGATTTTTTTGATCTCCAGGCCTCATTTTCCTATCTATGTGTTATACAAAAACACTAACATGGTATAAGCAATATGTTTACAAGCTCTGGGAACACATAAACTATTCTTTTCCTTCAGGAACAATGCCTAAGGCTGCTTTATCAAAGCATCTTTTCTTCAAAAATTGAGATCAAACTGATTTGTTTAACAGAAAGTGGTTTAGGTTTTTTAAGTGAGCTATCTTCTTCCCAAGTTAAAAAGGACATGCTAAAATATATAGTCACTATTTTGTTTCTGTTTGTGACTAAAAGAATCTTCATAAAGTAAGATGTCTAGGGGCAGCAAAATATTATGCAGTCACTATTATAAATATATGCACTCACCATATGCAGTCAGTATTGTGTGGCAATAATAATACAACATTGACTTCACGATATTTACTTTTTTATTTTTTAATTCTAGCAAGACAGGGCTTCAGCTGTCTACAGATATTAATAAGTACAAATACCATGAATAGTTAAAATTCTGGAAGTTGTTTTGATCACTCACATGGTATTTATGTATTTCTTCTGAAAGAAGAAATGTAGCTCAAATTCTGAACACTTTAGGTACATAACTAGCATTAATAATTAACAATATAAAACTACACACTACATTAATAAGAGATGACTGTTCTTGTGCATAATGTGATTATCTTAATTCAGCTTTTAAATTCTGCCCAACTCTTTCAGCTTCTTAGTTTCTATATTTTTCATGGCTATTCTTGTCATTTAGAGAAAAAAAGGAAAAGCATAAACTACAGCAGATTATGATAATAACACACCTGATGCTGCAGCTTTTAGCATAGGCAGGTAGCAGAAATAGATACTTCAGTTTACCAAACAAAAGATGGCAAAAAATCCTCAAGCAGAGACACAGAGAGGTGATTTGCAAGACATGTCCCAGGTACAGCCAATGGCTTGTTCAGGATGTTTTGTGCAAGGCCCTTTGCTTCTTCAGGTTAAAAGCTTTTGCCAGTTTTACTAGGCAGGGAAGAATGAAATCTGATCTCTGCAGTTCAGGTGATTAATTCTCTGACACTCAGATATTTAAATATCTATGGTTCCTGATTATCCATGGGGGCTGCTGGAGCAGGCTGCAGCTCTTATAATTTTCTTCCAGAAAAACTGGGAATGTAGGAAGAAGACCAGAAGGAGTGAAAGTGGGGATGGAGCACAGCACATCTTGTCTTAACACAGAGTGAAGACATCAGCAGAATATTATCTGGATCTGGGTGTTAGGGAATGTATCCAGTTTCCACGTTATAGAGAAAACAGGCTGTCAAATGAAGCACATAAATTTCTTACACAGGTGAGAAAAAGACACTGATGTCTTTGAAGAGCTCCAGAGGGAGATCCCATCTGATTAAGTGAAGGCATTAAAGAAACTTAAGACAATGAAAAGAAAAATGTGCCTCCCTACTCATCGTTCTCACTTCCAAAAATTTATACAAGGAGATTTTTTTGTTGCTCTGATCAGTGTCCTTATGTCACTTTGACAAGCTTCTTATAATTGAAATGCTACAGCCCACGGCCTGTTCAAAACAAGGGGAGACAAACATTAAAACTGAGCAATGTGCATGTACTATAAATTATACCTGGAGTTAGTTTTATCTAGTCACCAAGCATAATGGTATTTCTGATTTCAAACTTACTCCCACCTCCCTTTAACTCTGGCCAACTCAAAACTTAAAAAAATATATAATGTATTGTTTGTGTTACAGTGTAGTTTTAGTTACAGAGGTATTTTGTTCCCTACCTCATTCCCAATGATGAGTTTTTTCCCAGAAAAGATTTTCAAAAAAATGCACTCATGTGCTGCAATTTTGCCACAAAAAATAATTTTCTTTTAATCTGTTTTTTAATCCACTATTTCTCCCCTGCCTAACATCCAGAAAGGGACTAACTAAATCCCTGTCTTGATCCTTGGCCACAAGAGACAGGCACCTAATGAAGTTCATTGCACTCCCCGAGGGCTCTGCAAGGAGCAACCTGGCAAGGCTGACACCTGAACAGAAGCTGTTGAGAAACCCCTTTGCTGCTTATGAAAAAATAAAAGAGCATGTGAGATGAATGATACAAATCCTATAAAATCAGCAAACAAGCTCTGAACAACCCTTGTAATGCATTTTTCTTCAGTTTCTTGATCAGGGACTAATTGCTCTTCATGAGGGGCAAAAAAGTAATTTATAAAATCAAGGATTCCTCAGGACAGGAAGTGAAAATTGATTGTCCTACTGTTTCTACAGAAATCACCTAATCACCCCATGATGATTATCTCAGAAAAGTAATTAATTGTTCCAAAATGCTTTTCAGATTTAAGATTACCACCCTGACATTCTGCAGAATTAATGCCTCCTGCCTCACCCCTTCCAGGACCTCCTGTTGCCCAAACTCTTCCACACCTCTCACTGCTTTCCATTATACTCCAGTCCTTTACTGTTCTATTATTTCCAGTTTCTACTTCCCACTATTTTCCCAACACTGCCAACGTCTTCTCTACTTCCTTTCCCCCAGAATGTCCCTAGCATCCCCCTCCATGACCCTGGCAAGTGACAATCAATATTTGCTTTACCTTGGGGTAACTTCCCACTGCCTGGCAAATTAGCACACATAAATAGGTTAATCAGCAGCTATTAAAAAATTATACTTTCTGTTATCTCATCCTTAGTTTTATAGTGGGCCATCACTTTTGTCTCTTGTACAGTCAAAATTTTAATTCAACTTGGTTGTCCCTGATATTTCTTCCCATCTTCCAAACTGGCTTGAAGGTATCTGAAATGTTCAAAAGTTGTGGGAGAAATGTCACAGCAGCTGAGCAACGCAAAGCCAGAACAGTATGACTTTGTTCTCTTAAAATACCAAGGGAGAAAAGAAAAAAAAGAAATTTAAGTGCAATGCTCTTATGGTAGCAACTGTAGCCTTGAACACAAAAGCAGGAACTTCTCACCAGTGTATGCAATTGCAAAAATATTTTTGACAATATCTCTGCTGAGGGACATTCCACCAGATTACCCCTCTGGGCAATCTGTTCCAGTCCTTGGTCACCCATATAGAAAAGAAGTCCCTCATATTCAGGTGGAACTTTCTGTGGATCAGTTTCTGCCCCTTCCCTCTTGTCCTATTGCTGGGCATCATGGAGCACAGCCTGGTCCATCCTCTGACCCTCCCTTGAGAGACTCATAGACATTGATGAAGTGCCTCTCAGTTGTCTCTTCTCGAAGCTGAACATGGCCAATTCCCTCAGCCTTTCAAGTTCCCTCATCTCTCTCTTTGCAAGAGAGATGCTCCTCCAGTCCCTTGATACACTTTGCAATTTTCCCTTGAATAGAGATGCTCCCTCCAGTTCCCCGCAACCCCCCGCTAGATCCGCTCCTGGAGCTCTGTGTCTCTCTTGCACAGAGGAGCCCAGAAATGAAAGATCTGCTTCCGATTACTTTTTAGCCTTGTGTCCCTCTGCTTAGCTGTGCAGCCAAGGCATCCGCAGCAGCCTCCGCACGCCCAGCCAAATCATGGGGCAGATCTTTTCAGATGAAGCGCTCTGACATACGCAGAACCTGAGGCAGGGCGCAATGGAAAAGTCACTTCTCGGAGGGGCAAACCCACACCCGGCTGGGACATTCTCCACACCATGGGGGAGGCTCTCGGAGCAAGGCGGACGCAGGGCCAGCTCGGCGGCCCCTCCGGCCCCGGGCACCCTGGCGGCCCCTCGTCCCCTGAAGGCAACAGGGACGGGCCGAGCGCTCCCACGGCCAAGCGGGCGGCGGCTCCGGAGCTCAGCCTCGCCCCCTGCAGGTGCCGCTTAATTCTGGCAGCGGCTTTTCTCCTTACAGAGCCCCGGCGGGTGAGGCCTCCCGGTGCGGGGCCGGCGAGCGAGGCACGGCCGGGTCCCGGAGAGCGGCCCCGGCAGCTCCAGCCGCCCCTGCCCGGCGGGGCGCGCTCCCCTCCCTGCCCGCTAGGGCGCGCCCTCGGCCCGCGCCGCGCCGCCCGCCAGGTGGCGCTGCCGCCCCGCGAGCCGCCGGCGGCCGCCGCCCCCGCCCTCGCGCCCCGGCCCCGCCCCTCCCGGCGACGTCACAGCGGCGCGAGCGGAAAGGGAAAGAGGAGAGGCGCTGCGCGCGCACCTCAGGGCGCTGGTCCGGGCACGAGCCCCGCCCCTCCCATCCCATCCCCCGCGCGAGAGCCCCTGGAGAGGGCGGGGCCGGGGACCGTTGGGCGCGCGCGGGTGGCGCCATTGTTGGCAGGGTCCGCGGGAAGGGCGGGAAAGCCGCGGCCGCCCCTCAGCGACCACTCTGCGACCCCGCCTCCTGCCCCTCCTGCCCCTCCGCCCGCCGGGCCCCGCTCCCCAGCGCTGTTCCAGGGCCGCCCGCGCCGCCCGCCTCCGGGGCCGCGGCTGGGGCGGGTGTGCCCCGAACGCCCCGGCCTTGGTGCCGCTCCCCCCGCCTCGGCCCCGCTGGCCCCCGGACCCGGCGTGCTGTGACCTTGAGCACGAGCGTGGGGAAGGGATTTGCGGGGCTGGTTTAGGGGGGCTTTCGTGTTGGTCTTCGGTTTTGGTTTTTGTTTGGTCTTTTTTTGTGAAAGAATGCTTGTACCAAGAGAAGGACGTGGAAAAGCACCACTTTTGTCTTTGGTTTATTTTTTGGTTCTGTTTTTGTTTGGTTGGTTGGTTTATTTTGGGTTTGTTTTTCTATTGTTAAATTATGCTATTCAAATTATTTAGAGGGATCTGGGAAAATCTGGTGGCCTGCAGGTCATAATGCTCATAAGTTCATTTTTGATGGGAGAAGCCCTTTCTTTGTTCTTCTCCTCTGTATGAGTTTTGGAGGAAGGAGCCTTTGTGCAGCCATACGTGGGATGGTGCTGCTGAATCGTGTCCCAGTCCCAGGGAGGTTCCCTGCTGCTGCTGCAAGAGCTCTCTTGCAAAATTTGGTTTCTTTGCAAATCTTATGTGGTGTTCTCAGTGTGCATGTCATAAAGCAGTTAAAGCATATGTCAGCTCTCATTTTGAAGATACCAAGGTGTTTGTACGACTTGCATGTGCATGCTGTTTTGGGACAACCACAGGAATTTTTGTGGAACTACCTGGGTATAATAAAATCATGTGAGGGTTTGGATTGGAAGGGACCTTAAAGATCATTTTGTTGCAACATTGCAGCTGTGGCAGGGACACCTTACACTAGACCACATTTCTCCGAGAGCTCCATCTGATCTGGCCTTGAACACAGCCAAGGATGGAGCATCCACAACTTCCATAGGCACCTTGTTCCAGTGTCTCACCACCCTCAGAATAATAGGAGATTGGATTGGATTGGAAACTTGGATTAATCTCTTGTACAGTTTACACACGAGCTATATTTTGTCATAATTTTTTTGTTCTTGTTATTTAACAGATAAGTGTAAAGTATCACAAGTTTAATGTCAGATAATTCTGTGATATTTTAGCAACTATAGTAGCATTTCTTGAGTAATGTGGTCTTGGCTTTGTGCAAGTTTTTCAAATAAAGTTAGCAATATGAACTGTGTAAGTTTTCTTACTTTTGTTGCTCTAGACATTTTAACAGTTTCAGGAATGGTTGTGAATTTTTAAAATGCATTTAAACATTAAATACTTACAACAAATGCACAGATGGCATCTAAATTGCTTTTGATTAATACTGAAGCCTGGTGGTTAAACCTGCATGCTTGGGTTACAAACTTCCAGTGGAGATCTGGGAATCATGCCTAATGACTTCTGGGTCTGGGATTAATGCCCTCTTTTCATTGTTAGCATGATTAAAATTGGTTCAGGATATAATTTAGAAGGTTTACATTATTTCAATTATCTATTCTCTGGTTCTCCCATAAATTCATGTTCCATTCATTGTCCCATCACCACCTATCCTTTGCCATAAAAATAGCATCCCTTCTGCCAAGCTTACTCGTCTTTGTCCTTAAGTACCCTTGAATTCCAGAAGGTACCTTGGGCAGGGAGTAGTGTCAGATTTAACAGAACTCCATGACTCATTGTGAATTTTAGAGCATCCTTTTAATCCTTGGTGGGTTTGAGGGTTTTGTGTGGTAGCTTGTCATAAATGTGATGATAGTATTGTTACTGGTAGATTTTACTGGTTTTGTACCATCAATAGTGCTTTTATGAGTTATGTTTTTGTGTGTAATATAGGAACCAAAGAAGCAGCTTACTTTGAAAGCAGTTGAAGTTTCAAAGTAGTTGGAGACAATCTCTAGTATCGGTTTTCTTGGAAATTCTTTCACTGTAGGTACGAATTTTTAAAATTCCAGTAACTGAAAACAAGAGTGTTGGTATTTTAAGATAAGAAAGTGTTAAGGTTATAGCTACCTACATCAGTTTTTTTAAATAAAAGTATGTTGGCATTTGGTGTCTCTTTCTTTACAATTAGAAATTTGCCAGATATTGAGATCTCTGTCTTATCTTGTACATCTTAATCTCTAGAACCTGTTCCAGAGTTCCTCAAGGAAACACTGACACTGGTATTTTTAGAAGAAATGACTCAGCTTGTGTGTTGGATTGCCAGGGCAGCCCTGGTGCCAGCACAGGGATTGATTCCCAGCCCTCAGTGCCTTGGAGTGCCCACACACGGAGCACCAGCTTGTGTCCGAGTGAGTTCTGACAGCTGTGACTGATCACCCTGGCTGCCAGTCTGCAACGGCAGCAGACAAAGCCCTGCTTAATTCAGCTACTGTATTAAACAAGATTATTGCTTCACCAATAATCACTAAACAAAACCCCAGTTAACTGTGAAACAAGTCACCTGTGTGTGCTGTTTCACAGCTGGAGCTGACAGGGCAGAGAGGAAGGCACCCACGTTGGCTCCTGGTGCTCCTGGAGGAGTAGTGCTGACCCTGCTCCCCATGGGGAGCATGTTCACACCACACAGCTCCCTTCACTCTAGGGCCAGATGCAAAAGTAAGGCACGAGTGCTTCCTCTTTGGAGGCTCCAGTGCTTTATGCTGTATATAAGCCTAGCCTAGCTTTTGAAGTCTTTTTCCCAAAGTGAAAAACCTTCCCAAAATTATTTTAGCCTTCAGAAGGTTTATGGATGTGATCTCCCGAATGTTTCATGTGTCACAAAATCATTTCAAGTTAAAACACCCTATTGTTATCCCTTCTATCTGGTATTAGTGTTTTCTAGTTCATGTTACTTTTAACTACTGGTGTCCTTTTATTCCAAGTTAATGGCCCTGGCTTTGCTCCTCACCAGGCCCATGTTCCTTGAGATCATGAACAGAAAAGCTTCAACAAAAGACTGGATGTGGCACTCAGAGCTGTGGTCTGATGTTGACCTGGTGATGTTTGGTCATAGGTTGGCCTCGATGCACTCGGCGTCTTTTCCAACTTCATAGATTTTGTCAACCCCCAGCCAGGTCACAGCAGCCTGGACTGCCTCCAGTCCCACCCCCTTTAATGAGCTCATCCACTGTGGTGAGCACCAGGTCCAGTAGTGCTCTTCATCTGGTTGGTTTGTCCAATGCCTGCACCAGGAAGTTTTCCTTGATGTACCCCTTGGATTTCTTACAGCTAGCTGTGTTGCTTTCCTGGCAGATGCCTGGGTGGTGGAAGTCCTCTGCTAGGATGAGGTCTTGGAGTGTGATGCTTTCTGTATCTGAAGCAGGAGGCCTTGACCTTGGTTTCCCTCTGATCAGACCCCCACATGCAGGTGTCCTTTGTTGGTTCTGTCTTTGAATTTTTTACCCATAGGCTGTCAACCTTTTTGTGGCTGTTTTTCAGAGGCAGCTCTTCACAATCTATCCCTTCCCTAACATAGAGCACAAAGCCCCTGCCCCTACATGTCTCTTTTAAAAACCTTGTAGTCCTTGACTACAGTTCTGTCCCAGCCTCTTTTCCTGATATGTAGTAGCTTTCTAACTGCACCATGGTTTCCAACTCCACTTGCTTGTTTCCTGTGCCATGTGCATAGGCATAGAGGCATTTCAACTGGCCTGTGGGCTGCCCCACCTTTTGGAAGGAGCCCTCCCTAATCCCTCTGGGGTGATTTACAGGTATTTCCCTCTTGTTTTCTAGAGTGTCAGTATTTTCTCGTTCTTCTCTGTTACTCAGAAGTGCATCCCTTCCCCTTAAAGCATATGAAATGTCTCAGGCCAAAGGTTGTCACTAATTGTGATGTGCAGATAAAACTGCTGTTGCAGATGGTGCCAAACCAAATGAATATGGACAGTGTCAGGAGTTTGACTACTGCTTGGAACAGGTGTCTGGGATAGTAAAGTGTAGTTCACTTCCTCCACCTCACAAGGTGGAGGAAATGGTAGAATAGATAGGTGATGAGCTGGCATCTGTTGTGAAGCAGCTGAAGATGGGATAACTCAAGAGGATAATTCATGTGCTGAAATAGGAGCAGATGTCAATTAAGACAGACTGACTGGCCATTTGGGTGCCAGTTCTGTAGCATGTGTCATCAGTACAGGCTTGACTAACAGTCTGTTCGTGAAATTTGGTGATGCTTGATATCATAACTTCAAGCAGAATGGAAGGTGAAGTTGCTGTAGGCTTTGACAATCTGGAAAATTTAACCATTGGAGCAAAATGTTAAAACCAATTAGGTGCCATTTTAAGTTTGGTGGTGTTTTTTTTGGTTTTTTTTTTTGTTTGTTTTTCCTTTTTTTTAATGAGAAGTTCAATATAAAACTAGTTGCTTTTGCTAGAAACAAAATGAAGCTGCAATAGAATTTTCATATTAGACTGTCCAGGTTACTGCACTTTAAAACTTCTGCAGCAGTGTGGAATTGTTTTCCAAAACATTTTGCCCCAAATCTCATCTTCAACTAAATTCCTTTCTTCTCCTTTTGCAATTTTGCCCTTGTCTGGGGGAAACACGATGTTGATACAGTTTGTGGCCTGCAGTCGTAGGAATTAGCATGGGTTTCTTCATCTGGGAAATTTTCCATAACCTTATTATTTGGAAGACTTCATTGGTACGAGGGGTTCTCTCCTGTCCTGCCTAGCTTAGGGCAATGCTCCTTAAAAACTGATGCAAGAACCCTTAAAAGAGAGGCAGGACTTCAGAATTTTGTTTTCTTTCCCATGATGGACATTATTACTGTGCAAGATCAATGTGATGAATGCAAATTAAAGGTCAAATTTGCCAATTTACTGTCTGAAAGATTAAAAGCAGTTATTAAAAATAATTTAGTCCATTTCTGAGCCACTTGGACTTTGAAAAGTCAAGTAGTCAAATACATGTAATGAAGTCAGGATTATGTTACATTATTTTCTCATGGCTTCTTTGGGTTCCTTTTTCTCCCATGTTGTGCACCTATTAGTAGTTTAAAAATCCAAGCATATATCCTTGTTGTACTATATTTGAAGTTAGTATTTCCACAGTATTTTTTATATTTTACTGTATTCATTATTCAAAGACATAGTGTGTGCTTAAATACAGACACATAAGTCACAGAAATGTGCAGTTGAGCTTAGTGAAAGAAAATTAAGACAGGTGTGTGGAGCCACTTTAAGGAAAAATGCAGAAAAGCCAGAAACAAACTTGAATGTGTTTAAAATTCAGCTTACTTTGCTCTAGAGCATCAAAAAACACAGAAGTTTTCATCATTCATACAGGTGTGGCTTGTGTCACTTCTGAAAACTTGTCTGAAGAAAACAGTAGCTCGAGGCAGCAGCCTTCAGGAAGGAAAGCAGCAGAAAGAAAGTGGCTGGACCGGAATGAAAATCAAAGCTCCATACAGAGATGTGTTTAAGTGTAATAAGTTTAAGGGAAAATGATTTGTCTCGGAAATGGTGTTTCCTTTACAACAGATTGACAGAAATCTTCATGTTAGTATTTCTGTAGCTTTTTTCTGCAAAACTGCTCAGGTCTTACAGCCCATCTTAGGTGAGTGGTTTGGGGATCAGAGCTTTCATTTTCCCAGAAACCTATGTGCATGGCCTCACCTGCTGACTTGAGAGATGGAAGAGACTTCCTTGATAGTCTCAGATTTATAGCCATACAGTTCTTAGAAGTGAAAAGGTTGCCGACTTTTCACTTGCTTTCCAGGATGAAGGTGCCACAAGTTAGTTGTCCATCCAACAGCTCTGTAAATCCTTAAGCAACACTGTAGTGGGATATTAAGGAAAATTCCTTTTGAAGTATTTTATCTTCAATATTGAAGGCACATATAAATCTATTTTTTGAATGAAAGAGTTCTTTGTATTCTAAATAATTATTTTTTGAAGGATTTTACATTGGGAATCAATCTGGCTTCCTCCCCCATTCTCTGTAGGCAAAGCCGTCAGCGGATGAGAGACCTTCTTTTACGCAGAGATTTTTCAAGAACAGAGGAGCCCCATCTGTGCAGCAAGAGCAGAATATGATATTTGGTCCCTGAAATTTTCCCACAAAATCATTATTTACAGATCTAGGCTGTACATCAGAGAGAATTTTTATCTGAGTAGATTTAATAGGGAGGAGGGTTAAATAGTATTGGTATATTTTACTGTGTGGTTACTGATTTACTACCTAAAGTTGTACAATACATTAATTACCAGAACAATTGGACCTATTGAAGTCCTAAAGTGAAAGGCACAAATTATCAGATAAATTTAGAGTTGTGTAATTTTCTCATAACCCTTCACTTGGAAAGCCTTTCTGCTTCCAGTATAGGATGAGGTCTGGCAGCAGGGTTAACCCTGACCCCTGAGTGTTCTATATGGAGTTGTTCATTTCTGCCACATTCTTTCAGTTTAAATTTAGATTTGCTGGCAGCGATTATGCCTCTTGCAAAAAGCCTCGTGACCAAACATTGAAACAAATATGCCTTTTGTCACAGATGTTTTTGCCGAATAAGATTAGTGAAGAATACTTGAAAGCTGAAAAACAATGTGCAGAAGCCTTTGGTCCAAAAGGCACTAACCTTTAAATGTCTGGAACATATTTTCTTTTCAGTGTTAGAAAAGAGTAAGTGTTTAGGTGATTGGGCACAATCTTGCACCTTATTTTACCTCTGATTTTTTGCTGGTAGTAATGAAATTTCAGCTATGCAAATGAATACGGAGTCAGGATACATATGAATGTGTATATGTAACAGTCATTAAGCTGTTCTAAAGTAGACTGTGGTTGTTGTAGGATAGAACTGAGTTCTATGTTTTGCTGATTGCTAAATATGTCTTAGTAAATCTCATTTGTTGGGATAATTCTTCTGTACAATAGCCGTCTTAAGCATAATAGCTTCATCTGTTACTGATTTTAGGAAGTTCATACCACTTAATTTTCTGTTTTCCATGGAGGATGATTCTTGTTTTGTGATTGTGATTGTCTTGTGTTTTAATCTAGCGTGAGTATGTGGGACTTGAGAAATCTATATGGCAAAGGAGTTCACTTTCAAGGCCAATAAGTTGTTCTTGGCGTAGGGTGTGCCATGGTCTTCATAGACAGTGTTGCTCCACCTTGAAACACTTGTTTAACAAGGGATTTTCTGGTCTTTCTGTGTCTATCTGCTCATCTGTCTAGGACAGGACATGAGGAAATGGTCTCAAATTTGCACCATGGGAGGTTTAGACTGGATATTAGGATTATTTTTTTTTTTTTCACTAAAAGGGCTTCAAGCACTGGAACAGGCTGTCCAGGGAAGTGGTGGAGTCACCACCCCTGGAGATATTTAAAAATGTGTAGCTGCAGCACTGAGGGACGTGGTTTAGTGGTAGACTTGGCAATGTTGGGTTAACAGTTGGATTTGATGATCCTAGAGGTCTTTTCCAAACTAAATGATTCTGTGTTTGAAGGTAGCATGTAAAAAGTGTTTCACTTTGGTCTCTATGCTTTCAAGGTTCTTCAAAAGGTAACAGCATTTCCTATGCATTGCTGAATGGCTATGGCTCCAACAAAGAAAGACCTTGAGAATATATGGAAAGGAGTGTTCTCCCTGTAACCTTTTAGAGGGAAAAAAACCAATGAATAAAGCAGGCCATGATTCTCTAGATAATTTAAAGTGAGATTTTTTTCCTTCTGAAGGGCAAGACACAAAAGCTTCCAAAGGCGCCCTGACCCTGCTGCCTGTGCAGTTGCTATGGGCAGGAAACACTGGTACTCAGATCTTTGGAGCACTTTGATAGTGTCCAACCCAGTTACTGGGGCTGAACACTGTGGAGCTGTGTTCCTCATGAATGGATTAGGCAAAATTTATTCACCAGTTAGAAGTCCTACTGTGCAGGCTGTATATTTTTGAATGTAAGTAGCATCATGTTTTTTCTGTTTAGCAGGAATTTCAGGCAACCTTTGAAATACGTAGCCAATCAGCATTTGTTCCAAATGGTGCTTTTGTGCCAAATTTCCAATTAGTGAATGGCATTTGTTAGCTAGGCCCTTTTGGCTTTATCTTCAAGGATAATGAAACCCCATCTTTTTCCTCATCCCCTTAATAGACACAATATAGAGTCTTACTGAACTAAAAAAAAAAAAAAGAACTGAATGGAGAATGCTAGGAGATTTATAGTTTGGTGAAACTCTTTAGGACTTGTATTTTTTAGAAATGACTGTGGTTTGAATTCTGTAGCATTAAAACAAGAAATTTATAAAAATAAGGGGATTTGGCTCATACAGTTGTTTGAAAGAACATCAGTGAATATTGCAGGTATTGTTCCAATAGGTAAATATTTGTCGAGATAGAGGCAAAATGTGCTTCCCTGTGCATGGAGCTTTGCATTTTATTGTAATGTGCTATCATGTGTGCTGTTGCATACATTTGGAGTGTCTTAGAAATTTTTTGAAGTCTTCATGAATTTTTATCTTTGTATTTTCTATGGAAAATACTAAATTAGAGATACCTCTCCAACACCCCTCAAAATACTCTTTGCTGTCATGGAACAGAAAGTGGTCTGTTTCAACATGTGGAAATTGCTCCTGCATCCTATTAAACTCAGAAATCCAAACTTCTAATGTAACCTTCAGTACTTGTCACCTGGCAAGAATGATTTTTGCATAGCTCACAGAAATCAAACACGGTTTATTTATTTCCCTGTGTGATTGTTGCTTCAGAATTGTTTACTGTTGTTAAGTAAGAAAACATATTCTTACAGCTCCTTTTTCATAAATTGCATTTTAACTCTGTTGAGAAATAGAACATTCATTTTAGATTTTTGCAGAATTTATAGCTGATTGTTTGTGGAGTTTGTGTGGATTTTCATGTTTTGTCCTTGTTGGGTCTTTTTTTGAGTGTTTTTTAGTATTGGGAAGACCAGTATGTGAGGAAGCAAAACCACAGGAAAACATTTGCTTTGTTTACAAATGAGTTTTGTGGACATATATCAATATGCACATTTCCTATGTGAGGTCATCTCACTCAGAAAGGATTCAATATGTGAAGTGTCTTTTGATGCTCATTTTCTGTGGAACATCCTGTAGTTTACTTGGAAATAGTTGGAAAGACAATGGGAAGCAATCAAAGTATCTCTTTGAATAATTTTAATAGCTGTAGAATTGAAGTGCAGCTTAGCAGTTATAACAGCATTTCAGGCAAAATACTCAGAGGTTGTAAAAAGTGGTGAAATTCCAAAGAAAGATTTGGAAAAGTAAAATTTGGTATATTTATTTTTCTGTGCTTTGAAACAATCTCTAAAAAGATCATATTAGCCCCTCTAAAGGGACTAATTGTTGCTAATATGAGACTCAGTGTCTGATGATTTGGGACCTTAGTTACTGGGGAGAAAATGAGTAATTCCATTAGTAATAATATATGTCAGTGTAATAGAGGAGTGAATCTCCTGGATTCTATTTGTAAAGGGTATTTTTTCTACAATAGTGAGCCAATTAGTTATCTTTTAGTTCCAGTTGTGAAATGCTCTAAGGAAACAAAGCACCATAAAGATTTATCAGGTAATAGTAATAACAGTACTCATCTATCTCCCCTGGGCTTTGAGGAGTTGTTATGATGCTCTTAGGATTATGGCAGGATGAAAATGCATTATTACAGTTTGTCTGATGATGCTCACTATGGAATTATCTTCTGTGCAAAGATATGTATTGTTTGTGAAAGGAAGCAAGATGAAAGAACTGAAGTAGCTTCAGGACAGTCTTCTGGGGAGCAGTAGCTGCCTGTGTTGACAGGGAGGTCAGTGTGACTGGTTTTTGTAGGGGATCACTAGAAGTGGTGTGAATAAAGAAAACAAGGCATAATGCATCAGCATGCATAGGGACCACCATGGAGAGGTGCTTTAGGAGAGTACTGGAAAGGATTTTGAGGAAATTAAGGAATAAGGAAAGCATCTTTGTCAATTACATTACAATGGATTAAAATTTTAGTTATACAGTAAAGCTCTTCAATAAAAAGGAAAAATGCATCCTAGTGACAAAGTGACAAATAAAGTATTCCCACCATATGGGCAGAGGATTTGACAAGTCTAGAATTATAGTAAGGAATATAATACAGTGCACATGATGGCCTTCGATATTCTGGTTCCTGTTGGCAACAAGCAATCTGTGGAGAGATGCTGAAATAGAAGTGGCTTAAGAAGAGGCATTAAAGTGACTTTAGTTTTAGTCTTGATTCTGCTTAGCTTTAAATAGCAGTGGGTCACCCAAGATGAAGTGATAGAAAGCTATTCAGATATACAAAAGTCATTTGAGTATGTAGAACAGCTATGAATATGTGTCATCAGGATTGGAGTGATAATTGAAGCTTTCTAAATGGAAAAATGTTGCTCAAGGACAGAGAAAGAGGGCTGGAAAAAAAATAAGCATCTTCAAGATACAAACAGCTTGAATATTTTAAGACTTCATGTGTGTTTGATTTCTTCTAGACCCAACCAGAAAAAGAATCTGAATGGCCAGACTCTATGTCATGGCTTATGAAGAAACTGGAACAGTTGAACTTAGATATTGAAGAAGCTCTGAGTGCTGACTCTTCTCCCTCCAGTACTCCTTCTTCTGAAAGGCACAAGCAACTGGTAAGAATGTGTGTGTGATATGAGATGTTCTCTAACATTTAGCTACAGCATTCCTCAAGCTATAGTTTTTAGATCCAGTTGTGTTTCAGAATGGGCCAAGGAGCTCAGGTGTTAGGGTAAAGTTGAAGTTTTCATTAAAATGAAATTTCTGACATTGGATAACTAATGGTCAAATAAGCAGAACTGTGATAGGGTGAAACTTGTAAATTTTCTGTCAGGATAGATTAAAATCATTATACACTTTTGGTTTTTTTTAAGGGATATTTGCTTGCCTGTTTTTCAGATTGTTAATTTATGTGCTAGCCTATTAATATTTGTTATATTTATTTAAAGATATAACAGCAAGAGAGACACTGTTCATTAAAAGTTGAACTAGTGTCCTGGTCACCCCAGGATAACTAGATTTTTTTTCTTTATCTCTCTCTTTTATTTGAATAGATGATTTAGAGGTGCAATCCTCTAGTTAAGAATATTTTGTGATGACAGGTGTCATCGGTTGATGACAGTTTCTCAAGCTTTTGTTTTGAGGACAAATAGGATTAAAGGAGCAATGATGTTATTTTATTAATTTTTGAATAAGCAAATTTTTTTATATAAGCAATTAATGGAGAATGACCAGCATGAGAAATATAAGTGTTCTCTGCTTCAGGCTATGATTAAACTCAGTTCTTAACATAGAATTGTCAGGATTTTCTGCTCTGAATGTTGGCATGAAGTTCATGGAAGGTGATCTTTTGTGAATGTTTTTGCTGTCACTGCTGCTTAATTTTGTAAAAGTAAATTCTTGAAGTAAGCATCTTTGTGGATCATCACAATGTATATGTTCATGTCTCTCTAAGTGGGACATTCAGACTCTTGCACTTTGTGTTTCTAAGTTCTACAGAGAGAGTGTTAGTAACAGAGTGGCCATGGCCATCTCTCATTTCTTTCTTGCTGTACATGTCAGCCAGTTAGAACCAGCTCTGTCCAGCTGAATTAATTTCATAATTAATTTGCCTATTAAGGGACAGTGTTCTGTCTTCTTGTAGGAGAATGCTCCATATCTTCTGTCAAAATACAGTGGCAGTGTAGTCTGCTTTTCTGTCTGAAAGTGAAATCCCAGCCATCAGAGTTTAAACACTTCTCATTGTGAGAGTCTGGTAACCAGTGATCCAAACACCCATTTTTTATGGCTGTGCCTATTCTACTAAGGTAAAAGCTGTGGTTTGGTTAGGCATCATTCTTTCTTCATGTTGGCCTGAGGATCATAGGACTTCAAATTCTTTGCTGAAGCACTCACTGAAGGGCATATTGCATGTAAACAGCAGAAAAATCTAAATAGGTGACTTTTTCAAATGAACTTTGATACATAAGAACAGCATCATCAGAAATGGTTGCACAGAGAATGCCATCACCAGCACCCCAGCACACCACTTCTCTTCCCGAGGCCTCATCACAGCCTTTTTCCTGGGACATATGCTCCCACCAAGAGCCCCTGCTAGGGTGTTAGGATGTTCCAAACACCAGCACTAAAATTACTGTTTTGCTTAGCATGATATTTGAGGAATTGCAGTTCTCTTTATCAACCACCTCTTCTCACTCTAAATAGAAGAGATCTCTTCATTTTAGTTGTCTGTGGACAGGCAAATATGTGAGTCAGACACATTTTTTGTAGCCTTATATGACAAACTGGAAATTACCTTTAAACCTCCAAGAGCCAATTTCAATACAGAAACTGGACAGCTCACTTAATACAAAGTCTTTCTGATAAGACCAGCAAGATCAGAGCAATAAAAGAGTCTTAGAAAATCTGTTGTGGAACTGATGATGGGATACCATTTGCTGTCTCCTGGAAAAGAATTTATACAGCAAGGGAATCATCTGCTCTGATTTAAATATTAATTAATAATTTGCCTCAGAATGCGTGGATTTAGTTTTACTTTATAGTCAAAGAAGAGATAGATCCTCCTAAATCTCTCCATAAAGAAACAGATACTGCAGATTTCAAAATGACAGTTGCAGTGGAAAAAATAACAGTCTGGTTTTCACACAAGTTGTATGAGTAGTTTATATTCTATCAGTCCATGCTATTTGTACCATATTTCTAACTATAGCTTGTAATTTGTTCCACACATATCAAATGTTTTATTCTTGTCACTTACCATGAAACTTGAAAAGAAAGAAGACCTCTCTCAAGCATATGTTTACCAGTAACTGTGTAAATTGGGCTTCTATAAAATGAACCACTTTTGTGTTCTTAATATGGTTTTATCCTCAACTGGGAACTGACACAAGAAATCATGATTAACAGTGATTTTGGGTGAACTGTTTAAAGGTGTAAGACTGAGATGGAGACCCAAAATCTCCAAAGCAAGTGACTACTGCATGAGTGGGGACATGGTTTGCTGGAGCTGCTGCTCTGAAAGTTGTTCTCTTGAGGGTGTGGACAATTTTTAACAGATGACAGTCATTCCTTATGGCAAATGCTATATCACAGAAATATATTTTGTAATTTAATCACTAGTTGGAGCCAGTCAGTTATCTACTGAAGGATTTTTCACCTGTTTATGCAAGTAATTCTTTGATTTTTTTTTTACTCTTTGCATTTTCCTGTTTTGAAGGTATCTGTTATTAATAATACAGATTTTTTTTTTTTTTTTTTTTTTTTACAGAAGAAGCCAATATATGCGCTGGGTGAATAAATATTATGGGACCTGTTGGGTGAGGGCAGAGAGTTTTGCAGTGTTTTAGTGAGAAAATTCAAGGTGTTTTCTAAAACATAATAGCTTTTGCATGAATGCTAAGGGATTACTTGTTCCTACATCTGTGTAAACCACAAATTGCTAGTGGTCATTTTTTTGTTGGCAAATGTTATGAGGATGTAGCATTGACTGGATTCTTCAGTAGCTGATCCAAAGATGTTAAAAATAATTGTCTATAATTAAATTATTTTCTGAAACACTCCCTCATCAATGCAATGAACACAATTTAACCGCAAAAAGCTGTACTCTCTGAATGTACTAACAACAAAACTGCTAGTTTTGGAAAAACACATTCAATAGCTCTACTCCTGTAAAATCTGTACCTTTCTTATGAAAAAAAGAATCCTTTTTAGCAGTATAGGAGGAGGCACTTTGTAAATGAAACATCAGAGATAAATCACTTTTGCTGTGGTGTGTTTCCCCATTGTTTAATGTATCTGCTTCATTGCCACTTAGTATCTTGTACTCAGTTTCACTACAGAAAAAGCAGGAAATCTTGAGAATGAGAATCAAATTTTTTTCAGTTTCAGTCTTTTATTATTCATGAATGACAGGGAAATCCTGTTTATTTTTGATCATCTTATGTTAGAGATATGACTTTCATTAAACAAAGCTTTTTCTTTAACTTAGGTATTCATTTAATTGTCTTGCTTTAGTATATTGTCTTCAAACTTTTTAGGGGTTGCATACTAATTATTTTGTCACCTTTTCAAAGCCTCCTCATTTTACATCCTTACAAAATATACTAACTGGGAACTGGGCAATTGCTATTAATGATCAGCAGCCCATTTGTTACTTTGTGGAGAGGAAGAGCCTGAAAATGGGCTGATTAGAATGATTGTCCCCGACAGCTTGGGACTGCTCTGCAGTGCGCCCATGACCCTGTTTCCCTGATTGTCTGTAGTATGATTTCTGCTGGATCGCAGCATGTATTGCTTCTTGCTCACTCACCCAGTTTTTCCTTGGGCAAACCAGGATACTTGAGGGAATGTTGTGCAGTTGGTCTCTTCTTGACACTGCATTCAGTGCGGGCCCAGAGTTAGGACATCCATCTTTTAAAAAATGGTGTGGGAGTGGAACAATTAAATGAGAACTCCCCAGGTTTTGGCAAATAAGAAACATTTATTTGAAAGTTCAGAATCTGTAATTTGAAAATGGGGATTTTCTAGGTCTCTGTTTAATATACAAAAATAAACATGAAAAAAAGTTAAAAGATAGTTTAAAAATAATTTGAATAAAACCATTTCTCTTTCTACAAAGTGATTCAGTTCCTTTAAGTTACAGGAAGGTGTACTTTTATTGATTAGTTCTCCAGTTGTGTATACTGGATGTTAAGGAAGCAACTTTCCATAATGATGGGATGTCTAGTTTAGCAAAGTGTAAAAATGATGTAGCAAGTGCTTTTAAGAAAAAAAAAGATCAAAACCAAATGTTTGCCTTTCATCAGAGGAAAAAAAAATCCAGAGGAAAAGATAAAATCAGAGGAAAAGATAAAATTCCTAAGTTTTTATCTTAGAGTTCACATTAAAAATGTGACTTGTCTTTATTTATAGAGTTTTTAAAATTCTCTTACAGTGCCCTGTTCAAGTAGAGACAGGCCTTTATGGAGATCATCAAGAAAAAGGATCTTGGAAAAGAAGAGGAGACTACCAGCATCTAAATTGTTTACCTTACCAAGTGTTGACTGGAGCACGACCTAAAACTGATGTAAGTAGCTACAGCATTATCTGACTCTCAGGTTCAGTAACCTCAGAATTTACACTGTATCATTAAAATTGTCAGTGTATTTCTTTGAAATAATTTGTTCCACACACATCAAATGTTTAATTCGTGCAAATACTGCACTGCATGGAGGAGTTTGGTTTACAAAGCAGGTATAGATAAAAGTTAAGGAAGACTTCAGTAAATGAGGCTCCAGGGCTGTGGGGTTCATCTAATCTGATTTTAGGCCACTGATGAAAACTTCTACATGTGAACTTGTCACTTCATAGTCAATGGAAAGAAACAGGCACTTCTAAAGAGTAATTCATCTGTAGGGAGCATGTGATGGATTCCAGGCATCAGAGCAACCACCACAGCTTTTTCTTCATGGCTTATTTTAGAAGTACTCTCTTAGGATTTTTTAGCTTGACAGTTGGTTGTGCTCAATTCATGTGAATTCCTTACTGCATTCTCTGCAAGCCTCAGTGCTCAACTCTGGAATTTTAGTTAGATCCCATTTCTAACCAATAATAGAAATATTTACTTGTTTTTTTTTTTTTTTTTACAAGGTGATGGCTATAGCCTGCAATCAAAATCCGTCAAAATCCATCAGAAAGTTTTCTCAAAAGGCTTTGATTTACTTTCCTAATAGCTAAATGTAAGCTACTTTAGGATCAGTGTCTTCGTTTGGAAATGTAGATAGTTTTTGTCTCCCTTTTTTAAATTGTGTGCCAGCAGTACTTGTGATCATCATGCAACATAAAAAGTGGCTGCACTGGATTGAATCAAAAGTACTAATTGCCCTGTGTCCTTTCTTTGCCAGTGGCCAGTGTTGGATGTTCAGGAAACAAGTGTAAGGACATAGTAAGCAGATAGTAAGCCATCTCAACTTCCTTTGAGGTATTTATCATGCAGGCACATTGAAGATAGACACTATATTGCCTTTTTGTAATTAACAGCCCCTAAGAGTCTTTTTCGACTCTAGTTGTGCCTTTTGTACTCATTTGTATTTGTTTGTTCTTTTGATATTCAAAAGAACAAAGATACTTTGATTTCCAAAGTTCACTTGTGGAGTAGGTGATACAACACCTTTTTCTTATTATAATTTTGTTACTGAATTATCATTTTGGCTGTAATTCTTGTACTGGCAAAAACTGAATCTCAGGCATCTTGTAGGAAGTAGTGAATACCTGAGGCTGATTTTCTTGTTTGTTTGTTTTCTTTTTCTTCCAGCAAATGACTGTATTTACTATTGATTTTCATTTTTCTGCTTGTATTACAACCATTCGACATCATGATGTCCTCTTGCAGCAAGTATTTGGTTTTATTAACCTCTGTAGTTGAATATTATCAGAAAACTGTCCCCTTTTATTCCTCCATTTTCCGATTGATTTGTGAATTTTATTCCTCCATTTTCCAATTCATTTGTGAGTGTACTGAAAACAGATCCATGAGACTGTCAGGTAATATCCATCCACTGTAAAAGAAAAGGATCAATTATTCTGAACCTTCTTTTTTCACTTTTAGTTAGCAATGAAAATCCATTTTTATTTCTTGGCCTCTTTTTTGTAGTTCCTCCTTCATAGCATAGTTTGAGATTGATGGTCAACTTCATCAGAAGCTTTTTGAAATGGAAGTGTAGCAGTCAAATTGCCTGTATCTGCATGATCATTCAAACAAGCTGGCCTCCAAAATCCCAATTATTCTAACCCATTATTCTGTGTTACTGTCCATATGTCCTTAAGCATACTTTCTGTCAGTTTTCTGCCATGCATATCAGTTGTACTAGCATCTCTTCCACAAATAACCTCAGAGGCATTTTCAGACATTGGCATCACATTTCTCCCCCTCTTTTTCTCCTGTCCCTAAGACAATAGGTGTTAGCAGTAATTACACATTGAGCCAATATCTCAGCAGTTCTCATTCCCTGAACAAGGTGCTTATTTTAAGTTATCTATACAATTTGGATTAAAGAAAAATCTATTATATTAAAGATATCTTGAACACTGTCGTATTTATCTACCAAAGAATGATATGCGTACCACCATAAAAATTCTCTATTTCTTTAAATGAACCTACTTCTGTGCACTGAAAAGGAAATTTGAAGGTTGGCTCCGCTTGCTTGCTAATTGAAAACATTATTGTCTTCCCACTAGCTATTTCCTTTCCTTGGAGAATAGGTTTGATATTTTCCATTTCTACAAAAGCACAAACATTTGTTCTGATTTGTTGCTTGTTCTAGTTGGAATAGATAACAGAATTAATTAAAAAGAAACTTGCCAACTTTATTTGTTTTTTACCTTGGCCAAATGTTCAGGCATGTACAAGTATCACAGCTTAGCTGCCTTCCCACTAGTACTATGCAAATATTTTCAAAGTGGTGTTGCAGTAATGCTGTTGTTTGGCTACTGGTGTGTGGGAGGAAAGGCAGAGGATGTAAGTTTTGGGTTTGTTTTTTTTTTTTTTTCTGAAGTCTGGTTTGGTTTTTTTTTCATTTTGTTGAAAATTGGGAAATACTAGCATGATAAAAAGCAATTCTAAGAATCCTCATCAGTACAGTCCATGCATCACATCAATCATTTTTGTATACTGGAGTAAAAGCAGAGTAATGCAGAAAGTACAAATGTTTCTTAGGGCATCAGAGATTCTAGAAAACTGAAGGCAAGAGTTTCTTAAGAAATTAGTGAGCTGCTTTTTTATTGCACAGTGCTTTAAATTAGGAATAAATATTGAAACTGGTGTTTGCAGATGTCATTCAGGAGAGTTGATCATTTTACTTCCTTCAAAGTGCTGCTTTTGGTGCTATTTTTCATGCAAATTCAAATAATGCTATGTCTAGCTCCAGGCATGCAGTCTGCATTAGTCTGTCATATCTCTCCAAGACACAGATTTTCACTGCTTATTCCTTAAGATACAGACTTTTCCATATTTTTTTAAAAGGGTAAACTGAAGTTGCTTTCATTATAGTAAATGGGGTGGGACAGAATAATTCCTTCCATCTTTACAATTTTGAGGATCTTAAGCTATTTACAGACCTTGAGCTGATCCTTAATTTCTCTGCAAAATATGTAAGCAGTATTAATTTTACATCTGAGATTACAAGTGCCTAAACCTGACTCCAGAATAAGTTTCATGCACTGTCACTGCTGGATACAGTCATAACTTATCACTTCATGGTAGAATTGATATCAATAGTTCCATCCCATTATCTATTAGGGTGTGTTTCCCAAGGTGAAGATTAGGCAGATCATGCTTTACTCTGACCTTGCCCCCACTAATAAAGTTGATAGTAAAGCCCCAAGAAGACTTGTGCGATCTCTGGGCAAAGATTTCTTATGCCATCTTGGTTTTGGGCTACTTTTCATGACCCACAAAGTGCAAGAAGATGAGCTAAGAAGCCTGGAGCTGAATGATGAAGACATAGCATTCAATGCTCTTTTTCCTCAAAGATGTAGTGTGTTTGGACACAAAATTATTTGGCCATGTTGGAGCTGAAGATTTCTGTCTATGCTTCAACTAAATTCATTTGTAAAAATAGCATCACTCATGCTGAAGAAGTAGCGAAATTTTTGCAGAAATCAGGTTTTCACTTACTTTCTCAAAGTCTCAAAACCAGATGATTGGTTGCAACATGGTCAAGAGCAGAATCTATATACAGTCTCTGGTTTTGCTTACCAGACCATCCTTCCTCATAGAGTGCTAACTCCAGTGTTCCCATTCTGGAAAAGACAAATTTCAAACTGTGTCCTTTAGTCATGTGAATTGCTTTCCTCTTTAATGCTGCTATTAATTATGTCAGCAAAATAGCTCTCCAGTACAGTTGCAGGTAGCTTTAAACCTCATCTTTGCAAAACCTTTTTTCTTATGTTCAGTACTTAATCTCACCAGAATCTCACTGAGACAGAGTCATGATGAAGTAGTCAGGTAGGTCACCCACTCCACTTCCACGTGTACCCCCATATGGTGCACTTTTGTGCCTCTGAACAGGATTCTGTGCCTCTGTTCTTCCCCTGCTCTGCCTGTACAGTGAGGATATTGAGACACCCTTCTTCCCCAGGAGCACTCTGGACTTGCAGTCATTTCTGAGATCATCGGGTGCTCCTGGAAGACAGAATCTTCCTTGCTTTAAGACTAAGTAGTTTCTTGGTAGTAAAAGAATCCATTGCCCAGGAAGAGATTGTACTAACTCTAATGAAAATCAGTAATAGGGAGTGAAGGGCAGATGCCTCCCTTCCTTCCTGAGAGCTGTGTATTCCAATGTCTACAATACTCAAGCTTTCTCATCTGCTTTGTTTCCAGTGCATTTGCCAGCACTCTGGCCAAAGTGTGCCCCTAACATAAGAACCCAGCATAGCCCATTTCTTTTCCTTTTTGCCTTTATTCCCTCATCCCAACAGTCAGTTCCTTCAGTGGGGAAATTAGATGGAAAAAAACCACCAAACTTGTGGTGTTTTTTGCCACAAACTTGTGGCAAGATAAAGGCACTTTAATAAAGCAAAAGATAAGGTTATGCATCCAGAAGCAAAAGAAAACAAAATATTTATTCTCTACTTCCCATTGGCAAGCCATGTTCAGCCTGGGGAAGCTGGGCTTCAGGACATGTAATGGTTGCTTTGGAAGACAGATGTTATAAATAATAAAAGCCCTTCTCTGCTTCTTCCTTTTTTATCTTGGCTTTTATTGCTGAGCAGGCATCATATGGACTGGAATATCCTTTGAGCAAGCCTGGGTCAGCTGTCCCAGCTGTGTCCCCTCTGAAGATCTTGTCCACCCCCAGCCCACTGGCCCTCGAGAGTCAGGGGGCAAGGTTGGAGAGAGCCTTGGTGCCTTTCAAGGGCTGCTCAGCAGTCCTTGAACTCATCATTAAAATGATGGCAGGTTACCAACAGCTTTCTAGCTACAAAGCACAGCCCTGTTGAGGGCTGAATTTGGGGAAGTTAACTCCATCTCAGCCAGACCCAATACAATTTCTTTTTTTAATTAATTGCTCAATACCATTTTTTTTCTGACAAAAATGCTGTCACCAGCTGAAGATGATAATCCTAATGTAGCTATGCAGCATTTAAAATTACTTCAAATTGCTATGATTAAATAATTTGATCCATGAAAATATTTATTTAATTTAAAGTATGTTAATGGTATTAATGGTAACTTTTAAAGCAGTATTTTGCATCAATTTCATTATTTTAATTTAGTTTTCATAAGGATTACCTGCAGGCTAGGGACATACTTTGTATTTTGTATTTGTATTTTATTTGTAAAACTAATTGAGTTATCTGTGCAGGAAAGGAAAGAGCTGTCTTATTCATAAAATGCCATTGAAAAATAATTTTAAAACAATTATTCTCTGATGGATGTAGCCAACATAATTTATATGGGTTTTTTTTGTATACAGTATAAAGTCAAATTGAAGTTTCCAACTGATTTCAGAGTAAAGTTCATTTAATGTACTTCAAAAGGTATATGAAGTCCAAATCTGTGTCAGGAGGAGGCTAGAATTGGTTCTTTTTATTGCTTGGCATTACATGGCTATTTATGTAGTTCAAACTGATAATGTCTGTTTATATTGCAAGAAAAGCTTTGAACAATGGAGAAACTGCAGGAGCGGCTGGAAAATAGAGGTCACCCACCTCTGCAAGGGCAGCCAGCAGGTCCACCAGGGATGGCAGTAGCAGCAGAGCAGCTGGGCTTGGTGGTGATTTTGCCAAAACCCCATGAGCAGAAACTGCCAGCAAAATTTATTGAGTGAGCACTTTTCTGAGCCAGCCCAATCCCTTTCTCATTATAACTGTCCCAAACTCACACAGTGAGATTTGCCTTCTAGTTCCAGCTCCAGTGACAAAATAAGAGTTGCAGGCTGGCATTATTTAATCAGTATATACATCCCAAATTGATCCTATGTGTGCCACTTGACTTTTGTAGACATATTTATCATATGTAAATTTAAATATTCTAGAATGAAATTTGTTGAAATATGTTAGTTTTCAGATCTTCTGACTGAATTATTTTGCAGAAACACTTTAGTGTTTTATTTCTGGTAACACTGACTGTTTGCAGGAACACTATTTCATAGTAGTGTATTTTTGCTAAAAATAAACACTAAATTTGCTGACTTATGTTTCAGTGTTAGCAGAAATGCAGCCTCAGAAATACATTGCTCTTCAAGACAAACTGAAATGTCCTCTTTGTCTGTAGAGATGAGATTCAAGTTGTCAAAATAAGAATCTCTGTACATGCATAACAAGAGGTGATTGGGAACCATACCAGTACATTATACCAAGCCTATGCCAATATAAAGAGAACCTCACTTCCATGCAGCTAACTTTGTACTTAGTGAAGTGCAAAAGAGAAACAATTTCCCTCTCTTTTCTTTCTTTTCTTTTCATGTTTTTTTGGGCTTGTGCTTTGCATGCAACACGCGGTTTGTATAACTGGCTGACAGTACAATTTTCTACTGTGTTTTTTAGCACTCTATGTTTTATAGAGGAAAGACCAAATTACAGAGTATGCCAGCTCCCATGGGTGAGAATGGCAGGAATGTGCTGGGTTCAGCCCTACGAGGCTGTCTCTTGTATTTTTGCTTGTGGGATTGGTTGAGCACAGTTTTCTTCAAGGAAGTATGTACAGTCATACCTTACCTGTCTGCCCGTCTGGTCAGGAGTTTGCATTTTCTTTTTTCTGCCTCGTGATATACTTGTTACAACAGCCTAAAAATAAAAGGTAAAAAAAAAAAGAGTGAGTATATTCTATGTTATGGTGTTAACCATAATGCCTCTTTTAGAGTACTTCTGTAATTTTTATTCTGGCAGGGTTTTCCTGGCTATTTCACATGTTGATCAGACAGCACATGATTGAGACGGAGGCTATGACTTTTACAATTGTTGTTCACAGCAAGAGCAAAGCAAAGGGATTCAAATATTACCAGAGATGTATAATTAAAAATGTGTCCTGCCTGTGCTGACAAAGTGCTTCTGTGGCATTTCAGAGCTTGGGCAGAGTCAGACCCCTGGTCCCACTTAAGCAGTGGTGCAAAGGTCTCTCATAATACCAGCCTCTGGCTCTTTGTGCTCTGGAGAGCCTGTGGGCTGCTCATGCCTGTTTCCCACGCTGGGGAAGAAGGAGCTTCCATCTATAACACACCAGAGACAGAGGCCAGCATAATGCACAGGGAGAGCATTTTTTATGCAAATGAATGGAGCAAATCGTGCATCCCATCTCTCTAACAGAGATAATCCCTCTCAAGGTGCAACTTTTTCTTGTGCTTCTACTGGAAGGCGGCAGCTTTGCTCAAATGCCACCCCCTTGTCCTCGGGTGTATGTAGCCCTTTGTG
Source organism: Zonotrichia leucophrys gambelii (assembly GCF_028769735.1). Taxonomy (NCBI): domain Eukaryota; kingdom Metazoa; phylum Chordata; class Aves; order Passeriformes; family Passerellidae; genus Zonotrichia; species Zonotrichia leucophrys. The sequence goes on from NC_088169.1 coordinate 67,945,768, forward strand.
AAAGGATGTGCACTTTACTTAAGGGAATTAAAACTTCAGAAAAGTTATTTGTTGACATTTTCTGTCCTGCTACCACTCATAGGGCCTTTTTTTTGTTAATTCCCACAACTAAACACGGAGTGATAAAGTAGTGATTTTGAGATTAATTGATAGATGGAGCTTTCTGATAATCCAGTGTGGTAGAAAGGTCATGTGTTATCTAAAGCAGCCAAGTGTCATAATGATGACCTTTAAATCTGTATTGCATGCATTGCATTAAAATTTACAATGACTAATCATTAACAAAACCAAAGTGCTCAGAAATAAAAGTTCTTTATTTCTGAAGCTTCTTTATTGCAACATATCCTAATAGAAATTTTCAGATGAACTACCCAATTAAAGCTTGAGAACATTTCAGGTTAGCCAGAAGGATGCAAATTGGGCTGAAAATTTTCAGGAGGACTTTCATGTCTTAAAACTTGAGCTAACAAATTAGTTTCCATCTTGGACTGTGAGTTTGCACTGAAACAGAGTTAGCATAGCCTCAGAGAGGAAGCGCAGCAACCTACAGTCTGAGAGACCTCAAGAGGGCTTTAAGGCTATTCCCCTTTACCACATCAGAATCACCTATACCTGTGTCACCCTGATGTAGGTTTTTCTGATATCTTTTTTCAGACCTCCACTGACAGACTATAAAGCCTGTTCAAATTCATTTCAGTACCCCATTGATGATTAGAAAGTTTTACTATGCTTTCGTAGTGTAAAATACCTTCTTTTGTTCGTCTTCAGTATGCAGAACAAGTTCTGTTCTTGTTCTTTGCCTTCTGCCTTCCTTCTGCAGGGTCAATCTGGTTCATCTAGCTTTTTCTTGTAGGTCCTGGTTTCCAGACTCCCTGTTTCATCTAGTGTCTCAACCTGCACACTAAATATTAATTTCAGCATGTTCAGAGCTAGTTACATGTCTCACAAGTTCATCTGGAAAAAATACCAAGAAGACTTTTGGCATTTGAGGCCGTAGCAGAATCTGGGCTCTCTGAAATGCCCTTGGGACTGCCCTTGCACAGACACTGAAACAGATGTTATCCTTCATGTTCACTTTTATCTTCTCTGCAATCATGGTTGCAAAAGTCACAGATCCATTAATGATATTAATTCCTGTAGCCTGTTTTTCCTTACTCCTAGAGTATCCTAAGAAACGTGCTTCATTTGTTTGTGTAAATTCACTAAAACTAATCCAAGGTTGTGCCTACACTACGAAGGATGCCTGTTACAGATAAATAGAAAATTCATCAAAACAGAGTTCCTGCCAGATTGGTTCCCAGGAGATTTGCAGCCTGATTCAGGTGAAAAGGGAATCTTATTCTCCTTTAAGTTCCTAGGCTGAATGTCTCCTCACTCCCTTGACTAACTCCAGCACAGCAGGAAGCTCTGTCGATGGAAGGCACATGGTACCCCAATGTACATGGAATATCACACGGGCAGAGGAGGGTGGATGTGGACAGAGTGACAGAGATGATGAGAGGACTGAAGCACGAAGGCTGGCAGGACCTCAGCAGGTGGCACTCTTCCCTCTGGATCAGTGTGGGGAGGGAGCTGCTCCCAGCAGTGCACAGCATCACTCTGCTGACACACCAGCTCAGGATGCAGTGCGAAATCCAAAGCCTTGACCTCTTTTGATCGCTGGGGTTTTTTAATGGAGTCGTCCTTGATTCATGTATAAAAATAGTTTCCTAAAGGTTCTTGAAATTTCAACTCAGATAATCTGCCTAATGAGATGTCTATCTATAGCCGTGGCTCTGTAAATTATTCCTTGCTCCTTGCTCAGGCAGTGCAATCCTAACACAACTATGCTTTGATGTCAGACATCACTGTCTTTCTAGACAGCAGTGGTCCTGGACTGTACAGTTCGAGCATTTTGAGATGCAAATCCTTGTATTCTTACAGACTGTGTTCTGTGTTGTGTTGGCTTTTCAGCCAGCCAGTCAGTCTGTTTGCAGAGTGAACTTAGTGAGAGCTTAAACAACGTAAGCTCGAAGTGTAACACGGTATGATTGTACCCTTACTTCTTAATGAATTCTTTAAACAGGGATCCTGATCTGGGTGTCTTGTTCACCCTAGCCCTATCCCTTGTAGCAATACAAAGAAAAGAAAAAGAAATTTTGAAAATAAATGGTTATAATGAGTTTTAATCCCCAAGGTGTACCTGTACCAAAGCAGTACCTCAAGGATTTCTCGCCTGCTTTCTCTAAGTGTTGTTTTCTGACAGTGTATCTGCAGTTTCAGCAAGGACTTGTATTTGAGTCTTTGTATCACAGCAGGAATTCAACCCAGGGTCAGGATTGTCTGATTCTTTGCTGACAGAGTTGACTTTGCTTAATTGAGGAGCCTCCCTTTGTAACAGTCTCTTCAGAAGTTTTGGGTGGTTGGTAGCTCTGTGTCGATTTATTGGCATTTCTCTCCTCAGGGTATATTTTTATTAAGACATATCAGAAGAATGACTTTTTCTACTAACCACTGGTTCTTTTTGTATGCACCTCTTTGAGAGAGCTCCTTAAGACATATAGCTTGAGTTTACTTATGTTCTACTGGCTGGGCTGTTCTTTCTGAGAGAGATTGGTTTTGTTGCCTAACTGTCCAGCTGTGTATGCCTCTGTGATGTGGAGTTCCAGCTGCTGTGAACGGATTAAAGTCACATCAGGAAGAATAGCTTGTGCCTCTTGGGAAAAAAAAACCTAACATTTTTTGCTCCCCAGAGTCCTGGCTAGGCTGTCATACCTGTGGCTCCAGTCTCTTCATGGCACATGTGTCACACACTTACTGTCCTCCTGCAATGCCATTCTCTTAGGATGTGGCTAATGAGAGTGTGGTGGGTTTTGCTGACTGTCTGACACAAACTACATTGGGACAGGGAAATTTTTCCAGTTGTAGCTGTGTTGGAAGTTTGTGGCCAAGCTGCCCACCCAGTCACTGCCTATTGGACAAGAGTAATCTTTAGTGGAGGGTCTTACAAAGGTGGTTGCAAAAGAAGTAACTCAGCCTTTCTCACAGTGGCTGAAGTGGTGGTGTCCAGGGAGTGAGTGTACATCCCTAGTTTGGGTGGGCTACTTGGGGAGTGCTGTCAAAGGAAGAATACTTCTGCTTTATTCACAGCAGGTATAAACATGATGTGATCTTTTCTGAGAAATATGTATCATATCCATTAAATATCCATAATTCCCAGATCATTTGAGATACAGCCCATAGTGGTTGAAATTCAAGATTAATTTTTTTCACCACATCAGAGGTTCATGAGGTTCAACAATAGAGATTAATTCCAAGACTTAATGCATTATCTCAGATTGAACTAAAGACCTGTAGTGAGGACTAGAGTAGGTTCAGATTCTCCAGACGATAAAATCATCCAGTCCAGTCTTGATATCAAACCACAAGGATAGGAAGTGTATGTGTATAGTAGACATTCTTATATCAAACAAGCCTGTGGAAGGTGTTTTTTCCCCTTTAAGACATGAAATACTCTAGGATACTAAAAATTGTGTTAAAAAGGTCCCCTCAAGCTCTTAAAGGAATTACTGGTATGTTGCCCTCTTCTTCTAAGTTCTTCTAAACCTTCTGATGTTTACATTTGTTTCTCACACACTTTTCATGTAAATAATGATTGTTTTGCGTTCCTTTCTGGAGGAGGAGAGAATTGATGGACTGTTGGTTTGACCAGTGTGGTTGGAGAGGTGGCAATTTCATCCTCCAATCCATGGTCACTTTTGGAATTCTATAAATATTGAGGTTCAGAAATAAATCCCCCCTTTTTTGTCTTGGACATCTCAGAGTGCGAGTGTCAGTCATTTCATGTCATATTGCAACACTGGTATCAGACATTCTCCAGCTCTAAAGATCAAGTTCATTATGGGGTAAACAAAAATTATGTGGGAAACTAAAATTATGTACCATATGGCACATCTAAAATACTCAGTAATTTGGAAAGATGGTTTGCTCAAAACAAATATGAAATAAGAGGGCAAAACACTGAAATGTGTACCCTGTCCCACTTCTTGAATGAAGGTTATATGACTGTATACTTTTCATTTTACATAAGCAGACATGAGACCTTTTCAACTGTAAACCAGTGTTGATTAGCATTTTAGAGTAGGGACCTGAAAGCATTCTGTAGGCATGACTGAGTTCATACCCAGTGTTTCCTGACAGGCATTTCTGTAACAATACATTTCATCTGATTCTGGAATGTTTGCATTCCCTGCTTGCTTTCTCAGGAGACAGACAGCCACATGCAAAGAGGTGCACTGCAATATTTAAGTTTTCAGACCTAAGAAGGACACTATCTTCATTTTGCAGCTGGAAGGCAGAAAGTCAGAATGGAAGTGATTGCTCAGCTTCCTCCATGAGGTCTCTCACAGTACTGAAAGGATCAACCAGGTCTTTTGATCTTCAGTCCTGCACTGTCAATACAAGATTGTCTTTCCTGATCTGCTGGACTCTCTTGTGTACTCCCATCAACACTTGCTTTGCTTCTTCCTACCTTACCCAGAATATATTATATAACATATTATATAAAATATAACAAAATACCATTATTTGGAATACTATTTTTTCCTTCAGACCTACAATACAGTAAGGTGCATCTTGAACATTGCTGTCTGAGGCATTCAGGGTACTGTCATACACATTAAAATCAGTGCAGTTGCACTTTTTAGTGAGTCAGCATCCCCAATAACATATATTGCATTATACCCTGTTTATACCCTGTTCTGTCTGCAAAGGTTGCATTTGCAGAGCAGAGTCTTCTGGCAGCTAAGAAGATCCCTCACTCACCTGTAGCACACGGCTGAGGGTCCGAAGGGTAAGAGTTCCTCCAGTCTGACTGACAGGTTCACAGGTGTGGTAGGCATTTCAACACAGCAGATCCTGGCTCATGCTGATTTCCAGTGTGTATCATCTGGCACTTCTCATTCATTGGAGAAGCAGGTCATCTCCTGGAATGGCCTGTTCTTTCTCTTTAGTTTTGGCTGACTTTTTTTTGTTTTGGTTTTGGAGGAAAGAGGGTGGGAAAAGGGGGCAGTGTTTTATTTTTATTGCTTGTTTTGTTATTTTCATTCTTTAGGGTATAAAACAGGGAAAGTGCAAGCATAAATGAAGCTTCTGGGACCCACACATTTAGTTGCATGGATCAGCCATCTGCTTTGCATGCTCTACCATCGCTCCTCTTTATGCATTTATTATGGGAATATTTATTCTGTGAATGACTAGCTGTTTGCTCTTGATATGCTTCCATCTGCATATATATTTGCTAAACCACTCCCCTTAGGCATATGAAAGTTTGGCTTTCCCTTTCAGATGGTTTTAATTATACAATTAGGTTTGCCATATCGTCAGCAGCATGCTCAGCTCCCACATCCACTGCAGGATGCACATGTGGAAGAATTTGCGCAAAAAACAATTTGCACAACTCCTGGGGTATGAAAAAGGTTGAGTTTTAGAGTGACAGCCAGTAAAGATGGATCCTGTGTAGGAATTTTGGAAGCCTTAGAGGTAACAATGTGGTAAAAATAACTAGGGACAAGCCATGGACACATCTGGGTATAAATAGGGCAGTGGATTGCTAGGAATGATGAAGTGGCCCTGTTGGATGGTGTGTGCTCCATACCTGGCAGATTTGCCTTCACTGAAGCTCCCAGTAAGCTTTGAGGGGAGCTGTGTTAGGAGAAGACCCCATAGGCCTTCCTTCTGAGAGGATCTGGAACCAGACTGAGTTGCAGGTAAGGCTGGGAAAGACAGGTTCTGATTCCTAAATTATTTAGGCTTTTCAGAGTTGCGCAGTTCATGCACCATGCACTCAGGAGAGGAAAAGCAATCAAAGTAAAGATGCCTTCAGATTTAGGGCTTTCTTTGCTTGCTATCTGCTGGTTTTGTTTTGTTTTTCCTGCACCAAATGACTTGAAATTGCTAAATTGTTACTATTTTCTCACTAACTCTGCTGCTGTTAAATTCTAACTGAATCCTAAGAAACAAGGCCAGATCCTCAGCAGTGTCCATCCCATTTGGCATATGGTACCACTTTTCTTGACTAGCTTGAACTTCCAGAAATCATGTACTTTTGAAAATCAATTATTCTCCTTCTCATGGTAATCAACATGGTAGCATTTTGTCTTCAAAAAACTTCATCCCAGGAACATGGATGTTTTAAGTGCTTGCCAGAGACCCAGCCATCCCTAGGGAAATTATGTGTTCAGGCATATCTCACTTTAAATAATTTTTAAAATACACTTTGCTTTGTCTTATGCGTGAGTTATGACCGTAATGACTTCTGGTTCTGAGTTTCCTTTCTCAGCGTTTCCTCCCTCCAGACTTCTCCTGATGATAATGCTGCTCAGTGTGGAAATGAGCCTATCTATTTACCTGACATTTTGCCAGTGTGCTGTTAGGCTGCTTTTTATATTGAAAACTATTAATGCCCTAAATCTCATATTGTGAACATCAAAACTGACTCCTCAGGAAAGCATACAGTAAATCTCAGTTTCGGGGATGGATATAGCCAGGCAGAGGGCGCTGGGCTTTTAGGGAATGCACAGGTAAAGCATTAGGCGTAGTGGCTTACTGGAGGCAGTTCAGTCCCTGAATGTCCTTCAGCACAGTGAGCTCCAGCAGACTTTGACACAAAATTGCAAGAGCTTTGAAGAATGCAGCAGTTCTACTGATGGCTGAGGTGAAGACATCTATTTTCTCTGTTTAGCCCTACCTTATCCAAGGAACTCTTGAGGAACTTTGCATGTTGAAGGACAAAAGATGGATCAGAGATTTTCAGGCATAATTGTTGAAGATTGTCTTTTTTTCCTGTTGTTGTTTTTTGACCTCCCAAGAAGACATTGGTTAGAATTGGTGGTTTGTTTGTTCTGTTTGATTCATGGCTTTTGAGCAAGTATATTGATGTTACACAACATCCTATCATTAACTGCTTCTCTGAAGGTTCTCTTCAGAGATCATTGCAAATCATTGCTACATTATAGGCTCACTGTTGGGACCAATAATTTAGGACATGTACTTGTAACTTAAAATTGATTTGCACATAATGCAAAAGCAGGCAAAATTGTGGCTACTTGTATATTTGGGAACAGTGTTGTCAACATTGTGTGAGAAGACACTGTGCTAATGAAAGCTTTAATTGTAGTCCTGCAGTTCCAGGGATACGTTTATTCCCATGGAGCTTTGCAGGAGTCCTTCTAAGAGGAATTTCTTCAAGGCCTCTGAGCACCATGCCCAAGGGAAAGTTCAGCAGCATTGCAAGCACCTAGACCATGGGTTCCCAACTTTTAGATAATTGATTTCTCACTAGAGTGTATTGATAATGTATTGTGTTTTGTTTAATCTCTTAACTAAAATCTCTCTCTGGTCTACTATATGTCTTCTTTATATTTTTTCTTGTTCCGTGACTGTCTTCACACATTCTGCATCGTTACTTCTCCACTGCCAGCTTTGCTGACAGACCCAGGACTGAGAGTGAGGTTAAAAACTGGACTTTATTTGGCTAACATCACCCAAAGCCACTGGAGGTGTCTCTGCACCATGTTCTCATGGGATTATGATATAGGAATATATAGCACGGACATCCAACATTGCTTCATAAGGATCTGTATGGATCTGAACTCTGTACTTCATCTGTGACATGGTTATGAGTCACTACTCAGGTCCCTCATCCCTCAGAAAACTTAGGAGTCCTTCACATTTTCACTCACAAATGATTTCATAGATATAGAGTCAATTTATTCACCATGGAAAATAACTTGTTTCTGTTTAGTTAATGTGCAGCTTCAGAGAAATTAGAAATAATTGCAGAATAATCAAAAAGAACTTGCTGGCAGATGAAAAAGCTAATTTGTATGAAAATCAAGAGCAAAAATATTGTTTAAATAGGCTATATTTTCTTTGGATACATGTACCTCACCATAAGAATTTCATTTATAACACTTGATATAAATAGTATGATAACACTTCACAGAACCTCCACTTATCAGGGGAATTCCAACTTCTTACAGAAACTGAAGCACGCTGGTTGTCATGCCATCCTTGTAAATATTTTATGTTGGATTAAGACTCAAGGGCAGATGTCTATTTTTACTTAGTGTTTGTGAAGAATTATGAACCTAAAAAGCTTTTGGTATAAGGCAGTAGCAAAACCAGTTTAAAGCTGTCTCCAGAAACAGAAATTGCAGAGCACCTTTTTTGTTTGTTTTTATATTATACTTGATGTCTGGCATACTTCTCTGGCAAATATGTCTGTAATAAATAGTTGTTCTAAATAACAGCATACATTCAACAAAGTAGCTTGGAAGTCAGTATTCAGAAAGTGTAGCCTTCCTTTTCCCTGAAAGCAATTGCTTTGCATTGACATCTTCAGCAGTAAGTTGCTATTTTTATTCCTTTTTTTTTTATTTAATTTTTTTCAGCTGCAACCTAGTATTGCCTGCCTGCCAAAATAATGGAATTCATAGACTGGCAGAGACAGTGCATCCTGTATTGTCTGGTGTCCCAGCAAAATTTCCTGGGTATCTACTGGTTTCTCAAATAAATTATATAAAACTTCTATTTGGATCCTAATCCGAAGTTCTTAAAACCACAAAAAATGCATCATGTGCTCATGAGTAAAGTGAGAAAGTTTAAGAGCTAAAGACTATTACTGTGCAGATTAGCAGTGTAAATGTTGAGCTGCCTGGGCCATATGGCCTGGCTCCTCAGCTGCATTCATGTGGTTGCACACAAGGCAGGGAGATTCATTCAGACACTTACATTTACCCAGCGTTAATATTGATTTTAAAATTCAGATTTCAGTGATTTAATGCACTTTCTGTATCCCTGGCAGGCTCTGAAAGCCAGGCACATCACCAGTGTGCATGGCCATTCCTACTAGTCAGCTTCTGCCTGTGTGGGTGCCGGGCTGGACTCAGTGCTGCTGCGAGAGGCCGGTGTGTGACATCACTACTAATTAAGTTTGAATACAGGGCTATGTTTGAGAGCCAAAGGAAGTGCAGGAAGGAAGCTGAGTGTCAGTGAGTCATGTCAGATGAATGCATGGCAAGCAGTTATTGATAACATACAGCCAAACCACAATGTTGATTTTGGAACATTTGGCATGGGAACTAAAAGCAGCATCCTGACCTCAGCTGCAATTTGTTTGTATTCAGATTTCCAATAATGCTGTTTTGGTTTATTTGGAAGAATTGTTTCTTTTCAGATTCTCTGTCTTTATTTATCTCACAGTTCTTGCTAGAATAAGGACCCTCAGGGACTAGAACGTTTAATCTGTGTGAACAACGCCTCAGCATTTTTCTGAAGACTGTCTACCATTTTCTGTGTGAAGGAAAAATGTCTCTTTAGTGGCAGGCACCCTGCCTTGTAATTTCCGTTGTGTGAGCTTGGACATCTGTGTGATTACCCTCTGGGAACACTTGCAGCTTGACACACATGCATCTAGTCTAGCTATTTTTAATCATTGCTTTTCAAGTATCTGTAGTGAGTTTGGTGACATGAATGGGAATAGTGTTTTCCAAATTTGAGTCCTTTGGTATTTGCTTTTTGTAGTTCCTTAACCCCACTAAAATCTCAAAGTATCATAAAGGTTAATCACTTCCAACTGTCCAGGAAACTTCATTTCTTGAAAATATTACAGTGCCACAGAACTTGAATGTAAAGCCACATTTGAAGAAATAGGAAATATCAAATTCCTGTTTTAAGTGTAGCCATAGTTATTTTAGAACATGACCTACTGGGAACCACGTAGTCTTTGGGCTTTTTAAAAGTTATTTTCAAATTGAAATATGATTGTTTATGGTTTTGGCTTAATTTATAGGAAAGATGATTGTTCAGAATCAGCATCAATTACTATGATAGTAGTTCATTTTCCTGGAGAGTTTTTCATTTTACTCCTTGGGACAAAACTGATCCCAGGTAACACTTGTTTCATTACTTATCCCACTCTGTCACAGATCCAGAGTCTACACCTGTTTATCTTTTTGCAAGAAAACCTTCTGTACCACATCTACCGTTGTCAGTGTGTGAAGTAGTTGTAAAACAAGACCTGAAGAGTAATGATCCACTTCAGGTCTCAGCTTTCTAACTGACTCTTATTTTAATCAGTAAAAGACACATGAAAAAGCACAGCACAGTATTTGGACTCATGAAACAGTATTTTAAGAGAGGTTACAGAAGTAAAATTTGATTATATAAATCTCATTGTACTGATCAAGTCATGAAGAATACCTTGTATTATGAGTTATAAACTGGTTATTTGAAGGTTAATAGAGCAAGAGATGAAAAAAAAGGCTTTAAAGAATTCCTGTAAACTGTATTTCATTTCCTTTGCCACAGTGTAGGATCAGTTAGATCTATGTCCCTTCTGAGAGATGTTTTTATGCTCTCTTCTTGAAGACCTCTCATGACAGACACCCCACAATCTCACCATGCAACCATTGTTTTGCTGTGTTTTAACATTAGAAATTACATTCCTGAAAGTGTAGTCTGAAGTTCCTTGCACATTAAAATAATTTCCTCCTGTCCTTCTCAGCTGTGGAAAAAAGATTTTTCCTTTCTCATTATAACATATGTTTGGAAACTACTCTCAGGTTTCAGCCCACTCTTTTCCAGATTAACAGTCCTACTTCATCTAGTTTTCCTGTGCAATTAACATTTGCTATATCCATGATAATTTTTTGTTTCTGATCTCTGGTCTATGCTCTTTTTGACATGCATTGTCTAAAACTGAATTTTTCAGATAAATGCAGTTCAGTAGGAAGCACACTGAAGTTCATGGAGCTCTATCTGACACAGGAGACTCCTAACTCACAAAAGTAACCCCTCTGGATTCAGCAGAGACACTGAACTAAATGCTTCTTTGTGAGAAAGGAGTGTAATCCTGCCACTCAGATCTACCAAACTTTACTGCCGGGATCATTTTCCTCATCCATCACTTCAGTCATATTCTTTTTTCACTCCCCAAGCCTTGCCTCTGTCTTTTGCTGTATTAAAGGTATGGTCTTTATTTTCACTTGCAACTTCCTTAATAGCCTGTTCCTTTCTTATCATGTACACTTCTTGGCATACTCGCTCACCTTCCATCTCTCCCTTCCCCAGTCCCAAATTTAAAAGTTCCTTTGTGATCTCTCTTAGTTGGGACCTCGCACTTTAGGAAAATTCTTTATAAACAGCCAGGGTGCAACAACAATCTTACCTTTAAAGCCTTCTTAAAACTCCATTTCTGCAAACCTAGGTGGGAGCTGGGCCATTTGTGCCCCACAAAAGGCAGTGCATCAACCAAGCACAGCTGTGGTGCTTCTTTTTTCTCTCTGGTCTGCAGGCATGTTGCCTCATCTCTCCTTTACACTTACAAGGGAAGCTTTTTGGACTATAGGGCATGATTTATGTGTCAAATGAGAAGTACTTCACACAATAGATTGGTCTAGAGTTAACATGATAATCCTGACAACAATGCTGGAAAATGTGCTAGAGAGATATGCCCTATGCAGATCTTACTGCTCCTTGTACAAGGAGCCAAGTATTTCCAAGACAACTCTTATATCTTCACGTATGTTTTTCCAACCCACAGAATTATGCTTTAATGGTATTTCCACAGGAGAGCAAGGTGAGCCAAGGACCGGTCATTACAGAGGCTTTTCCATGTAATTGAGTGGTTCAAGAAATCATTATGAAATATTATCTTGGCAAAGGATGTAAATGTGAAGAACAGCTGGTAATCCCATGAAGATCCTGCTCATCTATAAATTAATACATGCCACTGGGGATGCTGACAATTTGTCTTGGAAGTGAAATGGTTGAAAAGAGATTTTGGCGCTCAATCAGCAAAGGATATGACACTCATAAAAATAGAATTACATATATGACACAGTACAACAGTTATTTGGTTTTGAATATATTTAAATTTATATTTATATGAAATCAAGCATCTATTTCTGATATCTATGTGTGTGTAAAAATTAAATTTCATTCCATTGGGAAAGACTCAAAACTTCCTTTTTTAACTTTTCAGAAGAGCATAGCTTCTACCAAAAGAGCTCAATAAAATGTATTTGCTATTTTGAGGGCCTCTTCATTGAACAAATGGTTTTCTTACAGCTCTCCTCCTCCACTGCTTCAGTTTTATAGCATAATGAAAACAAGATGCAGCAAACTGTAAGTGAGGTCGGATCAGAAGAACAGTTTTAGAAGGGTAACAGCTGAAGACATTGGTTAACAGTTACATAACTGGAAGGAAGGCCAGAAGATATAAATGTTTCTCATTTCTCCATGCATGTGTAGATATGCACATAGACATAAAGAAAGAATGGTTACTAAATATGCCTTGGTGCCATATATATGTGTGTGGATAAAAAGGAAAAATAATCAGGCATCCAGAAAACTAAATTTGCTTTATGTAGTTAAATTTAATGTAGATATGTTGGCAGTAGACTGTCAACTTTGCTATATGTGTATGGGAGGATTGATACTACCTGTTTTATTGTTATACAATACACTACACCCCGTGCATCCTTCTATCCAGGGACTCCCAAACAGAAACAAGGTAGTTTTATGTATGTACTAGTGAATCCATTCAAATTAATATCCATCTCTGTATTCCCTGCCTCACTTCTTCCTAGAGTATGTTCTCCTTCACAGAGAAGCCCTCTCCACCTATTTGATGCAGATCCCATCACTTCAATTTAGGAAATCTACTTTCCTCACCAAAGTAAGAGTTCAGTGCTCTCACTTGCTTTTATACAGCACTATCAAAATCAAAGAGTTTTCCTCTCTGTATTTTGTATCTCACCTGTCTTCGGGTCTGCTCTTCTTCATTACCTCTTCTCCCAGGTGACAGGATGAGAAGAAATGGCTCCAAGTTCCATGAGGAGAGGCTTAGATTAGGTATTAGGAAAAATATTTTCACAGAAAGGGTTATAAAGCATTGTAACAGACTGCCTAGGGAAGTGATTGAGTCACCATCCCAGGAAGTATTAAAAAAAAATGTGCATATGGCACTTGAGGACATGCTTTGATGGTTAACGTGGTGGTGGTACAGGATGATCTTAAAGATATTTTCCAACCTCAGTGATTCTATGATATGTATTATCTTGTTTCTGTTAATGATGGTTAGCTGATTTTAGATTTATTTTTTTCTTATTTTTATTATGACAAAAACAGGTGTCTGGTCACTGTCTTTTCTGTGCTGAATTTTGCACATTTAAGTTTTTTTCAGTATTTTTATGTTTGATTTTTTTTTATGTAAAAGCACCTTTTTATTGAGTGAGGTGTACAAATACTCCTCCGAATGCTCAGCATTTGTACCTGGGAAAGAAAAGGAGAACCAAAGGGAGCACTACAATTTTCTTCTAAGTAGTTATTTTTTTCCTACTCCAGATCCCAGGCTATGACTCTAGACACAGGCTGAGTTGTGATCCAGATTATGACTGTTTCCTTTGTGGTCAAAGGCAGAAATGTATCTGAGTGCAGACCTGCATCCCAGGTTCCATCCTATAGCCTCAGGTAAAAGGGAAACGACAGCCTTAATTGTGGTCTTCCTTCCTTTGAATATCTAGAGGCATTTCCAATAAAGCCAATCCATTCTGTACCTGAGAGGAGTATCATCTATCCCTACATCTGCTATTCAGTTCAAATAGCCTGAGGGCTTTCTAGAGTTACGAATCATTCTCTGAAAACCCTCCTGAGGTCTTTTGATACAGCATCCCAGATCAAATTGATATGCTGCTTCTGCCTTCTCTGACCTATGCAGTGATGTTGATGGATAAGACTCTATTTCTGTGAGTTCACTTGCTTTAGCAAGCACTGGCTTAAGTGCAGCTTCTGCTGTGTGTAATGGCAGATGCTGCCAAACGTGACTCACATTTTCTCTTTGTTCCCTGGTACAGCAGACTCTCCAGTTGCTTCTCAGCATGAGGAGCAAACTTATTTCTTAATTAAAAAAACAAACAAACAAATTGGCAAGAGCCTCAGACTGTGAGATGTTTTGGGTAAAAGGCTGTGCTCATTAGCATTTCTCCAGTAAAGAACAGCAAATTTCCAAACCACGCTGTCTGGGACAGGATCCTAACCCTATGAAACTGTATGGCTCTGGAGAGGAAGGAAGATAGTATCTCTCCAAGAATAAACAGCTTTTCCATCACATTTTCCTTGCTGGCTGTCCTAAATGCATGACTCAGGATAGTGCAATGCTTTCCTTTTTTAGAAAGAAAGACTGCAATGGTGGAACTGCTCTATGCAATTTAGTATATCATATGAATTTTCTGTAGTATAGGAGGTCCACTCTTGTCTTCTGGACAAGATTGTCTTGAGTAGTTAGCAGAACGACCACTGCCAGAAACTCTGCCCAAATCTATTTACCACTTTTGCAGTTTCTAGGTTAGCCTCTTTGCAGGTGTGCTGGAAAGATGAAGAATTCCTTTCTTTGCAATATTTTTCTTCCATCTCCTCTTCTTCTAGAGAAACCAGGCTGTTCTCTTCTGCTCACCTGTATAGTACTGCCCAAATGGGATAGAATTCCTGTAATTTCAGAAATACAAGGTGCAGAAGTTTGTTCCAGCCACCAGCAAGGAAGAGACATGGAGGTCGTGTTGTCTTTCCTTTTCATCCAGAGCCCTCATGCAGTTCTTCTCTGGAGGGTTTCAGAACCCACCACAACAGCCTTCAGGAGCAGCACACTGTTTGCTTGGAGGATATGTGAATGTAACTGTGCAGTGAAATGCGCTTCAAAGTACCTGCTGCACTCTGCTTTACTGAGCAGTGGTAGAAAGCACTCCTGCTTGTGGTTGAAAGTTGAATCCTGCCCCAGCTGCTTGGTTTGCCACCATCAGATTATCTCATCTGAGCTCTGAGTTGAACTAAACTGTCTCACGCTTGCTTTTGTTTTGGATCCATGTGAAATAACAGGGAATACCAACTCCTCTGCATCAGAACCAGTCTGTTTGCAGGCTCTCTATTCCTTTTGCTTTCATTGAGCCACCTTGCATTGCAAATCTGCTTCTTCTGCGAGACTTGAGAAAGCCAAAGCAAAATGGTATGAATGTGTTTAGAATAGTCTAGCCCAGTCCCATAAAATTAAGATTGGCAACTGCACTCAAACTGTTTCCTTATGCATCTTACCTGCCAAGCACAAAAAGTAGCTGGAAAGACAGATTCAGTCAGAGCTGGGATTTGATTTCTGAGTGGGGCCAATGAATCTAAAAGCAGTTATTTTAAAGAGTCTTTGCTTTATTTTTTTTTTCCCTTTCCAGTTAGGTCTGCTTACATAAACTCTCCTTTGTCCTGTATTCGATCCTCATTAAAGCTCTGTTAGATTTTTATTTGTACTTTTCTCATACCAAAATATATAACAAAGTTTGGAGAACTAGGTTTGGGGCAGAAAGCTGTAATTCAGGATCTCTTCCAATTTCAGTTACTAACTTGGGTTCCTCATTGCTCATGTCATCATGCTGAGCCCTTATGAGCTGGCAGCTGTTGTGGTCCATGCATCACTCCTGAACTGATCTGAAAATTCCTGCCAGTTGCAGGAACTGACTGACAGACTGGCCTGTTATTAGGTCTTGAGCTGTGTTAGATGCAGTTACCAGGTTTGTCTGTTTCTGCAGTGAGTTTTGGCTCCCATTTCCATCTTGGAGAAATTTTTAATGTTCTTTTTCAAAGGTTGGCATTGCTGATACCAGAACAGAGTACTTTTTGTAGCACTTGATTTGATTTCTGTACTTTAGGTTGTTTTCTTTCCTCTCAAATGACTGTACTTTACCTACTGATAAAATTCCTTTTCTGCAGTCTTTGATTAATAAGTAACATGGACTGCGCTGGCTTGGGAGGAGAGGATTCAGAGCAAAGTGCTGCATTTAAATATGAAGTGAATTGAATCTATGTGCACAAAATTATGTGGAAAGAACACACTTCCAAGAAGCCATGTTATTGAAACATGCTCTTCTGTTTATATTAGTTTGATCTGCAGACTTGCTAATTCTAATTTTATGTAGGCTTAAGGTGACCTTTTTCTCAATGTGGAGATACCTGTCCTGCATACAACACCACTTTAATGCAAAGATCCATCCCTGTCAATGATGATTCTGTACTGTACTGTTACAGGTTTTCTCATCAGTGGAAAAAAACATGACATTATTTAGTTGGCTTTAAAGAGAAACCATGTGTGAAGTAGAAGGTATACAAATTACAGAGATGCTGCAAAGAAAAAAGAAATTAACTAAAACGAACAAAAAAAAGTAGGTCAATTTTGGCCTAACTTTGTTCAAGTTGTTTCTTTTAAATATGAAGAGCAGAGAAAATAGGCAGATGGGAGTACAGAAAAGGGAAATAAGCCAAAGTGATTAGCCTGGTGACCTTCCCTTATTTCTGGTGGATTTTGTATGTATGTGCACTGTGCCATTGTTTCTGATGAATAAAATTAACATATTCAATTTATATCCTAAAAGAAGCCTAAATTCAGTAATTTTCTCAGTACTGCAGTTCCAGTTTAAGGTGCAAGTTTTAACTTCAGAAATTGTTATTGTTGTTTTTTGTTTTTCTATATTTTGCATATTTATGTGCTCAGATTGAAGATAGCTAAAAAAAGAGAATAAAAGTTTTATAAAACAGCATTAGGGCTAATTAAGAAAAGAAAATAGCTCTGAACAATGGCATTCTCCTGGGGTTTTGTTCATATGCCATTTTTAAACAGTTGAACGTTGAGTCACTCAGTGACAGATTAGCTTATTCATCAGCTTTCTAAGAGCTAAATTTAAATGGATTTCTTCCCTTTCTTATATTCTTTCAAATGATTTACATAAAGGAAGGTTTTCACTATGTTGGTAGGGGTTTCCCAAGAACTTTCCAACTAATGCTTAGTTAAACAGATTGAGTGGAAATTTATACTGTAATTAGTTTGATGAGTGGATTGTGTTGCACAGACCATATTATCCAAAGTTTTCCACTAAGGAAATGAGAACCTAAGGCATAGAAAATTAAGTTTTTTCACTTGTGGCTGTTATTTATTATTTTAAAACATAATTGTAATTAATGATAACTTTTTAAGCACCCTGTAATGTTCTGTTTAACTCTTCTTTGAATGTTTGCTAGACATTTTGGGAGGCCTGTTATTTGGATGAGATCCACAGTGTCTTTTTTCAGGGTGGCCAGAAACACAAATTTCAAAGGGCATCACTATTGCCTGGTGAGTAGGCTTACACAGAATATGCTGCTAACAATATGGGACTTAACATCCACCCAGAAGACTTGGCTCCTGTGTAGAAATAGGTTTATTCAAGCAATTTAATTTCAAACATCCAGTGGCTTGAAAAATAATGAATATGGGTATTTCTGACATCCAAAAAGGTGCCTGAGTTCTTTTGTCTCTTTGCTAAACACTAGCACTCAAAGCCTCCTATAAGAAATGTATGTCATAGTATAATTTCCTGCTTCAAGAAAAATCTGTTTCCTATTCCCATTTTTAAAATTCATGGCTTTGGATGCTGGTGTTCTGGGGTTACAAATTAAGACAGAGGTCTTGATATACCTTTCATACACATGCATTTCTCAACATCTTCCATATTATACTTTCCTCCTAGGACCAACTGGTTTTCATGCTCTCTCTACAGTTTTTAACAATTCTGAGTTGTTCCTCTGTGAATCCTCAGAAAGTCTGTGATTCTTTTGAAAGATGGTCAGTGCTTCTTCCATGATGTCCTTCATGATACTGGGCACTAATTCACAGAAAGACATTGCCTTGTTATCCATATTATTCTCCTTTCTTCTCTGTGTGTATCCTAATATCTCAGGAACTTTTTTTAGCTTGGGCACACCAGAGAGTGGAGTGTCACTGAACTGCGATGGTGACAGACTGCTCCATTTATTTAGGAAATAAACAGACTCTCTTCTTGCTGTAGCTCTCCCAGGTGCAAATGTTTCCATATTGTCCTACACTTTACCCCCTGGTCAGTTACTGCATCCCCAGGTCTCATTTCAGGTTGCTCATCTCAGATTCTGTAACCTGTTTCAGCTGAAGGCTTTAATGGTTGGGAAACCTGCTGCCTTTTCATTGGAAGAGGTGATGGAGGTGCTTGCAAGAGCTGTTCCAACAGCAAATCCTGGGGAGATGAAGGGGGAAGTAGGGATAAAAATGAGGAAGGAAGGGCCTTGAGGCCCTGCATTCCTCCTGCAGGAGGAATGCCGCAAAAGCAGAGAATTTGTGTCAGCATACCAAGGCCATTTACCAGACTCTATCACATTATTTTGCATCACAAGACATCAGCTCTTATTTAGCATCATCTTTTCTGTCAGTTCCTCTGTAATTCACTTGCTGAGCACTCAATAAATATGTTTTTAAGGGCTAGCTCTGCTGCATGAATTCAATTCTAAGTTTTAGATTGTTGGAAATAGAAGTGTTTTGAAAAACTTGCACAAATGTCTGCTATCTCCTTGGAGGCGACTTTTATACCAACTTTATGTTTTTCACTGAGAGGTATTTACACTGAAGAAAGCAACTTGGCATGAACGACTTTTTCTATTAGCATCTACTTTCACATAGTCTTTTCACACCTCTCATGGTGCTGCTACATTTTTTGTCTGGTTCAAATTTTCCATGTTTATTAGGTACCTTCTCTAAACCTTAGTGCTGACTCAGAGAGGTCAGGAAGTACCACTGCAGACCTTCTTGGGACTATGCAGTGCAGCAAGACAAGTGCTGCACAGAGCTGCAGTTGTGTGGAAAATGTTGTTTTTACAAAATGCATGGGATTTTTTTGGACTTTTTACAAGTAAGGAGAGGTGGTCATCCTCTTTAAAGGCAAAACCAGGTACATTTGGAGAATGCTTTATTCAGGAGATTATTCTGTGAGATAACCCATACCCCATACAGAATAACTGGCTCAGCTGTAAATGTTAGCATTGTAGACACCTATTACTAGATGAAGTCAATCCCACATGTGCAATGTACTGTTAGATTAACTCAAAGTTTTGTTACAGTGCTAAAATTTAACAAGTCTTGATGACTTGGAATATAAAAGCACTTATTTTCAGTTAAATGTACAAATGAATCACGTATTTTCAATATAGGTTTGGGGTTTTTTCCATACTTTCCATTCATTTGATTCTTCATTATTTATGACAGAAATATTGCAATGCAAATTCTGATTTTCTCTTGACTCCTCATTTTAATTGATTCTATTCTATTTTTGAACCAAGTCTCTTCTATGCAACTGCCTTAGCCACTGCTGAAGACAGTCATGTTCTGTAACAGCCATCTTCCTGGAAATAAAAGAATTTGGGTTACAAGGAGATGTCCCTTTGCAGTAAAGATTTTCAGGTGGCTTGCACTTCATGTTCCTAGCCTCCTTTATGTTTGTTTAATTAGCCACTAAAATATTATTTACTACGCTTCATATCTCTTCTCCAAAACAAAAAAGGCAAAATCTTATTATCTGAAATTATGAGGCTTATGGTTTTGGTTTTTTAACCAAAATGAAACATAATTAATAAAATTAAGTAGTAAATAGCCTTAACAACCTGCTTTGCTAATTCCAATTAATAATGTCGTCCAATGTATTACTGCATCACTATTGTGTTCTTTCAGTATTTCAAACTTCTCCAGCAAAGCTAATTTATTCTGAAGTGCCAAACCAGTAAGATCTACTAATTGTTTCCCCTGCAAAACTGTTAAGGTAGCCGTGCTTTTTTTACAACCATGTCAGCATCTCAAAACAAATTGAGAAGACTCTCAGGGGTGACATATTTAGCTGCATAATGTCAGCTATTAGATAAAGGCAGTGACAAGGATAGTGCAGTTAAATACCTACTCTCTAATTACATTCTCTGGGAAAATTAGAAGTATATGAAAACACAAAAGTTATTACAGTAATGTACAAATTTAATGTTCTTGGTTACTAATATTAAATAAACTTCCTGACAAAGCAAGATCCTTAGACTCAACCTTTCTCTTTGGCTCCTGGAAAAGTTTGAAGGCAAACAACAGATAGGTCTCAGGAAAAGAATTTTTATATACTTTTTAAGTATAGTGTTGCCTTCAAAGTGTATAAATTAGAGTTGTAAACTACATCCATTGTTTAGACACTATACAGTGTTATATACATTGAGTGATATGCTCAATGTGCCTTGTTTTATAAGTTAATATAGAGTTTGCATTATAGTATCTTCAGAATAATAATATTAAAAAGCTAAACATTGCAAATATAACTTTAAAGAAATCCTGCTTTGCTAATGACTTAGGAGAGCAGTTGGTGTTAAATTATCCCTCCTACCAAAGGTATAAATCTTTCAAAATATCACATGAATGTTACATAAATCGCTCGTATTTGTTATTCTACTAACAGTAACTATGATGCTATTATTAAACGACATTATTAAACTATTACACTCTTGTTTGACTCTTATGCCAAAAGAACTAAAATCTGTAATGTGCTGCACAAAAACAAAACCAGCCTTTCAGGTAGGTGTCTCAGAAGTGTAACTGATTTCTGTTGCATTATTGTAAAAGAAAACTATAGAAAAATCAACAGAAATCACTAGTGGCACTGTTTAACATATCCTGAATTGTAGAGTCTTTCTGTATTGACCTTTTCCTTAATGTTTCCTAGTTTTCCCTTGTAACACCAGAAGAACAAGGTCTTCAATTGTAATTAGATCAATCTGACAATGAGTCACTCTCTGGCAGCTAAAGAGGAATCGGGAGAAAAATAATCTAATCTTAAACATGAGTGGTATTTGCTGGAGGGAAGGGAGGAAGGGAGGGTGTATGTATTTTTTTTTAAAGGGGAATGTAAAACTTGCCAGGAATTTCTTAATTTTTTTTTTCTTAAATTTTTTTCCTAATCTTGTGCTTCATGATCTAGAGTGGCTGCTGAGTATATTGAAAAATCAGAGCAGTATTGAAATCACTGTAAATACATATTTCCTTGTGTATGCAAAATGGCATGTTTCAGTTTTTAATTACACTGTTAGGGGCAGATCTAGTGGCAGAAAGATGGTCATGTCTATTTTTGTATCCATTATCCACTGGCATCAGTTCATAGATTGCAAACATCTCTAGTAGGCACCTGAGCATCCTGATCATAGAATGGTTTATATTGGAAGAGACCTTAAAGATCATGTATTTCCAATCCCTCTGCCATGGGCAGAGATGACACTCACTAGATCAGGTTGCTCAGAGCCCCATCCAACCTGGCCTTGAACATTTAAAGGAATGGGGTGTCCACATCTTCTCTGGACAACCTGTGCCAGTGCCTTACTACCTCTGAGTAAAGAATTTCCTCCTAACACCTAATCTAAATCTTTAAACCCACTGCCTGCTCCCATCAGTATGAAAAGTGGCTCTCCCTGTCTTTTTCATAGGCCACTTTAAGTTCTGCAAGGCCACCATGAAGTCTTCCTGGAGCCTTCTCCTCTCCAGGCTGAACAACCCCAGTACAGCAGGCCTAAGTACAGCTGCAGTCTTGGCATAGCAATCTACAGCTGGCTGTTGTGAAATGCTGAGCTCTGGGGATTTCTGAGTTCCTTGTCCTCTCTGAAGCCGAAATGCCTGACTAGACGTTTTATTCTCCATCTTCTCAAGATCCAAGATTGGATTGCACTTTTGAGGATAAGCACACAACTGTGCAGTGAGTGTTTCCCGTGCAAAATGTCACATTTGGTGTAGCATCTAGAATGAAAGTCTAAGCTAGGCTGTGAGGTCTTCAATCCAAAGATGATCCTTTGATCCTATACATATGCATGGGGTTTGACCTAGTTTTTCATCTATTGTGTGTTCCCATAAAAATTGACCTTATTTCTGGTTGAATCCTGAATGTCAGGCACTTTGTAATGTAAGCAATAAAATAACATAACACTGCATAAATGGTAAATTGCTGCATTCTCTATGTTGCTGTCTTGAATTTTTACTTTAATCTCATATGGATAAAGCTCTCAATATATGTTCCAAAACACTGTGACTAGCAAAAAGCTGACAGGTAGTGTACTGAAAATTTACAACACAAGATCAAAAACTCTAAAATTTCTGGAGAGAAGAGAGCTGTGTACATTCTGATACCAAATGTGGAAAAGCCCTTGTGCAGAAGGTAATTTGAGTGTCTCTTTCTTTCCTTCAGAACTCTTTAAAATGAAAGTCACCACAAAAATGTCATTCTCTGATTATTTACTAAAATAAAAAGGTTCATGCTGGAATGCATTTTAGTCAAGAGAGAGCTTAGGCTTGCCTAAGATTAGATATGAATTATATTAGACTTGACATAGAATGAAGGTGAACATTATAGTACATCATAGAAAAAATGCAGTGAGAAATCAGACTTTTATCTCTAAAGAGCCTTAAGAATGTTTAGCATGAAAACTGGAGGAACTCCAGGTAGTGCATCATGGTGCTACATCCACCCAGCATTTGCTGCCTGTTTGGGTTTGTGTAGCTATGAATTCAGACTAAAGGGGTATAAAGATCTGAAATAGAAAGAAGTCAGTGAAATAATGATAGTTCCTTAATCTCACAGTCGATTAATATGTAAGGCCCCTTCTCCTTTCTTAAATCATCTGCCTAGAGTTACATATTCTCATTCTTTAATCATGTAGATGATAAGGAGGCTTGACACTGGCTGTTATATTTGGTAAGCTAAAATATGCTGTCATAAAGTACATTGTTGAGTCTGTTTTGATACTGTCCTGTTTGTTGTGGTATAAACATTATGTTCCAATTTATTTTTTTCTTTTTTTCATCAGCTGTAAAATATTAGTAGGTATTTCTAGTGATAAATGAGTTTTAAAGAGTGCCTAAGATACTGGAGGGCCTTGAATGTGAAGGTGCAAGTGGCCATGAAGCCCCAGATATTGCTGCAAGGGATGAAACATTTGAAGTTACATAACAAGAAGATTGAAATTCCAGATATTCTAAAATTAACTCTAGCAGTTAACAGTAAGGTTCTGTGTATTTGGTCTCCTTCAAGCTCTCATGAGTGTTGCAGGTCCTAGATTAAATCAAGACCTAGCCCCCAGTCCTGAGGTATGGCTAATCCTGGGAGTTAGCCCTCAAACTTTTTTCCATAAGCTGTCAAGAGGTCAGTAAACTTTGAAAACTCATTTGCATGAATTTACATGCTTCTCTGGCTAAAGATCTACTTATAGTTATGTAAAAGTCCTCTCTTACTCCTAGTGCAGTAGGAACAGGCCCTCAGATGCATGACACTGTGAATTGTACCACAGGCAGCAGAATGACTGTAATGTGGCATCTCTCCTTGATTCTCATGTCATTGCCCTGTGAAGCACAAAATTATTGCTCCAACTTCTGGAGGAAGGATTGTGTAGGAAATCTGTTCCATAACAGAGCAAACTCAGCCTCTCAGTAACTGAGAGCTATTGTTCTTTGCAGAGATAGCATAGAGGTCCTAAGGAATGGGGAACTGGTTCATCTCACAGCCATGAGACTTTGGGAGAGCCACCTTCACTTCCTTCAATAATTAATAAACCAATTACTAATCAAATATACATTTCTATGCTGAAACAGAATTCATGCTGTATAGGTAGAGACATCTCAGCATCCAGTTTTCCAGCAGCTGCTCTCACCAAGGTTGTTGCAGATGTGCATTCTGACAAAAGTCCAGAAGCCCAGCCAGGGAGCATAGGAAGCTGAAAATCCTTTCTTGCATTAATTAGTAGGTAAAAGGGCCACTGAGAAGCCCTTTTCAAATGTTCCCATTCTAATTTTTTTTCTCGGAACATTAGAATGTAGCAATTAGGAGGTAGATTTTTTTAAACTGAAAAGCAATAACTGCTTTCTGATCTCAGATGTTGCATCATGAGTTGGCATTATTTTTAGTTGCTGTGACTGAGTAAATAAAACTGGACAGAAGATTGATGTGAATCAGTAAATGCACCCTTTACTGTGGGGTTTTTCAAATTTCTCATTTGTTGACACAATAATTTTCACTTTAAAAGTTTATTCTTGTTGGACCTGACTTGTAGGTCTGACATAAATCTTGTAGGTCTGATATAAATCAGACCTACTTTGATTTAATATCAGCTGAAGCAATGATGTTTTTTGTAAAATCAGTGCTTTTTGAAAGATGAATAGTGCCTTAAATCTAACTGTAAAAACAAATTTTAAGCAGTAGTCATTAATGTGAATTACACAAACAGAAAACAAAGAATGATGATATTTGTCTCACAGTGATTAAGGACAAAAAGGTAAAGGTATGCAAGGTGATAGAAAAATCTCCATTTATTCCATCAGCATTTAGTTGTAGTCCATGATGTGCATGTGAGTGGTATAAAAATTGTTCAACAAACATGTCATAAATGTTAAGCAATGCTATGAAAATTGTGTTTTTATTTCAATTGTCTAAAACTTGCCTAATACCACATTTTATGATTCTATAATTTCAAGTTCAGTTTATTCCAGTTAGGAATCATACTGAGCTATGGAGAACAGTAACACTGTGAAGAGGATGTGGAGTTTTCCACTAAAGGATCCTTGAATATTTCTAGGAAGGTCATGGTGCTTAGCTACCAAAAAAAAAAAGAAAAGAAAAAAGGAACAGAAATTACTGTTTGTCTGCATTGCAGAGAAGCATAAAACAAGTTCTTCATATAGGAGGACAAAGTATAGAGATAATTCTGTGAATTTTTTTGGCTGTCCATGACAGCTGAGAAGTAATACATGCCAATTTTATAACCCCTCTGTGGTGGTGCATTTATTTTACTCCATTTCAAGAAGTGTTTCTTTTTATTTTTGTTGTCTGTTTGTTTTTTTAATAGCAAAATAGCTTAGCCAGTACTACATATATTGAAATGGGTTTGAATCTGCTTTAGGCTATGCAGAAATGGGGGGAAATGGGGAGGATGGGGGAAAGGCAGGGAGGAAAATTTGAGCTAGTCCCTAACAAATTTCTGCTCTCTCCTGCTGTCAGAGAAGGATGCATGCAGGTGATTAAGTACCTCATCATGACTTTTGCCAATTGTTTTAAACATGATATGACAGAAAAGTCAAGGTCAGTGCTTCTGTACCAACATTTTGTGATGTCCATAAGACAGTAAATTTTAAATTATAAAATATGATTGTGTCTGTGGAAACCCTAACATCTCTGACTTGCAGTTAGACTTGTGTATTAGGAGTGATACAGCTGCAGAAGTGAGAGACCAAACTGCTTCAGGATAAGCAGTAATCCAAGGGTCACTGTAGCAGTGAAGATGTTCATGACTAGCTGAAGAACATTTGTTTCTTTGTTCAGCCAGTGCTGCACTGACTTGCTGGAGGTCACAGATTAAGCCAGCAGCCCCTTCAGTACGTGAGCACACAAATTCATGCTCTCTCACAACCTCAGCAATTTTTGCAGGGAAAAGATTGGAAGGGTGAGTGAATCAGAGGCACACACACATATTCATATATCTAAATTGTGTCTGTCTATATATGTGTGCATATGCTTACCTGGGGAGGGGAAGAGGGGGTGGTTAGGGTGCGTGATGTGTATGCTGTAGAGAAGACTTCTAGATCCAGTTTCTGCAGAGTATGTTGAGTCAAATGCAGCCCACCACCACAGCTAGTGTATTTAAAAAATGGATTTAAGCATAGTATTAACATTAAGCATGCTTTGTCTAAATAATTTCAAACTATACCTGTCTGTTTGTCTTTTGGTGCACTGCAACCCTCTTGTTCTTAGTTCACATGTGCATAGTGAGTTCTCAACTCCTGATGCAGCATAAGTTCACCCAACTTTTCTCACCATGTGTATAATCTTGGCAGGTAAGGCAAAAAGTAAGGCAAGCAGCTGGGAACACAGGGCTTTGAAATTGTGTAGGTGTTTACATGGCAGTTATCTGAATTGAACCTGGGCATTTGCTGGCAGTGAACCCCACTGCAAAGGGAAATCTGTGCTTTTCTATGAAAATATTAACTTTGCGACCAGAACACAAATGCATTGTCCTTTATTTTTATGGGTTGAAGTGTTCATTTTGAAAATAAACAACAGAAGTCAATACACATCACAAGCATTGGTTTTCCTATGGGCTGCATCAGAATTTGCAGTGGAGTTGTCATTTCTGACACTTCTTGTGTGCGTTTGCTGTGGAGGTGGTGAGGTAGGTGGCATCCTCTTACCTGCTGCTGGCACACTGAAGCAGGTAAGCAAAAGAATGGTAAAAGCCATTCTCTTCTTTCTTAGAAAGGGAGAACTATGAAACCTCCCAAAGAGAACCATGTCATTTGCCTGGGAAAAGGTTTTTCTTTAAATCTGGCATAACAGTTGTGATAAACAGAGACAAAACCACAGAGGCAGGCAAAAAAAAATGATTACAAATTGACTAGGATTTACAGCAGGTTTCCAGTAATGAAATGTTCTATAAAGACTAAAATCTATAAATTAAAAGATTCAAAACAATCAGAATGTCTGCTTCTCCTAAGGGCATCAGTCCTTGCTGGGGTGACAGAAGGGGCGGAGATGCTACCTGACATTTTCCACAGGTGCTCTCATGAAGCTGTTCACAGCTCTTCTGCTGTGCACAACTTCTGTATTTTCAGTAACTCTTTGGAATAAAACAATTTTTTTCTTCACTTATCCCTGTTTTACCTTTTACTGAAAAATGACCACTAAACAAACCTGTGTTGGTTTTCCTCAAGAAGGCTAAAATGTTGACCAAGATTTTAACTGATGGCTAACACATCAGTATACTGGGAAAAGTGCAGTTTTGTTTAAGACTAAATTACAATGATGAGTATTATTTACTGTGAAGGAGAATACCCAATATCCATTCAGAGCCTAGCCATCATGAAACATTTCTGTGGACACTCAGCAGTGAAAACAAGCAAACTGCTGCTAATGGCAGTCTGAAGTTCATTCCCAGCTAAGTACTGCTCTGGGCCAAGCTAAAATAACACCCCAGCTGTAGCCAGAGCTCACAGGGCTTGGTTTTCGTGTTCTGCCATGGATTACTGCTAACTGCTGTTTGCTTTAGCAGTCACTCATTTCCCAGAGCAGCACAGCAGTCCCCAGCTTTCATGCCTCTCTTTGTTGCTGGGTGACCTCTTGTACCTTTCCCACTTCATTCTATCTTTAAAATAGATATAGCACTTCTTCCTACTCAAGAGGGTAAAAATGATAGCAATGTGTGACTCATTGTATTGTTCCAGGATTGTAAAAAGCAGGGGCTACTCTGGCCTCTCACTTTTGTTCATCTCCATTTGGCAGTCATTGCTCTTCTTATTTGTCTTTCTTCCTCCCACCTCTGCCCCATCACATTTCCACCTGACCCCCACGCATATGTTGTGACAACTGCATTATCTCCAGTTTTTATTCATGTCTTTGTTTATACAGAAGCATGGCTGGTTATCTTAGCAGAGAGCTGAGCACTAATTGTTATTTGCACAGTTCTGAGCATGTTGATGTTAGTCCTGCTGCAGAGTCGAGAGCTCAGGATGACTAAGTGCTTCTGGGACTTGGTAGAGGTAAAAGCACAATGAAGAGAACATTTTTTGATTTTATCAGGATGAAATTAGCTGAGACATGGCAGAACTGTATCCTGTAAGGAAGTGATCCTTAAGGGTGGGTGTTGGGAATTGGGCATGATGAATTGAATATTTAGGACACCATGCAAACCAAAAGAGCCTACATATTCCACAAGCTGTTTCCTTGGCTAAATTCTTGAGGCTGCCTGTACCTGCTTTGCAAGAACATAATACCCAACTGTCAGGTTAGATTGTAATTAGATTTTAAAATATTGGGCACTATTAAAGCATGTCTAAAAGCACAGAAGTGGGAAGTGCTATTGAGAGCTTGTGTAAGTGGAAGAGAATGGGGGTGTATCACCACTTTACACCAGGTGGAACCAGACCTGTTTGGCTGCCCTGGTCACCTTGAAGGGCCCAGGGGCATCTGTTTCTGCAGTGAAACATCTGTGTTTTGTCTCTCAGGTATATCCAGCTGGCCACAAAGGGCAAAGTAATGACAACAGAGAAGCTGTTCTCACAGCTGGCTTTGGTTAGAACATGAACTTCCAGGAGCACAGTATAGAATCCCTAAAAATTTAAGAAAATTATCATGGACATATTATAGCAAAGTAACATTCTGGAGTTTTAAATAGCTACATCTTCAAAATAATACTAAAAAAATAATAATCATGCCTGTTCAGAGCTATTTTCTACATTAATTACAGTGACCTCTAAAATAAATAGTACAAGGTACAATAAAATCCTTGAAGGTGAAGAAGATACCTGAACTTATGATACCTTGGTGCCCTTTTTTAATGGTTTCAAGTAGAAATACTGGTTGAAACAGTCTTTCTGTTTGGTGAAATGCTTTGCCAATTTGTAAAATTTTCTTATATGATTCAACACCAGGCTTTGCTAATTTCTTATGTAATGTAATACAATGGGTTAAATATTAAAGTAAACACATTTTCAACCCAAAAAGTATTTTTTCTTTCAAAACTATCAAAATGAAACCCTTTAACAATTTGCTTTTTTATTTGATCATTCACATTCTCTGTTGAAAAGTCATGTCAATTTAATTTTTAAATGGAAAAAGAGGTGGGAAAAGTCCTCAATAGTTTCAAGCTCCAAAATACCACTTCTACTGATTCCCATATTATTGCTCTTATCCTTCTGTGGGATTTGTGGATCAGTTGCAAACTGCTGCAACATTTGCAACATATGCAACATTTTTTTTTACTCTGATGTAAATAGTGGTATCTGAGCATACCTGTGTATGTGGTGCAGCATAGTGAGCAACAAAGAGGCTCTTGTCAACACAGAGGCTTTTTGCTAACCGTTAAATAAAAGGAAAATTTTCATGTTCAGACTTTCACTAGTTGTACTGGGGCAAAACTTAAGAGATCAGATAGTTCAGTCTTCAAGACTATGGAATAGCAAACACAGTCATTTTATTCCATAGGGTAAATCATAGGAGAAGCAAATGTAATATAGAGTGGATGACCGGAAAAAACTCAAGATTACCAAGTATTAAACAAAGTGCTTGCATTAGAGCAACATGTGAGACAGAGGAAATGGAGCTATAATGGTGCTCTTGTGATGAAAGCAACAAATTAAACAGCAGAAACTTTTTGGTGATAAAATTATTTTTGGTGATAATGTTCTGCTTCTTTTGATTCCCATTTGTCAAGATGAGTGCTAGTGCTAGTGCAAGACAAATAGGCACGGCCAGCTGAGCCACAGGGATGGATGGTGTCATCCAATCTGATGGCAAAATGAGCAATTGCAATGGTTTAATACAGTAAAAAACACCATGGAGGCACACCCTAGCACTCGTCTCAAATGGCTACACCTCACGTGTTGGAACTGAATCCTCCTCAATTAAAATTTGGTTGTAACCCCCCAGGCTGTAACTGTTTGACATTTGGAAATCATATTAGCATCTGCTAGAGGTGAAATCTCCGTAGTCCGTTAATATAGTAAATTCTTTCAGATAAGTATGATAAATTACATTTACTGAAATGCATGTTGCTTTACTGTTAGTCTTGTAGCTCATTTTCTTCTAATCTCACTTGGAACATTTTTGAAATGGTTTTCATTTTTATATACTTTATTATTGCCCTGCTCCACATATTGTAAACATTTTTAAATGCTGTTCAAAAGCTTTCACTTTAAAATAGTTTCCAGGTAGTTTTCTATTTGATCGAAGCTTTCAAAACAGCAACCATAAGAAATGTCACATTATTTTCGAAACTTCTGTCAATAGTACATAGGCAAAATATATACACATTTGTAGCAAAGAGATAAAAGCAATTTAATGACTCTTTCTTTCTATGACAGTTTTTTGAACTAGCACTGATCTTGATGCAAAATTAAATAAATATTTAGACTAAAGTAAAATGCATGTTAAAAACTGTGAGTGAGGGTAATTTTGCCAACTAAAATACTAAACAAGGGAAAATAATTTTCAAATTTTCATTGTGTTCTTTAACAGCTGTGCACAATTATTAAATATGTTTTTATATCTTTAGGCAATATTTACAGTTTTAACTTTTTAGAATACAGCTCAGAGAATTAAGTTTAGGGTTTTCAAAAGACATATCCGTGTCCTCTGAATTCTTACAGATGCTTGAACTCCCCCTGTAGGTGCTGAAAGGCTGCAGTGAGGTTTCCCCAGAGCCTTCTCTTCTCCAACTCTTTGTCTTCATAGGAGAATTGTTTCAGCCTTCTGATCATTGTGATCATTCTGATCTTTGTGGCCCTCCTCTGGGTCCATTCCAATAGGACCACGTCTTTTCTGTGCTGGGGTCCCCAGAGCTGGATGCAGCACACCCAGTGGGGTCTCATGAGAGTGGAGTAGAGCGGCAAAATCACCTCCCTTGACCTGCTGGTCACTCTTCTTGTGAGCAAGCAAGAAGACATGCATGACTGCAGAATGGGGAGCTGTTTAAACTTCTTTCTTTGACCCCATCATGAATAGTTTGCAGCACACTATCTCAGGTTCAATGGAAGAAATCAAGAATTTCACCTTCCCCCTGCTTTCTAACCTGCTGAATGTTGCATCACAGCACAATGTGTTGTGATGCAACAGGTATGAGGCATAATCACATCAAACCAAGACCTGTCTTCCATGCCACAGGGGAAAATTCTCTAATAGAACTCAGGCTGTATATCAAATATGGTCTCTAATAAACACCTCTGCAGCGGTTGTATTTTAAAGGAAAATTATGAGCTCTGTTGTCAGCCTTTGAAGATACATCTTAAGCACTAAAATCCAGCAGCAGTTTCAACCCTGTACCAAAGATGGGTGCCAAGTCTCTGAGAGAAATCTAATTTCTGACACAGCAGTCTCAACAGTATTTTCTGTGGAATAGCTTCAGTATTGCCAGTATTCTCAGCTGACTAACGTGCTCTAGGGAAATTGCTAGTGTCATCCAGACTGAAGTTCTCATTGCAGGGGCCAGGTAACTTCAAGTTAAGGCTAACATTGCTGTGTCATAATATTACTTCCATTTTTGGGCTGTAGAATTTTATTTTGAAGTAGTAACTAGGATTTTCTTTCCTTCTGTAAACATCTTTCTGAAAGGATCTAATAAACCTGCTACACAGATGATTGAGCTTTGCATGTGGATTGCTGTTTTCCTCCTTTAAAACTGCCTGTATGTCACTCTAATTAAGGCCTGGCAGGTCATTAAATTGCCAGAATAAAGAACCAGCATGATTTTTTTAATCCTTATTTGGAGGGCCTTTTTCAGTTTAGAGTGCTTTCCTTCAGTATCAGTGAACCAGTAGGAAGTCATACAGATTTATCCTTTTTCCTCTGCAAGGAGTGTCATGTTTCAGAGTGCTGCTGCTGCTTGCTCACCACAAAACACAAGCTTACAGAACTCAAAGCCTTTTTTATTAACAGCAGATGTAAAGTACTCCTGTCCAAATGCCAGGGTTTATTTGATAGCAGTGATATTTCTGATACCATATCTATGTTGAATAAATTCTCTGGCTTTTTTATTAAATGTCTAGGAGAGATATTTGCATGCTGAACAGATACACTAATTACCTTTTTTATTTTTTTTGGAGGGTGTGATTTCCTGAGAGTGAATGATGACAGTTTGACAGGTACTCAGAAATATCAGTGGAAGATATGGGCATGTTTGAGATGGGAGCATAAAGGAGCTAATAACTAATGCTAATAACTAATAGAGGTTGATGGGGAAGAGGGAAGCAAAAGATGTGGATGCAAAATGGTCTTTTTTTCTTTGAAATGGTGTATGATATTACAGGATTGGCTGGCATTGCAGAATCCCTGTGCTGTTGCAAATTAAAATGGTTTTGAAGTTGTTCAAGTCAACCATTTCATAATCTGTGTCAGGAAATAAAAAGCTTTTATGTGACAATAATGTTTCTGGGATGATATTAAGTCATTTAATCTAGTTTGATAAGTTCCATGCCCTGATCACTTATAGCCATGAAAGATTATGTATATATCAGAGAAACAGTTTTCCAATGTGTATGTTTATTTTCCTTGTTGACTTTATAATGCTGGTGCTTTGCTTCTGTCTTTACTTCCACTTCACCCAAGGAGTTCATCTGAGTAATTTGTTTCCACACAGAATGCCTTTCAAGAAAATCACAGATTTTCTTGAATCTTGTAGGTTGTAGATGACCTCAGAGATCACCAAGTCCAGCCATTAACCTAACACTGTCAAGTCCACCATTTAACCATGTCACTCAGTGCCACATCTGCATCTACACACCTTTTAAATACCTCCAGGGATGGTGACTCCACCCTTCCCTGAACAAACAGCCTGTCTCAATGTTTGGCAGTGATTTCTGTGAAGAAGTTTTCCTTAAAATCCAATCCAAACTTCCCCAGTGAAACTTGAGGCCATGTCAGGTTCTTTATAAATGCAACATGTCCACTTCCCTCCCACCAATAGATCCACAGCCTTTCTTTAGGTAGCTGAACCTACACTGAGAGTACAGTTGCCTCATTCATGACACTGGCTCATCCTGCTCTGGTCATGGAGCACAGGGTGACACTGTCCAGAAAAGCTTTTGGAGATCTTTGCTCACAGAGGTGAACGTGGGATGGCCCTGCTGAAACATGGGACTGCTGAGGAGGAGGAATGGACCCAGCATCTAAACATTTCTGCTTTCTGTGAGCTGGTTTACATGCTTCAGCAAATAAGACGTGGCTATATCAGCAGAGCGTGTTTATCTTTGGCTGCTGTTTGACACTTCCACTTGCAAAATTGTTACAGCTGGAGTTGTACGCAAATGATTTCTTTATTATTCATAGCAGCAGGTGCTGCAGCAGTCTTTTGGCTAGAGTTGTACTCTCTTGGTCTGTGGTTTCTATATATTTGATTAGCTGGTGCCATGCTGTTCAGATGGGTTGCTAGTCCTCCAATAAATGTATTTTGTTACACAATCGGTTATATAGTGCCTTATCATTTCCATAAATCACTTTTAGTTGGCAGCTTTCTGTTGCCACTTGAGATTGTTCCAGCAATAATTTGCATCCTTTTTTGTATGGCATCCTAAAAAGATCTTGGAAGTTAACATAGTCTGGGTATGATTTTAATAGCTGGTGTCCTTCTGGCAGCACTAGAACACACAAACCAGTTATCCATGAAGGACTGACATATTTATTTTCAATTCACATATCATTTATGTATTCTTCAAGAAGTGCTTATCCAAAGATTCAGTATAGCAATTTAGGCATCAACCAGGCTTATGCCAGAATTATGATTCTAAAAATCAGGTGCCTGTCCCCAGGCAGGGTGATAAACAACACTGCAGCTCACTGAAGACTGGAGAGACAATATGATATGCCTCACTCAGAAAGGCATCCCAAAAACCTGGCACACTCATGTGGGACCTGCCTGTCCCTTGCCAATTGACACAGCCCATGCCTGAATTTCCTACTTCTCTATGGAAATGACATACTTTGCCACTAATGAAACTCAGCCACTTGTTATCTTCCCATCAGAATTGACCACTCCATTTGATCCCAGCTGGCTGAAGATAGGTCAGCTTCAGCTGCTGCTCAGGCAGACCTTGCAATGGAGCAGGAGGCTCTTTTAGAATGAAATTGCCTTGCAGAAGGCAAAAATAAAATGTACCCTAGCTGTGCTTCCTTGTTATTAAGAGAGATGCCTAATCAATTCGGTTTCATGCTCAGAGGAGGAATTTTCCAATATCTCAGTAAAATTCTTCATTAGATAAAAGATAAATAAAAAGCCTGTTTTTATAGACAGATTCTTATCAAAGCTGCAGAAGCAATATTGACTGAAGAGATAATGGAGCACTTGATGCAACTGATGGAAAGGTGCAGATGGTTGTCCATGTGTGGACAAGCAGATAACAGGCAGAGGGTGTGTCACTGCAAGGCACAGGAATGTCTCTCTTTTCAGCTGCCTGCATATTGGGCACTTCACACTGGTACCTGGAGGAATCAGTTCACCCTTCTGTTTAATTTTAAAAAAATTTAGGTGCAGTTTCACCCATTATGCTAGTTTCATTTACAGCCTGCATTGCTGAGAGTTGGTGATCTATGAAAGGAAATGCATTTAATCACTGTCAACAACCTCCTCATTTGGGCACTGAAAGCTATTAAAGAGAAGAGTAATGGACCAAGAGGTGCATCCAAGTGTGGTGTTAATGGCACCTCTTTCATTTAGCGTGGTAAACTCAAAGCAGCAAAGTGAAAAATATGAAGAAAACAACATGGCAGGTCAGTTTGCCCATGAGCCTCAGGCACAGCAACCCTCTCTTGGTCACTGATGAGCAGGAAACATACATCTACCTTCCCAAGCCACAGTGTCCTGTTTCTTGCCCGTCAGTAGAGCTGCCTACAAAACTTTTCAGCAGCCTGTCTGCTCCCTGAGCCCCACCAGCATTGCAAGATCCTTTCAGGCATGTCCCAGTGTGTTGCACCTTATCTGCTTGTAGAGCGTGCTCCTAGACTCACTGCAGGACAGGTGAACCTGACCTGAAAATGGGTGCCAGGTTTTCATTAGCAAACAAAATATCTATTGTGCATAATTTTTATTGATAAGCTCTGGATTTTATGCTTTGTGTAAGGTAGTGATCATTAATAATTACATTGATTGTCATCTTGAAATGTGGAACTTATTTGAATGAAAACAATTACCATTATTAAAGAAAAATCACTTTCTTACAGATGCTGTTTCAGAAGCTGTGCAAGGAAAAAGCAGGTAAGGCTGCATTACATCTTGAAAGTTTCTTGGTGTCTTGTGTAACCATGTGTGCAACTATGGAGGACCCAGGGAGTCTCTGCTATGAAATGGGTGTTCAGTGCATTCGTGACAATCGCTTCCATGCTGCTGTTCATGAACCTATTGGTGTAGGATTAAGGTGGTTCTAAGGCAAGCTGATAATTCATCACCTTTTGACTTACACCTTGCAAGGTAAGTTCTGAAATAGTGGGGATAAACCCAAGCATTTGTTACTGGTGTCAGAGTGGGACTGAAGGTCTTGCCATGGCACTGGTGCGTGCATGTGTCTGTGTGTGTGTGAGAGACAGAGAGGTGAGCTGAGATGAGGAACACCTCAGAGCTTTTTCTGTCTCAGCATTCACTCAGCAGCTGAATCTGATGAAGAGGCTCATTGCAGAGGCATATTTTTCAAAAAAATCCAACAGCCCCCTGGGATCCACACGTCCCAATTGGCCGAGTCACAATGCCTGATTTCTCCCTTAGCAGGAGCCCACTATCTGGTTGAAGCATTTTTCAATATTAACAGCATTAGTGAGTTTGACCATTATGAGGAATTATTTGGGGCCAGCAAGGCACCAAGACCAGAGCAGTAAACAGAGCTAAATGCTCAGATACCCTGAGCTGCACATACATTATCATGCCAGGAGCTAAGGAAAGGTTTGGATGGACAGATATGTACACACACACAGATCCTGGTTCAGCAAGATACTTAACACACAATTAAACCCTCATTTGACAAAACCAATTAATTGCAACAGGCGTAAGAAACTGCTTGGATGATTTGCTTAATTGAGAGTAAAAGTCCTTATTAAATTGTAATGAAGCACAATTAAGAAATACAGAGAAAAGGAACTGCTTCCCAGAATGTGGGTTACTGGGGTTTAATAACAGCCTCAAAGTTTTGCAAAAAATAATGTTCTCAAAGTCTAGATGAATCCACCTTCACACAAAAGCCTTTGCCAGCTAGGAGTATTTCAGTCATAAACCAAATGACCTCTGGAATCACCCATTTCTGACTGCATTTTCTGTTTTGTTAGTCAGGATGTATGCAGATTGTGCCAATTAAAAGGAAAGAATTGGACATCACTGCTGTAATTACTCCTCTGTCCCTAGATGACTTAGCATCATTTTTTTTTGCCTGAAGGACTAGTTTAAGCTAGTATGCTCACTCAGTAATTTCTTCTTGCATCTGTCTCTGATCTAAACTGCATCCACAGTTCATTCCAGGGGCCAACCTTGAATCATTTAAAATCAGATGAACGCGGCTTTCTGGAGTCGATTTCACTGATTCAGTGGCTCTGCTGGCAAACATAGTGGCTTAGCAAAATGACAGAAATCCTGGCCTAGAAAACTCAGGTCTCTGTAGGCAATTCCACCCTCATGTATTTTAATTCAGGTCAACAAAACATAAAGGCTTCTGAGCGTAGTGTAAATGTACATTTTTTCATTGGAGCTCTATACACATTAACTCTTCCTGCCTTATGATTTGGATGTGGATTTAGTCCATGATGGTATTTGCCAATGAAACACATGCCTGGGTTTTTCCAAAGCTAAACAAATTTCAGAAGTTCTGAGACTGATTAAGCAACTGTTTTAATTGTATTCATTGTTGGATCAAAACCTCTTTGTGCCACTGAAGGCTCACTTTATAAAAAAACAAGTAAACCTGTCAATGGCACATGCATTTTAAATAAAACTAATTATTTTAGCAGTGTTCCCATTTTATTGTATGACTGATTTTTAATTGTTTTACCTTTATGACAATATTAATTTTGTCATGCAAAGAGATAAAATTTAGTGCCCATCCTAATGATAGAACTGTAGGATGATGGCTGAAAATCTGATGACTGCAGACATGAAAGAAGAATGACAGGTCATTTTCTGACTCAGTTTGGTCACTGAGGTGAAACTTTAATCATAGAAATCTAGCATATGGTAGAGCTGGTAATAAATTTATCATTAAAATGCTTTTGGCAGAAAATGTTCATTTCTTCAAATAGAACATTTTACAGGAAAAGGTTAGCATCCATTAATCTATTTCAAATTGTTTCTGTAAAATAGGCACACACTTCTCAGCATGCAATTATTTAACAGTCTTCAAAGTGAGAAGTGTTAGTTTTTATTGAACTTTGAAATTTTGGCATTGAAATTTGTTACACTTAAATATTAAAAAAAAAAAGGAGAGAGCTAAAAAGAGAAAACCTGATTTAAATTATAAAAAGGGAAAATCTATGTATTGAGCTAGGGCACAAGGGTTTCCTTCAGATTTGCAGTTGCTAAACATTTCTGATATTTTCTGTGCTTTCTGGATAATAAATTTTCTAGTTTGGAATTTCTTGCATGAGGAGAAAACCTATCCTGCCTGTATCAGCCATACACAGAACACAGCACTCACTGTTCTACTCAAGATTATTTTCTGCATCATTCTCCCCTTACATCTTATTCTTTCTCATTCTCTTTTGTCATTTATTCTTCTGATCCCTTTCTTGGCCAGAGCTCTAGAGCTCTCAGAGGCCAAGAGGGTCTTTTCCCAGAGTGCCAGTGGGTCACCCTGCCCTCCCCACCAAAGAGCACCTATAATCCTATCCTGGACATTCCCGTCCTGGACAATTCCATTCCATTCCATCCCATATTTGCATGTGAGAGGGAAAAAGTTGCCCTTTGGAATGCTGTTCTCTCTCTAGTTGAGTTTTATGTTGCTTTTTCCCCCCAGATTAATGCAAAATTTTGGGGCTTCTATTACCTGGATTTCTAGTGGGTGCCCCACAATATGTTAAGCAGGATACCCAAAATGTGTTGTAGAAAAGCTACAGCTGCACAGACGATCCAGCCCCACCAGGGAACCTCATCTGAAGTACCAACATTGCTGGCAGTGTCACTGCATGCTGCCAGACCTGGTGTCATTACTTCCAGATGTAATGACATTGGTACTTAGTGCGTGCACTGGAATTAATGATGATCTAACCATTCAAAAAAAAAAAAAAAATGGTGAGATGTCACTATAGGACATGAAAGAACACAAGCTCACCACTGTTCTCAAGGTGAAGGAAAAAAAGGGAAGTTTATTTTCTGACTCCAATATTTATAGTTTTCCAAAAGTGACAGTGGATTGGAGGATGACAGTGCCACCTCTCCAATGACACTGGTCAAACCAACAGTCCATCAACTCTCTCCTCCTCCATAAAGGAATGCAAAAGAATGAGTTATTTACAGAGAGTGTGTGAGAAAGTTCACTACAAGAATGCCAACATCAGAAGGCTTAGAAAATCTTAAAAAACCAGGGTAACAGTGAGATGTGATTCTTGAGGCATGAATTTATTCTGCTTTCTGTTTTCTTTAATCTTGGCAGGATGCAGCATGAGCTGGTGGCTGCCTGGGGAATGGGGCAGACACAGAAACAGAGGTCAGACACCTCCAGGATGAGGCCTTGGGGGCCAGGGATGGCCCAAGGATGGGATGGGATGTCAGTCTGCAAGTTGGGTCACATGGCTGGGCAGGGCTGTGGCAAAGAACAGCCCTGCCACAGCATCGTGGGGCTGGGATGGACAGCTCTGGGTTGGGCTAAAATGGAGTTCCACAAAGTCTTGGAAATTTATATATTTATATAATTTCACACTGTTAAGTAAATACAGTGTTATTTGGACTTAGATCTAGGCTGCAAATGTGGTGTTGCCCTCACCCATTAAGATGTAGTTAGCAAAGTGCAAGGGACAGGTCCAAGAGAGGACAAGTTTGGAGTGGAAAAGTTGGTTTCACACAGACAGGCTCACCCTTGGCCTGAGGTGAGCAAGTTGTCTCTTGGCTTTCTGTAGAAGTGGTAGACAGGAAGGCAATTCACATTTGTACAGGTTGTATATGATGGTATTAATAAGCAAGTGTTACAAATATACAAAAAAATACCCTATTCTGTGGCTTTACCAAACTCCAGATTTATCCACTGAACTCTGCTTTCTTTGGGAATGAATGTGGCTATCCTGGTGATACCTGAGGTTTCAGCCCGTAAACCACATTCCTGCTCTCATTAATAGATGATGCCATCAATAGGACTGCCCCAGTCCCATCTCCATGCAATATACCACTCTGTTCAAGTCATCATCATCATCAATGCTTTTCTTCTCATATTGCCAGGTACATAACACCAAACCCAGTCTGCACCACCTATCTCTTCTGCCCTTGCAGTGTAGGAACTCCTAATTGTCTGCTGTGGTACCCCAGAGATCACCATGCTTAGCTGCTGCTCTTGCCATCAGATTGCTGATGGGTTTGTAGGTAGCCTGTGGCAATCACTACTAAAACCTGGCTGACTGATGCTGTCTGTGTGTCCTTACTATCCCCCAGTGTGTGTCTTAGTAAAAAACATTCCACTCAGATTGAGCATTGTAGCTGCCTAATGCATTTTAAAGTTATCACCACATAGCTCAAGATGACTAACACAGAGCACACTTCATCACTGGTAGGGAAAGCGAGCCCTCACTTTGCTGACAAAAATTTGAAGTCGGATTAAAAGCTGACACATCCTCTATTTTAGTGGTATGTATGAAACACTAAATATAGCAGTGTGCTCATGTATTTGCTGATGCATGGTAATGTAGTCTGTAGCAGAACAGCAATGGGCTGGCAAGGAAGATGGTGCACTGCAGTAATACGATAAAATCCTCATGTGACCTTGGCCGTTTCAGAAGTACTCCACGGATAATTGTGTATCCTTGACTGATATAATGCAAAATTCAAACAGGGGCAGCAGTGGTCCCGGGGCTTTAATGAGCAGCCTGATACTGCAATATTTGCCCAGGCATAATGCAAATTGATTTCAAGGAGAGGTCTCCATAGTGTAAGAAACAGAACTGTGCTATATAGCAGCTGTATATGATCAACTGCCAACAACGGGCCTGATTCTGGGAAATGGGAGGGAGCTGTGACTCCATCTGGCCCTTGTTAGAAACTGAAGGTGCTTGATTCATCGCAAAATCAAACCTGAGTACAGTACTTTCAACTGATTACATATTTTTTATGTTTCCTTAGTCATAAAAGGTTTTATGCTCATGGTTTTATTTTACCTTTGCTGCAGTCCCTGGCCAGGAATTATGGGCTAATCACACTCCGAACAGGGAAATGGATGTGGCTCATAGAACCGTATCCTATTCTGGGATTTTCCTCTTGCTTGGGGGGGATGGAGGTGATCTCTTTAAGCTTTTCACTTGCCATGGATGCCTGGCAAGTGTGCTGGTGGTGGAGCTGAGGCTGTGACTGTGAAACCCCTCTTCTCATCCTCTTCAGGGGGGAGCAGCAGCTGGATTAGACATTCAGCAGTGCCTTGCAAGACCTAGGCAGTACTTGTGTCTCATTCTGTCATTACTCCAGCTATAAAAGTTTATCCAAGATGAAAACCTGACCTTAAATAACTGGAGAAAATAAAACATCCTTATCCAATGATCCCGTGCACTTACTAGAAAGCAGAGCAGGGTCACTTTGACATGTTTCCAGCACAAAGTGGAGGCGCTGGCTTTGGACTGAGAAATGAACAGGCTGTTTTCCTAAAGAGTGAAAGTAAACTACTGAATAAACCCAGCTGTTTGGTGACCTTGGCCTCTTAACTAGTTATGCTCTGTGTTGCTCAAATTAGAAGCAGGTAGAGTTGGTGCTTGTCCTGCAGACAGTGCATCAGAGGGTCATTTCATTTGGCTCCAGTTCTAACTTTTCTGCAGTGCCAGTTTGGCTTCCAAAATTAGGCAGTGAGATTGCCTCTTCCATTTCATAATCAGAAATTATAGAACAAAGCCCTTCTTTGTTCTTCTAAAAAGGCAAATCTTTGCTACTCAGCTCTTACTGATGTATTGGGGTAGTGGAGGGCACTGGGATCTTCTGCTCTCAAAAGCAAGAGGAAAATGAGATATTGCTGTTTCTCAAAAAAAACTGCACAAAACAGCCAGGTATAGATTAGAAATATATATGTTTACTTTTCTAGTATGTGAATTAT
Source organism: Zonotrichia leucophrys gambelii (assembly GCF_028769735.1). Lineage (NCBI taxonomy): Eukaryota > Metazoa > Chordata > Aves > Passeriformes > Passerellidae > Zonotrichia > Zonotrichia leucophrys. The sequence continues at coordinate 67,986,416 of NC_088169.1, forward strand.
ACACAAAAGCTTGATTCATTAAGAAGTACTCTGAATTTTATGTAAGACATTTCTAAAGCAATAAAGCAGCAATGTGTAAAAACACTTTATACCCATGCAACTACTCAATGTCATTCTAAATATCTTTTCCTTTTTCTCTGCTCCATGGTTCTTCCTGTGACTTTGATTTTTAGTCAACATTTTAAATAAGATAGAAAAATACTGAAAATAGAGATGATAAATATTAAAAATAATATCTAGTTTATAATTATACAAAATATAGGTCGTTTCAGAATGAATATATTATAAATACTTTTCCTAAGTCAGTTTGGTTACAGCTTGGACTCCTGAGGAGAGCTGAACACTAAGCAGCTGGTAGAGGAGCTTGGGTTTGTAACAACTCGAGATGTGACAGGAACCTTGCTGTAAAAGGTGATCTAATTCAGATTGATAAATTGCTCTAAAGTTTTGCCTCTGTTGGAATTAGGTGGTGTTGATTTCCAGCAACTAAGTTCATGGAGACACAGGATTCTTGAGTCATATTTTTCTTTGGCTGAACAATTGCCTGACAAAGGTTGTGGACAGACAACCATATTCAGCTCCTTTGCTCCTGAGCAGCCAACTTATTTTAAACTGGGGGCTTCCAAGAGTCGTGGCAGAAACCACATTTTGCCATTTAACATTTATTCCAAAATCAAGAAATGCCTGGAAAATTTTCACTGAATAATAATAATTTAAAAGTATATTTGTTTTCTGTTTCAATTAGACCTTTCCCTCAGACCTCTCTGCTAGCCACAATGCAAGCTATGTCCTTGTGTTTTATTTCCTGTGCAAGACATAACTGCAAAAGTTTGAAGGTTAGACAATTTTTAACCAATGTTAAAGTATACAAGCAGCAAAATAAACATTTAGCTTTTTATTGTGCTAACTAAGCATTAAAGCTCTGAGACACACACAAACAAAGAATAATCTATATAGTAGGAACCTTTTGTCTTCACAGAAAGCATTTCTAATGGGTAGCAGTTCCAACAGTTTTAGTGTTTCCCATTAGAAAACATCTCCATTGCAATAATTCTTTAGGTTCAGTTTTTGTTATTTAACTCTTTAGTATCAGTTCCTAAGGATTAATGTTTAAGGTTTTGTGCTGCATCAGAGTGACATGCATCATCTCTCTGAATAGCTCAGCACAGAAGATGGATTTTGCACTGATTCTTTGTTTGCAAGTCAGGCAGGAAAACACAGAGAAAAGCTTCTGGCTAGAACATACTGCAGAGTATTTGGGACAATAAAGAAATCAAACAAAGCAGTTAGCTTCTGGACTTTTGCAACATAAGACCTTTTGTGGGGTTGCAGTCAGACCATGCCACTGTTCCCTGCTATTGAACAACATGCTGTGGTGCAGGCTCTGCTCAGAGGTGGTGGCCATGGCTCAAGGACACAAGGACACCTCCTCTCCTGTGAGCTACAGTGTCTGTGCAGCTGGCACTGGCTGTGAGCAGAGGCACCTCCTTCACTTCTATGAGCACCATGGAACTGTGGCTCATGCCAGAACCGAGCACAAGACCTCCAGGCATGAGCCTCAGCAGCTTGTAACGGGGTAATGACTGCATTAATTAGAAGGAAGTAATCACTGCATAAGCCTCTCCCTAAATGTAATGGGACCACTAGAGGAGGACAAAGAGCTATGTAGTGATGGTGTCAACTACTCAGAAACAGGAGCCTTTTTAGAAGGCTTCTCAGCTGAAAACCATCCAGTCTCTGCCCTTCCTGTTCTCTGTATTAGATTCCACCCAGGCCAGCAAGTTGCTATGACAGAAATGCACATATAGATGCTGGTATTTGTTGAGTGCTCAGCACAAGGCATAAACAAATTAGTAAATTCCACCATGCTGTCAAGGCACCACTGAAATGCAGCCAGAGGAGGAGACTGGGGCTGCATATGAATACAAAAGACATACCAAAGCCATCCTATGTATCATTCCATTGCATACAATGGCATCTGTCAGTTGTGATCTTGGCTCTGTGTCTTTATGAAGGCAGAGCAATTGGAAAGGCAATTTCAAGAAAACAGATGGCTAAAAGGTTGCTTTTCAAGTGGGCATTATTAAGTGGATCTGAATCTGCTATTCCAGCCTTCATAAAGTGTAGGCTTTTGACATAGAGTTTGGGAAGGTAATGGCTGTAGGTTTTTATTTTATATTTATTTATCTTGGATATATACCTACCCTGGAATATTTCTTGGTTTCCAAAGACACTGTTATATAAGGTTTCTATGATTTAACTCTGAGAAGTGAACTGATTCTAGCACAGAATCTTGCAGGTATATCCTATAGAAAATTAGGGATTTTTCTTTGTAGAGTGAAACTCTCTGCCAGTTGCAGTCACCAGTAACTTTTTGGTATTATACTTAGTCTCTTAATGATGCTTTTTTAGCTGTAGAGAAAATTATTTGTATCTGTAAAGAAAAATAATAGCCTCTACTTTTCACAGATTTCAGAATCAAGTAGCTGAGGAAATGGGAGACTCATATATATATATAATGGGAAATATTATATTTCATAAAATGTATGTAGTTCTTTCAGGAAACTCTTAAAATGCTGCTTACTTGGATTACTAATAAGGTAATTTTTAAATTTTTTTAACTGAGGTAGTGACAATTGGCCTCAGGCCCAGAGTAGTGTCCTTGTGAGCACTGTACAGGCAGAACAAAATCCTTCCCTCACAAGCCTTATAGCCTTACATTATCATGGATAGTTTTTATGCAAAAAGGTGACTGAAAACATTTATATTTGTTTCTAATTAAGCATTCAAATAATTTCTCAGGGGCTTATTTTCATGCATGTTGGTCCATGCTGGTTGGTGTCCAGGTTACAGTCCCCATCCTGCCAGGTGCTCTTTGCTGTGCCATTGATTCATGCTAAGCTTGGCTCCAGGAAGGGCTTGCAGTAGCACTGTGGCTGTATGGAGAGCTTCCATACCTGCTCGTGCATGCCCAAAAATACCTGAGGGGTCAGCATTGGCTCAGCCAGCTACAGCTCAAGGCTTCTTAGTGCAGAAAAATCAGAGAATTAGTGTCTATGGGAAGTTGGTAATTCACTTCTGTCAAAGAAAAATAGAAGGGTCTGGGGTACAAAATAGGAGGGAGAGATTCAGAGAATCATTTGTTCTGTGCTTGCTTCCCAAAGCAGTAAAGAAGGAATATGGAGAGAAGTAATTATAACATCCCCCAACCAATTGGTCTTTTTCCAGCCTTCCCCAGAATTAAGCATTTACTTTCCCAGAAGTAAATGCTTTACTGTCCCTGCCAGGACTCCATCAAGAAAAGTCACAAATCTTGATTTCCAGGCTTTTTGAGTTGGCAAAGCAGGTATAAGGCCACAGGTACTTTGTCATCACTCTTTGTCATCACTAGCAGAGTACTGATATTGAGATCTGTTTATTTGATAAATATATAGCACATAAAGTTAGCCATTACTTTCACACACTTTTCTAGTCTGCTGACCAACACATAGTCAAAATCTTTAATTTACAGCTCTCTGGACTCTCATGTGGTAAGAAAAAAGTAAGATGAGTTTCCAAAGTTAAAATAAACTTCTGGTTTATATTTCTACCTATTTATAAGGCAGACAGAAAGGATGCATTACACTCCATGGCTGGATGATGTATTGGAGAACTCAATATATTCAGTAGCATAGTTTAAAGTGCACCTTTTCAGTTGTTGCTCTTGTTGCCATGATCCTCTTCTATGACTCCATATTTCTTATTTTTTATAACAACAACCTTATAGGGATGACATCCAGAGTATTAAGCTACACCTAGGTGAGTGTACACAGAAATATGTGAGAGTGTCTCTAATTTGCTCTGATGTATATATGATACATATATGTAAGTATAGTATACAGTGCTTCCTTGAGTATTGATAAACCTTGTGTCTTGTGAGGGCTCAAAAGGAAATAAATTTACTCTGCAAGTGTTCATTTGAAACAGCTACACTTTATTCTTAAACAACAAAATTTGGATGAGAAGAGAGGAGTTCTTTCCAGTGGTTTTGTTCCCTTGGGTTTGATCCTTCTTGTAGCAGAGCCTGGCACAGTGTCCTTGGCAATGTCAATGGAAGCCAAGTGAGCGATGGAGTACAGGAGTTCTGGGCTGCAGGGCTGTCAGGCTGAATTGCTGTCCTTTGGAAATGGCAGAGCCACCTCTGTTTACAGCACTAGGTTTATGTCATCAGTATTCTTTTGGATGTCACAGAGAAGCTGCTCCTGGGTTCTGGCAGGAAGCACTCCCCCACACCCACTTCAGACTTCTTCTCTTTGCCTGCTCTCCTGTGAGCAAAAGCTCTGTCAAGAAAGCACCTTTATTTGGGGCAGGAACAGAGGCAGCTGATACTCAGCTAGTTATTTTGATTGCCTGGCTGGTAGGGGTTGGGGGAACAGATAATGTCAAGATTTCCTCTGCATTCCAGATCTGTTTTCCTCCTACAGTTAGCAGGCGGCGAGTGTGACTTTTCCCACTCAGCTTTTCCCACAGTCAGTAAGACTTATCTGACAACGGAGTTAGTGTCAACTGTCCAAAACTAACTAGGAGATATCTTCCTTTCACCACTCCTCTGCTGTTATTGCTTATCAATGTCACTCTCCAGCTTAAATGACTGGTTAATTTACAGACATACTGAGACAAATTCACGTCTGTTGCAGCTTCAGTGGGCTCAGTGAAGTTACGCTGAGTTTGGCCGTAGGTGTCTGAAAAGCACAAGTGGTAGGAACGTGATACTAACAGAAACAAGAACATTGCAACAGTCAAAACAAAAAGGAAGCCCTGAGCCTTGGCAGGATGCCCATTTCAGATTTCAGAGTGTGATCCAACAAGGTGTTCATGTTTTACAGCTCGTGCTGCAAGAGAAAAGCTGTTATTCAACAGCAAAACAATTCCTACATCTCCACATCAAAACACAGCCCATGTTAAAAAGCAACAAAAGACGAAACAAGTTACAGGCTTTCAGAACACAAATTCTATTGAGAATCATGACGAATTTGCTTTTAAATCTATTAGAGACTTTGAAAAGACTAGAGTGAAACTGAAGCACACTCAACCTGAGATTTTCAAATGAGTCTAAAAGGGTTGAATACTGAAATACTACTAGGATTCCACAGAAACAGGAAATGTGAGATGGAATAGATACCTCCAGCTTTACCTCCAGTCCAAGATGGCTTTCTAAGAACCTCTTCTGTAACTGGGGTAGAGATGCTTTTTTAAATTGTAACATCTTTTTCAGCTAGATCAAGTCTTGCTCCATAGACCTACTGTAGCACCTTTTCTAGACAGCTGGTTTGGGATGGAATGAGATATCCTCTCAAGGACGTGTTTCCAACCCCCCTTCCAATCTCCCTCAATTCTCTTTTAACAGTGGGTGTCCAAAATTCAAGGAAGGGAAATCTGTTGCTTTTGAAATTTTATTGACATTTCTCTTTCACAGATGAAATTAAAATGAATGAAGTGCAAACCCAAGCATTCTAAATTTAACTCGGTTAATTCTGTTAACCTGGACTAGCAGTGCAAACAGAGATCATTCCATGGACAACACTTTGTTCATTGCTCTGCTCACTCCTCTACACCATGCACAAATCCCTCATACTGTTTTTTTCTGTGATAGACTTCTGGACTCCCCTGTATTTATTCCCTTTCTCTACATTTTCTTCTTTGCAAAATCCAGTTTTAGTTTTCCTCCTTACCACTATTTAGTTTCTTCTTATAGTCCCAGCCATTTTAGAGTCTGATTACTGTCCTGCTTATGATGCCCTAAAGTGGCTTCCCTTCCCTTCCCTTCCCTTCCCTTCCCTTCCCTTCCCTTCCCTTCCCTTCCCTTCCCTTCCCTTCCCTTCCCTTCCCTTCCCTTCCCTTCCCTTCCCTTCCCTTCCCTTCCCTTCCCTTCCCTTCCCTTCCCTTCCCTTCCCTTCCCTTCCCTTCCCTTCCCTTCCCTTCCCTTCCCTTCCCTTCCCTTCTTCTGCCTTTCCTGTTGGCTCTATTCCATACCTCTATGTTGTCCACAGCATCTTGCTCCTCGCTGGCTCTCAGTGAAATGGACAAATGGTTCTGCAAGGTCTCTAAACCCATGCATAATACGTCTTCTCCATCCTTGCAATCAAAACAAGTCCTTGCTTTTCTTTCTGCTGGTTATTGGCCACACCATGGTCTATCATTGCATCACTCATGGACTATGTCTTTTTGGCTGGCTGGGGATTGGCCACCTTTCTGGGTAATAACAAGCAAGGTTTAAAAACTGAGGACCAAAAGCTGAAATTCCAGATTCCTGTTTATATTCCCAGATGATGACTTGTACCACATCTAAAAATTGGAAAGGAACTTACACTCTAAGACTTAGGGGCACCGTTTATAAAACCATGAAATTTTTGTGCCTGGACAGATTATTTCGTTAATGCCTTTTCCTTAACAGACTTAATGCTTGGATGTGAGTCCATTCTGGAATCTTTTTTGCAAATAAGAGACAAAGAAATTTCCACTGTGAGAAATGGAGCTAAACATGGAAGTGCTGGAACACATTCATCAGGTTCAGCTGTCCAAGGCTGATAAAATGATACCCATTTTTAAAGGTGAATAAAAGTCATTGTGGGCAACAAAAATAATTACTGCTTCCCACATTAATTATCATATGTTTCTGAAAATAACAAAGCAATCTATAACATTCCCAAATGAGAATACAAATGTAGGATCCAGTATGGGTTTGTAAAAAGAAAAAAGAAGCTGGTTTTGCACAGAAAAACAGGAAGAGATAAAACTTATCTTGGCTTTCAAAACTAATATTGCAGAGATATTCAAAACAGAGATGAAAAAATGTGAGAAATCAGTGTGGGAAGCAAATTTTGGTCATAGAACATAAACTTCATAAAAGATCCAAAGACACATAAATTGAACTTGTCAGTTTTCAGAATAAAGAGAGGCTAATAATAGGTTGCCCAAAGGATTTTACTAGGGCAAGTATCATTTAAAGCTTCATTATCTTGACAAGTGAGTGAACAGATGGCAAAATCTGTAGCAAATTCAAGATTTCCTAGGGTCCTGAGGATTAGAAAGATTTCTGAATACCAAATTCAAATCACCAAAACAAGGTGATTTGACAACCTCAGTGAAGATGGGATTTCAATTTACCGAAGTGTGAGGTAATGTTCAGGAATGATTTGAAGTGTTCACTGATACTGCATACTTAATGAAGTGTTACCAGCTCAGAAAAATATCTAGGCAGCATTATGGACAGCTTAATTAAAACTGCTCTGTGAAAACAGCTGTTCAATTTGCAGCACTAGTTGTGAGAGCAAATAAAACACTGATTTATATGAAGTATAAAAACCAGCATTGATATTATTATAATGTAATCATGTAAATTCAGGGAACTATATTACAGTGATGCCCACCATCATCAACATTACAAAAATGTCTACAAAAATAAACATTCAGAGAAGTCAGTGAAGGATGGTAAGCAGGGGAGATAGAATCAGTTTACTTGCCTCATGAAAAAATGTGGCACTAAATTCCTATTCACCTTCATAACGATATCCAATATATGCAATATTCAGAAGCAGCAGCACACTCTCTGTGCTGGAATCTTTTCCCCTATTAATGTGGATCATCAAATCAGCAAGAAGTGGAGGGTTTTATGTTCATGTATGCTTAATAAACATGGTGAGAGTACCCATACTAGATGAAAATTTCCAGTGAAGGATATGGCAATTTTTGCAGTTACTTCATCAAATGAATAACTTCATTATTAATGTGAGACTGTCACTGGTGTTTGGTTTAAATTGTGGTGTTGATTTGTTAGTTTTTTTTTTTTAAGAATGATTAGAGTACTTCTTTTGGGAATGGAGGCTGTCCCTGGTGATTATTGAAAAGACCCTAAGTTTCAGCAATTCTACACTAAAAGGGTAATTTATACTTGTGCAAAGCAAAGTAAGAGCCTATCACTACTTTCTAGTAGCACATACAACCTATTTTGCATTTATCTTGCCCAGCTATAAAAGATAAGCTATAGGACAGGAAAGAGGTGGATAACCCCAAATCTACTCAAGTCCTAAACAAGGATAATGTTTCCCAGTTGAAACAGTTTTCTTTACAACTTGACTGGCAGCAGTGAAGTACTTTAAATCATTTTAAAACTATTTAGCAACATTTCAGAATAGAAATAGGGAATAACCTCCAGCATGAGTCAGAAATAGAGTGGTTTTTGGTTTCCATATTTACTTCTGACACTTTTTTTTGCCTTTGGCATTGACAGTCACATATTTTTAAGGCCTGAACTCTGAAAGCATGTATCTGATAAATTTGATCAAGCCAAGGATTACTTAATATAAATGTTCTCTGTCAGGTAAATTAACTGATCTTCTGTCTCAAAAGCTATCACTGTGGTAAGATCCCCTTGAGTTATAATCCCTTTAGCACCTATTCTCCTAGCAATTTTCATGGGGTTTTGTAATGTAAATGAGTAAAAATATGCCCTGAAATGTAGAACAATCTCAAGTAATTACTGCTGAACAGATTTGTGTCAACCCAAAATGACAAAAAGGTGTTGGAATGAATCTGCATGACAGTAGCATAAGTAAACAAGATGAGCAGCAGCTGTACCTGCAGCACTGTAAAGGTGTTCCGACATCATCTCTAGGAACTGATTTCACTAGAAGTCATTGCAATACTGAAAAAATGAACTCTGGAACCAGCAACACATACAAGGGAAGTAACAACCTTTTCTTGCCTCCTGAAATAGTCCTGAATGCATATCTCCTTCATTTGCATGGCATTTAAATAAAGTCAAGGAGAACTATCTTGGTGGAGTCTCAAAAAAGTGCCTACTAATAAGAGGGGGATCAGGCCAGCTGAACACAGTGTTTCAGGGGGAGCTCAAGCCTGCTCTGTTCTTTCTGGAATCACCTTTTCATGTAATTATAAATAAAAAAGATGGTGCTTTCTGGCAGGCAAGGGGTGGCACACTCAGTAGAGAGCTGTGGCTGTGATCTCTGTCATCATTCTGGTCACATCAGTGTACACAGCAGCAGGTGATGGGGAAACACCTCCTCAAGCTCTCTCTGCCTTTGGTATGCTTGGCCAAGTACAGAGCAGTCCCTGCTACTGCCTTTCTTGGGAATTAAGTTGCTTTACAATATACCATTTTCAATCCAAAAGAGAAAAGAAAAATATATTTTCTAGCTGTCTCCCATGATCTTTGATGTTACTGTTTATAAAATAGTAATTTAATGTCACTATTAAAATTCAGTTATGTGAAAAGTATATGAGTGCATAGCTAAGATTTTTTGCCTCTTGCATGCAGAAATTGGAGCCTATTTGGAAGACTACAAAAAGTTGTGCATTAATTTCTCACAGGTGAGTTCTTTTACATAGACTGTAATTCTCTAGCACCACATCACTGCTCCTATAAAGTCTGCTGCCTACTATGCAGTGGCACCTTATGACTTACCTCTTTGAGCATATGTGGTATAGTCCACATAAAAATATGACACAGTTTTGTTTCCAACATAATGAATCTTGAATGAAACTATGCCATTATGCAAACCCCCTTACATGCAGTAGGCAGGAAGAGTACAAGCAAAAAATACTAAGGTGAAGGATCTACAAATTTGTTGTCACAAATGCTTTTTAGGCTTGCAATTCATAGCTGTGCTTTTGCCTACCTGATTATAGGAAGTGCTATTGGACATCATTTGGTAACTTTTTTTCCCCGAAGCTTTCTGTAATGCTTTCAAAGGCAGTGCTACAGTGCTCTGTTTTTCAAGCAAAAAAAGTAAAACCCTCAGCAACTCAAAGTAAACCTTTCTCTGCATAGCTCTAAAAACTGAAACTGCAGTTGTTACTGCTGACTTGTTAATATAACACAGACAGGGACATTTCCTGGTTACTGTAAACACTGAAATGCTTTTGGAGTTAATGGAATACAGGTGCTGCCTGACATTACCAAAATGTTCTCACAGAAACAGGGATATTTTTGAACAGAAAGAGCTGCAGATCCACCTAGTCCAGCCCCTTCTTCACAGCATGAATATCCTGCTTCTCAGTGGGAATACCCAGATATGTTAAATGTCATGAAACAGGCATTCTTCCTAAGCTTAAGCTCCTTTATACTCCCAGGAATGGCTGTACCACTCAGCCTCCTGGAACAGAGAGTTCTGTAATGCCAGAGCTGGGTGATGGAGTGGGCTTAGGCAGGCTCTGAGGCGGCTGGGAAACCTTCCCAATGGAGCTGTGGGAAATGATGCTTACAATCAAATCGTCACCAGCCTTCACTTCAAATGAGATTCAGACAATACTGTGGACAGACAATTAGTCCTTCTTTATTGTGGAATCAAGAAGAAATTTAAAATCAGCTTTAGTGATTCAAGATCCTGTAGAACAGTTGAGGTTAATAGGGATTGGCTTGGGCCCCAGCCAAATTTTGATTCTGGCCATTCTGATCTTCCTACCTGAAAGTCTATCCCCTACTGCAACTGGCCATAGCACTCTTTATTTACTGGCCAAAAACATGAGTGCCATTGTTTTTTAATTCTACCAAATGTATACATTTAAAATCTGTTAAACAAGTTTAAATAGTAGTTGTGTGGCCAGTGATGAAGGTTGCAATATACTGATGCTTGGCAATATGCTGCCATCAGTCAGTAGCCTGATTACTCAAAAGGCGTGTGTGCAGAGAAGTATTTGCATATCTGAAAAAAAGTTCTTACTCTCACAAGTAAATTAGTTTGGGGAACAATTTGCTTGCATTGTTGTTAGAACCTGCTGTCAACACTGATCATGTTTTCCTGTGTAATCCAGGAGAGTTATAAAAAAAAGAAAGAGCAAAATCTCCCAGGTCTCTGAACCAATATCCTGCTATGGTGTGTGCTGAATTGCCATTGCCATCGACTGCTGCAAGGCAAGGCTTTTTTACACAAATGTTCCAATTATTTCTACTGTGATGGTAATAACAGTTGGAAGTTTAGAAAAGAAAAATTAAAAATTGTTGCTTACACAAGGTCCCAATACAATATTAAGGAAATGAGCACTTTGAGAGCAAAGAAAGATGTAGTTTAAAACAATATATTTTTGTCAAGCGACTGAAGAGGAGGGGGAAAATCAGACACCAGAAGCTGAAATGAGAAGAACAGGGGCAATATTCTGTGCTGAGACATTTTGTGTTTCAACATAGCTGCTCCCTTATTCAAGGGCATTAATCACTTCAAAATTTCAAGCTCAGCTCCAGTAAAAAACCAATACATCTACACATACAAAATGTAGTTCACTTTCCCAGTTGCTTAATCATTGAAGCATTGGCTATTTCTACAGAGACTGGCTTTGCTCAGCACAAGACTTCATATCTTCAATGTAATATATTTTAAAGATGTCCACAGAGCATCTTACGAAAGGAAGTGAAAGTTTATTGGCACTTGGTTTGTTTTGTCCGTTCCTCTCGTCTGTTATCTGAGAAATGTGCAAGGGCTCTTGTGGCTGCAATTCTTCAGGATTTCAGCTGAAGCATCAGCTTGGTTGTCTACTGTTCCATAGAAGTGCCCTGTTTACTCAGGGGGCAATCCATCCAATCATCATTTGAACCACAGCTGCCTCCCTCTTCCCTTCTTCACCATTCTCATATAACAGGAGGTATGTTATATATCTGTTATATATGTTATATATCTGTTATATATGTTATATATGTAATATATAACAGATATATAACATATATAACAGATATATAACATACCTCCTGTCACACAGGACCTTCTCCTGGAGTTTATAATGTCCTGTGACAATTTAGCCTGTGTTAGTACAAGAGACTGGAGAGGTAGAGGGGTTATTAAAAATAACGTGCAAGAGCTAGATATAAGCAGAATGCAAGATGGAGAGAAACGTGCACATTAAAGCTGGCCAGAATGTGAAAACCCTGCTGAGTTAAACCCAAAAAAACCCCATTTATTTTCCAGAAACATATATGATTTCTCTTAATTTTTATTCTTTAAGAAACGATGGGTTTTGTCAGGAGGAGGTTTCCAGGTGAAAATTTTTGATTGCTGTAGAAAAATATTTTCATCCCACATTTACTATTTCACTTTTGTTCCCATTTACTCTGCCTTGATAGACACAATCTGGTCTATTGCATTGCATCCCAAATGCAAACACCCTGGCAGTTCTCTGCTATCACTGCTCTTTGCAGCTCATCCTGCCTTTATGGTGCATCAAGTAGAGGCTGCTTGACTGAAGTCTGAAGGCCCTTCCCTTGCCTCACCTATCTGTTCAATATTAAAAGCTTTCTCTCCACAGATCCTGTTTGTGTACAGGATCCCAGCTTTTGCTGTCTACTCATTATGTTTTCAAATACACATTTGCATGCCTTTGTTAAAAATGCCCCTCGTTCTTGAAAGTTGGTCCTCTGAATATATAAAGATACCACATTAACCTCCTTGGAGACCCTCTTGCTAACTCACTTTGCACCAGTGCTTCCAGACACGATTCTGGTGTGCCAGAAGTACCAGCAGTTACTACTCTGGCCAGTACTGTTCTATTTCTCTCTCATACTCCACCCTTCCTACCCCAATCAGGTCTTCTCTCCATCGGTGTCCTGTTTTATATTTAGTTTGCATTCTCCTGAGGGCAAAGATTGAACTTTAGCTCCATCCAGTTTTTGCTTCCAAGCACTTTGAGAAAACAATTTGTTATTAATAATAACAACAATAAAGTATCATCCTTTGTATGAACAGAATTAAAGCTTAATTTCTCCCTATGCCCTCCATGCCTGTTCTAGCAAGGGAGAGGGAGCACAGTCAAACAGCCGACACTTTGTTACTGTAGTCTGTATCTGAGCATACTTAGAGTCTGTTCACAGTGAATACTGCAAGAAGTTCCATTTATTTCAGCATTAATCATTGTGAACAAAAGTGAAAGAATTTGGCCCCCACTAATGAAAGCCAGCAGTGCTCTGCTGTTGGCAAAGTGCAGAGCAACCCTTTCCCAGAGATTCAGAAAGCTGAAATGAAGTAGGATGAACTTATAGGTGCCAATCTCTTGATAAATCAGAAAAGAGTGAAACTAATATATAACTTGTTCTCATTAAAGCTACTTCAAAATTATGATAATTTGTATATGTAAATTTAAAAAAACAAGGAGAGAGTGCCAGGGCACAGGCTAGAACATTTTGTCCTCATTCACAGCGATTCTTATTTTTCTCTATTCAAAATTCAAAATATTTGTTTGTTTACTTAGATGTCAAAGAGGACACCTACTCATATGCCCTTGGTGTTTTTCACATAACTTCAACCACAGAATTAGTATGAAATTCACCAGAGTCTGCTGTTAGGAGAACAAGCAATGGAAAACCTCAAATCTTTTCTTCCCTTCCAGTGGTAACCCAGACTTACAACATCCCACTCAGACCATTTAAGCTGTGATAGAAAACAAATTCCAGAGCTCTAGGACCCCCAAAGAGATAAAGACCACTGCTAAAGTTATAAATATTACTTGATGTGTTTATATCTAGGCTGTCTGAGCTACTATTTGAAGCTACAAAAGCACAGCAACACCATTTTGGGTATCGTAAGTTTCAAGAATCTTCATTACAGTCAGTTCTTGAAGAATGAAATTAACTATAAAATTTGGCATTGCACTTATTAGCATCAGACCACATAATTGATCTTGTAGATCCTGTAATATCCTCTTTTGGTTTAGTATTACTTTTTAAGAGATACCAGGGTAAGGAGCCTGTGTCCTCTAAACAGCACATAGTAACCAAGGATGCACTCTTCACACATTTTCCTCCGCATGACATATCTTGTTTTGCTCTTCTGCATGTAGGCAAATGTTGTGAGGTGATAAGGCTAACAAAAAATCCTGACTCATGATAATTAAAGACAAGAGGATGGAAAGGAAAGAAGTTGCACTTTTATCATAGTCATTCAGTAGTTTACAAATGGCAAACCAATATGTAGTCCTGTTTCTCTTTCCTTAGGTCTGATTCTCTTACCAGGTGCATTGGAGTTAGTGTACAGTTACTTTACTAGGACTACATCAGGCTGCATAATGGAATCTGCAACAAATTAAAAACACCCTGCTAATTAGGGGCCAGAATACTACACTGTGTCAATTAACTTGGTGTTTAATTACCATGGTGATTGGAAGGAGCTATAAATTGCTAAATATAAAATAAGTGCATCAGACTTCTGTGCCACAATGGCATCAGAGCATGGGTACAACTAGTTTAGACTTTTCCCCAATATTTTATATGCCTTCAAGATTTAGACAGTACTTTTATTCCTGCCAATATTCTGTTATCAATGAGCAAAGACAAATATAATATTTCAGCTTCTTTTAAGGCAGCTGGGAACTTTCTCCTTTTTCTTCATCATATACAGTGGTTTCATTGCAATTACTCTGAAAAGAACCATTTTGGCAAGACTAGTATCAAGCAGGAAAACTGTATATTCTGTGGAAAATGTGCTTTCCTTTTCTTTCCCCCAGAAATGATAGCCATCTTGTGCTGGATATCAGAATGTTTCAAGCAGGAAACACAAGTACTGATCAGCTGGCTACTTATACACTTAACCAACCTATGCAAAATGTGTGAGAGACCAGAATTTTACCATCTTGTCAGGTTTTCTAAAATTCTAAAAGGAAATTAGGCATGTTTAACCTATGAGTAATTCCTAACATGTACCCTCCTTCAAGCAAAATAGCTCTTATTGTAACTTCTTCTGCAGAATAGCTCTTAGTGTAACTGCTGCTATGAGGTGTAATACATCAAAAATACTCGTGATGGTAATTAGACTTCTGAACAGCTGACTATGATTAAAAGCATAAAATAGGAATAGGCCAGTTGCTGCATGAGATGTGTTCTCATTACTCAATAGCACTGTTTTCTTTGGGGAGAAAACTGCAATATCTGATCTTGCCTCTGGATTCAGTTTTCCACAATAAAGTACCTGAAATTAGTAAGATTTTTGTCAGTGCCTGCCACAGAGTTTGGTCTAGGCTTGCCAGTTCATTTCTGTTTCTTATTATGAAATACGGCCATATCACTGCAGTTAATCTTAGTAACTCGTGGTGAGATAACATGGGATTAGCAATTGCCACTATCTAGTCACTAATTAGCTGCTTTCAGTAAACCTGGAAGTCTAGGGATATTTTTGATAAAGCAAGATCTTCAAAAATGCTGCAGAAGGGAAGACAATATCTTTTGTTCTATTGCTACATTCTGGCCATCACAGACAGCCGCTGAAGAAAGGGATATCTATCTTCCAGACAGGCAGGGCACTCTAAGTTGGTGCATCCAAGTGTGGCTGCCAGAAGAGCACTGCTGAAGGTTGCAGTACTGGCTGACGTTTGTGGGTGGTGACACAGCAGTATGATACAAAACCTTCAAAACGGAGTTTATTATTTCACTTTTAGATTGTCTGTCACGGCTCATCTTTATAGGGCAGCTGAGTACAATATCAGGAATTAATTTCTCATCTCTACCTGGTTCCTAACTGATAAAAGCCTGTGGTAGTAAACAGGCATAGTAGGTCTTATGTACTGGTAATAGCTGTGTTGGTGAGAGATTAAATAAAGAGAGGCAGAGGTCAGAGGCAGATTTACTGGGCAGAGGAGCTGATTGTAGGAACCATAATCCTCTCTTCTCCCATTAACATCAGCAGGTGTTTGCTCTGGGTCATGGGATGTGGGAGTATTTACATAATTATGCTGTCTCCCTTCCAGATCTTGGATGCATCCATCCCTGGAAGGCATCCCTTTTCTCAGAAGTGTTTGTCCAGTCATTTGGAGGACACTGGAACTGCAGGCAGAGGAATGACATACAACATCTGTACAAGCTCTGGGCAAGCACATAGTCTCCACTATATCAGCTAAAGTAGAGTAGCTTAAGATGAACCTTTTTAGATGAACCTCTTAAAAACAGGGACAAAGGAAAACAAATTCACACCACAAAGTAAGCAGAAGACATTATTAACAGTGGTAACATGGAATACATCTGTCTGCTTGCTTTTAGCTTCTGACATTGCAGTAACAGTTTAAATCTAAACAAGAGGGGGATATCGATAATATTTGACGTGACTGCTTTACCTGGGCCTGCAGCTCTTTCAGAGTAGGGCACTCACTTGCAGGAACATCAGCCTCTGCTTTGCACATCACAAATACTCTGCCAAAAGAGCAAGCAGTAAGTAATTGATTGTGACTAAATGGAATGAAGCGGCCATTGTCCTTCTCTGCTATCAGACTCTCTGCTGGAGGAACAGGATAGGGAAGGGGACACTGTTAAAACAGTATTTCCCAGAGCACAGAAGAAGCAGAGACACAAAATGGTTTTCCTAAATGGGATAAGGGCCCTGATATTACTTTCTGGCTAGCCTACAGATGAAGAAATCGGGATTCATTTTAGTCTGTAAAGTGTGCAAAAAGTGTCTGCCGGGATTTAATTTTGAAATCTTTTCAAAAGCGCAAGAGCTTGTAAGAGAAGAAGTCATGCAGGGGGAAGGAGATGGAGAGTAAGTGGGTGGCATGCAGAGAAAGTGGGAAAGAAACAGGAGAGGCTGTGTTGCAAGGACTATGGCTTGATCTTGGGTGGAGAGTTGATGAACCTAGGCCTCTGAGAAAAAAAAACTCATTTTCTTTCCGCAAAAGTTGAAGCATGGGCAAAGCACCTATTACAGCCTCCCGTGAAAAAGGCATCCCGTTGCCAGGCAGGTTTTCTGTCACCTCGTGGCGGGTGACCTGTCCTCGGAGCGGCGTTCGCAGCGCTGGGGCGGCACGGCCGGGGTGGCGGCGGGCAGCTCCCGGTCGCTGTCCAGGGAGCGCAGCGGCGGCAGCGGGAGCTGACAGCAGGGCAGCTCCCAAATGAGGCCCAGGGGCACAAGCGGAGTCACGGAATCTAGGCGCGGGGCCGCGGGACGCGCGGGGTGCCGGTCCGTCGGTGGTGCCCGAGGGCGCGGGGTCCCGGTCAGGGCAGGAGCGGGGCCGGAGCCCGGGGCACCTTCCCGCCCCGCGGGGGCCGCAGCGCGGGGGAGGACAGGAGGGCGGAGAGCGGCGGGCGCGGGACGGGGCGCTGAGGGAGAGAGGGAGGGAGCGAGGCTGGCGGCGGCAGCGCTGCCCCGGGGGCCGGGGCGGGCGGCGCTCAGGTGAAGGAAGGGCCGCCCGCCCGGGGCGGCGGTGACGCGGCTGCGGCGCGGCGGGGCTGCCCCGCGGCCCCGTGTGGGCGCCGCCGCCCGTCCCCGGCGAGGAGAGCGGGCGCGGAGCGGGGCTGCCTGGGGCGGCATGCGGAGCCGCCGAGGATGAGCAGCCAGCGCCGCTCGGCCAAGGCGCGACTCCGGAGGTCGCTGAGCGAGCAGCTGCGGGACTCCACCGCCAAAGCCTGGGACTTGCTGTGGAGGAATGTCCGGGAGCGGCGGCTCGCAGGTCAGTCCCCGCCGCGCCGCGGCCGCCGCTACCTGCCCGGGAACGCCCGGGGGACACCCCGGCCCCAGCATGAGGAGGGGTCCCGCTCCAGGGGCACGGCCGGGGGCACCACCTCCGCTGCCGGAGCGGGGAGAGCCCGCGGCTTGGCCGGGCGGGACGGGCACCGGGCGGGCCGGGCTGCGGGCAGGAGCCGGGCAGGAGCGGGGCAGGCGGGTCGCAGCCCCCGGCCCCTGCAGGCAGCACCTGCCCGGAGCCGGCGGGCAGCGCGGCTGCTCACACACGCACTCGGGCTCGGGGCTAAGCCGCCCCCTCGCTCCGTGTCGGAGGCACCTTCTGAGAGCCTCCGAAACGAAGAGGGCTGGCTTTGCCTCCGGGAAGCAAGCTCACCTGCTCCTCCGATCAGTGTTGTAAGTCTAACCAACCAGGTTGCTTCCTCACAGGGTTTGCAGGTGAGAAGTACCTCAACTCCCAAAGAAAAATGGTCTGTTTCATTTCAGATGCTTCTATAGCTTCAGGTCACCTACCTGCTCTGGCAAACCGGCCTCCTGCAGCTTTTCTATCCCCAGGTGGGGACCAGAAGGGCACAGAGCAGGGCAGGTGCTCCGGGAGGTCAGGTCTCATTTAGAGCGCTGCTATTGCAGCAGCACAGTGGCTTTATGCACACAAGCATACACCCAGTGTGTTATTTGTAAAGTACTCTGTGAATTAGAAGTTCTAGATTAGAATATCTAGCATGTGTACATGCAAGTGCAAAGTAGAGTTATTATACTAGAAAACGATACATCAAGATTTATGAGCAGATCATGTATAATGAAGTCTAATTTATAAAGATGGATTCCTCTGTCACATCCTACAGCATTGTTAGGAGTTTGGTGACCTTGCCTAGGGCACTGTGACATGCTGTGTTGTATAATACAGAGGTAAATGATGCAGGTTTTCTGACTATGTCTGCAGCACATTAGTTCTTATGTACATACAATTAAAGTAATAGATAAAAATTGCATCATAGCTTTTTTGAAAAAATAATCCAAACTGGGTAGCTTCAATAACGAATTACTAAAACAATCTATTTTGTAATATTATGGCTAACCAAAATACTAAACTTTTAAGTTTTTAATTTTCTTTTAAGTCCATTTTTCCTATTTTGATAGCAGATGCCCGCAGACATTCAGCAAGGATACTGTTGGCTATTTTTTTCTTTTTTGGTCAAAGACAACTATTGCTTGATTGAGCAAAGAACCTGGGCAGGCTGCCATCATACTGTAGCCAACTTCTTAAAGCAACTGGGTATTAAAATTGATGGAGTCAAAACTTTTTATTTAAGGTGGATAGAATACTAATGTCCTGGGTTTATGCACTGCCATAATTTAAGTGCTATTCATAATACTCTGGTAAGACACTGATACATTTGCTGTTTAATTAAATTACTTATCTGATGACATAATGAAATGTGTACAAATGTCTGTTGGTGCCAGATATGTCCTCTTATTCTGTTGCTTTTCTGTCTCTGGCATTTTTGTCCTTGTTTTTATATTTGTTTGTTGTGCTGACCTGCATAGCTGCAGTGTATATTCCTTGGCCTCTTCTTCAAGCTTTTGTTAAGGAGAAGGCAGGAAATTTAGGCTGATCTAAATGTGTCAACTATTTGCTGGTTGCCAGCCCAGCTTCTCCGTTGCAATGGATCTGATCCCAACCAGGTAGATAGTTATACAAGTTCCATCTTTTCCCTCAAAGTTGCCATTGTATTTCAGCTCTGACTGGCAGTCAGAGCAGCAGTGTAACTGGTAACTAAGGTTCAAGAGCAGTGCTCAAAGCTAAATGCAGTTTTAATCATTAGTGTGCTGTCATATTCTAACTGTCAAGCCAAATAAAAACTTGTGATTAAATCCTTGCTGTGATGATACTTTTGCAGGCACTTACATAGTTGCTCTTTTGGTTTGCTTTAGTCTTTTATCTATTTGTTAAGGATCAGGACACCAGTTGCCCAAGATACACCTGTAAAGAAAGCAAGCACATTTTTGTAATTCATAAAAATTATATACTCATTAGGGTTGGATGAAGTGTTGGGAATTCTCCAGTAAGTCTCCAGCTCAGAGCAGGATCAGCACTGGGAGCAGAGCAGGTTTCTCAGGGCTTTCCCCAGTGCTCCTTGGGAAGAGTTTCTGCCCTGGCGTCCAGGCTGGAGCAGAGGGCAGCAGGGCCCTGTTGGGCAGCAGGGGTGTGAGCTGGAGAAAGGAGCTGAATCCTGGCTAGGGCAAGGAGAGAGCTGAATTTTGACTCAGCTGCTCCCAAAGAGGCAGAGAGCATGGCTGGGTTGCTGTGGAAAAGTAGGTTGTGCATAAAAACACTGCTACAGTGTGCTCCTTCCTTCCTTCCCTCCCTCACCCTTTGCAGCAGAGGTGATGAGCAGCAGCCTGGCTCCTGCACGCTCCTGGACAGGGCTGCTCCACACTGTCTCCTATTCAGGACAGATCCGTGGTGCCCAGCAGCTCTTAGTCACTTTTTCTGATTCACTGACTGGGATTTGTTTTTCAAACAATGGGCGTACCCTCTACAGTGCCAAAAATTGCACCCTCAGGGGTTTTTTGTGCTTTTTGTAAGTTTTGCAGAGGTAATTTACACTGTTTCCACTATGCTTATGGTTTAATTTGGAATTGACAAAGTGAATGGGAAATGTACCGAATTTTAACTCCCTGTGGAGGCCTATTTACCTGAAAGGTTATATAAAATACTTTTGGTTTAACGCAATCCTGAACCACTTTGCCATTATTGAAAACCAATGTTTAAGGAATTTGATTCAGGTATTTAGCAAATCCTCCTACAGTGATCACCTAAAGTAATTCTGAGATCCCTGTTCAAATCAAAATCACCTGTTACAGTCAAACACGTTGCAGTTCTTACATTCCTTGAACGTAAGGGAAAAGTGACACCTTCTATCTGGCATTCTTTCAGTTACTATACACTAAAATAAAATTAAATTTTAATTTCTTTTTTAAATTCAGTACTTTGGAGTCAGGAAACACCAGTGTTAAGGACCCCTTTTGCTGTATTGCACAGCCCCCCTCATAGGGTAGAATTGTCATGACTGACATGATTGACTGACACAATCACCTCACCCTCTTTGTTGCTCAGAATTTTTCAGCCTCATTTACTGCAGAAAGTGATGATCCCTGTTGCTGAATCTTTTACCTTAGAGCCTTCTGTACTGCAGTTTTCTGAAATACTGGACTAAGCACTGAATTATAAATTTCCTCAACTGTTCACGAGCCTGGTGCTTGCATATGTCATAACATTAATGTTTCAGTTGTTCCTAGAAGCTTCAAGGTTACTTGGTCCCATTTTACAGATAGAAGCAAGAGCCAAAGTGAGACTGGACCCCAGGAATATCAGCTCTTGAGAGTTAGAACTTGAATTATCTACTTTAGTATTCAAATTATGACTCTCAGTAGCTGCTGTTGCACAACATTTTGAGCAAATCGGCATTTGGGGTCTAACTGTACTGCACCCAGAGAATTAATAGCTTGCAGGTTCTGGTGGTCTGGTCAGATTTTGTTTCACTTGGTGTACAACAATGAATGGAAGGTGCTCTGCCACAGGGGCAACACTTACTTGTCATAGTCACAGAAACCTGAGTTTTTCTGTCTCCCACTGCATGAGCTTCAGCAGGGCTGATACGTGACCATACCCCATCATCAGATAGGATTCTTGGAAACTGCGTGTGCAGATGAAGATGAGACTTTGTCTTACTACCTAGTAGAAAGAGGGCTGAGTTAGAATTTAGCAGGTGACTTGAATTTTGAGACTTACTGAAGTTTGCAAAATTAATTTTGTGACCCTAGCATTCTTCTGATAAGAGAAAGCTTTGCCTCTAGTTTCTGAAGTTCAGCTATTAGCTGTTATTTAGCAATCTACACAGATTGCTGTCAGGATTTCTTCTCTGTAAGGCTGCCTCCACTGTGTCTGTGGCATGGATACCCCCTCAGTCTTTCTGACAAATCTCTTCTCACATGAGCTTCGTGTCCCACAATGCTTTGTGTGTTCTGTGTTCTCTAAGAGATTAAATCCCTACTTGATCTCCTCTAACTCTTCTAGCACAAAATCTCTCTTATCTATCCACTGACATCCTCTGTACTGCCTGCTGCAATTGCCCTATCAGACAGGGCACCCTTGAGCACTGTTCCAGCTCACACTCAGCTACAGAGCTCTCCATAAGCAACTGCCTGGCGTGGTTTGGGGAACAGTTTCAGATGCTCCCACTCTTTTTTTTTTGGCTTGGCTGTGCTTTGGGTAAAAGGAATTTGGGATCAAGTTTTCCACCACACCTCCAGTGGTTTGCTCAGACTGACATTTCAAACTGTTTTAACTTGTCCAATTTTGGACAGATTTTTCAGGCACCAGTGCTAAACTGACTCTTGAGCTTCCCCTGTGATGTTGCAGGATTTTTTTTCCAAATGATGAAGCACTGAATGTCTCAAATCAAGTAGAATGAAAATGTGTGGTGGGACAGCATACCATGGACTAATTTTTTCTTAGAAATGGATTACCTGAAGCTCCAAAACTGAAACAGGAATGAGGCAGGCTTGTGAGTAAAAGAAAATCCCTAGGAAGTCTAAAGAAGCCAAAATTAACACCTTTAAATGGAAAGCTTTACAAGTCCTACTCTTAGGTGTCCTTAACTGTTCAGGAGGACCTTATAAATTGAATAGCATCTACAAGTGTCTCTTCAAATATGACTAAAATACATTTATATCAGAGATGAAACTGAACATTATCTGATGTAGGTAGAAAATGGAGAATAATTTGTCCAGCAGAAAGTAAATGTCACATTCAGCATGTTGCAAAGATGACAAGGCAATGCACCTGCTCCTCTCAAAAGTAATTTGTGGTTGGTTTGTGGGTTATTGTGATTTTATTGGATGCAAATAAATCTAAGTTTGTAATTGCACTTCAGAAAGCGTGGTGCTCCTTGGCACCTGCTGATCTGTTGCTGTTGGGGAATACAGAAATGAAAAATGGGTTTTAAAAAACTAAAACTAGTGGTCGCAACCAGAACTTTGTGAATTTTAGCACAGTTTTCTGAAATGCCAGTATGGAGACAAGAGCAGCTATGTTTCTGCAGCCTAATTAAAGAACCATCAAATCTATAGCTTTCTCATAGTTTTTGATTTTCATTTATAATTAAACCTTTCTAGAACTTGTTTGTGAAGTTTTTATTCTGCAAAGCAGAAGTTTATTTTGGGGTGAAGTCACTGGAAACCCCAAAGGAAATATGTGTACCAGGCTTCCAGGCCCTATGAGAACCCCTGAGCAAAGGCAGATGTCCCAGTATGGGATCAACATTGATTGGTATTATTACATTAGTGAAATTTATTCTGAATTAAGACCTTTGTGCAAATGCAGATTAATCTACCTTAAAGCCACTCATTAAACAAGTTGTTTTTTTTTTTATAAAATCATTTTGGAAGATCAGTTTTAATTAAGGAGTATGGGAGATGCATGTGTGAAAAATGTGGTATTTGCTGGGCATACTTTTATGTTCTATTTTAAAATCATGCACATAACATTTTTAGAAAGCAAAGTAGAGATGTTGCAGTCGTGTGTCCCCACCAGTGCACTGGCGAGTACAAGATACTGATTCTCATGTATGTTGATAAGATGTATGTGTGTAAATTCCTCCCTAACCCAGCCCCATCAATGGGAAAAGACTGTCCTTTGTCAAGGAGAAAAGTTATGAAAGACATTCTTTATTCATGATGGAGTGCTTTAGGGAAGAAAGAAAGTGACTTATGAGTGATTCATTTGGTCAGGCATGCCAGGAAATTTTCTGCTCTCAGTCCTAAAGAAAATGTAGTAGCCAAAAAAGTAGTCATTGATCTCATAAATTAAATTAATTGTGCTGTACGTTCTCTATTAATGTGAGGAGGGGTTTTTGATTAGTTTAATAAAGTATGAAGAGGCTTTTCTTTGCACCTATGTTTTCTGGGTTATGTCAATATCCTGTAAGTTCCATCTCCTTCCCCAGGCACTCCTTGAAGGCCAGTGGTTTGAATCTGAAAAGGGGGCAGTGGTGGCAAAATACCACCATTGTTAGTTCTGCTGCTGCCAGGCTCTCATGACCCTCAGCAACCAGAAGTTAATTCCAGAAGTTCAATTACAAAAATACCAATATGCTTGACCTGCCAAGTATTTCTGTATCAGCATGAGACTGTGAAGGCGGGGGGTGATGAAGGACTCCCCACTGTCTCAAAGTCCAGAGAAAGATGGATTTTTCTCATACTTGTTCCTGTGGCTCTTCTGCAATTTGCCGCAGTAAGATTTGGAGTGATCGTGGAGAGGTTCCTAGGGTGACAACAGCATTCATCTTCTGGTTTTACATTTAACACACAGATTTTGTATTTGAATGGGTACTGCCTTCATCAGAGAGAGTTGTATCAGTGATTATTTTCCTAAAAGAAATTCAATTTTGATTACCTAATTTCCTGACAGTAAGAGATACAAATCTCAGCTGATAAAATGGGGAATCAGTGCTGGCAATAGAACTGGATACCATTTGAGTCAGTCAGTTTCTATTTGATAGCTTTAAAAAATATTGTTGACAGGTCTCCTTCTTCCTGGAGCTTGTCTGTTCACAGGTTTCAGTGACACATTAATCTTTAGAAAGTACACTTCTTTTTCCTAGAGAGTTATTATGTCAGTCCTTTTTGTAGTACAGTTTTTTGTTTGGTTTGGGTTTGTTTGGTTTGGATTTTGATTTGTTTTTGTTGGGTTTTTTTCTACTGGCCTTCCATGGTTCCTTGAGCATTCACAAGGTTCTTTCAGTTCTCAGTAAACAAATATTTCTCCTTTTTTCTCTGCCCATATACGTGGCCTCAGCTCATTCCATCTGCAGATGCTTGTATGTGACAAGAAGAAGGCTGCTACCTTGTCAGTTCTCTACACTGTGACTTCATGGAATATTCCTGTAAACATTGTACTTATCCTGATGTTTGCAGACCAAATATTGGAAACAATTCATAGTATATAACACAATACTGTTGAAGTTCATGTACATTTAGATAGATGCAGTTTTTGGTGCTCATATTTTTCTAAGATATATAGGAGCTTATGTAGACTGATAAAAATACTTAATTTATTTGTCTGACATTAAATAGTGATGATGCTTTTCCATTCCAAGATTGCTTCTTTATATCAGTCATGGCATATTAAATAATGTATCTTCTCAGTTATTTCCTACTAGGTGTTTTTGTATTTATTCATATGACTGAAATCCTATAGGCTTCTTCCATATCCCCATGCAAGTGACTGTGTGTATAATAATAGCTATGCCAGAACATTTATATGGAACATTTATATCCACAATAAACTTTCAGCTGCCTAGTGAATATCAGTAGTCTGTTGGTGGCTGGCCAGCAAATTCTGAAATGTGTGAAATTTCTGGACTCAGGAAGGCACTGGAGACTGAACCCCTATTCTTCTGCTTTCTCGGCTACAGTAGGATGTGGTGTTTAGTTTCAGGAATCATGAAGTCCCAATTCTGAATTTTGTCTTTTTGCTTTAATGAAAAAAACCCTTCAAAATGTCCCATATTGTCATATTTCTAGGGATTCTGAGAACTTAGGTGACTTAACAATTTGATTTTGTACAATACTTGCCAGGCATTGGCCTTGTTTCACGGCAGTGCTTTGACTCGCATTTGTCTTCTTATATTTTGTACTTCTTGGATTTCTTGAGAGACAGATGTTCTATTTTGCTCTTCCTTATTTCTTTTCTTTTTCTGTCATGCCATGGCCAAATCTTGTGCTGCTATACATCAAAACTCCTTTAAAAATCATCTCCTTGAATAACAATTAATTGAGAAAACCAGCTTTCACTTCTACCTAAGCACATTTGCCTAGCAAATTTAAAAAGAAGATGTGAACTTCAGAGTCTGAAGAGCCAAGAAAAAACTTCATTTTGTAAAATGCCCGTTTCCTGTAAATATGAGTAACCTCATGATTTTAAAGAAGTGGCGCCTGTCTTACATTATTGAATATTTGGGTTTGGGAATATTATTTTCAATTAATTAAGAATTTGATATTTTCTTTTGATTAATTCAGGCTTAAAAATATAGACATTGTAGAAGGTTGACTGACATCAGGGCATCAGTTGCCTTGACTGACATTAGGGCATTCACAAGGGAAGGGCATTTCTGTAGCTCCTTTGCACATCCTGTTTACAGTTAAAACAGGAAAATATTTTGACAATCAGACCATCCTGGTGCACCCTGTAGTGCCAATAAGCAAAGGCTGAATACACACAGATATGTGTGCAGCAAACAGCAATGCTCCAAGAAGGGATCGGGAACACCTGGAATCCATGGCCCTTGGTTCCAGAAAACACCAGGCTTCAACAATCAATGTAATTACCTTACAAGGCATCCATTTCACGTGAAACTCCCTGCCTGTCATTCCAGTAGAGGGCAGTAATTTACATACAGTAATGTCAATTAGTGTGCGAACCCATCTGCGTCACCCAGTATCAGACACAACAGCTGGCTTTGTTAAGGCAGTGCAATATTCAAGGCATCCTCTGTCCTCAGGAATAGAGTGCCACCCAGGAGCCCTAGCAATGTAGAAGTAGAACAAAATTTATGAGAATTAAAGAACAAGATGTTTTCAGCTAGCTTGGTGATCAAAACTAAGCATACTCTGCTGTATATAATCACCAGAGTGAATTGCATTTCAATGGACTATTTTATAGAGATACTGATTTCTTTCTTTGTTGTTGTTGAACAGTAAGTATACAGAAAACATTTTCTATAAAACCTTTTTTACAGAAGTCATTTTTACAGATCCAGCAACATGCTGTAGTACAGTGGAAGAGGAAGCACTGGAACTTATAAATGTTGGTTTTCTTTAGCTGAAAGAATTTGATTCATTATCTATTTCAAAACACTATGAATTAAAATTAATACTTACCAAAAAGTTGTTTAAACCATAGGTATTTCTTTAGATGCAAGACAAGTTCATTAACTTCAAAACAGCTTGCTTAATTTTGTAAATATTTCACAAATTTTACTTGTCACAGATGTAAAATAATGTGTGGATAATTAATTTCTTCTGTTGCCTGAGCTAAATGAATAGCACTGGTGCTTTGATAAACCAAGGAATTTTTTTCTGAGGAGGACTGGTTTTCCAGGCCATGATGATGCAGAAGGGCACTGAACCTTCACAGGTCATTTAATACAGAAGCACTTTAAAAGACAGCCACAGAAGCGGAGTATTGGTTTTGTTACAGAAAGAATTTAAAGGGATATTGCCTCAGAACAGTCGCATAGTTCAAATGTACCTTAGATCATATGTATGTCTGTCTGAATTTGAGCAAAAATTAGTTTGAAATGTCTTTGTGTATGGTCTTCTGTTGCTGCAATTTATGAAGAAACGTAGGGTAGCTGCATAGGATAAGGGTAAGGGAGCTGCATAAGGATAGCTTAAGAGAATGGTGAAAGAGATAAATCAAAACCAAAGCTAGAAATGTAATGTGTCTCAGTCAAAATACAAAAAAAAAATTACACACAGTATTACAAAAATACTGTGTGTAATACTGATTCCTAAAGATTTAAGAACCTCCTGCATTGGTTCATAGTTTGGACTTCTCTAAAGTGTGTTGCACACCTGTGTAAATTTGTGTTGGATTCATTGCATGAAGGAGTGAGGACTAAGCATTTGTCCCAGTCTTTAGATTATTTTGGATGTGCCTCTCATTCCAGTGCTAAATACACCTGTGTTTTCCCATCCTTGTCCCTCTCATCCTGGTCTGAATGGCACGCTCTTCCACGGCTTAACCAGAAAAATGCTGTAGCAAATTATTTAAGACTGAGTCGTTTATGCATCAGATGGCTGCTGAAATGATATGCAAATGGCATCTCATGGTCATGCTCATTTTAAGAGGTGTCTTTAACATAAGTACAGATTTTTATTGAAATAAATCAATTTTACAAGGAGATTTCAGCCATTGGATTTATAGTAAGAAAGAAACTTTTAATTTATTGCATTAGAAAGACCACAGCTGGGAATGTACCCATTAATAAACACAAACAGATGGATTCTGATAAGTCTGTGAACTATTCACACTCTTTTTTAGCAAATATTTTGCTACAATCCCAACTTGCAAATGTTACTTCAGAAACAAATATGTAACCATCTATCTCAAGGCACAAAACTAAAGAGTAACATTAAAATATTGCAATTTCATTATGCATATGATACTCATTTGAAATTTAGGAAGTAGTGTTTAAAACCACTCCCAAAAGATTGCCTTGGTTCAATAAATGCTTTAAATTGTAAATAAAGTCATAGAATCATTTAGACTAGAAAATACCTTTAAGATCATGAAGTCCAAGCATTAACCCAGCACTGCCAAGTCCACCACTAAACCATGTCCCTCATTGCCACCAACACATCTTCTTAATACATCCAGAGATGGTGACTCCCCTAATTCCCTGGGCAGCCTCATGCCTAACAACCCTGTTGTTGAAGAAATTTCTCCTAATATCCAATCTAAAACTCCCCTAGGGTATTTTGAGGCTGCTTTCTTTTGTTCTATTACTTGGAAGAAAAGTCCAATCCCCATCTTATTACACCCTCCTTTCAGGTAGCTGTAGAAAGTGGTAAGTTCTCCCCTGAGTCTCCTTTCCTTCAGGCTGAGCAACCCAACTCCCTCAGCTGCTCCTCACAGGCCTTGCACTCCAGACCCTTCCCCTGCTCTGTTTCCCTTCCCTGGACATGTTCCAGCCCCTCAATGTCCTTCTTGTGTTGAGGGGCCCAGAACTGGACACAGGATTGGAGGTGTGGCCTCACCAGGGCTGAGTATGGGGGTACAAACACTCCTGGCCATTGGCCTTCTTGACCACCTGGGCACGTTCTGGATCATGTCCTGCTGCATGGCGTTGTTGTGACCTGAGTGCAGGACACTGCCCTTCTCCTTGTCGAACCTCACACAATTGGCCTCAGCCCTTCAACCCTTTCTGTCCAGATCCCTCTGCAGAGCCTTCCTGCCCTCCAGAAGATCAATGCTCCCACCCAGCTTGGCCTCACCTGCAGACTGACTGAGGGTGCACTCAATCCCTTTGTGCATTTTGTCAATAAAGATATTAAGAAGAACTGGCCCCAGTACTAAGCCCTGGAGAACACCACTGGTGACCAGCCACCAGCTGGATGTAGCTCCATTCTCCACCACTCTCTGGGGCCAGACATCCAGCCAGTTTTTTATCCAGCAAGGCGTGCACTTGTCCAAGTCATAAGCAGCCAGTGTCTCTAGAAGAATGCTGTGGGAAAAGGTTTGAAAGGCTTTACTAAAGTCCAGGTAGACATCATCCACAGCCTTTCCCTCATCTGCTAAGTGGGTCACCTTGTTACAGAAGGACATCAGGTTGATCAAGCAGAACCTGCCTTTCATAAACCGCTGCTGGTGGGGCCTGATGCCCTGGTTTTCCTGCACGTGCCATGTGACAGCTCTCAAGATGGTCTGCTTCATGATCTTCCCTGACACTGAGGTAGAACTGTATTACAGTGACCTGATGAGGTCTTCAGGGTGAGAGAAGTGGACGAGAATCTTGGTTCATGATCAGAAGGCTGGATTTATTGATATATGATATATAATACATTACAACTATTCTAAAAGGAATAAAGAGAGAAGTTGCAGAGGCTGCTAAGCTAAGAATAGCATAGAAAAGAATGCATAACAAAGTTCTGTGTCCAGCAGAAAGCAAGGACAAACTCTCCTGTGAGTTTGTCAGCAAATCTAAACACTCACAGAAGCCCAATCACCGTTGCACCTGTTGCATTCCACACCAGCCGATAACAATTGTTTACATTCTTGTTCTGGGGCCTCAGCTTCCCAGAAGATGAACAAATCCCAAAGAAAGGATTTCTATGAAAAAATGTCTGCAACAGAACTGTAGTTCCCTGGATCCTCCTTCTGACCTTTTAAGTGGGTGTCACGTTGGCTAATCTCCAGTCAGCTGGGACCTGCCCACTTGGCCAGAGCTGCTGGTAAATGATGGAAAGTGGTTCGGTGAGAACTTTTGCCTCAGTACTTTTGTGTCGATTCTATCCAGTTCCATAGACTTGTGTGTATCTAAGTGGTTGCTGACCATTTCCCCTGGGATCATGAGGGCTTTATTCTGCTCTCTGTCCTAGTCAGGGAGCAGAATAAAGATCTCAGGGAGCTGAGTACTCCATTAACAACCGGTCTTACTCTTTAATACCTGAGGCAAAGAAGGGATTAAGTACTGCAGTCCTTTCCTTGTCCTTTGTCACTATGTTTCTCCCTGCATACAATAAGATAGAGAGGCCAGTGTTCTTCAATGTCTTCATAAAGAGCTTGGATGCAGCACTTGAAGGTATACTATGTTTGCTGATGATGCTAAACTGGGAGGAGTTGTTGACTTCCTCAAAGGCAGAGAGGCCCTGCCAAGATATTTTAATAGAGGGCTGAGCAATCACCAACAATACGGAGTTTAATAATGGCAAGTGCCAGATTCTTTTGTTTTCAGATGTCTGGTCAGCAGAAGTCCCCCCTTAGAACAAGGACTAGTGATTGTGAAACTTTTCTCAGCTGCTTATAGAATATTTTTTCTGACTCTTCATCCTGTTTGGGTTGACATGACAGCATTGAGCCCATCAGCTTCTTTTGAGTAAACTGGGAAATTGTGTTACCAAAAAGACACAGTGAAAATTCAAAATGTCAGTACTGACCCTTAATGTGCATAACCCAACATACATACATACATTGAGACTCTGCATGAATTTCTGCCACATGGTGAGGTGTTTGGGACTTGCCCAGTTTCTTTCCTGGGAAGAAACTTTTACAGCTTCATTATCAGCTAAAGATTTGGATCATGTGTTTTCCTGCCAGTCACTTTTAGGAAAATTAAGAACTTCTCTAAAATCAACAGAAACACCCTGAATTCTGATATAAGGATGGCTTGATCCACTCATCATCCTGACCTGACCCACTCCATCACTCCTGAACATAAAGAAACATTAGTCCACAGAGAATCAGAAACATAGTTTTATATCAGCTTGGCAGATAAGTATTTTTGTAATTACATTTGCAGTCTCTGCCTATCCCTAACAGCTCCAAGTGCTTTTGTTTCAGAACCAAACTGATAATTTGATTATGGTCTGATTTCAGCAGAGCACTTAAATGCAGTATAAATTTAAATTATTAAATATTCGAATCATGTGGACTAGTCTGTTTTGTTATATTTAACTTCAAAACCAACAGTAGATTCTTTTAAAAAAGATTATCTGTTAAATCAGTATGGTTGGATATATGAGTTCATCAGAAAGAGGAAGTTACCAGAACATCCATATTTCCAACATATAATACAACAGAAGATACTATACCTAATCTGTTTCAAAGAGAGGACAAATACATTTCAGAATCTAGATTAGACAAGACAACACCAAATAAAATTGACTCTGAAACATCTGGTTTGTTTTATATAAAACCATAAACATGCGTAGTTACTAAACGGCCTAAGCTGTTTCTTTGGAAGGCACCCTAAAAAACAAGGACAGCAGGACAAGTGTTTACAAAGCCAAGGCATATACGTTAATCGTGGCATGGCAGAATTTTAAAGAAACTATCAAATTCAGAGGGATTATAAAACAGCTGGGATGAATTGTAGGTAGGAACTGTTTTAAATCTCTGGATTCTAGGTCACAACAGTGGTTGTAACACAGGGCACTCACTTGCTCTGGTATTCCTTTGCGTTGCTTTCTCTTAAGGGAGGATTGTGGCTTGTAGAGGGCTGGAACCATTATCTCTTCTTTTATGGAAAGCATCAGTTGGTGCAATCATTAGGCATCTTCAAACTGGGAAGAAGTTTATTGCTGTGACAGATCGGGCAACATATGGAAGGAAGTAAGATGTTCTCCAGAGACAGATTAAGTTTTTGCCAAGGCATTTTACTGAATTTTTGGAAAATAAACAGGTCATTAATTGACTCCAGATTTAGCTACTGCAAATTGTGCAAAGATGCTGCAAACCAGATGCTTTCCCCTATTTGTTTTTACAGCCCCTTCTATTTATAGATGCCCTTATTTGATGACTTATTTCTTTAATAGAGGGCATTGTTTTACACCGGAAGCCTCATCTCAGTTATGCCAGTAGATGCCTGACTAAAACATACATGTTCACACAATTGCAGGGATGAAACACTCAGCAACAACATAAGTAGGAAATAACGAGTAGGAAGAAGTTAGCATTTAATTCTTCCCTGGGTTTCTTAGCACATAACTGTTTTCAGCCATTCTCTATGCAGACCCTGCTAGTGAAATAGTAGAGGCAGGCTCCTATCCCAGGGACAGCATCCTTAGACTTGTCTTGCCAATGAAGGTGTGAATACAGTCCGTGTTGGCATTTCTCTGGCTTCCCAAGTTGTGTGACACAGCCACTGATGTACCTGTGGCACAGCCACGGCTGTATCTGTCAGCCCTGTGGGAGCATAGCTTCAGCTTGAAATCCAGAATAAGGCTGGATCCCAAATGGGAATGTAGCAGCCAAGTCAACGGAGCTGTGCCAACTGACAGAAATACTTTAGAAAAGAAATATTCATTCCTTTTCCACTTACGCTTCTTTTAGTCTTCAGAATGCAGGCTCTATTTTATGCTATATCCACACAGTCTTGATTCATGTTATAAATAACATACTGAGTGAAAAGCATCTGCCCTGACTTGAAAGCAGTGAGTCTAGTGGGGATGCCTTCTAAAAGGATTGAGCTAGTCACACCAGGTTCTTTACAGTCAAGACAGAAATAGGAACCTCTGAAAGCCAGTCCTGTCATCCTGAAATAGATGTGTGAGACAAGGGGAATGAATTGCCCAACGGTGGTGCTTATTTCTTGCCATAATCCTAGCCAAGTGACAGCACCAAAGACCTTCTTGCAGTGACAGACTGGGAAAAGCCATCTCTTCAGCTGCCACCTAAGTGCCTTTGATATGGAAATCAGTGAGCCACTAGCACTGGAGAAGTTTAATTTTAGAGATTGCAGCTCATAACATTTCTGGCTTCATTTTAAAGTACCTGCTCAAGTCAGCAAAGCAGGAGATGGAGCTGATGAGGCACCTGAGACTTCAGTGGCACTTGTGTATGTGCTTAAAGGCACGTGTTCTGACAGTAAACTGCCAGTGTACCTAAACCTTGCATAAATGTATTTCTTCATTCCCAGTTTATTCTGGGGAGGCAGATTTACACAATGTGAATTACACATCTTTAGAAGACATTCTGAATTCATTGTAATAAAAGCTGCTTGATTTTACTTGTGAACCCTAACAGGTTTAGCTGAGCAACAGGGGCAGCAGCCATACAGAATTCATTATGCATGTTTTAAAGTGCATTCTGAAGCTCACTTTTCAAACTAGTAGATAGTTATTTGATGTATGAATATTTATTTCTCTGTGTCCTTAGCACAAAAGTCCATCAAGGCTCAGGTATCCTGTTTTTCTCAACAGCTGCTAGTGAATGCTTAGGAAAGAGTATAACAACATGACAAATTTATGGTATGACCT
Source organism: Zonotrichia leucophrys gambelii (assembly GCF_028769735.1). Classification (NCBI taxonomy): domain Eukaryota; kingdom Metazoa; phylum Chordata; class Aves; order Passeriformes; family Passerellidae; genus Zonotrichia; species Zonotrichia leucophrys. The sequence goes on from NC_088169.1 coordinate 68,019,385, forward strand.
CTTAGCTTCCAGGTTTCAGTAAATAGTTCTTTGTTGATGTTGTTAGCAGGGCTGCCAATTAGGAGCAAAGTAAAAGGGAGGTTTATGATGTGACTGTGCACTTCCTAGCTCAGCTACACCTAAGCTTGTGAGACACGCCGACCGTTTCCCGTTTGAAATGTTCTGCAGACGTGTAATCCCTCACATCACAATTGCTATTTTAAAAAGTTATTTTCATGTCATTTCCAGGTGTCATGGTCAGAGTTGCCTCTGTGTCACTAGTGTGAGCAAAGTGAAGTGCCACTAATCTGAGCAAAGTGGGAACAAAGTTTATTTTCAAAGCAATACAGGCTTGAAAGCAAAACATTCAGAACTCCATTTGGTTTTAATTTATCATCCAACCTATTAGGTTTGGTAACATATTAGAAACCAGTGAGCATATTATTTTTCATAAGCTCCTCAGGACATAAAAGGAGAAAAAATAAAGACTGAAATACGTGAATCTCTGCTTCATTCTTTTGCAATTCAAGAAGAGAGTACATACAAAGTACTTTAATGCCAATTCCAGTCTCAGCTACATACGTGCTAATCCTGAGCACTTACAGGGTATACATTGAATTCTGGCTTGGAGCAAAAGAACTCCACAACATCATGACCTTGAAACTTCCTTCAGGACCCAGTTTTGCCTTAATTTCATGTTCTTATAGCTAAGAACAGCACTTGCCTGTCAAAATCTGATGGAACAAGAGGCAAAAAATATTGGGAAACATAAAGAGGACAAACCTTCTTCACAGGTCAGGTGCAATTTCAGTTTTGCAATATTTTGTTGCCCAACTGAGATACTTCAAAGAGGTCTAATGTCCAGACTGAGGAAACCAACCTTCCCAGAAAGTCAGTGCTTTTCAAGTGCATTGGAAAATAGATCCAAGATGAGTAGTTCCTTTTGAAGGTTTTGGCCAAGGAATTTTTCCAGTAAAACTGCATTCCATAAACATGGAGCAACACCTTAAGTAGACAACAACAAATGAGGAACACCGTGAGGCTGATTTGAAACAGAGTTGTATATTTAGACAGTGGGACAGGGAGAAAGCCTGTGAGAAGGATGTGATAGGATGCCAGGATAAACATGAGAGCAGACAGCAATATTTTCATCACTCTGTAATTGAGAGAGTAAAAAGAAATTCTCAGCTGGAATGGAACTTATCAACCAACTCTCTTGGTGTGCCTATTTCGAGCAGAGGGGGAATCAACAGAGGAAGAATCTTGGTAAGTGGCTGCTGGAGGAGGGTGTGCAAGGGAGTGTGTGAGCTAGGGGAGAAAGGAAGTACACCTGTATTGGAGACTGGAAGAGAAGGAGGAATGTTTGCTGGAAAATAGTTCATCTTGCCTGCACTGCTGAAGGTTCTAGGATTTTTCTGGCCCTTCCTGTACACTGGAAGCATTGTCCAAAGTCAGGCTATGGGGAAAGAGAGCTGCAGGCTGCCTACCCTTTTTTAGAAGGAGCAGCAAGGCGGCTGGAAAAGGAGCTCTGTGAAGCTCTCTACTCTCTGTTGGTCCTGCTATTTGGTAGGTTTCCACTCTGTAAAAAAAACAACAACCTGCAGCATTATCCAGTGAGACACATCAGCTCTGTGGTGTGTATTTAGCACAGTGTGAAATGTGATTGAAAAGAAGTATGCAAGAAATATGCAGTCTAAAAATGAAATGCTTATATTCAGCATAGAGCAGCTGGTTGCTAGAAGACAGAAAATCCTGTCCAGGGACTTGTCCAGTTTATAAATATCAATATTGTAAACTGTCCCACTACTGTTTTATTGTGAAAGTTCTGCCAAGAATTATTTGGGGGATTTTAGGGGTTTTTTTATTATTTTTTAATTAAAAAAATACATATGTGTAGGTTATACTCCAAAATTTTATGATAGGAAGAAAGAAATAATTTGGGATTAAAAGTTATAGGCATCATTCTTTCTGCATCAAACAGATGGGGCTGTACAGAACACTTGCTGTGGATTGTGCTAAATTCTAGCTTTGGGTAAGGAATAAGTGATGCATGCATGTCTCATATTCCCTCAGCTTCTTTATTTGTGAGGTTGCTAATCAGACACACATAATCTTGCTGATATTATGCAGCCAGATAAGTGTGCAGGTGTGTTGGTCACGCTTGCTGTGAGGTGGTGGCTCAGCCTTAATGCTGGGACAGTGACCAGATTCTCTGCTCATCCATGATGGGTTTTGTACTGGACCTTTGGTCTGGCTCTGTGACCTAGGGGAGTGAAGAAAATGTTGTGTGCACCCTGTTGTGCAGGGTATGGGCAGGCCCATTCCCAGACATTGTGGGGACAGAGCTCAGCTCTGTATTCAGTGCCCCCACTCACCCTTGCAGCAGCAGCACAGACCTGCCACGTGTCAGGCCAGATGTCCCCACACTGCCGGTGTGGCAGGGACAGTGGCTGCCACAAGGCTTAATTCGGTTTGCTTCACTGGGGAGATGGGAGAGGCAGAACAGGTCAGCAGGCTCTGCAGAGGACATCCCTCTCCAGGAACAATTGCCACCCCACCATAACCTAAGCCTCCCTCGGGCATCAGCCAAAGCCCCAGCTTTTCTGGGTCTCCAGGAAGAGGAACCAGCCAAGGGATGGCTTTGCTGTGCCTAGTGGCTGTCCTGGTGGTGATGGCCTGGGGACTGTAGAATAAAAAAGGAGGAATTCCAACTGTCTGTGAACAAAATACTTTGTATGTATCCCACTTCCTTCCATGCAAGGCTGCAGTCCAGCCCTAGAGTCCAGGCTCAGCTTACTGGTTGGTGCACACTGCTCTGCAGAGCCACATGTACAGCACTACATCCTTGTTACACAGAGCCAATAAGATCTGACAACATGCATTTAATAACACATTGGGAAATATCTGGCTATCTGCAAGTTTAGGCAATAAGTGTCTCATCTGAAGGAATCCCCTACAGGTGTAAGATCATTTTAAAGGGTTTTTATTTTCCCCTTAGCTCATGCAGTTACAGTAGATTTTAGTCTGCCTCTAGTGGACTGATATTTCTTGTAAGGAAAATAAATCTTCCTACAAAATTGTATTTCCTTTTTTTTTACATATAGGTACCAAAATAGTTAAGAAAGGCAAAGATTACTGTTATCAGTCAGGAAACTGGTGTACAGAGACAGGTTATACAACTTCCCTGAAGTCTTCCAGCAACTCACTGCCACAGGTCCTGTGCCCTAACCATCGTGTCTGTCTGCCTTACTGGGCCAGAGACTGAAATCATGCAACAAGTATTCATTGATTTCAAGGAGCCTGGAGAATTTCATGTTCCCAGACACCAGTCCCCTGCTGCTGTATTTGAAATAGTGTTGCCAAGAATTATTCTGTTCTGCCTTGTTGCTTTTTAAAAACTTTTACGAAATCTAACTTTGGCATCGGTTCTCTAGCCCAGAGAGAGGGAAAAACTTCTGGCAAAACCAGATCAAAACCTGAATATTTCATCTCTTGCCTATTTGATCATGATAGTACTGGAGTCCTGTTGAAAAGAAAATGAATAGCAAAGCCCTTACCTGAAGTCTGCAAAGGCATGAACTTTCAGCTCAGATAGGAATGTTTGTCTGTGACGGAGTGACACCAGCAGTAGGGCTGTGTGGGGATTTACAATGTATTTGGATAACTATAAGGAACTAAGTTTATCTAAACACTTCCTTACATTATCAGTGTGTTATCCAAACACTTTGTTAGTGAGACTGTGAGATTAGGATGTGTGTAAGCCCACCACTACTTAAATGTATTTACAGAGTTCCTCTGAACCCACAGGAACTTGTGTATAGATTTAGCATATGGAGTTGCACTAAGTTGAAACTACTTGTAGCTCATTTCTGTCATAATCCTCTCCAAATACTTTAGCAGAGGAGGTCTGCCACCTGAAATGTCTTCCTCTCTTTTGAACTCTATTACCCAGCTGTTGTGTTTTTTTCCTTAATTTACTGTGGAGAACCACTGTCTTTAGGGACTTTACACAGTGTGGGATGCTGGCTATTCCTGGCTTGTGAAGAGTTCAGCTAAGGCCAATGGAGTCTCTATTCATGTGCAGGTGTGGTTTGACTGAGGAAAAATGTTTAAAAATTGAACAAGAGTGAGACCATAATGCCTAAATTAGCAGTCAGGCACTGGATGAAACAACTGACCCCTTCCAGTGATCTTACCAACCATCTAGGAGCTCCCGGTCCCTTCTAAGCCCCTGGGAGAGCAGGAGGGACAGAGAGGTCACATCCTCTGAGCCCAACATTGTGGCCAACAGACCAGGAGGTTACACTTCACCAGCAAATGTGACAGGAGGGCACGGAGAGGCTGAGCCCAGGGAAATACTGTCATTCTGCAGGCTGCAGCCATAGACCACAGGAGCAGTTATTTCGATGCGTTTCTGCACTGGGAGTGCTGTTAGGAGCCCACATTTACATAGGCTGTGGGGTGGTACATCTGGTTAGCTCAGGTGAGAATACAGACTGGCCACTGCTGCTCAGAGCAGCCCCAGTGGGGTGGCCACAGGTCAGACCAACCCAGTATCATGGCCAGTTGGTCAGTGGGCAGATGCAGCTATTTTTGGAAAAATAATACTGGGAAAGGTATGTAGTGATTTTGTACATGTTGTATATCCTACCTGCACCCACCTGGTTCAAGAAGGTCCTGAGCCACAAGCTGGAATTTTGTGCTTAATGGCCCTTGCTGAATTTTTCTTCCAGGGATTTTATCCTTTTTTGAATGCTGCTAACTTCTGGCAACCACAGTATCCTCAAACAATGACTTCCAGGGGTCAGCTATACATATATGGAGAACTATTTATGTTCATTCATTTTGAACCTACCCCTACTTACCATTCCCAACTTTATCCACTGTGAGAAAAGACCTCATAATTACCAAAGGGTGAACAGACATTTGTAATAGCACAACCATGTTTGTTGGTTTGCACTCAATTACTTTTCCAAAAAGCTTTAAAATCCACTTTGCTATTTTTTTGTTCCTACTGACCACTTGTATTGGGTTTTCATAAACCTATCCAAGACCTGTTTCCTTAGAATAACAGCCCCATTAAATCTCATCACTGTGCTCTGTGTTACCTCTAGGGTGGTTTTTGTCCTGTACATTTATCAGCCTTCAAAAGCTTAAATTTTAATGCCTTCTCAATCAATATTGTAGTGCATACAACCAATTTCTCTTTTGACTGACAGACTACTTTGGTATCACTATTATATTTTGCCAGCTGATTATCCAGTCCCATTATAAAACCCATGTATGGATAGTGGACAAAACAAGTTCCAACACTAATGTCTGTGTGAATCCTCTGGGAACCTTATCCCACTGGGGACATAGATTATTTATTACTCCTTTTGTTTCCTGTCTTTAAGCTGTCATTAAACCACAAGTGGTCTTTTCCTTTTTCTCTGTGATAGCTGAGGTTCTTTATGATTGCTTTGTAGAGGATCTTAGAGGAGCCTTTATCAAATCAGTTACTATTCATTTTCCTTTTATTTAACATCCTGAGCACCTCTACAGGAGAACTGATGAGATGAATCATACTTTCTTGCCTTGACCCTCATCTTCCTGGCTTTTTGCATGTGTCCTTTCCATAAGTTTGCCTGGGTGGCTGGTTAGTCACCTCCCTGCCATCCTTTTGCTCCCTAAATGTACTACTGTTGTGCTCCTGCACATAATTTCTAATCTTCTGCTTCTGTGCTGTGGCCAGGCTTCTGATGTTCTTGTAATCAGGAGGTATTTTATGTAGCAGTACTATTCATTGAACACGTGAGTCTTAAAATGCGAATGGATTGTCCTCTGATGCTGGAATGGGGACACTGGAAGAAAAGAAACGGATATGATGTACTCTTCAGAAGCCTCATCTCCTGGTTTGAAGTTTATCTTCAAGGGTGTGTAAGCCTCTCTCATGCTTAAGAAGCCCTGTTCATTTTTAAAACTCACTATCAGACAGTTGACACAGCAGCTGACTTTCCTCCAGAGCACATCAGTATCGGGCTCTGTAGTGAAACAATCCTCTGTTGTAATTCCGTGCGGCTATTAGCCGTCTCCTTCTTGCTTCCTGGCCATGCAGAAATCTCACATCAACTATTTTCCTTTTGCCCCAGATGAGCTGCAGAGCCTCAGTGCCCCAGCACAGCCTCAGGAAGAAAGTCAGAAAGTGCCTCTGAGCCAGAGGGAAGCATTTCTGGCTGCTCTAGACTCCCTGCTGCTTCATGCCCTGTATGAGTTTGCAGCCTGCAGTAATCCCAGCAAACAACTCTCAAACAAAGGTCTGTGTTCAAACATAAAACATTTATCCTAAACAGCAGGCAATGAACTTCTGCTTTTAAAAGTCCTGGTCCCAGAGATAGAGTTCAAAACGTGAAGTAAGTGACAGCTTCATCTTAAACACAGCTTTGGCTTCCGCACATGTGAAGTTTTTCTCTTCTTGAATTTGAGAAAGGAGAAACTGCCTGTACTTAGTACATGAGCTGCTGTGCAGGCATTTCTAAAGGCAGAGGCAGGTAAGAAATACATAATGTATGGATAGGATAGGGATGTGTGGATAGGACTTCAGTATCCAGGATATATTGCATATATAAGGTGTTGAAGTTAGGCGATAATCCAGCAAATTGAACTATTCTTCTACCTGCAGAATTATAGAAGGGAGTCCAGAGATCAGAAAGTTGAAAGCACATGCCTGAGTTTTTTTCTTCTGTGACTTGAAAACAAGAGTTTCCTGCTTCTAACTACATGTCACTAATGTTAATAACAAATGTGCTCCTCTAGTGGATAGGAAACTGTTTTGTTCTCATAGAACCAGTGCTTTCTAATGAAGAGAGGCTGTCAAGTTGCCATTAAAATTTTGATGTGAAATAACGAGATAAGTGCAACTAACAATGAAAGGGAAATGGGTCACTTCGGGAAGATCAAGTGGCTGATTACTGTGTGAGAACAGCAGGTTCAATCCCAGCCTGGAGAACTCCATGCCAGGTACAAAATCACAGACATATTTCACAGCTCACTGGGAGGTGTGCATTCTAAGATGTAAATCAGCACTCCTGACTATAAAATCAGCTTACTATTTATATTTATATTTTTATTTGTATCTTTATTTCCATCTTTATTTATATCTTTATTTATATCTTTATTTATATTTTTTATAGTAATGCAAATGGAAAATAGATGTTCATCTCAATTTATCCTCAACTACCCCCCTGAAGCACTGCCTCCTGGAGAAGCACACCTCTCTAAGGCCAAGGTGGTGTCTATTTTCTTGCCCAGATAAGCCAGTCATAAGTAGATTATTAAAGTAGTTTGTTATCAAATATATTTTGGCATTTCTAGAGTACATTGTGTTGTTTTCTCCAGCTGATGTCAGCACTCTACTCGCAGTGAAATGGAAGCAGATTTCCAGTACTGCTTGAGATACTGCAGTATCTATGAGTAGCCCTGGGGCAACTTCTCCTGCCAATAGTTAATCCCTTTCTCTCACCAAATGCCATTTCAGGGAGAAAAGGTGTCAGAGAGACATAAAAATCAATTAACAGAAATGAAGTGTTACAGTTCTGCCTGTGAATGCATAGAGAGGAAGGAGTATGACTCCTTGAGCTGACTGCCAGTTATACTAAGTCCATGCAGTCGTCAGAAGCGCTGTGCTATATGAATAAGGCTTCAGTTAAAGATTCCTGATATCCTGTAGTATTTCAGTATCCATCAAGTTACTGATTGTCACTTTACATGTGACATGTGGTTATTACACTACAGATATCAGTGTGGACATTTCTGATTAGTTTTTTTAAAAACCCACTAATTCCAGACATGTTTTTATGAAGAAATCTCCTTTCCTGCATGGATCAGTCACAACATGGGAGCATGGGGTTGGGTTGTCATCTCATGGGCTATGCTTCTGTCAAGACTGGCAGCAATTTCAGGTGTATTGTAAAATGGGAGGGAACTCCCTCCCTTTACATTTCCTTGTAAAATGCACAGGGAAGCTTTTATTTTGAAGTGCTTTTATGAGATGCATTAGCATGAAGTTCAGTGTTGCTCTATTAACTATTCCAGAAACAGTCTGTAGACTGAGACTGAAATATTAATTAGTGCTATTATATAACAACTTAGACCTCTCTAGTACATCTTGTCTGAGAGGTTGATGGCCAAAGGAGTTTCCTTGTCTGAATGACACATTTTTGAAAACAAACAGTGAGTGTCAAGGCAGTCACCAAACAAGGATACAGTCATTTTAAAAGTATGCAAGGAGGGCTACTTCTTTCTTTCGCCATGCTCAACTTCAAGCACAGGAGCTTTCAAACACGCACCACAAGACCAGCTAACTCTTGTTGTTTCTTGTTTTATTTGACTACTATGCAAGTACTGGACTGAAGCCAAAGAATTCAGCCTCAGCACAGGCAGCACTAGTCAGCACTGAGCCTGGGGCAACCCTCTGGCTCTGAAGTTGTGTTTGGACCCTGGTGTCTGAGAGGAAAGTCATCATTCAGCAACAGAGGCTTCTTATCCTGTCCTTTGTGACCTCTGAGATGAGTGGCTGGGAAGCTGGCAGGGCAGCTCTGCCCTGCTGCCTTTCTCCTTGGTGAGGACATGGGAAGGGATGGGCAGCCAGGGGGCACTGAGGCTGGTAGTCCGCTGTCTGTTACAAGCATATAACTGGGTTTGCTGATCCCTTAGGAATGTGTTCACTAGTATATACACCTTACTTAGGCTCTTGCTGTGGTCTTTGTTTCTTTGGACTGGCTTTTGAAGCATTACATTTCTCTCAAACTGCTTCCTAGAGTTTGGAAGTATTGCAAGGAAGAACACAGAATCCCATTAGCTGAAAAAGTCAATGCATTTTCCAACGGAAAAAGAAATCCTTTTGAATATTTAAGCAGAGTAGTATTAAATGTTAATACTTGCTTTACATTAGCAATGGCATTTTAAAAATAGAATTAGATCAAAGAACTGTAGATTAATCAAATACGAATTTCCCTGCATGGAGGTAATGTCTCTTTGGATAAACACTGTGCCTGTCATTGACGTTTGAGAGTCTCTGGGATATTTATTCTGAAAAGATGGCAGCAGAGTGACTGACACTGGCTTGGTAAGCTGGGGTAGGAATGGGAGTCATCTCTTCCCTGCTGTTGAGGCTCTCTCTGCTCACACCTGTGAAGCAATCCTGCCTCTCCTCTTTGCACAGCAAGGCAGAAAGGAGACTGGTCAGTCCTATGCCTGGCTGCCAGTGCCCAGCCCTGTTTGGGAGTGTAAATGATTGTGATGCTGTGTCTTTGCTCTTGAGTTTGAGGTTTCTGCTTAGAGCCTCAGAGAAGGCCATGCAGGCATACTTGGAGCAAAAAGCAGCACGTACAGACCCTGCAGGTGCTGTTAAAGGTTATAACAGGTAATGAAGGCTTCCAGTCTACAGCATTCATTTTAAGTTTCTAATACCTAGAATTATATTTCTCCATTTTATGGCACTGCACAAGTCTCATATTGATGAGGAATAAAATTCATAAGGTGTAATGAGAGCAGATCGCATCGCAGTGAAACCATGTCCTAAGGGGGTTTTCATGGAGCAAAATTTTAATGAATAGTTGTGAACAAGAGCTGTCCTTCCCCCTCTCACGTTTAGTGACTATACCTGCCCTGTCCTCTGTGAGGAGGCAGGTCCCAGGCAGTGCCACCTGATGGCCCTGTCCTGGTGAGCACCTGTGAGGCAGGGAGTGCGAGGAGAGCTCCATTGTACCGTGGCATGTCGTGAGATATTGTTGGCCTTAAGGCTGGGGAACAGGACACAGACAATAATGTCACTGCAGATGAATGTCCAGGTAGAGTTCTGGGAGCTCAAATCCCCCCTGAGTTGGGATGGGGCTGAGCCCTTGCTGCCTGGGGCTTGCAGCCACTCCAACAGTGCTGTCAGCTGCCGCACCCAGCTTGACACTGGTCTCTTGGGAAGGGGCATGGATGTGGCAGCATCATTCCTGACCTGGGATTCTTAGAAATCCCTCATTTCCCATAATTATTAGAAATCAGCACACACTAGGGGTGTATTAATACAAAATATTTGTATTTTAGAATATAATGAAAAATTATTTTACTAGGAGGGCATTTTCAGTATATTTTCACTCAGATTTGCTGCCCTCCTGCTGATAAAAGTGGCAATGTTCTGTTTCCATATGATTAATTAAAGAAATAGCATCTTCTGCTAACTCAGTGGTTGATATGTGAGGATAGAATGAAAACACATGCCCCTCTGTCTGTTAAAAACAAAAAAAACAACAACAAAAAAGATGAATAACAGAGAACATCTCCATCCCCTTTCCCTCTTCCAGGCTGTGACCAGTTCTTGGTAGCATTAATGTTAGGGACTCTTGGGTTTTGTTTATGCTGAGTGGCTGCTGCTAGGTGTTGTTGAATTTTTTTCATCCCAAGGGCTTCGCTTGTTCCAGTGCTCCTTGTACCGTGCGGTTTTGGAGATTCAGACAGCCCTTCCATAAACGGACTTTTTTCTTGGCAAACAGGGGTATGATTTTTTAGAAAAGTGAGGGCATCATCTCCAGAGATGAGTCAACAGCTGGGCAGCGTAGAGTAGAGGAGAAAAAGGTTTTCGGCAGCTCTGAATACTCTAAAACACGCATTTTCGAACGTCTTCAACTATTTCTTCTTTGCTTTCTGAAGCGGCCCGGTGCAGCCGCTCCGTGCTTGGGTAAACTCCGGCCAGCCGGGGAGCTGCCGGGACAGGCTGGGGCTGGGGCTGGGGCTGGGAAAGGCTGTGCGGGGCTCGGGCAGGCTGTGCGGGACTGGATCGGGACTGGCTGGAGCTGCGGCTGGGGCAGGCTGTGCTGGGTCGGGACGGGCTGGGGCAGGCTGTGCGTGCTGACCGGGACAGGCTGGAGCTGGGGCTGGGGTTGGGGCTGGGAAAGGCTGTGCGGGGCTGGGGTTGTGGTTGTGTGCCGGTCTGGGGCAGGCTGTGCGGGGCTGGGGCTGGGGTTGTGTGCCGGGCTGGGGCAGGCTGTCTGTCCCGCTCCACAGGCTCACTTCCCAGGCTGCTGTGCTGGAGCGATTGGCCCGCGCGGATCATGTGGGAGAGCCGGAATCCCGAGCTGTAGTAGGTCTTGGCACTCCTTTGGCGTTCAAAGCGCTCGCTCCTCGCAGCTCCCTGGGGCTTGGAGCGTCCCTGCTCTCCTTGGCCGGCTCCGATCGGGGCAGCGGCGATGCTGAAGCAGGTGCCCCGGGCCGCGGGCACCGCCTGCCTGTACCTGAACGCGGTGTCCCCCGAGGGCCAGGAGCTCTTGTGGCGCTGCGATCCGGCCGCCCGGCGCCCTCCGTACAGGACCAGCAGGATTCTTGCCCGTCACCAGCTGGTGACGAAGATTCAACAAGGTGAGTTGCTGGCAGCAGCGCTCCGCAGCCCGGCGCTGGCGCAGGGGCTGCAGCTCTGCTCTTTCGTAAGAGAACAGGTTTTAATGCCTCATCTTTCAGGCTCGTTTCCTGTCTCTATTCCAAATTAATGTGGCTAGAGACAGGGTTTGAAATAGTCATTCATAGCTCTCTGTTTGCACACATACACACATGCACCGACCACCAGGAGACACATGCTAGTGCATGATTAGCCATTTAACTAAATTACCTTTTAATCATAAACTACTGTGGTATCTTAGGTGCTGAACTTCGTCTTGTGTGACTGTCTGAGCAGTTACTGGCACCAGCCCATCTGCTCTGGTTGCTACAGGTCAGACCTGCCCATGGTAACCCACAAAAGAAGAATAGGTGGTCGCCCAATTAAAAAAGAAGCAGAAGTCCAGTGCGACTGGAAGAAGTCAACTGGGATAACATCCTTTGGGAGCAAGTGTGTGTAACTGTCAGGGCATTAGAAAATCTGTCACATATCCTTAAAAATAATTGCTGACTAGGCTTTCCACAGCTGCTTAAGCAGTTATCTAAGCAGTCATTACAAATGTAGCGATTTGGTTTTTTCTGAATGTCTGTCTATGGCACTGAAGCTAAATGCAAATTTAGCTGTCCATTGCACTGAAGCTAGATTGGCCCCAGAACAAATCCTTTGGCCTGTGCACACAATTTAAAATCATCTTCACAATGGCTAATGCAAAGATAAAAACCCTAACCAACTGTACCAATTTTTCTGGATTAAAAAGCAAATCAATACACAGTTTTGTATTGATCATGGTTTTGTATGGAATCCTGTTTTCAAGAGCACTGGTTTCCAAAGTGGATGTGGTCCTACATGCAGAAAAATGTCACATTAAAAAAAATAATTTCTGATGATAAAAGCCACTTTCTGGACGGCTTGCAAAAAGGTGTTTGATTCTGCTAGGGGCAGGTATGGAGATGACATCATTCACTTTCATATCTGGCAAATATCACAGCAATTGGTGTGAGGTTTTGACCAGCAGCAGTTAAATGGAATGGCTATTTTTGTGCACTGCTTTCCAGTAAGATTCTTTAGATCTATGGCTGTCAAACTCTGGCAGAAGTACAGAATATAGTGATGGAATTTTATTGCATTTATAAAGAAAACAATGTATAATTCTTTGGCTAGGTTTAAAAAGATGAAAAAGATAGTTTCTGTGGCAATTAGGAAAATGTAGTTGTTTGCAGGGCAGTCTCAGGAACTGGTCGTGTTTGAAGGATACTGGTCCTCACTGCAGCTCTGATTTCAGGAAGGATATTATGTCATTCTGTGTACCCAGTGTATGGCCTGGATTGAATGGAAAGAAAGGGTAATTTATTTCTCTACAAGTTTATTTGAAAATGTTTTGGGTGCAGTGCTAGTACCAACTTAGCATTCAAACAGCATTAACTGAGGATGTGGTGGATTAACATGCCTCTTCTACCTGTCATGGTGCTGTTTAGCATTCCCTCTTGTAACCTGTAATCTGTCTGGGACAGCCAGGGCTGCCAAAGCCAGCCAGTGCTGCTGAGACTTTGGAGAAGCTGCATGGTGGGAAGTTTCAAAGTTGTAACTTTTCTTCCTGCAGCTTGTTGCATGGATGGTCAGTCTGTGGTGCATGACCTCTGCTTCTCTTTCACAGCTTTCCACCCTGTTCTGCACAGAGCTGTGGAAATTATATTTGTATAGTACCTTGATCATGTGATGTATGCTACTGTTCACTATATTAAATATTTATGTATTTTGGGTCACTAAGAATAAATACATTATTTCTTTTATTGATGTAAGCTTGGGACAAGATCCACTGTTGGTGACGTGTCATTTCATTAACAGTAAGGAAATTATGTGTGCAGACAGATGCTGATGTCTGTCTGTAAGCCCATATGTAGGCAGACACACATCTAGTGCAAAACCAAGGCACACAGTTTGTTCTACAGTGCCCTAAGTAATGACTAATAATTTTCATACAAATAGTTGTATTAGCAATACCAAAAATCTAAACCGATATAGATATAGATATATAGATATAGATATAGATATAGATATAGATATAGATATAGATATAGATATAGATATAACTAATATGACTCAGTTTGAAACCTCCAGTTTATGGTCTGGATGAAAAACCTAGATCCATCAATCCCGCACAAGACTTCCACCAAGTTTTGCTGGATTAGCCTGTCACCCTCTCTGCTTGCTTTGTTCAGAACTGTAAGCAGTGTGAGGGTACTGGATCAGTCCCCATCCTTTTCCCAGAGGGTACTGGAAGAGTACTCTAAAATGGGTGGAGTTATCAGGCTGTGCTTTTAGAGGTGAATGAGTTTTACCCCATTAACAAATGGGATTCATAACTGGCAGAGTGCCACAAAGAAACTTACCAATAATATATTGAAAAGTAGATTAGGAGATGCAAGATGAGAACCAAAACTTGCTTTCAGACATTCAGTTGAGTAAAGCATGTAAATCATTATTTAGTTGCTTGAATTTGTGTATCTTTGAGTTATACATTTTAAGGCTATTAAGACAAAATATTTGAGCATAGCTACCCCAATTCCTGTGTTAGCACTTCTCCAATCTAATAATTTGGGTTGTAGCATACATTTAGAAAAAGATCCAGCCTGCATTTTAAGATTGTTGGAATGGTGAATCCTGCCTTGTAAATTACTTTGCTGAAAACAGATCTGCCACATGTTTAAGTGCTAAGCTGCCCTGGGGCTTGTTTGAATACCTGCTCTCTGCTCTTACCCAGTTATTTTTCACTTGCTCGTTTTCAGACTAGAGGCACCTGAAGTAGGATTGTTATATCAAGGAAATTTTTTCCTTAGTTAAAGGAATGTTTTACAAAATTACAACATATCCAATTTATAATGTATAAAGCAGACAAAGCTTCCATTCCTGGTCAGTGATGCAGTGTGATACCAAGTGTTGCACATAGTGCTAGTTTTTCAGCCATTAGCTGCATATACTGTTCTAAACTATGCTAATTTACACTATCATACCACAATACAGCTTTTTTCCCTCCCTGAAAAACACATTTGCTGAAAACTATTTCCTTTGTATTTTCCTTTGGTGTTAGTTAAAAATAAACTAAATGAGTCATTAGAGGAATTATACTATTTAATCATTTCTAAAAAGAAAATCACCACAAGGGAAATGACAGGAACCAGACTGTTATTTCAATCAGATCATACTCTGAAAGTCCTAAATATTTAGTTTGTGTGCACCACCAACTCCTTCAGGCAGAATTATGAGGTGGCCTGTGAATGTGAGTGGTAATTATCTGTTTGGAATTAAACAGGTAATTTCAAGATGTGATCTTTTTGATGATTCCCTTTCCCCCATGAGGCCATTCATTTCCACACTGAAGGGGACACATGCCTCAGCCTAAAGGAACGGGGTGTAGCATGCTTGGTCTGAGGCATTTATTCAAACTCTCTATGCAGTAACTGTGTGAGAATTCATTAATGATTACTCATGTTTTCTTTAAATAAATAAGGTGGTGGCTTTTGAGAATTTATATTACATGAGTCACAAAGTTGTTATTTCTTTTACAGTGCATGGCTAAACTCAGCGCAGAACAGAAAATATAAAAAAATATAGCTGTAGGTAAAAAGTAATGAAGAATTAAGGCTATACCCTGAAAATGTTAAATTGGGCTGTGCAGTACAGGTAGAATGTAAGTCAAGGTGAATGAAGCCACATCTGCCCCAGCATGGACAGGCTGGTAAAGGAATGTTCCCTTTCACCTACAGTAAAATTAGATTCTTCGCCTGCACATTCAGTAAGACAATAATATGAAGAAGCAAATGAAAACAAGACAAATTCCTATTCTCAGTGAGTAAATTCCTGCCCACAGTGTGTAATGTCCTGTGATTTGTCTCAGTTTATGTCCACAGGCAAGAACAGTTGAGGAAAATTGTTCGATGGAGCGATATTAAATCAGACTTTCAATTTTTCAAGACAAACTCTCCATTCAGCACTTGGCAAATGTTTTATACTCTCATGTGTTGCAATTTCAGTTTTGGTCTTGTATGTCTCCTATTACCTTTGGTCACCTGGATTTGTCTGGTTCGAGTGAGTTTTAGAAGTGCAAACAAATGCACTTTTCTGTCTTATAGTCTTCCCTTTGTAATTAGTTCAAGGTGTTTAATTCTTATATTTTTCTAAGCATGTGTAGAATTTGTGGAAAGTGTTACAGAGGTATACAAGTGACTTGGAAAAAATTATGCAATTCAAGTGACTTAAATTTCAACAATTATTCTCCCATAAGAGATAATATGCTCTCGTATTCAAAAGGAGAACAGGGAATTCATGTAGGTGAAAATGTTGCAGTCACAGGCTGCATTAAAAAAGCCCACATAAAATTCCTGGTATGCACACAGGTGTGGATTACAGGATGGGAAATGGGATGCATTTAAAAAATTAAAGACTGTGAGTTTGGTCAGACATACAAAGAGGACAAAATAGAGTTGTTCAGGCAACCTGAACCATAGCGTTTCTCATGTTCTGGATGCTGGCCACTTTACCCGCACATGTTTGAACCTCACTGACTGAACGCAGGAAAGTGAAAGATTCACCAACAAGATTCAGCCTTGGTGGCGATACAAACACCCCCACTTAGGTCATCTCTGACCATCTCTGCTGTCTCATGAGCCTGTAAGCTGGGGAGCCAGGTCAGCAGCACCTTGTAGCCACTTTTCAGCTCCCGGTGCCTCCTCTTGTGGTGCTTCTGTCTACGCTCCAGCCCAGGCACACAGGAGCGGACAGAACTGGGGCTGGGGTTGCCCAGAGCACCAGGAGGAACATCCTTAGCTGCAGAGCTGCTTTGCAGACCTCAGCTGGGACATGGTCCACCCCCTTCCACCATTAGATGTGTGCGGGGCAGGTGTGTGCTCACAGCAAAGGGATCTTTGCGTTGGTTGTTTCATACACTCTTTAAGGCCCCTTAGAAACTGAGACCCTATGTCACCTTAAGCTTCTTCATCATCTTTTCTTCCTTATACATTCTTTCCTCAAGTCCTTAGACCTAAACTTGAAGAAACTAGAGTTCCTCAATTAAATAATAGGATTTTTAAAAATACTTTTATTTTGTACTTGTACTCTGAAATGGTTGAAGTATTTGTTGGACACTTTAACACAAAAAAATGTGAGCATCCTTAGAGGTATTTATAAGCTCAGAGTGCCCTGAGATGTGTTTATATTAAAAACAATATTGGTATAGAAGAGTGCAGTCCAGCTAATTAAAGTTTTAAAAAGTTGTTCTTCATAAACAACAGGACATTTAAAATGGAGAAACCTTCCCTGGGGCCACTATCTGGCAAAAAAAGTTCAAATATGTAACTAGAAGTGGCCTGTGTGGTACTGGAGATTGGATTCAATAATAGTGGCTATTTCTAGTCTTAAAGCTTCACAGCCATGAAATGTCAAAGGCACTTCAGCTGACACATGCAGGTTGGACACAAAAAAGTAAATCTTGGCTCTTCTTATAAGTTAGGAGACTTTTACTCTCAATTTCACTGAAAGTAGGATTTCAGCCAAGGTGAAATCTTAACTTGAGGCTTTCTTATTTTGAAATTGTGAAATGAACAGCTGTAGTTGTGCTATATATCTTCTGCATTGATCATGGACGAGACTGAATTTCATATTAACCCCATTGTACAAGTATAGACAGTAATATTAAAAGACATTTAAGCCAATAAATGCAAGATTTATGCTCAATAAATGAATCACTAGAGTAATAATAATCAGAAGGGGAATTAGTTTAAATTCACAAGGAGTGATAAATCACTGTGGCATATAAAATGCTATATAACAGAAGTAAAATGGAAATTACTCACAATAGTTGATTAATTAAGAGAATATGTATGTAGCATTTTTGCTACTCAGTTTCTTATATCCATATTTATACAGAAATCTCTGAAAATAAAGTGCAGTGTTTGTACCATGAGCACTGTAAATGTTAATTTTAAAAAATCTGCAGTTTTAGGTTCCAAACAGATACTATTATTTCTTGGCAGTAGAGAGTTACGTGCTTTTAATTTTTATTCCTGTGCAAGCTGTGTAGTCAATGATAGCATCTTAGCCTCACTCTTTTTTTTTATCTTATTCCTGTCACATGATATTCTCAGATGTTTAATTGCAGTTAAACAAATATATGAGCTGTTTCAAATAGGGCATCACATATGTTTGGACTAGTGCCTAAGGGACTGAGCAAACAGGACCCTTGTTACTAGGTTATGAAACAATTGTCTGTAGTTGAGTTTGTTACACCTTTTAATAGCTGCTTTTGAGGGTAAAATGATGAATTACATATCCTGTGAGCTTGATCCAGTATAATACTAGTTGTGTCATTTCTTATTTATACTCATTTTATAGATAAATAAATGTAAGCGAGAACCCCCCCATCTTTGTGACCTGAGGAGTTTCCCCTTTCAGGTCCAGTTTAATCAGAGAAGAACACCATAATATGGTGGGAGAGAGGAGGCCTCGAGCACCTTGAGCTGGACTATTTAGAAGCTGTTGAAGAGTAGACACTATGATTCAGAGGACTTGGGAGTATTTTGGTTTGGCTGAAAAGGATGTGTGTGACTCAGTTTGAAAACATCTTGCGGGTTTTCACCTCTCATTTGTTACAGGACTGAGTTTAATTCTACAGGAAGAAAACAATCCCTCCATAGCAGTTCAGAACACATGGGATTTTGACTAATACAGACACAGAGATGAACAATCCTTGTGATAAGTTAGGTAAACTTGACAAAGTAACTTGGTTTAAAATAATGGGCTGTGCAGAACATCTTAAGTAAATACCATCTGCCAGGCATGGAAACTGCCTGCCTGGAACATACCAGACATTTTGCTTTCCAGTCAAAGCCCTTTGCCAAAGAAGGACTCAGCCCTGCTACTTACTCAGATGAACCTTCCCCTGTGCTAAAGGAGCAAAATAATACATCCTAATAATGTCAACTGGTTCTGTTTAATGAGCTAGATGTTACGGGCCTTTGGCAATAGTTGTACTCTTTTTTAATTGGATTGTGGTCGGAGGAAGGTCTGTTTATGTGAGCAAAGTTTTCAGGATTTGGAACCAAAATCTCTGTATATTTATTGTGATTTCTCTCCTTTGGTCCCAATAGCCTAGAGGGTATCTGATTTTTTCCCCCTTAATGTGTCACTAGTGTCTTTCATGGTTTGTTTATTTTATTGATTTTTCAGAGCTTGTTTATAGTCCTTCACCACTTGAATGGTTTAGGAATATGGATAAAAGCAGCAAATTAAAATTTAAATCTCTAATTTAATTCTGGGTTTTATCCTCTTCAGTCACAAACACACACCCACTGGCATCCAGCACCCTCCAGACCTGCCATTTTCTGGGAGATTTCTCAGCTTCCTTCCTGCAATCATTTGCAGGAAAATACAGCACCCTCAGCTTTAAGAAAAGGCACCACAGCTTTTACTGCTGAATGGGTTGGGAAGTGGGGGTGGTGGTACAGCTTTTGCTCCTGTGTAACACTTCTCTGCAAAGAACTATTGCTTCTCCAAACCCCTCAGTGCATGCTGAACCATGTGGTTTTTCCCTAGATCTCTGACAACACTTCCCCCTTCCTTATTGCATGTATCCTTTGGGCCAATTACTTCAATGTCCATTTATTATATTCATAATATTATCCACATTATTATCCAGAAACTCCTGCTTGCAGATATTAGGTGTTAACACATTGCCTCCCTGTGTTGGTACAGCAATAAAATGTCCCTCTGAGTCTGAGTGGGCATATCTGTGCTGCTAAATAAAAGAGATGAGAGGTGAGCTTGAAGTACCCCCTGGGCTGCTGAGCAGATTCTCTGGCTCTGTTTTGGGCTTCTCCAGCTGGCTCAGCTGAGACTAAGCCTCAGAGAGGACTAGTCATACTACTAGATATAGAGAGGACATGAAGTGAGTGATGCCACTTGACCAAAAAACAAGAATCAGTCTGTGTTTCATTTAGCAATGTAATTGTAACCCCTCTTACTGCTGCCACAGAAGGTGCAAAATGAGGGAAAACCTTGCTCACAAGGTCTAAAGATCCAATATTAAAGTTTCTGTAGTGTTATCCCCCAAATGGGGTAATACAATTTTTAATGCTTGAAGTTTCTGATGAATATACTCAAAAGTAAATGTATCCTGTGATGGAGTGCCTTTTCATTCCTGCAAAAATGCAGAAATAAATTCTGTTTAGAAGCCAAGTACTTAAGTAATTTTCATTCTATCATACTGTGAAACAGTTCATATTAGCTAACCACAACCTCATCCTTCTCCATTTGAAATTAGTGTCCCAAATCTGTGTAAGGTCAGAACTTGCAAAAATAATTCAAAATAATTAGATCGTATTAGATCATATTGCTAATCCAAATCAAGTGTCCTTGCAAAAGACCCAGGATTTGAAAAGGGACCAAAGACATGAGATGACTAGATTTGAGGAGGAAGCAGTATCTCTGTCAACACTCAAATGGCACAAGGTGCCATCTTTCACATGTGTGAAAGGCACAGTCCTTTTCCATCATTTCAGCTTCAGGAAGCACAGAATGTTTCATTTTCCCTAGTCCCCAACTGATATGGGAGTGGGAGTCTGGACAGGACAAGACTCTCAGAGCCACACAATGTGGCTTTTTCATGATATATTTGGCAAACTTTAATGTTCTGCAGGATGAATCTAAGTTTTGTGTCTTTAATTGCATCTGATGGCAGCAGCTGAATATCTAATCATTTTGTAACTTCAGAGGTAATGGCTTTCTCTTCCTGCAAACATTTATCTGAAGGGGATAATGTAAAATCCAAAAGTTAGTGCTTGGCAGTAAGTCCTTGGCTTTACATTTTTTCCTTTTTCTTTTCATTTTTACAGCTATATTTATATGTATTTCTGAGGACATTTTAAAACTGCCATCCTGTCAGCTTCACTTCGTTAAAAGTGTGGCAGTCTGCCTAGGTCTTATCCAGAGTTAAGAGGAGTTTCTTGTCTCTTCAATTCAGCAATATCTGTCTTAAAAGTTTCTTCCAAATCAAGAGACTGAGATATCAGAATACTTTTTCCAAAACTTTATCATTCGAACTGCTGATTCTGCATTAAAACTAAACACCCTTGCCAAAACCTGAGCCATGGCAGCAAAAGCTGCATTTCAAACTACTGCCTGAGTGCTGTAGCCTGGATCAAATAATACAGGCAGTGATTCATGGCCAGGATTGCTCTATCTTCATCCAGCGCTTCATGCTGATAGCTGGAGCTGTCTTCATCGTGGTGATGGCTGATCAGACATGGCATCAGTGGTGCTACCTGGGGAGATGAGTGGCTGCAGTTCACCCTGAGGCCATCCCTCCCCAGCAGCCCTGACATCCTCCTTGAAGGGCCATGGGTGCCAGCAAGAGGCAAAGGGATGCCCTTGCACTTGCACATGGGGTAATTGTCAGTTCAGACTAAGAAAGTTCTGTTTACCAGCAGCTTCTGAAGGAATGAAGAGATTTCCGGTGACATTTTAATTCCCTTTTATGCAGAGCTATTTTTAGATGGTGCTGCTGCCAGTCATATCAAATTCTTTGTGTCTTTTGAATTTTCACTGAACTGCATAATAAGCGTTTCAGCTCCCTGGTGCATAATGGCAGTGTTATTTGCTGAAAGTCTTATTATTTCGAGTGGCCTCTTATCTGAAGATCGATTCATTAGTTCTGGCCTCTGAAGTTTAAAATGAAACAATTGCAATTGCTAAAGAAAAAATTAAATTACACTTTGTTTCAGTAATACTTATTTTCTCTAATGTTGCGTACTGAAAGTCTATTTCAAGGCTGACAAATCAGATGATCCATACATATTTCTGGGCTGTAATCTGACCTCTGTCATCCACAGCTTGTCAAGATGTATGAGAGAACTTGGCTATCACTGAGGGAAATTTAGTTCCTTTTTCCATTATTTGGTTTATCTTTTTAGTCAGAGAGTGCAAACCAGCTTCCACCAGTCTCCAGATGCTCATGGAAAGCTACTAGCAATGAGAACTGCAAGGACAGGTCATTTAGGTTACTCAGCTAAGTTTACTCAGCTGAGTAATTATATGTTACTCAGAAGTGTCTCAGACCTTTGAAGTTGCCTTGTTCTAGAAAGTTGTGTTTTAGACCATTTCTGTGGAAGACTTTCATTAAGTTGCTCTATTGCCGTTGGATTCTCGTTGGGCATGGGACCTAAAAGTTGTTGTACAAGCAGGAAGACAGTTTTCACATGCCACCAGGTATGATATTATGTGAAAATAATATCATGTTATTTTCTGTGGTCTGACATCTTGGAAAATCCCCCATCTTGAGTCTTCAGTGAGAATCCGTATAAAACTTTCAGCATTTTCATGGTAGCTCTGCAGAGCCACTGACTCCCACACTGGCAAGGCTTTTTACAGCTCCATGGTGCCTGTGAATGTTTCTAAAGACAGAAAGTTTTCAAAAAACTGCCAAGACCAATAGAGAGAGCTTTTAAAATGCAATCTGAATATATATAGTACACAGAATTTTAAGGATAAGGACACAAGTAGTTGAGTGAGTAGCTTTTCTTGCTCAGCAAAACATTTCTGTGACCAGAATGCTTTCTTCCTCCTGAGCACCTGAAGCTGACAGTTGAAAATTTTCTGGTTGAAACTATAGCTTGCTTTTTAGAAAACTCATGAAAACCCAAAACTGTAGAATAATTGTCTAAAGTTAATATTCAATAGACATAGCCACAATCCATTTAAAGTGAATCAAAAAAGTGCCACTCATTTTTTTAAAGTATTCCTTATTGACTCTGTAGCAGCTGGAAAACCATAGCAAGTTTTAATTATCTTCAGAAAACAAAAAGCTTCCACCAACACATGCTGGTTTTTATCAGCAGCTGTTGTATGCTGACATACTCTTTCAGCATATATGAGGCTCAGCTGTCCTAAATAATCATAGTAAAATGTAAAATAGATTTGTAGTGATGGTAATTTCTTGTTAGATATTTAACTACTGATGTAATTCATACTGAATTTAGGTCTGCTTCTTTGTTTAAGCTATAAGAAAAATATTTAAAACCAGGATTAATATTTAAGAGGTGCAAATAGCTTGTACCAAGAGTTTAAAATATTGAACTGTGGTGAATTTTTAACAATCACTAAAAATAATCAGATTCCCTGTTGTCATGGTTTTAGCATTTGTGCAAGTGTAAAATTTGACTTCCTGCCTTTGAGTAACAATTACTGCAACTTTATGGCAGTGAAAAAGTTGCAAATTAATTTGCTGACTTAAGGAAAAATGTCATCCTTTTATTAGCAGAAGTGGAAATCTTTATAGCAGTGGCAGTTGTCAAATTAGATGCTGCAATTTTTTTTATTGCATGATTTAGCAGAATTTGTTTTTTTAATGGCACTAGTGTACCCTTCGTCTGAGACACCAATAAATACTTGAGACATTTATGCTTCAGAAATGTTTAGAACAACATGTAGGTATGGTAGATTTTTTTTTAATGTATCTTGAGCCTGCATCTTCTCTAAAATGGAAAATTTGTGGTTAGCTCAATTTTTCATTACCTTATATTCTCTGTGATCTATTTTAATTTTGCATTGAAAAAATATCAGGCAATCTGTAAAATGTGTTGTTGGCACCACGGCAATTTTGTGCCATTTCTTGTTCACATGAGAGATTGACAGAGATTTGATGGTTTCCATTCTGAGGCTTAACCTGGAGGGAAATATTACATTCAGGAGACTGGACTCTTGACATTTTAAGAAGTTCTTTAATATGGATTAAAAATATGCATGGGAGTCCACATAGTTCTATTTCACTGAAATTACTATTGACTTTTGGTCTTGAGTTTTCACCCAGTCTGTTTTTAATCAAACTACAGTCTACTGAAATACAGTTCAGTTTCTAGTTTTAAGTAGGACTCAGGTGACATTCACTCAGGCTGTGTCCGTGTGGATACACAACAGCTTCACACACCAGCTGGATACGGCACAATATTCCTTTGCTGTCTCTTGGAGATCCAGAGTTCAGATCCCCAGCAGAGAAAGGGGAACTGTGCTGAAACAAAATATCTCTAGTTTGCATAAAAATAACACATGCAGGAGCATCACAGTAGCACCACTAAGTGCAAGGAATAATCCTCTTTGAAGTCTCACGTATAGAAACTGCAACTTCACGTTTGATGTGTCTGCTTCACTGAAATGTCCTGAAACCCTCCAAAACTTCAATGTTCAAGAACTGCCCAGGCAACAAGACTGTGAACTTTACAGAATCACAGAATAATTTTGCTTGGAAGAGGCATTGGGAGATCATCCAGTCCAGCTCCTACTCAGAGCAGAGACATCTGGGCCAGATTGCTTGGGACCTTGTCAGGTTAAGTTCTGAGTTCTCCAAGGACTGATACACAACCTCCACACATGCTCTGGGCAACTTGTGATGTTATTTGACCACCAAATGGGGAATTTTTTTTCTTTTATGTCTAATTGGATTTAAAATTCTGCAACCTTCTTTCTGTTGCCTGTCATCCTACAGTTATGTCCCTCTAAAAAGACCCTGGCTTCACTTTCCTGTTAAGTAGATGAAGCCATTAATTAGCTCTCTTAGCCTTTTCTCCTTAAGGTTAACAAGCCCAGCTCTGCTGGTCTTTCTTTCTATGTCAAGTTGCTTCAGCCTTCTGCAGGGCTTGGTGTGACATGCCCATGATATCCTTGTGCTGGGGAACCCCAAAATGAACAGAGTAGCCTGTAGTTTCACAAGTGTGGATAACAAGAAAGCAATCATGTAATTTGATCTGCTGGCTACATTCTTCCTAATACACTAACCTAGTGTGAGAGTGTTATCATTGGCCAAAAGGGCAAATTTATGTCAAATTTGTTGCCAAGAAAACCTAAAAGACTTTTCTGAAAGGGCTGTCTGTCCAGTTAGCCCCAGTCTGTCTGGTTGCAGAGGATTATTCCATCGCGGCTGCAGGACTTAGGTGGAATGTATGAGGTTCCTGTCAGCCAGTTCCTCCAGTGTGTCAAAGTTGAGAAGCAACCTCCAGCAACCTCCTTTGAAGAGCAGCTCTTCAGCATCTCAGCCACCCCTCCATGGTTTGGTATCAAATTTGCTGAGCCACAAATTTGCTGAGACTGTGCTTTATTCCATGATCCAGGTTGTTATTAAAGACATTAAACAGTATCAGCCCAGTATCATTGCCTCAGGGATACCAATAGTAACCAACAACCAACTGGACTTTTTATTGCTGAGAAAAAAGCTGTGAGACCAGTGATCCAGTCATCTTCCTCACCATTTGCCTTCCATGTAATCTATGGTTCTCTTACCTGGTTTAGCTGTAAGGATGCAGTGGGAGACCAAGTTAAAGACAAGCCTCCTTGTTCTGTCTCCTTCCCTAACTAGTCCCTAACAGCCCATGGGTTTTGGTGTGTCTGTGAATGACCCAAGTTCAAGATCTTGCCCATTTGGCATAAGCAATAGTAAACCTTTCTCACTTGTAACTTCTGCCAGCTTCAATTTTATATAAATTAATAACTGTACATCAGCACAGATAATTAAACCAGGACCCCAAATTTCATTGCTCTATGCCATAAGCACTGTGCTGCAAAGTCAGTCTCAGTAGGCCTTCCAGTCTGTAGTATACATGGTATAGGATCCATAATTCATTGGAATAAAATCACCTGTGGTTCTGCAGTCTTTAAAAAGAAAATAGGATGAAAGCAGAGAAAAATAAACTGACTTTGTAGCTTTGTTTATTTGTGATTTGTCTCGGTGAGCTGTTAATGTGTAGTCAGTCAAATCCAATGAGTTGATGCCATTTGAATTAAGTTGTTTTATCCCAGCCTGAGGAGCTGCAGATTAATCTAAGAAAATTTGGAGCAAAGAAGAGATAGAGAGTGAGATAAGAGGGGAGCAGCATGTCTGCTCCACCCTTCCCAGTATATTTATTTCCAATGTACAGGATGGGGTGAGGCCATATCTGCAGGAGCAACTGAACAAGCCACAATGGAGATCAAATCTAAAGCAAATGAGGGATAAGGAGACAGACAAGGTAGGTAGGTCACTGTTGTCACTAATGCAGGATATAGAGGAGGCCACCAAAAATATCCAGGGATGCCTAATGAGAAGTTGTTTTTCACCCTGGCTTTTGAGTCTTACTCTTGCCCCAGGCAACGGATAGCTGTATTTAAACTGCCATTATCTATCCAGGAGTACAAATATGACTCAGGTGAAGGAGGGCAAGTAAATGCAGGTCTGCTGCAGGGATGTACACTAAGAAAAATGCATGTACACAGGTTTTTAGTCCTATGAAGATAGAAGAGTTTGGAACTAAAAATACACATCTAGTTATTGTTGTCTGCTTTTTTTTTATATCCTCTGTCCTATCAGTAGAGGAAGAAAAAAAAATCCCAGAAAACAAACATATTAAAAAAATTGCTTACTTTTTCTAGGAAACATTTAAAAGGCCAAAGACCATCACAGATATCTTTATATGATCAGAGTAACTGGACTGTAGGAATTAGCTTAGCCAGATAAGTAGTTTTGTTGGTTTATAAAAAAGTAAATCTTTAAAAAAAATTTACTTTATTATTTAAAAATATCACTCATTTAAAAAAAAAAAGTGCACCTCTGAAATATTGACTTTAAAATAGTTTGACCTTAAGAAGCCTTTAGATTATCTGGAGTCCACTGTGATTCTGTATCTGGAAAACCTAGAAAACTTTACTAGTCTCTTCTTAATTGATATGTTTCGTACCACATCAAAAACTGTAACAAGTTCCCACTAGCTAGCAGAAATAATTAAGTGTACAAATTTTTATAAATGGTGCTTTTGAAGTAAAGCATGACCTTAAAGATGTTTTTTTTTTATTTATTTTTACTCTCCCTGACCCTACTTCTCAGAGCATTTGAAACCTTTGAGGTAAGCAGAAGTGACAGATGTTCAGCAGTCTTAGAAATTCTGGTAGCATCTCTGTAAATTGGAATCTGTAGCTGCTACTGCAATTTGAAGATGAGAAGATGGACACAGCAAAGCTCAGAGATTCTGATGGAGTACAGGTGGCAGCAGAGCAGTGAAACCAGAGTTACAGATCCAGTGTCCCCCACACCGTGTTCAAGTACACTAGATTAAGTACACTGCCTTGCCAGAATAGAAAGACACACAAAAGGCATACTGGCACTAAAATACTAGAATACTAATAAATGCTAAAATTTCTTTCACGGGGCCTTTCACCTACAGCTCTTTCCAAAGGAATTGGCACAGGTACAGGCATGGCAGTAGCAAGATGACAGATGTGGCACCAGTGAGATGCATAACATCTCTGCACATCAGAGAGAAGGCATCAGTCAGGACCAGTAGCTGCCATGGAGCACCCTGGGGAAAATCCATGACCTTATATAAAAACTACACCACCTAACATCTCTTATAACTGAACTGAAACTCTAACAATAATTATCTCCATTGAAGGAAGACCTGAATGAAATTTCTTGTACTGGCAGCAGTATGGGTTGGAGTCTCAGAGTGAGTGGGGCAAGGCCTGGGGCTTGTTTCTGCAGTGTTGCCTTTAACCTGTGTTGGTCTGGAGAAGTGAGCAGCTCGCTGCTCAGCCCCAGCCCTGGGCAGTGTCAGTGGACATGTAATCCAGCTGAATGCCACATTCTTGCCAAAAGGGCTGGTTTTGGTCCTGGCCACTTCCCTCCTTTGGATCGAGGCTGGTAAAAGTGTCACTACAGGATGACTTGTGGCCCAAAGGACTGTGCTTGTATGGTTTTATTACAAGGTAGGTGGTAAGAATGTGTAGTGAGAAATGGGACAGCTCTCTTTAATGCCAATCAGCAGTGTTACTGAATTAAAAGCAAAGACTGTAGCTGCACAAGCAATGCAGAAAAAGGCAAAAAAGCAGCTGGGTGTATTGGATTTGTTTGCACATTTCTAATATGTCCTTATGTGATAACTCAGCAGAATGATATTAAATAGACATTTCAGAGTATCTTAGTTGGAAATCTAATTAAAATATGGCAAGGTTATGCACAGAACATATTTTAAACTGTTGTTCACATTTGTTTACAAGAAACCTGGATAAAACCCCTTTTTCCCTTGCCTGGATTGTACTGCCTTTATTATCTGTGGTCCACTGATGTTTGCAACTCTCTTGATTACTATTGGAAAGCAGTTAGTATACAGGGTGTTTTAGTCTTAACAAAAGTTCCCTAGAAACTGGCACGGCTAAAGGATTTAAAGGTCTCATTCTGAAATGCAGATCATATCTTTTTATTAAGAATTTCTTTGTGGATATTGGAAATGTAAAGTTGACATTTCAAAAGAGATCAGCACAAGCAAAGCACACAGTGCTTAGGAAGAGAAAAGCCAGATTCTTCTGGCATTATTCATAAAGAGAAATATTGGGACCTCATGTGAATCAGCAGGTAGGAGGCTGCAATGTGCCAGTAATATCATAGTGCTCTTTGAGCATGTTTGGGAAATTCAGAGGTTCAGAACAGGTCTAAGCTCTTGATTTAATTGCTTATCTGTCTACTAGTCTGATTTTTCTCCTTTATTTGCTTTACTTTCTTGCCTTATCTCTCTCTACCATAAGAAATAACAACACAGATTTTGGCCCTATGTTTTGCATCTGCCTACAGAGATAACTTTCCATAACTGCCATTTTCATTTTGGTATTTTCCCCTTCCTTATCACATTATGCACATGCTCCCTCTTCCAAATCTGCTAAGAAAGTATGCTAGCAATGTGCCTTTACATGTTTGACAGAATTCTAGCGTGCATAAGATCACTGGTCATTAAAAATGGCTGTCTAAACAAAATCTTCCTTTTTTTTTTAACTTTATGTACATTTTTTTCAGTGTTTATACACATCTTAATTTGGCTGCACAGTCTGCTTGTGTAGTTGCCCCTTTTACCCTTTTTTCTTCTCATTTTGCCTCCCTACTCTGTAAATAAAATGGAAATGGAAATATGCCTTTAAGCACATCATTTTAAAAAAATCACGGATTTGGAATGTTTTTATTATGTATCAACTGTAGTTAAAAATACAAGTTTTATATTTAGGAGCCTTCATTGCTGCACATTTACAAATCAGAGAGATGAACACTCGTCTGCAGACACACTCATGAGCAAAAATAGCACGTTCCCAAGTGGTATCATTTGGGGAGGCTGTAGTACAAATTCCCTGGCAGCTGGGAAAGCAGGATAGAGTGCAGGCAGCACTAACAGAGCTTCTGTGATAGAGGGGAACTCATCATGGCCTTCTAGAAGTCCCCTTGGGGGCCATGTGCTATTCTTGACAACAGCCTGACCCTACAGGGACACTACCAGACTGGAATCAGGAAAATTTCCTAATTTTGTAGTGTTACAGTGATTTATTCATTCAAGATGTTCTCAGATCTTTTTCCTTTAGACAAATGTGGTTTCTTGTCTATAGCTTGTTCAAGAATGGACCATACCCATAGGAGTGTGGCTGCTTGGGAACCCCACACTGCCACATCACACATTTGAGTGCATCCTCCCATAATTTTAGTTATTTAGGCACTGCAGAATTTAGGCACATGCAGAATTAAAGCTCACTGAAGGTAGACTGAATTAAGGATTCTTGTCTCCCCTGTGTATGTTCTAAGACCCTTGCAATACAGCACAATTCAGTTATACAAATACATAATATATGCTCAATATGCCCTCAATAATTCTGCCATGTGCCATGGAGAAGATGAAACTCATCTATGCAAGAAACTCTGTACTGCTGACTTTACCCATGAAAATTTTGGGAGCGCTCCAGCAGCAATGCACCCATCAGTCATTCATGTGTTTCCTTCCTCTCTCCTGCAAGGTTTATTGCCAGCTCCACCTGTGAATGTCCCAGCTCAGACCCATGCAGGAGAGCTCTGCCCTGTGGGCACCCAAGGACAGCACTCCAGGCCATGTATCACAGCAGGCTCTTAGCACCTTAGACCCTTCAGCAAATCGTGTTGAGGGGCACTGTGGCTGTCCCTACCAAGCTTCTGGGTAACACAGTGACTGAAAGACCTTTGGCTGTGCTCACTCTCCCTTAGTTTTGTTATGGCTATGGCCAGGTGCACAGCCAGTGCACAGAGATGGATTGTTTGTTCCGCAGTGGGTTGTGCCCTCCTTGCAACATGGATCCAGTCTAGGAGGTATTTGTGGGGTATTACAAAATGGCTTGTGACCCAAGACAAGAATGGTGAGATCATGAGCACTGAGGGACCACTGGGACAGCAGCTGTTGCCTGTTGCAATCCCTGTGGCACAGCTGCATGCAGACAGGAATGTCTGGCACGGAGGGAGTGCACCAGTGAGGGGATTACACGCTCATGGAGATTAAGACAACCATCAAGTAGTTTTGCAAAAGGCTCTTGAGGTTAGCCAGAGGCAACCATGCAGATGCAAGTTTTGAACACCATCCCAGCCCAGAAGTTAGGTGCCATCACTAAACTGTCACAGGCTCAAGGAGTGGCTGCCTTGGTGTTAGAAGTCAATAAGCAGTGACCCTGTGGGGATTTGACAGAAGACCCAGATTTGATGAACTAGTGGCAAGTATGTAAGATGCTATTTGCCTCAAGAAGAGTTACTTTAGGTGAATTGGGCTGATGGTGGCAATATTTGCTTGCCTTGAGGAGTACATCAGCAGAAAGCATTGCAGATGTAAGGTGGTCCCAAGATCAGGTAGCTGAGGTTCTGCTGACAGTGTGTATGGTGCTGATATGCCCAGGAAGTATTTACCTGCTTGAGGAGAAGGAATTTCTTTTTGCTCTGAAGAGGATAATTACTTTTCTCAGTGTCTTGTGCCTGCAGTTAGCTGCTGCTTTTGTGCATGAAACTGCATCACAGGATAATAGCAACCAGAGGAAGAAAATCCTATCACCATATTGGTTGGTGGAGAGCACATTTGTCTGACTGAAGGCTAGATGGGGTTGTCTACAAAGGTGCCAGTGTGCTCAGTGCCTTCAAATGCACCCAAAAACTGCAGTTTTCCTCACTGCAGTCACTCAGTACCACTATACCAGGGAGTGCAGTGCTGTGTGTGATGTGTGTATTGTTTATTTTGACACTGTTTTTGTGACCCTGTGAGACTGAAGTTTGGTTAAAAGCTCTAGATACAGGCCTGTGCCTCTTCTTTCTTAGCTAAGCTCTCAGAAACTGGTATATTTATGGATCATAACATTTAATTAAAAACTAGGTAAACATTAAAATACCAACATTGCAAGTGTCTTCATAAAAATTAAGTGGTATGGAATAGGCAAGAAAATTGGGAAGTGCAGTGTCCTTTGTAAGCTGAGCATCATGCAGTGAGCGATAATGGAAGAGGAGCCTCCAGCAGGGACACTGCCATCAAACACACAGTCTGTAGAGACAGGAACTCTGCATAAAAGCTTGTCCTAATTTGCCTGATCAAAGCTTCCTGTCAGATTCAAGTGCAGACCTTCTCCACCTAGGCTCTTTGTAGGACAATGTGTGCGTGGTGGGGGGAGTGTTCAAGAGCCTGTTCAACAAGTGCCAAGTGCGATTTGCTTAATGCCAAACCTGCTGTGTGAGGTTAGATGTATGTGCCAATGTCAAATATCTTAATCTGAGCCCTAAGTACTGATATAACTCTTTTCTCAGATGCACTGTCAAAGTTAGGCAGTGTGTAAGTTCAACAAGGCTTGTGGCTTATGGTATCTTCTTAATGAATATCGTTGCATTGCATATTAACTGCCTCAGCAGTGTCCTTATTAAAAATTTAGCTTGCTATTCCTACAGTAAACAAGATGATGTTTGCTTTGCAGTAGATAACACAAACTAGTTCTTGAACACCACCCCCAGCAAAGGCTT
This sequence comes from Zonotrichia leucophrys gambelii, assembly GCF_028769735.1. Classification (NCBI taxonomy): domain Eukaryota; kingdom Metazoa; phylum Chordata; class Aves; order Passeriformes; family Passerellidae; genus Zonotrichia; species Zonotrichia leucophrys. The sequence continues at coordinate 68,050,602 of NC_088169.1, forward strand.
GTTTGTGGTGAGTTTGCACATCAGGGTTCAGCTTTGTGCAGATTTTCTTTGGCTTAATAAGGATTGAGTTTTTGCTGAAGCCTTTTCTTTAGTGAGCCACTAAGAGGCTCTCTTTCCATTACCCTGCTGCTTATATTCACAAAACTTGTAAGAGTCTAATACCTTTGAGCCATCTGTCTCTCTTTCAAATCAGCCAATTTGTTCAAAAGTTATTGGTGAAGGCAATAAGGATCCTGACACAGAAAGGGAGACAGACCAAAAACACAAAGCCTGGCCATGTCGGTGGCATTTCCTTAGGAAATCAGTCTAAACATAGATTGCACCAAAAAAATCTTACAAAAAGTCTTTGTGGACTAGATCCCTTTCATATAAGTTTCTCCAAGTTTTGAATTAAAAATTGGCTAATAAAAATAGGTAGAAGAGAATTTCACCCTATATATGGGAGCTTTCTCCTATTTTTCAAATGCAGCATGAGAGAAAGCCCAAAACAAGGCCTGAGACCAAGAAGTGGTATTTGTTCAAAAAGCACCTGCACAGTTAGAGGAACTGTCCAGCTGTGGCAGTGGGATCTGCTCAGAAACCTGTACCTAATGGACGTGGATGTCTGACTTGCCAGTTCACAGACCTCTTCTGCAGGGGCATCATTTACATTTTTTGTTGTCATATCTGTCCAGGAGCTCTGGCATTACCTGTCGAGTTCAAATCTGCTCACACTGAGTAAGTCTCTTAAATCAGCCCATGTCAGCTCAGGGAACGGTGCTATTTGCATTGCAGCCAGAGTGCCATTGCTTCAGGCTTTCAGTATTCATTTGACAACATAACTTTAGCGCTTCAAAAAGCTTACAGTAATGGCTCTAACCCTTATCTTTGTGCAATGTGTAGAGTTCCACCCAAACAAAGGAGGTTATGTTGAGCAACTGAGTGAGTCATTGTAGGTTCCAAACTGAGCATAGGCTTAGGAACAACATTTGGTTACAACAGATGGGAGGAGCACATGCTAAGAAAGATATAACTATCAGCAATTGAAAACATAGCAAGGCCAGAGGCAAATGAAATGTACATATGGCTTCTGTATGAGTACATACACAGTATTTCTTCCACATTCAGTAATTAAAAAAAAATTAAAATATTGCCTAGTGGGAAATGCAGGTTTCTTCTGTTAAAAAAGCGGCATATAATTTCATTAGATGGTAAAATGAGACTATCATGTAACATTTGTCTCCACTTTCCCTATAATAGGGATAAAATATTCTTAGGGCATAAATAGCAATGGACTTTAGTCATAACTGAATAGTTGCTTCATTATGTTCCCTGTACTGCAGCAGGGAAGTCTTAATGACCATATGGAAAGCCCACACCCAGGGCTGACTAGGAATGCCGGATAATCCCTCAAAACAGGTCAGCAAGTGCACTGGTAGTACTCCTGCAAAAAAATCAGAATTTTCATTGTGTGTGCTTGTCATATGGGATGTGGCTACCACAGCAAATACCCCATATGTGGATCAAATATCCTGGTCAGAGATTGAAGCAAGCTGGGGCTTCTTTGCCACTGGGGCCCCAAGTCGGGACTCTAGAGGCCCATGCATTAGCTGACACCCCAATATAGTCTTTACCCTTTGGGCTGCTTACCTGTTTGTCATATCTACACTTTCTGATTTATTAAATTATGATACAAAACAGTGGAACAGATACAGTAAGACAGCCTTTCATCATTAAATCCATTTTGTAATAGTTTCATGCCTGGAAATTCATTTAAGATCTTTATCACCGCCCAGGCTGAATCAGGCCAGAGGCATTGGGTGTATTTACCCAAGCGTGGTGTCTCAGGCACAGGCAGCCCTCCACACCAGGTATTAACAACATCTCTTACCTACCCCTGCAATGAACAGGTGCTTTCATTCAGTGGCAACAGCTTAATAGGATTGCAAAAGCTGTATGTGCCAGTCATTCCATTGCAGGGTGATTTCTAATGACCTGCCTCTCTGTTGTGTCTCATTTGTGGAAGAAGCCGTCACACAGCTCATCAAAGTGAATTTAGCCCCATTTGTACTTGCCTGTCAACTGTCTAAGCTCTTGTTTAAGCATCTCCCTTATCACAGCAAGGAGGTACTAAAGGTTATTGTTGTCCTGTCCTTTTTAATTATAGCTGGACAGTACTTTAATAAATGGCAACAGGAGTAAACAAGTTTCAGAGTAGGAAATGAAGGATTGTATTACACTGGAGCTGCTACTTAGCATCCCACAAATCAGTCGGCTGGTAGCTATAACATGTTACTGCTAAGGACCTGCATTAGTAATAGCCTTGTTTCCAAGGCTTTGATATATATATATATAGTCTTTGCTACCTTATTAATATTCACAGGATGAGAGAAATATAGCCATGAATATCTATCTAGCAATAGACCATTTCACAAGGACACAAAACTATTGATTTCTATTTTTCAGTGTTCAGTGATGATTAATTTCTCCACACCAGTTGCCATAATTAAGTTAAGGCTCTTTCTCCTGAGTGGATGATAGCACACCACACAGGCAGGAGTTTGATGTGCAATGAATAAACCCAGGTCTTACACCTCAGCTCCCACATTTTAGTGACAGTAAATAATATATATATGTATATATATAAAATCAGGATGGACATGGATGTTTGCGCTGCTGACACATCCAGGCATCCAGGAGTCTGAATTCTTGAAAACCTGGATAATTTACATTTTCTGACAGTGTGTGGTGACTGAGAGACTTTATGGGGCTTGTTGGCCCCACGATCCAGGTGCTGCTCAGGCCATCCACATGCTGGGCCAGATGTCACTACTTAAGGGTGCTGAGCAGAGCCAGAGGCTGTCACAGCTCCTTCAGAGAGGTTGGGGACAGAACTGAGCATCTCAGACTGTAAATTAAGTACTTGTTTTGGATATTCAGTGTCACTCTAGTTTCCCACACTAACCCAGTGAGAAAATCAGGCACCTCAATGCTGTTCTGCATTACTTTAATTTCTTATTTCATTTCTTCATGTCTCTGAAACAAGATTTTCTTCTAACTTGGAATATTCCTTAGAGCTCAGTGAGAAACGGGAAATATTTTCCTAATAGTGAGCAATTACGGATTTTTTTGTATAGAGGTCCTGCAGAAAATCATGTCATATGTGTGTCTGGTGTGAGAAGTATTAAAGCGTTTGAATTTACATACATTTACATGTATGAAAATCACCTTTGGACTGAGATTAAGCCCAGAAAGCATCAGCCCCAAAGGCACTACCTTGACAGAACTTCTAGGAAATGTAAATAAGGGTTAAGAACTGAATTTGTTGTTGAGCAATTATCTTCAAAGCAACTAACACTAAACTAATCTGCAGAAAGTGACGAAGCTCTCTTGCATGGGAGAGGCAGGCTGCAAAATCCTCCGTTAACTGCAGTTGTGTGATATGCTCAGCCTTCATGGGAAAAATGGGCTGAGAATAGGCAGGATAAGAGTCAGAGGCAATGGCTGGAGACTCGGGTTTGTAGAAGTTTGGCAGCCAACACTCCTGAGTGGAGCAAGGCCTGGTAGGAAGGACTGCACGGGCAGGCTGGGGGTGGTGCTTTGCCTTCGGAGTGTGAGGATCTTCTCTGACGCCTTTTCCCCTCCCAGGATGATTTAATTCAGGTTTGAGCAAGTAATCTCAGTGCCCAAACTCATGTTTAGACCAATGTCCAAATCGTTCTCAAGCACTCTGACGAGCCATTTCTGTGAAAAATGACAGGCTGGGAGTTCTGCCTTGTAGTACGTTATTAGAGTGGAAGGAAGGGAGTGTCCCCTGCTTTCAAGAAGAGTGAGGCTTCCTTCATGTTGTACTCATCACTGAAGATTTATTACATCCAAAGAAATGCTTTTTCTTCTTAGGCTTCAGCTTTGGAAAACTACAATGCTACATTTTCAAAGCCAATTTAGTTCTTGTGGTGTACAGCTTAACAGAACAACTCTTTTAGGGACATCTCTCTGCAAGAAGTAGTATTAATTGGAAATCTTTCTTAAGTTTTATTTCATTTTTATAATAAGAAAGTGCTAAATGTATATAAAAAGGCATAAATCCGAAATGTAATGGTTATATATAATTTGAATGACAATAGTATGAGTTATAAATATATGCTTGCTTTTTAAAGATAATAGAATTGTGCTTCTTGCAAATTAGGTAATTGAAATGTGATTAAGGAGATATTGCAGTTTTAAAAAGCCTTCTTATTACAATAAGAAAGAGAAAGCAAAACTTTGTGCTTGGTTTCATTTTAATGAGTTGATCAGCAATTAGAAAGTTGAAAACAAGTTGGTATCCAGCTCTGTACCTATTCTGGGAGTACACTTGAGCACTCAGAGCATGACAGACTCATTTTTATCACCAGAGGAAGAAAATTATAGCCATAAACTGTTCTTTACTGGAGGCAAAATCTCAATTTGTTGCTGGATCTCAGTGTCTCCGGTCCTGGTCTCAGTGCTGCCCCCTTTCCCAGGCATCTGGCAGTCAGTGATTTGTAAGTTTCAATTAAGTCACTATAAAAAATGAGTAGCTTGAGGGCACTGGTTTATTACTGGTATCCAACTCTGTTTTCATTTACTAAATGACATTCTGAAAGCTTCTATTCTGAACATAATCACCTTAGGGTATGCACTGAGCACAGCCCTGGATGATTCAATTATTTCTGAATGCTCTTCTCTCCCCAGAACATAGGGCTTCGCACATTAGCAGCATGTTTAGTGCTTCACAGTTGTTCTCTTTGCACTCATCAGGCTTTTCCCAGGAACAGGCTGGAAGTATACAACTTGCTGCTGCTTCTTGAAAACATGTAACCATTATGTCTCTCCTCAAAGTAGCTGGCTTCTCCAGATGGGTGTGTTAAAGCTGACAGATTTTTTTGGTTCGTTTGTTTCTTTACAACTGTGCTTTCCCTTACTGCTTATGAAACATTTGCATACTTCTCATAAAGTTCAATTATGGAAATTTATAGGACATGCTTTGTCCACGTGACTTGTGAGGTAAAATACAGTTTCCACAAAGTTTTCTGAGAAGCTGCTGTGGAGAATCATAATCACTGTCAGCATGTGCTGTTTCCAAAGCTGTTCCATATTCTGCAGGACAAAAACAGTCCAGACCAAGAGGTGAACCATGAACCTTAGAAATACAGCAAGTCTGCAATTCACAGATCAGAGCTGTCAATAAAATTGCAGAGCTGTGACAATAAGTTGTATAGATGAGGGGAAAGTGCTGGAAAGAAAGAACATGTCAAAGCCCACACACCTTTTCTGAAGGGACATCAGGAGTGAATGTGTTAACAAGTGCTGAACTTCAATATTTTTGGTTTTATACAATTTTTCAAAATTCAGCTCATTTCATAGGCAATTTCTGAGTAATGCGACAACAGCCACTGGCTGAATTGTCATGTATTTGAGGGTTTCCTCAGTCATTAGTGAAAATCAGAAATGTGCATATTAGCTAAGTCCCTTATCAGCAGTTATCCAGTGTAATTCTGTGCTCTCCTCTCTCCTGACCCTCCAGCTGCTGTGGTTCCATTGCAGTACTATGCTGGCATATCCCGTATTTCCGCCTCCTGTCTAATCTAGGTACACATGCTCAAAGCAAGTTTGAAGTCTTTTTGCCCTCTGCTCTGCTACTTAACACTTCAGCCACCTCAGCTGCTCCAGCTCACACCAGAGTATTGCAGGGCACACTGGTATTTCAGTCTCTCACTTAAACTCTCTCAGGCCTTTTGTGGCTGGGACATGTGATGGACATGAAACTTTTGGTGAAATCTTGCCATGTTTGACAGTATTCTGGTGAATCAACATGTCTTTCAATATCTCAGCTGGTGAATTGCTGAGGAAGCCAGAGCTGCCAAAGTCCCTTGAGCTGCACAGGGCCAAGTTTCTAGATTCCCTGTGCCCTATTCATGATCTTGGAAATCATGGCAAAAGCTTTCCTACATGCAGCTCAGGACACTTCTGTTCATATGAGGGTCTTCTGAGTTCATGGACTCAAGATAAGTGACCTCAAAACACCTCAGAACTGCCAAGCTTGGAGCTCATGACAGGTGCTGGCTGCTCCCTGGTGTAGCTGTTGTCAATGACCTGCATCTTGATTTCATATCAAAGATTGTGTTGTTGCATGCCCTTCCTGCCACTGGAAAATCCAGAGACATTAGCAAAGGCCAGAGCCAAGCACTCTTTTTCCAGTGTTTCTGAGAGGTAAATATGCTAGAATTTCATTTTGGAAGAAAATTTAGAAAAATCACCTTTGATGCTACAGAAAGTGCAACTGATTTTCTGCAGCTCCTGCATGTCTCAAGTAGTGCAGACACACGATTTTCCCAGCTGGTCAACAATGCCAGAGATAATGGAAGAAGAGGATAAATCAGTATCTCAGAGCCTCAGGACCAACAAAAACTTAGAGAAGGTAGAAGCAAAGATGGCCTTATTGAAGACCAGAAAATCCATCTCTTTTTTTCCTATTTTCTAACTTAAAAATAGATTTTTATTTATAAAAGAACATGAATGGCACACTAATTCCAAAAGGACAGATGTTTACATCCACTCAAGCTTGGCAAATAAAACTGTACTATAGTTTAACTTGCATTGCCTCTGTAGTGCATGTGCTGTTGTAAAAAAAACTGGAATACAAGAGGAAGTTAAGGCATAAAATATCAGATGAGGCCTTGTGAAAGCATTGCTAAAATCCTGCCATCTGTGAAAGGAGTGAGGTTTAATATTTCTTCCATCTGCAATTCGATGAACTTGTACCAATGCAAATCTGCTTAAATCAAAGGGGTAGTCACTTCCAATTATTTTTATTAATGACCATGGATATAAACACTGTAAACATAGAGTTTCTGACACTTAATAGAAGGGTTTGACCTTGTAAAGCTTAAACCCATTAGTTCATTTAGCCTGGCCTCCTGTCTGTCTAAGGTGTTGAAAACTGAGTTTGGTTGTTTGGCTTCCATATCCTTCCCAGAAACTCACCCTGTACTGACTAGGAGACAAAAATTTTAAAAAATATAATGTATGAAAATCATATGCTTAACTTCTAATTTGAATTTGTCTGTCCTCACATTTCAGACATTTTTCTTGTGCTTTCTTTCTGTAATGAAGAGATTTTCACTGTCAGATATCACTACATTCTGATAGAACTATTTGCCAAGTTGGAGTTTTTTAGATAGGCAAAATTACTGCTCCTCACTGTGCTATTACTTAATCCAGTATGCAAACAATTCCTATAGCTGTTTTTTGAAACCTCTCAATTTTTAAAAAAAGGACGTCAAATCTGTCCCAAACATCCTTGCTTGTTTATTATTTCCCTGCCATATCCTTCAGGATCAAATTACACAGCATTTCTTTCCACAGCATTACACAGCTATTGCTTCACCCAGACCGTTTTGGAATCAATGACTTCATGATCCCATCATCTTTTCAAAGGATGCAGTCACTCACCTGAAGAAGAATGAGTTTTACATCCTAAGGGCAGGGGCTCTTCAGCTAGATGGAGGGCAGGCAAATGCAGGAAAGTTGCTGATTATGGGGAAGAAAATTGATTCTAAGAAAAGCTTTAAAATGCCTTTGTAGCTGTCCTGGAGCACTATTTTGGATTTTGAACCTGGCAATTTAGCAGTGTTGAAAAGGAGCAGCAGGAAGCACAAGGATTTTAGGTGGGAAGTGAGCAGCATGTGCCTCCTTTTTGTTGGGATGGTATCCTGTAGGGTTTATTGCTCACAGTATAGACACACAGTGACACTGCCCTGGTAATGCTTCTATCATATTTTTAGTTTATTTCTAGTAATTTCAGTGGAAAAATAAAAGGTGCATTTTAGGTGGAAAATCTCTTTCACATACATTTCAGTTCAGAGTCAGCCTCTTGAAAATCCATTTAAAGAGAAAATCATGGGCCTCTGAAAAGAGAGGCAGGAAAATCTTAAAAGCACGAAATTCAGTGATTTGGAATAAAGGAAGCTTAAAACAGACAACATCTGTTGTTTTCAACCCCATGGGATTTTCTGTTGGTTTTTTTTTTTTTTTTCCAAATCCCAGTCCTTAATGAAGAGCAATGCCAGATTTAGAAAGGAAAAAAAATTATTTATACAAAATTAGAAATGTGTCTGGAAATCTGAAATCCTTGAGTACATAAGCCAGTGTCTGCTCCAGATCTGTCTTTGCTAATGGAGAGAGGTCCAAGTATTGTGTCATCACAATACTTTACAAGTGCTACCATATATTTGATCAGACTAAAATGGGATAAATGTTTGTTGGAGAAAAAGAATTTCAATTTAATTTTTAATGGCCAAAGACAGATGCAGGGATTGGACCCAGAGGCTAACTGGAATTGCTGTGGCATATACAATGGCACAGGCTGCTTAAAATAGTTCTGGGATCACACAATTTCAGGGAGATGCAAAATGTTTCAAAGAATAACCAGAGTAATTAATATATTGCTAGAAATAGCTTTTTATAGTCAACAGGTTTTTTAAGCTATATTCAGCATACTAAATAGATGCATATGTAAACCACCTTCTGTCAAAATAACTTCTGATATAAACTTTGTTTTCCTAAAGTTTTGGAAAACTTTAAAGCAGTTCTGAGATATTGAATCAACATATCAATGTCTTTACAATGTAATAGTTGGCACTGCAGAACTCTTCAAGTATCCTGTGCTTTTTACTTTTTGTTGAAAAGGAAGTGTAAAGGGAAGGAATCTGAAAGTAGCTACAACACTTCACACTTTCTGTTGCTGTAGGTATGGGATTAGCCTGTTGATAGTATATGCTCATCACATGCATTGACATATTTTTGTACATTGTGCCATGAAGCCAGACAAAGAAATTGCTGAATTATATCACAAACAATCTGATCTGCAAACAAACTGACATGCTGTGCAGATTTCTGGCTTAAGAGAAGAATTAAGTTGATTGTGTGAAATAAACCTAAGCTTTTTGCCACAAGTACATCCCTGAAAACTTAAATTCTATCCTGTGTATGAGTAGAAATTCATACACCCTTAAGTCTGTGAGAGTAACTAAGGAAAAATCTTTGGATGCCTTGTTAGCAATTATCTTGATTGGAGGGATTTGCCTCTAAGTTTTCACTATTCCTTGCTCAGCAAGTTGCACTGATCACAAGTGCCAGCCAGCCAACATCCCTTCCTTGTCTGAAAATCCAATTACCATTCCTTTTTAAGTCACATACCTTGCCTATGTCCTTTGTTGCTGTTGCAGCTTTTAGGTTGGCCTTCAGAGTGCAGTCCAATTGCAGTTACCTTCTCGCACAGGGCTTTGGCAAATCTGAGGTGTCGACTCTCCCTGCCGGCTGCCTTGACATGCACACAGCACTGGAGCCCTCGTGCACCCATTTGCAAAGACCTGTAAGCTGCAGGTCATCTTAACCTTAGGGAGCCTTCACTGTTTGCTGTCCAGAGGTACACAGCTGAAACTCCATGTCATAGGGAAAAAGATTTTGAAGGATGACTGCATGGCATTGTCAGAGCTCGTGGAGCCATTGCATTTCCACTGGACACGTGCAGGAAGGATCATGAAAGAGAGCTCTTTGCTTACAGCCTCCCTCTTACCCCCAGTGATTATAGTCTTGTTTGCCAAGACAAATGAAGACCTGGCAGGGGGACTTGCATGTGGTGCTAAGTCCTTCCCTTTGCACATATGTACTGTTACATGCCTACAGCAATAATAATTCTAATTTGTCCGTGAGCTGCGCTGAGGAGTGCTTTCAAGATACACATCTCTCTTAAGCTCCTTCACAGAGCCTTTAAAAGCAGCATGTATATGGAAAGAATTCAACAGCTCTGGAGTGCATCACAGATACATTTGTTAAAGCAGTGTGTGTATGGTGGTTTTTGTTAGTGGACTATTAAGTAATGAAAAACTTAGTCATGTAACTTCAGCTTTGATTTCCATTCTTATTAATGCTGCTAACACATCTCTGATACAGCTGAGTTGCAGTTGTACAAGGGAGGATTAGCTTGATTCCTAGCTTTATTAATGATGCTGATACTGTTATTTTATTAAGGTCCTTGTTATTTTTGCTTATCTTGGATGGCTCTGAGAGGTTTTTTATGCAAGTAAAAAGAAGGGGCATGAACTCTGTGGTAAATCCACTGACTCAGTTTAATATTGACAGCTTTATCTGGACTTAAGCCACTGTACATAGGATCCAAATCTGAGCTGACTTCTGACTGTGAGCACGTAGGAATTTTCCTTTTTTTTCTTTTTTTTTTCTTTTTTTTTTCTTTTTTTTTTTTTTTTGTGAATTTGGTAGTGTTTCAATCTTTGCTATAGTCTTGTAAGTCTAGATGGTTTAAGGTTCATTCACTGTGTGAGCTGGCCATCTGCTCTCAGTAATTGCAAATTCACTTCCAGTATTAATGAACTGTTCCTGTGTTCTTGCATTTCTCTGAAATGCCTCCGGCAACTGTTCCTTCCTCACATGGAAAAGTCACAGCAGCTGTGGGATTCACAAGAACCTCAGTGCTTGTCTCTTGCTGCACTTCTGGCAGCAAGCCTCAAAGTGCAAATAACTTTTCTAACTACCTAATAACTGCAAACCCATTAAGTGTAAATTCTGTGACACCAAAAAGAAAACCCAACCAAACCACTTGCTTTAAAAGAGCCTTAATGGGATTAGAGACTGTATGAACACCTGGGGTTGCTCTCAGGGCCGCTTAACTGGAACACATTAGAGATAAGGACCCAGCTTTTCCTTGAGTGTTGGCCAGAGGGCCTGCAAGCTGCCCAGTGGAGCTGGGGCTGGAAGTGGGAGGTGGGGATGTGCTTCCACATCTGCAGGCAGCCCCCGCCACTCTAGGTGCCATAAAAAGGCATAAAGTGGAAGAATACTCACGCCACTTCTCACATTTTTCTTTTGCCAACAAACCACCAGACTTCTGTTTTCTTAACAACAACAAAAAGTTGTCTTCATGAATACAGACAGATCTGTCTTAAATATATTTACCCTCCTTTGATAAAGGACCATTCCTGGCAAGAGCCGCAGACAGTGCTTTGCACACTGCTCCCAGCACACTGGTTTGCTGTGTAGGGTGTGCTGCACCCTTCACAAAGTGTGTGTTGGTCTCCTCCTGCTCTGGAGCTGCTGTCACAACATGAGCTCTACTGTGGCATCCCTGCATGCTGCATCAGGACAAGCCAAGTGCCACATCCCAAGGATCCCCATCACGCTGTGCTGGGAGGGCTGTGAGCCCCCACCAGGGCAAGGGGCATCAACCCTCAGTCTGCTGCACTGAGGTACTTACCAACAGCTACCACTAAATATCCATATGAAAAGCAAAAGCCAAAATCCTCTTCCACCCTGAACTGCCCGAGTTGTATATTTGAACACAAACTACCTGATCACTAGTTTCTTGTAAAACGGCCATCCAAGGACGCAGTGGTACTCACATTTTGCATCATACCTTAATGCTTTTGAGATGTCTGACCACCAACCAGAAGGTACTTAAACCCACATTACCCAGTCTTAATAGAATGTTTCACCACAAGGTTGCCAAGGACTTGAAAGCAATACAAGACAAATAAATATACGTTTTTACTGAGGTCATTGGTTTTTATTGGGCTGCCCTGAAATGTCATTTTAGGAATTGTGTGATATTTATGCTATTTAATGATCTGTGGCACAAGTGTGGAACATGTGGAACATGACAGAGATTGCAGAGACACAAAAGCATTTAACTAATCCAGATAGCAAAACATAAAGGAACTTAAAATGGGGCATAATTAACCTAGGTGAATGCACAGCTCAGATGAAATTCAACATTTCAAAAAGCAGGGCAGTCAATAGCTCTGAAGAATAATCTGATCTACATTGACCCTTTGTAGTTTTCTGGATAGCCTGTCACAAGCTTACAGGAAGACATTTAGATGTGATTTCCAGCCTTAGGCTCTGAAAGGGCCGTGTTCCTGTGCCTCCTGTGGAAGTCCAGGTTTGATGTACTCCCTTAGAGCACAGCTCTGGGCAGGTCTCCTCTCCTAATTTTCATCTGTTTCCCTGTGTCCCTCACAGAGGGGTAGGATATAATCTCTGAATAACCAGCAAAGCCCTGCTTGGAGTTAAATTGGAGAAATTGAGTATTTTGTTATACTACCCCTATGTATTTCTCAGTACTGAGAAATACTGTCAGATTTCTTCCCTACAAACCAGCTTCCACGGTGTTTTTCTGTGCACATGTGTTTGTTGCTGCAGTTCTCCAGCAAATGCTGCTCATTAAGTCCCCCTCATGCTTGGCATCCTTTCTGTTGACTGCTGCATCTTGCCAGGCTCCAATGAGTGATGTTCAAAAAGCACAATTAATTTTAAAAGTGACCCATTAAATTTGGCTGCTCATTGTTTACTTTGGGCTTGTCACAGAGGAGAGTAGCTTCCCTCCAGCCAGCTGTAGCTTCTCATTTTTCTGATCACCCTCCTCATCCATCTCCTCCTCGGGTTTCCAGTTGTTGGTGGGCAGAGCTGGCCACCCACAGCAGGCCCTGCTGCTCCCGCTGGCCTGCCAGGGCTGAGGTGCCTCGCTGCTCTCAGGAAGTGTTAAGATTTTAATGTCAGAAGAAAATATGTCTTATTTTTGATGTTTCCCATTCCTCATCTCGTCTTGGCTGGATTGTGCGGGCGGGCCAGGGCAGGCGTAAGGGCTTCACGGCCTCTAGCGGGCAGCGGCCGGAGCTGCAGGCCTCGCCCACCGCCGCCATGGAAAGCTGCATTTCTGTAAATGTGTTTGCCCTGGTTTCCTATGGAAACACGGCTTGTGCAAACACCCCCTCTGTGTGCGCTGCCTCCACGCCCTCGGCGGCTCCGGAGCTGATTTCAGGCTGATTTGACAGAGGTGCGGGCATTTCACAAGCAGGGCCTCCAGCGTTTGTGTCAATAGGTGTGCCTGTGTCACGGGGGAGCCTTAACGTGTTTTCTAACTGCAGGATTATTATTGTGCAACTTCACACAGTACAAGACACCAAAAATAATGGCATCGGAGAGGGTTTGCATGTATGGGAAAAGCTGCTTTGAAATCCCTTGTGAGTCACATTGTACATGTGCCCATAGAAATCTTGACCTTTAGTTTTGTTTGATAATTTGATTATTGGAGACTTGAAAAATATGTATTTTTCATGATACTGTCAGGTAGTCCTGCTAGGAAGGGAGAGGGGAGACTCCGTGTTGCTGGGACTACCCAGACCATCACAGCACACTGCCTGCTTTGTTGCTTGTAAACCTAAACTGGTGTTTGACAGACCCAAATATTGTATTTGCTTTGTGGTTTTAGCTTCTCCATTTAGACTGGTTTATAAGAGCGGTCATTAAATATAGCAAATAAAAAATGAATATATCAAATAAAAATGAAGCTCAGAGATGGATTCTTCATCAGAGTTCAGAGAAGCAGTTTCCATATATCAGTAGGAGCAAAGGAATTAATTTAGACCACTTAAAACTTTCCTGCAAAGTGGCTGCACATGTGATACCTTTCTTTTCTTTTCTTTTCTTTTCTTTTCTTTTCTTTTCTTTTCTTTTCTTTTCTTTTCTTTTCTTTTCTTTTCTTTTCTTTTTTCTTTTCTTTGTTTTTGCTTGGCTGTTAAAGATGGGAGAAAAGATATGTCTGGATTGCAGGCTCACTTTGGGTTAGTCCAACAAGCAGTGCTTCAAGTGAACAAATGGAAATGTGTCTCCTTAATCATTGCTTGCTTCTTGCAACATTTTTGTTTGAAAATCTCTTTCTCAAGTCACAGGTTGAATGCCTTGGTTTACCTAGAGCATCCAAAAATATTTTTTAAATATAGTGAGATGGATTTAGATTGAAGTTGTAGGAAGTTGATCTGTAAGTGTTTCTGAAGTGGTTAGGATGGGATTTTCATTTTAGAAGCACTTTTTCTCATGTGTTTCAAACACTTGAAATGACAGAATTACTGGTAATGACTTTTCTGAGTTCATACCACAAATGCCAAGCCTGAAAAGACTGAAAATGACTCACATGGAACCATTCTGCTTTGTCCTTGGATACAGAGTATTTCACAGAGGTTATTTTTTACTCTCTCTTTTTTCCTAGAAGTGATGTTTGAAAACAAAACCGCAGTGTGGCCTTTTAGTGCTAGGAAGCCTTTGTTGCTTTTGCCAAGAGAGTTAGAGAAGGACAAGACCAAGTGTGGCATCATTTGCCAAATGTGGTATGCAGAAATAGGTCTAATTGGGACCATCTTAGGAGGTAGCAGTGTATTGTAAGTTAAATCAAATATTGCTGTCTCCAACTCTTCTGAAAAATCCTTTCTTTCTGTTGCCTTGTGCTAATGCTCTTCATTTCTTAAACCCAGTAGTGGCCTCTGCCTTGGCTACATTGCTTGTAAATGATAGTCTCACATGTCTGGGTACCTTCCCAGCACTGACATACATAATCAAGATCCTTATATCAAATCTCACTTTGCAGGAAATTACTTTGGGAGAATCCATCATCTTCTTTGCCCAAAGCTGCATAATGTACTGCCAGTTTTTGTTTTTCTTTCATTTTTCCCCCTCTGTAGATCATGCAAAAAGATCTGAAGGATGATGGCAATAGAAATATGATGAGTGAAGTTTTTTGTGCGTTTGTGTGTTGAAAGAAAATAAATTTGTCAATAGCATAACTGACCAAAGAACCAAATGTCAGATTTTTTTTGAATTCTGAAAGGTCAGGAAGACAATGTTTCATACCTCAATCATGCTGAGTTTTGCTCAAAAAGAATTTTTGCATGTTTCAAAAACAAATTTTATATCGTGAAATAGTCACCAACCAGACTCATTTGCTTTCTCTTCAGTCAGTGTGAGGATGAGAGAATCACACACTGAGGGGCATTGTTGACATGGAGGATTCATGCCCATTCCCCTAAGTGATTGTTCAAAATAAACCTCTGCTGTCTTCATTAGAGCCTGTTAAATTTCAGAGCAGTTCCTCAGATGAGTTGCAAGCATGTTTTCCTCCTGATGTTTGAGGCAGGGATATGTAGAAAAACTTTGTCTTCTTGGTTAGGGACAATTTTCTCCTGTGGTAAGTACTGTTCTTAATTTTAACAAATCCCACCTTAAAATCTCTGGGAAATGCATGATACTCTGTGAGAGGTGTGAGTGGAGCTGGTTTTGTTGCAGAACGTCTTACATATATGGATGTGTTTTGAAAACGTCATGTTTTCAGTGGAAGAGGAGATGCTGGGACATTTGTTTCCTCCCAAGCTCCAGTTTGCAGTAGTAAAGATAGTCAAAAACTTATACCAGAACATTCTTCACTCAATAAATACACTTTCTATGAAGGAGCTTTCAGATGCTGGGAATGTTCTGGCTATAATTTTAGGATTTCTGCATTTATATGCTGTTATTTATTTCTTATCTTCAAATGTATTTTGGTCAGGCCTTAAGAAAATTAGTGTCAGTAGCACATCAGCTTTGAGATTCCATATATCCTATGGAATTACCTTGAAATATTTGGCATAGTCTCAGATCCTTCTTGCTCGTAAAGAGATGTTTGGGAAAATAGCAGTCTAATCAGATAAATTATCAGTGAAATAGTCACAGACCTGGCATCCAGATTTGGTGGTGATAAGTGTATACTTAGTGCTGTGACATAGTCTTACCACAGCCTTACCTACAGCTGCTATGAGAGACAAGGAATTTCACCCTGGGCAATGACCATACCTGTTACAGAAACTTCAGTCCCACTAGAGCAGCATTTGGAAGGAGGCCCTTGAAGTCTTAGGCAGTACAGAATGTGTTCTCGGCCCTTTACTGCTCCCCAAGCCTGTGGTGCTCTAGCACTTGGCTGGGTATTTGTGGAACACTCTGTTTCCATATGTATTAGCGCTCGAAACCATTAAGTGTTCCACAGCTCTTTTACAAGAGGAGTAATTACATCCTGTTGGCAGAAATTACTCCTGCTGTTTAATTTGGAAACCATATTCTTTGCTTCCAGCCTTGTGATTTAACACAGCAAAGAGTGGCTGCATTTTCTGCCCAGGGTGGTGGCACTTCTCTCTAACGTGCATCAGGATGATAGCGACAGTGGTGCTGTCCCTCAGAATGACATTTCAAGTTTGTCTGTGAACTAGTTAATTTTAAATGGTACAGGCATATCAATTCAGAAATCCAACTTTTACACACAGCAACAAAAATATCTTTTCTAGCTCTCATTTCCCTGCATAAGGGATGCTAGGCCAGCCCCTGGGTGCATTGGGTCTTGAGGCAAATGCTGATGCTGAACTTTTCTCTCTTACTCTGTCCTTTTAAAGCCTTTTAAGTTCAGAAGGAAACTAGCACTGCAGATGATTATTGTCTACTAATGGTGTTTTTAATTACTGATTTTCAGGACCCAATTAACTTTTTGCTGAAAACAAGGATTTTTTTCCTCCCTTGAAGCAAGCCAGTGATTCATATTTTAATATAAGCTTCTTAAAGTTTTGACTCATGCAGCAATGTCAAGAATTTTTATTTTGATTCTTTGAAGCATTTTAACAATTCAATGAAATACTGTGCCTCTGTCATCCACACAGTGTCCCTGTAGCGGGACCGTACAGCCACACTCACCCAGGCCCAGCCTGCAGGGGCACAGAGGCGAGCGTAGCACTGCTGGTCCTTGGGAAGGGAAACATATTGGGAAGCAGAGCTTGCTGAAGAGTTTTGGGAATCAGAATGGAGTTCATCAGCAGATCAGTTCAATGAAACCAAAGGGAATGGTGTTGGGCTGGGCTCTGGGAGCCCCTGCTTTGCCCGTAGACAAGCAGGAGATCAGCAGTCCCTTGGTCGCGTGATGAGTAAAGCAGAGAGGCACTGCTTGGCTTTCATAAGTGAGACTCAAGCTGTAGAGTCCAGAGATGAAAAACATTTATGTTGGCTATTAAAAGGGAACACATGTGACACAGAGATATGCCATGTTAACTCCAGAGGTTTTCCAGCAGAAGAAAGACTAAATGAGGACCAAGTGTAAGTGAGAGAGGTTTTTCTGAAAAGTATGTTAAGTAATACATACTTTGATTCTTCAAAAAATGTGTTTGATTTAAAATGCAAAAATGTGTGGCTTTCTCATCAGGTGGAGATAGCACAACTGTCCTACTTTACGTAACAACCACAATACTAAATGAATGACAAATAGTTCAAGATCTCTTTGGGAAATGGCAGTCCGAGGTAAGAGCATGTGCTGCATGAAAGATGCCCAGGAGAAAATCCCCCAGTCAACAGTGTTCTGTTTTAGATAGGAAGTTTTCGATTTGCTTTTTTATTTTGATTTTGCCTCAAAATATCCATTTTGATTCAGAGTTTCAAATAGTAATAACCCACTATTATTTTTCCTTTCCCCCTTGTCTTCTTGCTGAAAGTGATGCAGCACTTTATGTTACCTCATCTCTATAACTTATCAAGTTCCATCATCTTTAGGAAAAATATGAGTATGTTTCTAAATTAAACCTGAAAACAGGGTTCATCTGTTCCTGGTAGCACAAAGTAAAACCTTTGCCTCAAGTTCTTCTCCAGAATCTGCTAGAATTTGTAGAGGACATGCAATAAGAAAGTGGGATGAAAGGAAGGGGTCATACAGTGGGGCACTGGCTCCATGTGCCCTTCCTCTGCAGGCAGCTCAATTTGCAGTTGTACTGTGGTTATCAGTGGTGTGGTAGTGTGATTAGGGAACAGCAGCAGGAAATGCTGGCAAAATCTGTGAGGCTGGCAGTTGGGAGCAACAGAGATCAAAGGCTTGAGTGCCTTTGCAGACTGGAGAATAATTGCAAGTCACTCCTGAAATGTGGGCAGGCAGTGCAGCCTGGCCATTGGGTCTGTCTGGCAGTGTATTCCCATGGGAGACGTGAGTACATGGCACAGGGGGGCACATCTGAAATGCTGGTTCCCTGTGATCCAGCCCCCATTCAGCTGGCATCAGGGGATTTGGAAATCTGTTATAGGCGAAGTGGCTTGTTTTATCAAAGGAGACTGAAACACGGCTCTGCTGTAGCCTCCAGGATCCAAAGATCTCCTGTCTGATCTTGTTGCCTTCAACTGGATGGTGAAAACTAATGAGGAGAATTTGAGCTGGAGGACCCAAGTGTAGCTCAGCTGTGAAGAAGTTTCAGCTGAAAATGGATGTTCAGACTATCAGAGAAAGAAGGCTGCAGGACAGTGGTGCAGAGGATCTGTAGGCAGATACAAATGCTGGTCTTCATAGATAAGCATCTTCATCTTGCTCACCTTTCCATCAGTGTCCTCATATCTGTTGTTTCTTCTCAAAGAACTCAAGGCTTTCCCCCATCTGTCTAGTGTCTCATGCATTCTGTCTTAGCAAAGCAAAATCTGACAGTAAGAAGAAATAATGTGTTCTTGAGTACCTTAGAGTTTTAAGATACAAAAGGCAAGGTTTTTAATAATTCTATTTACCACATTATTATAGGCAAATACACTACAGTCAGAGTGCCTTTAAACTGTTAAAAAATTTCCCCAGACAAACTCAGGGTAGAAGGCTTGACATATTAAATATATACAATTCCCAAAAAGAGTTCAGGGCCAAGCCTGCACAGCTATCCTGGTTGTATGGAGAAGTCTGAGCTCTTCTAGTTACAAGCCACTGGAGGGAAATGGTAAGTTATTTGTTCCTTCTCCTGCCCCTTCCCAGTGCAGTTATGGGAGCTGAAATCATTTGTGAGCTTGGTGTGCCAGCAGGGTCCCAGCAAATCTCACAACCATTTTCAAGTGAGTGGGAAGTGAGGGCTGCATAACAGTGACAGGAGGAACTATCCTGCTGTCCTTCATCCCTGGGACAACATCTATACTACCAAACAAAGGAGAGTGAGGGATCCCACAGCCAGGGAACCCAGACAGACTCATGTTCACACTGCTTAGGAAGAAGTTGGTAGAAGTGGTCCAGAACAGGGACCAACAATGCAGGGGATTGTTTCCTGGGGCCTGAGCTCGTTCTATGGTCTTGGATTCAGCCATACTGGGCTGCTGCAGGGCTGCATTCACAATTAGCAAGTAGTGGGGCCCAATGAAATATTTGCAGAGAGAAAAAGCTGCTACCACATTTTGCTGCCTTATTGGGGATTTACTCTAGTTTGAGCCTGTGAACTGAACACTCACTGGTGGTAGCAGCAGATCTTCCCTTTCATCCCCAAAGAACTCAGTGCGTTTTCTGGAGCTAAACCACATGGAGGAAACAATGTATAATAAATATATTTCTTTCCACCTGCAGCAGACATTTTCTTGTTATTCAGGTGATGGTCAGGAATCTCAGGGCAGAGAAAGAGCAAATCTTGCCCTCTGTACCATAAACACTACTGCAGACATTAAACAAAATGTTCTGTAAAAGTCCTTGGAAGATCTCCAGTCTATATAGTGCATGTCACACCATTGTATTGAGTATTTAATCTCTTTGGAAACCTTTTCTGGAGATCTATTATTCAACTGGATATGTACTACTGATGGGTCTCATTTGTGGATTTTCAAGTACACTTTAAAGGTCAAACAAGTAATTTTAGTTGGTTATGTGGTGGTTTTTTGACAGCTGATAAGTACTGAATGTGCCACAGCACCTGGAAAGCAGATTTGCTATATTTGCCATTTCATATTTAGATTGGTTGCAGGGATAGTGCTCTGCCCACGCTCATTTCACTCTCCTTCATCAAATTACTGGCACTGATCAACCAGTGCATCCACAGGAGAGCACTGTCGTTGCAGCACTTCAGATCTGAGTCACAGCTTGGACAGGGGCCCAGGACCTGTGTCTTGTGGCTGCTGGTTAACAGACTAGTAGCTGCATCACAGTGGTGTTGTCCTTGGCTCACAGCATTCCTGGCGTCTTAATCCATACTGCTTTCTCCTGGGCTGCCAGGCTGGTAGCTATTTGGAAATTAGTCTGGTGTGGTTGTCCTGAAATTCTTGTGTTCAGGTCACTCATGCCAGGGTGATGGGGATCACAAGGTGACAACTGACTGTCCTCATTCACTGTCTGCAGAACTAAAAGCAAAGAAAGTGAGAATATTTTCAACAATATCAGTCATGGACTGGGAGCAAGGCTTGAGCTCGGGTGCTGTGGGATCAGCTTCTATCAGGTGAACAAAAGGGCTGGCTGCAGTGCTTATGGGAGCAGCAATACCTACGGGGGTGAGCAGAAAGGCAGACCAGCCCCAGAATGAAACCAGGAGATTCTTCAGCTTAGGGAAAAAAGGCATTGGATCTGACAGAAACCCACAGATTCATCTGTCATGTGGAAAAACTGGACTCGGGAAGATTATTTGGAACGTAATGAAGTGGTTAGAGAGTCAGAATAAATAGACAAAAGTGCTTTTTTTGGTGTTTTTCCACTGCATTTTTGGAACACTGTAGGGTAGATGAGACTCAAAAAGGGATGAGATCCACTCATAGAAGGCCAGTGATGCTATAGTTCAGCTCCAGCAGCTGGCAGGAGAAGCCCACGGGTCCCAGCTTGCTGGGAGTTGAGCAGCACACTTGGGGAAGAGTTGCTGTTGGCACATGCTGCTCTTGCACACTTCCCCAGTCCGAAACCCAAGGAGTTCTTTATCAAGAATCCAGCAGCAGCTCAGCTGCTCTTCAGTGTGGGCAGCAGTCAGGGGACATCATGGGACACCAGGACACAGGCAGCTGTTAGTAAGGAAGGAGTTGATTTTAGCCCTGGCAACAGTTTAGCTGGGATGCGGCTCTCTCCATAGAAAAATCCTAGAGAAAACACCAGGATTTTGCAGCCCATTCAGACTGTATCCAGATCTGTCCAGTCATTTTTCATTTCCACAGCACAATTTCTTAAGAAGATCTGGAAGGTGGAGAATTAGAACAATTAACAGTTTACAGAAACTCAGCTCTGTTTTGCTGTTTTCATGGGAACAAAGTTCGTAGTGCTGGTTTTATGGTACCACCTTGCTTTTGTACTCCATGCTTTGTTAAACATGGTAATGAGCTCAGCGCTGTGTAGTGCACTTAGCCCTGTGCAGAAAATAAAAGTATTTCCTGCCCACACTTCAGAAGAGCTGCTGTGATGGTAAAGTCTCTTTCAAGCTTAGGGCTGCTACTCTAAACACTATGTACGCTGGGCTGGTCTGTCAGAAAGCTCTGTATTGCAAATGTAAATTTATCTTTGTAAGCATGACAAGCTCCTGTTCAAAGCACAGTGCTATATAAAGCAGTTCACCACGGCAGCAGGTTTTACCATATTCCCCCCCCCGGAACAGAGAGGAGTTTTGTATTACATTAATCAGCATCTAAACCCTGAAGGTCACAATTATCTGGCCACTATTTTTCAGTATTAGTGATTTTAGTACATGATTAACTTTCATGTGTGCATCATTAAGATGAGGAATTGTTTTTGAAGTTTGAAATAGAGCAGCAGGTCTTAGCTGTAGTATTTGCCATACTTGCCCAGCCACTCTTAAAAGGGATGATTTATAGAAAATCCAGCTGTGAGTTTTCGTTTCTTCAAGAGCGGGAGGCGGGACTAGGAACAACCTAAAACCAAGCAGAGCATTGATCAGAGTAGAAATGATGTAGAGCACAGCTCTGCAGACAACAGCTAAGCATCGTGGAAGTATTAGCTGGCAGCGATAAGGAGGCGGAAGCAGAGCTCAGTGACAGAGGAGCCATCTGTCAGGAACTGGGAATCCGATTTCAAGAGAGCAGAAAATGAAGTAAAGAAGAAAGTGATTTTGGTTCAGAGGTGCAGTGGAGCCTAAGGATATCTGTGGACAGTAAGTTTCTATACTGCAACAGGGATATTTAATGCAGCAGCTAATACTGTTTGAAAGGGCTTTTCAGCTTTGAAAACAGACATAAGTAGCTCCTGTATTAAATAGCTTTTACTTAAAGTTTTTATTTATTTGTAAGATGTAAATAAGCTTATCTGTTTGAGGTGCCGTGTTTCAAAACTTGTAAACAAACTTTAAAACTGCTGGTGTCCCTTACTTCAGAGGGTGCTTTTTTGTTTAACAAGGTCATCTCCTATCGAGGATAAGATTTATTTGTAACCTTTCAGAAAAATATCTTAGAAGAAAAGGCTGTTTTGGCCCCAGCTGTGAGGTGAAAAAGGGTAGACAAGAATATTTTTTCTGGAAAGGGGAAAAGAGTTCCCACCCAAATAGATCTAAACTAACTGGAACTACAGCATATAAACACCCCGGGGCTAAATCCTACCCTCAGTTACACTGATGTAAGTCAGGTTTAAGTCTACTGTAGTTAATAAAATTACTCCTGATTTAATTAAGGATAGGATTTGGTTGCACATTTCTTAATAATGAAAAAGCCCCATGGTTCTTTCCAAAGTGCATTTTATGTTAACAGATTATTAAGGACTTGCTTGAAAATATGTTAAAATTAATTGAAAACTCACACTGTGATGCATCTTTTGTCGTATACTTGTAGCCTTCTTTGAAATTAGCACAAAAGCCAAAATGAGATATTGTAAGCAATCATATTATTTCTTGTTAGCAGGTTCTCAGATAAGGTTTGCATTGCTCATAATTTCATGCTTGTTTCACTTCAGTGGCTTGTATTTAGGGTGATATGCTTTAATCCTAAAAAGGTTTGTGGAGCTCCAGCCGAGTGCAATAAGATTATATTATCTATAGCAGAAAAGTGTCAAAGTTCTGTACAAGACCCCAGACTGTCTGATTAGGAGTGAAACTGTTCTATTACAAATTGTACAGAAAAAATTACTCTTGTTGCTGTGGTTTTAGTGTACGAGTTAGAAGCAGAAGCATTGGCTGCTGACTGAGAAAAAAAAAAACAAAAAGTAAAACCCACTCACTATTATGGCCCAATATGGATGACAAAACACTGTAGCATGTGTGGGAAAATGGCTGCAGTCCAATGTCTGGAACCATTTATCTTCTGGTAGAGTCTGGAAGATGACTGTTTTATGTATTTTACAGAAATCCCTGCTGATTGATTTCATTTACTTAGGAGGAGGGGTCACAGTGACTGATGGCAGGGACAACTGGGGCAAAAAGTGAATTCTTTGCATTATCCTGACATCCTGTTCTGGTTTGGTTTATTGGCACCTTTTGAAGGGACCATGCTGGACATGTCTTGCTGCTGCATCTGCTACTGCACGCAGCCAGAGGTTTGCTGCTTTTTTCTGGGTCTCAGCAAGCTGAGTGTTGCAAGTTGTGCTTCCACTAATGCCAGGCACATTTTGGAAATTATGATTTGCAGAGGCTTGAAGAGGAATGGACAGAAATAGGTGCAGGTCTCTGTAACCTGCCAGAAGCTTGGCTGATGGGTGAGTGCTGTTACTGCAGAGGGAGGAAAGGCTTTGTGAAAGGTCTGGGGGAAAGTCTGTTTTCAGTGCAGAAACAGCTTGTCCCTCTTTAGCACAAGAGATTAGTATGCTGGGATGATGATACTGTTTTTTCTGATGTTTGTTGCTAAAATACCCTCCATTCCTGTCATTTTTTTATTTATATGTGCCAAGCACATTAGAAACAACAGAAATATGCTGTATATCAGTGTTATTCATTTATCTCTGTGTTATTTTTGTGTGTGCTCTGATGGCCTGTCTGTCAAGGTGTTTGCCTTCAAATCAATTCAGCTCACATCACAGCATGACAGGCACTTGTTATATACCAGGCATGTCTACAGGCATTTGCTTTCATGTTGCAGGGAGTGAGTGCCAAGATTTTCATATGATGAAATGAAAGGGTGGGGGATATGTTTTTTAGTCAGTAAGTACACTGCTACTGTGTTAACAAAAATGGAAAGGAAAATGGATTTTTCAGTTGACAATACCACTTCATTTGACACCCTTTAGGCTCTTCACTGTGTTCTCTACTAATGATTACAATGCCAAGTCCAATGCAGGATTACATAACAAACCTGGGGAAAAAGAAAATTATTGCGTGTCCCCCATCACATCCAGTTTCCCAGACATAACCACATAGTACAGTCAAGACATTTTTCACTGAAAGAGAAAAAAAGAGAGAAAGAGAAAGAGAGGGAGAGAGAAAGAGAGAGAGAGGAAGGGAGGAAGGGAGGAAGGGAGGAAGGGAGGAAGGGAGGGAGGGAGGGAGGGAGAGAGAGAGAGAGAGAGAGAGAGAGAGAGAGAGAGAGAGAAAGAAAGAAAGAAGAGAAAGAAAGAAAAGAAAGAAAGAAAGAAAAGAAAGAAAGAAAGAAAGAAAGAAAGAAAGAAAGAAAGAAAGAAAGAAAGAAAGAAAGAAAGAAAGAAAAAGAAAGAAAGAAAGAAAGAAAGAAAGAAAGAAAGAAAGAAAGAAAGAAAGAAAGAAAGAAAGAAAGAAAGAAAGAAAGAAAGAAAGAAAGAAAGAAAGAAAGAAAGAAAGAAAGAAAGAAAGAAAGAAAGAAAGAAAAAGAATCTTGTAATGTACCCAAACTACTGAGGAAATTTCCTATATTTACCGAGTATTTTTATCAGAGCAGTAGAAGCAGTTAAGCACTGTGCTCGAACAGTATCCTAAGAATAAACTCAGCATCACCTCTCTTCTGGACAGCATCCTGCCATGCACTATCATTCAGCCTACTCAGCTTGTTCTTTGGCCTCACTGCTCCTCATGCCATCTTGATGTGCACTCATTTTCTGTCTCTGTGTTTTGAGGATGTTCTTATGGCTATCATACATGTTGGTTTTATTCATGTGTTGACCTCTGATTTTGATTTTCAAGTTTACAGAAATTTAGATTAGTTGTAACCTTTTCTATTTTCTTAATTTCCTTCACTTCCTTCTCAGACACTATGTGTTTTGGTTATCCTCCCACAGAAGAGTTCCTTGTTGGCACCCTCACAGAGGCATAGCTGCTTTTTCTTTTCATTACTTTAGTTTGAACCTTTCCTGCTTTTTGGTATGTCTAACTCAAGAGAACAGTGGGTAGTGCCATGAGTTCCAGAGGAAGGTGCCAATTACCTTCCTTGGTTATGCCACTGAGCTGCCTGATGATCCAGAACAAATTTAGTGTCCCAGTTACTTTTTTTAGATCTGTCTTTATCACAGGGTTCTTGATGGGGTCTCTCTTCCTTTAGAGGGAGAGTTCTGGTAAACTCCACTGTAAGTCCAGTGTCTCCCTTTAATCTTGAATTTGGGCAGGAGGGGAAAAGAGTGGTCTGAGCTGATGCAAGTTTGTTTTTCCATCCAATGGGACTACATTCTCCTAGTGATTTGGAGCACGTTTGAGGACTTTTAGCCCTTAATCATTCCTCTTCCATAAGGATTGGTAGGATGGTGTGGTCAGGCTCCAGCCCTTTAGTCTGCTGCCCATGCAGTCCCTACATTTTTATTAATCAGCTCTTAAATCTCTTCATTACATGGAATCGTTTTTCATGTGGCCACCACAAAAGTGCCTTCCTGAGAGTCCAACTTCTTACAAATAAAATATCTCAGACCATAGTTTAGACACATTATCCCATTTTTGAAACAAATTTTGTCCGTTCGTTCTTTGTAATATAGCACATGACAAGCATGGGGCGGGTGGTGGAGCTACAGCTGCCTCTTGATTTCTTATCAGATATTGATAAAAACAGTAAATTAGATTAAACAAAAAAAAAAAGAAGAGCTCTGTAGGCTGTGGAACATTATGAAACCACCCACTGAATGTCTGCGCAAGACATACGGCAACAGCCAAGCTGTTATGTGCTAAATGAGTTCAGAGTGGGGGCCAGCTGAATGCAGTGCATAAGTGATTTACTTACTCATTTATAACCCTAACCTAGCATCGTGATTGTTTGCTGTTCTGTAAAAAGGATGACTTTGTGTGACCCTTTAAAGCCTTCAGCATTAAGTAGCATTAAGTTGATGGCTACTTGTTTTGTACCTTCAGAGAAAAATTATGCATAAATCAAGGGGGCTTTCTTTGTAATGCACTCATAATCCTCACAAGCAAAACTCCCACCCAAAACCAGTGATCAAACATGGTTTCTTGAACTCAGAAAGGTCACCTCATAAAAAAATATGGAGGTATAATATTCAGGCCACCCAGGCAATTTTTTTTTCTTGGCTAGAACATTAATTAAGTCACTGTAAGGTTAAAATAATAATAGGGTTCTGATGTAAGCAGATAAAATACAAGGAAGCTACATTAAATTCAGTTTCCATCCACCAAACACATCTAGAAGAGATAAGCTCACTTGCTGTTTAAACATTTTGCACAGGGACAGACAGAATGGGCTGAGGTTGAGTCCTGAATGTTCCAGGGTTTATGTATTTAAATCAAGCCCTTAGCATTGTTTTTATTCCTTAATTACTTCTGGTTTGTTGATTTATTGATGCTTTTGAAAGCAAGTAGACTCAGTAAAACAGAATCATTCTGTCTTATGTAAAATTTCCTCTTATATCTGTGTATGTTATAGACAGAAAGAAAGGACTGATGGAGGGAACTTCTGTGGAGATGGTAAAACAAGTGGTAGATGTCTCTAAAAGGTGGAATTGAGCTACTGAATTGCAAATGAATGGAAGGTCTTGTGAAATCACTAATTAGGGCTGTCTCAGTTCTTGCAATCTGCCAGTGCAGCCAACACTTTAGGCAGGAGCCTGGGAACCAGCAATCCTGCAAAAGGGGTTGGTGGCTGGAGCATCTTCATGGAGTGTTGCTGGGAGAAGTAATGCTGAACTCACCCCTTCAGTGTGACATGGCCCTCCCATTTGGGGGTGACTTTATGGGAAATAGGAGCACTGTGTGCTTTAGCTCTTGTAATACAGGCTTTGAGCAAAGACAAAAACTGCAAATGACAGTCCTTTGCCAGTCATGAGCACTTTTGTGCCATTGAAAAGTCACAACATGGTCTCAACTGGCTTTGTTTCAGGGAAATACTTGGAGACTGCACCTACTTTCTGCTGCCCATGTCCTTGGGGCCCCCATTTCTGTACCTAAACTCCAGTTCCAAAAAGAAGCTGTGCATCTTCTTTTCCGGCACAGCAGAGCATAGCATTGAGGCATTGCTCTTTCTGTGTCTCTCCTGTGTCTGTGCATCCCAGCTGGTACACCTAAAGCAGAGGATGGGCCCTCACTTGTCACGGAAGGGTTCAAAAGATTAATAGAGGCATAGAATGGTTTGGGTTGGAAGGAACCTTAAAGTTCATCTAATTCCAAACTCCTGCTGTGAGAAGAGACACTGTCCACTAGATCAGGTTGCTCAAAGCCCCACTCAATGTGGCCTTGAGCACTGCCAGGGATGGGGCATCCACAACTTCTCTGGGCAGAAGAATTAGAAGATTTGTTCAGGAGATGTTTAATTTGTCACATCCCTCCACTAGTGGCTAGTGACTTGCATGAGCAGCTCTGTTGAATTAATTTGGTTTGCAAGACCATGTACACAAGATAACCAAAATTGAATGTGGTTGATAGAGGCACAATGATGTACACGTCTCTTGTGTTTCTGAGCCACTGAATTCAAAATGTAGATTTATGTTAATATTTAGCACTTACATAGTGCATTTAATCTCCATAGGCCTGCAGGAACGTGTCTAATTTATACATCTAAATTAATAGAGGTAATCACACGTAGCAGTCAGTCTTTTCATCACTTAACCCAATGAAGAATGAAGACACTGTTTTGTTTGGACTATAATTGCTTACACATACCTGAAAATACCATCCCATATTCTCAATTCTTTGTAAAAACACCATGGGTTTGCAGTTACAAGAATATTTCAGACAGCTGCATAATGAGTTAGCTACATTTTTTAACTGAACCGAAAATTAGGAGGCAGATCTCAGTGGGATATCTCCAGAGGAGTTTTTCAGTGAACTTAGATGCTAAATGAGCTAAACCAGTTCATTTTTAAAAATTGTCTGAAAACCATCTTTCAGAAAATATGGCCTTGAAAACCTGTTACTTATAATGAGCATACTTGCAGACTCTAAGGCAGCAGTCAAACATCCTCATGCTTCATATTATTTATTTATATTACACTTCTATTGTCCACACAAACTTCCAGAGCAAATTCAATAGACAGCTATAGTTCTGCCTTGATTATTCAGCCCTGGTTGCTATGGCATCCCAGCTGGGAAAGTACCTGCCAGCTCCAGATGGCTGAGCACACAGGTGGGTGAAACATGAGCAGTAATTTGGGAGCCATGAGGTGGTGTCCTGTGACCAGAAGGTATTGTCCATGGTTTTTGCAAAAAGGGGCAAGAAGTTGTGAACGTTGCTGGGACACCTGGGCTTTATTTAGCTACAGCAAAAGAAACAGCCTGTTCCAGCAGCAAGCACATGTATTGAGAGGTTCTGGTGGTAAGCTATGAAATAATTTAATGATCTATTAAAATTAAATACAAAATCAGAGATCAGATGGAGCTGGCTGGGATCACCTGTAGTCATGCTCAATAACATCCTGCTCTGATTTGTTCCAGTCAGATCACTGAGATTATAACAGTTGTTGAATAAGGCAGCAGAGCTGAGCTTGCAGGTAAAAAACACATACAGTGAGAATTGTAAGACCTTTGAAAAGAAAATCCTTTCTTATTTAGTCTTTGTACTGAGAGCTTGCCCCTTAAAGTCTGCATAATATAATACAGATAGGATCTAGAAATTCAATTTTTTTAAGTCTAAACTATGTTCAGGATCCATATTCAAATGCTTTGAATGAGTTTTAACTCCCATCCAATTGTCACTGTTTTAAATCACTTTTATAGCAAGAATAAATTTTCACTGAAAGCAGTTTTTTGCAACATTTCTTTTCCAGTTAAAAAAATAAAGAACAAGAACAAAGACTACCAAACAAAATGCAGCTTGTCTAAGATCTCATAAAAGCTCTTACACAAGAATCTATCAAGCCTGGGAAAATATGTGTTCTTTTGTAAAAACATATTTTTCCTTGAAGTCATTGCTAGATTACAAAAGTTCACAAAACATATTGGTATGTGTATGTGTTTATGTAAGACAGACCTCTGTATTTCACTTTCTCATGTCATTGTTGCCTTGACAACTGTATTTTATTGATTAGTAGAATGTATGTAATTTGGTTCAGAGCTGCATCATCTTACAAGGTCATTTTTCTTTGTGAGAAGTTGTTTCATTTTCTTATTCTCTGAGTAAAATTATTTTTCTGATATGAGATATAATGTTCTTTTGATCCTTTTGGGGGTGTTTCTCAGTTACTCAAAACCCAACAGAATTTGACAAATGCAAGCTGATAAAGTCATTAAATACATTTCTACTGATACATGCATTTCTTACTCGACTTCTTTTGCTGCATATGTTAGCCTAGCATCTAATCTGTAACTTCACTGGTAACCAACTGGAGACTCTATCCATGCAATTCCAGCTATTACATACCTTCAGGGTGCTTTTCCTCCAGAGATCTGAAGTTCCAAGTAGTAACACTTCTCAGGATCTCTTTGAACTAGCTATTAATATAGAATTTATTTGACACTTAGATAAGCTGTGATGTGAAAAGCTTCCCCCAAAGAGTAAATAGTACTGAGAATAGCTCCTGAAATTGAACTCCTATACCCTTATTCTACCCGTTGTGGGTTTGTCAGACCTATGGGTTAGTTCCTGACAGAGGACTGTATCATTTAGCCAGCCAGTTGTCCCATTGCCAGTCCTATTTCTGTAAGTGCTGGTAAGGTTTATGAGAAATTTTGGTCCTGGCCTCAAGATTTTTCCTTTTCACACAAACTGAGCAGGAGAGAGGATGGAAGGAGTAGGTGGGATGCTGTGTCTGGGTTCAGATTGTGCCATGGACTGATTATGTGCACAGCTGGAGGATTCACATATCTGGGTTTGCCAGATCTCCTCCTGCTTTGGTTTTGCTCTTCCTCTCTGTGTTTATTTGTCTCATGGTTTATGAGTATCACAGGAGCCAAGAGCAGTCAGGGTATGCAGCTTCCTGGATGAAATCAGACAGGGGCACAACAAGAAAAAAAATAGGCCAAGGAGAAGGAGGAGGAGTACAAATAATGGATGGGAAACTAATGAAGGTCAGCCAGATGTTGATGTAAAAGCTGTCCTTTTTTAATGTACAACTGAAAGCATAGCCATCCCTACAGTCCTAATATTAACAATTTACAAATTACAGCAGTGATTGTATTTAGATGTCATTCAGAAGGTAAATGATGGGAATGAGTTGTCAACACACATAAGAAAACAAGTCTGAAAATCTCTAGCGCTTTCTTTAAATATAATAGTTCCTGACAATTAAATATCCCATTGGTTGTTATCTAAATATTTATCTTCAGTGAAATTACAAGAAATCCACAGTCAGAGAAACTCCACACTCTTCTGTTCTCTGTTGTAAAAATTAAATTATGTTCTAGATTTGAAAAAGCACTTGTTTCCTGGGTCTATTCTGTTGTATTTTTCTGGGTAACTTTGAAAAAAAGGAAAAGAGTCTGCCATTGATGGCAAGCAGGACAAAGGCACTGTTACTAGACTGCACTTTTGGAGGTTGTTTACCATGCTAAGTCAGAGACCATAATGTAAAATAACATTTTTAATATTTTGGATTAAAACATACAGCAACAGGTCTTCCTAGCAACAATTCCCCACCTAACAGAGAGCCTCATTTTCTTGCAAGGATCCTGCAGTCTTACATGGATTTTTTAGGTCAGTCGTTGGCAGCAACAACACTAATTCATTCCAGATGAAAGTCAGGCCCACTATAATTAGCAATACCATGGTATTTGTCTGAAAAATCAAGAAATAGTGGCATTTGCTAGAGAGACTATGTGTCTTGTGGGAAACCCACTTTATTTAATTCAAGATTTCGGTACCTTGGGTTAAGCAGATGGTCCAGTAAATTTGTCACAACTGCTTGTACAGTCTAAGAGCATCAGTTGCTTACTGAATATCTGAGGAGAAAGATCTGTTCCCCCTGTCCATCTATCCATCCATCTATCCATCCATCCACCCACCCAAGGATGATTCAGTCTGCCTCATCCAAGTAAATACCTCTTCCACTGGGATTATAGAGGAACAATACGAAATAAATGCTGGCAGCTCCATGCAGTTGGGTTTTACTCATTTGAAGATGGATGTGACTTATCTTCCTCTTGCATAATAGCCCAAGAATTAGAGCACTCCCCTCAGAGAGAGGCAGTCCTGGGCTCTGCTTGTTCTGAGTGTGTTGAGCTCACATCTCCTACATTTAACTCAAGAGATAAATTCCTTCCTTCATAGGATGACCATCCGTAAGTCTCCACACTTTTGGTTTTTTATTATTTCCTTTTCTGCCTGTCTGTGAGGACTGTAAGCTCTGTAGGGCACCAGCTAGTTTGTCATTAAACATTTGAGCATCACTGACTCTTGCAAGGTTCTGATTTTGGCTTTGTAGTGAAATATAAATGATGACAGCAGTTGTGCAGTTTTATCTCTTCACACCACAAAAATGCTGAGGAAAAGCTTTGTTCTTGTGAATGCATTACATATTTTTGGCTGGTATGGATAAAATTTGGGCTTTGTACAGCCTTTCATTGTGAAATGGTTTGTGAAGCAGTGGATGGCTCTGCAGAGATGTTGGATTTAATGAGTATTTGGGGAATTGCTGGTTGCTTGATGGTTTGATATGGCCATGCTTATGTCCTCATTTTTGTTGTCTCTTCTAGAGACATTCATGCTGGAGCTTGTTAGATCTGTAGGACTGGGAAATATGATGCTCCAAGGCCCTTTCTTGCAGATTACTTTTAGGAGATTTTTTGGACCTAGGCAAGTATACATGTATCTGAGGGCAGGGGTAGGCTGCCTACCTACAGTAGAGGTCCTACTCAGTGTCACAGCCCCTCACTGTCTTTTTCTTTTGAAATTTCTAAAGAAGAAAGCAGTGGGGGAGTGGGACAGATGGGGCTGAGAGCAGTGTGAGGACATTGTGCTGTGGGACATTATGTGGTCACTCCTGCAACACTGGCGAAGAATGCAGCAGTGATGTGTTCCTCTCATGAGTCATCCTGGAGCTGCCAAAAATTGGAACAGCCCATTACCCAGGAATGACTGGTGGTTGACCTTTATTTCCATCTTAGACATTATTGTAAAATTGAGCGAAATTAATTTCTGCTTTCTGAGCTCTGACATCAGTGCAGTCTGATTTCCTATGAATTTGGATTCCTTTCCCCCACTTCACTGAAAACAAGTCCTTCCCCTCCTCCATGTCACTTCCCAGATCTCTCTCTCATCCCTTAAATGTTTGCAAGAGAAGTGGTACAGACACTGATGCTGCTGCAGAATGTTGTGTACTCTGCAGCCAGCTGTCTGCTGCCTCTCAGCATGCACAGTGGGTCACCCCACAAATGCCTTTCCCTTACTGGAGTGCTAATTTTTATACTTTCCTCTCCTCAGCACCAGCTTTTCTAAAATGTAATATCTTTGAGATATGGCTCCTCCTGTCAGATTTGACTGAAACTGGCCAGTAAATTCTGAAATTGTTTTGGGGGGTAGTAGAGTGTCCCAGAGAGACAGATATTATGAATATTATTTCTTTAAGAAGCAGTTATACAAATATACTGTAATGCATGCAGAAATTAAAAGACTTATGAAGAAGTTAGTGGGTAAAGCTCTGTGAGTTGTATTGTGAAGGAAGACATAAAAGGAATATATTTTTGGCTTTCCTGTAAATGTTTTTAATTATTATAGTGAAAAATTGTTGAGCAATTCAACAATTGAGTTGCTTCTCCATCATGAGGAAAATGTGGGACTCACCCTGCCTGTTCATCTCTAATGTGTTCCAACCCAGGCAGTGATGAATTTGGTCTGAACTTATCAAGCATAGTAAACACCTGTACAGCTCACAGATGGTTAACATTCTATCAGTACATGGCACCTATGAAAAGACAGTTGTTTCAGTTGTTTAAGTTGTTAATTTTCAACCTTTAAAAGTGGCAAAATATTAAAAGTGTTATCAACTCCATGTGCTCATTTTATTAAATAATATTTAAGAGATAGCTATAGTCAGATTTGGAAGTCCAGAGTCTGCTTTTTAGAAAAAGATTCTCACTATGGTTAGGACATAAAATTTTAGTTAGTGGCTAATGCAGGTTTTTCCAGTAGAAAATTACTTGAGGAGGTATATGGCAGAATGGATCTAAAAAACTTACACATTTTTTTTGTAATAATCGATTTAACAATTAATAAATAAATATTAAATAAATAAAGGTAGAAACCCCACAGTAAAGCTATTTATTATATTTCAGTTAGGGATCATCCATCTTAATGTTCCTGGGGTCTCATTTGTGATGCTGTCATTTTTCATTTTTTCATCTCCTGAAAGCAATATTTGCCTTAGGGGTATGGAATCATTGTGATAAAAATGAGCTGGTGCTTCTGGTCTCATGGTTAATTGCTGTCCTTCAAGCAGCTCCCTTAGCATTCAGCCCTTCAGGCTGCTTTGAAAGGGGCTTTATGTTTACCACAGATGCCCTGATGGCTTCCAAAATGATGGAGGAGAGCATTTTGCCCTTTTCATTTTGAGGCATCATAAAGTCTTGGACACTTTTGAGACCAATTGCCAGATGTGATTAAAAATTAATGAAACAGAACAATTGTACCTCATCCCCTTGACAGACACTTGAGTAAGTGCTTTTTCTCAGACTACTTTTCTAAATTATTCTTTTTGCATCTCTATTTTTCTCTCATCTGACCACAATGACATCTTCCTTAGCATTTAAAATGGAAAACAATAGTAGAGGACATTTGAGGATTTTTTTCATGCAGTTCCCTGCAAGTTCTGTTTGGATTTTGTTCATCACACATAGGATGAACTATCAAGACAGACTGTAAACTGAAACATGGAACTGAGGTATAAGTGAGGAAGGAGATCTGCTGCTGTTTAGTGCTACAGAAGGTGTCTTTGGTAAAGCTCACACTCAGTGTGTGCAAGTTGAAACGTTTTCCAAAAAATAATCTGGGGTTTTTTTTTGGGATAAGCCTTCACTGCTGTCCTTCAAGGCCAGTCCGTATTGGAACAGAGACTAAATATCATCTTTTCTGTGTTCTACTACCTCAGCCTTCAAATATTCTAAAAGAAAGAAAGTAGAAAAGAGCAGAAAGTGGGGAGGAGTGTGGTCTCTGGCATTGATTCTTTGGAAGGCTATTGGGGAATATCAGTGCTCAGGCCCTGAGATGGAAAAAAACAATAATTTGACAAAAAATAATTAACTAATACTAATTAATGCTTCTTTACTACTTTGCGTGTGCTGTGGATTGCAGACACCAGCTAAATGTAGAGACTTGTTTATACATAGAGAGATTTTGTTCTTTGAATTCTGTCAATTTTTTCAAAGAGCTATAAATAAACAAGTATATATTTGACTGAATACCTTTCTTTGCCAAAGCAGAGAAACACAATCATCATTGTCTGTGAACTATTCACAAGGTTTTAAATTCAAAATATTTTAGGGCTAAATGCTGGTGTTTTTACCGATACTAAACAGGAATGTACTCTTCAGGTTATTCATTAGTAGTGAGAGTGTCTGGTGTTTGATTAAAATATTCATTCTGAAATATTGTTTTGGAGAGGCATTTATCACTAAAATTATAATTTAGGGATTTTTTTTTTTAATTTGGAAGAACATACTCCTGGCTGGTCAGACACACGTTTTGTTCATTGCGCCCTGTGAGGGATAACCATGGGCTATTTAGAAGACTGTGTTTGCCTGACACAAATATTGCTCCCTTGAGAGCAGACTTTCATGATAATTCATCACATTACCATGGCATAAGTACGCACAGTTACTCAGTCATTGCAGTTACGTAGTTCCCCCCAACAGGATACTGTTAAATAAACAATGTCATTTGAGGAATTGGCAATTCCCTCTTCTGAGCTTCACCCAAAGTATATTCTCAGATTTTCATTCACTGGTGGTTTTTCTTCCTGGAATCGGCTCTTCTGCTCTCTGAAACTTACAGTTGTGCAGATTCCTGATCCAAACAAACCTGTGGTAACTGGGGGAGATCTGCACTTTTGTATTCATCAGAAGAAGTGAGGGTTAACCAGTCTGAGCACTGCAGGTGAGGTTATCATCCAGCAGCCCTTACACACCATGGAAAGCAGCATTGCCTGAAATGGCACTATTTCTGTGAGAAGGGATGCAAATGGTGCTGAGATGCCTGCATGGCAGGAATATAGGATACTGCTTGCAAGAAAAGAAGTTTATGGGGTTTCTGCCACAGGTGTGGCAATCCAGAGGTAGTCAAGTGCAAGGTCTGGAAAAGTAAGCACTGCCTTCCAGGCGCACACTGCTCAAGTTAATGTCTCCTCCTGGGAACAGAGCTGGAACTGTATCGTCAAAACATCAGCTTCAGCAAAGAGCTGTAAATTTGCCACCTAGCTGGTTTGAGACCAAAGCAACCTACACCTGTTTAGTCAGGTGTATCTCAGAAGTTGTCCTGAATCCAGGATTCCTCTAAGGAAGAGTAAATATTAGTCCTGCAGCTTTTGACAGAGAGTGGATTAGATGAACTTTGACTCTCCGCTTTGGCCTTATTTTCCATGGTTTATTTCATCTTCTCAGATGAAGTCTTTTTAAAATAAAATTTAGCATGGCCATCCTTGGGAAGAGAAAAAGCCAACTCTCTTTATTTTTTTTCAAACTGGTCATTCTGCAGGATGTGGCTGCAGTTATTATCAGTCCCAGTACATGAGTCAGATGGTGGCATTATCAAGTTATTCCTTACTCTGTGTTTGCATAAGATCCAGTGAAGAAAATGTGGCTGCCCTCACAGGCAGTGGAGTTCCACATTTTCCTAAATTCAGTGACAGAGCACATGGAGGAATGAAATTTGACAGAGACTCATTGAAGTATCCTGAGCATTAGTGGGATAGCTGTGAAAACTAAGACAGTAAAAAACACAGTTGGAGAGCCAGAAAGAAAAGATACTTGTGAAAATAAAACCAAAAAGGAGCCCAGCAGTAAGGAATTCTCTATTTTGTTGAAAATACAGGAGAGATGAAGAATGTGTGATTCTTTTTCTGATCTGCTTCTTACATAAATAGTACAATGCATGCCTTATGGCACAATCCAGCAAAGCAAGCATGGAAATAAATGTTAGACACATTTAGGTGCAGTGATTTCAATGACAAAAATCTGTTGAAAATTTTCATCAGAAGAACAAGCTTATTCCTTAAGACAGTGAAACTGCACTGTTGGACCCCTTAGAACAGGACTTTAAATTTATCTTTTCCTCAGAAGAAAATTACTTTACGTATATCCTTTGATTGTAATCTAGGTTACAGGAATATACTGCTGTAAAAATATAGCATTACTGGAATTTTCCAAGTCTCAAAATAATTTAGTGTCCAAATACATACTTTATCTGATTTATGGCTTCACAGCCATGTCTAAGCCAGTAGTGCCAAATAAAATTTTCTTTACTGTGATATGTATGCTGTTCTTTTTAAGGTATTTGGAATGATGTCTAACATTTAAATTAAGCAAAAGTTTCCTCCTAAAAATATTCTCCTATAGTTGTATTTTTAATGTGCAATTTCATCTTTTACATTTTTAAAGTGTAACTTCACTTCTTACAATATCAGTACTCAAGCATATCTGTGATATACTTAACAAAATCAAGGACCCAGTACATGCAAAAAACATGAAGTCATGTCCTACAAGGGCGTTTTTTTTCCTTAATATCATTGTGAAAGTAGTTTTCTGTACTTCAATAATTTACCAATTCCATTCAATGAATATCTCTCAAGAAAGCAATCAGACAAACAAAAGAAAAAGAGTGAATTTGCCCTCAGCTTCTCATATATGAGCAGCTTCCTGACACCTATGTAGAAATGTGTAGTTGAAATAACATTTGCATAAATTCCATTTAGTAAGAATGCATTAGGTGATGCAAGGAATGTGAGGACACTTAATCAAACAGTAAATAGCAATGCATGTCTAAGCATTGATCAGTTAATGCAGACATTGTCAGAAGAATTAAATAGATCATGATGTCCGTTTGTTCTTTCTCTTTATTTAGTATAATATGCTGTTGCTTTCTAAATCTCCTCAGGGTCTTTAATAAAGAAAGATCTCTTCACTTAATTTTGACAGCTGCGTAATTGGGGTGCTAAATCATCCTCAGGATGTAATCAAAATGATTCTACTATGTAACAATTCTCTGGGTTTTCTACTTAGTTTAGAGCAGAAGGGAGAGATTTTGGTAATTGCAATCTCTTGTATTACCTTAAAAGTCAAGCATTGATCATTATAATACAATAGTTATAGTGTAGAAGATCTCCAGGTCACGTGTAAATAAATGTAATTCAAAATTCAGAATAACCACGGTAGTAGATATAATTTCAGTGTCTGATTCACAAAGACAGTTTAACAGAATAATAGGATTTGGTTTGCCAGAATCAAATCACAGACCAGTATCAGAATCTGGGAAAAAAATTCAGTAAATCTGACACTCAATCATTATTTTAGCTACATAAAATGCATCAAATAACTACCTGAACTCTAGACTCTGTTTATAAAAAGTCACAGGATCTGTGCACCAGCACTTTCCATGCTTATATGGGAAGGTGATAGCAGTGACTGTAAAACTGAGGCTTTGTTCACAAGGTGCCCCATGCAGAGATGGGATCCAAGAGGGAAACCCCATTTTGGGATCTCACCACCTCCTGCCCTTCCCTGCCTGCTGATCAGTGTCTTGGCCTTAAGCCCACAAGTGCCAATTGATATATTTGTTCTGGTTTCAGGTACTTCTGCTTGAAGGCAGTGAAGTTTCCTTTATCCCAGGAAATTCTGAGAAAAGGACAGTGATCCCAACACCTTTACAGTTTCGGCCTTTGGTCAAATGCTATGGTCACTAGCGTACACATCAACTGAATCCGATTTCCTGGATTTATTCTAAGAAACAACAGTAGGGCAGGACTCCAACCTAAAATCATATGCTAAGTAGGAGGGATTTCAGCTAATGTTAACCCTTGGAGTTATGCCAAACTGCTAATTCAAGTGCTCAGTGCATGGTAAAGTTCCTGTAAACTCTGCAAAAGAGCAGCTCAGCTTAGAAGTGGTGCAGAGAGGTACATGGAAGTTCAGCCAAGCCAGGTGGCTTGTGGACACTGCAGCGTCCTCCTGGAAATGACCTGCCCATGCTCTCTGAGAACATTTTTCCTGCAAACAGGCTATATGCTAATTTCTTGATACACCCTCAATTTCCACTGTATAATAGCACTAATGACCTTGACAGAAAGCATTTCCTAGGGATTAATAACCGTTTGAGATTTAATGACCTGAGGCTGTGCCGCAGGCCATCAACTCCTTCAAGCTACTCATTAAATTCTTAGGGTACACAGTCTGCTTCAATCACTCCTGCTTAAGCATTTGCTCAGTGTCACCTAATAACAATATTCTCCCTGAGGTATTTCCTCTTCAGAGGCCCTGGAAATATGTTTGTCCTTAAGACTTTTGGGAAAATAACTCATCATTAATTTTTTAGATGATTTGTGTTTCAAGTCAGAGCATTTACTCAGGCTGTCACTGAGCTCTTGGTGTGAGGAACTCAGTAAAAGTCAGACAGTTAAATTCATAAATCGCACCTTGAAATATAAACTATTTGTTCTAGTTGCTTACAATCTCATAATATAAATCAAGAGCCAGTAGCCTCCAGCATCGAAACACTGGTGGTTCAGCCAAAGGTAAACTTATTTGAGAGGTGATTTTGGACAGGCTACCACTTTCTAGCAAAGACTGACTTCATACTGGCTCTAAAAGACACCCCAAACTCAGATCTGTGCAGAGGAACAAGAAAGAGCAATGCTGCTTATTGAAGGAGAAATGCTCCAACAAGCCAATTTCTCTCTGATGAAATCATAAGTCAAAGATGGTGTACTGTCCCATGTTATGGTACATACTTGTGAAGGGTGAACTTGTTTTTCTGTTGAAGATTTTTCATTTAAGGGAACATTCTTCCCTTATTCAGATGGCACCAAGCACAATTGGATCTTAGTTAAATCTGCTGCTGTGGTGTTACATCGTGTTCCCTATTTATTTGTGTAAGAGTGCGGCGCAGCATGCCAAATAGGCATGGCACAAACAAATTGCTTTTTCTTCCCAGAGTTTCAAAACTGAGAGAGAAGAAAATGCTTGGGGAAGAAGGTAATCAGCAACAGTTGTGGGAAGCTGATACAGCAGGCATGGTGCAGAGTGATGTGTCTACAAATCAGTTATATTGTCTTCACATCAATTACAAGAATCTTCTACTGAGGCTCTGCCAGGATCACATTCTCACATTAGTCCCTGTTGTGCACTGAGCAATCAGCTCCCTTGTTATGTCTGGGGAGAACTAGGAACAGGGCCCTTAGGGAGCTGGAAAGTGGAGATGCCTACCCTGCTGTCTGGGAAGACCTGCCCTCAACCTGATTTTAACTTGGAACCAGCCCTGTGCTTTGAGCTAACATCTTTGTCCAGAGGCTTCCCACATATTTAGGGAAAGAAAAGCATTTTATTCTGGCAAAATCTAAAGTGCAGGGAGTTGTTTATAAGCTTCAGATACTTTATCTTATAAAACAATTAAGAAAACCTGGGTACCAAGAATGTATAGTATCAACTGCAACGGGGGAATCTTGATAATTGGAGCTTAATTCTAGTGAGATAAACCTATAACACATGTATACTGACACATATATGGAATATATACATAGAGATATATATGGAATCCAGCAGGTGAATTGTTCATCAATGAGGCATTGTAGTGATTAGGGGGTGAACAACATAAGTACTTACTTGGTTGTTTATGTTTCAGATTAGTGGATTTTGAGGTCAGGTAGCTAATCCTATGATATGCTTTGTGTGGGAAATACATGCTGTTTGTGGTAAACACAGAGCACCTACACAGGAATGTTCCGACATAAATCTCAAATCCCATTGCAAACATGGATACAGATCACTACACCACCACTGCAAATGGTGACTATCAGGTGCAAATAAGTGAAATTAGGGACCTTAAGTCACACCATACAT
Source organism: Zonotrichia leucophrys gambelii (assembly GCF_028769735.1). Taxonomy (NCBI): domain Eukaryota; kingdom Metazoa; phylum Chordata; class Aves; order Passeriformes; family Passerellidae; genus Zonotrichia; species Zonotrichia leucophrys. The sequence continues at coordinate 68,090,462 of NC_088169.1, forward strand.
TAGTGGGATGTGCCTCAAAGAAGAATCTCACTGGAAATGTCTTTAGCTTTATCTGCCTGTACATCCCATATTTTCTGTGTAGACCATAGAGAAGAATGAGCTCTTTCTGTGCACAAGCCATTTCACCTCTTTCACACATTAAGAGAAATATTTTAAAGGAAGTACTTCCTTCTCTCCCTAGCCTTCAGTAGCACCTAGGATTAATAGTTCCAATGTAGTTGCAGATAGGTGAGATGATTTCCATTCTTTATCTCCAAAAATCCCCATGAATGTTGATAAGCATGATGGAAGGCAGGTCATCTAAATATTGAAGTTCTGACATGTCCTATTGAAGGCTGTTTTATAAAACCAGCCCCTCCTCTGAGACCATTACTGTGTGGAACATGTGGATGTGCCACTGAGCCAGCTCTGCTTCTTCTGGCTGCTGTTGGTTTGGAACAAGCATGCCGCCTCATTCCCATGTAGATTTTAGGTGTAGGAATACAGCTCTGGTTGGAATTTCCTCTCTTAAGTCTATTGAGAATTCAAATGAGAGCCAGATGAGTTTTTCCCTGTTCATTTAGAAGAAAAATGCTAAACATCATGAGAAACTTTAAAACTCCAACACTCCCTGAAAGTCCTCACCACAATAACATTTTCCTGAGAAAGTGCTTTCCAGTGGGATTTGAGCTTGCAGGTGATAAGCGTTCATTATGTTTTTCTCCCCCCAATGAGGAAAGGCCACATTGGTAAACAATGAATGAAGGAAATTCTTTGAAATACATCTAAGAAATAGGAGCTTTGTAGTCTCAGTTTTGAGGCTACTTTTAGCAACCTCAGACTGGCTTTGGCTTGGACTTATGGAAAGATTAATGAAAGCCCCAGCTCTCTTCCCAAAATCAGCGTCAGCCCGTAAAGCATCACAATTATAATTTTCAACTTTTGCCAGTGTTGCCTTCCCTGCCCATCCTCCAGTGCAGGTTAAGCAGTGGCTTCCAAGCTGATTTGTTTGGGTTATTGTTTGTCCTTAAAGATGAAGCTGTACCAGAAAATACAGAACTGTAATTTTCAGTACATCAGTGCTATTCCTTAGCAATAAGTAAGCTTTCAGAGCCTAATGCCATGGCCACAGAATACTGTGGGTAATGGGTTTCTAACTACCATTACAGTGTGAAAAACCACTGCAAAAGGCAAAGCATCAGGAAAAACATAATGAGAAACTTTAAAACCCCAACACTCCCTGCCAAACATAGCCCATCCCCTAAATCAAAATACCTTAATCATGTCTTCAGTTTTAACCAATGGTTTTAGAGCCACATGTGGGCTCAAAAGTGGTTATTAGCTGTCTTTAAGTGCCATTTTAGCTGAGATTTCATATTCAGATTTTGTCTTCTCCTTTCAAAAATTGAACGGGGCATTTTTTTTATGGTAAAATCTGTAGGAGAGTCCATCTTTCGTAGGCAGCTGCCTGCTTTCTGCTTCTGTTTCTGTCTGGAGAATAACTTATCTCATCATACTTCTGGCATATCTAAGGCTAGACCCTGCCAAAATTTGAAAGTGAAATAAACCATCAAGAAATATCAGATTCTTAAAAGTGCAGACCAAGGTCAAGTCTAGAAAAAGAATACGCTTGGAAAAAAAAGTTTCCTTCAAAGCATACACAACCAAATTTCAATCTTTGTGTTTATCTGCATATCTGTATGTCATTATTGTAGCTCTGGACAGCCAAAAATGTCTCATGTCTTCAGCACATACTTTCATTCTCCCAGCCTCAAGAGGACATAAGCCCAGGGCAGCCCTGGAATCCTGTACTTCATGGAGCACATCTGGAGATGGGGAAGGGCTGATCCCAGGGGCAGCATAGCAGCCGGCAGGAGCTTCCCTGTGGAGCGGGTCTGAGTGGCTCTGTGCCCCAGGGACAGCTCCCACCTTGCACTCAAGGTGACTTGCAAAGGAGGGATGTGTCCTCATGCTCTCCTTCAGGGCAAGGACAGCTGTTGCTGTTCAGAGCCTTCTCCATGACTGAATGCAAATTGGGTCAAAACAAATTGAACCTCAGGCCCCAAGATTTTGAATAGCAGCCATCTCTCATCTCTTCTTTAAACAGGGTGTTTTAATGCTTTGCAGAATTACAGTGAGGCATGCTGCCTTCCATCTCCTTAATCCTCTGTAAATTTACTTCTAACAGCTACTGCCAAAATACAGTATGGCACTTGCACAGCACATGCTTCTTCTGTGATGAGCACAAAGCAGCTTCTGTTCAGAAGGAATATGTTGCAAGCCCATGAGTGACACGTTGTGAGTGTTGAAGATTATGAAACATACTCTGAAACTGAGCAAGCCATAAACACTTCATTTTTCAGAAATAGTCACATTACCTCTGTCATTCTGCTTGGCAAGTGTGTGTGTGCAGGCTGGGTGCATCCACGTAGCACACGTGGAACAGGCATCAAGTGTTGAACCCGTGGTGTGCCAGCCACACTGTGGAGTTCAGAGGAAATATTTCAAGTATGCACTTCAGCACTTTTCTCAGCTTTTTATAAAAACCCACGGTCTTTATTTGTTTATTTTCTCTTTGCTGGCCTCTCTCTTGGACTAAACTGACCTTAAATTATAGCACAGATTTATATTCATTGATCTCCTGATGAATGCTCTCTAATTGATACAGAATCAGGTCATGGCTTAAGGCAACTTCTGACTCTGGGTAATATCTGCTGGAAAAGCAAGTGTTTTGTTTCTGTCTGTGGGCAGAATAAAAAAGAAATATCTCCAGTTTAAGAGACCACTGGTTTGTTAAAGTGGTAAAAGAAGACAAACTCATGCAAGGTGTTCTATGTGGCCCTCATGGATTTGGACCATATTTTGAGCATAATACACACTTCAGCATATTTAGTCTAACAATTTTGCTTCCTAAGGAGGGAAGAATAATTTTTCCATTTTTAAACTGAAGTGTAAGCGTTAAGTCATGTGTCTCATTTCCCACCAAAAGTCTAGCTGGGCAAGGGATTAGTCATTTGCTTTCCAAATATCTAGCTACTAGAACTGTCTAGAGACCAAACCATCTTTGCCCACAGTCAGGCCAGTCATGATTCAGTTGAGTGGGAATGTGCTCTCCAGCAGTCAGAGCAAAGGGACTCCATCCATGAGATGGCAACTGACACTATCCAAGTGACTTCCCATTAACTCTGGGAAGATTAAGAAATAGTTGAAATTCATCCAGCAAGTTAAAAAGTGACAGGCTCTGTATTTCACTGACATTTGCAGAGCCAACGCTTCTGTATTCCCTTCTGTTACCCAACAAGAGACACTGAGATGAAAATAGGAGACTTGTCCTTCTTTGGTAGCTTTGGTGTCTCCTGACAGGTACTCCACAGATCCACACTCTGGCACCAGCAGGGAGCAAGCACTGGTAGGTCTCCAGCCTTCCTGTTGTCTCCTTCCAGGCTAATGTATGGAACATAGCTGTAGGCCAGGGCCTGGCTTTATAGAGGGATAACTGCAAATATTTAACTTATCTAAGCTCTTTCATGCTATTTGATAAAAGAGCAATTTATGTCTTTCCTGCTTGTTGCTAAAAATAAGAGGGGAGAAGTGTAGAGAGTTGTTAGTCATGGATGGTGTGCTAATTATCTCTTTGCTAACTCTGCTTCATTGCTGGCAATGATTATTGTCAAGTAATTACAGGGTTCCTACAAATCTGGCTCCTGTTGGCTCTGCAGTGTAACAGGGGTAAGGAAATGAGAAGTGTCAGTACTATGGATACCCAGTGTTACTTCTGCCATGGCAGAATTTCCTGTTATAGGAAACAGTTATTTTGTACAATGGCTTATTAGATGAAAACAGGCCTAGGTGAGCTGCAGAATGGAAAATCAGTATTTTTTGCTACATTAAAAATCTGTTCTCTTCTTGGAGGAGCACGTAAAACCCCCACAGCCTTCTATTTAAAAACGTATGGAAAGGAAACTAAGGGCTCCAGCCAAAAGGCTAAAAATAATAACTGTACCATCATAGCCAAGTTGTCTGTTCCTTCTTTCCTCCAGTATGAATGAATAAATGTTTGTGAACAGCTATCATGTAAAAATTGTTTTAGCCTGTTTTCTGTGTGTTGCTCTGCAACCATATGGACTGCAGCTTTCATTGTAAAGGAGAATGAACAAAAAAAATCTAATTATTTGTGTGAAGAAAAATCATGGGAGTTTGTTAGTTCACATGTCCAAAACATTTGAGTTCATCGGTAATACTGCTGCTTCTGTATCATCCCTTTGGTTGTTCAAAAAACATTTAGATGTGTATGTGTGGAGTACACAAAAATGTCTGCAGCCACCTGGTAGGAGAGGACAGGACTGGGAAAATCATAATCCAGTGTGGTAAATGAGAGTTAAATGCTTTGAACATCTTTGAAAATCTGCATCCTAGCAGTTTAGAAATTTAAATATCCTTAAAACTCTGGCCCTGGATATTGAAAGTAATCTGTATCTATTCAGTAAAATTAAATAAAATTTCCATCACATGATGGATGGTGGAAACTGAACAGCTGTCTGAGCAGTAGCTCCACTGCTCTCTAAAAAAGAACCTTAATTTGACTTTCCCACGTTAGTACTGTTTACATGTTAGAGAAAATTGTTTGAAAGGCACTTTCGTAAAAATGGGTGCTTTTGTGAAAACAGAGAGAGGAAAGATGTTCTTTTTTTAGTAGGTGAGTAATTTTTTCCTTTAATCTCTTTGTTTTTTCTCATGACTCTACAAAGATCAGCACACAGCCGTGTAATTAGTGGCTCTGGACTAGATCACACTGAAACACCCACTGGTGTGACTCCACTGTTCTTACTGCACTGCATAGTCAAAGCAAAGGGTAAAATTTAGTTCACAATAACATCTTCCCATAAGCATATGTTATTTCTTTCATCACTGAAATAATTTAAAAAGTTAGTTGAACCATCAAACAATGGAGATCATCTGGCCCAACCCCTGTTCATGGCAGAGCCAGCTTTCCACATCACATCTGGCACTGCCACAGGATCAATCCAGCTCCAAAAAGGAAGGTATTCCAAGTTCAGAATGTCCAATAAAAGAAAATAATGATTTGCACGGAGGATTAATTTACTGATTTTTCATTTCCTCATAGAGTCATAAAAGACATCATGGTAGCTTTTTTTAGTTATGTTCTTACAGAAAATAGCAGCTGGAATAAAGCAATATACAGATATGGGTGTTTGATCCTCTCACAAATAATCATAATAAAACAGTAGCTATCCACAAATAAAGTTAACCTTCATTTTGTAAATTAATTTTCACTACAGTCTTGAGGCATGATAAGATGTTAATAATGTTGATATACTTCAATGGCAACAATAGTGGTATGGTTGTGAATCAGAAAAAGACACTGGGTTTGTAGGTACAGGTCTTGTCTGTGCTTTCAGGATAACGTCAGCCCTGCTGCTCCTGGATTTTAAGCAGATGACACAATGTGTCATCTACTTACATTTCTTACACAATGTGTGAATAAGTCACCATCTGCTGTTTGGGGTTCTTTTAAGGAAGTAATACACAGGACATCTTTCTCTGTAGGCCCTTGCATGAAAGGAGGTAATAAGGAAACAGTGGGATCTAAAACCAGATCTGCTTGTAGTGTTAATTGGCTGATAACAGCAGATAACACTGATAACACCAGGTGAGAGCTCAGCACTCTGCATTGCAGACATGGATTTGGACCTCAGTTTGGAATATTTGAACTCTGCTCAAATTACTCATCTCACACAGAACTGCAAAAGAAAGTGTTTTAATCTTAATTCATGATAAACAAGAACTGCGAAGTCTTTTTTATTAATACATCAAAGTATTATCTCCAAGGGGAGTTACTTTAATATTAATGTTCAGTGTTTAATATAAATTCACAGCATGAAGACCACCTCAGATGGGTAGAGTTTCTCTGATGTATATCTGATTGCCTGTATGTAATTTGAACATCTCCAGAACATGAAGGGCATAATCAAAGAATAATTAATATGTTGATAAGGAATTACGTTTTGTTCTATTTATCTGCATAATTCAGAGAGAAAGTTTATGATGACAACATCTGTCTTTTGGGGTATTGTTTATATTTTCATTCAAATTATAACATGAAGCATTCTCTGCATTCCATAGTGCCTTTCATCTGCCGAGCTCCAATTACTGTCTGACCAATTAACTTCAGTATTGCACACATGCAAACCACGTTGGGTACTGTGGAAAATCTAAGCAAGGCATTGAAGCCTGAAACTTGACCTCTAGTTTAGGATACTGAGCTTGAAAACCCTGATTTCCAGGGACATTAAATCTTTGCATTTAATTGGAGTTATGAATACACATGAGAGTCAAAACTAATGGTCACACCAGCACTACATCCTCTTGGGAGCCCTCTGAATGTCAGGGCACTCCAGAGACATCTTGTATGCTGCTTGAGTTCAGGCTGTCTGGAAGTCTCCCCTTGCCTTGCAAGAGATGACATTTTTCAAAACCTTGTAAGGACAGAGTGTGGCTGCAAGCTACATGTGGTGGGGTCCATCTGCTGCATCCAAATGCAAACCAGATCTCAAGGGCAGAGCACCAGACAAAACACCTTGGGCACTTTATGTGCAGTTAAGAAACATACCTTGTGTACAGATTGAAGAATTTACTGCTCTAGTGATTAAAGTATTAGCAATCCAATACAAGAGTTGGTCCAGCTACAAAGATAATAACACTTATAATTCCAAGTATAAAGTTATGGCAAGTTTCCAGTAGTGGCACAGTTGGAATTGATATATATATATATACTTCCTATTGGCTGTTCCTCTCCTTGGCATTGTTCTTGCCCTTCCTGTGACTTTCTGGATTCAAAAATCAATAGTGCTAGTTTTCCTCAAGATGAAAAGAGGTGTAGAGGAGCTTACAGTGAGTCTTCATCTGAAATTCTTTGTTAAGGAAAGTATGATGTTGCTGGTGGACATATCTTCCTCCTTACTGTTGGGTCAGTTCAGGGTTATCTTTACACACTTCTTGAAATAGTCAGACTCACTAGAATGGTTGAGGTAGGAAAGCACATCTGAAGGTCATCTTGTCCAACCCAATTGCTCAAGCAAGGCCATCTGTAGCCAACTGTGTCCAGGTGGCTTTTGAGTATCTCCAAGGATGAGGCCTCCACCAGCTCCCTGAGGAACATGTACCAGTGCTTAGTTACCCTTACAGGAAATAAATCTTTCATGATGTACAGAGCCTTCTTCTGTGTGTCGGTGTGTGCCCATTGCCTGTCTCTGGGCACCACTGAGAACATCCTGGCTCTGCCCTCTTTGCACACTTCCTTCAGGTATTTATCCTCACAGATGAGGTTCCACCAAGGCTTCTCTTTCCCATGCTGAGCAGTCACAGCTCTCTCAAGCCTTTTTTCATCTCTCAGATGCTCCAGGCCCTTCATCATCTTTGTAGCCCTGTGCTGGACTCACTCCAGTAAATCTATATTTTCCTTTTACTGAGGAGCCCATAACTGGATGCAGCACACCAGATGTGGCCTCACCAGTGGTCAGAAGAGGGGAAGAATCACCTCCCTTCACCTGCTGTCAGCCCTCCTCGTGCAGCCCAGCGTGCTGCCTGCCTTCCTTGGCAGAAGGGCACACGTCTGCTTCGTGTTCTCTTGGTGCCCACCAGGCACCCAGCTTGATTTCTGCAAAGCTGCTTTGTAGTCTTTTGGCTTTTCACTCCTCAACAACAGTGATTCAGTAGAAGATACTGAAGATGACAAGAATATATAACAGGCATATACAGCATGAATAGATACATATAGCTGCAGTTTCACTGACTACTTATTAGTAAGTCTGGAGGTATTGGACTAGGAATGGCACATTGCAAAAATCTCTTTATAACACATCCAGGGAGCAAGAAGTTTTCTAAATACCAGCTGGACACAGTATTTCCCTTTTCAGTGTGAGCTCAGCAGCTGTTCCAATCTTCAGGCCGCCCTTTGGTCCATAATACATGGAAGTTTAGACGCTGCCTAGATCTCTTAGCTTGGGAATCCAAAGCCAGAAACTTGTAAAAGATGAGTCTGCTTTCAAAATTTAACTCACAGTGACTCTAGGAGTCACCAAAAGTTTTGAAGTGGATCCCGAGGGATGAGATTGTTACCTCTTCTCTATCTATTAGATAGTGTTTCTTCCACATTAAAAATACTATATACTTTATGTTAGAGTCCTTAAAGACTCACATTTTCCAGACCATTATCCCAACACGTTTTTCAGTGAGCATACAGTGCTCATGTATAAGATCTCTGTTAATTCTCAAGTCAGCAGTTCTCAGCTTTCGAATGACAGGCCAAATATGTGGGATGGGCAGTGTTGTACTGAAAAATGGGTGGGTGGTACTCAGTCCTCCAAGTCTATAGGAAGCCAAGACTCATGGGGGCTGTCAGAAGGCAAGAAAAAGAATATAAATCCTAATGGAGAAGGAGGAGGATGTGAAGGGAACCAAGTTCTTAATCACTTTTGTCCATTAGCAATACCAGAGTATTTTTCTTAGGACTAAAGGGAGGAGAGCCTGATGTCCTTGTCAGCTCTCGAGATATATATCTATATAATGCAAATTTATTCTAACTCATAAATCCTGTTAGTAGTTTCAGCTGGGTAAAGTATTCTCCTTGTTTCTTGTCATAAACTGCTGCAGCATTCTTTTGTGCAGCTGCCACATTTCATCCTAATGCAGCTGCATTTCGCCCAGGGATGAAGTGATCCCTATATATAACTTTCTCTTCAGTTTTTATAACTGTTTAAAGGGCCTCAAGATGAGATGTGGGTTGCAAGCTATTGTTTTATTCGTGTCATCACAAAGTGCTGCATTGTACAATTGTAAGCTAAGAAAAGTGGCTTTGAAGTGATGCATGAAGATAGAGATTTTTTGGGTTAGGATGGATTTAAAATCCTGTTTCAGGAATCTGTAAGGATGATGACAAAAAATGGGAAACAAGCTAGCATGAAGTAAGGTTGCATAAACTGAGTGGGCATGTGGGACTGTGGGTAGCAAAGATGTCAGAGAAATGAATGACAAAAAGTTAAAGTGGCTTCATAGTGGAAGACATGGAAAGGAAAGGAGAAAAGGAAACCAGCAGTAAATAGGAATGATGATGATGATAAGGAGCAACCAAAAATCTCAAGGGGACACTCAAATGAAGACCTGAATCTCTTTTTTTTCTCACATTATTGAACCATATAACATGGATGGGATTTTCAGCATTGGTTGGGTCTGTTAAACATCTTTGCAGTATTATTAATGCTATGTCTGAAACGTTGAAATGTTTAAACCACTTGGTGTCCAAATCTCATTGCATTCTTATGTTCAGATGCCTGACTGTGCTGTACACCCGTTACCAGGAGTTCACTTGGAAGTCTATATAATGGGAGAATTCCCCAGGGAGTCGATTTTATGCTAGACTTTCAGGAACAGTAATGGCTGCCTGATAGAGTGGCTAATTGCTCTGAAGTAGGAGTCCCTCAGGACATTTCCTGCTCCTAAGTTCTTCAGTGTGTCCCTGCATGCCTGCTGTCTTGGTGTGCTGGCTGCTTCGGTGGCCCCTGCAAGTCCCCTCTCAGCCCAAAGAGCTTGTGGAGTGTAGCACACTGCACACTGCTCAGTCTCTCCTGCACTGCAAACTCTGATTCCCCTGTTGCTGTTTGCACAGCCACCTTCTCGTTATTTGCATGAGGAAACTCATTGCCTTGTACCCCTAGGCATCTGATGATGCCTAGATGTAAAAAATTCAAATACAGACACTGTTCCCAGACCTGTAAAGTTTTGTGCTTGATGAATCTGCTATAATCTCAGATCTAGCAGTTTTACCAGCATCCCATTAATTTGGGAAAGGAATTCAGCATAATCCTTTTGCTGAAGGGAGACGTAGCTTCCTAAGTCCTTGCTGGAATAACACACCTGTTTTTTCTTGGGAAGTGCAGCCTTGCTGAAGATAGAAGGCTGATGAGAAGTCTCCCAGATGGCCTGTACAGAATTTGGTTGTAGTAGAGAACAAAACAATTGTTGTAGTCATTGAAAGAAACATTTAATACAGTCCCAGACTATGTATGAGTAAGAGAAGTGTCAGTAGCTCAGAAGGAAAAGCTGGATAAGCTGATCATCTAACCAGGAAAAAGCCTTTTCATAACAGTGCCTTTAGCTTGGCTTCATTTATTCCTTTCTGGAGAATTCTTCTCCAAATCTGTGGTGGTAGCAGTGAGTAGTCAGATAAGGTTCCGACTCCAACTCATCTCCTGATACCAGTGTCATGTGGCAATATCAGTTCAGATTGCCTTCCTTCTTTTTCATTCCCTCTTTTTTATTAATCTCCCTGCTTTTGTGCTGTGTGTAGAGTGAACAGGAGTTCCCAATTTCCTATTTTTGTATTACCCCTGATTTTATACCATTTTAGCATAACCCTTCCTTATTCATCTGCTCTCCAAGGTAAACAGTCACACTCTTTAAATCTCTCAGCATACAAGATTTATTTTTTTTTCATGTTCATAAATAATCAGGCTTCTCACTTTCGACCTCTCTAAGAAGTCAGAGCATGAATGGACACATTTGACTATTACTCACCAAGGGTAAAGAATTACACATAAAGGAACTACTCATGAAAGATCTTTTTCTATTGACATTTAAATTATATTCAGCCACAGTAGTTTAAAAGGTCCGTATTTTATTATAATATTACTAGTACCACAATATTCCATGAAAGGTTTAGGACTATTAAAATAACACTTTGACAGTTTTATTTGTCCCTTCCTTGCAAAACATAACCTTGTCTCTAACACTAATTATATGGCATGATATAAAATAATTCCAATGAAATTCCACTTTTGAAAACCTTATTATCAGGATTTATTGATGCGTGTGCACCATAGTGCAGTAAAACCTATAAATTCATTGTATGCTTATGGTTTATTTTATTTATTATATATTTGTACTATAAATGGTAATTTTACAGCTGCATGGTACAATTGCTGTTGCGTTATTATTGGAATTATTCTGGAAAAGTCCTACAGAGTGGATGGGAATGGGGTAAGCCATTAAACCTCTACCTAAAAGCATGAAAGGTTATTGAAAATTGTATCTGTCCTTATTAAATTGCATGGGGATTTTTTCCTTAGGGAATATGACAAGTTTTTAATTTTTCCATGCTCTACACCAAGTGCTTCCACTAGTGAAGTGAGATGATAATACAGCAATTAAGGTATTAAACTGCTCCTTACAAGCTGTAGATCATGGGATCATAAAATCATAGAATAGCATTGGTTGGAAGGGACCTTAAGGTTACAAGCCCCCTACAGTGGGTAGGCAGGGACACCTTTCACTAGACCAGGTTGCTCACATGTGAGCCCTTGTTTTGCCATGAATTTCCTATGTGAGTTGAAAAGTCATCCTTTCTCCTATTTACAAATATATTCATGTTCTTTCCAATTTAGCACCCTTACACTCTAATTTCAGAGCTCTGAAGAAGCTTTACAAATGCCTCTTAATGGAAACCTATCAGCCTTTTGTAGTACATTGTAGCTGTGGGATGGTAGAGTGATGCATTTGCATGTCCAAAATTTGGAATTTGGATTGTCCAGACTACATTTCTAAGGGTAACTGAGGAGTGGGATAACCCTATTTTTATGGCCAGAGAAGTGTCAGACATCCAATTCCCATCAACCTCACCTCTAACTTGAATATGTACTTCTGAAGTGCTTTAATTCGCCGTCTTTGAAATAAGAAGAGTAACATAGATAAATATCCTAAAGACTGTGATAGAGAGCCAGGAGACTAATGGCATCCATTGCAGTATCTCAGACTGAGCTGCAAGAAGAAGCTGAAACCTGCTAGAGCTGTTCTCATGCAGCTTCAGCCTGAGTGAACTTCTCCAAAGAACTCATGGTCCCTCATGAGCGCTCTTATGGGGAGACTTCAGAGTGGTGACATTGCTTGTTGGTGGCTTGACAGGTTTATGGGACACAAGGGTTGTAGCAGGACCTGTGAGACAGGGCTGTCTGAGTGACTACAGCTGCCTGGAGCATGCCTCAGCTCTAAGACTCCATCAGTGTTTCCTCCCCAGGAGTATTCTCTGGTTTAACTTTTGTACAGTTCTGCAGCAATTCCTGAGAGTAAAAGGCATTTTACCACCCTGGGTTGAGCTGAGCCTCCAAACTGACCCTAGAATGCCAGGCAGCCTAGAGTTTTGTTCTGGGAGATGCAGCACAAACTCATCCCAACAGTTTTCCTCCTCTTGCAGGAAAGAGTAAGACAAGTACCAAAAGTTGACGTAACCAGACTAACCATTTGCTCACTCATGCGGCTCCACAGTCAAATGCACTTCTTTCCAATTAATTGATTAATCATTTTCTCTAACATCCCTAGATATTTTATCTGAATATACTAAATTAGATTTAAGTGGTGAGCAATACAGGGGGAATACTAAAGTGAACATTAACAGTGATTTGTTACAGAAGATGAACAATAAAGGTTATCACATAAAGTTGACATAAACACAATAGATGGGGTAATTATTTACCTTATTTATTCTAGTTGCTAAATCCTTCACTGCATTGTGCAAAGGGACATCTGCATTTTAAATAAAAATGTAAAAATAAAAAGAGAGAAACACCAAAACAGAAGACAGAAGAAAAAGGCAAAAATATGATGAAATACTGATATCTAGACAGGAAAAAGGAAAGGACTACAGTAACTAGGTCTTAGCACTGATATTTGTAGATGCTGATAACTTTCCAAGCCAGAAAATTAATTTATTTACATGAGTTTCTCCTGAGAGAGCTGTTCACCAAACAACTTTTTAGACTGTTTAGACTTTTTAGACTTTTTAGTTCTCCTGTGCCCCTTCATGAGGGAAGGACTGTTCCATTGGTTTGACTTTCTTGAGCTTGTTAAAACACAGCTAACATAAATTAAACAGAACCCTTGGAGCACTTGAATCAGTTTGCTAATCCACCAGTAGATCATTCCCACCACTTTTGGAGGGTTAGTTTTCTACCAGCTTAGGGGGTTGAGCTGGGTCTCTGAAGGGTTAGCCGGTGTGCCACAAAGGGAAACAGGAGAAGCAGTCAGCTGGCTTTGGATAGGCAGGACAAGGATGTCCCTTTCAGAGGCAGCTGGCTGCTAGTCTGGTGTTGGGCAGAAACAAAGCAGTTTGGGAAGAATCAGAGAAAGTGTTGGAAGAGCAGGAGCGATGACAAACAACTGTCTCCATTTCAGCCCCAGAACAGCCAGAGCCACCCACATGGTTTGTGGGAGACAAGCTCAAACCTGTTTAATACTAAAGATAGACTCAAAGCCAAGACCCAGCTGTGCTCAGAATACTTGTCACATTTCCTGATTGAACCTCTCTCCTCATTTTACCCTGAATTATAACTCACTACCAGTAGAAAAATGAAATGGAAAAGAGAAATTTGTTTTCTTCACGCTTCAACTAGAAACTGAAAAAAACTCCTTATAATTCTAGTCCTGTGAGACATACTGACAGTTGTCAATATTTGGGACTGAATTATTATCTAGCCTTAATAATTAATGATTGTTGTTAACTGCTGCCCAAGCAGGTGGAAAGCAGTGGGCAAATTATGCCTAGGTTTTTTTTCCAGCCACAGAGCAGAAAGAACAGTAATGCATAAGGACAAACCCACCATCAGGTGTGCTGGGGCAAGCAGCCTTTTTGGTCCTGCCAAGGGAGATGCTGCTTCTGGGTCAGTGGTGGCTCACAGGCTTCTGGTAGGAGCTGGAGGAACTGTGCCTCCTGCCAGCCTTGAGCCATGTCCTCTCTGAAATCACTCTTTTCACCATGACAGCCCTTCTCTGTGCTGTTGACAAACTGCCTTGGTGCCACCTCTGAACACATGTGGGTTTCCAAGTCCTTCCATGTTGCACCAGGACAGTGCATCTGCTGGAAGCAGGATACAACCCCTGTACTAGCCTGGAAATGGGAACAGAACTGGGACAACACTGCCAAAAGTATTTCTACCACCCTCCATTGACACCTCCACTGAGGTCTTTTTGGTGCTGCACATCTCTTCCCAAAGAAGTCTTCACTAATGTTTCACTATGAAGTAAGAAAAAGTAAATATTAGGATATGAGCACAAAAAGAGAAGGTTAAACTTAGCATGTCAAATTATTGTTCAAACATTGCAGTAATGAAAGCATCTATATTGCATTCTGAACTATAACTTGGATTACATGCCCAGGGCAAAATAGCAGAAATCATCTTTGATGTCTGCTGAGGACTGAATCCTTTGTTGTGCCTTTTCACCTAAACTGTAGGAGGGACCAAGAGTGGAATGACTGGAACAGGTGCCCTTGGCCAGCAGGAACACATTTGTATGAGCTAAGTCCTGTTTTGGGCTGAGCCAGCAGCCTGGTGCACTTCTGTCCTCCTGCTGTCCTCTGGATAAGACCTGAAAGAGAGATATGGAAGGGAACTGGGCACTGATACTTGTCTTGAAACTCAGTGTCCTGGAAGATTAGCAAATCCTACTCAAGGCTGAGGTAGCCATTCAGAAAATGAGAATACTCCCCAGAAATGCCTTCATGGAGGATATAGAGTCAAAGTTTTGAAAGCAGAAGTTAATCAGTCAATTGTATTTGACTGAATACAGTGTGTTGCAAACAACCTCATAAAAAAGAAGTAAAAAACAAACCAAAAACACCACAAATACCTAAAACCAAAATCTCAGAGAAGAGTGAGATCTACTTTCTTGTTTATTCCCTATAATTACTCAGCCATTGCAACCTGAGATTTTTTTAGATCTTGTTTGGGCTGCAAGAATATTTCTCAGCAAGCTCCTCTGAGCAGCCAACTGCAAAAAAACACTGAAATATGATAAGCGTATAAGAGCATTAAATGGTAGCATTCTCCATCACCCACAGCCTCTGTCAGTTGTGTTTCCAGGCCAGATGAAGCTAGAATGTACGTACAGCTGTTCTGAGTTGTAAAATACATTTTGAAATGGGATTGATTTGTCTGTGTTTCATGAGATTGAATTAAGCAAAAGAAAAAAAAGTATAAAAACTTGTCTTTTTTCCAAGCATTTAATAGAAATAGTCTAACTGGAACATAATAGAGATGTGCTTTCAGCACACAGATGTGCTGTAGTGAGAGCCACGTTTTATGTAAGCTGCTTATTCTTTTGTGCACTGTCAAGAACTGAATGTACTTTCATACTCCGTTTTTTGGCCTTGACATGAACTAATGTCAAAGCAAATGAAGACCCGGTGGTAAATCCTTTTCAGCACTGCTAATGATTGTGACCATTGTGGAGTTGTTCCTGGCTGTCTAATCGTCTTTGGGATATTGAGCTTTTGATACATAGACCTTGTATTCTGAATTTTGATTTCTGCTACAAAATTTGCCGGTGTGATTCATTTTGTAGGGGATCAGAAAGGTGTGCAGGTCACACACTGCAGACTACATTCAAAGCAGATTTTATAGTGAGCTTCAGTGGGTAAAGTCATTAAGGGTATAATGAGTGATCTGAACAGAATTTCATGGGCAAAAGTTCACAACAGCATGTCTTACCTATTAAAATGCATTTTAGTAGAAAACTGATTTACAACTGGAATTTTTTTCACATGCAAGGCAAAATATGCAGAAGAGCAACTGAGCCTGATCATCTTCTTCCAGTTCCATTGTTTGCTTTATAGTTAGGGTTTTGCATTATGGCTGTCTAGACTTTACAGCCACAAATGTGCCAAAACCTTTGACTGGTTCATTCAGGTTGATTAATAAGCAACATAAAATGTCTACTTTCTTTAACACCTGCCCACTCTGTTTCTTCGTGCTTTGCAAATGTAAGAGGTGCAGATATGTGCTTTGACTTTGATCCTGTAAACCAAAACTGTTCAGGTGGTAGATCCTGATCTAGGTTTGGACAGCACAAAGGTTTCCCAGGTTTCCTCTGAACCCCACCTTTGTGTGGATGGGCCTCTGTTTTCAGCTGTTCCCCTGTTGGTCCAGGAGCAGCTGCACATGCAAGCAGTGCAGGTGCTGGGCAGGGCTGGAGCCAGCACACTGCTTTCCAGAATGTGAGCCCATGGAGCTTGGTAAGAATAGAGGTGCCCCTGCAATTGTCCCTTCAGTATCATGCCACCTGCACTGGGGTTTTCCTGGCAGTGCTTTCCATGCATTTCATGTGGCATTCTGCTCCTCAAGAAATGTCAGAACAGGAAAGAACGCAGTGCTGCTCCCTGTCACCCCATTTTCACGCTGCTCCACCTTCACGTCTTGCCAGCAACTTACCCTTGGGGGAGGGTAGATCACAGAGCCACAAACCTGGCTGAACAACTTCTGCTGCAGGGAGATGGTTAACACTTGGTCCCAGCCACCAAGGGGCTTTGTGCACCCCAGGGTCCTGTGGAGACAGGCAGGTTTCTCAGAGGGACTCTCTTCTGATGCTATAGTGTGATTCAGAGTGATGACAGTACTGTAACAGCAAATACATCCTATCAAATTTCTTTGTTATTTCTTTGTAATTGAAAGAGCTTCTAATTCAAAATAATAGAGTGTGAACTGTTTTCTCTTTCCTCTTTTTGCTCAGAAATCGAAGCAAAGGAAGCGTGTGACTGGTTACGTGCAGCTGGATTTCCCCAATATGCTCAGTTCTATGAGGGTAAGTTGGTCTTTCTCCTCTTTGTGCAGTTCTGAAAGTGCACTGGGCCCTCGCCAGGAGAGCTTGCAGTCAGCCAACTGCACATTTGACTGAGTTATGGCCATGGCTGGATGCTTCACAAAGCTTCAGCTGCTGGAGTCATACCAGTGCATGAAGAAAAGTAAGATTCTTACCCTTGTAACCATGGGAAGTTTAAAAAAAAAGGGGGGGGACATAGCTTGTGTAAACCCCAAAGGTTAAAACAAATTAATACAAAATATCTAAAAACATGAGGTTATTTTCTAAAAACTTTCTGAAACGTACCTGAAATAAAGACAGTAGAAATTATTGAAAATTTCAATCATGCTGAAAGTAAGACTGAAAACTCTGCAGAGTTACCAAAAGTGAATAATCTGAGTTGCACTTCACATTTGCGAAGTAAGAAAAGCTGACAGTTCAGTGCTACCTCAGTGCAAATGGTGGTGTCCCCTTCCCAGGTGCTAAGTTCATGCCCAGGGAAGCAGTGTCCCCGAAGGCAGGGCTTGGTTGCACTGCTGCTGTGTTCCATAGAGTAGTTTGGAGACTGGAGCTGAGTTTTTCCTGCTCTTCCCAGCTCAGTGCTGAGAGAGAAACTGTGGCTGAGCCTCGTTTTTCCCAAAGTGCATGTTCTCCCTGCCAGAGACACCCAGCTCAGGCCACTTGGGCTTATTAGCCAAAAGGCAGCCCTGCCAAACACCTCTGGACACCTTCCAGGGTCAGCATGAGTCTGGAGGCAGCACAGATCCACTCATGGAACGAGGCCCGAGGAGCCTCATGGGTCAGAGCCAAGTCTGCAGGGAATCAGCTGGGACACCACCCCTCCCCTCGTGTGGGGCTGAGGATGGCAGGGAGTGGGAGCTGAGGACACCCCCGTGGCCAGCTGAGCTCCATCAGGGCCCGGGTCCTGTTGGGCTGCTCAGGTGCCTGGGGACAGGAGCACCATTCAGAGATGCTCAGGTGGCTCCACAGGAGGCAGGCAGGCTCTGTTAAATCCAGCAAGGAACTAAGACTAATAAGCCTGCCAGACCAAAACTGACACAAATATGAATCTAGCACAGTCCCTGGGTAGCCAGCAGTACTTCTGTGTCTGCCTTGTATTCAGAGTATGTCACATAGTGACTCCCCCAGAGAAAGGAACACCTGCTGCCTGCTTAACTCAAAAGGATGTTCTCTCCAAAAAACAACCTGTGCTGGGCTCCAACAGTTCCCATGCAGTCAATATGTGCTCTAGACAGACTATGTCTCCAAAAAACAAGGTGCTTTTCACAGGCATCTATTATGTCAGTGTGAGCAGTAGTGTCTGAAAATGCTGGCTGAAGTTCCTGTGTCCCAGTGTCCTGCTGAGGTACATAAGCATGGCAGAGCAGTCTGGAGAGCAGCCACAGCACTGGAACCCATCCCACTGTTACAGAGCTGTGTCACTTTTCATTGCAAATGTCAGCTTCCAGCATACTATTCTGGCTTTTTAGCTAATATTGGGGATTATAATTCAGTTTGAGGGGGTTTTTTTGTCTGTTATTTGAGTAACCCTCTGTCTGAAATCATTGTTATTTGGATCTGTTTTAAAAACAAAAGGCACAGAACATTTCTGGGGCTTTGGCAAAGTCTGTCTAGCAAATAACTCATTAAGCCACTGTAATGAGAAGGGAAAACCTTGTTGCTCATGTAAAATAAGTGTGGTGGTAACTCCCTGATCTCATCCATTGTGCAAGGTGCTAAAATGAACAGCTAACAGTTGAGTATTTTTTAAAGCTAAAATGAAATAATTCTGCTGTCACTCTAGTGCAGTGGACGTTCAGCTATACCTTTAACAGAAAAAAAAACAAAAACAGAATGGTGTAAGAAAGGGTCACAGATACAGCTGGAAGGGAGACAGCTGAGTGAAATTGGTCATACTAGATTTCAGTGAGCAAGCACATGCAAAGCAATTTAGATGTAGATAACATATTTTCACTTGAGCAGCAAGTGGTCATCTTAATAATGTGTCTCCTTTTACAGACTCCCAGTTTCCCATTGATATTGCTGCAGTAAAGAAAGATCATGATTTTCTTGACAAGGACCTTGTAGAACCTCTTTGCAGGTAAATAACACTCCAAGTTTCTTTTCTGATAATTTAAAAGCATGAGATGATTTTTCATTGTTGGTATAGCAGCAGTTGAGGTGTGTGCATGTCCAGGTGCATTAAGTGATGAGATCTATAATGCCACCATCCTGAGTTAATTTCTCTTACAGAAGATGCTGCAGTAGGGGACCCACTACATCACAGAAAGCATCACATAATTTGAGAAGACCCAAATCCAATGGATTTGAAACAGATGCTTTTTAAGAACTAACAGTAGTGCAAGCAAACCCTGAATAAATAAGAGTCACATTTGAGTCTCACACTAATAACTCTTATGTCTAAGTCCAGCAAAAAAGATGAAACTTCATTGCAGAGAATTCAGTAAGCCCTTTTCTCTGGCAGCAGGCACGGATTTCATGCTGCTGTGATTCTCTTGGTACTCTCATTTGGCACCAGTAGCAGAAGCGGGACCAGACCCCCCAGTAGTACAGCTGCTACAACTGATCAGTGCTTTGGCCCTCCCAGCTGTCCTGTGTTTGCTGTTTATCTTGCTTTTTGTACTCTGTGATGAATATACCATACTGCATTGCTCAAGTCCTGTCCCCCAGGACTCAAGACACAGCAATTCTGTGGCAGTTTTGCAAAACCACATTGCAGAGACATTGTTCCCCTCTTCTTTCCACTGTGCTCAGCTCAGGCTGGTTCTGCTCCTCTCCTCTTCAAGTCAGGACAAAGGAGCATCTGGCCCTTAACCGAGCAGGCTTCATTACATGTTATGGAAACTTTCACAACACCAACATCAAGATAATTGGACAAGACTCTGTTTCCCTTTCTGCAACTGTGGCTAAAGTCAGCAGAGATGGCTTTAGGAGATGCTGTTCCACATCATACTTACATTGTAAGGATTAATGAGTTTGTGGTGGAAGAATGCAGAAAAGGTTTCTGAGAATCACCATAAATAGGGGTGATAGAGACTTCATCTAGTCCACCTCTCCACCCCAGACTATGCCCCCTTCTTGGCAGGTCCAGGTAGTTTCTGGACATAGCTGTCAGACTGCTTTTCCAAAATTCCCCTGCTGCAAGTTGCTTCTCATGCTATCTATTGTGGCTATGGGGGACAGAATATTATCTGTGTCTATGTAATAGCCTTTATGTCTGAAGGTAAATCAGTCGGAAAGACTTGGATTCTCCAGTGATCTCTCTCACAGATGCCTGAGAACAGAATTAATTGCAGACTTGATCCACTGCTGTTCTGTGCTGCCTGCTGAGAGAGATTGCTGTGGGGGGGATACCTTCTTCCCATACATTTGCACATCCCCCTGCTTCAGTCTGGCATGATGGAAGGCATGCTTTGCTGCAGTTTGGGAACTGGAAAGTGATAGAGATAGGAGATTGAGATCTCTTCCCCTCTGCCCTTTACCACAAAATTGAAGGACCATTAAAAATGCAAGAAAGATGTCTGTTCCTGCCCCTTTCTTGTGAGAGAAAACAGTGAAATATAGTCATTCCATAGCTCTGTGATGCTCCCTAATCATTCTTCTCTGAAGTAATTTGCAATGGTGTTGCTGCAGTCATGGTCACCAGGCATCCAACACCTACACAGCTAAAAATGGGAACAGCTTATCTCTTGCTCTTCCAGCCTCTCTGTAGACTCACAGATACACGTACAGTTACAATGTTGATATATTTATGAGGATTATTTTCAAGCTGAGAAGTTAGAGACTTGGTTGGGTTGGGGGTTTTTCTCTTTTATTAAAACATGAGGGTTTGAAAAATTAAGTAGCAGCTAGATACATGCACTCATGGGGGAAAAAAAAAACTTTACATTAGCCTAAACCAAGGCACAATGATGAGACCTATAGAAAAAAAGCATAGACACAGATATTTCCACACTTTAAAGATAAATGGGTTTATTACTCTCTAACTACTTCTTCTGTAATTATTTTATTCAGAAGACAACACTTGTTTATTTGACTTTTTGTTGGGAGCTTTTAAACAGCTTAGATCTTAAGAAGGAATAGCTCCTCATAATATTAGAAATACAAGTATTATGTACAGGTAATGTTTTTGTATTGCAGACATTTAATTGGATGTAACGCAGCAGCTTCAAACCCTTTGCTGAAAGCGAGCTGTAAAAAGCCATTGTACCAAATGCCAAGATTCATCAGAAACAGTCAGTAGTGTCCACTGCTGCCCCCAGTTCCAGCTTTGTTACTCTGTGAGCTATCAAACCAGCATCTTCCAAGTTTTCCAGTGCATTGGAATTCCTCACAGCTCAACTGACCACTGTGGGCAGTTCTCTGCCCTTCCTTTGCTCTGTAATGTTACTGCAAGGTGCACGCCAGTGTACCACATGAGAGCTGCAGGCTGTGGTGCACTTTGAGGAAAGAGAAAGTTGAAAAAGGCTGGTTATTATCTCTGTGTGCAGATTCCCAGGTTGGCAGTCAAACTTCCATTCTTCTAACATTCAAAGCTGCCCTTAAAGCTATGCGTGACCAAGCCATCACACTGACTAATAGTGCATTCAGCACATAGTGCTGAACAAAATGGGCTTCTCATTGCTTTTTGGAAGATAATTTTAAAGCTGAAATGCCAGCATGGATAATCAGTTAGAGCAGTTTTAGCTCTGAATAGTAATAGCATAAACAGTGAATTTCTCTGCTCTTGTGAGTTGAAATCAGACTCTCCATCTCATTTTA
This sequence comes from Zonotrichia leucophrys gambelii, assembly GCF_028769735.1. Taxonomy (NCBI): domain Eukaryota; kingdom Metazoa; phylum Chordata; class Aves; order Passeriformes; family Passerellidae; genus Zonotrichia; species Zonotrichia leucophrys. The sequence continues at coordinate 68,111,864 of NC_088169.1, forward strand.
TAATCAGTTTTCTTATGGCATTGAAGTATACCAGACAACGTGAGGCATAAATGAGGAAGAACCTATTTTAAGACAGCTGGTAGTATTTTTGTCAGAAAGTCTAAGACTCCCTGTTGTAAAAGATTTCAGTGACCTTTTTGAGATATTCTAACATTCCTGCTGTTTACAATATAATTTGAAAATCTGGCAGAGTAAAAACCAAATTTGAGGCCTTTGGGTTAGAGGCGTATCTATCAAGAGATTCCTCTCAGATTTTATTGAGTAATGAACAATAGAGAATTGCCAGGCAATCTGCAGGCAAACGCTGTCATCCTGCCAAAACAATAATTGAGCATGAAAATTTTATAGCTGTGTCACGTCCAAAATAGCAGCAACCAACTCTGCTCTGGGAACTCTTGTGGCTGCTGTGATAAGAGGGTGAGAAGGAGAAGCCAAGCCATGTTGTGCTTTTTGTATTCACGTAAATACAGTGACTAAGAACATGAAGAACAAGTACATCAGAGTCTGATACATAGTTCCCCAAATCAAGCTCTTAAAATTTGAGTTGTGCCAAGCAGTCTTTTTTCCCTTAGCATTTTTTTTTCCATAGCTGTTGGCTCTTAGATTATAAACAAAGTGAAGGTTGCTGTATGGGATGGGACATCCTCCCACCAGAGTTCTGAAATGATGGATGTGCAGTCAGTACCATCTGCTGGGTTATCTTGCTCTACGTCCTGGGGGAGGATAAGCCTGACTCTCCCCATGCAGGACAGAAAGCCCTGCTCTGGAGGCAGCAGGATTGCTCCCCTTGACTTCCAGGAGAGATTGCTCATCTCATGTGAGCCTGGAGCCTACAAGGTGACTCTCTCAGTGGCAGCCATGATAAAAAGTGATAATCTCTTTTTGCACAAAACTGGTAGAGCAGGGCCATGCCAGTGCCAGCCTTGCACACCAGCCCTAATGGTGCTGGGAGGACTCTTATTCAGTGTTAAAACCTCAGCAAAGCCCAGCATTAAGCGCTTGATGTCCTCTTCCCAAAGCTGACAGCATCAGAAGAAGCCAGGCACGGACATGTGTACTCAGCACCTAAACTTGGCTAGGAATAACAATAAAACAGATAAATACTGTTGTGGTTCCCTCAGAGAGGCATTTACAGAACAACAAAATCCATAAGAGAGGGCATCTGTGGATCTGCTGATGCAGGAGACACTGTACTGTCCATGCTTGTCCTCCCCATGATGCCTCTCCTGTGGCCCTGGCTGCATTCCAAAGCACCTGCTTGAAAGCAGCTGCAGAACAGGTCCAGAGATCCACCTGGAACTCAAACTCACTTCAGAGCTGTCTCCCTGTCACTGGGATTGCTCCCTCTTACTTGGATTTCTCCTAAAGCAGGACAACAGGTCCCCCGCAAGGTTTTCCAGCTGGCTGAGCCTGCATAGCTACAAGCTTGTATTTATTTGTAAACACTGCTCAATGCTGTAAAGAATGCAAAAGCTGGAGATTTCCTGCTTCTGAAAAACTTCTATCATAAGAGTTAACAATTACAGCACTGGGGTTGGGATTCAGAGCCCTAAGGACTTGTGTCTGTGGCTGTCTTAAATCTCCTCAGAGAGCCCAGACTTCTCCATGTGTTGGCTGGACAGAGGTACCTGCAGCAGCTGAAGGCCAGGCTTGATACTCCAGGGGATCTAAAATTGCACCAGAAACGTCTGTTTGGGCACCTGAATATCACTGCTGACTTTTTAAGAATTATTTCAAAGTCTTAAGCCATCTTTGATGCTCTGGAGAAAATAAAATTAACATCACTGAAATGCTGTAATACATGTTTTCCAGTCTTTCCCTGAACAATGCAGAAATTTACAGATATTTTCAAATGCATCCTAGATTATTTGGGTTTTATACAGCCATCTCTCTTGTGTTTATTTAATGTGTTTTTCCCTGCCTTTCCTCAATTCCAGACTTTGTGTTTTGTTAACATTACAAACAGCATTTTTTTCCCATGTTTTTTAAGCAGTGGCATAAAAGTGCAGTGCTCCTCTCACTTCAGCTGGAACACTGGTGACAGCCTTTGTAGCCAGAAACTTCTGGGGTTTTTTTATTTTTGAATAACTTGCTGAGGAGTTGACTGTCAGTCATCTGACAACTTTAAACTGATGAAAAAAACTTTCTGCCACCACTGGCACATCAACAAGGCGAAAGAAGCTGAAAAAGACTGATTTTGATTTGAGCTGTTAGTACCAGACAAACTCACAAATATGATCATTAGTTCTGTAATTTCCCTGGCAAATCTTTCCACAGCCCTGGAAGAGCCGCAGAAAACATAACAATGTTTTGCAGAGGGGTGAATTTAAAACCTGGGGTTGAAGTCCCTGGCGCCCAGTAAAAAGTAGTTTTGGTTTTGGTGGAGCTAGTGTGGAAATGGAGCTAGACTTTTCCCTTCAGCACAGGCCAGCTGACAAAGAGGTGCAGGAACTCCAATATTAGCCAATATTCAGCACTAAGAGGAAGCTGTCCCCAAGATAGAAAGCTGGGCTGGAGTCCTTTGAAAATGTGCCTCTGTGTACTTGAAATTGATATCGATACACACATTTAAACATTTTGTGCTCAAATGAAGCACTGAACATTATTCAGCCTCAGGGCCCCAAGAAAATGCTACTTTGGGTTGAGAAATTCTGTGTTTGGGCAAAAGAGGAGTTTTGCAATAATAGATGTAATCCCAGAAGAAGATTTGTGGGCAGAAGGCTGCAGATATAGCTACACAGCCACAAACCCTGGAATTTATTTCAACATTGCTATCATGCATGCAGGGTGTGCTTGTGCATACATTAAACCCAAATTAATACCACGAGCACAGGACTTTTCTGATGCGGCATAACAGATTTATTGGCTTCAGTCAGGGAGGAATATTTGATCTACAAATGAGCAGGTGATTTTTTTTTTAAAGGAATATCCACATTTGGTGGGTCAGTTCTTTGTTAGTGGTAGCAATCTGAAAGGTATTCTAATATTAGAAGTTCTGCAGAGGAATATGTTAATGCCATAATCTTCTTATGTTATGTGAGAGATTATATCATTGATCTGATAGTTTTTTCATGTGTCCTTGTAACTTATCACATGCACTTCAAATGTTAAGTTCTGGAAATTAGAGGCCTCTCACTGCAACCCAAAAGCAACAGAGACAGGTCTTGCTATAAAGACACAGGAGATGCAAGCAGCCAACAGAGGAGTGCTGTGGGCATGTGACTCTCTCACTCTGCCTCCCTTTATTTTGAAATTCAGTCCTAGATATGGAAAATGTTCAAAGTTGAACATATTTAACTTTCAGCCTCTGCTTTTAGAATTTGGATGGTTTCAGAAATCAGGATCTTTGAGTATAAATAAAACCAAATCAATTATCATTACCACAGGAGGTTCTCTATTGAAAGAGCATGTTTACTTGTCCTCTGGCTGTCCTTGCACAAAGACATACACACACACACACACATACACACACAGAGATTGTCATTTCAACTCACTGTCATCACAGGGTAGCCTTGGATTTAAGGAGCAGAAGCCTTACAGAGACTCTGGTAACATCAGTATGAACATGGTCAAAAATAGCTAAAAATATTTATTTTAAAATGTTTGATTTTTTTACATGTTGGGTGTGTTAACCTGTGTGTAAGATCCACAGATAGGAGAAAAGAAACTTTTGACTTTGGAGAAACTTTTAAGTAGCAGCTAGAAGTTCTTTATGTCAACTTCTTTAAAGTACCAACTGCCAGAAGTGAGGAACTGCAGCTGATTTTTTGTTGGGTCTTTTACTAGTGCTTTGAAATTCCCATTTTAGACCAATTATGTTACAGTCATTTTTGATGCCTTAGCACAAGGCAACTTGCCTCCTTCTCTTGTCATTTCCCCAGCTATCACAGGTGTTTGTTTAGAGTTGTTTCCTGAGCTAAGTATGGAAATGTCTATGAATTTAAAAAGCAATCTATCAAACCTGGCTGTCAAGTAAAGTGAAACTAAGGGTCCCCTTTCATGTAGTGGTCATGTAGCTGGAATAGATGACCACTATCCTTTCTGAAGCTGTTATATGTGGTTTGCACCCTACAGTAAGATAAGAGAGCATGTTTTGAACTTGCAAAAAATCATGCCCTTTAGTCAGAGGCTGCTAATCTTTTGAATTTGCTTTGCCCTGTAGACGACTGAACACACTGAACAAGTGCGCCTCAATGAAACTCGATGTGAACTTCCAAAGAAAAAAGGTAAGGGAACTTCATCAAATATACCCTGGCTTTTGTGATAAAACCACCCCAATCTAGCCTTTAATCTAGTACAATGCTCTTAAAAGTAAGTTAAGTTTATTTTACTTTGAACATGCACGTCAGCATTATCTGGAGGCATAATAATGTGAATTGCTGAATCTTGAAATCATGAATAGAACAGAAAATGTGAGTAAATACTACGTGTGTTAGAAGGGCTCACACAGTACTTAAAGTTTACATGTGTGCAATTAAAGTTAGTGGGTGAAAAGACAGTAAAGCTTCATTAGACTGGCTTGTTTGTCAATGCCATATGAGTACACAGTGGAAAATCCTGCTCAGAAAAAATGGAAGCTGCTCAGATGAAAACAACAGCTTTTCTTTGTTTCTTGTACTGACTTCTTCCCAGTTAAGAATATGAAAATAAACTCTGTCATCCTTACAAGTTCCTGTGTAACATGGGAATTATCTGAGCATAAAGGGTTTCAGTGAGGGCTGCAGAAACAGCCTGTTGATTTTGAGTTTTGTAACATGCCCAGCATTAACTGTTGAACGTTTGGTTTTCTGGTCACAAATTCCCCAAAGTCCTTGAGCGTTGTTCAATGCTAGTTGTCAACTCTGAAAAATCTTGGTTCCTGTTTTTCCTTCCTAGAGTGTTTTTCTAGTGCTCTTTAAAAACTGACTCCAAGAGCTGAATTTTTGATGTCTTTGCAAATTCAGTCTCATCATATTCTATTCAGTGTTTGAGGGAACATGAACAGACGATGGTTTTAATGTCCAGATATCCCACTTTGGCACATATCTGCTTATTCCTTTGTGTACTAGCCTCTTAAGCTTCTATTTTGTCCATTCCCTAGAGCTGCAGGGACTTCACTGTGTATGGTTTTGGGGTTTTTTTGTCTTGGGTTTTATGTTGTGTTAAAAAGGGAGGATTTTTTTTTGTTGTTATGTTTGTTTTTCATTAATTTTTTGCTGCCACTCCTCCTTGTTCTGAATGGACTGAAGTCCTCAGCTGCTCTCCTCGCAGATGACCACTAATTTGTGGTGGAAGAGACATGGCTCTACTTGGTACTCTTTCAAGGGTACAGAAGCTAGTTGAGTCCATACCTGCACAAGGCCACAGAGAAGCTGAGCACAGAAAAATGTAGACAAAGAGGAGTTGGAGGAGATTTTAGTCCACACATACAGAGCAACTGAAAGTAGAAGAGAATGTGGGTGAGAGAAGAGGAGGGAGAGCCTGCTGACAGGAGGAAATGTAAATGCAAGTGTAAAAGCCAGAATCTGGGTCTGAAATTGATCACCAAACTAAATAAATCTTTGGCTGTAGATAATGAAATGCAAAGTCAGCCAGCTTTGGAGCTTCAGCATAACAGGTATGCACAGGACTAGCAGAGCGGCTTGAGTGATTCACCAAAATATGGCCAAGCAAGCTGCCAGGCAAGGTTCCTGTGAAAGACAGCTCAGCAGGAGAGTTCCCTACTGCCCACTCTCCCACCCAGAGCATTCCCACTGTGGGCTGCTGTCTTCCCTTGGCTTCATCAAGATGCAAACAGAAATGCTCATGTATGTGTTGCAAATATGTCTGTAAGCGATTTGGACAGACAGAGATTAGCCTTTGGATTAACTGCCTTCTGCAGCTGTCGATTTATGAGAATTCCTGCCCCCAGCTGGAAAAATGTGGCAGAATTCCACCGCGAATAAATCCACTACTTGCCTTTTGTTAGCATGCCTCTGTATTTCAGGCAAGTACACCCTCAGTCAAAAAGCTGCACTATTTTAAATCAGCTGTGACAAATCTGTGAATCAAAACCCCTTTCTTTTTGGCAAATGTTACCAATCACTCCTCAAGAAACTTGTCCCTTCTCATCTTCCCAAACATAATGGTATTAACTGGACTTTTGAATATGCTCCAAAGCAGTGCACTTGATTTCACCCCAGGTCAGTAGAATATACAGTCACTGCTCCAAAATGTCTGCTCTGCCTGTGTCAGATGAATCATTGCTTTCAGACCTTCTCTTGATCTGCTGTACCCCTAGCTGGTGACACGTGGGTGGGCTAAGTGCTCTCAACATTTTTTTTTGGAAAGTTTCGTTTGTCAGGACACTCAGATATCTGACAAGAACAGTGGGTCATTCAGGATGTTTGTGGCTTCCAGAATTTCTATTGATTTCATCAAAAGAAAAGCACAGTATGTCATAGGACTCACAGTGCAGCTGAATTCGTAGTGAGTCACTATGGCAGTATCTCAGCATCCAGATATTTCATTTCATATTTGCCTGATTTTGCTTCTGATGAAACACAAGCATGTTTCTTTATGAATTAAAAAGAACCCAAAACTACGCCTTTATTTAACTGAGCTGCAAATTTTGACACTGAAAAGCCTCTAAGTATTTTCTAAGTGATTCTTGGGCAGAATGTAATCCTGTCTTTTCTGTGGTTGGAGGAAAAACTTGTTTACTACCAGTATCCATTTCTGTTCATCTCTGCTTTGTAAAAAAAAAATCCTCAAACAAACAAAACAAAAAAAAGCCCCACAAAATAAAAACTCCACAAATTTTTGATTTAAAGTATATTTACCACTGAATTTATTTTTATTTCTGTCTTCTGCTCTATGCTCTCTTCTTGGTGTTTTTTGCAATGTCTCTAACACTTTGGCTACTTTAATAGATTCCAGCTTGTAGAAAACACAGGCTAAATCCTGTCAGCTCATACAGTAATGTCAGTGCAGCTACAGGGATTTGTGTCAGCCAAGAATCTTCTTTAAGGTCCCTTTGGCATATTGCAATGTAGAACAAATTTTAAAAATATGTTTATCCTGCTGGCTGGTGCCACCAACGCTTCAGCAGTGGTATGCTTTGTAGATATAATTACCACTGCTAAATATTTAAAAGTACGTACCCTTGTGGTTTTTAAAATATCCACTTTGTGGCACTACTAAGACCACAATAAATGGATTTTTTAAGTTCCTGAGGCTATGCAGTCCTTTGGTCCATATATGCATACAGCAAGCTGTGGAGTTAAAACAAAGGTAGAACTGTCTGATGTGCAATTTCTTTCCTGCAGACAAAATGGCCAAAGCAGTATTAGCCTTTTCTAGCCCCTTCCCTCATATTTCACTAGGTGCTCAATTTTTCTCTTTAACAAGCCACAGAATGAGGATCTCCATTCATTCCTGTAAGCTCACAGGAACACTGCACACCTCAATGGTAACAAAAGAAAGAGAAATGCCTAAACCCAAAATTTCACAGCTATATTTTATTTTATGGTTTGGACACAATCTAAAACATCTGGCTGACTTGGAGTGATAAACTGGCAAAAGTTTATGGCTTCAGTGAGACCTGGCACGCTACGGATCCCAATCTCTAGCTTTTGAGGTTTTATGTTATTTAAGGTTTTGGGTGCTCTTGTAAAATTTGGTCTACATTTTCAATTAGACAGGCCAGCAAAGATCTAGTCAAAGATTGGAGATAACTTTACCATCAAAACTTCATATAAAAATACTTCTAATAATAGACTTTTAAAATGAGAATTTTTCCAGTCCCAAAATAGTCTTTCTGGTTTAGCACCTCATTTTAGTCTGACAGCCTGTCATATTTTACTGCCTTCATACTGCTTCCAAGAATGTGAAGAGCTGTTTGAATGTCATGTAGGTGAAGTTAGTTTGTTCTGCTTTAAAACAAATGCACAAGAATAATGCAGTATAAGTCCAGTTCAAAGTCAGGAAAAGGGTACTCATTAGCAACCATGGGCTTCATGCTGAAGATGTATCTTTTTTGTTGGAGCAAACGGATGAGAAGAATGTCATAGGGTGAGGTTTTTAACTAAATTTTTTTTCAAGGCACACGTTTTCTGCATTGCAGAGTAGCTCCTGGAGCTACCTAAACATAATGAGACCAGAAAGGGTGTGGGGTGCTGCTGCCTTGGAAGAGGTTGAAGGAAGCCAGAGACAGTGGGGCAGGCTGCAGGCCATCAAGTTTGGGGTGCCTCTACTGATGACAGCAGTGAAGCCAGTGGTTGCCCATTGTAGGAAAGCTAACCTCAGCTGCAGATGCTGCCCCATCCCAGCCTGAGCCTGGCTGCTCCTCCTGCCCACACCCCCATGGCTGCCTTCTCTGCTTTCCTTTGCCTGCACTCAGACACACCCTAAGCAATACTGCCAAATATTTTTTATTGCTTTTTAAGCATCATTATTATTTATCTGTTGTTATAGTCCTGAAACATAAATCTTGTTAGATGCATCTGGCCCATGAAGTTTATAGATGTGTATTTAGTTCTCACTGCAAACCTACGTGCAGCACCAGATATTTGCTGTCTTGGATTTTTAAATAGCTCACATTGCTGTAGTACCCAGCCACTTCCATGTCTTTACCATGTGTATCTTAACACCATCCCTGCAAATCAGGATTCTTTTACTTTGGCCTTTCAAAAGGTTTTTTTTCTAAACAGTCACTGTGAGCATCAGCCCTACACAACTCAGTGCACAGGCAGTCCATGGAAGCCAAGAGGTATCAGTGGGACTCCTAACACGGAGCAGGCTTTTATTTCTTTCTTGTTAAGATATTTGCAGTCTTTACAATTGAATGAAAGAGGGTGTTATGAAAGGACTGATAACCAGCCTTCCATAAACTTGGCTCAGAGAGACTTTGTTGCCTGTTGCTCACCTAGAGCAGCCCGATCTCATTAATTCAAATACCAAGTTAAAGCACACAATTTTAACATGTGCCACTTGCTTTTTTTCCAGAGTGAAGATTCAGATGAAGAAGATCTCTGTGCTATCAGTAATAAATGGACTTTCCAAAGAACCAGCAAACGATGGTCTCGGGTGGACGACATTGACGCTCTGCTTCACCGGTCTGACAGACATGGCTCTTCTGGGGACATTAAAATGAAAAACACGACAAGCAGTGAGAGCGTCCTTACAGATCTGAGCGAGCCTGAGCTCTCATCGATTCACAGCGAGAGCAGTGGGGGCAGTGACAGCAGGAGCCAGTCTGGCACCACCAGCGCTGCCAGGGAGGCCTGTGACTGCTCTGCCCACCACGATGTGGAGAGCACCGTGCTGCAGGACTCCGCTGCAATAAACACCGCCCCGTCCCCCAGGGACGGCCTGAAGAATGAAAATCCAACACGAGCCAGAGCAAAAACCTTTCTAAAACGCATGGAGACGCTGAAAGCAAAAGCTGTGCATGGAAAGCTAAAAGGCTCAGGAAGAACAGGTCCTTTAGAGATCAGTGGACCAGTTCTCCAGTTTGAGCCAAAATCCTTGAAAGACATGCACTGTGTGCAGATAGTCAATGGCAATCTCCAGAATTTGGGGCAAGATTCAGTCAAAAGAGGGCTTCCCTCTTCTGCCAAATCCAGCAGTGACAGCAGCCAGTCCGAAAACAGCAGCAGTGGGGTGAGCACACCGTGTTTGAAGGAACGCAAGTGCCATGAAGCAAACAAGAGAGGTGGGATGTACCTGGAGGACCTGGATGTTCTGGCAGGAGCAGCCTTACGGCAAGTAGTGGACCAAAACCGCAAAAATGAATTTCATTCCCAAGAGAACTTGGTTGTGCACATTCCCAAGGATCACAAACCGGGGACCTTCCCAAAGGCACTCTCCATCGAAAGCCTCTCACCTACAGACAACAGTAACAGTGTAAACTGGAGGACAGGCAGCATCTCTTTGGGAAAGCAGAACTGCTCTACTCCAAAGGAATCTGGCCTGATGGCTTGCTGTCCTAAAGAGAGCAGAATTAGTATTTATGACAATGTGCCAGGTTCCCACTTGTATGCTAGCACTGGGGATCTCCTGGACATAGAGAAGGATGTCCTTTTTCCTCAGTTGGATGATATTTTGCAACATGTCAATGGACTGCAGGAGGTGGTAGATGGCTGGTCAAAGAAGATGCTGCCAGGTCTGCCAGTTGGTGACGTGTCAGTCAGGGAATCCCCATCATTGCCTTTCCAGTCGCCCACACAGATCACTCTCGATTTTGAAGGAAACTCTGTGTCTGATGGCCGGACCACCCCGAGCGACATGGACAGAGATGGAACATCCCTGAATGAATCTGAAGCCACTGGTGTTAGGGACAGGAGGGACTCTGGGGTGGGAGCATCGCTCACAAGGCCAAGCAAGTAAGTAGCGAAATTTTGTATACAAATCCATAGACTGTGAAATACAATGTAATGAAGCAGAGGTTCTCAGCTTGGGAGTCAGAAGGCCCAGGGTACCATTACAGTGGTGTTCATCCTGTATGGAGATGGGGACTTCCCAGGGAAAGGTGGGATTTTCAGGGAAAGGACATCCTGCTGTGTATATTTTTACATGGAATCAATGCAGAATTCGTTTAATAGAGCAAACTCAGGCATTTTTTTATCCCTTGATCCATTGATTACATATACCGTGTATATGTTGTAGGATGCATTTTTTATTTGGCTTCCAAGTTATGCACCCAGGTCTTTATGAATCTGTAGCTTTATGCACTTTTTAATGAACTGATCTGCTTTAAAAATGTGCCCCTTTGTGCTCAAAGAGAACCTCCCAACTCTGCCCGAGCCCCTTACATGGGTGGGATGAAATGATGGTGAATGACTGACTTCTTAATAATGTGAAAAGTGGAATTTTGTTGATAGTTTACAGACATATTTTAAGTCAGAGTGATGAGCTCCTGTTGAGCCAAGGACCAATGGTCCTGGGCAAAAGCTTTTGTGGATCTAAACTGTTGCATGTTGGGTGGCTTTGAAAGTGCCAAAGCAGGGAGTACATACCTAGTATTTTCTGATACTGGTATTTCTGATAATACTGGTATCTTCTGATCTGCTGTCAATTGTGTTGCACCCTCACAGAGGACTCTGCCCTGCCATGGTTTGCTGCTGCCTGTGCTTGCTCACCACCACCACAAAAGTGAAAGTGGACTGGAGGAAACTATTGAGTAAATGAGCAGTGACAAAGTTTTTAGGATTTGAGTCAGAACTTATATTTAGTGAAATAAGAAAATAAGATTAGGGTTTTTTTCTGATGAATCCAGTATACAGAGAAAGTGCATTGGAGTAAAAAGATGTGAATGGTTCAATAGCTTGGTGGTTTTGGCTCCAGCTAAGGAGACACAGGGTTTAATCCTTTTTCAAAAAAGTCCTTCAGCATTTAATAACAGAACTGTTTGGAGAACCTCATCTCCAAATACCTCAGTGGTCAGGTCAGTCCCTTGGGAGATGAGGGACTAGGCATCAAACACCAGCTCTGAGTCAGGCAAAGAACATTTGTCTCTGAATCTCCCACATCCTGTTGGAAGTGCGTGGGCTAAAGACCATAGCAGGTAGCACTGCTTCCCCAAGTATATGGACAGGACCCACACCCACTTGAGATTCTAATGTTAAAACAACAAAACTTGGGCATTTATGAAATTAAAAGAGATTGACTAAATTGATGTATTTATCTCCAAGGTAAATTTTCTTTCATTTCACACCAAAAGCCATCACTTATGTGTTTGTTTATGTATGTTTTATTCATTGCCCTATCTCACAGTGCACCATCTTTTCTGCCCAACCAAAGCAGTTCTCTGATTTTTCTGTTGTTTCTTTTGCAAAAGGCAGTTACGATGGCAGAGTTTCCAAATCTCTCATCGCCTGAGCCGCTCCATTGCATCGCTTCACATCAGCAACCAGTCAGCAGCCCAGCTGAATCTACTGCAAAAATTCTCTCTGCTTCGACTCACTGCCATCATGGAAAAGTACTCCATGTCAAACAAACATGGCTGGACCTGGTGAGTACCACTGCTAACTGGAAGAAGACTTTTTAGAAGAAAATAGCTTCTCCTAATTCTGTTACTCTGTTGGTAAATAAATGGAATTAGAAGGAACCATTGACTTCAAGTGTGGGATTTCAAACTGTCCCTTTTAATCCATTGCTGCCTCGTGGCTCGTTGGCAGAGTGAGAAATAGATCCTGGAAATCTGGCTTCATTCCTGTGCTCTAACAGAGAGACAACCCTGGCCTTTTGAACAATGCTACAGTTCCAGAAAAATAAACAGGAATAGGAGAGAGTGACTATAAAGTAGGAAAAGTTTACACTAAGTCCTACCAGTATTCATTTGGTAATTCAAAAAGAAACAGCTGCTGCTTCATGTGTTTGATATTGCTTTGTTTGTGCTTTAAAAGAAAGGTTAGAATAGTTATGGGGCTTTTCTCTAGAAATCAAAGATGCAGGCTTTGGCCTAGGCCTGGACCTGTATTAGAGGGAGCTGGCAGCCCTGGCAGCTGTGACAGCTACCTGGTCACTCAGGCAGTGGAGGGAAGCACACATGGATGTGAATGCACACTGTGTGGCTCCTTCTCTACAGAAACCCACACAAACCCTGGTGGGCCCCACAGATTGAGGTACACCAGAAATGGAAATGGGCATGGATAAGAGTTTGAAAGTATCTGAGAAATAATCAAAACGATGACAGAATCTTTCCCTAAGACACTGAGGCACCCAGATAGTCCAGATACAGTGTGACTTGATATTTATATTGTGATTTTCATGCTGAAAGGACCTCCCCAAAATCCCACTAAATTCATCTGTGAGCTACGTTAAGACAAGTTTTCCCTTAGAAATGGAAAACCAGGTATAATTGATACATGTGAGATTCACCTCACTGACATCAGTCATTAGGAAAAGTTAAAAGAGTAATCTGTTATAAATCTAATCTGAGAAAGTCAGGTTGGCTGTTTGTGGTCAGAGGAAAGAGACAGGGGACCCCAAAGCAGCCCATTATACCTCTGGGTGAGACACTCCAGAGGTGTCTCTCTCTAGAGTGGGTATAGAAGTAGCCCAGACAGCTGACTCTTTCTAAATCTCTGTAAAATAACTAAAATTCAGTAAAACTAATCCCCATTTCACTGCTCTCCTTTGGAGTACTCCCTGTGGCTAGCTGGCATCTGCACTGAAATGAATCTCACCTTACCCAACTTCAATTAAGCAGACTAGAATGCAGCAAATTCTAGATGCTACTGTTACTACAAGATTTCCATCCTGAAAGATATTTCTTAAGTTTTTATAATCAGTCTCTAAGGATTTTTAAGAGAGGCACTGCAAATAGCTGTAGAGTTACGCACTGTACTTCTTCAGTAGGTAATTTAAAATGAGTTTTTACTTCTTCCCACACAGATGACACAACTCTTAGTCACATTCAGGTCATATTCATCCTTTTTTTTTTTTTTAATTCCATGGCAGTCATGACTCCCAAAAAGGGAATCCAGTTGGTTCTTGTTTTCATCTCAATTTTTTGAAGAAAGCAAGCTCACCAGCTTTCACTTAAGTTACTCAACTAGAATAAATCATATAACACAAGGGAGGAATCTGACACATAGGGATTTCCTACCATCATTTCTTATTGTAAAATTTTAGTCAATAGAAATACTAAATCATGTAACTGGTAGAAGATCAAAGATCCATGAGCATGTTAGAACCTCCTTTTCCCTCAGATACCCTCTCCACTCAGGTTTGCTCTGCCATTCTTGTGAGTCCCTAAAAGATGCTTTAAACCTTATTGGCTTCAGCTGGATGACACCTGCATAGTAAGAGGTTCTTGTTAAATCTGATTGTTATGCTATACCTTAGAGGCCATCCACTTATACACATTAAGAAATTAATCAATTATGCAAATTTTCAAGTGTCTGTGTATTGTGCATTAAACATTATTTCACCATCTTTATTTCAAAAGGCCCCGCTTACCAATTTCTGCCAGTAGTGTTATTCAGAAGGTGTGTAAATACCCTGATTTTTTCATGCAGCCTGTTCGTGTTAATTTCCAGGTCTGTGCCAAAGTTCATGAAGAGGATGAAAGTCCCTGACTACAAGGACAAGAATGTCTTTGGTGTGCCCCTGATAGTTCACGTCCAGAGAACGGGGCAGCCTCTTCCCCAGAGCATACAGCAAGCCCTGCGCTACCTACAGAGTAACTGTCTAGACCAGGTAGGAGCTTTACTCCATGGACTTGTTCTTTTTTTCTGAAAAGCCACTTTAGGCAAGCAACAGTCAGCATTTTTGTGCCAGGATTATTGGAAGATTATTATCTCTCATGTTGGGCCTCAATCTCCTCTGGTGATTTGATAGTTGGTGCCAAAATTAAAAGTTTTCCATTGTGAGATTTGTATCCAGTAAATCTGTTGAAATTTTGTAGCTGTAGAAGTCCTGCTGATTTGTATACCACAGTCTACTTCAAAGAACATTTTGAGATCTTCATGTATATTGAACGAAACATGGAAAGGGATCAGGACTCCCCACTTCTACACAAATCTGTACTGCTTATGCTTGACTGTTGCCATTGAGGGTTAACTGCATTCACCATTTCACAAGATATGGTACAAAAGGTTTTATTTACTTAGCAAAGACAGAAAAGTCCAAGAATAGAGAGCAAACTCAGCAAAATATTCCAAGTATTCTGTTGACAGAGTCAGATATATCCAGATAGTTAGGTCAGCAGGGGTTCAATGCCAAAGCCATTATAGTACGTTGCCTTTTATAGTGTTCTTAGCTACAACAAGCCAGCTGGGAGACCCTCATGCTCAAAGTATTTCAGATTTTTTTTTATTCCCTTTAGCTACAGAGGGACATACTAATCATATTTTTACTGTTCTTCCCCTAAGGATGAGGATGTATATTTTTATGAACATAGAACTGGGAGAAACCCCCTGGCTGTTTATGTTCAGTCCTCTACTGTTACTGACCTCATGTGATATGACCTCTTTCATAACTGCCTTTAGGCATTTGTAAGTTCAAAAGGAGCAACCAGCGCTTTGCTCTGCAGACTTTGCTGCTTTCTGAGCACATGAAAAGGGTGGAATTAGTCTGTTTTGAATCTTCACATTTTCTAATCACCATTCTGTTTGCTGTTCAGGATTTCTGTTGGGTGACAGTCATCTTCCCCAAAACTGAAATTGAAAGTTAAAGGTGTTCCAGTGAATCACAACCACTTCCCTTTGCAGCCAGTGGGAAAGACAGAGGTCCTTCCTGTCAGTTCTCTCTGTAAAGGGACCCTGTAGTGGTCAGACCTTGACATCTAACTCACAGTGTTAAAGTGAGCTGAGATGAGTTCTGCCAGCCATATGTAGTGCAGGAGCTGAGGGATGGGATGAAGGCTTGTCAGAAATTTATTAAGAGGATGAAAGGGAAAGATACATGGAGACAAGTAGAAGTGATATATTCAGGAGCTAACATGCCTGGTTGCCACAGTGCTCATCTGGGTTTGTGTACTAAGCTGTGTAAAAGCTGTGGAAAGCCAGTGTAGGAAGAAAAGTGATGCAGCAAGCCTGGAATTAGTGATGAGATTGGAGGAGGAGACGCCCAAATAAGAGGAACAGGAGATTATGGATAGGGATGGGCTTGTCAGCTAAGAAGCAGAGCCAGAGGAAGAAAGAGAAGAGAGAGGATTAAGTGGGGAGAATGTAAAAGGGAGTACAAAGGAGAAAGAAAACGCTCTTGAGAGACTTGAGGCAATTAAAAGGTGTTGGAAGCCTCAGACAACTGTCTGCTCCATTTGTGTTTACAGGCTGGGAAGTAGCAGAGGTCTGTGAATGTCAGTTCAGCTGTGGTTTCTTCTTAGAGTAAAATTGGGAAAATACTGATTAAAAAAAGAAGGAGGAGAACTACAAATTGGTGTCCTTTAAAATATCTTTTCACCAAAAACCTTTCTAGGCAAAAACATTCCAGCAGTTCAGCTCCTCTGCTTTACAGTTACTCCCTTTGTTCCCATTTAATTCAAAGTCTGCTAATGCCTGGACAGAGACCTGGGTAACCTCAGCATCTTGCTTCTGTGTCTCTCCTGTGCACTGCAGAAGGCGGGCTAGAGTTCAGAACAGGTGTCAGAGCTTCTACTGCACACTCTTGGCAAAGTTGTGGTTGCTCTAAACCATTGCAGGGTCTGGCTCCTGCCACTGAAATCCCTAAACTGGCATGAGGAGCCCCACAGGGGCTATGTAGGATATGTAATTCAGTTTCACTTTGTGAAAGAGAAACTGCTTTACCTTTTCCAACTGCATCTTTATTTTTGCCATGCATCATACAGCTGCTTATGGGGAAGATGATCCATGCAGCATGAAGATAGTGAAGAGATTGGGGCAGACTAACCTCTGGATTTTTAGTCCCTTTTTATTTACAGAACAAGTCTGTAATAATGCATAACAAAGCCTAAAACATCTTTCTCTATTGAGCGAAGACTCTTTTGATTAATTATTAATTTTTTCCATTAATAAAAAAAAGGAAATTGGAGTTTGGATAAATGTCTTTAAACAGAGATCAAGAGCAGTAGAATGATATGCAGCTGGAGATTGCATGGGTGAGATTTGACATCTGACCTCTCAAATCAGACTTATCTAGAAGTTTTTAATGGTTGTTTATACCAGCAGGAACACTTTCCATCAAAAGGAGAGAACTGAGCCTGTGGTCTGACATTTATCTACTGCAAGCCAAAACCTTATTTTTTGGACAGAATTAGCTAGTCCATCTTTTGGGCAGAATTAGCTAGTCCATCTTCTTCATCTTCAGCACACATTTCTAAGAGGAAAAGGCATTTAAAAAGAAGAGAAAGGGAAAGGGAAAACCAGATGAAAAGAGGTGGATGTTCTTTCTTGTACGCTCTTGTCAGGAGGAAGATCAGAGCTTCACTTGGGATCATAAATACAGAACTCCAGTTCTCTACTTCCTGTACATAAATTTAGCTCTCAAGTGACACTAAATTCATCAGTAAGAAGACAGAGAAGAGCTGCCTCACAGCCAGTCTGGTGCAGCAGTTCCTCTCCATATAAGTAATTAGATAAATATAGCCCCTTATAGAGCTGTGATCTGTGTAATTAGTGTCATGAATGTGCAAGTTAACCGAGGTCCTAAATACCCTCTGGTGAGCATGGGAGGTGTTCTAGAGAGAGGAGGGTCCTCTGTGAACTCTGTGCTGCTTCGTGCTCAGAAGTAAGGGGAAGAAGGCTGAAGGCATTATTCCCTTACCTTTACTGTTTGTTGATGGACTGTGCCATGCAGGAAGCTGCAAGAATCACCTGCGAGACAGCAACCACAGAGGAAAAAGGGTCTATAATTCCCAACTGGAAATGGGCCTTTCCCATAGGTCTCTCTCAATGTTTCACCTTTTTCCCTGCAAAACTGAAGGGAAAACAATGTTAACACTTCCCAAATGAAACACTGTAAACTCACTTGGGAATAAATAATGTGGTTGAGGCCCAGGAATTCACCCCGGGGGGAATTCCGCGGGTGGAGAAGGACAAGAAAGGGCAGCCCTGCCTTGAAGGCATCATTTGAAGAATTACCACTTCCTTTCAAAATAGAAAGCAAACAGGATAAAAATGTATCTTAGTGACACTGCACAAGTAATCCCTCCGTGGCCCCCACTCTCGAACTGGACTTTTCAGTGGGATTTGGGAGAACTCTTGGAAGCAGAGAGCATGAAAGGGAAAAAATATATTTAATCTTGATTTTAAAGTTCTACTAGGAAGTACTAATCTTTTGTCACAGCATTTATTACTTAGCTAAGCATAATATTTTCCTGTTAGTCTTCAAAATATATACCCAAATAAACATGAGGGGCCAGATTCTCAGCTGGAGTAAATCAACAGTCAGTCACCCAAGCCAAGCAAGCCAGGCTGATTTATATCAGCAGAGCATCTTGCTTAAACTTCTCGGGCAGTAGAGAAACCACAAGGCAGTCTGAACCCTCTCTCTAGAATGGGACAGAGGGCAGCAGCATTATTAATCCCTCCAGTCCTTCTGTGGGGGCCTGTGCTTGTCTGCAGGACTTGTAGTACCATCAATTGCATCTGCACATTTTCCTCCTCCTTGCCTAGAGTGAAATAAGCAACTCAAGCTTTGGTCATGATCCAAGTCCCACATATGAATGTATATACCACATATATATTCTTCAAGTGCCACTTTCCCCTTTACCCAAGTCAATGTGGTACGTTTTTAGGTAGGCCTGTTTCGGAAATCTGGAGTGAAATCCCGAATCCAGGCCCTGCGCCAGATGAACGAGAGCTCCCCAGAAAACGTCAGCTATGAGGACCAGTCAGCATATGATGTGGCTGACATGGTCAAGCAATTCTTCAGGGACTTGCCAGAACCCCTCCTCACAAGTAAACTAGGAGAGACTTTTCTGCACATCTATCAATGTAAGTTGATATTTCTACATATTTCTCTTATTATAAATAATTAGACATGGTTATATAGTAATATACTGTAAGTATTTTTGGCATGTTAACACTGGATAGGTTTCTTTCTGCTAGCCTTTGAGATATAAAAAACCCCTCTGCCCTCAAAATCTTTCACTAACAGGTCTTTAGAATCATCTAAACATTTCACTGTCAAATTTAATGGAAATACAATCTTCATACCAGCCTCACAACCAGAAAGAAGACAGAAAAACAGGCTTCTGGACACAAAGACCATGAAGACATATTTTGTCTCATATTTTTGTCAGATTTCTTTAAACGGTGGGCCCATTTCATGCATTTATTCTCAATATAAATGAGTCTTCTGAGCATGGAGAAGTGGTATTTGATCATGAGAATATGTGTCTCTGTAGTTCCCCTTCCTTGCTGTGGCTTCTGATTATTTGTTTTTTCATAATAGTCAATAAAACGTACATGCAAAAACAAGCTGCCTTCATGAAGATCATAAACTCTATGTAAAGAACTCATAGAGAAAGAAAGAAACCAGGGGATTTCTTCTTTTCTTTCCAGCATAAGCAATCTTCCGAAAAATCTGAGATGCATCAGAATAATGAAAGTCCCTGTGAATCAGGAAATGACTGTGTATCTCTTCTCCAGACTGAGGGAGAAATAAATAGTGAGGAAAACACTGAACAGCCAGAGGAATTAGAGTTTTTTTCCTGACAGTGTCCATTATGAGGGCCAGTCAGCCAGCACTCTGGCAGATGCAGCCAGCCTAAGCCAAATAATTGGAAGCACTAAAGAGAAGTGTGTCTAGTCTTTTCACTTGCAGACATTTCAGCTGCCAAAACAATAGAAAGCCATTTTAAAACACTGTGTAATCCCATGCTTAAGAATCTCAGATACTTCCGTTCCTTCTCTTTACTGTAAAAATCTGTCTGTGGCATGCAGTCACTAATGAATTTACCACCACAGTGTCTGTAGCTGGTAGAGAGCGCTGGATTCTGCATGTGAGAGACAGCACTGCAAAGAAATTCAGTGGGTTTGGCTGTACGTGGTGTCTTGGGACACAAGTTAACTGCAAGAGTTGGTGCCCAGCCCTGGACCATCATTTCCCCTTCTCCTTTCCTGCTCACAAGTTGTCTGCCTGCACACACATTAATAAGCTTGTTCAGAAAAGCAACAGGAATTCTAGCTGCTAATAAAATGGCAGTCACAATCATTTCCATGGGGAGGTGGCCAAGGAGAAGATTATCCACTGCAAGGACATGTTCTGCATGTCCTTGGAAACAAATCACCTCCAAATTACTGCTTGATGAAAACTGGGGATGTCTCTTTGCACAGAAGAGACTGCAAGTAAATTACCCCCTTGCTACAGGAAAACAGAGATGGCAGATCCCAGTGGCATCAGCATAAGAAGGTCTGTAGCCAGAGAGCTGCCCTCTTCCAAGACATGAGGCTGAATGGGGAAACAGCCAACAAAAAACATAAAAAGAGGAAGGCATGGGCTGACTCTGTAATGCCTGTGTGGTGCTGCAGCAGGAAATCTGAAGAACTTCTCTTTCAGAGAGAAGGGGAAAAGATGAGTTAGATGAGTTAAGATTGCTAAAATACACTAGGAGTTAAAGGTTTTCAGAAAGACTTGAGGATGAGTCTCTTTAAACCAAGGTAGGAACAAGAAAAAATGGGCTATGTAGGAATCAGAAAATAGTGTTTGGATTAAGAATGAGTAGCAAGGATTTTTTTTTCCATGTGACCAACAACAAATATATTTTTCTGTTTCAGACAGTACTGACAAAATTCCTTTCACAGAAAGAAAAATGTTGAAAATTTCTGGGATACCAATTGTATTTTGTAACATCTGCAATTAAACTAATCTGTAGCTGAGACTTTTTCTTGCCCTTTGTTCTGTTTAACAAATTGTAAATGTGAAGTTAGGAAGAATTCTCCTCTCCTAGTGTATTGGCAGGAGATTTCTGATTTTCTGAGACTCACTGAAGATATTTTTCATATATCCAAGACCTTTTTCATATATCCAGAATGACTTGAATTGCTGTAACACATAGGATTTGGGATGAGATTATTAGTGTAGTAGTCTATACCTCATACCATTGATGAAACTTTCTCCATTTTCCTAAAACTCCCAGTTGCTTAATGTTTACCTGTGACTTGAAGCACTGGCTGGCCTTCTGCTTCATGTACCAGACCCATCAGAGCAACAATAAAGGAGAGGAAGGGATTACCAGAAGGTGTCCTGGGAAGAAAAGACACATGGCATGGATTTAGCAAAGGCTCCCCTGACTTCTCAGAAAAACCTGGCCTTGCTGCTTTCAGAAACTTTAGAAGTATTGAGCTGTGTTCATTTTGTCTTTCATGTCTGAAAGCTTTTAAAATAAAGTGCTTGTACAAGGCTAGCAGTCAAATCTTAAAAGCTGGCTGTTCCCTCTACTGTAAATCTGCTTTTGGTCTTCTTCCACTCGATTACAGAGAGTATGTAATACCCAGAGGAGGACTCAAAGTCCAAACTGAGAGAACTTATGGTAGTTTTTGAAATGAATCTGTCTGAGGTGCTATTTAAGCATTTCCACTACTTCTTCCATTAAACTCTTCTACGGTTTAGGACACAAATCTAAGTGTTCCCAAAGCTTCCCTAAGACTTAAACTTCTGTCTTGCCAGGGGACAAAGAAAACCTGAAAAATACCATTTCAAGCTGTAAGTACTGAGTACTCTTATCCCTTCATAAACTTCAAATGAAGCCCAGTGTCTTTCTTGGGAGCAGCCCTTCAAACAAACAGAGAAATGTCAAACACTGGCATGAGAAGCTGTGCTTTGTGGAGGAGCAGGAGGAGGAGCAGATCAGGACCAGCTGATCTGTTCCCCTTGGTCTCCTGTCATCTGCCTCTTCACTAAGCCATTACTAAGGTCGGGAAAGACGTCTGTGAGTCAAGCACTAACCGAACACTGCCAGGCCCACCACTGAAACACGTCCCTGAGCACCACCTCTGTGTGGGGTTTGAGCACAGAGGGGACTGTGGATGTCTGTGGTACCTTTATCTCTCTGTCCCCTTACCTGATCTGACAACTGGCCCCTGGCCGTCCCTTGCTCCCTGGCAGATGTCCCCAAGGAGCAGCGGCTGCAGGCGGTGCAGGCGGCCATCATGCTCATGGCCGACGAGAACAGGGAGGTTCTGCAGACCCTGCTCTGCTTCCTCAGCGACGTCACCTCCGTGGAGGAAAATCAGATGACTCCCATGAACATCGCTGTTTGTCTGGCCCCTTCCCTCTTCCATCTCAATATAGTGAAGAAAGAAAGCTCTCCAAGGTATGTTTCTTCTCAGCATTATAAATAGTCACATCCTGAATACGGAGTGATACTTTCAGTGGTATGCAGGAAAAATTTTCTAAGCCATCTGCTTTCCAGCACACATTAAACAGGGCATGGCTTCAGTAAGAGGGGAAAACCCCTGCTGCAGAGCCAGAAGCACACTTGTTTTCACAAGCCCAGCAGGCATTTCAGGTTGTCTGTTGTGAACATGCAGTGCCTGCTTTCCATGTGGAATTTTCAATGGGGCACTAGTGAGTTTTGCATGAGTAATGTTGACTTCTGTTAAGGAAAAGGGGTTGATTTTGCTCTGGTTGAAGTCAAAGATTAACAATGTTTTAAAGGACTTTGATATGTAGATTTTCAATGACTGGTTTTTTTCACTTTCAATTTACTGTCTACATTCTGCCATTCAGGAAACAGGGTTTATTTCAGGCCACATTAAAATTGTAACATGGTGAGTGTAGACTAAACAGGGCATAGCCAGGCTAAACATTAGTGGTCCCTCTTGACTTTTTTCCTTCCCATCTGGTTAGAATACACTGAGATTCTTGGTCAAGTACATGTATAACCCATGTCTGAACAAGGGTTTTAAGAAGTAACAATGTAAACCACTTTATATCATGTCTGTTAAAAATCCATTTCAAAATGTATCACACATCATGCAGGACATGAATAACCTTTCCTGCTTTTACCTTTGGCTGAGCAATATTTGAGGTAAACATTTTTCCTTTAAAAAAGGCCCAACAGTTTGAGCAGTCTTGTTGATAAATAGAAACTAAAGATAGGGGTTTTTTTCTCTCTGATGTTGGGAGCATCCTGCTGGTTTTTGCTTTCATATTAAAAAGATTCAGCTTTTTACCTGAGATACTGAATTCAATTACAGAGTAATACAGAAAAAATATGCAACAGGGAAGCCAGATCAGAAGGACCTCAGTGAAAACCTGGCAGCTACTCAGGGACTTGCTCACATGATAATGGAATGCAACAAACTTTTTGAGGTGAGTGAGAGACTCAAACAGCATTATTCGTGGCCACATAATGCAGCACCCTTTGAAGTATTTATGTTTACGCTTATATTTTCTGTCTTGTGTTAGCTCAGAGATTGGTGCCTCACTTATTTGTAAACTTGCTTCATCCAAAGTTTATTTATCTCATTTCTTTATGGCAGTTCCCTTTTAGTATTCAAAAGATGCAGGGTAATTATTCTACGACAGTTTTCAACCAAACCAGTGGATTAGGAAATTTCAGACTAATTCAAATCAAAATCTGCTAGTTTAAAATTTTATTACAATGCTTTTAAGGCCTCAATTAAACTTATTCATCTTAAAAATAATTGCCTTTACACTTTATTTCTGTCTGTCATGCAATAAAGTAAAAATCACATAGAGACCTGCAGCTATGTACACTGCAGCTGGAGGAGAGCAAATGTTCATATCTTCTTTCCCCAGAAGCACAAGGCAATATTTCTGAGGGCTAAAGGAGCAACAGTGGGGTACTGACATCCAGTTATTCAGTCTAACATGGTTCTGCATGAGTAGTGCAGAGCCACGAGCTGTTTTATTAGACTACTTTGATGTTTCATCTTGCATAAAGACAGAAATTGATGTACATTTTGCAGATCCTAGGCTAGAGCAATTGGGTGAATGCTGAATGGTCCATCAGCCTAGAAACATATTGTCTTAAGGGAAAGTTCTCAGCAGGAGATTTTCCCTGTGTGTTTTCTCTCCCTTCTGTGGCACAGGTCCCACACGAGATGATCACCCAATCCCGAAACTCCTATGTTGATGCAGAAGTGCATTCTCCTACCCTGGACGAGCTTGGGAAACAAGTGGATGAGGAAGGAGGGAACTATCAAATGTACCTAGAAAATCTCATGCAAAATCTCCAGAAAGAAGCAAAAGAGAAATTCAAAGGATGGGTCACATGTTCCAGTGTGGAGAACACAGAACTCGCCTACAAAAAGGTAATTTGGGGAGACATGAAAGAAGCAGTAAAGAAACCAAAGCAAAATGCAGCTCAGCTATGGGCCACCCTGGCATGTTGTATGGCAAAACTCACACCCTTCTTTCTGGCAAGGCACTCTTTTATTATTATTATTTTTAAAAAGATTGCTGAAAGCTGTTAAAATGTAATGTAATAGTGATTCAAATATGAGATCCCAGAAAAAGGCACAGAAAGAAAGCTAGGGTCTCTAAAATAGATCAAGTAAGTGACACAGCAAACAACACAACCAGAGAGTGAGCTGAGATGTTAAACAACAGAGAACATTACCTGGGCAAGCTCTTTGACTGGGGGACGTGAAAAGTTTCTGACCAATTCTTGATGTTTGCTAGCAGTTTGGAGAGCACAGCCAGAACACAGGTAGTTACAAAACTTCTTCAGGCTCTCCTATGCTTTTTTAAGCTGGCCAGTTTTATCCCTGATCCTTTTGTCCTTTTTTCATGTGGATTTTTGATACTGCAGCTTTTACTAAAATTTCTGAATTTGTTTTAGGCTCCATCACTTCTTCAGAGAAAGCCAGACCACTGCAGTGAGGCAGAGGGTGCTGCAGGGGCCCTGCAGAGAGTGGAGTTCAGTGCTGAAACTGAGTAGCAAAGCAGAGGTCTCCAAACCAGCAGCAGCTAGCAAGAGGAAGGGATGGATTAGGGGTGGGTGACACTAATTAGACAGGAGAAGAGCACTGGGAGGAATGTGAGATCTGGATGGTGAGGGGGCAGGAGGCAGCATTACCCCAGCTTGGGCAAGTGCAACCCCTTGTCAGGGCAAAGAAATTGCAGTTACTGTGGTTTGCAGCCAGCTTCTGTGAGTGACCTGTCCGGGGAGGGGCTGTGGGAGGCTGGGGAGAGAGTAACAGGGCTCAGGTGGGAGCAGGATGTGGGAGATAGGAAATAGAGGCCTTTACTGCTGGAGGTCAAGGACCTGTGAACTACAGAGGGGATTGGGAGTCTGGGGCTCCAGGGCAGGGGAAATGGGGAACTGAAAGCTTTGGGGATAAAGAATTACAACAATATGAAATAATTTAAGGTGGGAGGTCAGGAAGGTGGGTTTCTGGGGAAACAATTCTGGGTGCACGGGAGGTACTAGAGGTTTCCAAAGTACTCACATTGGTATATGAGAATGGTAGGGTAGGGAAGGGTTAGAAAAACAGGGCTTGCAAGATCCAGTGATTGCAGTTAACTTGTTTACTGCCTAAAACCATGCAGAAAAGCTGGATGTGTGCAATCTAGGATATTCACCTTGTGCATAGCCCAGCACTTTCTGTTCCCCTTACTATAAGCTGTGGAGGTGTTCCAAGAGACAGGATCTGTGAGCAAGAAGGAGTTAGCAAATAGTCTGTGCTCTCTGAAAGGTGTTTTCCCAACACCTCCCTTGCAGCTATTTTGAGGAGCAAACATCTGTGTACCTGACACATAACTGAATCAATGTATGTTCTGCTCCCCCAGAATTAACCAGGACGGTTCATGGACCCTCAGTCCCAGTATATAAGATTGCCTAAGGCAGTTGCTTTATTTCAGCCCAGGGTTTCAGTCTCATCTCTTTTTACTTCTGCAGACACATTTTCATCATTAAACTTAGGATGTTTGGACTTGGAAAAGTGTCTGTCACACCAGAAGTAATGAAGAACCTCACTGGCACTATGGGAACTAGTCCAGATATATTCTGTTGTGACAGCAGAGTAATGAATCACTTCAGATTTCCATCCAGGACTAGTAGAGAAGCAGCAGCAATATATAGTAATGATTAGCAGGGAAATATGAATGCTCTTAAGCTGAACTCAGACACACACTGTGAGATTTTGTCCTCAGTTATCATCTGCTGAACACAGGCATGTAAATTACCGGGGTTTGTGTCCTTGGTCACTCCAGGTTGGGGATGGGAACCCACTAAGGCTTTGGAAAGCCTCAGTTGAAGTTGAAGCCCCCCCATCAGTTGTCCTGAACCGAGTGCTGAGAGAACGTCACCTCTGGGACGAGGACTTCCTGCAGTGGAAGGTGGTGGAGAGCCTGGACAAGCAGACAGAAGTTTACCAGTATGTTTTGAACACCATGGCTCCTCACCCCGTCCGAGACTTTGTTGTTCTCAGGTAAGCTGAGAGCGGTTCTCTGGTACCTTTGCCTCCTGCAGTGCATAAAGAAGATCTGGATTTATCTCAGCCTTCACATCTGTGTAATTGCTCTCCAGGAACTCTACTTCTGGGCAGCAGCGCTGATTTCTCAAACTGAATTAGTCATACACCTACAGCATGCTGACCTTTTCTCTGATGTAATTTGAGCAGCACATACTCCTGAGGCCATAAATATAATTTCTTCCTCAGAACAGATGTCTGATAATAACTGCTCTTCTCTCTCAGCTTTGTTTGTTGTCAAAACAGTGCAAATAGAACCCAATTGTTTTTTACACTGCTTTTGCTGCTCTCTGGGGAATGTTTGATGTTTAAGAGCCAAATGTTTAGAAGAGAAGATAGTGGTGCTTTTAAGCTAAGGCTGTTATACAGTGTCTATATAAGTTATTATCTTAAATTTTCAGTTGGAGTCTTTGTAAATGAAGAAATGCTGATCCATAAAAATCCTAGTGTGGAAATGAACAGAAAGAGGCAGTAGATTTGTATTCTCTCTTCCAAGGGATGACTTCTCTCAAATAATTGTATAGCTGTGTATCAATATTCTACATTCAATCCCAGTTCTGCCATTGTCTATCTGCCTGTACAGAACAGCCAAAGAAAAACCCTCTTCTGTCTTTGAAATCCAGGCCTTTGCTTGCTAGGAGCTATTGTGGAGCTGCTGACATATTTCACTAACAGGGTCAGTCCTACAGTTATTTATTGTAGGATGATTTTGTGCATTCCTGCTTTTGGTGCCTGCTTTCTTTGATTGAAATGATGTGCTAGAGAAATACAAAGCAGTTTTGACAAAGGAAGGAGTACAGGGAGTCAGAATTGTATTAAAGGGAATGAAGATTGAAGGCAAAAGATGGGTCAAATAAAATATAATTACAAAAGTACATCCCTTTTATGAACTTTAGTAGTCTCTTAAAGGATGACAACATGCAGATATTGTTGGTATAAGGGAAGACTTATTGAAACTCTTAGGGGAAGATTTAAAAAATGCTTTCTGTAACCAGTTCTCCCATTACTCTATTTCCTTTGCCTTACCACAGTATACTGGGCTAAATTAACTACTTTATAATCAAATATCTATTATATATTTTATATAATTATATATCTATCATTATTTTATAAATAGTCTTCTTATATAATGTCATTAGCTTGAGCCAGTGATAAATTTGGCCCTGTGCATGGCACTGGGAAGATGGCCTGCGAGCGGCAGGGAGGTTCTGACAGCCGTAATTTGGTCCTCTCATTTGCCTCTTAGTTCACTATTAGGTTTCCTGGTGGTTTATGTTCTTTAAAGACCTGCTGTGCAGCCACATCAGTTAAAGGAAAATCCTGCTATTGAGTTCTCATTCTTTTCACTGACCCAGGCAGAATGACCCCCAAGGACTGAAATACATATCATAAAAATGAATCCTGGTGGGTTCTTAAGGGCTGAAAACAGCCATCAGGCAGATCTGTCAGATTCTGTTGTTTATCTCTTTTGATTGATATCATTAAGTCTAGAGCAAGGTTACCCAGCAATACCGCAGTCAATTTGATACCTTATGATTGGTGGGAAGCGAACAGTGAAATTATAATACACCTCTGGGGACATGAATAAATATATTTTAACAGATGGCAATTTTCTCCTTCTCAGTCAAACTTTGGGCTGTGAAAGGATCAACTTAGTTGTTCCCTTTTTTTTCCAATGTGACAGTCATAACAAGGGGATTAGCCTGCCTAGAGAAGACTCTGATGGTAAGAGGAGAAATGTTTCATATGCCTGGGATATGACACAGCTCTCAGATGCCCTGCACAGGCATCACTTTATTAAAGAATCCACAAGTGTTTCATGTTCATTAAGTATGACAGCATTTTGGTGAGTTAGGTGCCATGATTCTACTACTTTAAGTTTTTTAAAGAACTGCTGAAACTGGCCTAAATCCATATGACTGGGAACAGGAAACCAAAGTCTTCTGAAATCTCTGGGACAGAGAACTTTCCACTTCCCAAATGGCCCAGGGAGTGCTGGATAGTTACCAAAATGATGTGGGCACATCTAAACACTGTGCAGGCACTTGCAGGAGGTGGTTCAGCATTTCTCATACGGATCTCAGCTGTGATTTCCTTCTCCCATATGTTTCATCTGCCAAAACAGCTCATCAATTTTTTTAATGCCCAGGCACATGTAAAACCTTCTGGTCAGTATCTTCCTGTAGTGTCTTGAATAACAGCTCAGTTTCATGTAAGAAAAATGCAAAATGTTAAAATTATCTGCTGAAGTCCAAACTTCAACAGTCCTTGAAAGCAGCTTACCTGCTAAAATATGATACTTCCCAAGGCAGCATAATCCCTGTCTCAGACAATCCACAGCAGGATGATGCATGTTACACAGCACAGTGGGAATTTCTCCTTTTTCCCCACAGCATAGGAAAGAGCACAGACCTCTCCTCTGAGATTGAGTGCAGATGAGAAAGATGTGAGACACAAGAGTATGTAGAGAATGCTTACAGAACAACAAAAAAAAAGTTAAGTATTAAAGTCTAGAAATCTTGAACTTGATGGAAAACTTCTCCAGCATGTTAGAGAGGCTAGAAACCTGGGAAAGAAATGGAAGAACATTTTGTTTTTAATTCAGACACCCTTGAAACATATTCTGGGTATTAGTGAGGACTTCTGCTGTACTGAACTGCATTTCTTGTTCTGTAAGCCTGCATGGGTGCAATGCAGAGTTTCAGCTTTTGCTGGATGGCTTACCCTCGGTCTTTCTCCTTTCCAAAACTTGTCTGACTGCAAAAGGCTCTATCATGCCCTAGAATACTGATGGCTACAAAATGCTCCTCTGGAGAAGCAAAATTTCTCCACCTGGAGCCACACAGATGGGTGGCTATTCCACACAGCCATGAAACTCTACCAGGGACTCCTAGGACAGCCCACTGGCATCGCAGGCAACAAGGATGGGCAGACAAGGAGACTGTAACTTCAGTTCTGGTTCTTACTCATGGGCCCAAAAGTTTCATTGCTAACTTGATTCCACCTTGCATCCATCCCTGCAGGACATGGAGGACGGATTTGCCCAAGGGGATGTGCATGCTGGTCGCCATCTCTGTGGAGCATGAAGAGGCTCCTCTCATGGGAGCTGTGCGAGCCATCGTCATGGACTCCCAGTACTTGATAGAGCCCTGTGGCTCAGGGAAAGCCAGGCTGACCCACATCTGCAGGATTGACCTAAAGTAAGTATCCCACCTGCACAAGGCAATGGCCATTCAGCAGGACAAAATCCTCAAGCTCAGATGCTGGGAGCAGAGGGCAGGGTTAGATTAGCTTTGCTGCTTCAGAGGTTTCCTGCAGTCTTCTCTCCACTCAGTGCCCACCACTGATAGAATGGGATCTTAGAAACAGAATCTGCTCATTTGATTACTGCAAGGGAGAGTACACTTGAAAAGACAAGTATTTGAATGGCCACCACCACCACCGTGGGCAGTGGGGAGCAGGAAGCATGGCAAGCACGTTTCTGTGGGGCATGTTTCTTGAGCAGTTGAGTTTCTCAATAATTCTCTTTTCATTTCTTCAGAGGACATTCCCCAGAGTGGTACAACAAAGGCTTTGGACATCTGTGTGCAGCGGAAGTTGCCAGGATCAGAAACTCATTTCAACCTCTGATTGCTGAGGGACCAGAAACAAAAATCTGAGGAAGTGTTCCTGGGAGCATGTGAGCATAAATCAGGGTCTGGCAGGGAAAAGGAATACTGAAAGTAAAGGTTTGATTTAAGCTGCAGAAATCTGACCAGACCTGGGTCTGTACAAAGCTGAAAAAGGAATTTTATAGGAAAGTTCTTTTATTCTGGAGACTTCACCTTCCCCCCTCCCCTGCATCCACTATGTATTAATTTTTATTCTTGAACTAAACATTTCTTCAGAGAGCTTTTATTACTTTAAAAACAGATTATTGCCATTACTTGTATGTTACATAACTCTGGTATTTAAAGGCTTCTAAGAAGCATATTTTAATTGTAAATAAATAATGTACAGTATGTATATATTTATCTATATTCCATCTATATATATGTATATGTATAAATTAATTATTTTGTATATAACTCAGTGCAAATCACTTGCATCAGTTGGACCTTAAGTGGACCTGTCACTTGTTTCTTAGTGTCTCACTGCTACATAAGCTGTGTTTGCTGTTATCACAGAGCTACCAGGCCTAATTCGTGTGGTAACAAACGCCTGTTCCCAAATATGTTTTGTGTTTGTGTGTGCTATGAGAAGGTACCTAGAAATAGATGTAGGAAGCATTACAGGAACTAAGGAAGAAGGAGGTTGCAGTGCATTTAAAAATAATGAGGAGGGAATCAGTCTCACCAAATAAAATATATGGAGGTGCATCTGAGACAGACATTGTGGAGGCCATTTATGTTCAGCTGCAGAATTGTGACTTTTAGCAGAAGGTGTTGAAAATTTACCTGTTGCCTTAAATGACTGGTAGAGACCTCACTGTGTGCAGTGTTCCAGGTAACTGCTCATCCTCGGACAGCACAAGGTAATGCTGTGTGTCCTGAGATGGCTGAAATCAGACTGGTAACTTATTAAGCTGTAAATTAATTTTTTTTGTAAGCATTTTGTCTAGGTTCTGAGTGTTTCTGTGTTCTTTCCTTCTCCCATAGAGATAGCTAATCCAAAGCAGGTTTTCCACATCCAGTGGACACAAAGACATGCAGATGAACACCATGCCTTTTAAAATTCTTACTATACAAATAACTATGCTTTTTAAAGATTTTAAACACATCTTGGAGATTTAAAAGACTACATAAATACTGTTCTTGGAAAGATTGCTTTTATAGTAACAGCAAGTATTCTCATCTTATATTGCATTGTTCTGCATGATCCCACCTCTGGAGGCATTGGTGGGAGCAGGATTGGGACTATGAGGAGTAGGAGCCATTTAAGCCTATTATATAATTTCATTTTCAGGGACCTATTATTTTGCTAATGGAAGAATGCTTTAAAAGTAATAATAATAATTTGTCGACATTGCCTTTGAGGCAGGGTTCCATTTTGTTTTTAACTAACCTACAACCAAAATGTTATTACATCCATGACTCAGTAAGAATGTACAAGCCTCTTAATACTGTTCTTCATTAATCGCATTTGTTCACTTAGACTTTATTTATTGCTGCATAAACCAGCAGAGTCACTCACAGCCAGTGTTTCAGCTCAGTCCTTCCCGCAAAATCCAGAAAGATTAGTATGAGGTGGATTAAGCAGGATGTATTTCCTATGTGAAGCTACAGCTTTGTGCCCCAATTCAATGAATGAGGAAGTCCCTTCAAAGTCAGAGATTTGAACATTGCCCAGGTGTGGGAGCTGTGCAGTGGATTGTGTTTGGTGACAGCTGCTAGAGCATGAGCCCAGGTGACATCCTGCACACACACGGGGGCTGTGCTGGCAGGGGACAGCGCTGTGAACTGAGGCAGCACACCTGTGGGAGCTCAGGGTGCACAGGGTGACCTAAGGTGACCCACAGTGCTCCAGTATATCCTTATGAAGGAGCAGGACTCCAAAAAAGTCACTGTCATTTTCACCCATGATCTGTGTCACTCATGTTTTGTTGTGCAAGTGCTGGGATCAGGGATGTTGGCTGCCTGGGAGCTCCTGCCTCGAGTTGATGGCCAACAATAGTTGCAATGTGCAGCTGCCATGAGCTTTAAGTCCTGCAGACAGGGGAGCACTCACGGGGCTGTTACGTGGCCGTAGTGGGGTCTGGCAGTCACCCGCTGGCTGCAGCGCACCCCCACTGCCCAGGCTCAGCCTTCCCAGGAGCAAACAGTGCCTCCCCAGCTGGGAATGCCATTCCAGAAAGCAGCACCTCCTCCCAGACGCCTGTGGCCATGGCAGCAGATTTCATGCCGGCTGTTTTCCAAAACATGAGCAATTAGAGTACTTCTGCTACATTAGTTTACATAAATAAATACAGCGGTGCCTCAGCACTAACAGGCACAGAATTTCTAGCCCTGGGAATGGCAGTGTCTGGCAATAAATAATGTCCTAAGGAAAAGAAGGGAAAACCTGGACAGTGGTTTTATCCTGTCTCACAAGTCATTGCTCAGCTGGAAGAGGCCCTGTGCCATCTGCCACCCTTAGCAAGGTAGAGTTGTTTTCCTGCCCTTGCAAAAGCTCTGTCATGAGCTTCTGGCATCTCCAAGCCATGTATTGTTGAAATAAGATTTCTTCAAAATGCACATTATGCCATGTCTACCGTTCAGCTACCACAGTATTTTGTATTGTTACATTGATACATTATGATAATTGCATTTTTAAATGTTATACTCATATCAATACCTCATATTTTTACCTCATCAGTTGTTATCAGTCATTAGTTGTAAATAAATAATTTCAGAGTTGAATAAATTTACATACACTAAAGAATCGTGTTTCTTTGTGCTCTTTTTTCATCCACTGGCTCAAGAAATGCTGAATTTAAGCCCTTGATTTCTTTATTGCAACCTGCTATACACAAAACTGTTCTGGGGTGGCACTTGGGTAATGACTGCAGGCTCAAAATTATATTGTTGTCCATTATACTTAGCCTGTAGTATCCTTATGTATACACGAGCTTCATGGCAAAGACTGTTTTCCAAATTCAGCCATGTTTCTGCATCTGTGTTCTTGTCAATAATTTAGGTCTAGGTTCACAGGAGCTGGGTGAGTGCTGGGTTCACATTGTCAAGACATCAGCCATCTCAAATCCATCAAGCCATTGCAAAAAAGGTATAGTGGCATGATAGTGACTTCTGTAGTTTTTCATACACATTCTACAGATGGATTAAAGGTTCCTTTGGATGAGTGTTGTGGTATAACCCCAGCTGGTACAACCCCCTCTCTCTATCCCTCCACCTGGAGGGACAGGGAAGGGAATCAGAAAGAGGTAAAACCTATGAGTTAACAACAGTTTAATAATTGAACGAAAGCAAAATTATTATTATTATTATTATTGTTGTTGTTACTAATTGTTATTGTTATAATTGTTATCATTGCTATTACAACAACAACAAAAACAAGGAGATAAAAAAGAGAGGAATAAAATCCAAGAAACTCAAATGATCCACAATACAGTTGCTCACCACTCACTGCCCAATGCCCAGCCCATCCCTGAACAACAATTGTCCCCCCCCAGCCAACTCCCCCAGTTTATACACTGGTCATGATGTTCTATGGTATGGAATATCCATTCCATATCCATTCCAAGAATATCCCTTTGGCCAGTTTGGCTCAGCTGTCCTGGCCATGCTCCCACCCATCTTCTTCTGCAGCTCCTCACTGGCAGAGCATGGGAAGCTGACAAGTCTTTGACTTAGGGTAAGCACTACTTAACAGTAGCCAAAACATCACTGTATTACCAACATTATTCCCATACTGAATCCAAAGCACAGCACTGCAAAAAGAAAATGAACTCTACTGCAGCTCTAAGCACATCATGTGCCTATATCACTCCAACTCTCTCTTGGCTTACTAAAAGAAGCAGAGTCTCAGAAAACAGGGTGCTGAGCGCAGTCAACTGTGAGAGACCATCTAGGAGGGGATAAGCCTTTATGTCCCTTCATTCAGAGAAAGCTCTGTATTAAAATTTGGATTGAAAGGACGCATTTTTTCCTAAGTGTCTGCCACGGCAGAGATGGTCAGCTGTGTAAGTCCATCCTTTGGACATCCTTGCAAAAAAATGCTGTATGTCATGTGCTCTCATTCCCATTTCTCCCTCCCAGCCACTGCAGCAATCTCAGGGCAATGAGGTTGCCTTGACCTTAGCAGCACTGATGTTTCAGCTCCTGGTATGCACAGACTTTGTAGTGTTGAATTCTTGGGTGCCTGTCCTCTCTACAACACATTGCAGGAGTCACCAGCAGGGCAATCCCTCTGCTTGATGCATTTACACTGCAGAATCAGTGTCACCCTCAGAGGATTTCGGCAGGCCTAAGGGGTGCTGCTCTCTGAAGTGGCTGGTGGCTGTTAGATGAGAGCACAGGCTGAGCACCCTGAGATGACTGTGAGGTGAAAATATTGGAATAAATATCCAGAAGACTGCCGGAGCCTGCCAATCAGATAGGAGAGGATGAAAACACATCCTGCTGCTCCAGCTCAGTCATGATGTGAAAATGCTGGGGAGTGAACACAGACCTTGCCAGACAGAAAGCAGCATGACCCATTCACAATCCCCATGGGAATTCAGCATGATCATGTCACGGTCTCCTTGCCAGATGTGTGTCAGCCATAGCTGCACCTGGGCTTCATTTGGATGGGTGCTGAACCAGGCAGACTATCGTTACAATGCAGTTACACATCAGGCATCAAGCCACAGATTCATAACAAGGTAGCTGTTTGGATTTTTCTAAAATGTTCATTTTAAATTGTGACCCTCAATATCTGGGCCACTCAGGAATACAATGTAGAAAGCCAACAAGTCCCCCAGAGCAGCAATGGATGCAGAGCAGAACCCACTGTGCAACTGCAGGCTGCCCAGCTCCATTGTGCAAGACTGCTCAGCAAACACAAGGACATGTGGAACTCAAGGGCAAACGCAGGCCAGAGCAATGGGTCCAGGTTAATGAGTAAATGAGAGAAAATGTCACAACACTGCAGAGAACTATTTGCCTGTCCTACATAGGCTGATGTTGGGGAGTTACCCTCTCTAACCTCACAGCAGGTCCCAGACACCATAGCCTCTATGCCTCTGACAGAGGTCAGCATCTCTTGCACAAAAGGTAACCTGGACAGTTAGCTGCTTCCATGCCTTCGACTCTTGAAACAAGGATCTCTATCCCAAGTACTGTCCTCCCACAGGTAGTTATTTTCCACTGCTCTTTTCCAGTGCCTGAGCCCAGTCGTTGAGGCTAGCATGCCCTATTGTCTAACTCAGTCCTTGAATGTCTGCCTTCTAACCCAGCCCAGGATGCACAGGAGGACACATCCTTTAGGGCAGGGTGACCATGGCCAGGTGCTCCCAGCTCCAGGTTCAACAGGGAGTCAGTCATGGCCAGCCTGCCAGGGCTTGAGTACAGAATGTCCTATGTCCCACAATAGGGATAAAACACCAGGGTGAGGAGTCTCTCTGCTTCTCATCAGGAAGGCCAGATCACTAAAATAACCATAAGCCCCTGTCCCACTGCAATGACAAGCTGGGCCTTTTGATCCTCTCCCAGGGATGAGAATCCTGCAAGATGGAGAGGCTAAAGGCAGTGAACTGCAGAGACTTGAACTGCAGTGTGTATGTCCTTAGCAGCAGCTTGCAAGGGGACAGGATGAGCTCCTGGCTGTGCAGGAGCTTCAACAAGAAAATACCTGGTTCTTATGCAAGAGCCATTGCATGGAGCTCTGCTGGCAGCCAGCTACAGGATTACAGCTTATTGCTTAACCAAAATGCTAAATTCTGTAAAAGACACAAGGGAAGCCTAAAACTACAGATTCTGCTCTATCTCCTGCTCATAGCAGCTCCAAGCTCCACATGGCCACAAACACAGAGCCAGCATTTACTGCAGGGAGGATTTGCAACAGCTTGCGATTTATGGGAGCAAATTAGCTGCAGGGCCATCTGTCCTTCCCCAGACCACTGGCCTGCTCCTTGCTGGAATGACTGCTGTTCCTTGAGAGGATGTGTATTGAATTACTTGCTCCTTTTTTTTTTTCTTTTTATTTTTAATTAAATAAACGTGGGAACCACAGGTGGTGGAGCAGAGGACAGTAACCCTCTCAGCAGCAGCATCTGTGGGCCAGCAGTGCCCCAGCCCCCATGCATGTGGGACAGACACTGGCTGAGGGCAGCCTAACCCCCACACCCACCCAGGCTCTGCCAGCCCACGTGGCCACCCCACGGCTCCCTGCTAACACCAGCCAGGCCTGCTCTTCATTGCAGCAGGACATGAAACACCACGGCTGGTCTGGCTTGACAACAAACAGTGAGTCCTTTTTCTGCCCCCGGACTCTTTCATTTTAGAGGCAGTCCAAAGAAGGAAGTTTTTATCAACACCAAAACCCCACACCTGTGCCTCACTGCTGGCCAACCAGCATGAGAAAGGAGCCCACCATGGCCAAAGTGCAGAGCACTCTGTGTTCATGGCTGCTCTGGTATTTTGCCCAGTGTTGTCTGGTGCCCAGTAGGACAGGAACTCAGAATTGGACCTATGAAGAGAACGTACAGGATTTTAACTCTTTACCCTGGATTTCTCTTTCCCTGAAGAGTCGTGTTCCTTTTCTCCTGGCCAAGGGAGAAGAGATCACACAAGTGCCTTAGCCAGGCTCCCAGAACTGGCCCCAACCCCATCTGTTGCTTTGCAAAAGAGGCCAAAAAAAATTGTTTAGGAAAAACTTCCCATTGTGCAGTGGCTGTACTTCTGGATCCTAAGTGAGCAATGGGGCTGTTGGTCAGGAAGGACAAACTGTGCTGCTGCAGATGCACTGATGCAGTATTGGCAGCAATGCCAACATGCAGGGCACATCAACAGCTACCTCTCTGGCCATGGGACACCCAGAACACCATCTCAGAGCCAGTTTTTGTCCTTCTTTCCCTGTTTCCTACAAGGCTGGGGAGCCCAAGCCAGCCTGCCCACTAGCACAGTGCGGACGCTCACCTTTGCCAACAGGGAACCCACCCACCTCATCGTGGAGCAAGCCACCACCTTGGGGATGTGTTTTAATTACATCCCCTTCCCAAACACTGAACCATCCCCCATCCACAAGCATTGCCTTGGATGGGATTCACTGCCTGGCCATGCTGAAATCTGCCTATTTAACCTATGATTGTCCTCTGTCCTTCTCTCCACAGGCAAAGAGGTGCCAGGACACTTCTCAAGTGTTGGACAGTGACATTCATCAGAACAGCAATGGAAAAGTTTGTGGTTACTATCAATACAAATAAAAATAAAGGTTGTAAATGATGAAAATGAAAAGGGTATCACTGGGTTAAGGCAAAATGCAATATGGCCTCCTTAGCCTCCCAATATGTTTTGCCTTGGGCAACCTTTTCCAGCAGTGGCTGGTATTTATCAGCAAAAAGATACAGTTATTGCATTTAGGTTTTTCAAATAATTGAGTAATTTAATCTTTTAAGTGCCTCTGAGATCACTTGCTGTAATTAAAGACAGAAGATGAATGACTGAAGTACAAGAGCATTGGAGGACTTTAAAAATGAACATGTCCTTGACTGCATCTCCTGCTCATTTATGTAACGATGATCCCACATTAATATGACTAAACAGATAAAAGGAGAAAATAATAAGAGCTTGGTTGCATTATTTTTCTTCCAGCCCAATAATAATATATCATCAGCCAGAGGAATGTGCCCGTGAATACCAAGCAGGAGCAACCACGTGCTGCCAAGAGCAGGACCCCACCGCCTCCTGCTGTGAGGTGCAAGGAAAGGCAATATCCACTCACAGATCTCGCAGCAATATGGCAGATAAATGAGTTACAAATGCCTATAAATTTCACAAACTTGCATCAGAATTGGACTTAAAAGCTTAGCAAGTGCTGGGAGAGGCGGCTGCATCACTAGCAGTTTCCTTTATGAGCATTTATTTTCTTAGCTTTTGGAAATAAGACCCATCTAATCCTAGTGGAGAGGCAGAAGGGTTGCTGCAAAGTGAAAACTATCGACAAAAAATCTGTAAGGCCTGTAAATGGCATTTTGCCTTCTAAGTAAGTGATACACCTTAACATACCTCTGTCACACCTTGGTATTTAGCTCCCCATTTCATAGCCCAAGTGTATATAAGTATGTGCCCAAAGGGGGAAGAAAGGTGATCAGAGAGCTGGAGCTTGTTCTGCCCCATTCTTCACACAGCACTAAGTGCCTGGGCAATGCGTGCCCCAGACTGAAGGAAGAGCAGCCTTGCATCCCTCAAGGCACCCTCCAGGCTGCCCCGAGGGGATGCAGCCTGCTGGGAAGCCCTCCTCACCTTCTTGCTCCCCCTCTCTTTCCTGGCAGGGCATCCTATGGCCTCCAGCTCAACTGCACTATTGCCAGACTACAAAACTTTGTCACCTCGTAAAACTTTACAGTGCAGGTAGTTTATACCATTACACCTCTTGAACTGAACACTCAGCCAATTCAGTTTCCTCTGGCAGGAGGAAAACCAGATTTCTTGGGTCAGGTGTTGTGTTTGTGCAGCCCTGCTGGTTTACAGAGCTGCTGAGGGCCTTTTACAGAGCCCTGAATGCAGAAGGCAGCCATGCACTGGCCAGCCCAGTGCCCAGAGCCAAACCACCACTTCAGCCAGGATCTCACCAGGACATGCCCTTGGCCCTGCTTTTCCTCCAGGACCCAGCACAAGTCCCACTTGGGAGTGTTGCTCCAGCTTGGAAGTGCAGCCCCAAGGGAAGCTCTGGCATGGAAGCTCCTGAGAACCAAACAGGTGGGACTGAGAAGTCACTACCAAGGTGCTCTCCTCCCATACAAGGACTGATGCCATAAAAAAACATCAGGGAGAAGTCCATCATACATCCCAGATTACAGAAATATTAAAACTCACCCTTTCCCATAATAAAAAAGAAATAAAAAACAGATGAACATAAAAACAAGCAAACAAACCAACCAACCAAAAACCCACAAAAGGGGTTTTGTATGTTACTCTTAGCAATGAAGAAACTGTTTCCACTAACAGAAAAGAACTAAGGTAGAAATGAATCCCACTCGCTGTGAACTTGCAGTATTTGGAAAACAGCACTGCTGTAATTCCCTCTGCTTCGCTCAGGGCTGGTGACCGACCACCCCTCCTCCACCTCAGACTCCCATGGGTCTCCTGGGACTTGGGCCAGATTTGGATCACCTCAGGAGAGCTGGGATCAGATAATGAGGCTTCACCATGTTGTGAGTAATTCTTGTGACAAGACAAAGGCTTTTGACAGTTAAATTCCTTATGTAGGAGGTGTATCATTGAAGGAGGTATATCACTGAGGGAGAAATATGGGAAATATGGAAAAAAATATTTTTTAACAAAGAATATTCCAAGTCCCATGGCCCATCCCCACAGCAGGGGACTGCTCACTCAGCTCCCAGGATGAGGAACTTCACATCTGCTTGTGCCTGTGGCTTTTCTGCCCTATTTTGTTAGCATTTTCCCTGGCTTCTCTCTGCCTCACTGGTGCTTTTGCTACTCCTTCAGAAACACAGAAAGCATCACAAAGTAATAGCCAGAGAAATGTCAGCACCCACAAACATCCTGGCTGCAGGCTGCTGTTATTTCAACTTTCTGATTTCTTAAAAGTTTTAATTTTTCTCAGAACTGCTTGACAGTGGTGCTTCTGTTCAACTCATGAAGCAAAGTAAAAGACTCTGATACACTGGGCCCTGACACCTTCTTCTCACCTCATTATTCCCTTTTTCCAATCTCTTATAAAGAGTGGGCTTAACAAGAAGGGTGGGCTTAACAAGCCTGCACCAGCCATAGCCTTGAGAGGGCTGAGGAACGGTGGTTTGGCAATTAATGAGTGGCACATCAAAGACAGGAAGAGCTTTCCTTTTTCTTTTCCATGTCTCTTTTTCTTGGCTTTCCTCAAGCAAAAAAGGAACAAGATTGAACTTTCCTTGCCAAAGCTAAAGTCTAGCACCTAGAACTGACTTCTTTACCCTGAATAAGGAAATTTTCACCTCAGCCGTCTCTGGAAGCAGAATGAACAGATCAAGTTTTCTAAGTGACTTGAAAGCAACACATATAATACAAGGAGAAAAGGGCAAATTGTGTGTTTAAACATGCTGAGGCTTGTATGGCCCCTCTTCCGTTCTCTGGGTTTGTTCCATTCTGCTCCCACTTCCCTTCATCTTGACATTTACTTTCCTTAGGATGTTTAACAACGATGCCACAAACAGACTGCTCAGTGCTGAACTATGCTGACAGAATCCCTGAAGCCTGGGAGTAACTCTACTGGAATAGAAGAGTTTTCAAATTTACTGCAGTGTTACTATGGAATAAGATACTGCACTAAAGCACTCTTAAATTGGTATGGTTACTTCCACAGATCTTCTAAATAGCAACAGTCACTTTAAAAAATAATAATAAAAAAACCTCTCAAATAACAAAAAGCCTCCAAACTCCTAGGTCTGCTGGAAAAACATCTGTTTAGCCACAGGCCCCAGAAATCTCCAACAAAAGCTAGAGTTATTTCTGTGTCACTGGAAAACCAAACAACACAAACTCCTTGCAGAGTTATCACAATAGCCTCTCCTGAGATGCTCTGTACTTCATGCTGCGGGCGAAAAAACTGGACAGATTAAACAGTAAGATCATGTTACAATTTGCTACATTCAGTATCTTTATTTCACTTCTGCGATTGTTATAAAAACAATATAACATTCATCCTGTCATTTAGCAAAGACATCCCTCCCACAGTCACTCTGCACAATCGTTTCAAGAAATAAACCAGAAGTTTTGCACACATGTCATAAAAATATTTTGAACAGATAGAATGTTTAATCTGGAGCACTGAGTAAACTGGCAACAACATTTCATTCTATAAACACAGTTAAAAATTAAGAAAGCAGTGTACCTAAAAAACCGCAAGTTGAGCATGCTGAGCCTTGTTGCTCTTGAGGAAACAAACCAGCAGCCACCACCAAGCCATCTCTGCAGCCTGAGTAGAGAGCCCCCTCTGCTCCAAGTCCTTCCTGCTGCCTGCATTTCTGCTCAGGATGCACAGATGGCATTGGGAGAGCCAGATCACTGCTCTCATGTGAGCATCCAAGGCAGCAAGTGCCCCACAGCAGGACCAAAGGAGGTGACTGCCACATCAGTTTGCATAAGCACACCTTGGACAGGTATACGATCTTTGCCTATTCATGGGGTTCCTTGTTATTACTGAAGAGTGATTTTTTTCAAGACAAATGACAGGAAACCTGCACTGTCCCAGATTACATAAAATAAAGCAGATTCCAAAGGCAAAACCATACCATTATCTCCATCCGAACAGCCCATCATTGTGCAATTCACTGGCCCACGCAGCACCACAGGCAGGACACTTGGGAGAAGGCTTTGGCAACCAGTGCGCCCTGCTCAAGCCAGCTGTGCTCTGCAGTGATATTTAAAACCTCTTCTGAAGACAACTATGCCAAAGGCTGTGTTAGCTCCATGGGTCATGGCTCCATGAGTGGATATGATCACACAGCAACAAATCCCAGTTTACCTACAAATTAGCTATCCAGCTGGTGCCATCTGCCTGTCAGTGGTTACATATCACCCAGCCTCTATGGGAAGAGCCTGCCGCGTGTCCTCCGTGCTGGGACTGCTGTTTCTCACATTGTGCTGTGCCTGGGCCATCCCACAGCTCCCAGCAGCAGCTGGATGGATGGGAATTGCTCGTGAAGCATCAGGTCAGGCCATTCTCCATCAGCACTGTGCCCATGGCACCTGTGCTCTTCTGGATTTGCCCTGCCCAGGCCCTCTGAGCCCCCTCAAACCCAGGGGGGCAGGTACAACCCAGCTACACCTGGCTCCTCGGAACATCAGGCCCCCACGTTTGACCAACAGCAAAACACACACCCCACACACAAACACAGACACACAGGCATACAGAACACACAAGCTGGGCATGAGCTGGGTGCAGCTTGTGCTAAATGAATGTCATTTTTTGTTACGTGCTGCAAAGGCATCTGGCAGCTGGCATAACGTATTGCATGGTGATTCACTGCCATGCCAGGGAAAAGCCATTCCACATTTCATACACTCAAGGAGAGCTATTTCTTCATAATCCTCAGTGCACCAGGCACCAACGCATAAATACACAGCAGTTTGAAATGTTCTCTTCTACAGCGAGTCCTATCAGTCTATAAATAATTTTTACACGTATTTTTAATACTTCATCACTTACCCTGAAATGTGCACCTCAATCTCAATACCAAAATATACATAATTGCAAAGAGAGACCATTTACAGACTAGAACTGGAACAAAAATATATTAATCATTATGAGAAGACAGTATTTTTTTTCTATACGTTATGTAAGAAAAAATATAATCTTAAAATACAAATTAAAATCATATTTCATATGTAAGTTTTAATATACAGTATAGAACCATAGAGTGTTCAAGTTGACAAGAATCTTGGGAGGTTATTTAGTCATCTTCTAGTAATCTAGTAGATAAACATCACATTAAATACAACATAATCAGCCTTAGTAGATAAATAATTCTTGATTAACATAGAGCACATTTCTTTTAAAATGTTCTTTCCAGTGAGTGACATTGTCCACATAACAATAAAAATACAATTACAGCTGAAGGCAATGCAGGCCTAGAGTTAGAGACCAGACAAAAATGACCGTAGTGCTTTACCCTGAGGATCCTCTGAATGCAGCAATTCACAAGGCAGGCAAATGACACAGGTTTCTTTCCCATTCTCTATTTCTCCTAATAAACAATGGTGCTAACATTCCACTATTTCATCTTGTTGAGAGAAAAACAGGCCCTCAGACATTCAGTAATACTTAGGGATCAAATGCTGCCAGATCCACTTGCTCAAAGCAGAACCTCCAGCCAACCTGTGAGAGGCAGCTCCACAGTCCCAGACTCTGGCAGCAATAAAGTGCTGCACTATTACACCAAAATGCTGCCTTTTGAAAACTCTGCACTCAACACAAATAGCACGCAGAGACCATCCCTGCTAAGTTATCACAAGTTTCCAGCAGGTAAGTGGCTGGGCAGCAGCAGTGGCAGCTGAGTTCAACTGGCTGTGAGAAGTGCAGAAACAGGATGTCCCAGCTGTGCCCTGTCCCTGGGTACAGGGCAAGAGGCACTGGGATCAGGCAAACAGCTCTCTGCCAGCTGAGACAGTGAAGACATCCCAGTTCCTGCTCTTTACCTTTTTTTCCCTGAGTAAAACAAAGGGAAGCCCTTTCACCCTTCTCATCTCTTCCCAGTAGATGGCATGACCCCTGCAATCCCTGGATATATCTCTGCTTTTTACCCCCCTGAGAATGACACAGTTCCTTTAACTGAAGTTCCCCAATGGCATCCTGAACTCAGACATAGTCACAGTACCAGTTACTGACTTACCAAGAGCTCCCAGCAGTACAGACTCATTTCCCCCTGTTCTTCCTCCTGCATCTGCTTTAGGACAGGGGTTAATCTTTCCCCTGACACTGCTTTTCGCAATTCTCCTCCACTTCCTTCTCAGTCATGATCTCTGCTCCAGTTAGGTTCTAGCTCTGGTTAAGAAACATCATAGTTAAATCCTAATTTGGAAAAGCAAATTCTTGTTTCACCTCAGTATGGAGAATTTGACATTTAGACTCTTCCATCATACCACATTTTCAAAACCTACTTTTACCTGTACAGTTCAGCAAGGGAAATCCAAGAAGGGTAAAGCATCTGCTTAACAAAAGGTCCCAGGGAAAGTTGTGAGACAACTCCAACCACAGGAATCAAGGACTGGTTATAAACCAAAGGTACTACAACAGAGAAAATGATTTCTGGAAGCTATATGCAAGCAATAGCTTCTCAATGTCAATATCCTGCAGTACCAAGCAATGTAAATGCCTTCCTAATGCTGAAGCAATCACAGCATTGTTCATTTTTATTTCAGATTTCCCAAGGGATTGCAAGAAAAAGGACAGTGAGTGATGTATTCAAAGGAGAAGCTCTATTTATACCGTCTTTCCACCCTCTTGGAGTAGTAAGTAATGAAGAATATAGTAACAATAAATGCAACAAATACGAAAGAGATAAAGGCTAATAACGATTTTCTTGTTCGGAAGAAGTGGCAATCGGCACATGAGGCAACCTCTTCTGGACACAGCAACTCAGGAGTTTCAGGACCAGGAAAACCATTATTGCCAATTATTTCTCTGTAATGTTTCAGTGAAGGCTTTGGTTCATACTGATTTGCAACGTAGCTGTAGAGACCATACTTAGGAGCAGTTTTGTCATTAAAAGAATAGACAAAATATCCTTGAAGGTTAACATCATCCAAGGTGTAAGCTGCAAAAGAAGACAAAGGGTGGAAGAAATGAATCAATGTCACTTTGCATTCAAGAGCAGTACCATATATCCATATGTAAAGGAGGGGCAGGGGAATGTTAAATCCACATCTGCACTTCTCTCCAAAATGAGGTAAGGTACACGTACATCTGTGAAGTGTTTCTCATGAAAAGTAAGAATCTGTCAGCCACTGCCAGACAGTGTGATCTGTGAGTATCCTGCAATTTATTTCCTTGGGCTTGGCAAACACAGCTGTGAGCACCTGATGGTGTTTTATGCTCAGCATAGAGACTATCATGAAAAGATGGCTCTCTTTGTTATGCATTAAAGAATACAGATTTTGGGTTTCCTGCCTCTAGTTTTCTGCATCCTGTTTCTCTGATTGCTCCTTCTCCCTTGCAGGGCACATCCTGATGGGGACAGTCAAGAAACAGAGGACGCTGGCCGCACTTCTCACTTGCAAAGGCACAGTGACACCAGAAATATCACACAGCCACGCTGAGGTTGTGCACTGGGATATCACTGGTGCAAGGGGAAAGTTTATGTAAATTACAGCCCTCTGCTGTTATTAACCCAAGTTTCTGATCCAAGATGACCTGTATCAGTCTGTATTGAGAACGTGTCTGCAATCCATACTGCTAACTCAGCTACTGGAAGAGGACCAGCAGCTGCAGTGTTAACCTTGAGCCATCCATCCTGCTTGACAAAAAAAATCAATCCAAGGTAGTAAACACAAACTGTAATAGTTTATCTCTCAAAATCACTGTTTTAGCAAATTAAAGCAGATGAACACAGGACTGA
Organism: Zonotrichia leucophrys gambelii; assembly: GCF_028769735.1. Lineage (NCBI taxonomy): Eukaryota > Metazoa > Chordata > Aves > Passeriformes > Passerellidae > Zonotrichia > Zonotrichia leucophrys. The sequence continues at coordinate 68,156,408 of NC_088169.1, forward strand.
ACTTTCATATGCTTCTGGAAACAATTCTTCCTGAAGCCACATGCAAGATTTTAGCACCTCTAACCTACTTTTCATGTGTAAAATGAAATAATATTTACCTGGGCTTTTACAGAGCTGCTGCCCAGGATAATTAGTTGTGTTTGCAGAACTGCAGGTGGATTTAATGGTGTTATATAAATGGTTACTGCTGTTCTTTGTTTTCAATTGGCAAAGATGTACTTAAAGAGAGTACAAAGCACTTCAAAATATAGCCTCAGTCCAAAAGGGCCCATACTGTATCTTGGAATCATTTATCTGCACAAACCTGCTGGCTCCCCTGGAACAATGCAGGTGAGCAATAATACATACACAAAAATTTCCACATGTAGTGCCTGAAACCAGCTGGAGGAAGAAGGCAGAACAGGGACTTTAAGGCCAGGGCATACACATACCAATGCCCTTCTACACTGTGACACTGAGGTAAGGACACAAGATTTCTAATTCATCTTAGTTACTGCACAAGGTGCTGCAGAAAAGAAATGCATGTCTTGGAGAAACCTGAATCAGTCATGATGCCAAGGTTATGTAACAACAAGATGGACAAAAATGCAATATCAGAGAGGGAGAAAAAAATGGAAAAGCTGATGGACCGAACACTATGGATGAGAGTATGGTGTCTATATTAAACTATAGGAAAAATATTACAGCTAGTTAGCAGAGACATATTTATCCATCACAAAGAAGGTGAAAATATAAGAAAATAGGTTAAGCTGAAAAGCACAGGAGCTATTTACAGGCTGGACAGAAGAGGGAGAAAGAAGTGACTGGGGGACAGTGGTACCAGAACAGTACAAAGGATAAAGTTCTGTAAAAAGCAGAGGCATGCAGGTGCTCTTGCTAATGGAAACTGGGAGAAAAGTCCATATCCACAGACACTTTGAAAATAGAAGTGCCAAGGAGACAAGCAGTACAGAAAAAAACAGTTTGAAACCACAAGCCCAAATATTGCCAAAATATTTTTTTAACTATAGATTTATAAAACATGCATTCAATGCTACAAAACGATGGAGAATGAACTCTTGGGCACTTAATATTGATTTTCAGTAATCAGCAAAAGAGGTGGAAATTACAGAGGAGGAAGCTAAAGCCAATAGTTAATACAGTGGACAGGAACTGCCAGCCATCCTTTACTACCTATCAAAAGAGTGGAACAGATTATATAAAGCTCGATAAATATAAAATTTAGGAGATAATACATGATTAATGCCCATCAGTTTGGCTTTATAAAAAATAAATCTTGTCAAAATAACTTGACTTTTTTTTTTCTGAGAGCAGCAGATCAATAAAAGTAATGACGTTTGATGTTAAATATTTAGAGCTTCACAAGACTTTATATTATATGGCATTTGGAACAAGAAAATAGAATGTTATGAGGTCAAGGGAAGCCCATAATAAACAGATTTCAACTAGTCTCAAGTAGAATTAAGTAATAGAACGAGAAGTAAGTCTAGAAATGTAATTGAAGGCAAATAAGTGTCACAATGTGTATATTTCTACCATGGTCATGGAGCTCAGCTTTTAGCACTAAGTTATTTAAAGATCTTAAATATATCAGCAACCTGAAATAAATGTAAAAGTTTTTCTCACAGTCTGCAAGTCACAAAGATTAGAGACATAACTTAGCCAGCATAGCAAGGTTTGCACAAACAAGCAGCAGGCATTTGCACATGACCAAATGTGAACAACAAGCAGACCTAGTTTTGAAGAGGTTGTCTTGCTTCAAATAGGGGGAAGAAATCTGTAACTGAGTTTAAAATGTCAGTATATCATCACAGAAGCTGTGTAACCAACCTGCTGCCATGGCCAAGAAGGCCAACAGCCTGCTTGCATGTAGAAATGAGGAGGGTAAGAGGTTATGTTATACCTGTCTAAGTGTGGCTGCGACAAGAACTGTGTGTCCAGGTGTGGGCTTACCCCTCTCATGAAGAATATCAGCACAGAGGGAAAAACTTAATAACTCAGAGCTTTGAAATGGTGCTTTATAGCAAGGAACACAAAGAGCTTTGTCTCTATTTTCTATCAAAGAGATACATGAGAGATAGCTTGTCTTGCGTCTGCAAATACCTACATAGGTAAAATACATGTGGAAATGCACAAGACTGCTTAAAGTTGAAGCTAGAGCAATTAATAGTAGAAATGAGATAGATAGATAGATAGATAGATAGATAGATATACACACACACTGTGAGGTAGCAAAGATTCTTCATCAGTAAAAATTATCTCACTTGGATCTTGTACTTTTCTGAAAAAACAGCATGTGCTGTATGACAGGATGACTCAAAATGCTTTTTGCCTTATAATTTATGAATCTTTGAGACAGAGAAAAGGACTGGTATGTGTTCTGAATAGCAGGAAACAGTCCAGGAAATGGCATAATGAGGTAGACAGCTGAATTATTATGAAGATCACTGTTGGATAAGATCATTGTTGGATAAGATACAGAGACAACTGAGGAACAGAACTCATACCCAGCCCTGAGGCACATCAGTGGAGAGAAGCAGCAAAGCAAAACAGCAGTAGAAGTGCAGTAAGATGAAAATCTGACTAAATACATGTGGAGCTACTCACACAACTTCTATTTAAATTTACTGAATCCATAAAAATCTTCTTCTGCTGTCTTATGCAGCATATAAGCAAGGTCAATCTTCCTGATGTTTGGTAACACCAATCAATCATAAATCAAGGGGAAAATTACCTGTTACACTGTAGTAACATCTCATTCAGGGAGTATTCTACAGAGGACCTGTATTATAAAGCTAAGCATACTTTATCACACAGAGTATACTAACAGTGGGATTTGTGACTTATAAACCATTTGTGGCTCCTTACCTTTTAAAGCTTCATTGATGTAATTCTGTATGTAATACACTCTGAGCTTATCATGCACCATATTCTGGTCATCATCAATCCCATTAGCCATAACATAAACTGGGACATTGCCATACTTTGATTTCACCCACTTGAGCAATTTACGCAGCCCCCAGGGCACTACCGCAGCTCTGCCGGGTGAGTGAAGCCACGTGATGTCATTGATCATTTGAACTTCAAGGTAGTGGTCATATTTTACTGCATCTTCTTTCTCTGAGCCCACAAGGGTAGTAGTGTAGTGACTCAAGGCAAAAAAATCAAATGATCCCTGTATTAACTTCTTTTCATCTTCTGAGAAGTAAGGCAAGTGGAAATTATACAGGTCAACACTGTTTCTTCGGTGAAGCCACGCTCTCATCACCTCTGGGTAGTCTCCATTCCCAAAGATGGGCTCTGCAAGCCAGCCAATGTCAAACTCTAAAATTCTGTCAGCAACTTCTTGGTCATTCCTGGAAAAGGGACAAGCTGGTTCTACCCAGTCAGCTTGCAAAGCTATAGATATCTTGCCCTTCTGAGATCTCCTGAATTCTTTGTCATAAAGATGCCAGACTTTTGCATGGGCTTTCAACAGGTTGTGCCCTGCTGTGTATGTCAGGTTTTTCACAGACGGTTCATTCATGGTGATCCAAAATTTGACATGGTCCCCAAGACTTGTAAAGCAGAATCTGGCATACTCAACAAAAGCCTGAACAGTTTCTGTGTTTTCCCAAGCACCATATTTGGCAAGAGAAACTGGAAGCTCTTGATTCTCAATCATAGGTTGCCATAAAGCAACAACAGGAGTTATGTTAACCCTGAGAAGTTCACTAGCAAAGCACTGATAGTACTGTACAAGTGTGTGGTTGATTAGAGAAAGGTTACCTAAAGGAAGGATTAAAGACCATTTCAGTGAAAAATGGAAGTGTGTGACATGCATTTCTTGCAGAAGAGAGATCTGGAGCCTGATAGCAGCAAAGTCAACACAGTGACGCTTGCGCTTCGAGGCGTAAACTCCATCCACTTTAATGAGCTGCTTCGTCTGGTGAACATCCCACACATAAACACTGGAGTCAAGGAATTGGGCAGGTGTCGTGTCTACCTAGGGGAAACAGGAAACACACCAGATTGAAGCTGTTTGCTCCAGGTAGGTGGGAACATCATAACCATCAGACACAGCCTAGTGGAAGAATATCCTGAATCAAAACATTGCATTCAGCATCTCTGATACTGCCATCTTGGGCTCATATGAATGAATGACTTTTCTGTTAACAAGTGAAGTCAGAAAAGTACCAAATCTATATATTATTTTCACCCTACTTTCCAAACAAGCTTATGCTAATGGTCATCATGTCTATGTCTTCTCTAAGTTGTTCCAGTTTCCAAAAGAAACAAGAGATTGCTCGGGGATAAGGCACTAAGTCTGCAACAGATATCCAGAGAAGAAGATCTTCAGTGAAGACTAGAGTAATTTCTAAAACGTTTTCTTTGAAGGAGGGAATACAGAGAGACTGTCCGCTGCAAATTATCCAGTACAGTCAATTTCAAGACCACTCCCTGAATGCATGAGAAGAAATAATGAATACAACATCATTTCTGTGTCCTCTTCTTTTCCTGACCATGATGAAATATGAGTAATGCTCTGCACTTGATTTTTAGCAAAAATTCAGCAGACAAGCAATTTTTTTCCTTCTTGCTGGAAACATCCTTTTTTATTTAATTCATACTGAAGTAATTTGCAAGTTATTTCAGCAAGCTGTTGATGTCTGAATCAATTTTTTTGGGCTTCTGGGTAAACCTGCTGTTAGTCCAACAGAAAATGCATTTCCCAGAAGGCTTTAGGGTTTCAGATGTCACAACTGCCTGTATGACACAGTAACACAGTACAAGATGAGCTTCTCAGGGTCACTCAGAATTATACTTTCACTTTTTAATGAAAATCACCAGCACAGTAAGGACTAGAAAATTAAAAACTGAACTACTTATAATAATGCACAGTGTGAAATTTCCTCATTCATACTCTGTGTAATTCTTTCTAGATCCAAACCATAGGATAGTGGTACCATGGTCTTTATTTGTCCTTTTCTCTTTATGTTTAATCTTTGCTGTGCAGCTTCCCCCTGAGCTCAGATTCCTTGTCCTGCCCTCTGTTTGAAAAGCAGGTGTCAGCCTACAACCAGTGTTCAACTTGTAGCTGACGCTCTGCAGACTGTATAAAAGAAGCTGCTGAAAATCAGTTGCTATTTTCTCCGGAGAGGTCAGTACTGTGCTTGTAGAAGAAAGTAATAAAAAACAGCATGTCTGAGGGAAATTGCTTTTCTGGAGAATTGTCCCTTGTAGATTACTAAAGCATGCATTGCCACTAATACTGTGGGAATGCTGTCAAAACAGTTTTTCCACCGTGATGCATCTACAAATCAAACAACCTAAGCCTTACAGCACAAAATGTTTGAATGGCCTTTTGAAACGAAAATATTCAGCTTTGAAGGTTTTGGGGATGGGAGGGAGATTTTAGCTGTTGTAGGCTGACTGACTCCGCAACTTTATAGTTGTTACTGACTCCAAAAGCAGCAATTCCATTTCCAATTCTTAATCTATCTGAGAGCTAGGAGGATGACTTGAATTTTCTTGGAAATCAGTGCATGAGGTAAGAAGGCTGCAGTATTTCTCAAGAGAACAAAGCCAAATCTTACTTTTGGAGTGAGAAAAAACAAACAAGTTCCTCACATTCAAGCCTTAAGAAAGATTCTGCCTTTGTGGAAAATACAAATTAAAAATTCTGGTTTTGGATGAAGCCTTGGCTTTGAATTTATACCTCTTTACTGTGGTTAGAGAAGCTCTGCAACCCAAAATAGCATCTGAAAATTACAGAGCCCAACAGTTAAAGCGATCACAACTAAGGTAGAATTTTTACTCACGTTATAAAGTATTATAATTTGAAAAATTCTGCTGAAGTATCAAATCAGTTGAAAGAAAAACTGAGAGCCATGAACTAGCTAGGCTCTATGCAGGGGCACTGCAAGCCCTCATCAGACACAGTATAATATAAAATGAAATAGAAGGAATACAGAAATTTCATTTAAATCTAATCTCGTTCACTTCCTTTTATATAAAATCTCTCTAAGAACAGTACCAGGATGGATATGCACAAGATACAGAAACATGCCACTGGAGTTTAGGAGTCGTCAGGAAGTTTTATAAAACATGCATTTTTCAGTTTAGCAGATTTAACTGACTTCCCTTTGAAAAGAGCTGACTTCCCATAACTGGTCACATATGCTGAGGGAAGACAAGCATCAGACTCCTTTACATTTCCATATATTTTTCTATAATGTTATTTATAGTGTCTCAATCTGACTGGTTTGCCTTGGTCACACACAGCAAGTCTGGTGAAGAATGATAGACACACTGGCTCAAAAGCCTTGTACCCATCTCCTTGCAGCACTGTGGCAAAGACAGTCAATTCAGCAAATATGTCACCGTGACCTTGTGCACTGATCTGGCTGGACAGCCTGTCAGCTTTATTATCAGACTCACCTGAATGTAGTTGTCAACAATTCCCCAAGCAAAGCCGCAGGGAAAAATACCTTCTATGGGCTGGTTCTCAGGCAAAGGTGGGAAGCCATTTTTTTCTATCAACTTTTGATAGAACAAGACAGAAGATTTGGGCATCAACTTCTTGTCGTGGCTTTGAAAATCAACATAAAACAGTCCACGTCGAATGCTGTACCCCCTGTGCCACTCAAAGCCATCCAGGAGGGACCAGACTGTGTAGCCAAACACATTTACTCTGTCGTACCGGATAGCTGAGGAAAGAACAAACCCAAACTTAGCACAATGCTCATTTTTTCCTCTCTACATCTCACACTATCAGCAATGCTTGCAGCATTAGTGTTTAAGAACAATGCAACAGGTCAGATAAGTATCTCAGGGCCTTCCTCAAAGCCTTTTCAGGGAACATATTTCAGCTGCACTGGGAGAGCTGCCAGAGTATGGTAGGAGGCAGCAGAGGTACCTGGCTTGGCTTTAAAGCAGCGAGGTTTAGCAAGAGTAGCCATGCAGCAGTGGTTTCAGCAGTGCTGCTCATCAGATGTGCCAAAGCTCAGCCTCAGAGTAGAGCCTGAGCCATCTGCAGCCACGGAGCCGGGGGCTGCCCTGCACTGCCCTCTGCTCCGCTCATGCTGCAGCTCACTCCAGGGCAGCTGTTGCTGCAGCACTACCCCGGATGCAAACAAAAGCTGTACTCCTTTTCATCTCCTCCCTCTCCACTCCAAATACATATTGGGAAAAACCTGACAGCATATTTGGTATGCACATGAATTTTTATTACCACAGATTCCAAGCAGAAGTGATAATACAGAAAGACTCTGTTTATTTTGAAATTTTGTCTCTTTTCATCTTTTATGGCACAGCATTTTCCAGCTCAAATATTTAAGGGTCTCTAAAAATATGTGCATGTTCTAGGTCAACTGTTTGACTTCTAAAACCATTACATGCATTAAAGGTTAATGTCAGGATCTACTGGCATCTGTTAGTTTAACCAGCATTATTATAAGATTCCAAATGATACTCACTTTTAGCTGTATTAAACACTGAGATACAGCAAAATGTTGCTGGGCAAGGCTCAGCTCCAGGAAAGCATAAAAGAGTGTGCTAATTCTAATTACATAATTAGACCCACCCTAATTCAGCAATGCATTTAAGCACATTCTTAAGCGTTCTTTTGAACTGGTGTTTGGCTCTGTAGCCAGCAAAGTTTATCTTTATTACTCACCACTTTCTGTCAGCCCAAACTGGATACTGACTGAAGATAATATTTACCAGCCTAGTAACACTGAAAGCATTATTTCAGGCAAGCAGAATAACAAGATCCTAATTTCCTGAGGTACATTTACTAACGTACCTCATTACAATCAGTTATGAGGCACCACATGGATTCTTGATTATAGCCCTGTTTGAATCAATTAAAGGAACAATGCAGTTAAATAAGGAACAAATTTGGCCCAGTCTTTGTCAGAGGTCATGAGAAAATGTCTAAGGAAATGGAATATTTCTCCTCCTAAAGGCACCTTCTTTTGTGTTTGGCAAATGTCACTATTTTTCTAACCTCTGCATGCACCCATGATGACATCTGCCATGCAGCAGAGTAAAAGCCACTGTGTGAACCTTTCCCTTCTTTTTCTTTCTTCTTCTCACCCTTCTTTCATTCACTTCACTCTTTCACTTCCTCTTCTTTCTTTTTTTCTGTTCCCTTTTCCTTTCCTCAAATCTTTTTTAATTCTATTTCTTTTAGTTTCACCATGGCCTTTGAAATTTTTAAGTTCCATTTCTTTGGTTCTCAACTTCATATCCCTCCCTTTTCCTCTAAATTATGCTTTCCTTTTTCTTTTCTTTTCTTCCTTCTTTTCTCTTTTCTTTCCTTTTCTTCTTTTCTTTTCTTTTCTTTTTTTTTCTTTTCTTTTTCTTTTCTTTTCTTTTCTTTTCTTTCTTTCTTTTCTCTTTTCTTCTTTCTCTTTTCTTTTCTCTTTTCTTTTCTTTCTTTTTTTTCTTTTTTTTTTTTTTTTTTTTTTTTTTTTTTTTTTTTTTTTTTTTTTTTTTTTTTTTTTTTTTTTTTTTTTTTTTTTTTTCTTTTTCTTTTTTTCTTTCTTTCTTTTCTTTTTTTTTTTTTTTTTTTTTTTTTTTTTTTTTTTTTTTTTTTTTTTTTTTTTTTTTTTTTTTTTTTTTTTTTCTTTCTCTTTTCTTTTCTTTCCTTTCTTTTCTTTTTCTTTCTTTTCTTTTTCTTTTCTTTCTTTCTTTCTTTTTTCTTTCCTTTTCTTTCTTTCTTTTCTCTTTTCTTTTCTTTTCTTTTCTTTTCTTTTCTTTTCTTTTCTTTTCTTTTCTTTTCTTTTCTTTTCTTTTCTTTTCTTCTTTTCTTTTCCTCTTTTTTCCTTTATGTCTGTTGGTGACCAAATGAGGCTGACTGTAATCAAGACTGTCCTTGCTTCTGAAACTCAGTGGCCTTATCCATACTCCCACTGTAAGTGACTCCTGATCTGAGCAATCCCCCAGAGCAAGCCTACAAGTTTGACACTGTACAGACCAGAACTAGGTTAAAAATTAAACAGCAGTTCAGCTCATGTCCTGTTTGGCTCAATAAAAGTCATGAAAGGAAACATGGCAGACCCGTAAGTATCAGACCTACAAGATCTTTAAAACCCTCTGCTCAGCTGCTCTCCAATCCCAGTGCCTGAATAAGAGGTGTGTGAAGCCCCCAGCCCATGCTTCCATCTAGAAGGTGCTCATGATCTATATTTTGCCTCTGGACATACCTGAGAATAGCTTGGTGCTGCCTGTCATGGGTCTGGCTATTCCTTTTCTGCTTAAGACTCTGAATTCAGACCTGGTAATTCCCCAGACAATGACCTGACCTCTCCCAATCAACACGACCCACAGGAGCCCTTCCAGGCAACATGCTCTGCTTTACAAGGCACAATCCATTTGTTTGTTGCACCAGAGACAGAGAAGGGAAACGAATATGATCCCAAAGTAAGATCCTCATACAGGGGTGAAGATATCTCCAACCAATTAATGGCTCTAATTAATATTTAACAACTTTATACTACAGCTCTATTTACTCTAATCAACCCTAAATGGTGCCAGAAAAAAAAAGAAAAAAAAAAAAAAAAGAAATACCAAAAATAGCAAAGAGGGCTGTGAATCCCAAATAAATATCCTTTCCCAAAGGAAAATAAAAAAATAAATTTAAAAAACTGTACAGAGCTTCTCTACAGCATGCAGTATCAGAGTGGACACCTACATCAGCAATTCAAGGGAAATCAGGAGCACACTTTTGAGCAAATCTCCCTCATCATGCTTCAGTTGACATCACACAGTGGGCTCAGAATGCATGTCCTGGGTTCCTCTGGGGTAAAATTAATCCAGAAATGGGCCTCAGGAATACATACCGTGTGGACACCTGGTTCTCAACACCAATTCTTTTTACTCTACAGGTTTGCTCTGGGTTTTGCTCTACCGGTTTGCTCTACAGGTAGCAACTGGGCTACACTTATTTGCTAAAGCAGATGGAGAAATAAGCAGTTCTGTCTGAACCAGTGCATACACACAGCCAGGCACAGATACTGGATGGCAAGATCTAGCAAGCAGCAAAATCCCAGCTATATGGACCCGTGTCTGAATTAATCATCCTTGCTTCTCAGTGCTACAGTTCCTGCGTCGTTTTACTGTCCCTTCACCACCGGAGTGAATTTCATGGTAAATACCTCAAAAATCTTCCTATTACAGTGCTTCATTGCACTGGATAGGCATATCTACAATTCTCAGAGAGAAAGTTTGTGCCTTTATGTTTGGTTTTTAATGCCGTCCAACAAATCTGCTCACAGCCAGCATGATGACTTTTTTGGATCTTCCTCAACTAAATTCCCCAAGGTACTGCATAGAAACCTTTGGTATTTACATCGGATTTTGCAGATTCTAACAACAGAAGATATGGGTGCAATATTTTCCATTTAAATGATACCAAAGTCCCTCCTGCAGATCCAGCCTGTCTCTGCTTTCTTTGTTTGTTTGGGTTTTTTTTCTGTAAAAGGTTTAGGCAAGTGCCAGTGTCTTCTGACAAGTCTTTAGTACTGTTGTTGCTGTTATTATTATTTATTGAGTGATACAATAAATGGAAAGACACTTTGTAAATTGAGATTGCTTCCAGTCAGCTGTGACTAAAAGACAGATCCATGTATGTATTTCCAGCAATTTAAAATCTAAGCAGAAATTGAGGTAACCGGATTACGACTTCTTCACCAAGATGAACTCTTCATCTGACTTCATGCAAACTAGTGATACTGTACTTGCAACAGTTAGTTACTATTTTGCTCAGGTATTTATTCACCTTTTAATTTACTTGCAATAATTACGTTTCTGGAGTAGCAGATGAAACCAATTTGGGAGTCCTCTGCATCTTCATTACTGCTGAGAATGAAATTAAACCAATTTTTTCTCATTCACCATATGAAAACGGCAATGTAACACAATGTCTATTTCATCTGAATTAATAGATACAATAATACTATTTAAACCAAGAACAGTAAACTGTAGACAAGTAAATCACTTAACAAATTGTAAATTTAGACATTAAAAGACAATTAAAGTGGAAATGGGAATCCCAACAACTTATTGGCAAGTACTAGGATTGAAAAAATGTTTTTTCAGAAGGAAATAGGAAAACAGCAAATAAGTCTCATCTACAGTGGTGTATTTTCCTTACTGTTTGGAAAAAATATCAGGGGAATCCCTATTACATAGTATTCATCTTTCCATATATATATTCTTATGTTTTGCACATATGCATTCAGATAAGGAAAGCAGCTATTAATATATAATACAGCAAATTCTCCTAAGGCCACTCAGAATATAGTTTACATGTCTTGCAGTTCCTCCTGCCAAAGACAGTATAAATTTTCCTACTGTCTTCAAGAACAGCAGCATCAGGCTCACCAAATGCTATGTGCAGAAATGAGAGTTCTTCAAGGAAAGAATAAACCCAGGAAAGGATTTGAAATCTCATTTCATAAGTGCTAAGATGAATGCTAAAGACTAAAATCAGTTTTCAGCCTGGTACCTTAACACACCTCTGTGGGCTATACTGCATTATGATTTTTAAAAGCATGTATTAATACAAAGTCCTACCTTTTAAAGTTTCCATAATGAACTTTTTGAGATAGTAAATATATTTGGCATCATCTTTCTTGGTGGTACCAGAAACGAACCAGCTATTCTCCACAATGAATATTTGGGGGTTGTTATATTCACTGTTTATCCAGTAAAGGAGCTGCCTCAGGCTTATTGATTCCAACTGCTGAAATTTCATGTGGGAGTCCAAAAGCTGGAAACTCAAGGTAGCTCCAAAAGAAAGAGCAAAAAAGTCTGCTGTTCCCTTGATATACTTCTTCTCAGCCTCACTGAATTCAGGCAACAGAGATGAGAGGTTGCTCCTCATGCTCTCTGGATAGTCACCATCAATAAATATGGGCTTAGCAAACCAGCCAAGCACAAAATCAAGAGATTTTTGGCATTCTTTTATGTTCTTTTCAGTCATACGCTGGGGTTTTATCCAGTGGGAGCTGAGGGCAATGGACACTTTTCCTCTTTGAGTCGGACGGAAATGGTCATTGTAGAGGTGCCAGACCTTAGCATGGGCCTGTTGAAAAGAAAGCCTGTAATTAATGGACCCAAAAATCCATTACAATTATTCTCAATTACTGGGGCTCAGTGTTATTAATTCATCAATAGTTTACAATACCTGAATTACCTCTTAATACTATATTAATACCATGGATCAACCAGAAATTGCTAGTTGGCTGGGGAAATGAGCATCTCAGTTTTCCATAAGATACTATTACAGGCACTGAACACACTTCTGGCTTTATTAACTTCTATTATTGAGTTCAGACATACTGCCAGAATTTACAAAAAAGAAAATGCATTTAACCAAACATGTTTCAAAAAAGGTTTTCATTATATAGGAATATCACTTTATCTGCAGATTCATGGATATATAAAAAAAACTTTAAAATATTGCCCAAAACTCTGAAACAATACAAAACAAAGAAATACCTTTGAACTTATTACTCTTTGAATCAGAACACACAATATAGGAATATAGAACTATCTATCTGGACTTCAGAAAGTCTAGTGAAAAAAAAATTGCCACAGGTCCTGAAAAATCATTCCAATAATTCCATTTAATCCATTAAAATGTACTACTTATACCGAGCATCAGAATTTAAGCACTTGTCTTGGTATAATTTTATCTTTTACTCTAAGAACGTATTTTGTTACCAAATTTCTTTCCTGAGATCTTACAGAGTCAGTTATAAGTCTCTCAATGTTCCTTTTAAAAGCTAACTGTTAAGTTCCTGAAGTCTTGTATTATCTTCAGGCATTACCTTCAAGCTCTTTAACCACTCTCACTGCTCTCCTCTGATTCTCTTCCAATTTGTCATCATCTGTCTTTCAACTGCAGAAGCAGAAATGGATATAATATGCCAGTGGCAGTCTTGCCAGCAGTAAAACCAGAGATGATTTACCATACTATTTCTGCTCATGTGGCCACAGAATTACAGTGTGAGCATATGCACATCTAAACTACCATCTCTCCAGAGCCCTTCACCATCTAAAACATATTTTCTTTTGAGCCTAGCTTATCAGCCAACGAGAATGTTGACTGTCCTGTGAATCCATATTCAATTTTTTGTAATCTATACATTAGTAGAAATTGTCTTTTTTTTTTTCTATGTCATTGTTGAAAATGTAAAAATATGAGATTTGACAACACAAAGGTGGGAAAGTGACCAATACAACAGAGGGTTCTGTGCAACTCTGCGGAAGGACCTCAAGAGGCTGGAGAGATGCAAAGAACTGCCTGAAGTTCCAGAAAAGCAAATACAAGGTGCTGCACCAAATGACCCTATGTCCCACGACATGCTGGGGGAAATTCCTAGAAAGCAGCTCTGCAGAGAAGGACCTGGGGGTCCTAATGGACAAGAAGGTGCCCCTGAGCCAACAGAGCCCTTGTGGCCAAGAGGGGCATTGGTGTCCTGGGGTGGATTAGGATGGAAGAGCAGTGCCAGCAGGTTGGGGGAGCTGATCCTGTCCCTCTACTCTGCCCTGGTGAGGCACATCTGGAGTGCTGTATCCAGCTCTGGCTCCTCAGGACAAGAGAGACACAGAGCTCCTGGTGCAGTGGAGAAGAGCAAGGATGAGCGAGGGACTGGAGCATCTCTCTTACAAGGAAAGGCTGAGGGAGCTGGGCCTGTTCAGCCATGGGAAGAGATGACTGAGGTGGGACCTCATCAGTGTCTTTAAGTATCTAGAGAAGAGAGCCAAGAAAATGGACCCAGGCTCTGCTCAGCAGTGCTGAGCTACAGGACAAGAGGCAACAGGCAGAAACTGATGGACAGGAAGTTCCACCTGAATAAAAAGAACTTTTTTACTGTAGAGATCAACAAGCACTGGAACAAGCTGCCCAAAGGGGCTGTGGAGTTCCTCTCACTGGAGATATTCAAGATTTGTTGGTTTCAATTCTGTGTAACGTGATCCATCATGACCCTGCTTGAGCAGGGAGGCTGGACCAGATGAACCACTGTGGTCCTTTCTTGCCTGACACATCCTGTGATTCTGTAATTCTGAGATCCACTCCTTAGAATAAAACCTGCCTAATAACTCTACTAACAGTTTACATTTGTATTTTGAGACTCACATCGTTCAGTATTTGTTCATAAGTGCTGTGATGACACAAACCTCCACTCTCACCATACAGAGTCGCCAATCAAATGAACATATATCAAAATGTCACATGCATTTTTAGTTTTCCCTAAAATATAAATCATATAGAAAGCCTTAGAATTCTACTCCATGCAGTTGGCATGTTGGCAAATTTTATCATTAATTTACTGATAGCTGCTGTTTAGTTTCCTTTTCATCCACTTATACCATTTAAGCTTTGAAGTACAATCACTTCCAGTAGCCAGCATTATTAGGAATATAATTTTTGACATCAACATTGTTAATTACCCAGGAAAACAAGAAATTCTACGATTTTACTGCTCTAGCAGAGTTTTAATTATTATTGCTGAGAGAAAAACCACTGGAAGTAAAGGACAACTAAAGGCAAGATCAATAATCAAGGCTCAATTCAGCAGCCCCCACACAGGAACCTGCTGCCTTTGAGTCATCATGGTGTACATAAAACAACTGCACAGATCTTCAGGAGACTAGACCCACACCCTTTCAAAAGCCAAAGAGAACAATCTAAGAAACTGAATCACAGCCCACACCTATGTGCATGTATCTGAATCAAGCTCTGAGATGTAGATTTCCATGTAGATGCTCTCATTTATAATACATCAATAGCTCCCATAAACATGATGCAGCCTGACCATCTGTCTGTATTAATACAATGGGTTTTGACGCTCGTGAGAAACTACAGTAACAACTTCAAAATCTCATGGCAAAAATGAGAGCTGACCTAAGAACAGACTTTACTTCACACCGAAGCTCAGGAAAGAACCAAAGACACTACACATCAGGATCAACACCCAACACTTAAAATATGATTTTTAAAATGCCATTGAGAATAAATTTGTCACCACTTGCAACTCAAATTTGCACACCCAAATTTTCTTACAAAGGGGATGTATATTTTTCCTCTGTTGGATGTGACTCATCTCCAGTTTACCATCTCAAATGTTAAGATACCACCATGCACACTCTCAAACACATAATTTCATCTATGTCATCTTCATTTGCAAGTATGCTGCCCAGCTACAGAACACCTTGGGGACTGTGGCTCCTAGAACTCTCAGCCCTCCCTGTTTCCCATCAGTGGAGAGAGATCTTCCAGCATTTTAGTAGCTTTGGATCTACCATGAAGAAAGGTGAAAGAGAATTCTACAGATTATCCCTCTACAAGCATAGTGAAGTGCTGTTTATTCTCTCACTGCAATGAAAAAAGATGAAGTGTAGCAATGTGGGATCATCTCACTCAACTTTACTTTCTAAATCCCCTGGGCTGTTTCTACAGAAGATGAGAACTGTTGTCTAAGATATGAAGTGTGAGTCACTCTTTGTGAGTCCATCTCTCTCCACTGATGACAAAACCCGTTACTCAGTTTAGACACGACATACTCCATAGGCAGATGAAAGGTGGCAAGAAGAAGCTCACTTAAATGTCTGCCCTCTGGAGTGTGCATGAAGCAGAATTATATTATTTCCATTTTAAAAATGCTAAACGTAGAAAACAGTGCATTGAAGTCCCCTGTGGATGTAGATTAATGAAGCATTCAAAAACTGCATAGAAATAAAGCTGGAAGAAGCAGTGACAAAGCAGAGAGCCTACATGGAAACTGGAACAGAATTCATTTAACTAAAATTAGGTGGTTAATACAGTTTTAGATACTTCAGAGGCAACTGGAACTCCAGCCCAAATTCCAGACAGTTTCAGAAAGCTGTGAGTCTCCCTAAAAATCCTAAATAGTATCTCTTAGCTCCACAGAGACATCTGAGGCATTAAAGAATTCATCAAATGATAATTTGCACACATAGGCAGCGTGCAAATTATCTTTTGCAAATGAATCCTCTCTCTAGGGTAGGATTCCTTTTGAGCTGAAGACACCTTATATTTCACTGTCCACATGTGAGCCCAAGCTCCTACTACAGCCAGTGGAGACCTCTGGCTCCACCAGCTGCCTTAACACAAGCAACTAGTTGCCACTCCAGAATAATAAAGACTCAGGTCACACCTGCCATTTCCATGCAGGAGACCTAATAGCCTGGGAAAGGTCAAACACATTTCCAAGGCAGAAAAACAAACCCTGCAATGTCATAGCATGGGCTAGGTCCTACCAAATTCCTGCAGTGATAGCAGAAGTAATTCAACGCAGGCACACAAGCTTCATAATCTGACCAAGTTCTACTGAGTCAGAGATTGTCCACTCTATGGCAGGACAGACCTATACATGACCTATACATTACTACATGACAACAATGTAGTAATACTAAGACATTTGTCTGCCTGACTACTCCTCTAAATCCATGATCATTAAATTCTTCCTGAATCTGGCACTGATATGGATTATTATGTGAGTTCTCTGTATTTATATCCATCACGATGCACAGCTTTCACAAGAGCAAATCAAGAATTTTAATTGGAACATCACAATTCCATAATTTGCGTTCATTCCTCCAGAACAAGTTTTCTCAATTTTAAGTTTTGTGTCTTCTGAACCAGTAATAACAACATTCATTTCACAAATAAATTGCACTAACACCTTGGTCTTCACGCTCAGATGAATTATCTTGTTTTAACTGTCTATTTATGGATTAATGAAACTGAACTGGAAAGTGTTACTGTACTTGGCACTGGTGAGGGGACACCTCCAATCCTGTGTTACAGTTCTGGGCCCCTCACTACAAGAAGGACACTGAGGTGCTGGAGCATGTCCACAGAAGGGCAACAGATCTCAAGTTTGGAGCTCAAAAAGGGTCTGGAGCCCAAGTCTGATGAGGAGCAACTGAGGGAGCTGTTTAGCCTGGAGAAACTGAGGGACAGGGAGAACCCATCATTCATTACAACGCCCTAAATGAGGGTGTAGCCAGGTGGGGGTCAGTCTCTACTCCCATGTAACAAGTGACAGGACAAGAGGAAATGGTCTCAAGTTGTACTAGGGCAGGTTTAGATTGCATAGTGGGAAAAATTTCGTCACTGAAAGAAAGGGTTGTCAAGCCCTGCCACACGCTGCCCAGACAGGATGACATTTCCCAAGTTAAATGATTCTATGATTCTATGATTTAGCAATACAAAGAGAAGAGTTAATTGAAAAAGGTGTACAAAGGGGTTTTGATTAGTAGAAACTGGGATAATATACTTCCACCAAAAATATCATTATTCCGTTCTACATCAAAAGCCCTGCCAAAATGGAAATAAATATTTGAATGGCATGGGAAAAATCTATGTATTAGTCGCAATGTGCCTTGTACCTGGAAGGGGAAAATGTGCTTTTTCATCCGTATCATCAAAACTAAGTATTTTAATCAAAAGCTGCAACAAAAGGATGACATATTTAATGTAAGTTTCACCCTTAGATCCTAAGTTAGTTTTATGCACACAGTCTTTGGGCAAACATTCTGTTTCACAATCAAGCTATATTCTTAATACTGGGTAACAGATACAGGTATGTAGAAATTGCTTACAGTTCTTCCCATATTTCAAAACTAGTAAAATAACATCTTCATATATAAAGCACAGGACTTTTATATTAATTATACAGTTACTCTGTTTCTCCAATTATTCCTTCCCAAATATATAGTGTTCCAGTTTTACTTTTACAATCTGTTAGCCAACATTACCACAGGTGATAATTTCAATTAATTTAGTATTTTTGACCAATCTCAACAACTTTGTGATACAATTAGGCTATGTAAGTGGTACATAGAACACCAAGTGAACTTTTTTCAGTCTACAACCACTCCATGTAACATTTGCTAGAATAACAGCTCTAAGTATTGATCACACATCTGAACTACACCCTTTGTTCCAGTTCCGTTCTCAATAACTATTAGTCGCTGTTTTTCACATTGTGCTGGTCATTGGAACATGAATGCATTTATGGCAGCCACACATTAGGCACAAAACAGTATCATTCCTATTTTAAGAATTGGAAACAGAGATATTACAACATGCACAGAAAAAGACAAATTAAACTAGATACCCCAAGCTGTAGACCAGTGTATTAAATCCAGAATAAGTGCCTCTGTTTAATGTGATACTCACCTCTACAGAAAAAAATACCCAAAAAAGCACTAAGTATTTGTCTGAAGGCACAGTGGCTAGATAGAACATCATTTTTCCTCATCCTAGGCAAAACAGTGCTTTGCTACCATGAGAATGAAAGGGAGAAGGTAGCCTGAAAGCATTAAGCTAAGCCACAGGCATCCAGATGCATTGCAGGTACTCCAAAAATATTAGCAGAAGGGGAAAAAAACAAACCTGAAGGATAAGAAGGCAAGTAAGAGTTATTTTTACACTTTGCTATTGAATTTTAGAGCAGATGAAAGTCTTGGATGGCTTTTACTTTCACACACTGTATGCACAGGCAGTAATGACCATTATCAGTTAGATATGCAGCAGGGAGACACAGCGACCACAGTGTGATGGAAGGAAACAAAAACCCCTTGATCCCACTGTGTCAGGCGGCTGCTGCAGGCAACTTCTCCTTTGAAGTCCAGAAAGCTGAGACGTCATGGCACAAACCCTGAGTTAAACCTCTCTCAGGCTTACCTTGCTTTGAAAAGGCCACCCACTGGGCCAGCACCCTGTGGCATGGCAGCCAGAGAGAAGGCAGCCGGACTGCACAGAGCACTCTGCAAACCCCACCAGTACCATCAGAGGCTGTGCAAACACAGGGCACACCCTTTGGCAGGGACTCATCTCACCCATTTTTGCCATCACCTGCATCTGAAGCACTTCCTCAGGTAGGGACACCTCTGGGCCACAACTCACTCAAGCCATTTTTAATGCCCAGATGAGCCATCAAGATGAAAAAATGCCTGTTCCACTCCACTCACCACAGAGGCTGGCACAACCACGGGAGTTGACATCCTGTCCAAATAAACTAAAGCACCAAGAGACAAGTGGGCTGGGAAAGCAGTTTCAAGTCTCATGAGATGCAAACAGTCTCTGAAAATATAAAGGTCATCTGGAAAAGAATTAAGCAGCATTTGACTTTGTGAAGCAATGGGAGACAAGATAAAAATAGCTTTATTTCTGACAACAAGTGCTTCGGAGACACTTGATGTGTTTAATCATTTTCCTTTACCTCTGACAGAAAAGATTAATTACGGAACTGCACCAAAATAGTTCAAGGAATGTTGTGACCCACGTGAATATTAAAGATATGAGAGATTCTTAAACAGAGTACAAAAAGAAGATAAAAGTACAAAGCAGTACTCTTGAGTGATTTAGAGACAATCTTGCAGTACTGGAGAGAACTAAAATAGTCACTGATAAAAGACTTGAAATCTGGGACACAATGCTCAGGCAGTATTTAGGGGAAGACCAAGATAAAATCATTGCCATCAAAATTGCTTTGGGCATGCTGGAGAAACATAAACATACAAAAGCTCCAGTACTGAGAATGACCTGCAAAGTCCTCTACCACAACGTCAACCTCTTGCAAGAAAGGCCAGGCTCCAATCATCATGATCATATCCAAGTATAAAAAATACAGATACAAGGGAAAACACATGAAGAACTGAGTTGTAATCCAGAAAAGCAAGCACACAGAACTGCACAAGCTGTAGTGAACAGCACAAACCAAGACAGCACCACTTTGCAGGAGCTGATATTTGTCAGACACTTGAACAAGGAGGATAAAAAAAGCACCATGACTTTGGAGAAACTCATAATGGGAATGATGGTAACAATTATGACAACTGAATACACCATTACCCAGGAAACAGAATGGAACATTAGTGGATTTTAAGCCACATTCTGGTTGGAAAGAATGATACTAGAATCAGCAGTGAGCAAAAATGTTAAGCATATAAAACTATCACAAAACTCACATAAAACTGTTATATCAAAAACATACATAGAATATATAAAAGTGATAAAGCAATGCCCAGTCAGAGCACTGAACGTAAATGAATGCTAAAAACCTGAACTCCCAATTTTTGTAATAGCGCTGTCAAGGAGAAGGCATCCATTATGACTTCAAACCTGCAGTTTCACGAAGGTTTGTACAAACTGGATGGAAAGAGGGAAGAGCAAAAACCAGCAGGAAGAAGAGGAGTGCCCACAGAAGCTGTCAAACTGCAGAACACAGCTTTAGAAGGCCGAGCCACAGAATTCATGCCCCTTCCTTGTGCTAAGGCAGAAGCCAAATGAGAAGACTATTGCCCTCCAAAGCAATAGCGCGGAGGACAACCAAAGTAGTACACATAATCTTTAGCGACATCAGTCTTAAAACATGAAACTACTTTTAGTTAAATACAGAATCAAAATAAGAAATAAACATACAAGACAAATGTCTCCCATATATTTAAGGGTAAAAATTCTGGAAGAGGTGTCTAATATCAAGCATGTTTCTTTGGTAGATGCATATAAGGAAGACCAATATTCATCTGTTCATATTTGGCCCCTCAACATACCTCTCTAAATTTGCTAAACCAGGTGTTTCACAGGGAGAAATAATGTACTTCTGATGGTTTAGTGGAAGTATGTGAAGAAAATTGCTTTGAAAAGTCAGAGCTGCTAGCAGAAGCTTAAAAAACCAAGGTGGTGTGTTAGAAAGAAAACTTTTCTTGGTGAGAGATAGAGGTAAACACAAATAAGACTAAAGTCCATCATCATGTGTCCCCCAACAGATAATGAAATGACAAAAAATTTTCAGCTTGCTGGACCTAATCTAACTAGCTAAACCAAAAACCCAGCTTGGAAGAAAGCCTATAGCTTGGTAGGAATATTATAAGATACAGAAATCAGGTTACTCATTACCACCATCCCTGCACTTAAAGCACCCAGAACAGATGCTCTGATGCTCTGGTGTTAATAATTAACCCTGAATCTTATCCTGGGCACACCACTAGATTAAAAATAAATTGACCCAACTGCTCCTGGAGAGGTATTACAACATTTTGAGTGTGACTTAAAGCTCCCAAAAGATAGACAAAAAGAAATTGCTGTCATGCTATTATTACAAGAACATCAAATGATACTGGATTTGGAAAATCCATGTTTGTAGAGTTAGGAAAGTCAGACTGGCAGTCAGAAATTATTCCTGAGTTGCATGAATGTGCTGCCCTAAAAGCTCCAGAAGTTCAACTAGAGATGAATGGCTAGTGGCTTTTCCCTAATCAGAGTCTCAAAAGAAATTAGACTGCAAGAATATGGCAAAGTGTTTGAGTCCAGACCATCAACCACAGAAGCAGTAAAAATATCTCCAAACCATGGAAAAAAGCTTACTGGAGTAATAAATAATTGCATGAACATGAGGTATTTCTGAGGCTCCAATCTGGCCTATCATAAAAGCAGACAGCAGGATTCACTGGATAATGGCTGAATTTTGAACAATTAATTCTGTTATACCATAAACCACACCGATTGTAGGAAAAAACACCAGAATCTGGCAGAACAGATGTAGCATATGCTGTCTTTGGGATTTTGTAATGAGGGAAAGGATGGAAAGAATTTGCCCCTACATTGGCAGGGCAGCAATACCAGTGTAGAAGCATCTAGTGACCCAGGATTTCACTGTGCTCTAGCTTTATGCAATATTCATATCAACCAAACATGGAAAAATTTACCAGAGGCTGATCAAATCCACGTAATTTCATGAACAGATGATGCATTAACCTACAGTCAGATTCAAACACCACTGAAAGAGTGAATTATACAAATATAAGCCGTATATTTGTACATGGCTGTTCGCTTCTAAGTGAACTGATGAACAGGTCAAGTGGTACATTAAAGTGAAAAATATTTAGGAATAGATTAATGACTTTAGAAAGATGAATGAAATTACTAAGAAGCTCCTTGGGCTACAATTTCACATATGCTGTGATCTTTTGTGAGTTTTATTCTCCCCCGGCATTCTGTATCAGTGTTTGCAGATAAGCCTTTAACCAAATTTTTAAAGAAGGTGCAGGAATAGGAGTGGAGATCAGGACAGAACCTGACCTCAGCAGCATTCAAAAAGGCTGGCACAGGTAGCCACGCTGGGGATGCTGTTCCAGCATGGCCACTTCATTTGCACTTTGTTACCCCCTCCAGAAGCAGTAGAGGTTATGTTATTGTAAAACCAAAGGAGTCAGTCAGTTCACTGTACAAAGTGAGCATATGGTGCTCCTGGGAGACTTAAAGCAGTGACTCAGAAACTACAGAGTGGGTGAAAGGTGCAATTACCAAGTTCGGCACAGTTAAGTGCATGAACAGTGTGGGCTCAGCAGAAGAGAGAACTACAAGAAAAGTTGGTCTCCAGAGCATATCATGGGGATCTCATCCAATTTATTCACAAGAAAAGTCACTTCAAAGAGGCTAGAGCAGGAGAAAGGTAGCTCCCTCTGGGAGAAAATATTAAGCAACTGCTACAGAATTATTTGATGTGCATCACAAGAAACGTTTCTAGAAGGTAAACTAGATCCTCTTTCTTTTCAGCACTCAGATATCAGTTCCATGGTTGCAAATATATAATGAAAGATCCTTAATCAGTTTCACAACAGACCAATACTGCAGTGCCTAGGTACATCAAATGGCTTCAGAAGGTATTTCCAGATAAATGTGATAGCGGATAGCTTTTCCTACTTTGAGTTCCTCTGTGAGAAAAAAACAACCAGTGCATATCAACAGTAAAGGAAGTGGAAGTCTCCATCAGTGGAGGGCACAATGAGTAATATGAAGGCATTCAGCTCAACATAGTTGTCATAGGAATCGCAAATTTAGTCATCATATATGGAACCAATGTATCAGAACAGGGCTCTGTGGTATGATACAGGCAAATGAAAACCAGAATGAAGAAGACTTGCTAGAAGCAATTGCTGCAAAATTCTTTTTAAACCAAACATTTGGATTGTTCTTGCCCAAATCCTGTTCTATCACTTACATGATAACCTGTGTTTGCTATAAGTTTGGACACTAAATTTAACCATTCTGAGATTAGAACTATGCATCAATGACAACAGGCTATCAAATAAGATGGAATGTCCTATTCAGCCCTCTAGATGGATGCAGAAAGCAGCACATCAGGATAAGCAATATAAATTGAAGGTACCAGTTTCAATTTTCAGACAACTGTTTAGATTACAATTTGACTAGATGTGAATATACAATTCTTCCTTCTTTTTCCAGTCAGTCTGAAATGTTTCTGTCAGATTCAGCTGTGTTTCTATGCATACATGATAAAAAGTAAGCACTAAAGGCTTATCTCCTTGCGTGAAACCTGCCTGAAATGTTCGGGCCTGGGCACATGTAATAGAAATTACTGAAGTGATTTCAATCACACACTTTTAAAACGAATGCTCAATTGTAAACTCACTGAAACTGTAAATTAACTTTAATCCAGTGACTTTTGGAGTAGCTTTTGCGTCAACTTAGATCCCACAGAGAACATGCCTAACCAGGACCTGCTGCTACAAAAGAGCATGCATCATCTGCAGATCTCTGAGCCAGTGCAAATGTCATGGGAGTTCCACAACACAAGTGGCAGCAGATACCTGCTCCAGCCACTGAACCCCACCCCTATGAAGAAGAAAGCAGCTCCCAACCTTGACACATGGCATTAGTAGTGAGAAGGGTTTATGTCCATGTGTGACCTAAAATTCAGTTGCTCAAACAGAGCCATCCCAGTACCATTTGGGATGGTCTGGCCTATCAAGATATCTGCACAACTCATGACCTCTGGAAAACCTTGTCTTTTGGACTGGCAACTGGAGGCAAGACAGGATAGTCTAGGCTTCTCAAATGGTAAACATTTATTATGTGTGTGCCACTTCTTTTGCCCTAGTGGCTTCTGCACAGGTAGCTTTGTGAATGCATGAAGTTCTGTGTCTTGAACAATATATAAGAATGAATCAAAATTATGAAAGGACTCAGGAAAACCAAGAGGATCTACGTAAGACTTTTTCACTCCAGAAGCTTTACACCAGCAGCAGCCCCTGAAAGGCTGACAAGATGAGTCATAGGACCCTGCAGATGGACAAGTCAAGCAGAACTGAATGACTCGTAATTGGTGGTCTGGATGCCTCAGCAGTTTGTCCGTCTTTGCACCAGCACAGTGAACCACAGGGCTAACTGACAAGTTTTAATTATTACAATGGTTATTACTAGCTGCAATTCTTCCTTAATGTTACTGCTTCCACTAAGCTAAGCTATGAAAGGAGGATCTGGGAAACCATAGGAGGAATTCAAGCTGAATTCAAGTTACTCAGCATGCTGACATCTCGTCAGTGAGGATACAGTCACTGGAGGAGGCAGACTTTAGTCAGGCATATTTATTTTGAGGAATCACTACACTCCTCAGCAGCCACCAAGAAGATAAAGAGGAGCTATTCAAATCAAAATTCAGAAGAGGAAAGATAAATTCCAGTGCAAGGACAGGTGGGGAAAATGAATCATTAGGAGAAGTTAAATTCTTGGGGTACCAGTTTTTTAAATTTGAGCAACAACATGAATGAAGAGATGAAAGACAAAATTGGGCATTCAGTTTTAGACTGGAAACAAACTTTGAATCTTTGCATTTCTTCAGCAGCAAGGATGATTTATGTGCATTTATCCATTTTTTCAACAAGCTTTTGACTATACTGCAGTCACAGATTAAACTAGATTCAATTTATACCTACTTTGATTTAGGAAATATATTTACAATCTCATCCAAAGCGTGCTGAAACCATGAAAATACACTTTTGAGGTATGAGTAAGTCCCTTTATGGCTGTTTCTAAATGCATGTTTAATGGTAGGTATAAAATTGCTTTACTGCAGAGATGAGTGTTAACTCAAAAGTGTACACATAGAAGTTTTCCTGCTTTACTCTTGTAGTCAGCAAACAGAGTAAGAATCGCCATTTCCAGTAAAAGCTGTACTCCTGTAGAACAGATAACTGCATCAAACTAAAAGTATTTAACATTAAATATTTCATTCTTACTCAATAAACAAAATCTTCATATTGTTGATTACCTGTTGAAATTAAACTATTTCACCTGTTTTTAAACAAAGAACCTAACTTGTCTGGATAACATAATAGTGAGGAAATGTTTAAATGTTGTTGATAAGAAGCTGAATGTTAAAAATTGATATAAAAATATCAGCTGCAGCTGTTTCCCTTTTCAAACCACATCCCATACTTTTTTATGAAGCAATGCAGGATAAGGGGGGTTTACTACATCAATGTACTGCAATCTCAGCTGTAGCAATGAAGAAAAAGATCACAGTGAAACACCTAAAGCTGCTTTTATCCAGTCCTTAGGGAAATAAAATAAATTTTAAAAGAATACAGCAAAAGAAAAGGAGGTGTGTTGTTAGAGTGATTGCTTACTGAGCCACACAGAAAAGGGTGTGCGCTGGTTAACACATAGTTGAAAATGCAAATTAGCTACTGCTCTTTCAGCAATCCTTGTTTCAGCCTCTGTGCTCTCACCACAGTACTAGACACTTGCTAATCAGAATTAACATCACATTAACAGACTGAGGTATGCATAAATATTCTGTCAACTCCATAAATTTTAAACATTCTTAGCACATTTAAAGTTTAGACTTTACTCGAACAGCACAATGAGCACTCCTGGGGGCCTCGCACGTGTTCTTTTTAAAAGTGCAACTTAACACATTTCACTGCTCTCTGACAGTGCACTCATTTTCTTTTGGAGATAAAGCAGTTGTCCCTCTTTGATATTGGGGCTTCTTTACATAGGAAACCTACAAAATATTATTTTCCCTTTGGCTAACACTGACACTGTTAAAAAAAAATTACTCCGTTGAAGGAACAGGCACAAGGGGAAACCAATAAATTTAATCTTTTGTCTACTATTTCAAAGTGCAGTACTAAACTTCAAATTGCTCTAGAACAAAGTATAAAGCCAGTGATGACAAGACACTTGTATACATGAATGAGAATCATCACTGGGCTAGGAATACAAAAAATGAAATACATTTCTATTTTCATTCCTACTGATCTCAGATATGACTAAATACTTTTTCACCCCCCAGCTATTTTAAATATAGATACAAAAATATAAGGACACATTAAAATCTTAACTCTTCAATTAACTCAGAGCTTCAGGTACACTTTTTAAGCAATTTGTCTAAGACTGGCCTTTATTTCTGTATTACCATGGAAATTCTGCCAGTATACTGCAGCATGAAAATATACTATATCAAAATAAAGTAATATTTTCAATTATTTAAAGAAAACATCTTTTGGGAGAAATCCCAGTTTTAATATTGAACCACACTAGAACAATAGAAATGCGAGTTCACATAAATCTTGTAGCAGCAAGATTCATCCTCCTTTGCTGAGGTACAGAAATTCCAGAAAGTAGCACTGCTCTGCTTCAGTTACCATGAGGGCAGGTATCTCAGCAGTTTTCAGGAGGCCATGTAGAACATGGTAATTAGGTCAATATCTAATCATGAGACAGATGCCTGTCATTTAAATATTGCCTGTTTCAAAGGAAGGCAGTTCAAAGGAAAGAATTTGTATAGATCATTGTTTCTAAGTAAACTGACCAAAGAGTTATGCAGGTAGAGCAAAAACTTACAACAGACTTCTATGAAGACATCCATCTAAACACTTTCAGAGCCACAGAGGCTTTTGTAAGAGAGGTCAGTGTTTGTTACAGTCCCACTCTCAGACATAAGAATGAAGAGCAACACCTCAGGCTAAAGTGCAGAGGAACAGGAAGAGACATAAATCCAGTGCCTCAATTTTTTTTACATACTCTCTTTAATTATTATGACTTCCACATACTCCAGGCTTATTAGATGGAAAAGGAGATTAAGTGTACCAGTAATACAATGTGTAGTTGGTGAATTTCCAGACACAGTACCTACATGTACTTTAGCAAACAGCAGAGCTGTTGACCCAATATCTACAGTAACCCACAGACCAGAAGGTGATGGACAGCTAC
Organism: Zonotrichia leucophrys gambelii; assembly: GCF_028769735.1. Classification (NCBI taxonomy): domain Eukaryota; kingdom Metazoa; phylum Chordata; class Aves; order Passeriformes; family Passerellidae; genus Zonotrichia; species Zonotrichia leucophrys. Next base: position 68,183,460 of record NC_088169.1, read on the forward strand.
ATTATAGCAGGTGGGATCCTGCAGAGCAGCTTCCAGGTTAACTTTATCCAAAATCAACCCAAACCATTTCAGGCTATCAACCATAGTACAGAAATTTGTATTTTTTTATCAAAATCAAATATGAAAATAATCTTTGACTTGGAGACATCCCATATGGTGCAGCAACAGCTGGCCAGACATTTTATCCTACAGACAAAGGCTTTCAGTAGCCACGGCTTTGCCAACACAGCCTTCAACAAGTATGTAGTACAAAGGGTATTGGGAAAAAATGGGTCTAAGAGAGCATACATTAAATCAGGATGACACTTTAGATATTAAGAAATTCACAGATTATACAGTTTATGTGGAACCATGATTCAATCAACGATGCTAGAGAAGGAAGAGCAGGGGGCACTGCAGCAATTAACTAGTTGCCCAAACACTAATGAAAAGCAAATTGTTGGCCTGAATTAGGGTGTGAAGGGCTCTAAGAGCCAGGTGTTTTTGCTGAGACTAAGGGAGGAAGGCAGGAGGCTAAGACTTGCTGAGACTAAGGGAAGGAGTATGAAAGGCAGGAAGGAAAGAGGGGGTTATTGTAAGAAATTGCACTGCATTAACTGAACTTTTCACTGGAAGCTCTTTTATACAGGAACACTCTTAGAAAAGAGATAAGATACTCTGCAGGAGACACACACACAAGTCCTTACTGGGAGGAAAAATAATCTCTGTAGAAATGAGTACTGGGAAAAAAGCAAGGCTCCATCTATAGCAGTCAAAATCCACTTTCCTCATACTTCTGAGATGGAAGAAAGCAGAGATGTTGGAAATACTGAAGAAACATCAGGGATTTTACATACCTAATTTGAAACATAAAATAAGAATATTGGGATACAATTTACAGTCAAGTACATAAGATGCATTAGATGTTTATTATCAAATGAGGCACTGGACATATTCGGTATACTTTATACATATATATATACTTTATATGTAGATATATATAAAGGTTACTGCTATTCTGAAAGTACTGCCTCTATAATCCCTCCTTTCAGGGATAACTCTGTGCTGCAGGAGAGAAACAGGAATGAAAGCAGGGGCCTTTCACAAGCTCAATTTACTGCAGACCAGGAGTTACTCCTGTTGTCAATCTTCCTATGTTGCTACAAGATGATATTTTCATTGTGGACCCAACAATGGATGTCACATAAAAGCATGAGACATTCTGAGTAAGACACTGCAAATGCTTTTTTAAATGATACAGTAAAGAGGAGGCAATGATAAGTGATATCACCATGTTAGAAAAGTTCAGACTTGCAGGGAATTTTAACAGAAATAAAAAAATATCTCGCTGAAAAAAAGAATCATTACTATATTTATGATCCTGTGTCTACTATCTGGCAAGAATTAGGAATACTGGATTATAAAATTAGGAAGAGCCTCAATGGTATCAGATTCAAACCAGTGCTTCTATGGGCAATATACGACACAATCCTATTCATAACATGATCCAGATTTGCTTTAACACAAGCTAGCTATTTTTTTCATACTACTCTCTCTGGAAGATGTCTAGAAAATGACACTTCACAAATGGTTTTCTTTTTCCCCTTTCAGGCTGAATTTATTGATGGTCAGTCCAAACCCTTGTTCTTGCAGCAAAACTTTCCCCGCACTTAGTTATTTCCTTTCACTTGTTTTTACCACTGATCTATTTATAGACGTGAAGTATATTCTCTCCTAGTGTTCTTGCTCAGGTAAATAAGCCATGTTCTAGTAATTCCTCATCTCTGCTGGAAAAATCACCTGATTCAGACCAGAAACAAATGTGTCTTTGTCACAGTTGGATTATATTTGCATCTGATGGTCATGCTGTGATCAGCAAGTTCTCTTCTTACAGAAAAAAAAATTTGAGTCTTTCTTCTCCATCTGTTTATTATTTTGATTATCCTTTGCACTGGCACTGTTTCCTCAATTTTAGCACATGCTCTAAGTAGTGAAGTCCTAGCCTGTGCCAAGGCATGAGAGTTAAAATACATTAAGAAGTTCAGCTGTGAATTGCCCTTTGAGACTGATGCTTCTACTTTCAGCACAACTCACTATGACACTTGCTTTAGCAATTTCCTAGATACTGCTGAACATTCTCCTTCTTCACTGAAACAGTAACTCTCCATGTGCCACCATTTCAAGGGTCTTACTGAAAATAGAGTTGATTACATTTATCATATTTTGTTTTTCTAGACAATCAGTTATCACAGAAAGCTATCAGATGGGCCTGGCTTGCCTTCAATACTGTAAATTCGCAGCATTTTATGTTCATTGCACCTGCAGTTACCGACATTTATCTAATCCTCACCCTCATTAACCTTTCCTGTCTATGAATCCCAGTGCTCAACATGATCACTTTTCCTGACAGATCTGACAACAAGCATTTTGGAAATGTAAATTTTTTTTTAACTCTCTTTTTCCCCACTACCTGATGGTCGTATGTCTTTCCTTGTGCTACTTTTTCTTAGGTGACTGGAAGATGTCTGGGTTTTGTTTTAAAATAATGAGGTTTTATTTATTTTTAAGACTGGTTGCACATTTTTACATTTTCTCTGTAGCATAGCTAGTAAATACCTATTCCATTACTTGATGTGGGGTTCTGTAAAGTCCTTGCAGAAAATAATGGGGCTCCTAAAGGAGAGGCATCTTCTGTTTCCAGACAGAAGGAGACTGTGGCAACTAGTATATGTTTGCATTTGCATATCAGTTCCAACTACTGGTAAAAAGACAATGTTATTTTAATGGGGGGTTTTTTTGTTTGTTTGTTTTGAGGTTTTTTGTGTTTTAAACCTTTTTCAAGGACTGCTCTCTTTATATTTTGGAAAAAAGCACGAAATGCTTTAAGTGCCAGAGTGGGTCAGCAGCAGATAACTGGGAAAAAGAAATTAAGAGCTGCAGGATGGGGCTACTCAATGTCCATGACATCTTACATGGCACACCATGGCTATTTGCCTGTTCTGGCTTTACAGGACCAAACAGTGCTACTAACCACCCTTGCAGGGGCGAACATCATCTGCTTTCCTGGGTCAGAAGAAAGACTCAGCTCCCTGCCCAGGAAAACCAGGGGACAGTATGTGATACAGGTCTTCCCCACAGACATGCAGGAGATACCACATGCTTGAAGCAGGAGAGACTCAGGCAAAATTTGCATTTGATCCAAACCATATGTCCGAGCTCACCCTCTGAGAAGTCACGGGAACTGAAAGCACCTCAAACAAATTCTTAAGCCCCTCAGTATTCCCCTCCTCCATCTCTACTGAACCTCTCCACATTCTAATTAGACTAAAGGTGAAAGTCTGTCTGCAAAAAGTCTGGGCTTGAGTTTGTCACCATGGGTTTACCTACCTATACCCCACAGATAGAAATGGGACAATTATTGTATTTGTTGGTCATAGAACAAGAGACACCATGCTCACTACGCTCCATTACCTGGAAAAGGAACCTCAGGTGGCAAGCTGAAGTAGATTTCTCTGGTGAACACATCCTAAAACTAGCTCAAGCATGATTGCTATCTCCTGCATTTACTTCCGCAGTCTTCAAGGGAGATGGCTCTAATAGCAAAGCAATATTGGATGCAATTGGATTGCACACAATAGCAAAGCCCATGCATTGCACACCTCCCTCTCCCCCATCACAAGCCCTCACAGAGAGCTGCTGGCCCATCACGTCACATTACACAGCCCTATGCAAAAGGATTGCAGGCAGCCAAGGACAACGTAGTCCACGTCTTTACTTGTTAGTTGTGGTGCAGAGCCAAAGCACATACAGCTCCACCCTGGTCAGCCCAGTGGACAGCTGCCTCAGAGCTGGAGAACAAGTCCTAGCTGCTCTTCCCTCTGGGATCACTGGGAATGCTGCCAAACCACTTTAAAAGAAGTATCTTTATGCTAAACAACATTTCATAATGGTTACTGGAAAGCCAGCTATTGCAAGGCCAAGCAGATGCCAAACTGTGTCTCAGAGCTGATGCAAACACTGCCTGGAAGACCAGCATAATGATGACGCTTCTAAACTGTGGGAGAGGAGTAATTTTCCATACCACAGCCTCACTCAAAAGCAGCAAAATGTCCTGCTGCTGACAACTGTAGCTGAGGGTAGTGAACTCTGGGTACTTTACCACTGTGTTTTCAGCCATTGGATAAGAACCATTTGCTACTGATAATCTTTGCAGGTTGAAGACTGTCCCAGCTACACCCACAAATTATTTCCATGCTGTACAGGATACATGAAGATGAGTGCAAGGACTCTGCAGGCTCTGATCTCCACCCAGCTCTCCTATGAGCCCCATGAAACCTGGCTTGAGAGCTGGTGGCCAACCAACACCAAAACAAATCATTCTGTATGGGCCATATCCAGCCTTGGTTAGGCAGACTGGTCTTCCTTGCATATTCTCCTCTGTTCTCAGTCTGGATGACACAAAAGGATTAAAACATTATTTGCATATCTGCCAGACTACTCTTCAGTTAAACCATCCATTTCATAGTCAACAAAACAAAAGACAATTTTTTCAATTAGAACAGGAGTTTAGCTGCACCTGAACTACCATGTTATGCTACAGTTGCAATAATGTACATTTTTTTTTAGCATTTACATCAGCAGTGTCATTCCTCCAGTGCAGAACTACAGTGCTTTCATTGGCCACACTCCAGAATGACGCCCACTGCCTACATAAATATTTATTTATAAATATATATTTATATGCATTTATGTGTGTGTATATATATGTATATATATGTATGTCTTCTCTATTTTTGTATATAATGTATATAAATATATATATTTATTAATATATATATTAATACATATATTTTATATATATTTATATATATTTATATATAATATAAATATAATATAAAATATAAATATATATATTTATTAATGTGTGTGTATGTCTCAAAATGCTGAGGCGCAAAATGCTCTGGGATGGTGCTTCCAAACCTTCTGCATAGTTACTGCACAAAACAACACTGAATTATTTAGGGGTGGGGTCGACAATTAATCTTACCACAAACATAATGTGGGGACTGAGAATGTACTATTTTCTTACACTTGTACAAGAAGAATAGAAGAGTAACTACAGCAGGTGTCCAGCCCATCTCATTATCATTGAAGCAGTTCCAGAACAAGGTGCTTCAGAGAAAAATCTTCAGCTGCTTGCACCAATCACTCAAAAATCTGGAACTGCTTTATTATGTAACCAAAAAAAAACTGACTCTGCCTGGCAGCTTGTCATTGCTACTGTTTCTATTTTACGTCCAGTGTCAGTGTTTGTGTCACAGCATGCCTCTCTCTCCGACAGTTAACAGTTTATTTTGGTAAAAAATAAACTATGTTTTTCACATACCAATTAACTGCCTTGTCTCTGGATCCCTCCCAGTATAATTTCTGCCCCATGACACTCAAATAGCTCGCTCAGGCATTTATATGTGATCTTGGGTCTACAAAATGCTAGTATCCCACAGCTCTTAACAGACCCTCCAGGTCTTTTCCCATATTGGGAATGAGCTGCTCCAATGTACATTAGATCCTTTCTTAATCCTCACCCTCTTTGTAGTTCAGTCTTCCATACTCACTTTGTCCCTACAAACGTATTTCCCAGGAGCACTCACTCAAACTGAACACTTCCAAAGCAAAAAATAAAAGATTCAGGAATCACCAAGCTTAGTTGCCTGCACTATTGCAGCAAGCCTCTAGTCTCAAACACTACACATTACTGGCCATTATATGCTCCCTCCTGGAGAAGTGAAGGCTCCCTTCATAGCACCTTCCAGGGCTTAAAGGGGGCCTACAGGAAAGCTGGACAGGGACTTTGCACAAGGGCATTAGACAAGGGGAAATGGCTTTAACCTGAAAGAGGGAACATGTAGATTGGATATTCAAGAGAAATTTGAAGGTGGTGAGGCAGTGGAATGGGCTGCCCAGAAAAGCTGTGGATGTGCCATTCCTTTGATCAAGGTCAGGCTGGGCAGGGCTTTGAGCAACTTGATCTGGCAGAAGATGTCCCTTCCCATGTGCACAAGTCTAGAAGATAAGCTGTGGACCCTCTGACTTTTATCATTCCTTTTCAACCATGAGCATCCATAACTCTTGGGTGTTTCCTCTCCCTTGAGGGTGGGATGTCACATCATGACAGGGTGTTTGGAACTAAATGATCTTTCCAGCTCCTTCCAACACAAACCATCCCATGACTCTGCTATTCTATATTTGTAACATAATGAGCCAAAAAGCCAATTCTAACATATGTAACACAAAAAAACCCATGCCAAATGCTCCAGATGTCATAGCAAGCCACAGGAATAAATCAGGAAAAGCAAAGATGTCATCACAATCCTAAACCCTTGCAACAGAAGGCAAATTATTTAGGTAAAATAAATTTTTTAGTGGGAGCCTGGCCACAGCACAGAGAAAGGCAAAAAAGAGGCCTAACAATAAACAACACTGTTCCTTGACAGTTTAAATTCTTTCCTGACCACAAGTCAACAAAAGCAGCTCCTACAGGCTAGCATCAATATAAACCAGACCAATGCCCACCCCCTCTGGTTTCTACAAATCTATTCCAAATTACCAGTAACACAGGAAACATTACTCTCCAGAAGTGTCCAGCTTGGGTAAAGTGAGATCTCACTGGTGTGATTTAGGGTTCCTGCCTTTTATGGCTTACTCTTACAATGCTCTTGCTATAACCATTTCACCACCAACCAATTTTGAAGGGGTCTCTATTTCATTATCCTAAGCTGAGCTATGGAAAAAGGCTGTGTCTGGACTTCCCTGTGCTACACTTTGCTGGTTCTAAGAATCAGAACGACTGTGCCAAATTGATGTTGCTTTCATTAGAATTTTTCCCCCTTTTAAGCAACTGCCTTCAAGTACCACTTTTCCTTTACCAGAAATAGGAAAGAGGAGCTGGATAAATGACTGAATAATTACAGTTTCACACAAAAGTAGCACAAGCGGCCCAGCTACAAATATGAGACATGGAATAACCTCTACAGTGCAGGAATTCTGTCCTGACAGTTTCATTTTATTTCTTTCATCAAAGAATAAAAAGCATCAATCTACAGCTTCAATAAGTCAGTCATATTGCAGCAGGTTAAACAGCAATTTCACAAGGGTAAACTGACCCAATTTGAAGCAGTGGGCACTCATCCAGTAAAGAATACAGAAGGCAGAGTGTGAAATGACTGACTGACTCACTACATCAAAATGAGTTTTTTGAGTATCACATTAAAACGGAAAACCAAAACTTTCTACAGCAAAATAAAATTATTTATATTGTGTTTCCCTTAGTTCACAACTTTTTCTAGAAAACTGAAGTCTCTCAAATATTTTAGTTTCAGTGAATCAGCAAATTCCAGTTTCAAAGGTTTTAGATTTTTCTGACTTGCTCTAATGACATTATATTACTTGTGAATTTGGGAGGTATTAGGAAGATTAGAATGAGCTAGCTGAAATGACAGGGGTTTATGAAGAAAAAGGGAATATTTTTTCCACCAGGCATATAATTAAGATGCAAAACTGCAGTTGAAACATATTCCTGCAGCTCTGTTCCCTGCATGATATACCCCAATATTCTCTTTCAAAACAAGAGACATGTTCATAGCTGGCAAGGGAAGCACGATGAAAAACTGAGTTCAAGAGCTCCTTCACTGTATTTCCAAGGTCTTGCATTTCATACACAAAGATGCTGTTTGAATATGGGAATGCACATTTTCCTTAAGATTAAAGGAATGCATCTGTTCAATTTGCAAATTTATATTTAACTGCCTAAAAGTGATTGGGTTCTCCAAAAAGCTAAAGGGAAACTTGTTTTCCTTAAGCTCCTTTGAGTAACCCAGATCTAATGTATCATCCCTCCTTTCTTTCGCAGGTTACTCATGGTGTCCCCCACTCCCAGTGCTGGTGGCAACATGGGGACAGCAAGTGGACACCATAAGCCACGACAGACTTTGAAGGAGGCCCCATCCTTGTGAAGCATGGTCTGTGATCTCTGTAAATCGCCAGTCAGCTTCCTTAAAATAATTCATACGACATTTATTTAAAAAAATGAAACAGGGAAAAAACAAATCACCCTTGAGGACTCCAGGCCATCTCATTTCATGCTGATTTTAAATTTTAATGCTAAATACAGACATGGAGTATTGCCTCATAAACTCAGCTCCTGCATTCCCACTTTTGGCCAGTCACCCCCTAATCTCACCAGATCCTCAAACATTATCCGTTTTCCCAATACTCTTTCTTCCTATCACCCCATGTTTTGTTACAATTCTTTTTGGCTTGGATTTTGCCTCCTGAGGGCATACATAACTGGTCAACTGGTGTGGTGATCGTTCTCTCTGCAAGCATCATTTGCACCCAAGCTAACATTGAACTGTCACAGGAAAACAAATTAATTAAGTGTGCTACAAAGAGCATATCAAGCATGTCACTACTGCACAGCCAGGTGTCAGCTGAACTTTCTTTTCAACCATAAGGTCAGATGTGTTCAATTGATTTTTAAGCAATATGTTCTTACTTACAAAATAAATTTTCATAAAAAATCATCAAGCTGACAATGCAATATTTTTCCAACCTACTTTCTCAAAAGAAAAGACATGTTGCGTAATTCTACCATTTCCATACATATCTGAGGAACCACAATTAGACTAATTAATCAATAACTATGTTCAACAGTTCCATGCCTGCAGCAAAAAAATTATTTCATTTCTTAAAATGCTGGAAGTTAAACAAACAAACAGAGTAAACTTTGCCCTCAACTCTGAAAAACAACTGATCCAGTGGAGCCACTACATATTCAAGAGAACATGAAAAAAGCTGACTGAGAAAAGGCATTGGAAAATCACTGTGAACTCTTACCAGAATGTGTGACCAGCAGCTACAAGCCTGCTCCCTTCCCCCATGCAACCATTTGAAGTCTTTCCTAGGAGCAGGATCAAAACAGATGCTACTGTATTCCCAACTGTAAAGCAAGTATCTTGTAAAATATAATCCCAGTGGTACAAACATTTTCTAGCCCTTCATAAGAGAATTAAACTGATAAACCTACAAAAGGATACCTTGGGTTGACTTTTGGACTCACAAAATTGCAAGGCATTTCCATAGTAGGATAGTCTCTCCCAGCCAATTTTGAACCATTCAGCTTCTTTAGAGCTGTGACTGAAAACAAAAATCCAATCTTAGCTGTCAGCATGAGAGCTAATGTGCAAGTAACAAACTGTGCAGACTGAAGTGACAGTCCCCTGGCACGGGCCCCTGTCAGCTCCCCCCACTGCTGAAGATTGTGTTGCAGGGTGTCTTGCAGCATCCCCAGGCTGGCCAGATCCTGAGACAGGCAAAAGCCCCTGCTCTTTCCATCAGGCAGGTGTCACAGAAATCCAGCTGTCAGGGGGCACTGGAACCACTTGTGGTCCCAGTCCCTATATCAACTGTTCCTTTATCAACTGTTGTAAACAGCATCTGTAAAGATTTCAATAACTGGGAGAATTTAGAATATGGGTTGGGGCTTTTTTAGAATCAAAACAAAATTATGCTTTAAACTTTTGCAATTTTTCATAATACAGAAGTCTATCTCTTCTCAAACTAAACATACATAAAGATGGAGCAACAAAAATGGGCTTCAATGTGGCCAAATCCAGATATTCTCAAAGTTCTTTTTCTTATTCCAGTGTGCTTCTCAAAGGATGCTCCCTGACAAATCTCCAGGGATACACACCACAGACGTAACAGGCCAGACTTCTTATGAGAGTTTTGTGCTCTCAGATTAGAGCTGAAGCTACAGAAAGCCAGAAGCTGCCATCACTGACAGACTAAACAAATGCTTACTGTTACTACAGACTGTATTTTGTTCTTTACATTGAATGATGTTCTCAGATTTAGACCATGCCTTATATCATTCTGTTAAGGATTCGGCAAAGCAAAGAGGAAGATTTCATGTTTACTGCTACTGTCACCTCCACTGCCACCAAATGCATCAAGTTTATTCTCTCAAACTGCTCTAGCCGTCTTATAAGATTTTTGTTCCTACCATTAATACTGAAAGGCCATTCCAGCAGCTTTCTTCCAAAGCTGTTCATGACTTTTAAGAGTCAATCTAACTGTATACCCTTTGGTGTGTGCAAGCATATGGTTTTTAATTCTCAATTTTCTTCCTGTCATTAATACTTATGTTCAGGAGTACTTGCAGAGAGCAACAGTGTGAGTCTAATTCCTTCCCTTCTTTATTATCATTATCTTCTACTCATCCCATTTTACTAAAGGCTCCAGTCTCTTGCCATGGCCAATTATCCCTTTCTCCTTTTGTACTTAGTTATTCTTCCTTCTTGACAACTCACCTTCTCTTTCTGCGGACACATCTTCTCTCATGTGAAATAATTCAGTGGTTCTTCAGAAGCCAGTCTCTTCTTTCATGGTCATATCCAATGAGTCACCTTCTCCTTCAGAGATCTGTCCAATGTTCATTTCAGTAATTTCCTAAGGATCTTAAGATTTTGTCTACAACCATATTCTTCTGTTCTAATTCTCCTGATTTAATCTAAAATCACAGATTTGACTATGATATTTTTCTATATACTTTGGCAGGCAAATAAGCGAGCATGAGTAGTTTTTATTTAGTATTTAAAACTGTTAACACACATCCTTTAATTGCTAAAACCTGCCATAGACTCATAGAATATCTTGGGTTGGAAGGAACCTTAAAAGTCATCTAGTGCCAACCCCAATGCTGTGGGCAGGAGGGACAACTCACAGTACACCAGGTTGCCCAAAGCCCCATTCAACCAGGCCTCACCCTTGTATGCACAGGTCACCTCCTCTCCTTCTTCAGAAGCACGTCTTTGTAATTTCCTCCTCTTTATTTTTAACATCTTGTGAAAAAAAAAAAAAAATAGAAGAAATTCTCCTGTGGACATTTCTTTACCTACAAGTTTGTACAAGCAGACTCCTTTGATTGCTGGCTTCTTGGCTTTTTTACAACTTTGCCAACACTGACCTTCAGATTAAGTTCAGCATTTCATCTGTTCATCAGCAACAACCAAACACACAAATCACATACTCATTTGCAAGGATTATCAAACTGCCTTTGAACTCTGCCAATTTCTAACTGCAAGCCACAGGACTCTTCAACTGGAGTTAAGCAAACTACAGATGGGTCAGCATACACATCTGCTCTTTCCTGTTTCTCCCAAAGTTAGAAGGATATGCATCACAATAACCAAAATAATTAAGACTAAACGCCTGCATCCTGTCCTAATGGTCACTGCTTGCTGACATTGCCATCAGCTGTATTGACATATTCACTGCTTCTAACTGGTTTAAGAAATAATGAAGGATGGAGGAAAAATATTTTGCTCCCCAGAGAACACTGGGAAGAAGAAGCTGTTGGTTAGTAAGTGTGAGAACAAACCTAAGCTAAGCACAACTTCAACCATAGCAAGAGAATTAGAATTTGACCTTCTAGAAGATGGGTACAGTATGAGCCAAAAAACCTCCTCTTACATGACACAGCATTTCATCTTCACAGAAAACAACATTTTCAAAAGGAAGAACAATTTCTGCACTTCCAACCTGCTGCTGGTTGCAGAACAGAGGTTTCCACCAGACCTATCAGAGGAAAAAAGCTCTAAGAGGTCCTAGCTTTCAGCCAAAAGGGAAATGCAGGCACTAAAAAATGGTGAACTATCCTGAATTACAATAGATGTTTCCCAGGTCCCAAGTACAGCTAGGAATTATGTCCATCAACTACCTTTAAGTACTGGAAACTGACCATAGAAACAAGGTGAAATGGAAACTGGAAAAGCTTGTAACATAAAGGAATATAGAGTGACATGAGCTCTACCACAAGCTTCATTTTGGAATCCCCAAAACGACAACAAATACAGAATCGCTTCTGCTTGAGGAGAGGGGTTGAAGGGAAGAACGAAGAACATCCCACACCTTATGAGGCTTTAGAAATGCAAAACGGAACAGTATCAAGGAGCTTTAAACTCATGCACCCAGTGAGATTTTACCAGATGCAAATTCTATGTTGTCAATCTAAACACCCCTATCTGCATCAAACTGCTGTTAACAAGCAATTATTATCTTCCCAGAATTGAACAGAGCCCTGCCCAAGATGAACAATTGCTATTTAAAAAGGAAGCATACACAATTGCTATTTAAAAAAGAAGCATACTGGACTACCTTGGACAGGAAATAGAAATATCACCTAGGTGCCTCCAGCAACAGCTACAACAGTGATTAGAAATCAGGCAGGTGACACTTAAAATGAGACATGAAAACACAGATTTGGGGCTGCCAATGGAATTTACCAAGATTCACAGCTATATAGTCCAGCACTAAAAAACCTCACAAAGAACAGACTCTCACGAAATCTCCAACCTCATAATGAACAGCAAAAGAGTTGAGGCGGGACTTAACACAAGCACAGGCTTGACCTGGTTTTCTTCCACACAGAACAATCAAATTTTGCTTCCATTCAATTTCAGCCACTCCAGTGTGATCTTTCTAGATCCCGCCTGTTGAGTTTTGCTGAGATTTCCTATAATATCTAAAATGTTTTGTTTTGTTACAATGTTTGTTACAAACAAACATTGAAAACAACAATCCTTTTGCAAACATGTATGGAATCAGGTAGGAATGGCAAAAGCAAAGTTATGTAATCTACCTTGGAGCTAATTTTAATAAATCAAGTATTCTTGAAACCCAATATCTCTGTTTATCACATTTTAAAATGAAACTCACTGCATTTTTTTTCCTTTTCACGATTAAAACTTAAAAACAACTTGCTATAGCTTTTAATATAATTTGAGAACACAGCCTAACTTTTGGCAGTTACTGGCACAGGAAACTGCAGCATCAGATCTGAACTTGCACCACAGTTTGTCTGCACTTCTTTGTCAAATCTGGTATTTGAAAGAAACCTGATTCAAATGATTAATGAGTAGAATAATCGCTAGTGCAAACATATACCACCCAACTAATACTCAAACCCAAGTAAGAATCAATTTCTTCTTTGTTCTTCTTTGAGTTATGCTTTAAGAAAGCAAGAATAGGAAAAAATACTATTACTTAGCAGTATTCCTCCTTTTTTCTAAAAATTAGGTATGCCTTGACAACTATGATGAGCTATGTTACTTTCAGGAAAATCCCAAATCATTCCATTTGCACTGAGTGAAAGTTTGAGGGCTGTCTCAATTTTGAAATAAACAATACACACCAAGAAAAGACCACTCTCCTACACTGAAATTACTGACACTTTATTAGGTTTAGCACTGAAGGTCAACAAAAGAGTACTTACCTTCTGTTTTGGAAAGAGTTTTGGAATAGAAATCAGTCTGTTGCTATGTGACTGGTTTCCAGGCAGCAGTTCCACTCACTTCTTCAGGGAAACAACGTGTTCTTCTGTTTCTGCAAATGCTGTTTATATTGAGTAAATCCAAGTATGTTCAACTCGGACAACATACTGTGAACCATTAATGAAAAAACGCATTTGCAAAAACCAGAACATAATACAGTGACCTCTCTCAACTCCTATTTGGAGAAAAGAGATGCATCATATACATGACAGATTGCTGGCATTACATTTTCTGGCTGTTGACTTGAGAGATTGCCAACTTTTATGAAACATACTTGATCCATTCCATTTATTTTGTGAATAAACATGAACAGCTTCCTCCATTTGTTACCACATCTGAAGGGCTTAGACATCTCAAAAGCGACAAGTGTCAGTGGAAATACTAAAAAAGGGTGAAATTTTCACTGAATACTGATGAACATTCCCTCAAGAGCACACCAAGAATGCATTAATAAAATAATTTTTCCTTACAAGTTTTTTACACTATTTTTATTTGGTTCTGTCTATAAAAAAAGTGTCTCTGTCAATTTAGCATCTGCTATGACTCACTTAAGGAAGTTCAGAAAAATGAGAGGCAATTAAAAAATTCAGTACAATATGATGAAATCCATTCAAGCTGAATTCAAACATCATTACTTAAATCAAACTTCATTGCCCTGTTTTCACCAGCTCTGAATTGAACAACCTAAATTGAATCAAACTCTTATTTGATTATTTCTTCAGATAATAAATAAGTCGCTCAGAAAAACAAAGCCCCAAATCCACATTTATATCTGTTGAATTTTAAAGAACTTAGAGGAAATTATTTTGCTTCTTAACATAATTAGAATCCAGTAAAATAAATTAGAAGGCACCAGCTTTACCTGCATATTGTAAATAAGGGGGAAAAAAGAAATCATGCATATTAAGAGCTAGTCTGCACATTTGCTGAGAATCAATTACGACAACAAATTCTAACTTCAAAAAAACCAAACATGTTCTGCAAACTCCATTTCCCTGGAAAAAAAATAAAATCCAAGAATGGCAAAGAGAAGGAAAAAGGATTAAGAAGAACCCAGGGACCAGATCTTATGACATAAGGAGCAAAAGGGTAGACAATGAAAGGGGGTTTTCTTTCCATGACAGGATTCAGCCATATCTTTTGCAGTAGGTCTAAGAGGACTGTATCTCCCAGCAACACTGTCCAGTGATGCACACATCCTGCATCTTATGTGATAAAGCAGTTCTGCTGTGCACCCTTCTGATACAAACCAAAGACGTGCATGCTCCCAAATAATGACCTAACTCAGCTATAAAACCATACAATCCACATACAAGACACATATCAAAGAACAGCATTCAAGTTGCAAACTCAGTCACTCTAGACTTGTGTAAGACACTTTAATTTCTATGTGAAACGTAATTCTCCCTTTACCATCATTGGTAGAACTTCAAACTTTTCTTAGACAAATGCACAGCCTGATATGGATATCAAGCTATACTATGTAGCTTCCTCCTACTTCACTGCTTGCACAAGTTGAAAGGTCTTATATTAATCCGCTACAGAGAAGTAAAAAGGAGAAGGAGACACAGATGAAAGCTGTTCACTTCTCTGTGCTGAAGAGCTAGGCTCTACCTCTGCCTCCATGAAGACTCTTACTGGAGAAGTCAGGGATGTGAGCTTCTCTAAATATAATCTATGTCCCTGATTTTCCAGGCAGGGGGTTTGAGATCTGGGAATATACTTGTAGAAGAGCTGGAGTATAATGTAACTGACCAATATGCTACAAAGATCACATGCCAGGAAAAGGGCACAAACAACCAGTGGCCACTTTGGCTCTTAACTGCATCTGTGTTTCTGCTCCTCTTCCATAAAATGTAGGGGGAAAAAGTGGTATCTTGCTGCCTTCCACTGCACATAAAAAGCAATGTTCACTCACGTGCAAACCCTGACTGACAGCCATTGGGACGAAACTAAATACTACAGTTCTGTGACTAAAGCAGGTATTGGTAGATCTTCCTGGTTTAATTACACTTTTGATATGGTGTGGCCAAGACTGTGCCTAAGCTTCTCATTTATTAAATAGAAAAGTATCTTCCTTCACAAAGTTTTTAAGAGAAGAAGCACAGGCTTGAGATTATGAGGGACTCTGGTACTATAGTGATGCAGAATATACTCAAGCGTGAAACACGGCCAAGTACACACCATGGTAACTACATGTGAAGAGCTTAAAGTTTTCAGGACGAGGAAATTAACCTGAAATTTTACCCACATATTCTTCATCTCTAGTTTCCCTCTGACTTATTTGTAGCATTAAAGAATGTAAAGTAATACAGGAAAGTGGAAAAAGGTCAAATAAGGCATGCATTAGATGATTTCTTCATGCCCACATCTAATACACAATGTTCATCAGGATACAACTCTTGCCAGTAAGTGTGTGATGAGCAGACGGACATTAGCAGAAATGTAAATATATATTAAAGTACAAGAGATCATGCCTAAATGACCACCCCATTCCACTTAGGAATCCTTTCTCCTGTCATTGGAAGGATATACACTTCTCCTTAATTCTCCCTTAAATTCTCCTAGCATATACTACAATTACACCATAGTGATACAGAGAATAAAAATTAAGTATAGCAAACTACTATTGCCACTTACAAGACTAACTGGGGGATTAAGGGTCTCTTTCACCAAAAAACCATCATACTTTGACAAGAAAACGTCTCTGTTTGACATATTGGCCATCTCTACTATCTCTGTTAATTCAGTAAGCCTTTTTTATCAAATATGCTAATTCCCTTTATAGCATTATTAAGCACTTCCACCTTATAAAGGCAGCACTGGAGTGTCACAGTCCAGGGTCTGCAGACCCTCACCCACCCAGAATGGCAACTGAGCTGCCGCGGGCAGAAATGGACATTTCTGCAAAACAGAGCTCTTTAACTCTCCACCAACTCAGTCGCTGGTCTAAGTAGCTCAGTAAGCTCCTGCCTTACACCATGAGTTTTGCCTCTTTGCCTACAGGTCTGCTGCCCGCACTGTGTCGGGCACATGGACTTGTGTTCCATGGCAGTGTCGGACCAGGGGACAGGTGTGCCGATGGGGCGGGCTGAGCTCGGCCTGCGCCCCGGCACCTTGGCACGGCCGAGGAGCCGCCGGGGCCCCTTGGCGCCATTTACCTGGAGCAGGTGGTGGGCGGCCAGGTAGGCCAGGCGCGGGCCTCCCCGCACGCCGGGCGGCAGCCGCCCCGTGCCGTAGCCGTGCCAGGCCACCACGTACGGGTTGTCCATGGTCAGCCAGTAGCGAACCTGCCCGCCGAAGTGCCGGAAGCACAGCTCGGCGTAGTCGCGGAAGAGCCCGGGCAGGACGGGGCTGGCCCAGCCGCCGAAGGCGTCCTGCAGGGCCTGCGGCAGGTCCCAGTGGTAGAGGGTGACCACGGGCTCGACGCCCAGCTCTCGCAGGCGGACCAGCAGCCGCCCGTAGTGCGCCAGCCCGGCGGGGTTGGGCGGCGCCGTCCCGTTGGGCAGCAGCCGGGCCCAGGACAGCGAGAAGCGGTAATGCGAGACCCCCAGGCGCCGCAGCCCCTCGACGTCGCGGAACAGGTTGTTGTAGCTGTCGCTGGCCACGTCGCCGCCCACGGGGCCCGGCGGGGCGGCCCCCGACGGCGTGGCCGGGCGGTGGGCGAAGGTGTCCCAGACTGACGCGCCTTTGCCGCCCTGGCGCCAGCCGCCCTCCGTCTGGTAGGCGGCGCTGCCCGCGCCCCAGAGGAAGCCGTCGGGGAAGGTGTCGTAGAGGAAGAGCTGGTCCTGCGGGTAGGGCAGCCGGGCGAAGCGGGACCAGGTGCCCGCGCCCTGCCCCGGCGCTCCCAGCCCCGGCCGCCCCAAGAGCAGCAGCAGCAGCGGTGGCAGCAGCGACGCGGCGAGGGCCATGCTCCCGGCGGGGCTCCGCGACAGCAGCTCCCGCCTCCCAGCTCCCCGCCGCCCCATTTTATCTCACCTTGCGCCCCCCCCCTTCCCGCCCCGGTGGGCACGGCCATTAATAATTACCTCGGAGCTGCCGTCTGCATCCTTCCCAGCCGGTTCCATCGGGGAGAACTGCCGCCGGGGGCGGGAGCCAGGGCGTGAGACGGGGCGGGCGGGGAGGAAAGGGAGGAAGCCGGGGCGTGGGCGCCTCGGGGAGAGGTGGACCCTGTCACCCCCTCAGGGTGTCCGTAGGTACCCCCACGGCCCCTCAAAGGGAGAGATCCCGGTCCGCGGGCGGCAGGCGGGGTGCCGCAGCCCTTCGCCCGCCCCGCCGGGCCCCCGCACCTCGCCGCGACCGCGGTGTCCCCTCGGGAGCGGGACCCTCGCCGCTCTCCTGCCGCCTTTCTTCCCATCGGAAGAGCCCGCGGGGAGACTCGATGCCGGACCCGTCCCCTCTGAGGGGATGAGCGTGGCCCCCTCGCGTGCCCCGCTGCAGTGCCGCCGTCGGGGAGTCCGTGGGGCAGCGGCGGACCGGGGAGGGGGAAGCGATCACGGGGCTGGGCTGGGGGAAAAGCGAGGAACTAAATACGCTTTTCTCTTTCCTCAGTGTTTCCGTAGTGGTACTTTAGCAAACACATCGCACCTGCGATCTCTCATGTAGCAGCAATTGCAGAGAATTCGTTGTCCAAGGACATCGACACACTCCTCCCCGGGAATTCATGGGCTGTCACCTCTCAGTAACAACTCTTTTCTTTCCTGGAGTAGGAGGTTGGTATATTTGGTTGCTTGCTGCACACAAAACAAGTTCCAGTTAGAAATGCCTCACGGATCTTTACGGAGAAAAAACAAATCGAGTTAAGTTTGATTACTAAGGTACATTTAGTAACCAACTGAGCAGGCGTGAGGCATGGAGTGCTCTTTAATGGCAGGTCTCAAACTGCCCTTTGCGTTTCCTTTGGACAGAGCAATTCAACCATCGGGGAGAGCTGCCGCCGGCGGCGGGAGCCAGGGCACAGCCAGAAACAGCCCAACACATTGCAGAACCTGGTATTCAGTGATGTGAACTCTTAAAACGATTTGGGACACCTACGAATAAAAAACGTCTACTTGACAGGCTGTTCGGCACAGAGAGATGTTCCCAGGAGATAAGGCTGTTGTTTAACTACTGAATGAAGGCCTTTAGATAATTTCATTTTATTTTTAGAAAATAAACGTCCTCAGGGAAAAATTACAGATAATCGCTAATAATGAGTCAATAGATTTAAATGCCTGTTGTGAACTAATGAAGGTTTCCTTTTGTGCACAGGATGGGCTCTCACCTTTCCCAAATGCAGGCAGGGCATTTGCTGTGCCTGTGCCCATTTCTAGAACTTCCAACTTCCACGTTTTCTGCACTGATCCAGATCAGTTTTGGAGATTGATTTGTGCTATTTTAAAGAGATCAAAGATGTAGAGGACAGGATTGGAATTAGTCTTTCACTGTGTCAGTAATTAATTGCCTTATTAGGGGGATGGGGATCTGAACAGTCCAGGGGACCATCCACAGCCCTTCCCTAAAGGAGGAAGTTTGTAGGGCAGGAACAGGAGGTGGCAGGCTCAGAACCAAGGCTGCTTCCAGGAGTGAGTTTGGGATACAGTCTGAGAAGGTGCTGACATTCAATTACAGTGTGAGTACATGACAGTTTCAGATACAACAACAGAAAAAGGTGTTGGCATCACTTGCAAGTTACTTGAAGAAACTGGAGATTAATTGTTAAGTGAACTGGGGCATTGCTGCAATTGTCCCTGTGCAAGGAGTGGAGAACTAGCCTCCTGTTCAGCTGCAGACCTGATTTCAAGGAAGCATAATGTCTTCACTGGATTTTGCTGACAAAGTATTTTAAAAATAGGGATGTAGAGGCATGTCTCAGAAGTGCCATCACCTAAATCAGGATATTAGTGATGTTAAGTCTATTGCTAGTATTTAAGGAAAAAAATATCATTGAGTATATAGAGAAACAAGAGATTTTGAAATACATCATGGTATATTCTTTTTTCATGTGGTAATTATTAACTAAAACCTAGATCAATCCTATTTATACTTTGGCAGCACCAGTAAGTAGACACTGAACTGAAGCTCCTTCAATTGTTACTTCCAGAGCCTTTCAACAGTCAAGGAAAAGAAATGTCCTCATGGTGTTAATCTAAGTCAGTCTAGACAACTTCTGAAGAAGGCTACGTTATCCAAAACCTGTCAGGATACAGTGGACTGTACTCCTGAAGCACGAAGCTCATTTTTTGGGACAAAATCTCACCATAAGCTGTTGGCACAAAGCTGTCATTTCACCTGTCACTTTACCTGCATGTCTGCCAGATGAAAACTTTATTTGTGTGTGTGTGTAAATGACAGAAAATGTGCCATGTGGCCTCCAGTTCCATGTGTTGTTTTGGGTTTTTTTCTTAGAAAGCTTGTTTTCATGTCTTAGGACAACACAATTACTAACTGCTCTGAGCCAATTTTTTTTTTTCCTAGCGGACAGCCTAACAAACTCTGTGCAATATTAACCACGCAGAAAGGTCAGCCAAACACTTGCAGACATCCAGGTCTCCCTCGTTGCTCCTTGAGTTCAAAGTATGGCTCCATTGTATCCATGGTGCTGAGCAAGCACACTTTCAATTCTGCCCCAGATGAGGATTTGACTTTCAGCTTCTTTGTATTGGTGATTACTGAACATTCAACTTCTGATAATATGTATAAAGTGTTGTACTGTATCATTTATAATCTTCCTTCAGGCTGTGCTGAGATTTTCTTTGCTAGGTATAGAGGCAGTGCATGCAATCAAACTCGACAGTGTTCTGACTGAGCAGAGCATTTATATTCCAAAGGGGCTGAATCTTCTGGGATACTTAATTTTAGGTAAAATAACTCTATTACTGCTTTAGATTGATTTAACAGCTTCCCCTGAGGTAATAATCATGCTTCAATGCAGCAAACCCCTCTATCATTTTAAGGTCTCCAGAGAAGAGCTAGAAGCTGTACAACAGCAGCAGTGGTGGAACAAGTGGTCTCAGTGCCTAAAACCACCATCTCTTGTTTTAATGCCCCTTCCCTGTTCACAAACATACTTCCAAATGCATACAGCCAGTTGAGAATAGCCTTAAGTATTAGATTTTGCTTATTAGTATTAGTCTTAGCATTTCCTCTCAGGACACAAAAGTATTTGCTAACACTTGGAAAAACTGCTTAAAAAAATCACCACCTGATTTAGATTTGAGAGTTTTCTCTGCTTCTGACATCGCTGCATTACAGTACTACTTTTTTGTTCTGTCTGTTAAATGCAAACTGCTGAGCTGTGAAATTTTACTTCCACTTCCTCATCAACGGCTGTTTCCAGTGGAAATGTGTCCAACAGCATTCTAGATTTTCCTTCTTCATTCCTGCCCAAACACCACAGACTATGAGGCAAATAAGCTCTTTCTCTTGCAAGCCCAGTTTCCTTGAAAAAATGCAGCCTTCCATACCTGTTCCTTCTTTCTCGCATGATCACACTACTTAAATGTGTTCACTGTACATTCAGAATTACCTTAGAGACAGCTAGTAACTGATTGTATTGAAATTAGAAACAGGGTGTTGTCAGGTCCAAAATAAACCTGCTGATGAAATAAATGCAGTGCTGTGGAATGCTTGGGAAGATGTTGAAGGCTCCTCTCTTTTATCTGTAAATACCACGTCACTCTCCACTCCACTTTTTTCCAATGCCCTATTCTGAATCAGGGGCACTCTAGTTTGTAGATGATCTCCCTGTTTCAAAAGTGCCTTATGAATGGGTGAAAGAAGGGATAGGCAAAGATACAAGGGAAAAGAAGTTGCCTCTCTCCTAAGAAGGGGAGTATTGAAGAGGTGGATGCAGCCTTGCTCTTCCAGTCCTGGGCAGAAGACACAGATTTGTCTGGCAAGAGGAGTTCAGAGCTGAGGGAGAAGAGAAAGGACAGAAGTGTCCCTTGCTGACTCCAGCCATGCAGCTCATGAGCCACAGGCTTCAGCTGGTTTTTAGATGGGAGTGGAACCCTGATTGCAGTGGCTGGAGAAATAGATGCATTTCCATAGGGTCTGCTGAACCTGTATGAACAAGTGACAGGAGGTGCCCAAGAAAATTACAGGCCAAAAAGGAAGTTGTCTAATGAATTTTGGCTCTTTTAGGGTAGAAAATCCTGGAAAGCAGAGTGACTGGATCACTCACAAGGGTGAAATAGATTTAATAATTTAGATGAGGGATCTGGAAGAAATAGATGCCAACCCTAAGAGCTGCACACCAGTGAAAATTCTGGTCTGTGGTCTGTGATGCAGTATAAGAAGGACCAGAAAAATAATTTAATTCTTCTCACTGCTGTTTTCATTTCTTTTTGTGATACATTGTTATAATTTTGGAACCAATTTCATTCAGTCTCCACAGGATGGCTCAAAAATTTGAATCCTGTGTCTTAGTCTAGAGCTGATAGCACTCTGGAGACATGTATGGTGACTTTTCATGTAGAGTCATCCTATCTCTTCAGTTCAGGCACAACTGAAGCATTTCTTTTCACTCTTCAAATTCCCAGTATTTTAAAACTTCTGCCAAAATGCCACATCTTCTATGAAAAGAAAGATCCACAGGGACTTAAATGAAGAAATAAAAAATGCTACTATTCAAAAATGAAAATGCAATGCTGAGTTTTACATACATGAAAGTTGAATTTTTTATGCATTAAATTCAGTGAGGGAAGAATGTGTTGCAAAATTGCTTCTATCACTATCTTTTAGATCACTTTCTGTAGGTAAATTGATAAGAATTACTCCTGTACTTGCTAAGTTTGTATTTCAATAAGAACTTGAATGACAATGCAGTTCAGATACTTATTTCTTGTTGGTTTCAGCTCATTAAAATATTGGTCTCATTTACTACAAGGTAAAAACTGGCTTACAAAGAAATAGGATTGGTTTTAAAAACTACTGTAGAATGTTAATTCTTTGTAAGATTTTTCTGCCTAAATGACTCTTCTGCTGTTAAGAGTTATATCACATTGAACTGAACTGAGATGAAACTTTGTAAAGTAGTAATTGAAAATATATTGCACTAAGCTGCTGCATCACTAAATGCACAGGCAATGCTGGCTGCAGATGCATAAACATTTTTCAGGGCAACAGTTATATGATGTTCTTTAATAAACACAACTTATTATGTTACACAAAATCAACTTCAATTGGAAAGCAAAAACTTAGTTCTATATGAAGTGTGTAGTACTGAAATGTGACTTATAGCCAACTGAGAAGTCATTTAGTCTTTTAGAGCTGCTGTCTACTAACCTAAATGTACTTGGGAGCCATTTCCAGTTACTCTACCAAGGGTTTACTCCTGTGTTTCCAAGATTGGCTCAAAACCACCAGGAAGTCAAGACATTTATTACCAAAACATTAAATATGCACAGTTACACAGGGTCTGCCTCTTTAAATGTGGTTGAGGAGTGAACCAAATTAGGCCAACCAAGACAGAGTAAGCTGCAACAGTCCAGACTTGCAAAGTAGACCCTTCTAATAACAGAGGAAAAAAAAAAAAACCCAAACCTTGACAATTATTGCAATTAACTTCACCTCTGAGATATGAAAGCATGGATGCATGGCCAGTAATCATTTTGCATTAAGCATTTCTTCACAGCTGCTACCTGCTTCAATAACTGAAGGTCTGATAATTTCCAAAGTAGGCTTGCAGCAATGAAATTTAAGGTTTGTACCTTACTTTGCAGCCAAGTAATGAGAAGTTCATGGTCAGTTCATCATACAATTTCTCTGCTGATCCTTCCTCCTGAGGGAGAGGACTCCTCATGCAGTTACCCTAATCCAATGGGGAGTCCTGCCCATGGGAGATAGTCCTCTGTGAACTTCTCCTATGTGAATCTTTCCCATGGACTGTAGCTCTGCATTAATTGCTCCAACATGGGTCCCTTCCATGGTGTGCAATCCTCCAGGAACAGGTTGCTCCAGCATGGGTCTCCTGTGGGGTCCTGCCAGGAAACTTGCTCTGGATGGGCTCCTCCATGGGCCGTTGGTGGATCTCTGCTTCCCTGTGGACCTCCATGGGCTGCAGGGGCACAGCTGGCCCTTCACATGGTCTTCACCACAGGCTGCTGGGGAATTTCAGTTCCAGTGCCTGAAGAACATCCTCCTTCTTCTCCACTGACCCTGGTGGGTGCAAGGCTGTTCCTTTCACATATTCCCCTCATATATTCCTTCTCCTCTCTCCAGCTGCAATTGCTCCTTCACATTAACTTTTCTCCTTCTTAAATCTGTAGTCCCAAGAGCTCTACATACATTACTGATGGGCTTGGCTAGGTCAGTGCCAGGTCCATCTTGTAGCCATCTGCATTTGTTCTGTTGAACATGTAGGAAGCTTCTGGTAGTTCTCACAGAAACCACCCCTGCCACCAAACCTTGCCACAAGAACCCAATACTTTGGTAATTCCATGCTAATGTCCGGGGGCCTCAGGGCATCTCAAAAGAAGCCTGTGTTCAGGCAACTGAATCAAGCCTTTGGCAGTTCAAGGAGATTTAAGCAGTGTAATATGTGCAGTTTAGAGAGTGATTCAGCTCAGCCTAAAGCAAACACCAAGGAAATTCACCTGCCCAAACATGTATGCATGGTCCCATCTCCAGCAGCCAGCTCATGGCATCTGGCACATCCAATCGGAGTTGCTGATATTGCACAGAGGGCTGGTTTCATCTGCTTACTATGGCTGAAATTACTTCTGGCTAGATATCCCACTTTTCTTCCACTTAATATTCCAAAACAATACAAATCACATATAGATCTTGTGTCATATCTAACAGCTTTGGGTAAATGATATGGTGACACAACGGCTCGCAAACACCATCTACCGTCCTGTGGTCAGCCAAATGTGAGAGATCCATGTCCAGTCATAACGGCAATTGCATGCATTCAGAATGGTACCCAATGTCATGTGTAAAGATGGGAGCCTTGACCATAGTGGTTGTTTGCCTCACCAGTTACACAATCTGCTATTGCCAGATTTCTGTGAGTTTTGCATCATCCAGCTCTTTTTGAAGGCATGTGGATGTTTGAATCTCAAACATCTCACCCTACCAGTACTTTGAGAGAATTTTTTATCTTAACACCATTTATAATATTTCTTCTATCTACTTCTATCATTAATTACATGGATTGCTTTAGCCTCATCTGAAATCCAAGGAGGTCTATTCTTTTGAGCAATAAGATGTCCATCTATTTCTTAGAGTGAAATTAGGCAAAGGATAAGGTTTAACAGTGTTAGGACTTTAATACTTCTTCCTGAGCAAGAGCCACTCTGTTTAGGTTGTTGTCCCCATTAAGTGATGGACTTACAACCCCTTCTTTAGACCAAACCATTTAGGGCAAAGCAGGAAGCCATGTGTACTTCCGCTGCCTTCAGTTCTCTGAGACTAAGTGTTTGTGAGACTATTTTGAATATTCTTGAGGTCAGTGATTAGATTTCCACCAGCCTCTCTGATTCACCCCTACAGTGCATATCTGCTGCAAATCAAAGAAGGATGAGCAATCTAATAAGGAGGGACAAGCTATGCCACAATTATAATGTGGGTAAGCTGAAGGCACAAGTAACAAAAGTGCCACAGCGATGAAGTAACACATTGGCACATCAGTGTTTCAGTCCTCCTCATCCATCAGGTAACTCCAGAAAATGTTAGCATCTGAGGGATTCTAAAGAAAAAACTATTTTGTATTTTTTCTCATTGGCAGTGAGGAAACTCCCAAATTGTGGCTGAAGGATTGATTGATTAAGCACTGATATATGTATATTTGAGCTATATGCAAGGAAGTTAAGCAAGCATGTTCTTTAGAATTGTTGGGCCACTAGGAAGGTTATCTACTGTTTGGAGCTGCCTCTAAAGCAAGCATTTTCCAAGTGTAAATCCTCGATTTACAACGTTCATTCACATGTGTACAGAATGTAACCCATGCAAAAATTCGGCTTGGACAAAATGTTATGCAGCCCCTGTAACTATGTTCAAATGCATTCTTTGCTGGAAGAATGTACCCCTTTACCAGAATGGTGCATGTAGTCTTCATCCAAACCATTTTTTGTTTTTAAATTACAAAAAATTCCTTGTAGCAAAAAATCATTTATATATACAGAGTGAGGCAGTCCACCCCTAGAGAGAGAAGCAAAGCCCTGTCATTGTGAAACTTGCTTCATAGGAGGCAGCAGTGACTTTTAAATCTATTAGATTTTTTTTTTTTTTTATGTACTACAGTTAGGCATCATCAAGCAATTCCTTCTTTGGACTGAAACAGGGAAAAGATTCTTGTGAGGAAAGTGGGGTAGAAAGTATTTTCCTGACTAATTTCTCTGTTAGGTACCAAGGAGTAGCTATTGAGTGAGCTGCAATTTCTGGGGCATGTGGTCAGATCAGGTGTCATTTGGGCAATTTGGAGTCACAGAGGTTGATATGGCACTTTTCTGTCTGATTTATGTCATTTAGGCATAGATACAAAGAAAAGTTAATTTGGTCTTTTTTATTAACTTACCATTTAAGCTTTTCTAGGCCTGGCATTCAACTGACAAACACATGTTCACTGAAAGGAAGGTATCTGTGCCCATTTCCCTTTATTATTCCTGTCTTCAGTTCAAATCAGTTTTTAACTTTAAAAGCTGGAAAAATTGAGGAAGGTGATCTACTAAATACATCCACTTAGTTTTCATGTCTATTTTTCATTGCTGCCCTTACAGTGGATGTGCTGTGAGGGCAGAGCATCAACGCCTGCAGTGTGCAAAGCTTGTCTTAGAATGTTTGCTATTATTATTTCAGCAGGCCAGCAGCAGTTTCCTGAGGAACACAAATGAAAGCCAGAAAATGTGATTTTTCAAAGTGAGGCAGGTGTCTCCAAAAAAAGTTCAGCAAAATTTCACACCATGGGAAGAGCATGATTCCCAAAGCTACAGGCATCCTCCAGATCCATCTCACAGCTGTCAGTGCAGTCAGTACTGGAAGACCTCAAGGTCAGTGGATTTGGTCTCCAGAGACTGCAGCACTACTCTTGCCTCTTAAAATTGCTGACAGGCTTGGTTTGGTGGCAAAGAATCTGCCTGGTTTGGTGCCTTCAAACCATGTCCCTTACACACTCATAATGTGCCTGGTGAGGCATTACATATTTTCCTGCAACAAGGTGTTCACACGGCCCTCTGTAGCTCCCCAGGACTAACACAATGTGTTTTGATTTCTAACTCCTCTTTTGCAGTGCTCAAAACAGATCAGGTGTCTCATTTCACACATATCATTGCTCAGCTGCATCCTGTGCTGTTCCCATTTTCCACCTAAGCCCCAGACCATACTATATATGATACAGTCCCTTCTCCTACTGTGAAAGGACATCACACTCCACAGCAGCATCTTACCTACTTTCACATTACTGTTTTAGCTTAGGCTAAGGATTTCCATTTTTATTCTCAGATCACTATCTAGGCTTTCTTTGGCCAGCATTGAGTTGGACCTACATTTGAGCAGTATCAAATGGAGCTGCAGAGTGAACTCTCTCAACAGCAAATATCAGCTAAATACTCATAAGGAGGTGGCCACTCAAAGAAGAGCTCAGGAGGCTCTTAACTGTAAACATATGAAAACTGGAAGACTGCCTTTCTTTGAGTGTCAGCTTCACCTACAACGTGATCATTAAGGTCCCTTCCAACCCAAACCAGTCTATGGTTTTGTGATACTAAGGCAGTATAAAAAGAATGAAGCCTTTTAGCAAAATCTTTTTAATATACAATGAAATAGTAATGTTAGTAAAAATTCTACTATGGGCATAACTATGTTAATTGTGGCTTAGTTTGTGTCTCTTCTAAAATGGGACTTAAGTTCACCAACAGAAGCATCTTTACGGTTCTTTAACAGGTGACATGGATGCATGAGAAGGTCTCTGGTTGGTGATAAGTGCTATCTGATCTGCAGGAACAGTCTGTCCAGGTGTGTTTGGTATATGCAACTGTGAAGTTGTCATGCCTTAATTGAAAGGCCTTCCTTCCCTTTCTCCTCCTCCAGGTGCTTGACCCCAGTAGTCAGTACTGCAGCTACTCCAGGGACCAAGGAGGTCACATATAAGGCCTTGTGGAGAAAATTCCTAGCTCCAAAGTCTGGGACTTGCACTTAAGAGGGAGAAGGCAAAGGTGAAGCTTTCCATTGTACATCTGCAGCAAATTCTTCCCCATCAACACCCAGCCCTTCTGTTTCAGAAGAGCAGCCTGCTTCTTTCAATCATAGGCAATAAAAATTTTGTGACTAATAATCCAACCACTTCTCTCCTTCCTCACATGCACCTCTTTTTCCAGTAACCCCTCCTCTGATGCACTCAAATGGAGCCAGGGAACAGGACATGGAGGACAGGGGCAACACACAACCCATAAGCAGGAGACAAATTTATTTTTGCATAGGATTTTAATTTCTATTCCTATTTGGGCATAGGAAATGTTTTGCTCATCCACAGGCGCACTGTTTGAGTAAAGTAAATCCAGCAGCCAAATCGGGCATGAAACAAGAGTGGTCCTTCCAGTGCTACACTGTCCTAAACTATCCTAACTGGTTAGGTCCAACTGCACTGATAAATAAAAGAGAACTGTGGTGTAAATGAACACTCATCCCCTAATCTGTTTCTGTAACTGCTGTTCTGTCTCTTTTGCACAACTCTCTGCAAAACAAATATGCTGCAAAGGGGAGCAGCCATAACCACTGCAGACCTGAACCAAATGGCGCTGCTTAGCCCTAGGCACAGGAATCCATCTCTTTTATTCACTTTTCTTCAGCAGCATGAAAGTGGCTAAAAGTGCAATTAGCTCTTTCTGTTTGGTACAAGGATTTAATTTATTTTTTTTTTAGTCTACACATGCAGCAATAACTGGCAAAACATCTCCATAGCTTATCTAGCCTGCTTCCCTACAAGCTCGTATTCAGAGGACACATCTGTAAGTACACAAAATTCTGTGCAGACTTCTGAAAGTTGGTATAAACATCTATGTAAGTCCTTACAAATTTCTCTTTCCAGCTTTTAACCAGCTGTTGTACTTTGTTTTACCAATTGAAATGGCCTCAGATTGCATCAGGGGAGGTTTAGGTTGGATATTAGGAAAAATTTCTTTACTGAAAGGGTTGTTAAGCAGTGGAACAGGCTGCCTAGGGAAATGGTTAAGTCACCATCCCTAGAGCTGTTAAAAAAACATGTGGATGTGACACTGAGGGGCATGGCTTAGTGGTAGACTTGGCAGTGCTGGTTAATGGCTGGACTTAATGTTCTTAAAGATCTTTGCCAAACTAAATAGTTCTATGATTCTATGTTCATACTGCTGCCTAAGGGATAACACCCCACACACAGACCTAGCATTGTTATTGCTGTGATGTGAAACCCTTTACTCTGTTCCGCTCCACTTTAATACTTTGTGTGATGCCAACCTGCACAGAGTGACTGAATTTCCCAAATTCAGAAACATCAAGGATGAAAATCTCTTGAGTGCTTCTTGTCAAGTGGGATAGTATTGGTCTACATAAGGCCAAGGGGACTCATGGTGCCAGGAACTGCGAGGGAAGGAAGGTATAAGAAAAGTTATTGTCAGGCCAGCTTGGCAGCTGCACATTGTTGATTCCATGAAATGTTTGCTGGTGGGCTCAGGAGTGTAAACAAGAGCTCTGATTCACATATGTTAACAGAAGGAGAAAAATTTATAGCAGTTAATGTATTGTATATTCATGATCTAAATGAATAGTGTAGTTACCATGTCTCAGACAAGTTTACAAACATTCCTAATCCTCTCACTTCTGAGAAAGTTACATGACTGTCAACTAGATAGGGAAGAAATTCAGTGTGTACACACATGCATGATGTATTTCTAAACACTGGTGATAAAACTGGTGCTAAATGGTGGTAACTTTAGATCACAATTATACAGTAGAGCATTGCTTCTTTTATTCCCATGCCTTAGATTTGCAAAGTTTACCTACCTTTCTCACAAAAAAGAATTTGTTTTTAAGCCCCCAAAACTTGACAGTACTTGAGCTGCTAGCATATAGCATACTGTCTGTCATTAATATTATTAAATTACCTCTTTAAAATCCCTAATCTATAATCATTTTGATTTTCACCTAAAGTTTTTCTTGCCACTCAGGGGGAAGAAGGGAAGGTGAAGATGTCATGAATGTGAATGTGAAAGCTTTGGAAAGACATGAAAGGCACTACAATAATACAAGTTGTTGCAGTGGTTATCAGTCACTTCCAACAGAGATTTGTCTCCAGAGCACAAGATCTTAATGATGCTACAGAAAAGATG
Organism: Zonotrichia leucophrys gambelii; assembly: GCF_028769735.1. Taxonomy (NCBI): domain Eukaryota; kingdom Metazoa; phylum Chordata; class Aves; order Passeriformes; family Passerellidae; genus Zonotrichia; species Zonotrichia leucophrys. The sequence goes on from NC_088169.1 coordinate 68,213,113, forward strand.
TCATTAAATATCCAAGTTAAGAAGACTAGTTCAAAAATAAGTCAGATGGATGAGGCACAGTGTTCTTTAAATGACTGCTGAACATTTTTGAGGATTAGCCTTCCTTGCTGGTAAATGTATATTAAACCCTAAGTTATTATTAAGGTGATTTTTTCTTAGTGAGTTTGTCATCCAAATGGGATCCTATAGGATATGTTGGGAATTTTCCAACAGAAACTATTTTTGGTTGGAAAATGAAGCTTTATCAAAACTGCAGGGTTTTTTTATGGAAATGTACATGCCAGCTTTGATACAGATGGAATTTTCACATCAAAAAATCAAAGTAGAGAAGCTTAAGTCACAACAACCTTCTAGCTTGGCTCATTTATCTAGCTATGGGGAAGACTGAGATTTCTGGATGTGCATGACTCTGCCTGAAGATCTGTTTTCTACCCTCAAGGAAAGTACTCCTTTCACCCAGCTGTGCTGGGATGAGTTGTTTTTCATCTAGAAGCAAGAGAGTGAGAAAATGAGGTTTGCTTTGCAGCCCAGTGGTCATGACTCACATGTGCAGTGTCGTTGCCAGAGATCCAATGTGACGATAGCACCAACATACACGAAAAGAAACTGAAGGGCGCTCACGTCTCTGGTCAGATAGTAGCAGACCAGATTCAATGATCTGCCTTGCCTTCTCCCATTTTAGTTCCAATTGCATCTTGTGACTGCAGCCAGGCACAGTATGCATGGAAAATACGCTTGGCAGCAGACACCGTCAGAACATGGTATTCCAATGATATAAAGGACTACAAATGAAGAAGACACTCAAGAAGGGAAAACTATTTCATCTTTCCAAGGGAGTGACTAATGATGAAAGCATAGATACATTCTAGAGAAACACTCCGTGATCTGTAAAAATAAGAGGCTTTTGTTTTCACATATCTTATCTCTTGGCAGGAATTCAGCCATTTCAGATTTTCTCCAGGTATCCAGAATTGCTAAGTAAGCATGCCATTGCAATAAAAGAACATGCTGTAGCAAGATAATAAATGTGACTTGCTTAACAACTGTGTTATCTTGTATGGCCAGGCACAAGAGGAGATAGCATAATCTAAGTATACATGTGCCTTTTGTAAAGAGTATAACAAACTGTAAGTCACACTCTTTGAATTATCATCCATCCATTTGCAATGTAGCCACCCCTCTTGAAAAATACATATAGACAGAAATTAAACATGAAAATTGTAATGGAATTTATGACAAAACATGAGGCCTCATGCCTAGTGGAGAAGGGTCACCCACACTTTCTTTCTGTGCTGCAAAAATACCTTTTGCAATTATACTGCCATGAATGGATTTCTGCCTATTTAATGCTTTGTTTCCCATTACAAGCTGTCATGACAGGCGTGATTTTTGTACCTTGCGTTGTGTGAACACCTGACCTTCACATTAATGTCTTCATACTGATAACAGCTGAAAGCCCTTCCCCACTGCAATACTTCAAATTCTTTTGTCTGCTTGGTTTCTGTCTGATTAATGTAGAAAGTCCAGAGTTCATTTTGAAGCAAAGCAAGAACACTTTTCAAGTATTTCCAATCAAGCTTTCATTTTCTTATACATGAAAGTGTCTGCAGACATACTATGTTGTTTGTACTAGATATAGCTATAGATAATGATGTTAATCTTTTTTCTGGTCATACTTTATATTTAAAATCCAATTACAAATAGCTTTAAGTAGATTAGAATTATTACTTTAGAGTCAAAATCCTATCATGAGGCCTGATAGGTTGCTTTGTAAACATTGTTTGCTGTCTCCCAGAATACAATATACCAATTTTCTGTAGCTATGTAACATGTTTATATTATTCATTAATCATTAAATAGCCTCTTATAAACTTATTTTTATTCTTTATACTAAGCCTCTAAGACTCAGTGTAAAGAATAATATTTCTCAATTCTTTACCCTCCCCTTTTATCAAACAGACATCAGTCTTCTGAGAATTTTTAATTGGTGCATCTTCTTTATGAATGGAATGCACACCACCAATTTAAAACACAGATTATGGCTTTTTAATTCTCACTTAGAGGAAGGATTTAAATGACACACAAATCTTGAACTGAGCCTTGACCCAGAACTGTACTTGACCCCAGAGACTTCATCACTAATGTAAACTCACCAACCTGTTACTGTCAGAGGGGCAGGAGATCATGTTAGGTGAAACCATCTGGTTTGTAGCTGCTGGGGCTGGAGCACGGGGGACTGGTGTTGCTTTTTGAAACCACTTGTGCTTTGCCTTATCTTAAGTTTGTAAGGTGTAGATGACCTCCTAGGTGACATCCATTTCAAACTGGAATTTCATCCCCAGTGTCATTTCCTAGATGGAATGAATTGGAACCAAATCTCAAGCTCTGTTCACCTGCTGGACCATAACAGGTGTCCCAAAATGTCCTGCTCAGTGTATTGGTGTGGGATGTGTCCAGCAACAACTTTCTCTTCGGCACTTCTGATCCTCTGCAGAACAATGACTACAGCAGTAGTCTAAGATACTGCTCAAACTACTGGAATGAGAGTATCAATATCATTTCTATCTGGGGATTAATCACTCCTGATTAAAATCCCTGTTTTAAAAGGAAAACAAGATTTCTTTGCTTAGAGGGTATATGTATGCTATATTTGCTTCTCTTTACTTTATGTTCTGTAAGAGTTCCAGTGCAATATTTCACCAAAAGGAAGGAGTTGGGATTTTATGTGATCTCATTTGCATGCACAGTGTGCCTTACCTTGTAAGAATATATTTAACTTACTTCTTTCCTTTGTTAATAGGTTTTACTATTAGAAATGATGGCTCATAAAAGATGGGGGTTTTGTACTGCAGTCTTCAATGTGGACAAACCTGAAAAACATATTCCTGAAGTTTCTTCTTTCACCCTTCAAAAATTGTTTTGGTTTTTATATGTCAGCATGTCTAGAAGAGTCATGTAACTACCATTGAATGGCACAATTGGGGAAACTATATTCTCCAGATGCAATAAAATTTACTTCATTTTATTTCCTGTTTTCTGGGGAGGAAATAACTTCTAGAAGTCTCCTATGATTTTGCAAGAAATAAAAAAAAAGAAGATAAATTAGTTCCTGCAAATTATACATTTCTACAGCCTTCCTTTTAATAAAAATATGCCATTTTCAGAAGAAGTAAAAGAGGGATTTCCTAATTGCAATGTTCTTATTTAATTAGATTTAATCAGATATTTTGTAGCACACTGAATGTGTACATATGGGTGTTCAATAAAATTCCTATTACTCTCATCTCTCTTAAAGGTACATATAAACACTGAATGACAGACTACATTTCACCAAATTTATAATATTTTAAGATTAGAGGCAGATTTCAGTTCAGTCATAATAAAAAGCTCAGTTTTGCTTCCATGCAACTGTTTGGAAAACTGTGATACAGCTGTAAGAACTTGGAGGAATTCTCAAACTTTTAGTTTGGTTAAATCTACAGTGGATACTGTTTATTGATAGCAACAGTAAAAATTTCCTGTGTGCTAAACCTAGACTTAAAGAGATAATGTAATTATTAAATAGCTTCAAATACATTGAATTACATTTGAATTCCTTGATGGAATATTCTGGTACTTTCTAGAAATTGCTATTCCTTCAAAAAGTTGAAATATATTTTAAAAGATACTTTACCGGAAATAATATTTTGTCTATTAGCTAGCCTCTTGCCTCGGTTAATTATTTGGACTGTATGAAGAGGAAGAGATTTAGCTTAGATCCATGATAACTCCTCAAAGTCTAGACTCTGTGTATACATGCCACCTTTATGAGAATCTATAAAGGTCTTCTCTTACATTTCACAAATTGTAAAGTCGTCCTGTAATACAAAATAGGTATTAGATCCCCTGGAAAGAGCTGTTTGAAAATCTTGTAAAAGAAAGCCCTTCCCCACCCCCAAGCATTCATTTGTTATACTTCTAAGGGGTAGATTTTCAAGGTATTGCTCTCCATCTGTATTTGAAGAATTAATCAACAGCTTTAGACGGATTCCATTTTCTTTGACTCATCAAGGAGAAACTGTTTAAGGCCAGCTGTCAAATCCATTTTTCTTTCACTTAGGCTGGATAAAGAGAGCTTGTGATTTTCTTGCTGGCCTTGCACAAAAGTGAATCTGCATATGAACACACTGAGGTTTTGGAAGAATTAGGCTGATTTCTGCAGACTAGGAAATGCAAGTGGCATTTGGAGAGTTGTTGAATTTTTAGCCTGACAATCTGTTGATGAATGAGTTGTCCTAAAGCTGTTAAAGATCAAGACCCAGAAGGAAATGTCTTGATATTAATGTGTCCATTTTTACAGCAATATTAATGCAGTGCAAAAGACAATATGTGTCATGCAATTTATTTTCAAGCTGGCATATCTTTATTTATAAGAAAATGGTGTCATGTGTGGCATGGATATGCAATCATTTTCATGTTTTCTACATCTCCTTGTCATCTTCTGGCCAGTAGAGAGGTCCTGACAACAACCTAGGTTTATGGTTACTCTCCCACATGCCTCAGTTTCCAGCCTCATGTCATTAATCCAGCACCAAATCAGGGAAAGACTGAGGTAGACTTGGGAAGGCTTTTGGTGGTACATGTGCTCCCTGAATTCCACCCTCTTGCCAAAAGGCAGGATCACATTCTCTACAAGCTTAAGTCCTAATATCAGCTTGTCCTACCTATTTTTAAAAATAACCAAGAATAAAGACTCCATAACTTCATGGCCAGTGCTAGTTACCAGTGTTTACTACTTTTATCTTTCGGGTATGCATCAAGAGCTAATACAGTAAACTCCTTTGATTCTGCTTAATTCTATTAGTTTTGTATTATCTTTTGCATTTTCTTCCCTATTGATTTAAAAAAACCAACCAAACAAACAAACAAAACAAAAACAAAAAAACCAACCAAAACAAACTAAAAAACCCCACAATCTGATGATTTAATCTTTTTGTAATTATAAATTCAGGAACAGCTTTATACCAGCCAAGTTCTCTAAAGTGCCAAGTGGAGCAGGGGGACTATTTTAACTGGCCTATATTTAAGACTTCTATTTATACATCCCCGTATGATATTTTCCTTTTTTGCACAATGCTGACTCATGTTCTTCTCGTCCCCTGTGATTCTCAGAATGCTTTCTGCTGAGCTGCTGCCAAATCATTCATCTCCCTTCCTGCACATGTTCCCAGTCAAATGTGCTTCCCTCTGTTGAACTGAATTGGCATGGAAGGGAAGGGTCAGGTGGTTTCCACACAGTTGTCAGGACCACTCTGAAACCTGAGCCACTTCACTGGTAACCTTCCAGTTCCTCCAAGCTTGATATCATCTGGAAAATGAAAAATGTGGTTTCCACTCAATTGCTCCATTGATTAGAGTTTCAGTTGCTGGGCAGCCCTTCTGCAGAGCAGCAGTAAATATCTCCTCTTCCTCCTCCTTTGGCAGGGAATAGCTGATCATGACTTTGAGAATAAAATTTTTCAAACACTTTTGCACTTATTCCACAGATGTTTTATCTAGACCATTTTCCCTTCTTTGCTTGAGGGAATGTGAGCCTGTGTCAAATATTCTGTGTACACAAGATATATAATAGCCACTGCTTCTCCTCTAGCTATAAGGATTGTTGCCCTAGCTCCAAATGGTTTTCACTTCTCTTTCAGTTTTGAACAGCCAGCATATCCCAGACTGAAAAAAGGAAATGAAAGTAAACAGGAAAAATCTTTGCTTCAATCAGTGTATTGCCTCCAACATCTAAGTAATATGTTTAAGAATACCATACAAGGTCTAAGCTGACAATTTGTTATCCCTATCCAAAGGTGTGCAATATTTCATTGCTTACTATTGAGAAATTTGGGGAATCACTGTGCGCAAACTGCTGGAGAGGTGACACTTATCAGCAGGATGAGCTGGTGAGGGCGTACTTCACAGAAAAAAATAACCTGAGTAACAGATGATAGCTGCTGGAGGTGATAATAACAGGTCATGGCATAGCACCAGGAGACCTGAGAACACCTAAGGAGGAAAAAGTCCAGTGGGCTAGGCTCCAACAGAGTGCCCATAAAACTCCTTATCCTGTGGGAGCTCTCTGCTGTATTTGGCATTACCACAACTGGTCCTGGAATATCCCGATACAAACTGGTGTGTGAAGTCCAGGAAGGAAACTGATGGCAAAAAGCTTAAGAAAATTAAAATGGATGAGAAGACAAGAAAATTCAGTGAAAACTCAAGCATTTCAGACCACACAGCTGAAAAAAAAGAGTGGTTTTAAGGTGTTTGGATCACAGATTAGCTATCTGCACAAACAGCAAACCAACAGAGATCTTGCAAAGAAAAGGTTTATTGGTGTTAAAAACTGAATCTAGACAAGTACGCTTAATAAATAATGAAACACTTATCCATTGAAAACGTGTTTGTGCTGGGGTCTCCATAAATGGCAATTGTTAAAACTGGACTAGTTTTCAACTAGTTTTTCTGTAAGTTGGGCTGTAGCTCAGGAGTCACATGATTCATGTCCTGACTTTAATTCTGTTCATGCACAAACAGATCAAATGTCATTACCATGTTTCAGTATGGCTAGTAGTTGTTGTATTGCTTTTCTCTAAAGTTTAAGAGAATAGGTTGAATAGTGGAGCATCTCTGTAGAGGGAATCCAGGCACACCTGGAGACAGTTGCTTTTAAAGGAAGGTAGAGAGAAGGAAGAATCAGAGCAACCTCTGAGGTGAGTAGCACATAGTGACACCCATCAGATCCAGAGGAGGAACACAGAAAAATAATCAGGTAGGCTGGAACACCTGTCCTTGAAGTAAAAACAATAAGAATTGGGGTTGTTCAGCCTAGAGTAGAGAAGTCACAGGGAAGACCTTACTGCATCCTTTTGATTCATAAAGGAGGCTTGTAAGACAGAGAAAAACATTTTATAAGGGCCTGTAGTGACACAACAAGGGGTTATGGTTTCAAATTGGAAGAGGGTAGATTTAGGTTGGCTGTGAGGGAAAAATTCTTTTGGAACAGGTTGCCCAGGGAAGTAGTGGGTGCAAAATCCCTGGAAATGCTCAAGGCCAGGTTTGACAGGTGTTTATGATTCTAAGTCACAACAGGGTTTCTGGGAAGCTGATGTCAGATGATAGCACCACATCCCCAGGAAGTTCATTTTTTCCTGTTTCTTCTGGTGCAACAATTTAAAAATAGCACTTCAAATTTTACTATACACTGTCATGAAAAATCAGTAATAGGAAGTATGTAATTAAAAAGATGACCTCTTTCAAACATAAATACAGCTACCTGGCTATCTTAAGAACACTTTACTAACAGCAATAGTGGAAAGTGTGATGGCTAAAGGATGATAACCCCAGAGGGCAGAAGCTTTCTAAGAAGCCATCTAAGAATCCTTTTAACCAAAAATACTGAGCCGTTTCTAAACAGCTTTTTATTAAAGTTTCAGGAAGAATAATGACACTCACACTAAGATATCTTACTTTGTTGAACCTAGTTATTACCACCCCCTGTGACCCAGTAAGTAAGACACATACCTAAGAGGACGGATATATGAGTTCCAAATCTTACTTCAGCAGCTGTGAGTACCTGTTATAACCTATGGAACACCTCTGACAAGATCAGAGCGGCCCTCCTGGGATATGCAATAGCATTGTGTTGGAGCTTCTGGGAGGGGAAGAGAGAAAAATGCTTTCAAATGCTGGAAGGCTTTGAAGGTGGGTTGGTTTTTTTCATTAGACAGCCACTGGAACATTAAAAGGCCCACAGCCCCTTCACTATTGTAAATTGATGGCCTCATTTCTTAGATTTTGTTACATATGACCCATTCTGTTCAGTGACAAAAGAATAAAAGATGGCGTGGGGTTGTTTTGGGTTTTTTCTGATGGATATAAACCAATGACTCTTCTGTACCTTTTTAGTTCTGAACCAGCAGCATAAATTGCTTGATTTATGCAGTTCTGCCTTTGGCATTGTCAATACAAAACACAGTTGAGAGTTGCTAGAGAAGCCTCTGCTGGATCAGTTTTTCACCCCCTAATGCCACAAAGCAGATCCCACAAGAAGAAGATTAAACAGTCAAGGATCTTCTTTTCATTCTTTGTGTTAGGCAGCTGGGTTCCAAGTGCTCATTTACTCACACAAAATCATGAAAAAATGTTAATTGCCTACAGAAGATTGTCTTTTGCCACTTTCTGACTATCTCACCTTTTCCTCATTCCCCTTATTCCCTCCCTACACCCCTCCTCCCACACTAATTTTTGCAGCTTTATGTGGGACAGGATGCGTTTTAGACTGTGAGCAAGTGTGAGAGCTGCACAGAGCAGCACAAGGTTCAGGAAAGGGTCCATTTGCCATCTCTCCCAGGGAACTAACTGCTGTCCTTCAGCCCATGAGGCATCCTCCCTTTCCAGATACCACAGACTGAGGTGACAGACACAGGTTGCACTCCCTCCATTCCTGACCCGCCTGGATAAAAGGAGAGTGTAAAAGTGAAAGCCATGTTGTGCCGAACCTGAAATGCAAGCAAGTCTTTTATCAGTGCACTTCTGAGGAAAAGAGTGGCAATACATGGCTTAGACAAACTAGAAATCCACAATGCAGGTACCCAGCCAGTTGCAAAATTTTAGCAAGGGATAGGAAAGAGATCAGTCTGTGTTGTATAACCATCTCTCTGTAATATTAAAGATATCCATTTTATCTAGCAATGGCCAAAACATTTTTCTTATTCTCTCAAAATATTGAGTGAATTCACAAATGACTTGCAATAACCCGTTTGTATTCATTTTCTTTTTCTAAAATAAACTTGCATAGGAAAAATTATGAATGCCACATTCATTACAATAGAAGCTTTTGGAAGACATAGTCTGCTTGATACATTTCTTTACACTCAAAGAGTATGATAAGATAAATTCCATTTTCAAGTTTCTGAATTGTATAACAGCCCCATTAATTTCAATAGCTAAGCCACAGCAGAAAGCATTTCCTGTAAACTCTTCTTGTTGTTTTGAGGTACAGTCAAAAAACTTACTTAAGTTTAAAGGAGATTAAAATGTGATCTGTGCTTTTTTGGGAGTTTTTCATTATATTCTGCAGGTTTGCTTTTTTTCCAATAATACATCAAAGTAGAAAAACCCTTATATCTGTGACAAACAACAGCAAACAAGTAGTGTTTGCAGACAACTTTGATTCTAGTCTAAAGGCACCTAACTTTGGCCACCTGTTTAGAGCTGTGGGAACAATAAAGTCCCTTCTGTGTTGCATAAAATATCAGCAGAAAACAAGAAATTAGGAGGAAAATGTTGAGATTGTATGTATCTTTTTGTATGAGCAAAAAGCACTAAAAAAGTCTCATATTTGCAACTTCATAGTCTAGCCCTGTGAGAATATGAATTCTCCTTGGATGCAAAATGGGCATGAGGGGAATTACTACACAACTGGACTAGGAACAGTGTGAAGCCCGTGGCTGGCAGTGACCTTGAGGAGATGTAACATACATTCCATCCGTACACCTACTGGAGGTAGGGGAATACATAAAGGAGCTCTGGTGTCTCCAGCTAGTAATAGTGAATGGGTATAAGCTTCTGCACCTCCTGTTGAAAGTGCTTGACTTGCAGACCCACTTGACAAAGGGGGAATTCCCAGTTCTGCTCCACTAGAGAGAATTGCTATAAAGAATAATTTCATAGAGTTTTTAGTAATTTGCAACAAATTCAATGAAATGTGTAGTTTATGTTAAAAAGTAGGCTTTCTATTCCCCAAAGCAATGGAGAAAAATAATGGCAAATCTACTTTGGCAATCTAAAACAAAATATGAGTTTTCATTACTTTTTTCACACGTTCTTCCTACTTTCTGTTTCTTCCTCAACAATTCAGAAAATCAGATTTTGCATTAACACAAAACTAACCTGATAGTCCTAAATATGTTTAGAGTGCAATTTTCTCCATGCATTGTGCAGTATTTTCTTGGCTATATTCAGCACTAAGTATCTGCCATGTATGAAAGCAGAACTAGTACCATTGTTATCATATCTGGGAGATACAACAATTTCAAATCCAAGAGCATCCCAAATTATATGATGTTTCTGTGGTCTTGCTGTCCTCATCTTTTGAAGGTACTGCAAATAGACCAAATCCTTTCAACTAGTGCACCACAGACAAAAATCATCTATGGGACACAGCACAGTATCATGACAGGAGAACCTTATCATACCTGAGGTCAAGGGCACATTTCTCTTCACCCTGATTTTATTTTGCTGGAATTCCTGTTAGCAGCAAACCTCACAAAAAAAAAAAAAAAAAAAAAAAACCCTAAACATGACAAAACGAAGTTCACAGTTGCATTTAAGCTACAAGTTGGAGAAAATTCCAGCTGCAACTGAGAGGTGATTGAGATAATTTTTTTTTTTTTTTTTTTTTTTTTTTTTTTTTTTTTTTTTGGCTGGCTTGCTCTATTTTCTGCACCTTAAGAACCTTAAGAAGTTTATTCTGTAGAAGTTTGTTCAGGCTGACTGGAACTGAGTTTGTGAGAAGCATCAAAGAATATGATCAGTATCATTGAGTAAACAGAAAAATGAGTTCTGACTATTCCTGTACGCCTCAAACACCTTCTGTGGAACACAATACATTTTAAGTATTTTTTCATATGCCCTTGAGATTACAGTAGGAGTGCATAATTGTCTATAACTCAAAGTATAGAGTAGCATCACTCAATATTTATGTTGGAAGGGACCTCTAGACCCACTGCTCAGGGCTTCAAACTGAGAGCAATTTTCACAGGGCCTTGTCCACCTGATATTTGAATACTTCCATGGAGGCACATTCCACTTGCTCTCAACAGAGCAATCTGTTTTCCTATTCAGTGGAAAGAAAATGCATTTATGAAAGGAACTAGTTTTTTTTTCATGTGTTTGCACAGTATCTAGCACAGGTATACTTCAAGTGTATGGATGCTATTTCACCACAAGTAATCAAGACACAATAGAAATGCTATCAAAAATGCATTCAAATGCATTAATTATTTATATACTCCTGTATTTTCTTATATTTATCACTGAGAAACTCGAGATCTAACTGGAAGCAATGATAAGTTCTGCCCCGTGTGCCCATGAGTTCTCTCTGTTGTGGTGTTATATCCACTGCTTGCTCCCAGAGTTAATTTGCATGACACTGAAAAAAATTTTTTCTCAAACTGGCTCTTAAGAAAGAAAGGCTATATTTTAAGACACTAACTTTCAAAGTAAGCTCTTCTGGGACCATTTTGCTGAGTTGGCACTGGTTAAAGTCCAAAAAATGTACACAATCAAGATTATCACACTACCAAAACCTGCTCATTCCTGGAAAATTCCATTAATAACTTGACTCAGATCTGAAAAGACTTATGTCCCAAATGTATCTCTGGAGCACAAGGCCTCATTTCACACCTACCTAATGTTTTACCTAATGTTTTTTCCATGGCTCACCATCAGCTCGCCAGCTGATGGCGAGCCATGGAAAATGGATGCACTCTGTGTATGACCATAAGTCTCCCAAACAGAATTCTGCTTGGAACAGTCCAAGGTCCTTTGTTTCTAAAAGAAGTGTCCTTGTGTGTTTGCTGCAAGCCAGGTTTCTTAATGGTTTAGCACTAGTAATTTTCTATTTAAATTGATGGAATAGTAGCAACATTTACTTTAATGGCTGCCATAATATGCAGTATCATTTCTTGTGTAAGTCTCTTCACAGAGCTAATCTGCTGCAGCACGAAATGATACCAAAAAAACTATTTATTTTAATAGTATTTAATGAAAGATATTTCATTTTGCTCTGTACTTCTTAGGAAATCTGCCAGTCTACTATCCAGCCCAGGGCCTGTCTTTATTGATATGCATCTTATATGGCAAAAGAAGAGGGCAGTTTTATAAAATTGGTAGAATTTTGCTGCCTATGTTTTGGTTTGTTTGACTGGTTTTTGTCAGCATTCCTGCTGCCATGTGTGATGCTCGGAACGACATTTGTGTAAGAGAATATGCTGTTCACAAATCCCTCATTTGTGCTAAGAGGCCAAGAATAGAGGAAATTATGGAAATGTATATTCCAAAATAACAATGATCTTCCAACCCCATGATAAACAGCTACAGCCACTAGTCAGTAGCGATTGCTTTAGTGTAATAACTGGAAAGATGTGGAGCAAACTCAGTGGTCACAGACAAAACATGATACCACCAAAATGCAGCCATTTCTGGACTGGTTTCCATAATCAGAATATACATTACATCAGCAATAACACAGAAAAAGACCTAGAAAATACTGAAAACAACCAAATTTATATGATAAGGTCCCCAAGACTTTGAATGTCATCTTGAAATACATCATTGCACAGTTTATTGTCATATCTGTAGGTTCCAGTCAAATAAAGGCTCATTTCTTTCAGGTTTTTACCGATTCAAGAAATCAGTATTCTGCTTGTAAATTCATAATCTATACATAATCTAGAACCATTTGGTTTCAGGCTATTTGTCATAGAAGTGCTCTTTTATGTTATTGGTCTGCTCCCCTTGAGCTGGAGTCAGTAAATAGAAGGCCAAGGACTTCATGAGAAAATGAACCAGAGCCAAGAAACATATTCATTGAGGGTTATTCAATCTCTGATTTATTGATCTGGTGCATCAGAAGATGCAAGGACCCTACTGTGACCACTGAAATGAAAGTGAATTGTAACATCAAAATCTTCCACTATTCAAAGTGCATATTTTCTATGCAGCTAAATTACCTACAAGCACCTACACAGCACAAGCTGCCTTTCTTCTGAATCTGACCTTCACAGGGCATTCTTTATTAAATAGCTATTCTACATGTAGAAACTACAATGGACAACATACCCTAACATAACCTACTCAAGGTTAGTGCTTGCAGAGTTAGAACATTATTCAGTTGGTTCTAATTTTCTCCCACGTTCGGCTCTTGGTTCCCAGCCATTCCAGATATAGAGCAGTTCATTAAAAAAAAAACAAACACCCACTTTTTACCTTTTTGTCATGGTAGGGTTTAATGAACCCTAGGCAGAGACTAAAATAGGTCTGAAAAATACTGGGTTTATAAGTGATTATCTCAGATACTTGCAAATATGCAAAGCAGGATCCTTACTGCCCTGTGGAGCTCAGCTGCAGAAGGAGTGAACAGGTAAAGTACTTCATTCTCACAGCAGCCTGTCTTATTTATACACTGAAGTTTTGCTGTGGAGTTTTAAGACACACCTTTGAGGCATCCACTTGTTCCTGGGGATTTAAGGAAACTGGATGCAGTAACAAATTCTCTGTTCTTTTAACTCCCTCCAAGTCAACAGAACTAAGCCAGCAGAAGCTGCTGCCTATAGTTTTTAAGGTCAGCGAGATCCCAGTGTGCTGGTCTCTTACATGACACAGAGCACAGAATATCCTGCCTGCAGAAGAAATTTATTTTTGTGTTAAACAAGCTACATTTGTCAACCTGAGTATCCCTGTGCATTTCAGAAGGATATGTGCTCCTGATTACAATTTCCAGGCAGTTGTGAATTTTCCATTTTCCCAAGTGAATTATTCTCCTGATTCATTAATCAGTGTGATTGTTAACATGTTTCATTTTACCGCCAATCTTAATTTTAACAGATTTAATAGCTGCAGACTCACCATCTCAGAAATGGGGTTGGAAGGGACAAGTAATGATTCAGAGTTAAAATAACAAGCAGTTATAGCATAGGGTTACATACAAAGACTTCATAGTTGGAGAATGTAAAAACTTATACTTACAGAAGGGAAATCATAGCACTCACCAGTTTATTATATACAGTTCTTATGAGGGCTCTGTGGAAAGTGAATTTACCTTGTTAGAAACAAGAAAGTCATAAAAAGTATGTGATGAAATATAGTGGGTTTCCTGCACATAATTCATAACATAATGACTGCTGTCATAAAATGGAGCTATTTCGGGTCTTGACACATGATTATTACTTATATTAAAATGAACATATTTACTTGATAGGGAAAGAATGTGCTATTATCATAACAGATGGATGCTATTATATCTAACCATCAATATTATTTCAGCACCTCAATAAAAAATCTAACATTTTTGTATTTCTCAAATTTTGTGTAAGACACGTTCAATATCCTGGAAACATCTTGTACAATTTCCTCCTACTTCTGTAGAAGTGTCATTTTAAATGGGACTTCTAATTAGGTCAAACATGCTAAAAAAAAACTGGAAAGGCTGAAATCCTGCCTAAATGAGGACAGCTCTTCTTTGATGTGGTAATTAAGTTTTGGTAGAACTATAGCAATAATTCAGAAGCCTGAAGAGCAGAGACAGAAAATGTTTGAATGGTCAAATGTTTTATTAACATGCTGAGTAGAAATGAAAAAGAGGAAAGAATTTAATGGTAGAAAAAAAAAAAAAAGAAGATGAAAGACAAGAAATGAAGAGAGGACAAAATACTGTGAAGGAAAAGAAAATCAATGTAAAGGAGAGAGACACAAGGAGAAAAAATGGAGGTGTGAGGAAAGGAAAATAGATGAGGAGAAGAGGAGATGAGATCTGAATGGAAAAATGGAAAGTAAAATGAGATGGAAGCATGTGACAAGAAAGAAAAAGTGAAAAATGAAGTTTATTTTAAAAGTGTGTGTGTCAGCCATAGCAGCATCTGGAAGGTGAGGAAATTCAAAGCAACAATAGCAGAGGTGACAATTATCTGCTAGAGCAAAGCCTTCAGTACCTCCTGTAGGAAAACTAATAAAATGTCCAGATAACCATCTGTGTATGCTCACAGCCTGACTGCAGGAGCTCTTGCCATCCCTTACAATAATACAGTCTACCAGCATCTGCTTGAGGTAGGTATCATTTCTTGTCATTTCTCCACTGAACAGCCAGTGATATGGGAACACAGTGGATTTTTGCCATTCACATACCACCATGCAATATGTTTAGTTGTTGCCAAGATCAGAACTCTGATCCAATAACTCCCAGGCTTCCAGCTCATGTTCATGCTCTGTAAAAATCACTTTGAATCATCACTGGACAATAAGAAGATTGCTAGCAGGCAATCTTATCAGCAAAAACATCTAACATGGACAATTTAAAGATTTCTTTGTATGGCACCAGCTACAGTAATCATCTAAGGATGGTGCTGTGTGAACAATACGTAACAAATTAGTAGTATCAAAAGCTTAAAAAGATTGCCAGGCAACCATGGGTTTGCATCATTCAGAGATTGCTTCGTGCAAAGGCACTTTATTCTGAGTTGGTTGATTACAGCCTTTCTCCATCACCCATACACATTAGAGCTGAAAATGGGGTTACCACCTGCCTGCTCCATTAGTAGCAAGACAATTCCTGCTTTTCATTCTTGTTTTGCATACTCCGGGCTGTGCCTGAGAGTGGGAGAAGAGAAAATTCAATAGTGAAGCCTAATTGCCATTTCTTTGTGATTTGAGCTAGAAAAGCTGTTGCACAGAAAGCAGAGAAATACTCAGTATCCCTGGGATAAGGATATTAGAGAACTAAACCGTTCAAATTAGGGTCTGTTTGCATTCTTCTTCCATATCATGATTAGCTATTCTGAAAGAGGACTGACATGAGAAAAAAAAGACATCTCTTCGTACCAGAATTTTCAACATTAGTTGAAATAGCTTCCTGTTATTACTTCCATTGCCACTTTTATTACCATTTTTGTGATCCTTTTGGATTTCACTCAGTCTCATCATGGTAAATGCTTTTGAAAACTGGCCTGCAAGTTATGACAAACTTGAATTTCATGTGCAACCACGTCATTGGTATGGTCAGACTTTCAATTTGTGCCTCCTGAAGCTTAAGATTACTGGGAAAAGCAACAGCGATCAGTATGGACAAGACGACAAACCACACCTGGACAGTATCTAGATCTACTCTCTTGGAAGCATAAGGTTCACAAGCAATTCTTTCTAAAAGAGCTGGTGAGCTACCATCAAGAACAGAAAAAACATTTTAAGGCCCTCAGGTAACTTTGGCATCCAGTGCAGTTATTAAATTTAAGACCTTAGTTCTAATCTGGTATTCTGATGTCTAAGAAGTAACAAAATTTAAAATGTCTTAGTTTTCTCTTCTTCCACCTTGCCCAGCAGCAGGTAGAAATTAACCCATTTCACATTCAGAACTATATAACTGGAATCTAGGAAAATCTAGCATTAAAAAAAACTCTCAAGGCTGAGAGGATGTCTTAATTTGCATGCAAACGTTACAAAACTGAAATTAAGATGATTACATATTGATGGAAAAAGAAACATTCAGAATCACATTAGGGATATGACATCATTTGAACAATCTTAAGTCTCAAATCAAGACACTACATCTGTGCAGCCTGCTTCAAAGCTGTTGATCTCACAGATTTTGCCTCTGAACAGTGAGCTCTGGCCATTTCTAGGGGTTGAGATGCACTGAGCTGCTGATGATTTTTTTATTATTATTTCAGAAGGTTGTAGTGCAAAAATTTTTAAAAAGTGGCAAGATAAGGTAGGCCAAAGGGGCTGCCAGCAGAAGTATTGCACGTATATGCTTCTCTACATGGACCAGGAAGATCATTTCACTAATATGCACTGAGGTAAGGTACAGTTAAAAGGCCTAAAAATTTGGCCTCTATAGTATATTCATATTGTTCTTACATTGTTTTGCTTCAAATACTTGTTTTTAGTATTTTTCAGTACCATATGTATATATAGACATATAGGTATAGGTATATAGATAGATCATCCTTCACTGACTGGTTACAATCAGAATACTTTTTCATCTGTTGAACTTAAAAAGAAATACACTTCCTAAGAAGAAGGAACAAGAATCACCATGGTAGTAAATTCACTTGAAGAAATTTAGTATACAATTAGTAAATCAATGCTAATGATGTTAAAAATGTAGAAACACATTGTTCACAGTCACATTTTATCTTCTGGTGGAACAGTGTTTGCTGCACCAAAATAAAAGAAAGAAAAGGGAAAACTTACATAACAAATAAGAGACAATAATTATTAACTACTGCATTACTGATTACAAGAAAACAAGACACAGTCTTAGACAATACATTCTCACTTTTAGTTCATGCAGAAAAAAATCAAATGCATATTCTTATTTGTAAAAGAAAAGAGCACCCACAAAGCACTGATTCAAAAATATTTTTTCCTGAGGACCCTAGTCCTATGTCCACTCAAATCAGTTCAACATTGAAGTAATGGCATTGGAAATACACTGTCCATATGTGGCATCAAGCACTCTACAACACAGAAGTTGTTCTCAGCCAAGGGACTTTCAAAGTGATCTGGAAGTGCACAGCCTCCAAAGCAAACCAGACAGTCCTTTGGTCATGGCTTGCACTATCCTGAAGGATCCTACCATACACTCCAAATATAAATTTTAATATTTGGGGCATAAAGGCCAAAGGGCCTCCAAGAAGCCACTATAAGTATTCTAAGTTTGGGTGTTTTGGTTTTTTTTAATTTTGAGTTAGCCTGAAATGTATTTACCCAAGTTAACAATTAATGGTATGAGTGGTTCAGAGTCCCAGTAATCACTGAAGCTAAACACACTTTGTACACACTTTGTGTACAGGTCTTGTTTTCTTAGTCTTGTCCTGCTTCGCTGACTACAATGCAAAAGGAGCTTTATAGATATCTGCTCTTCAAGTCACTTTTTGATAAGACTGCTGGCTACCTTTTCAAGATATTACTTTGAAAAAATCACTGAAAATGATAAGTTACCTTCAAAATGTTGAACTTGAGTTGATCCTCAGGAAATTAAGCCATTACTCTGTGGCACATTCCTGCAAAGAATAACATACTTCTACCATTTTCATTTTGTGTTTTGTTGTTGTATTTGTTTTTATTTGATATTTCTTTTTCTTCTTAAGTACAGATGCTTTTTAAGGCTCACAGACTTTAATAGCATTTTCTTGTTAGATAAAACCTGTGAATTGTGATAGGAGTTTTATAAGAGCATCTAAATAAAATGGTTCTAGCAAGTAGATTCAGGTTTTCCCAGATCATCACATCTAAAATTGGAAAAATGAAATCTCAGAAACAGTAGAGAGATACTGTTCTTTTATATCATATAGTTTTGAATTAACAGAAAATGTTTGGCATACTTCATACACAAAAATTAAACCACCACATTTATTTTTAAATAAATTCATCAAAAATTATTATATGTATATTCTATTATTCCTGTGGTCTTCAGTAAACCTGAATCTCTCTTTTGTTATTTTGTTCTAGATATTTATGGGCTACATATTTAAGACAATTAACTGCTTTGTATTATCCTCTGCATAATGGATTGTTGTGGAAAAATACAACCAAGCAACAAACACAATCACTGACCTCTGACACCTCACAAGTGAAGGATTTCAAGGAGCTGCTAAAAACTTGGGAAGTGTTATTCACATTTCTTCAGTGTGAAAATACAGTTATATGAAGGTTAAAATTCTGGTTCACATTTACACTACAAGATAAAGGAAAGAACGCCAAGCGTAGTCTTGTCCCTTCAGTGTAACTCTTCTCACCTTCACTGCTCTTGTAAACATGTGACACCCCTACATAGCTGGAATTATATTGGGATATTTACCAATATAAATATCCCAATATAATTATGATAGCCCATAATTATGAGCTATCAGCTGCTTTAGATCAGAACTTTGACATTTTTTTCTGGGCACTGCCTTCTCACAAGATCTGTCCAGCTCACTTTCAGTTTCACAGAAAACCATCTTTTTGATGCACCAGCAATTCTACCCATTTTGCAGTGGGATCTCATTCGTGATCCAGTGCTGATCTGCAGTGGACAGTTGAGCTCCATTCATTTTAAAACTTAGAAATAATGAGTTGATAATTGGGCTGAAAGCTGCTGCAATAGATATGGTACTACTCAGAGAAGGCAGGAGGCACAGAAGTCAGGCAAGCAGCTCAAGACTGAGGTGTTGAGGGAGTACAGGCTCTATTCCCAAATCTTCCCCTAGAAAACTGTCACTTGACTTCTCTGCATTTCAATTTCTATGAAAGGAAACAGAGGAGATGACAAAAAAGTAATTTGCAATGTGTTCCAAGGTCTACTGATAAAAAATGTCCTGTGAGAGCTGAGTGTTACAAATATCCATACCTGCAACCAACAAAAACAATTAAATCAGATTTTCTCTGGGGTCACACAGCACCAGCTCCTCAACTTTACTGAAGATGTCTGTCATTCTTAAATGCTACCATTGATGGAATACTGACAGATATCAAATGGAAAAAGAAAAAGAAAGGAAAAGACTACCTCCAAGTTTTAACACTGTAAAAAAACCATTTCCTTCAGCCTAGCCAAAAATGTCCCTTGCTGAAGCTGATAAGTGGAGACTTTTTTCCTTTCTTTGTG
The DNA here is from genome assembly GCF_028769735.1 of Zonotrichia leucophrys gambelii. Classification (NCBI taxonomy): domain Eukaryota; kingdom Metazoa; phylum Chordata; class Aves; order Passeriformes; family Passerellidae; genus Zonotrichia; species Zonotrichia leucophrys. The sequence continues at coordinate 68,232,503 of NC_088169.1, forward strand.
CTTCTTTCTGGAGCTTTCCAGTTTTTCAGATGTGCTAAAAATACTGCCAAGAGGATTCAGCCTTCCCATATCAGTCTCAATAACACCACATGCAAAACAAAAACCACCTCCTCATTCTTCCATTCCTGTCCATGTTCATTAACTGCTTTGGCCTTCTACATTGCCATGTTCCCTATCAGCTCTTCAGTGACTTCCACAATGTTTTCACAGCTCCTATTTATAGCTACAAACTTTGAATGTCCAAGAAGAAAACAGGTTTTAGAGTGATCTTTTCCTGCAGTCAACAAGTACCTCTCATTTCTAAAAGTGGCTGACCTGCTTTCACTACAAATAATTTAATTTTTTTGTCGTTTACTTCCACAATGTTGATAAAATTGTTGGCAAGATGCATGGCTGCTATTGATTCCTGAGGAACTTCATTAGAAAAAAACATCATTTGATGGCTGGCAACTGCTCTTTCTGTTATCTTTTCAGGTGTTATAAAACCTTTCTCTATAGTATATGAACTAGGGAGAAAAACATCATTGGGACATCTAGGGCACAGCTTTAGCTTTAAACACATCTGAAGGTTCAAACCTGTGTGAGATCAAAAAGTCCCATTGTGAAAATATTTTCTCATCCAGATTTTAAGGTTGAGATTATTTCAGTTATGTCCAGTAGGGAGCTGATGTCTACAGTTTGCTCTTCTCAGAAATGAAGGAAGAAAATGGGGGAATCCTTCTTTAAAGCAGCCCTTGAAAAAATTCTCTGGGCTGCCAGGATGAGGACCTACATTCCTGATGAATGAGGACATCTGATCTGATGATGACTTTTCAGAGCAGATCAGTCTCTGTTTGGGTTTTCAACAGTGTCTGAACCCATCAGGTCCTGCTGGGAACCCTGTTGAAAGTTTCAGAGCTCAGCCTTTAAAATTTTAATCCATGTCAGATCCAAACTTTTTGTGAGCTTAGATAAAATAAAATAAAACCAAAACCACCGAGCAGTGAGGTTTTAATTATTAAAAAATAAGACTTTTCATATTTCCATGTCCAGATGCATTGTTGATTTTTCTTGAAAAACCCAGCCCAAATATGCATAGTTTTTCTGAGACGTGTTTTTATGGTAAATTTCCCAACAGCTACATGTTGTCTTTCTTTTAGTGCCTTTCTCTTCACAGGGGACAAAAACTAGATCTTTGTTCTTTTCAGAATTTCGCAGTTCTGAAACTTTCAGAAACATAGTATCTTTTCTATCCAGTAGGCAGGCATACGGAAAGAAAGTTGGTACCATTTTCTAAGCCTAATTTCTTTAATAAAATCCAAGAATTATGAATAAAGCAAAACTGCAAAATACTTGAGAATGAAGACACTGTGAGGATTATCTTAAAAAATTATCCTCATGGCTCTGTTTAGCTTTCTCCCCCCACCTATTTCATGCTAATAAAAAAGAAGGTTCTTTGGGGCAAGAACATATCTGCTTTGGTGCTTTACCAAGCTCAGTGGGGAGGAAAATCTGACAACCAAGTACTTTTTATAATAATTAATTACTTGCATCATCCACTGCTGAAGATTGTATGTCCCAGTGCACTAGCCTTCAGCAATATGTATGAAAATCTTGGAGGTCTGAGCACACAACTAAAGAATTTAAATTCTCAGGAGATATGTTTTCAATTAAAGCTTTTTATGTTAATATTTCAGAATATTCAACAATAATTTACTGAGGCAGGCAGGGTATCTCTGTTATAAAGAAAGAGAGAGAAATAATTAATGAGCCCATTTTGATCTTCTAGTTTCCCTAAATTTATTTTCTTTGTTTTTTCTAGAAAATTTAACTGGCAGACAAATCAACAATAAGTCAACAGCTGCTCTGAAGTTTCCTTAGTTACAAGAATAATCATGTAAAGCAAAATAATTCCACTCTGCACTGTTACACAGGCCAATACAAGCAATTCAGCCAACTGATAGTGAGCTTTTCTTTCCCCAAATAGTCTTTGCTGTGTTTCAGTGCATCTCCATGAAGGAATAATTATTTCCAATAATTGGTAAATATTTCTAGTGCAGCAATGTCTCTCTAACCCAGATGAGACTCTAAAGCCCTTTATGGGAGTCCATGTACACACAGATTGCAAAGATGGTCCCAGCTCAGAAAGCTGTCAATTTAAATCAGTAAAACACACCAGGAGAAAAGCAGTACTATTTTTGTCATATTTTGCACGTGGATTACTAAAGCCTATGAAATCCATAGAAATGTAGAATCATAGAATTACTTGGGTTGGAAGGGACCTTAAAGATCACATGGTTCCAACCTCCTTGCCATGGGCAGGGACAACTTTCAGGTGGCTTAAAGCCCTATTCAGCCTGGTGCTTAACACTTCTGAGGATGGGACATCCACAGCTTCTCTGGGCAACTTGTTCCTACATCTTACTGCCCTCTAAGAAAGGAATTTCTTCCTGATATTTAATCTAAAGCTACTCTCTTTTGGTTTATAGCCATTACCCCTTATCCTATCACTACATAACTTCATGCAAAATCCTTCTGCAGCTTTCCTGTAGGTCCCTTTTTGTTCTGGAAGGCTCAATTAATTACCAATGGTAAATTATGCAGGCAATGTGTTTTTACATAAAGACCCTGCTCAAGCAGGCAAAACTCAACCATGCCACACTGGAGTGCACTGCAGTTGATGTGAGCACCTCCTTTCTCAGCAATTTTGGAAATTCAGAGTTTCTTTGTGGAGCTGTAGAGAGCAGTTTGAGGTTGATCACAGACCATGATGTAGCTTGAGATGTTTAGAAGACTTTACAAAGAACACAGAAGTCTCCTGACCTTCCCAGACCCACTTTAGACCACAGAGGAGACTATTAGGCCCTGCATGCTGAAACTGAGTGTCTTTTCACACAGCAGAGAGGAGAAATCTTTACTAACTTTTTTATATTTACACAATATTTCAGATCTGTTTTAAACCTAGGACTGAAATCAGTAATTCCAAGGACATAAATGCCAAGGCTGTAGGCTGCTAAAGTTCATCTCCAAGAAGATGGGCCCAAAATCCTCAGGGGCACATCACTGCACTGAGACTTACAGCCACGCTTGGGGCTAAATTCTGAGAAAGCAGTGAAACATTTGAAGTTTTCTCTAACCTCAACCAAATCTAAAGAGAGTTGTCAGTAAATAAGCTGAATATGAAGGTAGGCACAGAAAATCACTGAGTACCTGCCCTTCCTGCACTGTTCAAAAATATAATGTAACACAATGTCCCTTTCTTTAAGAGGAATGTCTGGATGCTTGCTGTGGAGGACATAGTCTGACTACCAATATTGCATTGCCTATAAAGCAAAAAGCATGCTGAAATCTTGGGACTTTATTACTTTTTATCTGTTTTTGAAATAGAAAATACTTAATGTCTTCTACTTGTGAAGAAATGCAAAAATATCACATTTTACACTAAGTACTTACTTTTAGATTACTAATGAAAGCATACTTTGGAGTTTTGCAGACTCATTTACATACTTATAAAATCATACAAGCATCTGCAATAAAAAATCGAATAAATGTTAATAAATCTAGAATACACAATGAGCTTTTTTCCCACTAGCTTCTAGAAATAAGAAAGTCTATACATGGCATGGCCACAGACATCAGCTAGCCCCACGTGACCTAAGAATGGACTGGCTCCATCTGAGATAGAGGCTGAGGAGAGAAGAGCTGTGAAACTCCCAATTCCTGCTTCCACAATGCAGCAATGGGAATTCACTGCTCTCAGTACAGCACAGCAAGTACACGTGGGAGATGCAAATTGATCAAGAGACTTCCTCAGCTACTTTCCCCTTCCCTTTTTCATACCAAGATTGTATCCATTCAGAACTAAATATTCATATAATAAGCGTTCAAATGTGACAGAGAGCAAATCAACAGAGGTACACAGCTGGGAGAAGAATAATCCTTGCTCCTTTTGTCAAATCTTTCAGGCCTATCAATGGAGGGCTCCAGTCTCCAATATTGGGGGGAAAAAATTATTGCTAGACCTTGAGAGCTACCTTAAAACATGAGCTTTTCTTGCATGGCTAAACTGCCTTCTCCTGTTCTACATTTGAATGATTCAGGTTTTCCACTGGTTCACACAAGACATTTTAACTCTAGCCCCCATTTATTTCCCTGGGGTTGAGGGTGCAGCAGTCATTTGCTCTACCAATACTAGCAAGTGCCAAGTGTGCATCGAAGATGGTGTCCGTGGACTTATCCTGTACTTTTACCTTATATATCTCCTGTTGTTGGAGTTCTGGATGACTTACCATGTCCTGAATAGTTGTATCAAAAAGTCTTTTTTAAAAAGTCTTTAAAAATTACCTGTTGCTCTAAGAAGAATATATTTTTGAATTTGTATAATTTTGTCTCCTCCTAATTGCAACTTTGCAAAATGCTATCAGCTACAAACCAACATCCTTGCTCGGACATCTGAATTCTTAGATGTTTCAGTTAATTGCTTCTGTCTCATCCAATTAATCTCCATTACCTATTAGTTCTTAGAAATTAAATGAAAATATATTTCCTAGCAATTGTAACCCTAAGGTGATACATATGAGAGGCCATTTGGCTTTCACAGGACAGAAAGCTTTGGAACTCTTTTGAGTGGCTGCTTCTCCATAATAAAAAATAACAACCACAAGTAAAAGCTGTGATTTCAAAGGTGCAAAAAGGGGTTAGAACTCACAAAAATACAAGAAACTTGTATTAAAATAGATGCACTTTTCTCAATATCTCTCGGTGCCATTCACAGTGATATATTTCACAGAAATCCTTTTGCAATTTAGCAATCCCAGCTGGAGCTTCTTTCACACATGGACAGGAAATGCCCATTGGCAGCTTGGTGGCTGACCAACACCTCTAGTTCATGAAAAGGTGACAGCTAAAACCATTTCAACATTGCAAGCACTACTGCCTTATTCATCAAGTAATGGTCCTTGGCTGATCTGTCCAATTTCTTCCTCTTCCCTTAAAGTTTTAAATTGTTTGGACACAGGAAAAAATTTGCTCCAGGGTCTACTTAGGCACCAGTCTGTCTGAAACACAGGCAGAAGGATTCATGCAGTTCTTTCTGCTGCTGAAAAAAGAGACCATCTCTTTCTTTTCTGCAGTTGCTTCTTAAATATTTTTCAGTGCTCTTCAGTACAAAACCCCAGGAGAAGAGATAAAACTCCACTGACTGATTCTTTTTATATATGCTAGAAACTTGCACCCCTGGACAGAAAGCTGAACAGCAGAAGAAACATTTTATTAAAATTTGCAAAAACAGCCCAAAAGGAAGGTTGCTTGTCTTTTATGGTGGCTGTTGTTGCATCTGGCTTGCTCAAGTCAACAAAGTTTTGCTCTCTTTAGGAAGATTGATGGGGGTCAGCAATATTTAGTGTGTAAGGCCCAGCAAATGTAAACGTGCTTTCGATCAATGTTAATTACACTGGTAATTACATCAAATATGTAAATTATTCCAAGAAATCAGGTATGCTTCCAAGACCATAAGTGCATTTGTTCCAGCCTATGAAAATGTTCATGGGACTTTTCCTTGGCCCTGGAGCAGCCTACAGCCACTTTACCACTCCCTTGGCTTCCACAATGATGGGGTATCATACCGGCAGGCTGCTGAAAATCACCCTCAGCCCACACTAAATCTAGACCTGGCTAAGAGTGCAAGTCATCCCTGGCCAAAATAGTAATGATTGTGCCCAGCAGGATGGGTGATTGCAGATGCTGGAGCCTGTGGCCTGACACTGATTTAATACTGCCAGTGTAGACATCAAGTCTCAGGAACTGGAACTGCACCCAGAATTTTCTTCTCACTTCCCAAGTGCAGTATTGGTGGGTCATGACCTGGTAGCATTCTCCATCAGTCAGACAATCTATGGAATTAACTGGATTACAGCTGATACTGCTGCTTCTGCATTTCTGCTCCTTTTCTAGAACAAACCCTATTGTTTTAAGATGGCTATGTACCCTCAATCTCATCCAATACAGTCTAGTCCAATGCCATCCAGTCCAAATCACACCTCCTTTCTGAGCAGGTGTAAAAGAACAAAGTTTGGATTCCCTGCCCTCCTGCCCTGAGGTGTATATTCTGAACTCTAAAAATGGATGTAGACATGAACCTATGACAGAATAACTTAGAGCTTCCTACCACATAAAAAATTGCATCAGTGTAAATCACTCAAATTACAAGAGTTTATACTTCTTTGAGGACTCTTGAAATCAATAGGCTAAATTGAGAAGGACTTTGGCATATGGAACCCAACAGAGCCTGTCTAAGGAGTCTAAACATGAGTTTTTTAAAACATGGGTCTTAAATTCAGTCAGGACTTCACTTTTCATCGTTTGAAAAGCAGAGAAGGTGGATAAAGCAAGAGGGAGAGTGTAATGTTGAGCAATGTTGATTTCCCTTCTTATCCATGGGAAGAGACAGATACTCTCAAATTTACAAGACTTTGTATAGCAAGGTTTCAATACCCAATTTTTTATTTTCAGAGAGGTATGGTGCAGTTAACATGATCTTGTAGAACACAGCAATTCTGTGTTGATAGTGTTTTTTCAGGGAGGGAATGTATAGAAAGAGATACCTCTGCAGAAGAAGCTGTTTGATTGTGCTGCACTGAACAAGTCAAATCCTATTGACCTATCCTGAAAAAAAAACCATTTTTGTAGGGGATGAGGGAGGACCAGGAAGCAGTGACTGCCCTGGGACCACGTGGAAAGTGCTGCCACACTGTGCTGTTTGATGAATTCACGACAGTGTTCCCTGCAAGATGTAATCAGCCCTCTTGCAATTATTAACATCTTCAGTCCAGGGTCACTGAGGCTGCAGGGTAGGTTTGCTGTCCATCCAAGCTGATGGGGCACTTTACCTGGTTCTTGCTGCACCCTCCACTCCCACCCAAGCTAGGCTCAGGGCAGTTGCCACCATCCCTGAGCTTCACAGCTTGCAGCAGAGGACCCAGATGCAGGAGGTGAGGGAGATGTGAAAAAGACACAGCAGGCTCAATTTACCTGGATCAGCTTCACACAGCAGCACACATGGGCATGTAAGATAAGCAGTGGAGACCACAGCATTGAAATCATGATGGCAACACTAATACAAACAGACTGCCTATCGCCCACACAGACAGCACCATTTGAGGGCAATGCCAATGCTTGCACGTTTGAAAGAAATGTGAAATTGCCCTAGTTTCAAGCAAATTCTTTCAGGACAGGTGAGTCTACTTCTCATCAGGCAGGGGCTGCCTGATTTATTACTCATTTAGGTGACATTTATATTCCAATAATGCTCAGAAAGCCTGACCAGAACTAAGACTAAAATTGTGCAAGCAAAGTCTGGGAGGGTGCCAGCTTAGTTAATGTTTACTCCTGCCCTTCAAAACTTTTATTACTCTTTTTTTCTTTTTTTTTTTTTATTCCTTCTTTTTTTTATGGAAGGCAGCAATTCTATTCTTAGCAACATCCTTCTTCTATGCATGGTTCATCACCATGCCACCTGGAATTAATATTTACCTTATTCTTAGCCTCAGTTAAGATGAGTGTCTTCTGGCCAAGTGACCCAAGAGGACCCCAAACATGAAACATTCACTTTTGTTTCTCAACTTTTCCCTGAAACAGACATAAAGCCAAAGGGAGCTCTGTGAAATCCACAAGCTAGGAAAGAGAGGTGAGTGCCCCCAAGCTGGTCTCTGTCCACCACAGAAAACTAGCACTTCTGTTTTCCTGATACTCAGGATGGCACAGAAGAAAGCAGAGACAGACAGCTAGAGATTTCTGAGCAAATTAAAGCTATTTTAGCTTTCCTACCAAATACTTCACTTTATCAAAAGGTTTCAAGCCAACTGATGGCTCCACATTGGAGTCACTGTCAGAGATTGAAATGGTTAATAACTTAATCATTTTTAAGATCACCAAAAGTCTTTTGTCCACTGTAGCAAACTGCAAAGAAACAGCTGCTCATCTGCTGAAACCCACCCCTTTCTGAATATGTCTCCTAATTTGGATGGCAAAAGAAGCTTGAGATAAGATAAGGTGGTGCTATTGTCCAAGTATCCCAGGTCAAAGGAGAGGAATGGATCCACAAGCCAAGGGTAGAACTGCTGACATTTGACCACTTGCAGTACCCATCCAGGTGCTGTAAGAAACTGGTGCTCATGGACCAGTACAGGAGTTTTGTGGACTCTTTCCCTCCATCACTTGATGGATACAGTCTGCAACCACTGAGACCAGAAGAGCAACAGGGTGTCATTGAAATCTACAGAGTGACACCTTTTTCTTCTTTCTCCCCCCCGCTCCCCCCACCCTTCCTCTCTCTATCTCCCCCTCATTTACTTTTAATAAAAATCTGTATTATTGACTTGGGCCTATGGTGTTGTTTGCACCTTAATTCAGACAGAGGTCTCTCTCTAATAATTGGATCATAATAGTCACTGCTGTGAGTCACAAGACACTCTGCAAGAGGACACACAAAAGGCAGAGTAGCACCTGAGTCAGCCACACACTCCAAAAGGTACATGGCCTTGGTGCTTGTATGAAGAGGGGAAATGCTCATACAAGAAAAATATCTTCCAAATTCTGAGAAGGGGTGGCTTGGAAGAAGAACCAAGCGGATCACAGGAATAACATATAATGTGAATGTCACCTTGGGAATCTTCTATAGACCTTCCAGGACAATGACACCCATGAATTATTCTTTGAGAAACCAAGGAACACTGCCAAGTCAACTGCCCTTGTCCTAATGGGGGACTTCTACTTGGCAGAAACTGACTGGCAGCATCACACAGCTGGTACAGCCCAGGCCAGAAGATTCCTAAAATACCTGGATAGCAACTTTATGGAACAGGTCCTAAGGGAAACTAACTCAGAAAGTCTTCCTTTATCTGCTTATCAACAGAGTGGATCTCCTGAATGGAGATTGGTGGCTGTTTCGGCCACAGTGATCACAAAGCAATGGAGTTTAGGTTGGATATTAGAAAAAGTTTCTTCACCGAAAGGCTGATAGGGCACAGGAACAAGCTCCCCAGGGAAGTGGTCACAGCACCAGCCTGACAGAGTTCAATAAGAGTTTGGACACTGCTTTCAGGCATATGGTGTGACTTGGGGTGTCCTGTGCAAGATCAGGAGTTGGACTCGATGATCCTTGGGGGTTCATCCCAACTCAGCTCATTCTGTGCTTCTGTGCTTCTACATTCAGCTACCTGCACCTCCTGGTTCACTAGTTCCTTTTCGGTTTCAGTCTATAACATATGAAAACATAGTTATTTCTACCTAATAAACCATGACCCAAACTAAAAATACCTTTGTAATTTGATAAGTGAATTGACACAGTGGATGACTGTCACTTCCTAGTGTAAGTGAGGAGAGAAGGGCACAAAACCTAATATGATAAAAAAGACAAGTTTTTTATTTTCACTTAGCTGTAATTCACATTTGGAGCAACTGAGTGCATTGCCTCCTGAGATATCTGGGATGAGAAAAATTATGACAAACTGAAGAGATTTAATAATAACCAGTGAAAATAAAAGTATTAAACAGATTCTTACAGTTAATTACTAGTGATCAGGGAAAAAAAATACTTGCACTTCTAAGAAACCAGTAAACACATGAAAAAGAATTCATAATGTTGTCAGATCACATTTAGTTGCTTAGTGACAATTTTATATGACCTGATGTATCACTAAGCAACATATTGTCATTCATCAAAATAAATGTCCCCCATTTTCATGAGTATATATCTTTCTCACACACAACTGTAAATGTGCATACATAAACATGACACAAACATTTTTTTTATCGGAGGAAAAACAGGACATCTGTTTTTTTTTTTTTCTTCCCTGTTTTAAATGAGAAGGACAAATAAAATTGACGTCAAGGTTGGTAGCATGTGCCCATGAATCAGTACAAAGGAGTTAATGGCTACAGGGACAGCAAAAATATAGCAAGCTGACATTTAAGAAAGAGCTGTCTTTGTAATTAAACTGCTGATGTGCAAACCTACAACAGAAAAAGTGATCACAGTAATAAGCCCTAAACAAAGACTGAGAATCAGAACAAACACGTCAATACCTACAGGCAGGGAGTACATTAGAAGTGATTGTCACTGCCAGTAATCAGTGTCTGAAAATGCTGAAGTTGTCAAAGGGGCTTTGCTTTTGGTGGCTGGGGTTGCTTATCTGTCTGTTCTGAGCACTCCTGTGTAACAACTTTCCACACTCTAAATGTAGGCAACTGAACAGACTTAAAGAAAGATAAATTAGTACAAATGTCAGCTAAAATAGCTGAATACCAAAGAAGGAGTCTCAACTGTGTTTATAACGGGTTTGAGCTTGGCCCAAAGTCTCTCTGTCTCTAAGGAGATTGGACAGAATATCCGCATTGCTGGGAAGTACCTGCTGTGTATAGCAATCTGTGCCCAAAGGGCATGGAGTTATTTACCCTAGTTGCTTGGATCATGGTATTAAGAATGATATATGAATTCAAGGTCAAAGTAGCCCACTGCTGCCAGACCATTGTTTTTTACTCCTCTGTTAAAAAACCTCTTCTTTATCAGTATGGGAAATTATTTTAAAACATCATCTCCATGATTTTGCACATTTTAAGTCTCACTATGTCTAAACTTCTGATGCCTCGGGTTTTAGCTTTTATCTTTTTTAGATTCTGTACTGCTTTAGTGTGCAGTTCTGAGCTTTATATTAGGGGATAGTATAGGAAGCTCTCTTCACAGAGTAGGTAGGCAAAACCATTCCTTCTCTAGCTGAGGACCAAGGGCAAATGATCCAAATCTCAGGCCCAAAAGCATAAACAACACCTGAATGAAGACATAAAAACAAGAAGGATGGGACCTCATAACCTAAAGCTGTAATTGGACAATTAATACCAATATGCTAATGGACCAGAACTTATAAATGTGAGAGGCCTCGTGATAGGTTGTCCATTTTGTGACCATTTTGGGCTCATCTTGGGTGTAGGCCTGGCTGGGCTCTTGTACTGCCCCAGGTGTACCCATTAAGGCTTTCTAATAAATATCTATTTTTTAACTCCATCTAGTCAGCCTTCAAAAGGTCAGCCTTCAAAAGGCATCACCTCTCCATAACTTTTCACATCAGTTCTCTAAAGAGAGCTCTGGGAAAACACATAAAAAACAACAGGAGCCTTCGACCTTGTTTTCAAAAGCAGAAGCACAGCTACTGCACCTCCTGCCACCCTGGAAACGTGAAGAGTTAACTTCACCGGAGTGTGGGTAAAACCAGCTGTACTCAGTCTGCTCAACTCTGGCCAGAGCTGTCTCTTTTTGCCATCTCCTTTTCTGTTTGGAGAGGTACATCTCTAAGATCCTTTTAGGATAAGCTGGTGTTGGAGGTTAGGACAAACCAAGACAGCTGGAACCCTAAAATCTGCAGTTCTGACCACCAAGGAGCTCTGCACAGGAAGAGCCTAAAGCCCCCAATTTAACAATCACAATGGTGCATATCTGGACCATACTTTGTGCTGCATCTTAGACTACTGTCCAAAAAGCAATCAAATATCCTCTCAGCCACCTTTACAGCTGAATGTGCCTTGTCATTCCTCACAGGAGGCAAAGAGTGATGCCAGGTGATGCCATGTAGTTGACATGAAAATAAGAGTTTTAGACTGAAGTGTCCTTCATTGCAGTCTCTCCAGCTAATTTCGATCAGGTTGGTGTGAATGACAGAGGAAACCTACTATTATTTTTTCTCCTGACAGTACAAGGGTTCTAAAAATTACATGCCTCTAATCCCTCATTAGCTGGTGTTTTAAATTCCCAGGCTGTGTAGCTTGTGCTCAAGGAGAAAGTGACAAGAGAAGAGTCATAATCCCCGTGGCAAGAGCTGTCACCAAATACCTGCTGGGTGATAAATCCACTAGGTTTTTCAACTAGTCTTTTTTTGGTGCTTAAACTTCAGGGATGCACTCAAAATACAGGAAAATAAATAAAAATAACACACAATCTAAAAGTAAATTAAAATGACACATAATCTAAAATTCATGGCATGTAGCATGACCTGTTTACACCAGCTGATATGTGACGAGTTCAGTCTTTACAAGACCCTTCACGTCATAGCCTAGAAAAAGCATAGATTGACAAGCTATATATATTCCTAAATTGTTTTTCTATAATTTTCTCAAAAAATGTAGCTTGCAGCACTGCAGCTGGCTTGGAAACTGATCTTCCCCTGTAATGGCCACTAAGACTAAGCTCTCTATGCAGATTTCCAACATATTAAAATGAAACTAATAAACCAGGCATCACATTGAATAACACTCTCAAATTATTTGAGTTCAATATTCAACAGAACCAACTTGAGCTAACAATAGGCAGGCCAATTGCAAATGATTGCATTTTGCAAATGAACAAGCACAGATAAAAAGCAAAGATAACATCATTGAAAACATTTTAGCTGATAATCACTATGTGGTTTGCAGTATTTCATATTGTAGTGCATTTGTCACACATTTAGTAAAAGCCATGATGCCATAAGCAACATGACACTTACCAGCTGTGCACCTTGTCAGCATGCAAACACAGTGTGGTGTAATCCCAGGCTGATGCTGGAAGAAACACTTAGTAGGCTTTGAATCAAAATCCTCTCAATTCAGGGAGAAACTGGTAAGCATCTTGTGTGGTTTTAAGGTATAAGCAGAGAAGAGCTGAGGTTGGAAGGAACCTCTGGAGGTCATCCAATCCAACCACCTTGCTCAAGCAGAGCCACCTGGAAACAGTTGCCCAGGATCAAATGTGAGCAGTGGACATGCTTCAGTGGAGAACACAAAACATTGCATTCCCAAACAGACATTTATCTACCATACAGACACAGGTCAAGTGGTGATGGGGTCAGCTTTCTCAGGCTATGCTATCATCTGCTTTTGTCCTTGCTTGTGAGCAGCCAGCCCTTGGGGGAGCAGGGAAAGTTAATCACCAGTATGGGCTGTTGTTCTCCTTCTTGCTTTACATGACGACAAAGATATCTGATATCAGTGACTTCTTTTTTCTTGATGAAATGATCTTATCATCAGGCACTGAGCTGTGCAAGTTTTTCCATGGACTACCATCCTACCCACATATCCCCCACGCTTGTTCCTGACAGCTTGGGCTGGAAACCCCAAACTCAGGGATTTTCAAGGTCAAAGAGGATTTTGCAGCCACTGTGCAAGATCTGGATAACAAATAGATTTAAGCCTTTACACTTCACATGCTACAATTTGAAATATTTTACAGTTATGATAGATGAAGCTTTGCTAACTGATGCATCATCCCTGTAGAAATCAATGGCAACACCTAATAGTTATAGAGTACCTGGTGTCACAGGGTCTTTAAGCTCTCTAAAAAGCAAAACACAAAAACATAATAGCATTACTAGTGCTCAGGAACAATTTCAGTTTACCCTATGGAGAGTGTTTCTGTCCTCAAATTAGCCAGTTATCCCCCCCCCCGAAAAAAAAAATTATATAGCTTTATGAATATTACAAATAAACATTTTCATTTCTGCTGTTACACATGGTCTCACAGCTCCAAGTAGCATGAGGAAACAACACAGACAGAACTGGAAGTCTGTTGATACTGACCGCTGTCAATAGGGTAGGCACAACCCTCTGACAAAAAGAAAACCAAATTTCAAGGCATCTCTCCTTGCAGCTTCTAGACTCCTGAAGAATTCATCACAAAAGGAAAACAATAGTCTCTAGTGAATTGTGTTGTGTGGAAGGCTTACTGCTGTATGATCAGGGAATAGTGAGTGCATTAGCAAGGAAAAATGTACACTGCCAATGAGACAGTGCCCGAGAATTTCCCAGCAGGATTACTCCAGCACAACAATACTACAGATAGTATGAAAATTTTAGTATAGGAAAGGCTCTGAGGGAGAGACACACACACACATATATAAAATATATCATTATGGTATTATTGCATTATTAGATTATTCTATATACATTAACACAGTCCATGAGCCATTACATTGAAATCAGAATATTCATGAAGTAGAGTGTTACTGAGTAATTTCCATTCCTAAGTACAGAATGCATACCAGGGAAATGCATTGAATATATCAACAAGAGCAGTGAGCTACACTAATGCAACTTGGTTTTACCAAATAAACATCAAAAAGCCAAATATAATGTTGCTCATGAAGCAGTTTTCTCTCCTTGTGTGAATGTCTTTCTTTTGCTCGAATACTAGCCTCTGGAGTCCACAGAAATACTTTGGTAGCTGTTCCACTGAATAGATCACCTTTTTTCAGACTAAAGAGAACTAACAGATGCATTGATATCAAGTCTATAGTCACAGATTTGAATGAAAGCAGTAGTTTCCCACAGCTGATAGTTTATTGCAATAATTTTGGCTACACAACCAGAATCAGAGCCTTCTTCACAGGTCACTGGAAAATGAGGCTCTTCACAAACCTTTTTCACTCCACTGAGTAAAATGACCACTAAAAAGATGGGCTAGGATTCATCTGTGCCATGACTGTGTCTGAGGCAGTCACCCTGTGCTCTGTTTGAAGTCAGTTCTGAGGGACAGGCACTTTCAGAGGATGATTCAGCTGATGTGATTTATGTGCCTGCCTCAGGATGACATTCATTGTCTCCTGCTGTCTGGAGGATGCTTATTTCTATCTTTTGACTCTAAAGTCACTGGCTAAGGTCTATTGCAAGACAGTTTGGGTAGTAAATACTGTGGTGACCAGCAATGATTGACAGCATAGCTTGCAGTTTGTGAATAGTTACCCTGTGGCACACTGCAGAATCCCAAAGGACCTTAAGCACTATCCAAAAACCTCATAAGGGAGGACCAAAATAGTCAGCCCCTCTCCCAGTGGGAAAGGGAAGTGTCTCCCATATACCTAAAGTACACTGACAAACAATGTTAATTGATTTGCAGAAAGGTTAAACAGGACATCTTTCCTCAGTAAAATCACACCAGAGGACAAAGGTCAGATCTTTTGACAAAAAATGTGCCTCTCTAGAAGAAAATGCAAGTTGCTTTACCCAGTCAGGAATGATCATCAGCAAATACAAAATGTGAAAGCATTAATTAATTACCCCACAGTCACTGTGCTGGAGTGATGTAAGGATTAGTGCAGAGCAAGAGCTGAACTTGACTCAGCAATGTCCTTTCTGTAGTGAAAAAGACATCATCATGCTCAATTATAAAAACAGAACTGCAGCTTGAAGATGCAGAAGGTCATGAGCACTGTGATTCTGGAGGATGGTGAACAGGCAGAGCACTATGAATGGTAACAGATCTATAAATCATGTCACATGAAGAAAAACTGAATGCAGTGGCACTGCTTAGCCTAAGGAGAAGGCTGAGAGAAAGAGAATAAAGCTCTCAAGTACATAAATGGGTGCTGCAAAGTGAAAAGGAACAATTGTTTATCCACATCTGCATTGGGCTGGACAAATTAAAACAAATGGATTTGACTCTGAAAATAAAAAATCCAAGGAACAGCTGAGGGGAAACTATGTAGCAATAAGAATGATAAAACAGTAAAATGTAGGGAGGACTCTAACACCAGAGATTTTTGTATGTCAGACCCAGGCATGGTACCAGCATAGGAGAAGGTTGGAAGAAATAACCACCTGCCTTACAGCTCCTTTACAGGCTTCCCCACTTGGATCCTGTGGCGTCAATCACAGACAATCAGCATTAAGTAAAAGTCTCCTCCTAGGCATTTGCTAGATGGCAGCATGGAAAGGGACAATTTTTCTGAGGAACAGAGATTGTTGTGGGATGTTCCCAATATAACAACAAAGTATATGTGCCCTGTGAAACTACCAGCATCAGGCTGTATCCCACTACCAGCATCACACTGTCCTCTTCCCAGGACTCTGGATTGTGCTACACTCTGAGCTGCTCCCCCCGGCAGAGGTCACCTCAGGTGGTAACTTACTTTGCTATTGGTGAGACTTTCTTTTCAGTTTTTGACTAGAGTAGAAAAATTCAGAGAAGTAGCCTCCAAAGACACAATTTGTGTAGCAACAGATCCTGCAGTTCTGAAGTAATCAGTTCAGAAATAGCTTGGATTACATAAAAAAAAAGTAACATAAAAATAAACACATTACAAACCGATAGAAAAACACCTCTCTACGGTGTTATTTGACACCTCTCCCTTAAAGCATGAAAGTGCCTTTGAAGTTCAACATTAACTGCATACTTTATCACATAGTAAAGGAATGAATAAATAAATGTTTGGGCTTTAAAAAAAAAAAAATCATGCTGGAGATGCATCTCTAGCTGAGAATGTCATTAGTCAGCAACTTCACATCCTCAACCTCCCCACAGCCAGAGCTGCAGCTCAAGGCAGAGAAAATCTTGGGAGCCATCTCCCCCACTAACCACAGCCTGAGAAATTGTCCTCGTCCATTGCAAACAACCTTGACAACTGTAGGGACCCCAGTAGGAGAAAATGTGCTGGAAAAGCACATGGAAAATTTTTAAGTGTTTTGGTAACTCACAGTAGCACCTGGAACTAAACAGAGACTAGTCAAGTGCTCTATGAATAACCATGTCTTTAATGGGCCATAAATCACAGTCTGAAAGACCAGTCTCTGTCTTGAACCCAAGGCTGAAACTGTAACCAGTCCTCCTCAGCTCCATTTCCTATTCCAGCATGTCTGGACTAGTAGCTTTGCTAGATGGACAATTTCTCCTTCATTTGTTTGGCCCTTTCCTCACCGTTAGAAATGTAAAAATGTGGCTATCTGTCCTTGCTAAGAGAAAATAAACATGTACTTGCAAATTGCTGTTGCTTTGCACAGAAAAGATGATGAAGGCATTTCTGCTGAAGACAGCAGCATTTCTCTAGTTCAGGATGGAGGATTTTACCAATCTTCCATTTTTCAAGCTATGTAATATTTTGACAATCTTTCAAAAAAAAATCTACTCTGATTTTTCTGAGAAAAGTGCCAGGAAGATCGGGTTTGATTTTCATTTGATTTGTTCTTAT
Organism: Zonotrichia leucophrys gambelii; assembly: GCF_028769735.1. Lineage (NCBI taxonomy): Eukaryota > Metazoa > Chordata > Aves > Passeriformes > Passerellidae > Zonotrichia > Zonotrichia leucophrys. The sequence goes on from NC_088169.1 coordinate 68,249,467, forward strand.
CTAACCAGTTAAACCCCACACACCATACTTTTATTTAACGCCCCCTTGACATTGGTGTCAATGATTGTGCAAGGTTTAAAGGAGTAGAAAACCTGCTGTAAGCTGTAGTGTTTGACACTAGCCTGTTCCCCCAGACTGAGGCAAAATTAACTAATATACTGTTCTTTGACAAAAAAAATTACCCAAAAAATATTTTTAAAAGTCCACCAAAAAACCCCCAAACCAAAACAAAAAAAAAAACCAAAGCAAATCACAACAAAACAACAACAACAACAAAAAGGCCTAGGAAGCTCCTACCCCTTCCCACCTCTGTGCTGCAACTCACTTTCTTCAATACAGCATGGTGTCTGTGGGACCACACTATAAACAGGAACCATGAAAAGACAGGGGTTGGGAAAAGTCTGCCTGGCAGAAAGTTGCTTCTGTTTTTTAATCCAGGACATTTTCACTGTGGGCTTGATGCACATCCACAGGCCCCTACAGCAGTGCACAGGAGCACCTAGCTGTACCTGCACAGTCCTTCCTACCAACCACTCTGACCCAAACCCCACCACAGCCCCAGGCACCTGCCCGCTCTCCTATGTCAGCTTGGCCAATTCTGAAACAAAGCAGGAAAGCCAAAATTATGTGGAATTAACTAATCTTTAATTTCTAGAGAAATTTGAAGCCAATCCAGTAAATTATTCAGCATCTTCTATATCAGTAATTTACCACAAGAATAAAAAGCCAGAAGCAGAGCTCTGTTGGCTGCAATGCAGGAGTCATGGCCATCCTGAGTCTCAGGAAATGCTGAAGGGTATCATCACAAGGGGTTTGAGCTGAGGAAGCCCCAGGAGAATCACAGAGACAGAGGTGGTTTGAGGCACTGTTCTGGGCTTCCTCTGCTGATGCCAACAAGAGAGCAGAAGCACAAGAGCACATTTGAGGGCAGCCTTAAGCAGTGCCAGCAGGGCAGGCCAAGAGGCAGTGTGCTGCAGCCAGGCAGTGTTACACTCCTCATCTTGTCCCTCCTTCCCTTGGGTCTGGATTGCACCCCTGTCTGAGAGGGCACAAAGGCACCCCATTACTGACTGCTCATGGAACAGGGGAGGAGGAAAGCCCCTGCTCCAGTGCAAGCACCTTGCCCCTTCCCAGCACTACCAATTCCCCAGGCAGGAGAGAGAGGCATATATTTTCTAATTCCAAATGGCATCATCCACCAGCATTTCACACTTACAAGGAATTTTTTCCTGGGTTCTAATTCACAATTTATTTAAAATAAATATATTTTCTTTCTAGAAATTTGGAATGTTTATCAAGATGTAGAATTAAAAGGCTTGCATTGTAAGAATTGAGGCAATTTCAGAATAATTGATAAAAAGATTTGAAAGCTCCTATAATTTTTCCATACCATGTCTATTCTGGAACCTGCAGATCAGGCCCCACCTCCCTCAAGTACTGTCAGTCTCTTTTTTCACTGCGTTTTGTTCAGTCAATTTCATCTTGCCAAACTTGTGTTCCCTGTGGTGTGGCAACACAGACCATGAAAGCACTTCTACATCCCAGAGAATTAAGTTAACCTCTCAAGCAGTGATCTCCACACAGGAATCCAGAGAAAAAAAACCCACACCAAAGAGGAGACATGAGGCTGAAGTAGAGCTTTTTCACCTGTCAGTATGATGGCTGTACCTCTGCTGGCTCTGCAACACAGGGCTGCTCACCCCTGGGTTACCTCACCACTTCATCGTGGCACAGCACACAGCAGGGGATATATTTCTACTATTGCAAAACCAGAACCACTGAGTTATGAAACTGAGACAAGAAAATCATTTAATAGCCTGCCTGATTTTAATGGTGAATTCAAATGCTTAACCAATTATATCCTGGGGTGCATCAGGACATTGCCAGACATTCGAGGGACATGATTGTCCTACTCCATTCTGCAGTGGCTCAACCCATCACCAGAAATACTCCAGACTTTCACATCAGTTTGTGTGGAGCCACAGGGGCTCCTCCTAGTTTGTGGGTTTATGGTGTGGGATGCCAATAAGTGATGACTATGGCTCATTCTTGCAAGGTGCTTCAGGTCCTAAATTCCAAAGGAATTTAAAGGATACTGAATGGCTTTTGCTGCTGGCAGGATGCTGCCTTTAACATAAGGCTTTTCAGTCATGTGTCCTGAAGTTAAATAAAGGAAAAATGAAGTAAAAAATTCCAAAAATCATTTTTTAACCAGTGTCTGTAATACAGTCTAATAAAATATCCAGTACACTTTCTCTTGGAAATACTATGCAAGTTATACATATGCATCATACAATGGATGCAATTCATACTGAATATTTATATGTTTGTCTGTTTATGTACATATGTTTGTCTGCTTATGTACATACATCTAAAAAGTCCAAAAGTGAGAAAAACAGTCTGCTTCATAATACAGTGAATGTCCTAAAAATTGCAACAACAACAAAAAGGTAAATATAGAGTGTGCCTAAAGAAAACACAAACTTCAGTAGAACAAGTTCCAGCAAACCCAGCATCTTTGTAAGAAAATAACTGCCATCAAGACTGAACTAAATCCATGAGAAAAATAAACTGCTTCCTCTAAACATCATCACAGCTATCACTGACAAGATGCATACTGTTGCAAAAGTCATGGAAGACAAAATCTAAAAAATATTCCAAATTTAGTAAGAGATACTAAGAATATCTAAATTTTTTTAAAAAGACATCAAACAACTGCAGACTCTCCATTGGTAACCTACAAATTGGCTGCATTTACTACTGAGAGAAAGTACAATTTTTCTTCAAAAATCCTTCTAGCTTTGTGTCTTGCACCCTCCATACATACTTCAGCAAGATTCTTCTTGCGCCAAACCACAAAGACTAGAAAATGTGGCCAAGAATTTACAATCATTTGAAGACCTGTAGGTTTTAGACAAAGAATACATGGTATTATCACAAACTAATGGCAAGGTGATTTGGAAGTCCTCCCTATTTCTGTGGCTAGGGGGATTCCTAACAACACAGAAATGCAGTTTCCACCACTCGTGGAAGAGACATTTCTGAGTGGAAAGTATGCCATACTTGCAATGTGCTGTTTTCTGGTGCATTCCTCACAAGGCATCTGCTACTAGATCACAGCATGGATTTGCACTACGCTGACCTTGGTTCCTGTCCAACCTGTCAGCTCTTGGACTCTGGCAGCTCTTTGGTCCTCTCCTAGACCTGTGTAATTTCTGCTTTCAGCTGTATTGTGTGCGAAAGTGCATTTCTTTCTGAAAAATTAGCCAGATCTTCATGCTCAATCTGTTGTAATGTCAGCCGCCCCTCCAGGAAGGTAAGGAAATTATCTAAATGTAACAGCTAGTGATGCCTCAAGATCAAGTGCTATAAAACATATATTTCTAGAAACATATTACTTTCAAGCGCAGAACATTCAGGCACACCTTAATAGTTTTCTCTTATGTGAAGTGCATGGTGCTGTGACTAGGATTCTTTTTTTCCCCGATTGATGCTTTCTCATATGTCTTGCAGGGTCTTGTGCTGCTGCTAGCCATGAAAGCAGTGACTGGCAAAGCTGCACAGGCTGTTTAGCTTCATTTCCTTTTGTTGCTGAGGCACACTTTGATGTGCATTTGTTTTGTTGGGTGCTTTGGATTTGCTAGTAAATCTGGGTGAGCTGGCATTCTGTGTCTCAGTTTGCTTCTTACCTTTTCGTCTTTCAGTTTTTAATATCATGCTAAGCTGATTTACTGTAAAGACATGAACAAACAGGCATGTACATGCTGATAAAGAACAGACATTTATCCTATGCTAACAGCTCTTCCTCAGATGTTGTGCCCACATGCATGCAAGAACAGAATGCTTGGAAGAAGAGCATCTCGTGATGCCCACACCTGAAACACTGGTTGCATATCCAGAGGTCAGGGTGATGGAAGGCTGCTTAAACATGTGTCCTTTTTTCGTGGACAAAGCCACTTTTCAACTTAAACATCTTCATGAGGTCATCTTTTCCTACACCATGATTTTCAGAACCATTTGGATGGAGTTTTCTTACCTGCCACTAAACTGTAAAAGTGTTGGCTGAACAGACATCTTTAATAGATTAATGTATATGAAACAAACTGCATCACAGACAGTAGTGCATTCACTTCTTAATGTATAGATAAGTAGTTCATGTTTCATACAGTTTCAGAATAGCATGAACTATGATGCATGACATCTATCTTAATTTCTGGGATGTGCTTTCTCTATTGACCTAGGTTGAGCCTGCCTAGATATCTCAGTTAAGTCTTTTAAGTTAGATAAAATGAAACTGGGGTTTTACCTGTCTAGACAATATAAAAGGATACCCTGACCTCAGATCTAACTGTCTTCAGCTCTTTTTACCAAAGAGGCACTCACTAAAAAGGTAATGTCTGTGGAGAAATAGTACAGAAATCAAAAAACAAAGGGTACAGTTGGGAAGACTGCTGTTTAAAACTGTGCTTAACATCAATTTAACATATTGTTTATTTCAGTATCTCTTTTTAAATAAGTTAACAAAAGCATTTATGCATAGAGTTGAAATTGTGTGATTGAAAGTCTAGCCTTAGAAACAACATGTAGCAGATTTCTGCAATGTATTAATTCCTATTTACATAAGAAAACTAATTATTCTGCTGTTAAATTTAAGGATGAAGGTCTATAGAAGTGTCACAATTTTGGTGAGCTTATTGATACCAAGATAGGTATTCTTCAAAGATCAAACAGTGCACCTTCTTCTAAGACAAGTCTGGTGATCTCATATATTCCCCTCAACCCCAGCATAACATATAAACCTCTTTCTCTGTCTTCCTACAGAATTAGTGCTTTTTTTTTTTTGTTGGGTTGGCTTCCCCCCTCCTCCCTCCCACAAAAAAAAATCTCTGAATCATCCCACAAGTTCTTGGCTTCCTATAATTCACCATAGTAAATTATTCTTCACTTAACAAATTAAGTCATAAATTTGGAAGTGTATGGAAAGTGTTGATTCCCATTTTAAGGATGTATCCTCAACATTTGGAATATAGTGTGAAAAAAATTTAAATGGTATTTAGCTATTTAATTCCCTTCCTCACTACCCCTTTATAATGACTTGAAATTTTACATAAATTTAATTTTTTTAAATGTCAACCAGGAAGTCTTTGCTTAACATATTATCTTTCACAGTTTGAAAACCAATTTCATATCCCTTCAGCGACTTTGTAAAGGTGACATGCCTCAACATTTCTATGTATTCATGTTAACAAAATAAGATAGAACTCCTGGTAATTCTAAAACTTCTTCGGTAGACAAGGAAAAGAGGAATTGAAAAGTTTGATGCTCATTGCAGAGTGTTGGACTAGATGACCTTTAAAGGTCCCTTCCAACACAGGACAGTCTATTCTATGGTTCTATGATCCTATGATGCAAAGCTTTCAAGGTAAAATGATGAGTTGCTCACTGAGATGTTTTCATGATGCGAGAAAAGCAGTTGGGTGAAAGTAAATATTAATTATCTTTCTCCAGCTTCATTGTTGTCTTTAAAATAGACACACAATGGATGATTTCTCTTTCAACTGTTTAGTAACAAGCCATGAAAAGCATTTTGACATTTAATTGTTTGAGGAATCATGGACCACAAAAGGAAACACACATTCTTCAGTGAACCCTTTAATTGCTTTCTCAGTTGAAAAAAGTAACTAATCTATTTTGTCAGTAACTCCGGTATGCACTGTATTATTTTAACTGTGGATGAATCTAAAATGCAGTACTTTTTAATTTTCTGTCATGACCAAGTGATAGCTATTTGAAGACTTACGGATATCCAGAGATATCTGGTGTTCTACAATGCAGTTCTATTGCTTCTGCATTGGTCATAATGTTGTTTCTAGCAGCAAAATATAAATACAACCCCAAATATATTTCAATAGTTTAATTCTTAAAAGTAAAATTATTTTTATAATCTGCATTTATAGAATCATAGAATGGTTTGGGTTGGAAGGGACCTTAGAAATCATCCAGTTCCAGTCCTGCTACCATTGGCAGGGAATCTTCCACTAAACCAGTTTAGTCAGAGCCCGATCCAACCTGGACTTGAACACCTCCAGGGATGAGAGGTCCACAACCTCTCTGGGCAATCTGTTGCAGTGCCTCACCATCCTTATAGGAGATAATTTCTTCCTTACCTGTAATCTCCACCTACCCTCCTTCAGCTGAAGGCCATTCCCCTTTGTCCCATCACTACATGCCCTTGTGAAAAGTCCCTCTCTAACCTTTTGGAAGGCTTCTATAAGGTGTCCCTAAAACCTTCTCTTCTCCAAGTTGAACTGCCCAGACAGTCTCAGTCCATCTTAAAAGGAGAGGTGCTTCAATCCTGTGACCAATGCAGTTCCCCTCCTCTGGACTCATTCCAACAGGTCAATGCCTTCTATTGTTGGAGGACAACACAAATCCGGATACAGCAATCCAGAAGAGGTCTCACAAAAGCAGAGTAGAAGGGGAGAATCACCTTCCTTGACCTGCTGGCCACAGTGCTTTTGATGGAGCCCAGCACACAGTCAGCTTTTTGGGCCATGAGTGCACATTGCCAGCCCATGTCCAGCTTTAAATTCACAAACACCTCCAAGTCTTTCTCCCCAGTGCTAACCTTGATCCATTCTTCGCCCAGCATGTCATTGTGCTTGGGATTGCCCTGACCCAGGTGCAGGACTTTGTGGACTTGGCTTTGTTGAGCTTCATGAGGTTCACACAAGCCCATCTCTGGCCTTCTCCAACAATGAGAGGACCCTCATTCTCATACTTCCTGCTATCACCTTCTGCAACTTGGATACTCTGTCTGGAATGTGCACTGGTGAGGCAATAAAGTCATGAGTTCCTCAACCTTTGCTATGTCATGGGTAACTAGGTCTCCCACACCCTTTCTGAGGACTCACAGTTTCAATAATTTTTCTTTTATTGCTGATGTATATTACCCTTATACTCATCCAAATTAACTTCTTCCAGTACTCTGCCTTTGCTTACCAGATCCTTGGCTGTTTAGACAGTTTCCCTGTATTCCTCTCAGGCTACCTTTCCCCTGATTTCACCCTCTGTAAGCTAACTCTTGTAGGGATGCATTGCACTTGAGCCTGGTGGAAACTATCCTTGAAAATCATCCAGCTCTCTTGGGCTCCTCTTCCCTCCAGGACTCTACCCTATGGCACTGTACCAAGGAGACCCTCAAAGAGACCAAAGTCTTCTTTCACAAAGTCCAGGGTAGCATTTACAAAATCTGACAGTCCTCCTGTCTTTACTGATTAATACAAAATCGTATTATCATTTATATCATAAACCACAAAGCATGGTTTTAGATGCAAGGGGATAGCTTTCCTTTTTGATAGGATTTAATTACAGACCACAGTCACAGACCATGCAAAAATATAATTCAAAGGATCAAACATACAAGAAAATAGCTGGACACAAAGTAAGATGATGATCACTTTGACATCTCTATCCTGCTGCATGTTGAGTGAAAAAGCCCCAAGTGTTGTGTCCCACACTGCTATTATTTACTCCCAAGTCATATATATGATGGATCTTCCTCAGCTAACAAAAGTCAGAGTACTCTGATAGTACTTATGCTGTAATTCTCACTGTAATTCTTTCAGGTAGACTTTAGTTCACCTGTAAATTCATCCCACTATAAAATTTTGTGTTTCACAGGCAATAGAACATATATCCATATATAGCCAGAGAAATTTAGGATGCATTATTTGTGCATATCTTACATAAATCACAATGTTTGAGATAAAGTATGTGCAACTTTATTTTAAACAGGATTGCTGTGAAGACAATAGCCTTCAGCAAACAAGTCAGAATTCCCTCCAGAGGAACAGCTTGCATTACTTCTCTCAACCATTCCAAAATCTTCATCCTTTTCTGACCAGGCTGTTTAATCTTCACACTGCAGACTTCCAGCAAAGTCACAGTGAGTGTCTTACATTCAGCTTGTGAGTTTCTTCCCCTCAGAAATCCCCAGAACTGCAGTTCTGGCCAGTATGGTAAGCTCCAAGGGAAAATTGCTTCAGTGCATTTCTACCACAGGACTCAGAAGATTTTCCCCTGCAATAGCTTTAATGCTCAAAGTGCTCCTCCTGTAAGTACCAACCAGATCATGAAAGTTCACTATCCTTCTTTTTCAAAGTTGCTAAATTTGCATGGATATCTCCACAGGGCACTGGTGAGGAGCCTACCTGGGAACAATCAGGCCAATTCCGAAAAAGATAATATGCTATTTTACTTCAAAAAAACTTTTCTGTACCTCTAATCCATCTTGCAATAATATATATAACACTCATGTGCAGCAAGTATTTGCTGCCTACAAAAAACCACTCCCATAAGTGGTTTTTTTTGCTCTGAATGCAACATACTTTTAGGTATTCGTGATTTATATAACATGAATACATGTCTAATAGTCAAACCAGAAACACAAAACCATGTTTATGACTCTTGCTACTTCTGTGAAATTCAATGAAATCTAAGGACAGCTTATGGAGAGAAAAAAAAAGGTATTTTTCTTATGACCACAGATCTCTCTAGCCCAAAAGTAAGACTTAATCAATATAGTATCAGGGCTGTGAAAAGGTTGAGTCAATCTGCCTTTTACTTACGCAAAAGATGAAGTGATGACTCATAAAAAAAGAAAGAAGTAATCACTCTCAGGGACACTTGAAAGAATAAGGAACAGGTTTGAACTAAGGAATATGTAGTCATCCAACAACTCTGCACATGTTCTACACAGCTCTTACTAAACATCATGTGGGGGAAAGCATCAGTCCAGCTGACGTTTAGAGAGTGATTCACAAAGAATAGCTCTTCCTTGGGGAGGCTGGTCTCAGGATCACAGCCGCATACCAGTGCTCCATTCTGGTAGAGTTCATAGACCTAGTCTTCTAGTTTTATGAACTGTATTCTTCATTAGTCTTGTGTTTCAGGACAGCAGTGTCTCTGAGGTAGATTTTGCCCTTGTCCACTTTGTCCATTTTGTCTGCCTGAAGCATATATTCTGGGAAATGGGTGCGCATGCTTAGTCTTTGAAATAGGAGCCATCCTTTTCTGGAGTACTTAGATTTTTCATTTATTTCCTTGCTATTATTTTTTAGTGATGAGTTTAATAGCCCTAGTTTAGATTTTACCATAGATACACAGCAATCAAAACAGACAGGGCAACGAAGACAAAGTGGGCCTCACTGTGTTTTCTGGAAAAGGAGACTCCTAACAAGGTTATGAAGGAATTTATTGTCTCTATTTCTGTCATGATTTAGCCACTGTCTGGACCTTTAAACAGGACAGTACTGGTTTTGAGCTACTTAGCAGTAGAGGCTCAGAGACTTGATTGTTTGCTAAGCACTAGTCTTGAAAGAAGTCCTCCATACCTGTGGACAAGAGGCGTCCCCACTCCAACTAAATCACTTAAAACACACTCAGGGCTTCAGCTGGTACAAAAAACCAGTATACATACATACATACATATCTATCTATATATATATAATGGTTTTAACCAAGTTTACAAAACATTACATTGAGGTCCAACAAGAGCACAAAAGAGAACATCTACACTTTCCGTCCTTTACCAGCAGTCCTGGCTAACCAGTAGACTGGATGTTAGCCTAGGTGACGCCCCTCTACAAGAAGGATCAGAATGAGGATTTGGGGGACTACAGGTTTTTCAACATGACTGCAGTGATGGGGAAAGTCATGGAGCAGATAACCTTGAATGCCATCATGCAACATGTACAGGACAACCAGGGGTTATGGAGTGAGTCCCTGTAAGATCTATGTATTAGATAAGTGGGTCCTTATGGAGAGAGTCCCAGTAAGATTTATGTGTGGGTCCTAGTTACTCCAAATGAGCTGCAGCTGCAAAGTCCTTAGTTGAGCAGCACCTGTAGCTCATGAAAGTAACTGGAATAAATAGGGGTGGGTTGAGAGCCCAGGAGGAGCCCCTGCGAAGATACAAAGAACTGTGCTGCAGTGAAGAACAGCTTGGTGCAGTATGGGACTTGAGAAATAGGAATACAACAAGAATACAACAAGGGGTCAGCACAACCAGCATGAGTTTGTGAAAGTCAGATCCTGCTTGACCAACTTCATCTCATTCTGTGACACGTTGACCCACTTAGTGCATGAGGGAAAGGCTGTGGATGGCCTCTGCCTGGACTTTACAAGAGCTTTTGACACCATTTCCCATAGTGCTCTCGTGGAGTGTGTCCAGTGAAGACCAATGGAGCTGGAGAGGTGTTTGGAGCAAAAGTCTCATGAGGAGCAACTGAGCGAGCTGGGGTCATTTAGCTCAAGAGAGACCTTATCATTCTCTAGAGCTTTCTGAAAGAAGATTGCAATGAGTTGGGGGTCACCTCTTCTCCTAGGTAAGAAGCAACTGGATAAGATGAAATGGCCTCAAGTTGCACCAGGGCAAGTTTAGATTGCATAGAGGGGAAAATTTCATCACCAAAAGGATGTTTGTACATTGGAGGCAGGCTGCCTAGGGAAATGGGGCGATCAGCATGCCTGGAGGTATTTAAAATATGTGTAGATGTGGCACTGAGGCACATATTTTAGTGGTGGACTTGGCAATGCTGGGCTAATGCTTAAACTTGATAATCTTAAAAGTCTTTTTCAACCTAAACAATTCTACAATTCTATGAAAACAGCCATAATAATTAGTTTCAGAGGGAATTGCAAATATCAGTGACCTTTCTGCATTCCGAGTGCTGTCTTCATGCACAGATCTAAGAGGACAAACAGATCAAATTCAAGTGCCTAAGTCTGAACAAAATCCCAGCAGGATTTGACACAGCCCTACACAGCTGCCAGATGGAGATGCCTCACTGCTGGGAGTAGGGAGACAGATACTGTGATGGGACCATAGGAAGGGTCCACAGGATACAGCAACCACAGGAACACATGGTAGCTTCAGGAGCTCACCCTGAGCCACAGTCATCCCAACATTTATAATATCAAACACCTGTAGCACTAGCTGGGAAAAAAGGATTTTTAAAAATCCTCATTTAATTGCAGGGAAGAAAATACAGTAATGCAGATGGCCTGTAAAAATCTTCAAAACACAGTAAATGGGTATTAACTATCATAATGAGTTAAGAAATGCACAAAAGTATCCAGATGTTGAGTGAACACTGCACTTCGTCACAATTTATTCCATTTATTTAAAAATTCAAAGCCAAAATGAAATTACATGAATCAAATAGGAAAAACCCTCATCTCTTAAGCAAGACACGTATTGCAGCAAAAGTGCTGGTTTAATTGGGGGAGACTGGAAACTGCCTGAAAAATAAAACAATGTAATGCTACAGGAAGAACAATGTAAACTACTGCACAGATTTTCTCATATCTAATAAGTGCTGAGAGGAACTCAAAGAGGCAAAAATCTACATCTCAGTATCCAGTTAAGATACTTTAGTACTGTAAATGGGGGCTGCCTTTTTCACTGGCAGTATTGTCATGGCAGAGACTTCACAACTGAATTTTCACAAGCTGTTAGACTACACAATGCTTTGGCATGCATACAGGATCTTCCAGAGAAAGCATGGAGCTATCCCAACATCCTGCTGTGATTGCAGAGATGGGCCTTTATCACCTCTACATACCTGTTACAGTTAGGGGAGAGTGAGAAAGAAAAATTGATGAAGAATTCTTTTCCTTTAACAAAATCAATCTGCTTTTTTTCCACATTTAAGTGATTTTTTTTTTAAAATATACACACACCCACAAGCCAGCTGCTAGGAGACGAGCTAAGAGACAAGAAGGAATGTGCTTCACACAGGCTTAGAGCAGCTGTGGTTCTGCTGGTTTTGAAAGGAAAAATGCACAACTGGGTCATTTTTACTGAAGTGCAAGCCTGCAAGTTTCCCTTTTAAAATAGACAGCAATCAAAATGTGGCCCTTAAGGTTTCAGATGTCCTGAAGCCCACACAAGGTAAATGAAAAGGAAATAATCCTTCCATTTTGATCGTCAGATTTTACACCTCAATACTCACTAACATGCTTTAATTAAAATAACCCTTCCTGAGTCACACAGAAAGCAATTCCAGTGAATGTGTGAATATACCAAATACAAGGGCCTGCACTGCCACTTACATGCACTGGCAGGCACTGAAAGCAAGTCAGTTGGAGCATCTCTTTTTGCCCCTTCATTCCCTGTAGCCCCTTCATTCCCATGTCATGGAGCTTCTAAACTGGAAAGAGGTCACTTCCTCCAGCAGCAGTCCTGCCCTTAGAGCACAGTAGTAGCATGACCTGTCCCAAAAATGTTTTGGATACTGGAATTATCAAGGGTATTCAACGAGTACATAATTTTTTTTTTTATTATTATGAAGAAGGGAGAGAGATTGTCAGTCCAACAACAGGGATATTCATGGTGGCATCACCCCATCTCTCATCCTGAGAGAGTCTCTGTGAGCTTTACCACACTGTCTGAAGACACTTCTTACAGGACAGCTGCATCTCATACAAGTAAAATGACAGAGTTTGATTTTAGGAGTAAATGGCCAGCATTACACAGAAAGCTTGAGGCAATGTGGCAGCAGCTCTCTAGCCACAGAGAGAAACAATTTTCCCAGGCACTGTCCAGGAGAAAAGTCTGTGAGAATATCAGGGAAAAGAATGAGAAACAATTCTTATCTTCACTTTCTACACCTGTTGTTATAAACATGTAGAATGTGTTATAGAGATTTGTTTACCAAAGAGTAGTTTCTTAATTAACCAATAGTAATAATATTTAAATTAGTAGACCAGTTAAGTCCAGATGTATCATAACTGTCTATAAAAGCAATAAATTTCTTAATAAAGATATATAGTATAATAAAGAGATTAATAAACCTTCTGTGAACCATGAAATCAATGCTAATTATTAGCTGGCCCGGGGCCCAAAAAGGCAACACCCACATTGAATTAAGATGGCATCTTCTCTTCTGCACCAGCTGTAAACAGTGACCAGAGCTGAGAGCTGGCAGGCAGAGACTCAAAGAATTGCAGAGCACTTTCAGCCACCTAAACACCAAGTAATAAGTATCAGGAACATGTTTATCTACAGCTACCTTACGGAGAAAAACAGAAGGTTTTGACAAACTGCTTGAGGCAACCTGGCAGGGAGGATGAACAAGGAGACAAAGGATGGGGACCTGTGCGAGACAGACCTGGGGAACACAGGCCAAGATTCCAAGAACTTCTACCACTGTCAATCTCTAGTACAGCTTGGTGTTAGGTCTGTTTGAGAGTCCAAACCTACAGGCCATGGCTGGCTCCTTGTCTGTGCATGACTTATGTCATGCATGTTAGAGGGAGCTTCTCAGCTGGCAAAATAAAGCTTACCTACCAGTATGGGTTTGACTGTATTGTCCTTAAAGCACTACAAAAGCAGATGTGTTAAAGGGCAAAATACAAAGTCTGAAGCACTGTGAATTGTGCAAGCAGAGCAAAGAGCACTGAAGGGGAGCTGAAGACTCTGTTGAACCTGCGATTGACCTGAGGCCATGGAAGACATGTTCCCTCTTTGAGGTAACTGGATCTTGAGTGTCACTGTCACAACCCAATAGCTGGGCTCAAGGAAAATTAGTTTGACAAGGTAACATTTCCCCTCTCACATGACTCTAGTCCTGGTGCTGGTGATCCTTTTGGTGTTGTGTTTGAACAGGGAAGTTTAGAGGCCAAAAGCAACTTCAGATTATGTTTTCCAGCAGTCCATGCTGGCGGCTTATACTGTCCATTGCACATCCCCATCCATTTCCATTACCCACCTGGGGCAATCGGGTTCATTCATTGCCCCAAGGCTGTACATGAGCCTCTCAGACTTCATCAAAACTGGCGAATCAGGGTGCATATCCCTTAAAACTCTCAATTCATCCTGCTCCCTGAACCCCGTCCTTCTCTTTTCTCCAGAACTCCTCACCTTTTTGAGCCACTCTCTCATGCCAAAGAGGACTCCACACGCTCTTCTCTTTCACTTTTAACAAATCAAGTAGTCATTGGCACAGGTTGATATAAGTGGTGTCCTTGCAGAGCAGAGGAGAAGTTACTTCACTCAGCTGCCACAGCACTCCCCCCCAGTGTGGATGTAGCATCTCCAGAGTTTCTTTGAGTTTCTTCCTATTTCATGAAACCTGGAAAGAGTAAGTTCTTCTCCACCTCTCCTCCCATTCTCCCTCCTACACAGCAGTGTTTAATCTCTCTCCTTCACAGCGAAATCAATTTTACTGCCTGATGCAAGTCTGGTAAAGGGTTACCAAATTGGTCAGGGGACTGGAGCTGAATACATGCAAGAGGAGGCTGAGAGCTGGGTTTGTTCAGCCTTTAGAGGCTCAACAGAGGAAACAGACTGAATCATCTCAGGGACAGATGGTGATGGGACGAGAAGCAATGGACACAATGAAAATCCAAATTAAACAGGAAACAAAATCCTTCCCCGTAGAAATGTAAAACTTGACTAGAGAAGGCCCAGTATCACCTGAATCTGTTGGATTTATGTTGAGTGAAGGTTGAACTAGATGACCCACTTCTGATTTAAACTATTCTGTGATTTTATGATTTCATTTACCACATCAAAAACTGTACCTTGCCAGACTCCATTGGGAATGAGCCTAATAAGGAGCAGCAGCAGAACAGGCAATGGGAGATGGAGATGCATTGTAATTGCATCTGCACTGCAGTCGTGACTGGATAACGTATGATAAAACAGCAATATAAACTCCAACTTTTGAGGTTGTGAGGAATGATGAACCATATGAATGGATTTTACTCATCATTGTGCTTCTTGATGTTTTACACAGTTGGGAAAGCATGAGCCTTTAGTAAAGGCCAAGGAAAACTCATCCCTGTCCTGTAACAGTGTCCCTGTAAAGACATCATCTCTCTATAACACTACAACTTGCATTCTCTGGGGCTGTCCTTAAGACTGACCACAGCATTACTGGTGTTTTTTTAGCATTTCAGGTTATTAAGTCAACAAAAATTTTATAGGTCATACTTTGAAATGCACTGCTTGCTTGTAATTTGTTTACTACTTTTCTATGGCTCATGGTAGGTTTAGAAACTGGAATGGTAAGGTTTTTATGGTTAAAAAAGCTTTCAGGAGTTATACTGATAGTAAAAGAAACTCAATAATATTAATTTTAATCTTAAAAAGCTTTCTTTGATTTTTTGATATAAAAAGCCTCTCAAAGAATTAAATTAAAAATCCACCACAGCGAGATGTTAATGAACATAGCATGAAAAGGCTCCAAACATAACAAACTGGCACTGATTTTCTGCATTAATAACCTCAGTTATCTAAATGCAAGATGTTTACTTTCAAGAAAGCAGTACAGTGCCCAGTACACATGGAAGACATTTTTTAATCTGGCCACCTCAGGGAGACCTCAGTAAGTGGAACAGACTGGTATTCAGGAGAGAAGCAGGCAGTGGTATAGCGGCTGTTTTCAGCCTAATGGGGAACAAGGGCGTGAAAAAGGCACCTGTACTGGGTTGGAAAGCAGAGACTATCTCCAGAGAGGCATTCACTCCTACCTGCTTGGGGTGACACCTGGCTCTGGGCATAGGCAGATGCCATTTGTGCATCTTTGGATGCAGTAACCATCATTTGCAACAGACACAAAAAACACACAGTCACTTGGCTGTGCTGAGCACTGTAGGTGGCAGTCAACTTGTGGAGACTGGCACAAACCCTTGGTGCTCTGGCTCAGCTGCCTGGGCTTCAGCCCTGCCTCTGTGGGCAAAGCACCACAGCAGCTGCTGCAGACCCTCGGGAAGAGCTGCAAATCCTGCTCTTGTTGGTGACTCTTGTACAACCACATATATCTAGGACAAAATAAGAATAAGAATATATGTTGGCTACCAACGCCTAATTATGTCCTTCATTGCATGGTAGGAAAACAGTCAGAGAGATGCATGTATTACTTTTAAATCATCCACTGATTTTTTTGTGCATGGTGCACTGCTTATTTCCTTTATGAATCACAGCCTGCCTCGGAGACTGATTATTTACCTGTTTGATTTTTAGGAGAGGGAACCAAATGAAAATAGCACTGGGCAGAGAACAACAAGCTGTTCACTGAGAGAGAGAGAGGGAATTTAGGGAGAAGACATCTTAATCTTGTTGTGAACATTTTTTAAAAGGAGAAAATGTATATTAGCAGGAATAAATTCTACTTATTTCCTCATAATTTCATTAGGAACTGGCATTTATACAGGATAAATGTCTTGGGTGGATCCCTATAACACTTCCTTTAATTTGCTTGCATTACATTTCTATTGCTCTGGGTTTCTCATCAACAGACACAGAGTGCTCAGGAAGCAAGACAACACAAAATAATGATTTAGCAGCAACTAATTTGTATACATACAAATAGAGTAATTCCATCAGCTTTAAATTATGAAAAGGAGGTTAGTTAAAAGCTTAGTGAATTAGTTAATAGCTAGCGCTACATGAGTAAGAAAAGCAGAAAAGTTTCTTACATCTAACTTTGTCCCAAACATTCCATCAAACAAAGGCATTTTCTTAATGATTAAAAAGCAAAATTAATGATCCATGTTATTGAGGCAATATAAGCTTCTCAACAGAGACTGTTAATAGCTTCCCTGAGTCGCTGCACCCACAGCCTCTCACAGCACTTGCCAAGCACCAACTGCCACAGGTCCCCTACCACAAATCCATCACAGCCTCTGGGAAAGGAACCGCAGCCTCCTGCAGTCCTGAACACAATCCTGCTAATTACGTGGAACGCAGAGATGGTGGCTAGGTATGCGGGAAGCCTGCAGGGCAGTTTTGGGAGAGCTGGGCAGAGCCCAGTAGGACAAGGGGCTGGGCACAGGCACATAGCAGACAGCCCCTGGGAAAATACTTGCCATCCCAGCCCTTGGTGCAACAGGCTCCTTCCAGAGCTCCCAGTGAGACAAGGCACAGTGCACAGGGTGTTCCTGAGAGACAGTGTTGCCCAGGAGAAAAAGTAAGAGCACTGGCTCTGCCGAGGGATAATTCTTCACTTGTCTTTCAACAAGCCGTTTATTGCCCCCTAAATATGGTTAATTTTGTGAAACCCTTTGAGGCCCTTTGGAAAAAGAGGGTCTGTGAGAACTAGATACTCAGCAATTTCAATCTATTTAGAAGGGAACAAGTCAAGCCCCCCTTCCAGATTCTTCATGTCAGGCTGTGCCTTGAATACTGATGTGCAGCCTCTTATGCTGGTTTGCTCAAAGGCTTGAGTAAGTGAACAGCGACCGAATAAGGAAGCGCTTTACTCATGAGAGAGACTATGGTGACAAAGTATCATCCTCATGACAGCAGGAGTGTGGTGGCCTTTTAATCTCACTGGCTTTCCCTGAAATGCTGTTGCCTTCTTTTACCTGCAGGCACTTGGCACAGTGAGGAAAAGCATCACATGGAAGAAAAACACTTGGAATGATATTGCATCTATTCTTCTCACTAAGCCACAAGGACTACATGATCTAGTTGTCCCTGCTAATTTCAGGGGGTTTGGACTAGATGACCTTTAAAGGTCCCTTCCAACCCAAACTATTCCATGATTCTATTTATACAGATTATGACCTTTTCCTAGCACTGTTTGCTGCAGTAAAACAGATGGTGCAGAGTTTCATTCTGATCCAGCACTTTGACCCATCTTTTTGACATGCCAGAAAAAGAGACTAAAGTGTGGTTCTGAACACACTAAAAGTTTGAGGCGTTGCCACCCTCAGAAAATAAAAGAAAGAGCATTTGCATAAGGATGCATCTTTCTGGTCCCTGTAAGTAAAATCAACAGGGAACAATTTTGAAATCCCATTTTTTGGAAAATACTTTTTCTCCTTTAACTAATTCTTCTGTACAAGTTGGTAATTTGACTGCAAGTAATTTCCATGATAAACAAAAAAATATAATGTGAGAAGCAGCTGAGAAGCTGATCTTCTCATTGAATCCCACTGTATTGCTGCTGAAGTCCTATGACTTCTTATGCACTTTAACATTTATGACATATTGTATTTCTGAGTTCCCCATTACACGTGGCATTCCACTCTGCACAACATACACAGAATAAATTGCAAAAGATTTCTGGGAAAAATAAATATAATTCAATAATTGTTCAAAACTTGTTGTAACTTCAAGCTATAAAGATAGATGTGGATAAATATTCAGGAGTGTTAGGAGTGAGAGCTAAAATTGGAAGAAAATGTTTGCTTAAATTTTCCCACATTAGCACTTCCATCCTCCCTACAATACAGAAAAGACAGAGGAGGTTCCTAGTGAGACAGTATTGAAGCAACAAATCACTGCTCTGACATGGTCAAAATAAGATAATGTAAAGACATATCTGGTTTCCCTAAATACTGGAATGGAAATTGCTAAGTTCTGAGTGCAGTCTAGAGACTGGTGAAGTGTCCTGCCCACAAACTGTAATTTTGTTGAAAGCACTGTGTTCTTTGGGTCAATTTCCTAGATGAACTTCCTGTTTCAGATGACATAGGAAAACCTTTTTTGCTTTCCCAACAGAATAAAATGTGAAGACATAAATGGCCTCTGAGGCACACACTGCCTTAAAGTGGTGTTACCACTGCTTGAGAAATTAATTTCACATTTTCCAACAGATATGTATCTGCCTCTGAATGGACACATTAAATGAGAAATTTATTTTAGAATCAGCTCCATAACTCCACTAACAGTTGCAAAGCATGTTGCAAATGTAATTACCTGCAATAGCAAGACTATTTAAGATATGTGACTGCATAATTAGGGTCTCTTCTGGTTCATCATTACAAGAGACTAACTGAGATTAAAACATGACTTGATTTTTATCTACTTCTTCACCTGATATTTCTTGGTAACTATTAACAGGACAGATAATAAAAAGAAAAATGTTTTGTTCGCCTCTTCAGTAATAGCCATTGCTAATTTCCATTACAAGTTGTTTTCTTCAGGCTTTAGGAAAAAAGAATTGCAATGACAATAAGCAATTTATTTCTGTGAACAGAAAAACCTTGACTTTATGGCTAATAATAGACAAGTAAATATTTTAATTTAGCAAGGAAAAATTGAAACATGTCAAAACAACATTAGAGTGAAATCTGACCATTAACACTAATGAAGAGAGGAGAGTTTTTCCATAATAGAATAGCAGCAAATTCTCCAGACATAGGAAAAATGCTGAAGTTGTTTACAGCCACTTGTGTACATCGTGAATGAATAAAAGATGTCTTGGCATTAAATATGAATCCAAAACCAGAAAATTAAGGCAAGCTTCTAGAAAGCAAGTCAGTGGCTGATGTCTTAGATCATGCACCTGAGATGCCAGAGGAAAAGCAGATCTTCTGTTAAAGCATTGCGTTGCAGGAAGACTATGACATAGTTGCCATCATGAAAATGTGATGGCATGAACTTGTACAACTGGAGTGCTGCAATGGATGGGTAGATCTTTCATCAGACCTGTCTTTTCCTCCACACATCCCAGGCACAGGCAGCCCTCTCTGCTCTACGTCTCTCATCATTTGAGTTCAATGACACAGGTACAGACACATCCACTGCCCATGCTCCCATCTCCATCCTCTCCTGTCCCACAGGCCAGAGCATGCATGGATTACAAGCAATAGTAGAAGATGAGACAGCTAAAAGTGCTGGAGGGAGCAATTACATCCTACATGATTTAAAGGTAGTTCCCTGGTTTGGATTAATATCTGAAGAAAGAGGTGACACCATTTCTCACATCACTTTCTGATGTGTAAGACCTAGTCTTTGGTGCATGGTGTGAGGCAAAATAAAGAGGAAAAGCCCAGGTGATGCACAGCCAGCACAGGAACACTGAGATACAATGCCACACAAGAGGATATGCAATATTCAGAGCAGTAATCAAGGCTGTGGATGAGCTGTATCCAGGCCCCCAGAGAACTATTGTTTACTCTGTACACCCCAGAGCCCATTATGCCAGGCAACAGAAGGATAACCATTACCTTTATTGCTAGAATTGCAGTGTAGAAAAATGTCATTAATAAGAGTAGGAGTTTTACCTGTCCATTTCTCCCTGCTGCCTTTCTGTGACTTCTCCATGCCTACTGAAATTGCCCTCGCACACAAACACTGAGCCAATGTGGGAACAGAGCTTATTTTAAACAAAGAGAAAACTGTTACATATCAAACTTTGAAAAGCTACACATGAAAAACTGGAGACACAACCCTACTTTTGCCAGTGGCTTCACCACTAACTTTTTTCTAACTCTCAGCTTATATACTGCTTATGTGTAAGGTTCTATACTGACATCTGGTTTTAATACAGGGCTTTCCACCACTAAAATTCTTGCTGGTATTGCCAACTCCGTTTTAAAACACAGAGACTGAAACCTATCTCTGTCCCAGTTATCTGCTTCATTCCTTTCTTGGAGCTTCCCATCCTGCTGACTAGTTTAGCTGCTGCAGGGTGGACAGCATGTATTCCAGCCCCACAGCTGCCTGGGCACCAGCACAGTTTCTGAAACAGCTCCTGTAATTTCATTTTACAGACTGGCAGTTTAGACCAGTGCCAATTGTCTCAGTACCTGTGAACTACAGCTGCTGAGCAGCTGCTAGACAAGTAGCAGCAGGGAGAACCAGAAGGGACAGGATGGGCTGCCAGGGACAGAATCCACTACAGACATCTCTGCTTTGGATCCCTGTGGGCTAGCTGTCAAGCAGGAATCATGAGGAGCATTGGTCAACAGAGAGCAGCAAATGCTCCACCCAGGTGGATATTGCCAGGAACCTCACCTCTAGTCACATCAGTGCATGTGGTGGCCCAGAGCTGTCCATCAGTCTTCCCAGCAAGGCTATAAGATTGAAAGACTTCCAGTGAGAACAAAAACAGAGACACAGTCTCTTGTAACAAGCACTGGTTCAAAAGCAGGCTAACATGGTCAACTCAGCTTTCAATTTGAGTATCAGCAATAGCAGTAAGTAGACAGTGACTGTGCTTTGATTATAAGAAAAGCCCAGTAAGTTGTTCTCTCTTTAAATATATCCCCCTACACCACAAACAGCTTTACTTTAACAGAAAGCACATTGGATCTTCAATGGAAACACAGCAGAGCTTGGACTGTGGGAACACAGCTGCTAAGCAACCTTACCAACATCCTGGCTATTCCTGCAAAGTAGCTGTGAATAATTACTCCTCCATGTAACCCTTGCCTTTCTGTCACAGCTCTTCCACAGCTGTATACTCTTGGAACTGCAAATGGGCCCAAACCAAACTCCCAGAGATAAAATTATTCTCATATTTAAGGAAATCTGGCAGGAAATCCAAACAGGTGTCTGCTGTCCCTCACTACAACTGGAGCCCTAAATATAAACAATCAAAACTTTCAAGGCTGTTTTTCTGTTTCAGATTCTGTGGTTCAAGCCAGTCTATACTTGTTTTCTCACTCTGATCTCTACTGACAGCAGCAACTTTAAAGACCAACCCATAAACCAAAAACTTTTACCAGTCTTTACAAAATACTTTCAAAATACTGACAGAAACAAAGCCATTTACTGCATTCACTGACTATTCCAACCACTTTTCCTGAATGTTGAGCTAGTGCTGCTTTGTAGGAAAAGGAGATTTTATTTCACAACTGAATGAAAGAAACCCAACCAACAGATTGTTTGGGGTAAAAGAATGAATCACTGCCTTCTTGGCACATGTCCATGTTAACAAAAGAAAGGAGCATTGCCCAACTTTACCTTGTTGTCTGGGAGGCTGTCCAGAGATTTACTTCCAAAGGATCCTGGTCTATTTAAACTCCCCAGATTAGGGACTGCACTGATTTTAAAAAACAGAATTCAATAGAAAGACTAAAGACTGCTGACCATGCTTCAGAAGTACTCAGAAAGCTGTTTGCATTGGATAGTAAATTTTCAGCACTACAATATTAGCACATAGTAAAGTTACATCCCTGAGAATGCAAAATTTAATGTGTCACTGGGATATTGCATCTGTAATAAATGTATCACCATATTATTGGACTATATAACTAATAGTTATATAACAGTTATAATATATTAATAATATTACATTACAAAGATTGAAATATCTAATATTGAAGGAGTTAATATTGATAAAAATAAGTGTGCATAACTGAATCTCCTGTGGCATTATGAGGTAGCTGGGAGATACATTTATTCTGCAGAGTTCTACCCATAGGAAATATTATTCCAGATCTTAGAAATTACAACCTCAAGACCATGATTTTCCATCTTTTCTAAGTATGTTGGACTGAAAATTTTCCATGGTGACTGAGGGTTCCAATATATTGCAGTTTAGCCTAGTAGTAACAACTTTGATTGTCCTCCACACCTGTCACAGAGCCATTAGAAAGCATCAGCAGAATCCAGAAGCCTAAATACGCATTGAAAACCTCTTCTTCCAAACAGTAAACATCAAAGTAGGCATATCGCTTGCCTAGGCAACAAGGCAACTGCCTTTGGGAAAGAGAAATAGTCTTGAGACTGAAGAACAGGAACTTTTTGGGAATGAGACACACTGCTTTCTGACTGCAGGCAGGTCATTTAACTTCTCTCTTATCCTGTGTCTGTTCAAGGTCAGCAAGTGGCCTTAGTGCCAAAGCCTTGAGCCATCAAAGCAGGATAGAGGAGACTTTCAAATTAAAGAAAAAACACTTGCACTTGGATAGGGCCATGATATTTTACCTTCACCAAAAACTTCTTGTCTTTCTCCCCCACTAGAAATGTGGGAAATCTCATACATAAAAGCACTACAACCTGATGCCTATAGGCTCAGGAGCACACCCAGAGCAAGGAGGAACAAAAGCACTGCACACACTGAAAGGAAATCACTGCATTTTCTCCCTCATAACTTACATACATGTCCCTGCTCCATCAAAAAACATGCACTTATTAAAGACCACCAGCTTGTTAATCTCAGAAATGCCTCAGTCTGTTCAGGAACTGAGAACCAAATTACATAGAATCATAGATGTGTTTAGGGTTGGAGAAGGCCTCTAAGGTCATCGACTCCAACCCTTAACCCTATCAATAATTTTAATGTTAAAACAATAAACCCATCATTTTTCCCCTTAAGAAGCTAAAAAGCTCTATAACTACTATAGCTTTGGTCTTACAGCAAATTTTTATGTTTTTAACTCTCACAGGAAAAGGCACATGAATGATATGTTTGTATTACTTGTTCTATTTTCAATGCAGTTTACAAAAATCAATTCATACATGCACTATGCTGCAAGACCTGTTTCATCCCATCACTAACATCCAAAAAATCAGTACTAGCCAAGTGTTCTCATCTACATGCATCCAGGAGAGCTGTGTTACTCAAACAAAACTGATTTTAATAGCCTATTGAAATGTCTCTAATTTTTCCATGTAGAAAAGACACACAGCTCTCTATCTATCTATACGTACATGGCCATCCAGTAATGAGGAAATTAAATGCATTTTCTTCCTGAACAATGCCGCCCCCACACACAATCCCAGGTGAAGCATGAAGTTGCAGAGAATTCACTGAGTCATTTGCTAACTCTTAAAGCTGAATGATACAAATAGCTTGAAATGAATGAAAACACAACTGTTTACCCTGAACAGAATATTCAGCTTCTGGGGAGGCAAATGCTCCATTCTAACCACATCCACTGGGAGCTTGGCAGCTTTATGCACTGTCGAACTGTCACTCTTTTCTCCTTTTTGTCAAACTTCTTCCTAGCTACTTGCACACAAACAATGGGGAAGTCCTTAAGACATTCTTATTGCCTATACATGCAATGCTGAGGTCCACTCGGTCAGACTGTGAGGACATTGTTCCTGTAGTCTTGTTAGATATTTCCATTGGCATGTGTGCACTAAGGCTTTGGCAGTAATTATCAGGGTTGCTTTGCAATCTTGTGTTGCATAAAACTTTTGTTGTGACCTTCATTTGCAATAATCTTAGCATTCAAAAAAAAAAATGCTAATGAAAACATTTTTATGAGGGATTAACATAGCAACAAATAGAAAAATGCTGTGTACTTTTAAAAAAATTACTAAATACTTTTCTCATGACTACCCTAATTAGAATATTAGACTAAATTATTTATACTGACCTTCTGAGCAAATCTAGTTCTTAAATTTAAGTTGCACTACTAAATGTAATAAAAACATTATTAACAGAGTGCTTGAAGATGCATACCTCATATAACACAGTAATACTCTTAATCACTGTTTTAATGCTACATTCATTTAGCACATGAAATTTGGGGGCCTCTCTACTAGAATCACAGAATTTCTAGGTTGGAAGAGACCTTTAAGATCACTGAGTCCAACCCATGTCAACTAGATCATGGCACCAAGTACCACATCCAGTCTTTTTTTAAACACATCGAGGGATGGTGACTCCACCACC
Organism: Zonotrichia leucophrys gambelii; assembly: GCF_028769735.1. Lineage (NCBI taxonomy): Eukaryota > Metazoa > Chordata > Aves > Passeriformes > Passerellidae > Zonotrichia > Zonotrichia leucophrys. Next base: position 68,273,841 of record NC_088169.1, read on the forward strand.
TCCCTGGGCAGATGATTCCAGTATTTGACCATTCTTTCTGTGAAAAACTTCCTCCTTAATTCTAGCCTGTATCTCCCTTGGGGCAGCTTGAGACTGTGTCATCTTGTTCTGTCTGTTGTTGCCCAGAGAAAGAGACCGACCCCCAGCTCACCACAGCCACCTTTCAGGAAGTTGAAGAGAGTAACAAGGTCACCTCTGAGTGTCCTTTTCTCCAGGCTGAACAACCCCAGCTCCCTCAGTCGTTCCTCATATGGCTTGTGTTCCAAGCCCCTCACCAGCCTTGTTGCTCTCCTTTGGACATGCTCAAGCATCTCAACGTCCCTCCTAAACTGAGGGGCCCAGAACTGGATGCAATACTCAAGGTGTGGCCTCACCAGTGCTGAGTACAGGGGAAGAATGACCTCCCTGCTCCTGCTGGCCACACCGTTCCTGATACTGGCCAGGATGCCATTGGCCTTCTTGGCCACCTGGACACATTGCTGGCTCATGTTCAGCCAACTGTCAACCAGCACCCCCAGGTCCCTTTCCACCTGAGCACTGTCCAGCCACACCGTTCCTAGCTTATATCGTTGCAGGGGATTATTGTGGCCAAAGTGCAGGATTCAGCACTTGGACTTATTGAACCTCATCCCACTAGATTGTGCCCATCCATCCAACCGTTCCAAGTCCCTCTGCAAAGCCATCTGTCCCTCTAACAGATCAACACACGTTCCCAGTTTAGTGTCATCTGCAAATTTGCTAATGAAAGACTCTAAACCCTCATCCATGTCATCAAAAAAAATATTAAACAGAACTGGCCCCAGCACAGACCCCTGAGGGACACCACTAGTGACTGGCCGCCAGCTGGATGCAACACCATTCACCACCACTCTCTGGGTCCGGCCATGCAGCCAGTTCCTAACGCAGCAAAGAGTGCTCCTGCCCAAGCCACGGGCTGCCAGCTTGTCTAGGAGTATGCTGTGGGAGACAGTGTCAAAGGCCTTGCTGAAATCCAAGTAAACAACACCTACAGCCTTTCCTGCATCCACTAGGCAGGTTACCTGGTCATGTTTAACCACGGTGGTTAAACATGACCTACCCCTCCTAAACCCATGCTGACTGGGTCTGATACCCTGGCCATCCTGTAAATTCTGTGTGATGAGACTAAATATAAACTGTGCCATTATTTTGCCAGGTACTGAGGTCAGGCTGACTGGTCTATAATTACCAGGATCCTCCTTTGCACCCTTTTTGTGAATGAGTATCACATTGGCCAGCTTCCAGTCATCTGGAACCTCACCAGTGAGCCAGGACTGTTGGTAAGTGAGGGACAGTGGCATTGCAAGCTCGTTTGCCAGCTCTCTCATTACCCTGGGGTGGATCCCGTCTGGTCCCACAGATTTATGAACATACAAGCATTTCAGCAGTTCTTTGACAGCCTCCTCTTGGACAATGGGGGGACCACTCTGCTCCCGGACACCATCAACCAGCCCAGGCATGCAGGTGTCTCGAGGGCAAGTCATCTTCCCACTAAAACTAGAGGCAAAATAGGCATTAAGCACTTCTGCCTTCTCCTCATCTGCAGATACTAAGTTCCCTCCCTTGTCCAATAAAGGACAAAGGCCGGTCTTATCCTTCCTTCTAGCATTAATATATTTATAAAAACATTTTTTATTATCCTTTACAGAAGTTGCCATTCTAAGTTCAAACTGAGTTTTGGCCTCCCTAATTCTTTTTCTGCATGCTCTAGCAGCCCTCTTGAATACTTCCTTAGAGACCTGACCCTCCTTCCAAAGCTGATACATCGTTTTTTCATTCCTAAGTTCCTCCAAAGCCTCCTTGCCCAGCCCGGCTGGACGTTTACCCCATTGACAGATCTTTCGGCACACAGGGACAGTCTGTTCCTGTGCTCTCAAGATCTCTGTTTTGAGGCATGCCCACCTTTCCTGAACTCCTTTGTTTTCAAGGGCTGCTTCCCAAGGGATGCTCTGAATAAGTCTCCTAAACAGGCCAAAGTCTGCCCTCCGGAAGTTCAATGCAAGAGTCTTACTGGTGCTCCTCCTGACTTCACCAAATATTGAGAACTCTATTATTTCATAATCACTCTGCCCCAAGTGACCTCCAACCACCACATCTCTATTTGCAAACAGCAGATCTAACATAGTCCCTCCCCTGATGGGTTCACCCACCAGCTGCAACAAAAAGTTGTCCTCCATACACTCTAAGAATTTCCTGGACTGCCTCTTTACTGCTGTATTAAGTTCCCAGCAGATGTCTGGTAGCTTGAAGTCACCCACAAGAACAAGGGCTGATGATACTGAAATATTACCTAGCTGTTTATAGAATAAGTGATCTACCTCTTCTTCCTGGTTGGGTGGACGATAACAGACTCCCAGTAGGGTGTCAGCCTTGTTGGCCTTCCCCTTAATTCTTACCCATAGACATTCGATTCCATCTTCCTTAGTTTCAATTTCTACATCATCAAAAGTCTGCTTAATATAAAGGGCCGCCACCCCTCCTCCTCTTCTTCCTTTTCTGTCTCTTCTGAGGAGCTTGTATCCAGCCAGTGCAGTATTCTAGCTATGTGGAGCCATGGCCTCCAGCTCTTCTTGTTTGTTGCACAAACTGTGTACATCGGTGTACACGCACCTCAGCTGGGCTACTGACTTCACCCCTAACTTAGCCTTGCAACTCTTGGGCCTGCTTCTAGATAGCCCAGCTGCATCCCCTTCCCCCTTTAAACCTAGTTTAAAGAGGTGTTAGGGTTTTTGGTCCCTTCCTCTTTTTCCATTCCCTTTGTAGGTAATTCCTGGGCCAGGAAGAAGGCACCAAAAAAATCAGCTGTAAGGACAAGAGCCGTGGCAGAGCAATCCTGTCCCTTTTCTTCTAGGGACAAGGTTCATCCTGCAGGATATTAATTGAGTCACTTTGTTGTGTACTACAGAAATGTTCCACAGCTTGATGTACTGTGGAGGGGATAGGCATTTAGGTAATGGTTTCAGGGTTCTTATCAAAATCTATTATCGTGCGATCCACAGTTGTGGAAGACAAAAGTCCTGAGGATTCATAGGAACATTCCAGCTGCATGTGTTGCAGCATACACCAGAGCATATGTCCCAGTTGAGACAGCTACTATACACAGAGCATCACCAGACGATTTCAGAAAGCTTCAACCCATATAGAGTAATACCTTACCACATCAGAAGGCTTCAGGTGTCTGCCGATACAGAGGAACCCCATACCACTTCAGAAGGCTGCAAGCATCTACCCTTCTTGTTCTTTAGCCCAACCTTTTATATCCCCATGTTAATGCACTGCACCTGTGTGCCCTTTCCTGATCGGTCAGTGCACCTCAGCACGTCACAGTGCATTACCTCCAATGCTGCTCACCTGCCCTGCACAGCTGTAGCCCATTGGGGATCAGGCTCTGCCACAGCCCCACTCCAAATTATCACAACCTGTGTATCTACAGGCATGCTGTGCAAATGTAAAATTCACTTCTCAGCCTTTACTAGCTATCATCCCATTAGCAAAAGTGTCCATTTAGATCTCATTTTTGTTGAGCCTTTTAAACATCTGTCTTCGTGATGTTCGAGCTTTGGTACAGTCCATGTTTGAAGACTGACTTTTGCCTCTCATATTTAAATTAACTTACTTTGGGTTTTATGATCAAAGGTTAGACCACATGGTGAGGTGGTAGGGAGAACAACACAAGGTGTAGACACTTTTATTTGAAAATAGACTGACTGGTGTAGACTGACTTTTATTTGAAAATAGACTGACTGGTGTAGGAACTTTATCTTAGGAAAGGATAAACCAGACATGATAAACAGATATGACCCAGTCATGCATCTGTAGTACTCGCTTTAGTGAAGTTCAGCAGTCCCAGCTGGTGTGTTCGGGAGACTTATTAATGCCTTTTCTAGTCTTTCTGGCTGGATGGCCAGATAATTTAGTTACAACAGTACTTGTAAAACTAAACTCAATGCAAGTAGTGGTTATTTCAACCCTGTTATTCCTTCCCAGGAGTGCCAAGCAAAGGGAAGAAAATTAAAGGACTGAAAAAGCAAAGCAGCTCTTCTCAAGGCAGGCATACTTTAGAAATACATACTTAAAAACATCTTTAACAAAACGCCAGAGAGTAAGAGACACAACCAGGTCAAATAGCCGGGGGAAATATTTGTTACCACAGTGTATTCTGCAAGCATATTCAAAGTCCCCTGAGACAGAAAAATATCATGTATTCTCCTTCTAACCCTGCACCACAGAGCAACAGATAGGTTGCTGGTTCTGGACCTTGCAAAGGAAATTCAAAATACTGCCGTTTTCCTGTTCACATTACAAAGTTAATTGTAAAATTGATACAGACTGAATGCTAACAGAATGGTTTGCTATGTTTTATAATATCATGCATTTTAATAAAATTATCATCTGCCTATACATTTTCTGCTACTTCTAATGCCTTGATTTATATCTCTAGGAACTGTTTGCCTGCTCTAGATCACAGTAACACCAAAAAACCCCAATTATTCATGACCATTTGAATACTGCTTAGAGTGTTTTTGCTTTCATTAGGTTTGCTAATGTAAACAACTGAAGTAAACCAATTACTCGAAAAGGGATTGTTGACTTGTTGCACAGATTTTGAGAGTGGTAAAGACAAAGGATGGAAGCAAGAGTTCAGAGTACTCCAAATTGGGGGATACAATGTGAAAATGCCTGACATTGCTAATAGTACAGGGTCTTTACCCAGTTGTGCATTTCAGCTTTTTACAAGGAGGTGCACCTTCCACTATCCACTTACTTCTAACATTTCAATGAATTATCCCATGTTATCAAATTCTCCCAGGACAGAGATCCACACTCACAAGCTATGGAATATCTTCTGGAGTCTATTTACAACAGGTAATGTAGCATGACTTAGGGATTTTGACAGGGGAACATACTGTCTCTGGACTCATGATGCTCAGGAGGGCTGGCATTAGTCTTGCTGACAAATCTGAAATAGAGTGCAAACCTCCCAGAGAGGTGCCAGGGGAAGGCATGTGCTATCAGTGAAACTGTGCAGGATACAGGCCTTCCTCCAAGATCATCACCCCAAAAGCAAAATGCCAGTTTTACAGCCAGTAAGCTGTTGAGCAGTATTTAATTATGTGGCATTCTGAAGAAAAAATTAGTGACTAATATACAAATATAAAGAAGATTTTCCTTTCAGACTTTGACTTAAATGTGTCAATGACAGTGACTGAAACTCTGTTTTCTGACTGACCTGAAATTTAACATTAGACTAAGTTCTGATTTGCTCTCCAGATGTGTCAGGATAACATACGGCTCTGCATTGTGCAGGCTAACCCAAGTGAAAACAGAAGGTGGAGTAAAGCATTACAAAGCCATGGTGCTATAGCAAATACTTTTTAAAATACTTTTTTAAGCCATTTATTGGGGTTTAGGCAGTATGTAACTCTGTCACAGAGTTAACTATTAAAAAGGCAACAGTTTTAGGCACTGCCCCACAATGCAAATTATAAAACAGGTGAACATGCCATCTGGAGTGATATGAGCCGAATACACAGGCACTTGCTACATTTAAAATGACAGCCCAATCCACAGGAGGAATTACAAGGAGAACAAAACAGACAAATGCTCTTTTGATCGCTGCCGTTAATTTCCTGGTTCTGTGTGCCCATGTTTGCCTAGTCCCAGGTAAGTGCTGGGTGTGCAGTGCGACGGTTAAAAGGCCGGTGCTATTTTTAGCTGTGTACACATTGCAAGGCAGCAGAAATGTAGGGCAATTCACACCAGCACGGCACAGGTAATTCTTGCCTGAGAGCATGCAGCCCTCTAACTGCTGCTTGAAAAGAGAGAGTCACAATCCTGGTCAAGTCCTGCTTTATAATATCTTCATATCAAAATCCAGTGCAAATATATATGCCCTCCAACATGAGTGGCCAAGTGGAATGGAAGTTTTTGTCTGTGGCTCTGTTTAAGCAGGCAAAGTCATGAAACAGGGCCACCATGTGACTCTCAAGGCAGCCTCCCTGCCTTTATGACCTGAAAAACTTAGTTCTGGCCAACCTGTTTTAAATTCTGGGTTGGCACTGGCTCTGGGTTCATGCAGAATGCAGAGGGACTCTCAGAAGGCAGGTCAACATCCACCTCAGCCTCCTTGCCTATGGCCCAGCAGCCAGGGTGAGGGCTCAGGGGCACAGGCTCACCACAGCAACCTGACCAGGGCCCTGAGCGAGCTCTAGAACACTCTGGCCAACAGGTTGACTAAAGGCATTCAATTTGTTGACTGTCCATATTGCAGGGTCTTTGTACACTTTTCCTTCCCATAAAGATACTATTGGGCACTGTTGTCATCTGCAGAGACCTCTGTCCTTCTAATAAGTTTTTCCAGTATTTAGACACAGAGGTTCCAAGATGCAATTGGAGCTGTCATTCTACGTGGAGTGGTACGCAGGAGAGTCAGCAGAAATTTACTAGGGGTTTTGGGCAATGAAGCAGCTTTTGCTACTGAGAGGAGAAAAGAAACACAGCTGCAACCACAAGCTGGTCCTTGGAGGTGCCAGAGGAGTTTGATGTCAGCACAGAAGATGGCCTAGAAGGAGGGTAAGCATGATAACACCAGGAGAGGGAGCTGAGCCCTGCAAAGACAAGGCAATGTTAAAAGAACCATCCATGCACACTCTGTGCACCTCAACAGGCAAAGAAAGAATTGTTGTTTGGGGTAGAGCTAAAAACAATGAGATGCAGACAGCAAAACAAAAACATCATTAAGGCTGAATATTAGGAAACATCTGAAATGATGAGTAAGTGGCACATTTAAAAATTAAAATATAAAAAAAACAAACAAAAAATCTGTGCCTGACCTGCTATTTTACCATACTACAAATTCTGATTTAACTGCAGAAATATATGTTAAGTTGAATGGAGTTCCCACAGAGTTATTAACAGAAAGGCTCAGGGTGAGAGAGGTGATGGCTTAGCTACCTCTCAGTAACTGTCTGCAGATTATTTAATGTCTGTAATGTGCTTTAAAGAAGAAAACCACTGAGTGCTTAGAAAATTAGAACAAAAAAAAAAAAATCCCCAACAGTGGCATCTATTAAATTACAAAATAACCTCTCCAGGGAAGCCTCAGAAGTATTGTCACTAAATAAATTTAAAAGTGAACAGCTTGAAATGTGTTTACTATAGGAAAGAGACCCACATTTTCCCCAAGGAAAAGAGATGAAATGTCCTAAGGCTTCAATAGTCTTTTATCTCCAATTTTTTATTGCTCTTCCCTGATGCACAGGGGAGAGAGATGATTATTTAAAATCTTTTTTTCCCCTCTGGAGCTGTCTAGTGAAATGTGCTGACAGGTACTATCCATCGACCGTGTATTCCAGGTAATTCACAAGGCAGGCAAGCACAGGGGCCCACATGCCTTCACAAAAAGCAAGAGCATTCTGAAGGAGGAGGCAGCTTCTCTTTGAGACCAAGACAAGCTGCCAGCCTTTGCCATTTTCAAGGAAGATTAGAAAAAATGTTACCCAGGCACACACACAGACAGATGCACACAGCAAGAAACAAGCAACAGTTTAGTCAATCCTAGGCTGTCATGAGATGCTCAAAACAAAAGGAAGAGGCAGCCTTCTCTTTTTCCTTATGGTCCTACTGCATCTGGCCCATAAAAAAAAAGAGAAACTCTCTTCCTATCACTGACAAGAACTAGGACTGAAGTTGTTTATATTCCCAATATAAAGGCAGAAGGAGGGGCAGGGATAGGAGAAAGAGAAATGGGAATTTAAAGAGCGAAGTCAGCTGGTGGAAGAAGGGATTCAGACAATGCCACAGCAATAAGAAACTCAGTTGTTTTAGCTCTGATTTCCCATTACCTCAAAGCTACATTCCTGTCTGGGATGGTTATGGATTGCAGCGCCCATGCTGTGGGCACCTCACCTGACAGTTGTATCTGTATGGAGTGGGCTAGAGGCTCCAATGAGGTTTATTGTAGCCTGCAGGTTAGGGCTGCCTCGAGTGCCCTGTGAGCCCTGAGAGGCACTGTCAAGTCTGGAGCAGGATTCCCAAGTCACAGAGCAGCCACCATTACGGTGAGTACCAATTACCACAGGAAGGCCCTTCGATCTTGTGAGGTGAGGCTGAAGTGTGGGCAGCCCTTTGAGGAGATTCAACCCCTGTCCTCCAACAGAACTGTTCTGTGGCTCTGCAAGAATGAGAGGTGACATGGTGGCAGACACTGTCTGAGGGAGGGAGCTAGGATCCAACACAGGAGATGTCATCAAGGGCAGCAGGGAAGATAAAATGCAAATTTTTTTTATCTTGTACGCAGCTTCAATACTTCCATTAAGTTACATTTTCTATCATTACTTGATCACCTGTAGGTTTCTGTAGTAAATGGGAAGTACAGTAAAAAATCTGGAAATAATTTAATGCTCTTGCTAAGATAAGTGGAGTATATAAAAGTTTTTTCAAGAATACACACATGGATCCTCAGAATAATATGTTAATACAAAGTTGTCATCTCTGCTTAGCAGTAAAGGGCTCATATTTTTTCCTCTGCATAAAGCAAGGTGTTGTACAGATAATCTTCAGACATGAAGATGTTTGGAGGCCACATAAACCTTCAGGGCAGCAGGACAGAGAAATATAAATTGAAACTCCTCAAACGATGTCCTCATTTCCAGCTACACTCTATAGGCCAGCACATGGAAGCCAGGTAAGAGTCTATAAACTCCATTTCCAAAGGCAATCAGACAAGTAGTCCAGAGGCAAGCAGGAACAAAAGACACTGGTCACTTCATGCAAGGTACGTTGGTACGACCGGCCACTACAGAGCTCCTAATGAAATTTTGCCATGCAGCATCAGCAGTAGCTAATGAGGATGGATGGCCACTGTCTCACCTTGTTTTTTAATCTTCATGGGCTTTTAAGGTAACTTACCCAATCCCAGAATTTGCAAACAATTCATACGCTGTTGGTAAATCCAGATCTCCCATCACTGCTTGTCCTACTTTCTGGGCCAAAGTCTCAGTACTGCAGTACAAAGCTGCAAGCCAAGTATCATAATTCAGGGAAGAAATTTGAGCTGCAGCTCAAAACCCAAGATGCTTACAAGGGGAATATTTGATGTAGAAAGAAACCTCATATTACAGGATCTTTACAAGTTTGACATCAGAAATCAATCCAGAACTCTATTTCTCAAAGTACTCAGGTACTCAAACTGCTTATTTCACAGTGTAACTGTGCAGGATACAGGCTGCATCTTATTGGAAAATTACTTGATAGCCAACTGCTGCACTATGAGAATTAGAACCAAAGTTCAATTTTGAGATATCTTTATATTGAGTGAAATTTGTCATTAAAATTCATCAAGTGTATCAGCAAATTTGACTGATATACTAGAAAATTTTTCAAAAAGTATATTTAAACTAAACAAGAAAATCAGGATATATTCTAATAAAACCACCAGATTGTTGTAAATGACATACAATTTTTTTTTAATTAGAGGCTTGTTTTATGATAAGGTATGTTAATATTCATATTTGCTCAGGGAAAATAAAGTCACAGTACATGTGCCAAACCTCATTACAAAAGCATATGATTCTAATCTATTTCTAAAATAGATTTCTAATTTTTAGAAAAAAAACTATGATTTCATATTTTCTAAAATATAATTTCTAACTCTAAAAACAACAACAAATCTTGTTTTATTACAAGTTTCTTGTAGCATATCCATGTTACAAGGCAAACCAAAATACAACACACTTTGAATAAAGCCTCATGAAATAACTGAATGAAATACTTACTGTATGAAATGGATGAATCACTAACAAGCAACTTCTCAGCTTTTTTCTTAATAACCAGTGATCTATTCACTTTCCTTTCTTTCAAAAACATATGGTGTAAACAACTTTCCCAAATCTTATTGATGTACTGATAGCAAACATCCTGAGTAAAAGATTCATATTTGACCAAAACAGCCAAATCATAGGATGCCTTTTCAGAATTTTATCACATTGTTTCACTTCCTACAGTTCAAATAAGCAATTTATTTTCTTGTATATAAATGGCTAAAGAAAGCACATAGGATTGACTTTAGGGAATTTCTGAACTATTTCACCCCCACAGCTTTTTGCTTAGAACTCTCAATGTGTGATGATCACATTTTAGGAAGGCATTTGAACGTACTTTGTTCAAAAGTCCTGGCATGGCCAAAAAGACACAATTTAGGAGCAAAGCCAACTATTACTGTCACTGAATCTTTAGCTTGCAATAACTCAATTTCTTTGACTTGCAATCACACAATATTAATCTTGATCTATTTATTTCATTAAAAAAAAGGAGAATACTATTAAGTCTCAATAATGATAAAGGTGAAACTGGAACACAAATCTCATAGTACCTATATGCCTTCTCCACTTTACACTCACCTTGCCACTGCCCACCTTGATCCTAAGGTGACTGACCTCTCACCATATATAGGATTTTATATACACTGGATCCTTTCTGTTTGTTACTCCTAAAAGCAATTTCACCCACTTGTCAGGTCTGCCTTTATTTAACCATTACTCATTGACCATTTATGTGTTGTTTATAGCTCTGGGGGCTCAAGTATCATCCCATGCCCTCTACTGACATCTCAGATCTGTGCTGTGCAGTGCATCCAGTAGCTTTCCTTTTGAGACCTGTGCCATGATACCACATTTATAGTCCTCTACTCCACATCATTTTGCTAGGGCCCTGCATTCTTCACTCCACAAAAAATAACCACTTGGTAATCTCAGCTAAAGTAAAATTATGGTTAAATCACACAAAGCTAAGCAAAAGCAAAACAAATTGTGTCATAGTCACCTGGTTACAGCTGGAAATTGCTGCTCCAGCTAAACAATGTAAAGTAAAATCCCAGACAGGTCAAGACAAGCCCAGACAAAGCCATTAAGTCCTGAGGCCTTACAGAGCTCATGCAGACCCTCTGGGCTGTTACAAACAACAGCAATGTGTGTTACCATGAGTACAGTAAATACTGAGCTACAGGGCTACACAGAGTTTGGGTGTATGGGAGCCTACAAATGTAGTTCATCCTTGAAAGCTCAATCACATAGTCACAGTGCCTCACAGCCAGAGAAGGGAACTTGGGTCAACCAGCCTCCTCTTTGCAGTCACTTCTGTCTCACCTGGAAATAATTGACTTCTCCTAACCAACAGTGGTATCTATCCTGACCCAGCTAACTGGAGACTCTACTGTTTCGTTCCTACCTTGATGAAAGCCAGTCTGCTTTAGAGAAGGAAAAATTTGTAAGATTTCTTTTGCTGGTTGCTGGCTTTCCCATGTACTTTAGCCCAGGCGAGAGCATACCGGGAAATGTTTCTCTCTCTGTCTGGATGAGCAGGACCTGGCTTAATACAGTGCCATAAATGGGACCATAGACCTAGGAGCCAGTTTAATTGGGTTCTATTCCCAGTTTTTCAGCAGTTTCTCGCATGACTTTGGGGAAGTCACTGGTAATCTGCTTCTCCTGCTAAATTGAGGCAGTATTGTCCCTTAAGCCGTTATGCCAAAGCAGTTCAACAGTTATAGATAAAATATGCCATTTAAATGCACACTACTATTTTATAATCCACAAACTCACCTCCAAGCCAATTTTGTCATTTCTGACACAGACCCTTTAACTTGCACTGAATTGCTGCATCAGGCCTGAATGACAGGTCCCACTGAACAGTCACCTGAAGCAAGCACCGCATGTATGGCTGGATGAGCTGCAAGAAGGAAGCTGCCCTACCTTCTTTGATCCCATTTTCGACTGAAATTCAATCATACTCTGGAAGGGAGCAGTGGGATGCTGTACTTTTCATCAGCATTCTTCTGGGAGAAGCCTAGGAAAAAAAAAAAAAGGAAGGAGGGAAAAAACTTATAATACTTCATGCTGTAGCTCCTTTATTTTTCTTCACTTGGTCCTGACCTTGCCAGCTTCAAAACAGCTCCTGCTGTGCAGCTCCCTATGACACGCTTAGAGCAGCTCCTGTGCCTCAGAAACACGTGCTATTTGTGCCCACTTCACTTATTCTCCATTTTAGACCAGGCTGAATAGAACTTGGAAGCCAACAAAAATTCAGCTTTGTTTAACTGAAGGTTCAAGGTCACAAACATGTTAAATTTAATGGACTTCCAGGGAGGATTTTCTTAAACCCTTGGCTGCCCCTTTGCTGACTGATCCCAGCTCCCAATCACACTATCATTTTTATTTTGCCCTAAAACAAAAATGCAGAGATGCCTATATTCACAATTACTCCTCACTGCTCTCTAAGGGACAAATTGTCAAAAGATGCTTAGGTTATCTACCCACTGATATTTGAAAAGCAACTCCTCATTAGTCCTGCAAGTGCAAGTGGAGTCTTGGAGTTACCACAGGGAACAAAACACAAAAAAAAAGAAAAAAAAACCCTCACAGTTTTTTTTAACATGGTTGGCCTCCCTGCCAGGCTAGTGGAGAGTTATGAACATTGCTATAAGCACTGAGATACTACCCCATCCTGTTTTCTGCAACGTACCTTAGTGCTTTATGCTGCTGATGTGCATGCTTCAGGTTGCAGGCAACATTAAATGTCATGAACTTTCATATAAAATTCACAACAACTGCACATTAATTATTTTGTATCTCAGATTTATACTGATCTTTGCAAAAGGTAGTATACCTTTAGCAATTCTTTACTATACCATTTATGAGACATTATGTCAACAGGTGATTGCTTCTATTAGTGATTATTCTAGAAGTAGAAATTACTGAGGAGTGAAGTTGTTACATGAGTGGTTTGTATTAAAGCATTATACCAAGTCAGCTTTCTTAATGAAATTATTACCTAAATACCCTGATGCTATTTATCTTCTCCCTCTTCACAATAATTCTTCAGCTTATCTTCTGTTTTTAGGGCATTTGTCTTCTCCAATTGCTCAAGTTAACGAGTTTAACCTAGGTCTTCCCATAAGGGTCTATCAACTCACACAGAGACACTAAAAGCACAAAAAGCCCAAACTGCAACTTTCATTCATTTTGCCCCAAACCAAACAATTCCTGAGGGCTGCTCTCAAATGGAAACAGTCCCACGTGATTCAGACATTCTCATGTGTTTTTCTTTACTAGAATTTATATAGCATTTTTTTTCAAGGAGTACTTCCACTCCTTTGCTTATGGCAGTTAATGAAGCCAGGCCTGCACAGAGAGAGGGTATTTAATGTTACAGCACAGAGGTTACTCAGCCCATGTAGCCACGTGCCTGTTCAGCACTGCACATTTCTAGCACTCTCTCTGGTTTATTTCTAAGTACTCCTACTCAAAGGTCTCCTATAATTAGGCCAAATGCAATCAATTCATAGAGTACCATTGTTTTCCCATGTTTCAAAGGAGTTCTTCAGGGCTGTTACTTACTCTGAATTGATTGAGCATGGGGATTACTTTATCTCCAGGGGAAATGATGATCAGCATTTCCCACCCAGCTCCAGAGCTGTCTTTAACAATTTATCTTAATAACATCTTTGTGTTTTGAGTCAGAAGGAAAGAGATCAAAGCAGAGAACACGGCGGGCATATTCTCAGGATTAAAATTGGCCAGAGGCAATCAGCAGAACAAGTAAACAGCTCTTCAGCAGTCTGAAGAAAAGCCTCATCTAATGTGAACATTTTTGTGCCCCTGCAAGCTCTCACCCAGTTAGCCCTGCTGGCTTGGAAGGTCACATCTGCTGCTCATGTTATTTCTTGTCATCATCCCATCCCTATTGCCCTTTTTCACCCTTGAACGTCATTAATGAATAACATTACATCAACTCTTTTGGTTCCATAAGAGGAGAGCAAAGACCTGTATTCCTTAAGGAAACAGGCTGATCTTACAGTTACACCATGCTTCACTTTAAAACCCTGAGCCCTGGTGTGCTGAGGAGAACTCCCCTGTCTGTCTGAGGTGTAGGGCTCAATCTCCTCAGGATAGGATTTAGGGGTTAAAGGGTCAGTGTATTTCAGTGTTTCAACACGATCCCATTTCACTTTGGCAGGAATAGCCCACAGAAGGTGGAGGAGCCTGTGTTCTATTTGATACTTGATACATATCACTTGGTACCTTGCCACTCTGATGGTCCTTCCTCTGTGTTCTCATCTCTCTGAGAAATGAAATTTCTTTGTCCTAAGTTGGCTCCACATCACATCTTGAACAGACCAACCTAATCAGAAGGAAAATGAGAGAGATTGCACTCCTTGTCTTTCTGCATGGAAGCCTAAAACATAACTCCTACTTCTTTTCTTGACTTTTGTACTGAGAAGATAGAATTGATGCAAAGGAGTCATCCATAGGAGCTTGATTTTTAAAGTGGACTTCTAGTTTAAAAGTGATTTTACTTTTTTTTTTTTTAAATCAATGGGCATTAGGCCTATCCTGTGCTCTCATCTTGCTCAAAGTCTGGGGTGGACAGAAGCAGCTCAAATTTAATTGACAATCAATGCATAAAAAAATGAGGTCATGTGTCTGGGACCAACAGAGACGCATTTGCTGTGAAACAAGTAGTCAGGTCCTGCTAAGAAGCACCTCTGGAAAGGACACAGGAAGTTCCAGCAGAGCAGTGCCAGAGCAGCACCCTGGCACCATCAGCACCACTGCTGTAACAAAAGGAGCACTGCTGCTACCTATGTAAGAGCACACTGAACACAGAACGCAGTATTTGGTGGTGATGAGACTGCTGCTGACACACTTGAGCCCAGACCTTGACTTTAAAGTATTGGAGATGTGGGAAATGCATTTGCAGTTTGTGAGTGGTGTCAGGTTTGCCAGTCCTCTCATCTCTCCTCTCTCGCCCAAGCTTTCTGCACACTGTGGGTGTTTTCCCTGCTGAGAGTCATCCTGTTATGCAGCCCTGTACAAGGGAACAGAACACTCCAGACATCATTTAAGAGAAAGATGACATTAGGCAGGTGCAGGTGTTCCTCTGCTAAATGTTTGTCTGAAAGGCAGAGACCAATTCCACCAGGCCCCTTCATAGCTGCTGCTAAGAAAAGAAAAAGGAGGAAAGTCAGCCCTGGCCCAAAAGAAATGGGCAGTCCTGTCTGCACAGGACTCCCTGATGAGTGCCATACCCCAGAGCTCTGCTGTGACACAGATCTGGACAGAGATAAGCTCAGCTTAGCCTGGAAAGCTTTAAATGACAAACTGATCTTCCTCCTGGGTCACAGGCTTACTAAAGACTAGAATTTGAGAGGTCCTTCATGAAAAGCCTGTTGCAGTGCTAGAAGGCAGCTCACAGAGCACAGGTGATGGGATGAGAAATGTAGTCCCATGGCACGTAGAGGCCCGGGGGCAGCTCCTTTCCAACACCACCTGCCATCATGGGTGAGCCCAGCATTGACTCTAATGCTTCCATTCTAAAAAAATGGGGGGACAAAAAAATGTTTTCATTTTTCTTTTAGGTAGTACTGCTTGGGAAAAGCTAACTTCTGACCCTAGAGATTTTACTTCCATCTTTCTTAAATTCATTGGCAAAACAGGTCAGAAAGGTAGAAAACTAATATAAAAATTTTGCCTTCTCCAGACCACTTCTTACAGCTGAAGAAGTGACCAATGTCTGGCCATTGCTTTTTAACCAGCTAAACATCTAGCCATTGTTGGGGTTTATTTTCAGCCAGCTAAAAACACCTGTCAGATTTATCATGATGCGCAGGGTTCTGCCATTCATGTCAAATCAAACAGCCACTGAGCTCTTTGGAGCTACCACCAGGCTGACTAGAGCTTCTACAGAACTAGATGATCTGCCCTAATTACAATTTTCCAGGACAAAGTAGCTTTAATCTCCATGCAAGGCATTTGTCAACCCTATTTAACCAGGGAGGAAATTGGGCAGATGAAGTCAGGGTAATTAGCTCTTCTCTCTCCCCTTGATATCCTGTTCAAGGAGTAATTACAGAATATGAAAACCATTAGCAACCTTCTCAAGCCATGCCACTGTCACAAATAGAGAAATTGTGCCCTGCTCATGGCCTTCATATGGGTGATTTCACTCCTTCGTGTGTCTCACTTCCTGGCAACACACAGACTGTGGGAGGTACTTTAACTTTCAGCTACATCACCAAAATTGAAAAAACAAAACCTGCAAACACATAAACTTCCATGTGTACACCTTTCATCATTCCAAAGAGCTGCATTAAGTTTTGCTCTGTAGGTCATGGACCATAAGGTGTCTTTCCTAGACATTTGAACACTTTTATGGCTCTTCCTTGATATCTCAACAACTAGTGTCACTAAACACAAACGTCAACATCAAGGAACATTGTCTTACCAGTGTCTATACAATGGGAGGGTGACTTCCCTGCCAAAATCAGGGAGTGTATTTCTGTGGTAAAGCTGAAACTGAGGTTTCAGTCGCAGTGTGAAGGACAATCTGAAGAATGGACAAGCTCTTTCCAAGCCCTGGTTGGGCTGCTCATTTTCTGAAACATAGGTGCTCTAACATTTTCTTGGGAAATACTGTACTAAATAGGTTTTCTTTCTAGTGTGAAAAGCAGCTCTTGGAAAGTCATATACACTTCTGACTTTTTTTCCCCTATGGTACTAAGAGAAAAGAGGAGAAAACAAGGAGAAAAACATAAAGCCAGTAAACAGGAGGAAAAAAATAACAAAAAAGGCTTCTACTTTGAAGAGCACTAGAAGCAATTTACAGCAACAGCTTTTGGGTTTTGATTTATTTTTTTTCGTGGAAATCATGTGCTTGGATGTTATAATGACAAATAGAGACATTATATTGTGTAGAGCTATAATGGGTAACATCTTTGTAGTATAAACTAATTTACTTGCAAATTCCCCTTTGTGTGTGTGTGTATGTGTATACATATAAATTCTCATTCAAGGTTATGTTTTTCCAATCAGTTTTGATCACGTTATTTGTCTGAGGAAACACAACGGAAACAAACATCACTCACTCTACGGTACCTCTCCCCTTAACGTTATTAAGGACAGCAGAACAGCTCTAAAAACCAGAGCCATTAATGCAATGTGCCAGGTACTGGGTGGTTCGGCACCTTCGGAGGGGATTTTCAGTCCGAACCACCCCGCTCGGAGAGGCGCTGCGCCACGGGCGGGCCCGGCTCCCTCAGGGCCCGGCGGCTCCGCCCCCGCGCGCGCCGCGGAGCCGCTGGCGCCACCTGCCGGCCGCGCGCGCCGCCCCTCACGGCCCGCCGGGGCCGCCTGGGGCCGAGCCGCGCTCTGGGCCGCCGCCGCGCCTCCCCTTCCTCTTTACTTTTCCCTTTCCCTTGGGAATAAAAACAGCACACGGGCCTGTCGCCACACGGGCCTGCCGCCTCCCTGGCCAGCGTCGTCATCTCCTCGGCACCAGCGATGTCCGCTGCGGCCAGCAGCCCTCTGAAAGCACCCCCAGCAAAACGCTGGTTTCAGCCACAGAGCAATCCGAGCTGCTTTTATCCAGGGATTTGCTGTTTTATCTCAAATGCACCTTTATCACGTGAATTTGCCCGTCCGTACCCTCAATCCACAGCTTACACTTCTTTCTGGGATTTTCTCCCCCTTTCTCCCCTCCTGACAGTGGTGCCTGCCCTTTGTCCACATTCCCCTCGCACAGTGTCCTCACCTTGCTAAAATCCTGCTGCTCTTCAGAATCTTCAGCAGCACCAAACCTGCTCTAGACTAACATTAAGCTCTTGAACATTTCCCTGAAAAAAAAAAGGCTAAAATGTCCATTTCTAGGAGGTTTTTCATTAAAATTCTGCTTAATTTCCATCCCTATATAGGTCTTTGAATACATTTAGCAGATCCCTTGACCATTTGTAAACATGGGAGGAAAAAACTCAGCTCCAACAAACATTTCTCTGACTAGAAGTCTAGCTAATGGCTGTCCACACACCCTTCACTTTCCTGTCACCTCACATTACACCAGAAGCCCTCATCTGCTACTGTGCATTTGCCAGTGCCCCATCCTGGAGCACAGAAGTGTAAATAATAAATTCCCAGTGGAGATCTCACCCAAGAGAGTAATGGAGCCCCAGTGACAAGTTACTTGTTACAGAACAAAACTGAGGCTGTTGGGTGGTGAACAAAAGAGACAGCACACACATGTGTTGGGAGATCTAGCATGTCATAGCCCAGGAGATGTGCACACAGGGCAGGATCCCTGCAGGGCTCACCTTTGCCAGGGAGCTCTGGCAGCCCATAGCCTTCCAGAAAGCAAGAGAGGCTTGGGCCAGGCTGTGGGCTTGGATCTTTTCCCTCCACTTACCCCATGAGTACTGTGAGGTTTCTGCTTATTGCTGAGAGGAATAGGCTGGCTGAAAAACCAAAATATATGGCTGGGAAAGTTGGGGCTGTTCAGCCTGCAGAAGAGAAAGTTGCAAGGAGACCTCACAGCAACCTTCCAGTACTTGAAGGGTCCTACAGGGAAGCTGGAGAGGGACTCTTCATCAGGAGCTGTAGTGAAAGGACAAGGAGCAACAGATACAAACTGAAAGGGGGCATTTAAGATAGATATTAGGAAGACTTTTTTTTACTGTGGTGAGACACTGGAGCAGGTTGCCCAGAGAAGCTGTGAATGCCCCAACCCTGGCAGTGTTTGAGGCCAGGTTGGCTAAGGCCTTGAGCAACCTGGTAAAGTGAGAAGTGTCCCTGCCCATGGCAGGGGGGATTGGTTTGGGGTGATCTTTAAGGTCGCTTCCAAGCCTTAGAATTCTATGATTCTATGATTTAAATTTGCATCTATTTGTTTTCATTTCCTGTCTGGATGAAATGACATTTTCACTGGATAATTTTCTTCTATCTATGTGGGCACTAGAACTGTGTTTGTGACCTGGAAACATGATTTTTTATCTGGAAATCCAGGCTAGTGTAACAGGGATATCACAAAAATGAGTACTGTAAGTTTTACATCATCTATGCCACCTGAAAGATTAACTGTATTGTTCATTCAGGGAGACAGAAAAATACACTAGAATATAACCCAAAGAAGATGGTTACAACCCAGTATTTCCTTTTCCTCACAGCCCTCCCAGACCCTGCTGTCTCCAAAGTATTATGTCCAAACCTGCTTGAGAGCCTGAATTCATAGATCATATATGCACATAAGTTTCTAAAAAACACCATTTTTAAAAAGGTGCTTACAAGGAATGAACCCTGATTTTCTCACTGCAAACACTACACTAAAAATGAAAATAAAATTGCCTACTAACTTTTCCAAACCACCATGGTGTCAGCTATGCCCACAGCCATGGGCTTTACACAGAGCTAACAGCAAACTATAATTTAGCATGAGATAAAGAATGTCCACATTAGACTTACCGTGGTTACCTGCTGTTATCCTGGTTTCATTAAAACTGACCACTCAAACTTACCTTGGCTCAGGAGGATCTGATTGCTGAGGCCTTTTCTAAAGAGAGAAGAGGGACAAATACAACATCTACCATTTTGACAGTTCTGCTGCTGATAAAAGCAGCAAAGAAATTTCTACATCAATGCTATTTAATTCTACTTGTCAGTAGTATGTGTATGAGAAAAGAACAAAGATTCTCATTCAGTCAGAAATTAAAATGTGGAGAGGAAGAAGAAGAGAAAAACCCTGATCTCTATACCCATAGCAATCCATTTTCTTGGAAAAAAGGGAAATAAAAGATGTGGAGAGAAAAGAAAGGGGAAGTTTTAGGTTCTATGTAGTTACACGTTTTTCTGACACTGCCTTTCCATGCAGATAAAAAGCCACTAGATTTATATTCTTGGCTGGACTTTACATTGGTTTGAAGGACTATTTGGCAATACTAACAATGATTTAGAAACAACAGCTACAAAGAAGAGTTCAAAGGTGTCCAATTACAGTCTAATTCTGCTCTGCTTAAATTAAATTTGGAAAGGAATTAGTCCAGTACCTTGCCAAACTCTTTGCTAAGGTAGATCCAGGGGTAGATTCTCGTTCTTCACAAAGGCAACAGACATATATCATTAAAACAGTGCCAGCAATGTGCACAGCAAACAGAGGCTGAATTTGAAGCCTAGTCCCAAAATGTGGGGAGGGGAGGAAAAGGAAGAAATAACTATTTTCCCCTGTTGTTTTGTCATGCAGAAATACAATTTCTAGAGCTCCTTGGTTATCAAGGCTTCTCTGAGCACATCAAAAGATCTTTGTTAACTGCATTTGCTTGGTAAGAGGACTGAAACCAGCCGGTCCGAACAAAGTGGAGCTAGTTCAGAAAGCAGCATCAGCCTTAACACACAGGACAAACAGTCACACGTTCAGCCTGCTGGAAGACAACCCACATGGCTATCATTCATAAGCTTCAGTGGGTGCTTTGCCAGCAAGGAAAAAGAGACTTTGAACAATTGGAGAGATGCTAAAAGGAAATGTCTGCACTTCTGAATAGCTGCACACTGGGAATATCACTTCTGGCACACTGGGAATATCACCTCTTTCATGCTGCCCTGCTTTTTCCCAGCTCCCTCTTGTCATGCAAGACAGGATCTATACTGGATCAGTCAGGGTGACTAACAGGAACAGAACAAGGAACAGAAAAGGACATGGACAATGTCCACGGACAATGGATAATGAAGGACCTCTTTTAGAAGCTACGATATGAGGCAGTGAGGTCATGGGCTCATTTTGGAGAGCAGAAAGAGAAGCAAAAGTCCTGGAATAGCAGGGAACCAGAGTCATTGCTATTTACTGAAGATGAAGATTATCTTTTCAGAGAGAGAAGACAGGCATGTCCTCAAGCAGCTATCTCGTCTGGGAAATGACACTGATCATTTTCAAGTTTATTTAACTTACAAAGAGACTGTGAAAAAACACAGAGTATCAGAACAAATTTAAACCATCTGTTTGATCATCTTGCAAACTGTAAACATTGTCTTTGAGAAAATAATCTTTCTTCAGCATAACAATGTGCATGGATGGATTTGACTAAAATCTGGATAAAAAAGGAACTTCCAATAAGTCAAATGGAAATTACCCAGAGCACAAGTCAATATTTAAATTATTTTAAGTAATCCTACTTCTTTCATCAGCTTCTTACAGGAGTATCCAGGAATTTTTGCTCCCTTCAGCTTTCTTCCACACCTCCCTGGGCACTTATTCTATTGAGCAGCATTCAAATTAATTGTCACACTGTTTATCTATTTAAAGCCATTATATGCACCTACCCTAACTGGCCCTGTAGTTCCTTTTTTTCTATACATTCTATAGCATCTACATCTATTCTTTCCTGAAAATATACAAGTTTTAGATGACTGCACTGCAATCCAAATTATTATCAGATGATTGGATATTTTTGTCTTGTCTGCATATTGGGCTTTTAAACTGTTTATTATGATCCATAATGCACAGTTCAGAGAAAATGCCTGCCTATAAAGCAGAGGCACTGAACCTGCTTTCTTCTCCTAACTCAAAACCCCTTATCAGCAATGTCACTGGATTAAAATAACAAAGACAGCAGTTCCTGTTAACGCCCACTGGCCACACTGATAATTCAGTCTTAGCCTTTTCAAACAGCCTATTTGTTGCTCACAACAATAACATTAATTTCCTAGATTAAAAAAATGATTCAATACATGTACAGCATCAACATGAATATAAAACAACACTTTGGAAACAGCATCAAATCTAATACATGTTGACAATCTTGGATTTATGGACGCAGAGGTTCAAAGCAGTAGCAGAAACTGCTTTCAGAATGCGCTCATTTATACCCACAGATCACACATCAGACCATGCTAATTAAAATATATAAATCTTGCAGAAGCAGATAATTTTCAATGCAGTTACAGCACGGATGGGTCAACTTGGCAGAGACCAGCTGGGGTCTGCAGGCCAGACCCAGGCTGCCAGGGAATGTATCTGCCTGGCCCAGATCCCCTTCCCCCAGAGGAGATGGGGAACAGCTGCTCAGGCAGCGCGTGCAGAGCGATCACCCCACAGCACCTCTGCCTGTGCCTGCCCAGAGCCTGACCCAAAGGGGCTCTTGTTCAGGTGAGGAAGGGTAAGGGGTAGACAAGTCCTCCTGCGCCTCTTCCTTGCTTGGGAGTGACCTTCTGCTGCGTCTCAGGACAGCAGCTGTAAGTGGGACACCCCAGGCTGGCCTGCAGCTCCCCAAATCAAGGCACCATGAGTTGGCTCCTGGCATCCCTCTCACTATATGCCACAGGGTATCCCAGTGGGAGGGTATGATTCAACCTTAGAGAAACTACCAAAACATTTTGAGCCATTATGACTCTGTCTTTCTGTCACTGATTACAGCATGAAGTTTCCAAGTCTCTGAAAGTCTGATGTGCACATCCGTACCAATGTAAGCAAGAAAAAAGCCAGGATGACATCATCTTTCCTAACAGAATCATGGACACGTTCAGGCATTGTTCACAGCAACATGAAATCTGTGTGTGGGAAGGTTGGCACCTTTTTCATTGCTGATCACATTCAGCTGCTTCCTAAGTCATTCAGGCCTGTTTCTGAAGAACCTTTAGAAATATATATTTACTCAAGAAAACATAAAATTAAGAATATGAAGCTCATTCACATTAAATGCCAACACAACATGGAACAGAGAGAAAGAAGTGTAAACAGATGACAGGCTAAGTGAAACACAAGTTAAAGAATCAAATGTTGCAGGGCTGACCAAAAATTTTGAAGAAGCCAACCACGAAAAGATTTTCTTGCTTATAACAAGCAATTTGTAAGCACTGGGAATCTCCTGCTAAGAGAGTGGCACTACCAGTGAGGTCTTTGCTCTTCAAGTGTTACAAGCCTACACAGTTGGGGTTTGTTGACTGTTTAGTAGCAGACTAACAGGGTATTATGGTCATTCTATATGTGCTGCTAACTAATTATCAGCTACTAAGTTCATCAAATACTATACTGGTCATACAACTGAGAAATTACACCCTTTCCTTAAGTATGAAACAGACCACTGTTCTTGTGAATTACAAATTGATCTTACTGATTTTGGTGTGTGCAAAGGGTTGGATTGCAAAACTGGTAATTTTTTAATAGCAGAAAAAAATAGAAGCAGTTACCTACAAAAATTCCAGGCTGATAGTCAAGTGGCAAATGCAGCTGTTGTGGCAGACATTTCTCAAGACCTGAGTAAACTTTGACATGCAACATTTTATAAAAATTTGCATGTAAGCAAGGTAATAGAGCCACTGAGAGATTTGGAAGTATTTAATAGGTTAAAGGAAGTTTACAAGAATACATGTTAAGGGGAAACTGAACAGTTTCAGATGAAGAAATTCTATCCTGGGTTTGGATAATGAAGTATTGGCTCACCTACAGCTTCTGCCACACAGGGGCCAGTGCAGTGTTCATGACCCTAAGCAAGAGGTCTCAGCTGCCTGAGACAAAGAGCAAACAGCATTTAAAGGAAACAAAGGTTTAGGGAAGTACTGTCTTCTCACATCATGTTTTCTGCCATTTAAACTTTATTTGGGTAAGGTAAAGGATTGCAGTCCCTGCTGGAAGAATTAAATTTCACCCATAGCTAGGCAATTTTCTAGATGCACTCTCCACTGACTGTTACCCTTCCTGAGAAAGGCTTTGACATTTTGGTAGATGCTTTAATTAAAACAGCAGTTCAGTGCTCAAAGAAGAAAACCCAGTGGTAGAAATTATAAGAAGAAATGAAGAACCATCACTATCCCAAAACTGGGGATGGTGCCAGTCTCCTCATGTAAGAAAGAAACAACAGAACTGGGAAAGTTGAATTATCCTTGCTATCATTTTTTAAATGAAAGACATGGAATGGCTTCCTTATAGTCTTCAAGAAACCCCAAACCAGAGCTAACTGAAGCAGTGTCATGAATGACATTAATTAAGAGTGAGCATCATTAAGAATGGTCAAGGGCTGACCATTCAGCATCCTCTGCCACCAGAACTAGGCAAGGAAAGCAGCAGGAACTGGATTCAGAAACACATCATGCAGTAGACGCTTGCCAGGGAGCACCCTGCATATGTAGGTTTTGTGGGCTGAAAGGGAAGCTGAACTTGGAAGAGAGATCCATTGAAAGTTATTAAACAGTTAAACCACAACTAGCTCAGGAAATCCTCTGGACTGAAAATAGCTCACAGCAACAGTGATGTCTGGGGGAGTTACTGTATATTTTTATCCTGTTCTTATTCTCCCCTAGATACCCATTTCTGGCCACTCCTGGAGGCAGTCTGTCTCTTTTGTACAGTACAGTTCCCAGGACAGCCACTTTTCCGTTCCTTGATCTCAGCCTCTCTCCCCAACAAATTCCAGTCCAGTCATGAACTCCTCTGCTTGACGTGGTTTTGGCTATTCACATCACACACATGGGCATCTCCCACATCCTAAAAGAAACCAACCATCCCTGCAGGAAGGAAAGTTAAAATCCTTGCCAATACAGAACACAGGAAAAGGCCCATTGGGTTTGTTTTGGCTTGTTTTTTCTTCAGTAGATAAGTTCTGTGATGAAGGGACACACAGACTTATCCCTGAGGAATATCACGTTAATGGAAACAGTCCTGGTTACAGAACTGTGTCTGTTTAATAAAATACCCTGTTTACCCATTAATAACTCTTGGGAGTCACCAGTGCTATAGGAGAAAACTGGGTGACAAAACAAACCATGTGTTAAATAAAACCTTTTTGCAATACGGTAGAAGCTGTTCCATTACCCTTTTCTCTCCAGTTCTTGCCAGCACAACAGCTCTGCAATCAGGCTCTTTTGACTTGTCCAGTTCAGGAGGGAAAAAAAGCCCACTGGAGAGAAGGCAATGCATTGTTTCTGTTCAAGATTTAGGGGCTAAAACTTTGTCTTTCTAGGATAGAAAGGTCAAGGTCCAACCTGCACTCTCTGCTATAAGCAGCCAGGCACATTGCAGTAGCCAAAACATGCCATCCCCATTAAAAGAGGAAGAATGTGGCAGATGAGGCATGGCCAAGCTACAGATATCCATGGTCTTTGGTCCCTGTACAGTGAGATAAATCATCCAGAGTGTCTTCCTTCAACTGCAGCAATAACACTCAGCTCCTGATGTAATTATTCAGGGCTTTGCTCCCATGCCTAGTATTTTCATTGCAGTTACCTAGAAGGCAGAGTGTAATGCAAACCCACAGTTGGAGGCAGCAAGGAACCTCTGGAGGCTTAAGTACCCCCAGGGACCAGGCTTCAGTTGTCTGAAGTTGTCCACTTCTTGAGAAGGAAGTCTGTATCAGATAGGCCTGCCTGCTTATCCTGACCCACAAACCTTCAGCTGGCTCCTCCTCCATCCCACAGAGAGCTCGAGGCACACACACTGCACTCATGTACAGGGCAGCTCCCACTCTTCATCCTCCTGTTCCAAAGTCCTTGAAGAGTTTTGATCCATCCATGGTGGCACTCCAGTCATGTGAGCTACCTCACTAGACCTCTGTGATCTGAACTGGATCACAGCCCTATAACTGCACACAGATCTTCAGTTTCTGCTGTTTGCTCCTCATGCTGTATGTGTATCAGCACTTCAGAGAGGCATGCAGTGTTTCAGTTTCCCAGAAAAGGCCACAGAATTTTCCCCATAAAGCTCTGCTTTTCTCAAAATTGGCCTTTTTCAGCCCCTTCTTTTCCCCAATTCTGTTTGTTTGATAACCTATTGAACCTGACAACTTGATGGTAGGTCACTCCTAGTCTCCAAGGTACATTGTTGGTATCCACAAGGAAAAGCACAACCCAAGACCACAGTAGGCCTCCCTCGATACCAGATTGAGCCAGCAGATAGCTGACAGGTCAGTCCCCCATTGCTGGCATTATTTGCTTTCTCCCAGGGCTACCTGCTGAGGTACACAGATGCACTGGAGGGAGTCTCCAGCTTCTGGTTTGCTGCTGGAGTGAATCCCTTCCCTGGGAGCAGATCTGCAGGGGTAGCAGGAGCCGTGCTTCCAGGCCCAGCCTTTGCCATAGTGGGAGTCCTGCTTTCCCACCCATCAGACTGCCTGTACCTCAGCACAGAGGAGCCTTTGGACCTGTGGGATCCTGAAGAAGATCTGGTGGATCTTTCTTGTCATCACTGATGATGCACAACCACTTTCATCCTCCCACAGCTCTGCTAATTGTCAGCATGGACCCTCCTAGGTAAAAAAGCCCATGTCCCTAGCCCTGATGAGAGGTCCCTGGCATTCCTCAGCCGCAGCCCTGTAGAGCTGCACTCAGGCTGAGGCTGCTGATGTCGCAGGGCCACTGACCCAACTCTTCTGGGGTCTGTGCTCTGTGGCACATCCTCACCATGGCAGGGCATGTGTCTGCTGCTTACAGTGAGGTCCCTGCCTCTGTCCTGCACTGACTATGGGAAGCCATGTTCTCAGCCAGGCAGTGCTTCTGGGGGACTGCCCCATACCTACTGCAAGGACCTGTGCCTGCTTCAGCCAGGAGTCAGCTGAACAGTAGCTCAGAGCCCCCTTTCTTCAGGAACAGGCCAGACACATTCAAGGTTCCAGTATTCTCACATGCAGCACAGCAGCAGTACACTGATGCTCCTCAAATATCTCTGAGAGTCCTCTGCTAGTCCTAGGAGAAACTTTCAGAACACCCACAAGATTTCAAAGCATGGTCCAGAAACTGCTGTACAAACTGCTGCACCTGTTCTCTGCCCCAACAGACATGCAATTCCTCAAATCTGTCTCCAGCAACCCAAGTCAGTCTTCAGTGCTAACAATTGTTCACTGAGGAATATTCATCTTACCATACCAAAAGAATTTAAAATTCTTCAAACAAGCCTGACTACGCTGAAGTAGTTCCTTACTTATCCAGATCAAAAGTCCACCACAGTATCTTAAGATTTGAATTTAGTACTCAGTGGATTAGGAGAACTTTGAATTAAGCCCATGGCCATACAGGCCCTTGACTTCATGACTTGTAATGACAATAATACTGTATTAGCATAACAATGCATATGTTCCTGATAGTGGTAACTAGAAATCAGCTAGAAGTAAAAATCTGATTTCAAGCTGCCTGCCTATTTTGAACTCACATCTAAAAAATTAAGAATAACCAATCTATTCATTTTGTATTTGTTATTTTCTAAGCTATGCTAACACTCACCAGCAGTGATGCTAAATAGCAGTGGGATATAGCAGAGTGACCTAAATTTGTCAAGCCAGGGAAACTTGTCCTATTTCATAATTCCCACTTCAAAAGCTATGCTGTTACAGGAATGGGGTCATACAATAATTCAGGCTGAAAGAGACCTCAGAAGGTCTGTAGGCCAAAATCTAGTTCAAAGTAGGGTCAGGCATGAGGTGAGGCCAAGTTGCTCAGAGCTTTGCAGAGCTGGTTCTTAAAAATCTACACGAGAGCCTATATTCTCCTTGGGCAACTGATCCCATGCCTTACTGAGCCTGTTCTGGTCAGTTTGTCTTTATAAGCTTCTCTCTGCACTCAGCCTTACACCCAGGTTTTGTCTGTCTCCCTTCTTCCCACCATGGGTTGCTGTGAAGAGCCTGGGCCCATCATCTCAGTACCCTCTGTGCCAGTGTCAGCAGGCTGCTCTTCTTTGCTCTCCTTCCAAAGCTATGCTGAAAGCCCAGCTCTGGCACCCTCCCCGCACAGAGCCTGTGCTCTGGGCCTGACCCTTGTGGCAGCTCTCCACCAAATTCACAGGAATTTATCAGGTTCTCAGGGTGCCAGACTTAGGCACAGTATCCAGATGTGTTCTCATAACTACTGGGTAGAGGGGATAATCACCACCTACTAATCGCCCACTTGCTTCGCTCCTATTAAAGCATCCTGCTGTGATGTGTTAAAAACAACTCCCCCAGCTGATTTTCAACAGATCTGCTGCCCAAACTAGTCAGTCCCCAGCCTTGCGTCGTGGTCAAAGGTTCTTCCTGTGCTGGGGCTTATTCATGGTGGGGCTTATGCCCCATGGGTGCTTATTCAACTTCATGAGGTGGTCCCATTTCCCCAGGATTCTAGGTGTCTGTATGCCAGCATGCTGACTGCCCCTTTCCAAGTTCTGTTATCTGGGAACTTAAGTGAGCTCTCTGCCATCTCCTCCAGGTCACTGATAGAGGCATTAATCACAGTACATCCCAGGACAGATCCCAGACAGTTCTTACCGGCCTTGAGGCAGAGTAGCCCTTGAACTCCTGCTCTCCGAGTCCACTCATACCTCCTGTGCCAAGAACTGTGCTATCTACAAGTGCAAGAGAACAAAAAAACCCCATGTTTTAGTAAGAGCAGCCAGAATATTCATTCTCTGCCTCATCTAATTCAAATATGGCCTGGATTGAGACACTTTATGGATTACCACCGGGACCAGCCCAGGATGGAGTTCAGCTTGCAGCTTCTTACCATCCCAGGAATTACATTACTATTGCATATTCAAATCTTTGACTGGCAAAATAATCTGGACCAATGCTTGTTCTGTATCTGTAACTGCCTGTTCCTCTCTTGACCTCTTGCTCCACCTCAGCAGGAAATTATCTAATCCTGCATCCTGACTGGGCAAAGGGCTCCCTCGGATACAAGCTCACTAAGTTGAGAGAATTGATGCCCCATTGTCAGAATCTAAACACATTGCCCATTTTCTTTCAGTAACATGAATTTATACTGTTTCCCTTCAGCAGAGAGAGTGTTGTGTGACTTGGTCATCACATGACTGACCATGCAGTGTTCAATGAACTTACTCCTCTTTGCAGAGGACTGAAATACTTTGTTTTTTATTTATAGAGATACTCTCTCAGTAAGTCACCCAAACACTACCAATATCAAATCCACGGCATTACTTAAAAAGGTCATGTGAATCTCCTCTTTTTTTTTTTTTTCTGTGATATTCTTATAGGGTTTGAAAAGTGTATTTACTCCCTTACTCCATTGCATCATTTTTCATTTATGAGTTTTCCTCTTGCAGAGCTCTGGCTCTCAGCCACAGCAGATCTGTACAAACAGGTATATGTTCCAGTGATGGGGGAGATGCACCTTTGTTCTGAGGGCCTGTTTTTTATCGCTGCTGTTCATCAAAGCCTTGTGGTTCCAGGAACATACAGAAATAGCAAAGAGCACCTGCTGATGACAAAGCAGGCAGAACTTAAGAAAAGGACTGACTAAAACTCCTAAAGATAAACTTGGTTTTCCTTAATTGTATTTGTGTCATTGGACACGACTAAGACAAAGGAACAGTATAAAAGTAGAAGGAACATGGCAGAAACATCAAAAGAAACAGAAAGGTATAAAAGATACAAAAATCCCAAATACATAACAGGGTATGTGCTGATTTTTTTATTTTTTAGCACATGGCACTTTTCTTCTGAGGAGTTTTCCATGGCTACTGCCAATGTTTTATTGATCTCAGATGCTGCTTGTTGTGTAGAGCAACAGTGAACTCCACTCTCCCATGAGGACTTCTCCCTAGTTTGGTAGCCCTCCCCTTCGTAGTCACTATTTCCACAGCAGTCTGTACCATATGAGGAAAAGTAAGAACCAGGGTTCAAATAAGAAAAGCAATATACTATGCTTAAATATTGAAACCTTGTTTTCAAACCTTTTTTAGCACATTAAGAATGTAAATGTGTAAGAGGAAAAATAAAGAGGCACAACTCAACAGGCACTGGAGTTCTTACAAATAAACATTGCCACAGCTGTGCACAGAAGCCAAGACCATGGAACACCTGGGTTTTTCGGCGCATACTCCCAATCTGACCTTTCTTACAAATGTACACATGACAAAACTGTTGCATTTCAGTTTCTGCTCTGTAGAAGATTATAACATCAGATGTTTCAGAAGACTAACAGCAAGAATGGCAGAAAGAAAGCAAATACACACATCTGCTACTTTAATAGCAACGGTTCCTACATGGTTTTATTTCTCTCTGGCACATGGGACAGGAGAGTTTCCCTTGCCATACACAAAGCTGCCATGTTCTGGATTCTTACTCCTCTCATATTCAGCATTTCAGCACCTCTCAGCTGCAGGAATGTGTTGATAGCAGATACCAAACGACAAAAAACCCAAGTAGGACGCTCATGTCTCTCAAAGCTCACCACTGCATACATTAACTAATGCTTTCTTCAAATGAATTGGTCTGCACTCCCATGAAAATGTTACACCCCTTTTAAGGCAGCTGGTAGTTTAGCAGTAGTTGGCTACTGCCTAGCACAGGAGAAAGTTCTCAAAAATTCCACCATGCTGTGTCATGTCAGGGAGCCAGATGACTCCCATGAGCTCACATGGAATGTGATGGAATTTGTGTGGTGAAATCCAGATTTGCAAGAGCATGGATGAGGCTGCACGCAGGTGTATGGGATAAACAGAATACAGTAGCTCCTCAATGTTCCAGGAGTCACCTGAGTCTGGGCAGAAGCCACTCTGACCACTCACCTCTTAACAGTATCTCCCAGAAGGCCTGGACACAGACTAATAGCCTGTTGTACAGTCACTGGCTAGAAATAGCAGAACACCTGGACAGAATGCCTGCAGGGGAAGTGAACAGCTGAAGATGTCCAAAGGTCTGAATTTATGTGGTTAAAAAAAAACCAAAACAATAAAACATTTAAATGCCTTTTGATATCAAGACCATGACAGACAAATTACACATAAAAGCAAAAGCCTCACAAGAAAAAGATTTAAAGATTTGAAGTAATTTCCTGGCAGAGATGAAACTCCCACTCCTTTTAAAATTAACACAACAGAGGAATGGAAAAATGTGGCTGAAAGACTAGAGAGAAGGATGTGAGGTTTAGTATCTCCCTATGTCTAGCAGAGGTAGTGGCTATCAGGAGCATCACATTAACAGGAACATGAAATTCAGAGATTCAAACAGGAGATCCACTGTGAGAAGCCCTCCAGCTGTCTCAGTCATTCATCCCAGAAATTTTAACTGAGGAACACTTGGGCAGTTTTAACCTTTATAACAAAATGGGACAATCCAACTACTTAAACAACTATTTAGAAATCCTCATAAGTCTTGAAGTTAGGTAGGATGGTGGGTCCTAAGCAGGGACAGCTACAGTACACTAAGGACTTTTTTCTTGCATAAACAGAAAGCAACACAAAATAAAACAATGTTCAATATCAAATAGTAGCACAGAAACTAAGATGACAAAGTCACAAGTTTTGAACATATTAATGAATTAAGCATGGATTTAAAGTGTTCTCATTTTACATCAAATATTTTACCTGAAGTAAGTATGATAACATTAAATGACAGCAACTCTGTGTCATGGCCATCCCTCACTTTACTATTTTGTTTAAATGCAAAAGTTGAAAACAGGAAATGGATGCTGACCAGATATTAAATAACACTTATAGAAAGATAAACAACAAAAGTAACTGAACAGCTTCAGATGAAAACAAAATTAATTTTTAGATCCTTACAGAGATTAAATACTATCCCATGGAGAATGAGTGTAATATCCCATAGCCCACAGTCACACACTTGTCAGGATAGCACCCACGTAAAAAATCATTAAATATTGCTGAAGTGATACATATTTCCTGAGTAACTTCTCCTGTTCTTTCCATGACTACAAAAAATGGTTTGGCAAAACTTGATCTTCCCTACTGCAATAGTCTTCATTTTCTCTCACATTCCTACCAAAGACTTGTTTCTTCCCTAATACCGCAGCAAGAAAAGAGCAAATCTCTCTGTATTATTCCTCCTTTTGACTTAGAAAACAAAGTGTATTTGGGAACACATAGTTGGCTACTTATGTTTCAGGGGAGTCCTTACTTGCCATTTCCCTGGATAACACAGGCCAGATTTTGGAAGACACCTTCCTAGTTTTGTTGAAGTACTAATACCTATAACCTTGGAAGGAGCTTGGTTCACCAGATGTTGGGAAAATGAGGTAACAAAATGTGGCAGCATTTCAATTACTACTACTTCTCTTGTGAATTACCAAACCTGTCCAAACCTTTTCCAATACACCCTGCAGTCCAAGGACTGCTTTTGCTTTACAGCTCAATGCCTGTGAAACATGCAGCACAACAGCTGCATTCAGAAACAAAGATCATCTTGAGTTGGAAAGAAACCGTAACGATCATCAGGTCAAACTCCCTGCTCCTCACAGGACTACCTAAAAATAAACTTAATTACAAGAATGTCATCCAGACACTCCTGAACTCTGTCGGGCTTGTTGCTGTGACTGCTTTCCTGAGGAAGCCTTTCAGTGACCAAGCACCCACTCAGCAAAGAGCCCATGTCACAAACATAAAGATTCAGAAGCCTGCCTGGCTGGGGCCCACTGAAAGGAATGAAAAGCAGCCAGTGACTGGGCACAGGACTCACACTGTCATGTTGAAGAGGACATCCATATGGGAAGGAAGGAGAGAATCATCCCAGGCTGCTAGGAAAGTACTGATATTAGTAAGGAAGAGCAGATAGTCAGGGTTTCACAAAATGCTGCTGAGAAAAGAGGTCACATGGAAAGACTGAATGAGAGGCACTGTAGGAAACATCATTCCAAAGCTTAAATGCTGCTATCTGCAATGTGGACCTGTGCAGGCTGCTGCTATTAGGCAGTTTCCCAATGGCTGATACCTTGACCTCTTCTGCCCCAGTTTTAGTTCAGCACATAAATGAATGCTGCCCTACTTCCTACCTATGGAGGTTAGAATGCTCTTTTGCCAAACTATTCCAAATTCCTTACTAATGACATTTGCCCTCAGCAGTAGCCATTGCTCTCTTTCCACAAACACTCCTGGTATTAGTCTCAATTCTATGCACATTCTTACACATTTTCCTCCAAATCAGAGAAAGCAACATATCCTCAGTTCTCCTCTCTTAAATAAATAATAATAATAATAATAATAGCATGATCACCAACTTAGTTTCCCCCCTCTCAGCTTTCATCTTCAGTAGAACACTCCTATCATAGATTATCTCATATCAAGAGACTGCATTCCTACCTCATTTATGTGCTGATTCCCTACTCCTCACTGATCTCTCCAGCACCTTCCAAATCAATAATCCCCAATACCCCACTTACTAGTCAACCACACGCTTGGCTCCACTGTTGTTTTTTCATCACCTAAACCATAGAGATTATAGCAGAAGATAATTAAACCATCATTTATTAATCTTTTGAAATCATCATTGAAGAATGAGAGTAAATGCCTTTTGGGGAAAACACAAAGGCAGTTTCTACTGCCTTTCAGTGTCTCATAGGTCAAAGACTCCAGAAAAATGGCAAAGCACATCATGCTCATGTAACATGTTACTACATCTGTAGGTATGGCTATTAAAAATGCCCAACAAATGCCAACCCCCAAAAACCTCTTTGCTTAAAATGAACACCTTATTAGTTTATTAAATAAGGATTAAAAACTCTTCTCTTCTTCAAAATATCTTTAGCTTACAAGAATTTAATTTTGCCTGATAGAAATATATTACAAGGAACACAGGAACCTGCAAGTTTGAAGTATATCTACCAAAAAAGCCAGTTGTTACAAACCAGACTATTTCAAGGTGCTGTGATCAAGAAGAAAGCTGCTTTACATTATCAGCTTGTCTTCCCAACATAGTAAAGAAAAAGCTTTTTAGGATAAGATTGTTTCATTCTAACACAATCTTCTACACTGTAACAGCAACTGAAGTTACCACTATTGATATTGCTACTAAGTTCTCTTGTTCTCTTAGACTGCATTTCATAACTTGTGCAATTGTCTTCTACCTATAAAAAATAATGAAAAACAACAATACTGGCACAGTATTACAGAACATATGATCGGAAGCCATCAGCACACTGAATCTGTTCAGAGCCATTAACAAATCTGTGACCTGCAATCTCTTTTTAATAACAAAATTACTTCCAAGTAGACAGGGACAGTGCTCAGTACCACTGCTTTGTTTTGCAAAATACTGCATTTCTTTGTGTCTACATGTGTGAGGTAGGATACAAGTATGGGAAACACAGCTAGCCAAATCAAACACCTTATGTTATCCATCTTTCAAAGAACCCGTATGTCAAAATAATTCCAGCATACCGCATCATTGCTGATAGACTTATTTGCAGGGGTAGAAATCTATTTAGAGGCTTGCTTTCTGTCTTCTTACGTCGATATGATGCTGCTGTTTAAAAAAGAATATACAATATACATCTTCATTACAGAAATGAAAGTGCTACTAATAAACACATCATGACTGTACTGAGGTACTAAAAAAAATGCAAGCATGAAACATTTTCCTACTGTACACACGGTACAAGACTATGTTTATCCTGCCCACACAAATACAGAGGCACTTGGGGACCACTGTGAAGAGACTGGATCTTTTAGACAGCAGAATCTGATGAATTTTAAAGCAAATTGGGTGGAAGTTTCTTGTCTGTATTTCTTTACCAATTGCCAACATTCAGCTTCTTACTTTTCTATGATCAACAAAATAGCAGAAGCTCTATTGTACGCAATGAGGGCATCCTGAGGATGTGGGACAAACCTACTGACACCTCAGGAAGTTTGCTTGTCTGTGGAAAAGAAATCACTTCAGCCAATGTTAGGATATTGCATCTAAATTAGTAAACATCTTTTGTAAAAGTAACATCCAACAAAGATGCAAAGACTGGAATGGCAATCTCTGAGCACAACAGGAAAAAAGAATGCGTGCAGATTCTTCTACTCCTCCTGATGGATGACTGGTCTTGGTCCAGTGAATTTTATCATTTTGACCATTATATAACCATCAGAGTAGCAGAATGGCCATCTAGAACTCATCTTAGTCACGTGTGTTTGCAG
Organism: Zonotrichia leucophrys gambelii; assembly: GCF_028769735.1. Taxonomy (NCBI): domain Eukaryota; kingdom Metazoa; phylum Chordata; class Aves; order Passeriformes; family Passerellidae; genus Zonotrichia; species Zonotrichia leucophrys. The sequence goes on from NC_088169.1 coordinate 68,308,506, forward strand.
ACACGAGCCTTGATCAAACAGACTGCCATACCTGAATGTGTTTCTTTAAAAAAGTATTTGTAAAATATGTACTGCACCTGCTTGGATGAGGCAGAGATGTATCCATCTCTACACTATATATATTGAAACACAGGCAAGTCTGTAAAATTATTCCATCCACAAACTCAGAAATTTGCTCATTGCTGGTGTCCTGTTTTAAGGTCCTCGTATCCTCTGTGTGCACAACTGTGCAATATTCAAACAACGTTCTTGGATTTGTACTTGTATTTGCACAGGATGACTGCATTTAAGAATTAACCCCACAGAGTGACAGGGATAAGTATGAATGATAAGTAAACTTGCAGGATGCAAAACCTACTGTGTGCATTCACAAAAGCAGATTTGGATAATCTGTCAAAACCTACACACGCAAAAAAAAGCAGCAAGAAAACCGCACTCTCTCTCATGTTGGGTGGTGGCTTTTCTAGAGTATCAGATGACAAATGCTATGCCAGAATAATGTATTTAGGATTCAAGACTTAAGTTTTTTGCAAGTTATTCACAAACTGAGCATATTCATTTTTGGTGAAAATGACTTTAATATTAGTATCTTTTTGTAAACTAATATTTTTGTTCACAGAGATCCAAATGTCAAAACAGCAAGTGTCAAAATATTTGAAAAGGGATTCAATTTTGCTAGAAAATAAAGTCAATTGGCAGAGTCAAGTATAGTTAATACAGGATTCTGATTATCTGAGGTGAAACAGGTATAGTCACATTAGAACTTTCAAACAATTTCATGTTTCCTTCCTATCAGTGGGTTAGCTAGCCCTAAATATTCATTATCTCAGTCTGTGACAGGTAAAAAACCACCATGCTTCTGGAATCAGTGAATTATTTTTAAATACTAGTATAAAGATTAAAATCCCTGTTTGGATTTTGCACATGAACTACAGATCACTGAAAGTTTCCTGTTGCACTGCAGCAAAAAAAGGAAATGTAACAAAATATTTATTTGCTGCAAAGTACAGCAAGATACTTTGGTAATCTCACAAAAATGTCATACTGGAACTTGTTACAGTGAGTTCAATTTGATCTTTTAATGTAATACAATACATTTTTATAAACTTAACATTATCATTGCAGAAGAGCATGCTAACTGAATGTTAGCAATTTATCTTTTATACATAATTATAAACTACTGTAGCTATGTATGCAGATCTCAAAATGTTAGTACATAAAATATTCATTTTCTTTATATGAGATGAGAATGAACTTAGAAGAGGTTTGAATACAAGAATGACATATTTGCTGTGCCTATTTCTCAAGAAATAATGATTTACACATTATTACCCAAGAAATCAACATTTAAATTGCAAAACTATAGTTTAAATTTACAATAAACATTATGATCAGTAATGGTGCATCAATATTCCATGAAGTTTAACCTAACCATGTTTATGCACATAAAGCCTCAAGAGTCTGCAGCAGTTTCAGCATTACTTTTTCATATTTTTTTATAAAATTGACTTAAAGGTACATCTTCCATAAATGTTTTCAGTGCAATTCTGTCAAAGAGGAAAATACAAAGTTAGCTTTCAATCATTTTATACCATAAAAAACCCTCAACAACTTGCATTTGCACTGCTGAAGCATAAGTAAGCCAGTTCTGTTGTGCCAACTATTTCAAAGTCAATTCACATCAACCATAAACTGCCTTTCTAGTCAGCATTTCCCCCACATCTATAGATATAAATGTGAAAAGCTGAATACTGGAAGAGGGGGGAAAGTTAAGATGAGGCAGAATAATCTAATTATTATAATACTTTTTCCTAGTGGTACCAAAAAAAATGAATAATGAAAAAAATTCTAAGGGTTTCTTGTTTTATTAGTGATCTTACAGTTTGGAAATTGGTGGATTTGTGGTTTAGTATTATCCTTTCCTATAATCTTTACAGGCAACCTTGCAACAATAACTTATTTAATGATGGATTATGTGAAAATGCTCCATTATTCAGTGAAATAAAATTTTCTTAGGTTAGAAATTTATTTTTCACATGTTGTCAACTGTAGGGAACCAGAGGCAGAACAGCACCTGAAATTATGATGTGTGCTTGGCTAAGCAGAGTATAACAACTGATATATTTTGGTTCAAAGACAGTTTGTAAACTGTTAAACTGTATACAGGATACTGCTCTATGTATTTTGTTTCTTTTGTTGTTTTTTTTTTTACAGATTATAACTAAAAAAAAAAAAAAAACCCACAAAAAAAAAACCGAAACAAAACAAAACAAAACCTCCAAACAAAACAAAAAAAGCCCCAACACAAACCAACCTCTCTCTATTGTAGCACAAAATAAAAACGAAGCTTCATTCAAATCTTGAATACCTTGACCATAATAATTGACAGCTGGTTATTCAACAAAAAACTTAGCTCTTCATACCAAAAAAATTTGGCTCAAAAATCAAAAACAAAACAGAAGGTACAATAAACTCTCAATAAAAGGATCTCTCATGAGACAACCTACCATATACTACTGCTAGATACGAGTTTCAAAAAAAAACATTACATCCCATTTTCAGCACATTTGTCATAAACATGCAACTTCACTATAAAATACAAAACACTTGGCTCTCAAGAACAGCTTTATAAAGACACACTGCATCAATAAAATTTCTCTTTGTGATTAACTTTACATTGTAATAAGAACTGTATTTTCACTAATGTTTATATATCAGATTTCATATTATAACGTAGTAATAATTTGCTCTTTGTGAACATCATGTTCAGAAGGAAATATCTATACACATTAACATACTAGACTATTAAAAACTCAGTTACAGAATTTTATTGATACAGTAGATTAATAAAAACTGATAGGGGAAGATAAAATGGGTAGGGTATTCAGTACATTATTTAATAACACACTTTTAAAATTAAAGTATTTTAAATCCTTTTTGAATTTTCAATGCCACTACAAGTCCAGAAAAGTCTGGCATCAATACTGAGGTGTAAAACAAAACTTCTTTCCAAATTTGCATGTCTTGTATTATTCTATCCAATATTGTTCAACTGTAAAAGAAAATAATTTAGCACCTCTGATGATAGGTAGGTGCCTGAAGGTAAACACTAGGTTATATTCATGAAGGACACAAAGACTGTTTTTTCTTCTTCTTCTTCTCCTCGACAAATAGTGGCAAAAGAATGTGGCACTATTTGTTCAACTGACTTGTTTTTCACAGTTAAATGTCAACAAGAGTACAAATACGAACACTGACAGATATTGCTTGAGATCAATTTTCAACAAACTCTGTTCTTTTTTTAAATCAATCGATCCAATAAACAGTGGGGTACTGTCAGTTTAAAGCCGCAGATAAAAGCTATACAAGCACTTTATAAGTCAGAAACATTAAAAAAAGAACTATTTACAGTTTTCTTCTTTAGTTCATATGTCTACAAAGCCAGCGCACATTACACTTCACAAAAATCCACAGTTAATGATATCAACATGTGTGTGGCTAAAGCTTGTGACCTAGGGACTGAAAATGCAGGGGCAGTAAAATAGGTTTTGTCTTCTCTTCAGCAACCCCATTTGTGCACTAACAGCTTCATTCAGTCTCAAGCTTTATATTAAAAGCATTCTTCAAAGCTTTCACCTGGAAGGCTGGTAACTACATGCTCACTCATCGTCTTTCCCTTTTGGAAGTTCTGCGACGGACCTATTTGGAGAAAAGATATGTGAAACGTTTTTTACAGAAAAAAAAAAGAAAGAGAAAAATTCAAGAACAAATACATTTTATAATGGAAAAATGCTCAGGCTTACTCAATGTTTGAGTATCCACATGCAGTGTCATTCATTACTCATTTGGTCACAAGTACAAGTCTCAGTCAATGACCAACTCCATTTACTGAGCCTGCATGCTTAATGGAATTCACAACAATGCAGTTTCCTTTCTCAGGGTTTTCATACCACCCTCAGATGCTCCAATCACCAGATTTATCCAAAAGTGTGAAGGCATTCTCAGTTTTAGTGTGACTACTAATATTGCCAATGTATTTGTATGAAATAAAGATAAAAGCAAACTCATTTTAACATATGCTGGTAAGAGGAAGAGATAGTTTAGGATTCTGTTCCAAGACTCCATGCTTATTTTGCAGTACTATTCATTCTGTGTGTCTGTTTTGCATTGTAGGAGCTGCTGGGGGTCGCACGTTTGGGACGGATGGAGATGAGATTTTTTTGAAGCTAAGTCGTATAACTTGCAGTTTATTGCAAAGGGCGTGGGTGAAGGGCCCTGCTGGGAGCTGCCAGCACAGCTCAGAGCAGGCCGAGAGAAGAGATGCTTGAAGTGTAAGAGAGTTAAAGACAAAGGCTTAAGAGCAGAGAGCATGTAAGAAGGAGGGGGTGAAGAAGTGCAGAGGAGAAGACAAAGAGAGAAAAGGGCGCAAGGAAGAGCGCGGGACAAAAGGAGAGAGAGTGAGAAGAGATAAGAGAGCAAAGAGATAAGAGTGCAAAAAGAGCGAAGTTCTCGTTACAATACAATAAATCATCTTCAGTGTTGAATATTCAGATTCTCATTAACCAATCTACTACAGCATGCATATCCTATAACATTTCTATACAACCTATAAGAATCACTACATTACTATATGTGTTTTAAACCCTAAATCTTATTCTTTGGGCCCCATCTGCCAAGCTGCAGGGCTTGCTCTGACTCTTAGGCTTGCTTGCTTGCAGAGGGAATTGTTTCTTCTAGGGGGAATTACATTCAGCTGGTCACATCATTGTTTTTTAGCAACTAAGGCATCTCAAAGTTTGCTTTCATTTCAATCTCGCTTATAGTTTCTATATTCTCAAACTCTTTTGCCAGGCAGTCATATTTATAAGGCTTTCTTGTTTCATCCTCCCCAACATTGTATAAAGAAGCTTTATTCATTATTAAAATCTAGAGGAGAAGAATTGCAGGAGTTACCTGGAAAATAATTCCCATTAGATGCTACATAATTCTGGCATACAGATAGGAAATGCTACACAGGACAGAAACTTGAAGATACTTGATAAAAATTATATTTTCTAAGAAATGCAGCTTCTCTAGGAAACTACAGTGCAGCTCCACTACACAACAGTGGAGGCTGACAACCACCCCATTCATTTTAAAGGAGGAAGGTTAAGTTCTAAAAACAAGAAATCATTCTAAGAAGAGAGGCCATTGCCTGATCATCAATACACAGAGAACACCCCAAAGACTCACAAAGAAAAGCTCAGGCATTTCTCTTACATTGATTGTGGAAACTTCCTCTTCTTCCATTACTTCTTCCTGGGGAATATCATCACTGACAGGTGAACTGCTCTGAAACACATCCATCTCTTCACTGGATTCATTCTCTTTACTGGCTGCTTGTTTGGAACGCCCTGCACGGCTACAATGAGAAGAAGAATAAAGATCAGCTTCACAGCACCTGTACATCTATAATATGTATGTATAAACTGTATAACAGAGCAAACATTCTAGTTTACAAAAACAGCAACGTTACCATTTCATGTTATATAATGCTGCTGTCTTTTACACCTGTCTAGTTCATCATGCACAGAACTGAAGTGAAACTAGGAGGCTGGACAACACCATTTGAAAACAAAATTGTTCCACAATAGAGGCCCAGGAACACAAAGCTGAACAATTTTGCCTCTACAGACATGGCAGATTTTTCTCTTCAGTGCTATGATACAGGCCAAAATAGGTTGACACAACACTAACCAGTGAACAGGAAAAGCCAAACAGCCAGAGACTGAATACCGTTTGCTAGTTTTCTCTCTATTCAATTTCATGAACAGATGTACTCTACTTCTGCAAGACTTCTTACACAACAAATCTGAATAATTACATCTATGTTTCTTCAGACCTAGAAGAACCCATATTACTACCCATGAAATTAACACCTAAAATGCAAATCGTCCAAGCTATTTAGGGATAACCAGTGTAACAATACCTTAATCAGGATAATCAAGAACAATCAGTCAACAATACCTTAAACTGCCTGTGTTGGTTATGGGATTTGTGACACAAGCAGAAAGCACTCATTTGCTTAAAAGGAGAATTAGCCAACACTCCTTGCCTTTAAAAAAAGCCAACTACAAATGTATCCAAAACTCCACAGTTGCACCTACAATACAGTAGCACAATTCAGAATCAAATCACTGAATCATCCCATTTAACTACAGGTGCAGTCTTGGTGCACCCAAAGTTGGTGACGTTTTGATTGAAATGAAACCAGAAACTCAGTTCGAGGCACACAACAGACTTCGATCTCCAGTGGGGGCACAGATCCAAAACAATCGTACTCTGATGCTATCACATCGTGAAAGTGGTAGGAATTTTCAACCCTGAAAACCACTAAAATTCAGACAAAATAAAATCTCTCAATTGCACAGCAATTATAGTATTTCCAAACCAAGCAACTTGCCATCCCTAAACAAAAATTAGCCCAACTTGAGTCCTCCAAGACTGGTAGAAGCAACAGAATTTAAAAGGAAGCAGATGAATGATTCACAGGCTAGGTTCTTCCTTTCATATATCACAAAAATAAGCCTGTTCACATGTGCTAATTGGTAACCCAATTTGCTATCAGAAATAGGTTATACACTACCACCCACAGGATACATTATCACCTCATACACAAAATCCCAAATTCTTATGCCAAATCCACTCCCAAGGAGCACAGAAAGCTTTCAGCATTTGGTATAAATATATTTATCTTGCAGAACACAATGCTGGCTCAGTCTATCAACTTCCTTCAGTGAAAACTGATGTAGATGAGGGAGAAAGGCTTAACTACAATGCACTATGAAGACTGAGAAATGGCTACTGTCTCACCTTTTTCTTGCAGATTTGGAAAAAGAACAGTCAAAATATGAGTGGTCTGATAAAACAAACAAACACAACCCCATTTTTATTTTTTAAATGAAATCTAGAATAGATCCAACAACTTTGAACCCTGACAGCTGACAGGAACAATGTAGATCCATGTGAATGAGAGCTATGCTGGTTACTGATTGTGGGTAGTGATATAGTTTACTGTCTGCTAAAAATGGAGTAAAGAAACATACCAATTTCACAGAGAAAAGTTATTTAAGTATTTAGTAAAAGGCATGTTTGACAAACACCACATAGCACATCACCCAACAATAACTTGTTGGTTTGTCTTCCCTGCATGGCAGAAGCAGTTTCCAGCTCTTGTTCTACCTCACGAGTGGTAGTGACTTCTGGAGTAAGCAGCCAGTGTTGGTCCTATGTTTCTGGTTACAGAGTAAGGGAGAAGCACAGGTCTGACCTGAGGCAGGGAAACTGGAAAGGTCAGGATGGATTGCATGCAATATGCCAGATCATGTGATCCAGAGTGAGCCCAGAATTTGAAATGAGGGCACGAGCTTGTTCAGGCAAGGTTCTCCTGTAGGGAAGATCCCTGCTTTAAGGCAAGTCAGTACACTACACTTCCAGAGGAAGAGCAATGTGATGCTAAGCCCAAAAGCCAGAAAGACAACAGAGATATTCAACAGCGTCAGACAGTAGATGTCCCCAAGTGGCGACCCAAGGAATTTATATCAGGTTTTAGAAAAGTAAATATTCTCCATGAGCTGCAGTTTGAGACAAGTGGTCACATAACCCCTTGTGCACCTCTGCTTACATATATTATCTATACATGTACAGAAAAGTACAGATACCTGTATTTTCCTATAGCAGGCACAAAAAAATAAAGCTAGCCAACAACAAGTTTACCTTCATTTGAGAACTTAATGCACTTCAGAATTTTCAGAAGCTACTACCCTTCACTGATCACAACACATCTTTCCCACATGAAAATTATTTAAGTGGATAGTAAGAAGGCCACAAATTAGAAAGTGAACATTAATTTAAGGAGAATCAGCATAAACTTAATTCTCCACAATTCTGTTTCACCATAGTAACAATTTGATTCTTCCCCGCTATCTGAAACAAACAAGGCCACTTTCCTCTCCCCTAAGTCCTATTAAAGCCCTATCTTCAAGGCCTCTGTATGCTTTACTGACTTTTCTCTCGAAAAAGCAAAGCTACACACATGATACCTGAGCACATTAAAATTATTTAAAGCCTCCTGCTCTGTTGCGAGATGTCCTAGGAGAAGCAGCTAAGGAAAACATTTTAGAAATAACAATAGCAATTTATTTTCTTAACTGTCAACTACAGCATTCCAAAGTATTTTCAGTAAAGGCTTGCTTAGGGGCACAGAGGCATTATTTAATTTTCACTAAACACAAATTTAGAGGACTTACACTTTTTTTTGCTGTGCTGGTGGTGTTTGTGATGACCTTCCTCGTCTTTTCTGTGGCGTAGACTGTGCTGATTCAACTGTACTAGTTTCAGATGGTTCTGCTCTGTTTTGAGGAAGACCCAAATTGCAAAGCATCAAATTATAACTAATGTCCAAAGATAAAAAACACACAGCTTACAAGAAAATGGACTTACCTCTGCTGTGTTCTTTTTGATGTCCTGTTTTGCCTGCCTTTTGGTTTTTGTTCAATATTTTCAGTTTGCCTTTCTTCCTCCTCCTCCTCCTCTTCCACTGCAGCTGCTGGCGGTTGTTTTTTTTTGCTCCTTTTTGATGACTTTGCCACTGGTTCTTCCTTTGGTGCTGTCCCATTATTTGTTCTGGTAGGGCGTCCTCTCCTCCCTTTCTTTGGTGGACTGTTCTGTTCATCCTCACTTTCTATCACATCTTCTTTTAGCCTTTTTTCCTCTTGCCATTGTGTTTCATCAGCTTCTGATACAACTGCAGGTCTCTTCCTTCCCCGTTGACTACCTCTAAGCTTCTGCTCTTGACCCACTTTATTCAGGTCATCTATGCTTAGCTTTTCTTCTGAATCTGTGATAGTGGCTTTCTTCCTTCCTCTAGGCTTCTCCAACTCTGACTGAAAAGGCAAGATTGCACCATTAAATTAAAAAATTAAGCTGCCATATTAACAGTCACATGTAGAAGCTTCCTCCAACAAGACAGTCTTCAAAGTACACAAGTTGTCTCAGATTGTTTACCGTATGCATTTCAAAAACACTTGCAAAAATATAAACACACACCTACATATAAAATACCAGACAATGGAGACAGATTATTTGAAAGGTAAGTAGTTAAAACCCTGAAGTGTGTAAGGCCTTCCTCATTTGTATCCTCTGCTGCATCCAACACAGTAGGACAGAACATCCATAACTGCATTTCTATCTAACAGGAAAACAAAGACAGAGAAGATGGGAATTGCCAACTTGTGCCTCCAGCTCTTGTGAGCTGCAGGGTGCTTATGCCTGGCTCCTGTGCCAGCACTGGCAAGGCACTAATACAGAGAAGACAGTGGGCAACCAGACTTTACAACCATAGAAGGAAGCACAGGAATTAGTGGTAGCTGCCAAGTCACTATTGTCAGAGCTGTACCAACATTTGCTCCGAGCAGCAAAACAACCCTTAAACACTCAAGCCTTAAAACAAACAGCTTGGATCAGAAGGGACCTCTGATGATCATCTCATTCCAACCACCCTGCCATGGGCAGGGACACCTTTCACTAGACCAGGTTGTTCAAAGCCCCATCCAACCTGGCCCTGAACATCTCCAATGACAGGGCATCTACAACTCATCTGGGCAACCTGTTCCAGTGTCCCACCATCCTCACTGTAAACAATCCCTTTCTTATGTCCAATCTAAACCTCACCTCTTTTGGTTTAAGACTGCTCCCCCCTGTCTCATTACTACAGGACAAGTCAAAAGTCTCTCTCCATCTTTTTTACGTGCCCCTGTCGTATTGGAAGGCTGCAATAAGGTCTTCCCAGAGCCTTCTCCGCTTCAAGCTAAACAATCCCAAGTCTCCCAGCCTTTCTTCTTAGCAGAGGTGTTCTAGCCCTCTGATCATTCCAGTGGCATTTCTCTCTGGGTCTGCTCTAACAGATCCATGTCTGTCTTCTAATGGGGACCTATAGCTGGACACAGCACTCCAGATGAGTGTCCCAAGAGACATCAAGAATCCCCTCCTTGCCCCCACTGGACAATCTCCTTTTGATCAGCCCAGGACATAGTTGGCTTTTGGGCTGTGAGCACACAGGCTGGCTCGTGTCTTGTTTCTCATACATGACTGACCCTGAGAGTCCTTCTCTGCAGGGCTGCTCTCAACCCCTTCATCCCTCAGCCTGTATGACTACTGAGGATTGCCTGGAGCCAGGTGCAGGACGTTGTACTTGGAGCTTTTGAACCTCCTGATGTTCCCCTGGGCCCAATCCTCAAACCTGTCAAGGTTCCACTGGATGGCAGCCCTTTCTCTTAACATATCAACAAAGGTAGAACCCCTTCTGAATCATAAGGTTTGAAACGTATTCATAGAAACTATTCCTTTTTCTCTCCATGCTCTAGTTCTCTGAAGAGCACAGTAAAGAGCCATAGACAGTGCAAAGATTTCTGTAAGCAGCTGCTAGGGCAATATTGCCCCAACCAACCCTCAGAAAAATAAAAGCAGAAAATATTACCTATGCACCATTTAATGGGTGACTCTTTCATTTCACATCCTGAAATTATCCAAAAGTCCAAATATTTACACTATTTCTGTTTCAAACAACAAACCAATGTTTGTTTCATAGTAACACTACTGTATTTCAACACATTAGTATTTACCACGTTAAAATTTCATCTACATAAACAGAGATAGATCATTTAAAATATGAATGAAGATTTTTTCCCTGTACATCTGCCTTATGACATAACATACAGGTCAGCTTACATATTCATTCATGTTTCCATTTTAACCAAAAACTTTTTTCAAGAAAAGCAGAAACAAAATCTAGGAAGGATATGAGGGTAAAAAGGAAAAGAAATTGAAGGACAAAAAATTACCCTAGAAGAAAATAAGAAAAATGTTTGAACAATGATGACATCTCCTGTCAGTTCATTTCTTCAGTGACATTCTCGTTATTCCCCACTTTATTTGCTTTTGCAGATGCACATCTGTCACTGCAGCTCCTTTTAGCCAGTAAGTAACTGCTGCCAATTCTCAAAGTAAAATTTCTCCCTGGGGCTAAACAGTGTCCCACAGCCTTATAACTAAGGTGTTAATCTGTTAATCTAAGGTGTAAATCTAGACAAATATCCTGAAGAGCGATATCTTTAGAACATGGACCTTCTGCTATGCAATGAAAATCCTGCTTCTCAGGTAATGCTTGCTGTAATCTGCTCCCCATGTCCAAAAAACCAAAAATGTATTCTGAATCCACCATCTTGAGCAACTTGTTTACAGATTTGAAGTGGAATGATCCTCTCAAAAGTATTCAAGACACTGACCTGTATTTGCTTTATCACTGAGCTTTCTCAGTAGTTACCATTTCAACTAATGCTTCTAAACATGAATTGCATGCCAGGAGCTGTCTGGACTCTCACACTTTAGGGTTCACAGAAGTGTTTTGTGGGTTTTTTTGACAAGAGATTCCAGATTTTTCTTATTTAGTTATAAACTGGTTTGCTTTTCCCATAGTATATTATAGTTACTTATACTTCAAGACAAGCAAAAGTTCTGGAATTTTTACTAGTCAGTAGCTTATGTCCCAACCAACCTAGAAAAATGCACCAGAATGACATAATGAGAGAAAAGAGAAATGTCAGAGACAGTAAAAAGAAATAAAGCAGCGGTGACATCAGATACAGGACATGTTTAATGCAGCCTAGAAAATCCAATTCTAGCAAATCTGATCTTATTACTTTCTCATGCATATCCCAAATACTACAAAATTTACAGACTGTCATCTGCTATTAAGGAACAAAGAAGTGAAACTTACTAGTGGTAAGGGAAATTCTTATTATTTCATCTGACCTGCATTTAGAATTACAATACAATTATAATTTTCTTCTGTGGTTTATTTTTCTGTATTCTGATACAGGTATAAATACTGCTTAAGGTAATATTTAGCCAGCTTGCAGCTTCTTTTACATATGAAAGTACTACATCTGAGTGAGATGTTTTATATCCTCATTAGGAACCTTTCTTATTACTGAACTACAGATAGATACATATATATATCTCCATTGGTAAGAATTAGTAAGAGAATTACCACTCTCCTAAGCCTCTGTAACCTCAGGGACATGATTTCAAGGTGGACTTCACTCTTCCAAGTTAATGGCCGGATTAATGACCTTTAAAGGTCTTTTGCAACCTATATGACTCTATGAGAAACAGAACCTTTTTTTTCATTGTATTTTCATATCCAACTCTAAACACATTTTCCAGTAGTTTAAAATATCAGCTCAGTTTCATGTTTCAACATATTTTTTAATTATCTCAAATATCATCACATGAATCTTAACAGCTCACCCTTACAAGATCAGAGTCGTCCCTTTTGTCAGTTTTCTTTCCTGGTAAGGGTGAAGCCAGTGTGAATTCTTCATTTTCACTGTGGTCCATTTCAGTACTGTCAAGCCTAGGATGAATAAATATATATTTCCCCCATTGGTATAATACATTGGGCAATCATTAAAAAAATACTAAGGACAACAAGTTTCATTAAAAAAATCTATTAATAAACCAAGAACAATTTGGCAGAAGGAACCTTTCACTTGTGGGTACTACAGATATCAAGTGTCACAAGCCACATCCTTTAAGTCTCAAGACAAATGTTTGGATCAAAACCACGTTCAATTTTCTTTTTTCACTGGGAAAGATAAGCAGCCTTTTTAAACAGAAGAGTGTGAGTTGCAAGAGATTTGTTTGCATACAATTGCCTACACTTTCCCATAGCCATCAAAGACTCCCACAGACAGACCAGCCAAAGAACACACATCTTCCTATGGTGAGGTTTAGGCAATAAAACAGGAATTCAAATTTCCCTCTGCTTTTTGCAGCAGCAATTTCATTTTTAGTTCAGTTTCTACAAATGTAAGCATGGACAATATTTCCACGCTTTTTTCCACACAATTTACATATGCCTCCTGCATATGTAAAACACCAAGACCCACAGATAAAAGGTAATGCACAAAAGCCAATGCACAAGTCATTTAATTTCATCTGTAGAAGCAAGACTTTTAAATACCAGTGCATGTTTTTTAATGAAAAGAAACACGCTATGTGTGGAAATGAAAAGTGGTACTGAAACACACAAACTCAACTCCTTGGCCTGGGCACTGCACAGTGAGTAAAAGATGTTCTGTCACTCCTACAGATGTACAATCTGTATTAACTGGGATGTAATGGGAAGCTCAGGTTTTATACATCCTCTCAAAAGAAGCAAATCTGCCTGTACATATTCAGACAGACTAAACTGGAAATATCGTGCATCCTGAATCCTTCCCATCTCTTCTCTTTGTCTTTGGCATCTCCACCCAAAACACTAATCCCTTAAACTTCAGTGAACTGGGGAGATCATGAAGATGACAGAACATGTTAGGCTGTGAGTGCAGCATTTTTTAAAATTTGATGTCAGATTCATTTTGCTGGATACAGAGAAGAACTGGAGTCCTAGAACCTGTCATTAGCCAGTAATACAGTGCAGCATGTGAACCTGCATGACATGTATGAAATAAGCCTTTCTGCAGACTTTCCAGTGGAGAAATATTTCTTGTAAAACACTGCACTACATTTAAAATTAATACTATATATTGAATAGTCACAGCAGTACCAAATGAGAACTCTTAAATTCAAACACAACATTTCCTAAGTCTTGAAAGAATGTGAAACAGTAGAAAAAATACAAATAGTGAAGGTTATACAATCTCTCACTGTCCATGAAAAAAAAAAAAACAAACTAGTGACAATACGACTTTCAGTTAAAAGAAAAAAATGAACATAAGATACATAAACTGATGGATAACCTACAAAATTGGTACAAAATTAGCCATAATTTTAAAGACAGATAACTAGAAGATGACATATAGCGTTACAGCACACTCATCTCTCCATCACTAAGCTAACCTAAAATCCAAAAATATTTGTCTGCAAAGTCCAGCAAAGTGCAGTACTCAAGGAGTCATGCAGGACCACTACAAAGGTCTACCAGTCCTTCCTGGGTGGGATGTGTTTGTAGCATTACAGCCAGGTTCCCAGGGACTGCAGCTGTGTGTACACACACACACATACACACCTGTGTACATATATACATGTGGGGGGATATAGCTATCTACCTAAAACACACCACAAAAAACCCCAACCCTGCCCTCAAAAAAGTTAAAATATATGATGCTTTCCTTTTCTCCTTCAGCCAATTCTGGATGTAATTTGATTCTGCAGTTTGGGGGGTTTTTGTTTTGTTTTTTGGGGTTTTTTTGTTATTTTTTGTTCTTGTTTGTTTTTTGGTGGGTTTTTGTTTGGTTGGTTTTTGTTGTTTTGGGATTTTCTAAAATTTATTTCTGGAGTTAGAAAGCCATATTCATGGTTTCAGTTATACCAATTTAACTTTACTTCAATGTAAGATAAAAGAATTCTGTCTTTTACTTAGAAAACATTATAGAAGTATTCAAGGTTTCCATTACAAATATTTGAAATATCAAAGATCCTTTGTTGTCTACCAACCTCCCTTTGATCCTTCCCGGAGAGCTTGGATTTGAACTGCTGCTGGCATTGCTTACAGTTTCCATTCGTGAAGATTTGGATTGAGACTGCTTGCCTGCTGACGAAAGAGGCTTATTAACTGCTCCAAGAACATTGGCTGCTTTGGGCTGAAACCAAAAATATAGTTCCTTTATTTTAAGCTACACGTTCAGATATTGTTAACATGTACTATGCTTAAAATAGTCACAGATTTCACTTTCTGCAATCATTATGTTAATTTTAACACAAAGTGATAAACATTTTCGTATGAAGGCTACAACAGACACCAGAAGGAAGCTGAGGGAGCTGCAATCAAAGAAGTAGCTGCCACCAAAGCTGGTATTCTTCTCTCTAGCCTTGGATTCTGTCCTCCTCTCATTGGAAGTGCTGTGTGCTCACTGGACCATGCAGTCAAGCACTGTGTCACTGTGCTTTCTGCTGATTTATCTACCTGAACCAGCTCCCCATCCGCATTAGAAAAGCACCTGGCCCAGCAAAGCAGAAACAGCAGCACAAGGGCCCTTTCAGCAAAGGAGACATTACTGGCAACCACACCAGTCTCAACAGGGAATAAATGAGAATCTCAAAAGTCAAATACTGTGGAGAAAATTCTGATACTTCTTGCACAGATTTAAAAGTGTTAGGCTTTTATTAAGTGCCACAATTTCCAGACACTGGTGAGCTTCAGGTTATTAATTTAACTGGATTATCTTACAGACCTGCCAACCACCTCCAGCTCATACTAACTTTTGAGAGAGCTGAAAGAGTTCAATTATTCCTAAAGAGAATGCCAAACACCCATGTACAAAAATTTTGAGTTAAAGACCATTCCCTGCATCTCTCATTATCCATCTTCTCCTTCAATATTAGATTCTAACTATATCTGCAGTTAGTGACAGCTACAAAAAGTTCAACATGCATATCATATCAGCCTTGGGTGTTTCTTTTTTCAGAGCTACAGACCATGGAAGTTCTGGTTATACTTTTATAGCCAGAGGGAATTTTACACTTAGAAAGATTCATTCTGCACCGAGCACAAAAAAAAATAGCATATGCTTTCCAAAAATAAACCTTAGAGAACTAAATCCAGCTTAACAATTTACTTCTATTAGTTTAGAACTAAATGTTAATCAGTGTATGCTGAAAGAGCTCAAAAGCAAAGAGATTTTCAAATTCACACCCAACTGGATTTTCTGCTGAGGAGGGACTAAGAGGGCCTGCACAGAGAGCTCCTCCCTTCCAGAGAATCTACACTCAAAGCCTTCCTGCCCTCATTGTTATCTGCTTATATCCACTCCACTAACATTCACCCAAGCCAGTCTTCCCCTTGCAAAAATAAGACAACCCAGACCAACTTTCATTTCATGCTCCTCCCATGATAGTGAAGAAACTGAAAATTTTTGTGGTCAAATACACCTCTCCTGTTACAAAGTGTCAAAACAATACAAGAAGAGCTAGAGTACTCAGCACTAGAAATTTAAATAATATAAAAGTTAACTTATGGTTCAAAAGAATTTCAATGATGATATATTCCAATCCATAGATGTTAACTTTCAATTTCTCAAAGAGAAATCTGCTTCTTTTCCTAGCTTGCACTCCTCTTTTATTATTAAGTTACTATCTGACAGTTAATGCTTCATTAGCAAAGTTAAGAGTAATGAAGATTTCTTTCTTTCACAAGGTAACAAATTAATGTTCTTTGTCATCTGGAACAGGATGCATTAATCCAGATGAAAACCACAGTTTGTCACTTCCTTTACCAGATATTAATTTTATCCTAAAGAGTACCTGGGTTTAGTTTTAGTGAAGAAAGAACACTGCCACCATTCAATAGAATGCATATTCTGAAGGAACAAATTAGCAAAACTATAGAACAGTCAGTTATCTTATAAGGTACTGTAAAATGGTATTCAGCTTTGCCAAACATTAATGATGTGACTTTTAAAATTATTTCTGTTAGAGTTTTTCACAGCTGCCACTTTGTCTGCAACATTGGAGTCTTCAGCAGTCTAAAAAGGTTAACCATTTTGTCAACTTGACAAATATTATGGGTGATATTGGGGTGGTTTTGGATCCTCTCCTTCTAAAGGCAACAACAGGCTTTGCCCATTGTGGCCACCACCTAGTATAGACTGCAGCAGTTTTCCTTTCACCCATCTCTTTCTCTATACCTAGAAACAACTGGTTCTCTTAAACATAGTGATTAGTTAATTACATGCTAGTTTTCTTCAAAAAACAAAACCACCAAAAAAACCCACAAACAAAGCAAACAAAACTGTCACTCCAAAAACAAAGACAAACCAGAACACAGAAACATAGCACTAAACCTCAACCCCCCATACCATACCTACCTTTCCAGGGGTGAAAAAAGACTTCATTTCCGGAGGAAGATAATTTTTGGTGTTACTGAAATTCTGTAAAAAAAGGGGGTGGGGGCAATTACAGCAATAATCAGCGAACAAGAGATAAACATTCTGGAGCTTGTACTGAAAGATTTAATTTACATCATTTATGCTTTTGATTTTTTAAACTAGAACAGTAATGTGGGAGTAGGAGGGAAGAGAAATTGGTGTCTGCACATGTATATATTTATGAAAACATATACATACATACATTTTCAACACACATTTTCATGTAAGAGGGAGAAGTCTGAAGATACAAGAAATATTTAAGAGAAACAACTGTGAATTACAACTAGCAAATATTTAAACAGACTTATCTCAAGAAAAATTAAATGCCAAAATATACCTTGTCAGGTTGAGTAAAATATCTGGCTGGAAGTACAGGGTCTTTAGGGGATTCCAAACTGTATGTTGTACTCTTTGACATAATGATATTCATTGCTACATCACAGACTGTATATAGTTTCTGTAAACAATAAAATTTAAAAACCAGTTCATTGAAAATCTTGAAAAAAGACAGTGTACCTTTCATGCACAGGACCACAAGAAATCACAGTTTAAAAGCAATCATCTTAAATATTTAACACTAGCCTGCATCTTAAACAGTGTCTCTCAGGATACTGAAATACAGATGGTAAAAGCAAAAGTATTGTGAGTCTAACAGTTGAAGACTGATGGTTTTCATGGTATTCCTGCACTTAAGAGTAATGCTTGCTATAGTTTCTATGACAAAATTAATCAAATGAGCACACACATCCCACAAACCCAGTCCCCAAAACACATTTCTGGGGGAAAAGCAGAAAAGGGACAAATCTGGACATGATGTGATGCTAAAACCACAAGAAAAAAGGTTTGCTACATGCACTACACAATACCAGAGATTTCTAATGTATTTTTCTTCCTCTATAAAATTTACTCTTGCACTTTAGAAATGAAATACTAAAAAGCACTTTAGTGGATGATCTAAATAGTAAATTTTATAGTTTGTATCTATTTAAACTTAGTGTTCAGTAATCTTACTGATACAGAAACAGAATAACTGAAAACTATTACGACTCCCTTGCAAATGTGCAAGAATTACTGAAGCACAGGAAAATAACTGCTATCTAAACTAAAATAAATATAATGACTGCAGTAAATATCTTTTCATATGTACAGTTCTATTGAAAGACATCTTCAAGTTGGTGTATAAACAAAAAGCAAGTCCTTCACATTACCAGGCCAGAATTAAATGCAATTTTCAATCAAAAAGTATCACTTACTTCATTCATTTTTTGATCATCTGGTCCTTGAGCATCCTTAGTCTGTTTGATATTTTCTACCATTTTTCTGATAAAGGCATGACTGTTGTTTTCATTTTTAGCCATTAATATTTCCAGTATGAACCACAGGCACCTAGAGGAGAAATAAAGTATCCCACATGAACCAAAGTACAAAAGAAATCCCTTTAAAAAGCACATCTGAGAACATGATTAAGTCCAGCTTTTACTAGCATTATGAATTTGAACTAGTCTAACTCTGAGAAAACAGTTCTTTTGGAAAAATGAAATGAAAATGAGCAGAAGGTGAAAGGTTCGTCTATAAAATCTCACAGAGGGCTAAAAAAGCACCTATACTATTTCTCTCAATATTTTACAGAAGTTACTGGCATCATTATGCATGCTGGACTGTGTAACAGAGTACAGCAATTAATTAAAATTCCACTTAGAATAAAGTTAGAAATAACACTATTAAAAGTGGTCTTACTCTTTAATGTCCTTGAGTTGCTCAATGTCCTGGACTTTGACATAATCTGGGTCATGAGCTAGAAGATGGATAGTATAAGGAACAACATACTCTGGTAGAAGTGACAACAGTTTCTCTGAAAAGAAGAAGAAAGATGCATAAAAAAACTTCATACCAAGAAGTATGCTTTCTACCAAGGAGGAGAGGGCAAATCTTGAGGGCAGCATGCATTACATGATGTGGGCCTATCATTTCTCTATGATGTTTCATTTCATGGCTGCTGTGCATATGTTTCATGCATGCAACAATTAAGATTTTAAGTATCTCTCACTCAGGGCTGCTTGTTTTCTAGCTACCTTGAGATACAGCTCCAGTTACCTCCTACTCCCAATCCTTTCCTCAGTTCAAAGCCTGTATTCTGAAGGACTTTAAAAAGTAGACGTGAGGATGGATCACAAAATCCATGCTGACTGCAAGAAGTGCGACCAGCACAACTACAGGATAAGTCACTACTATTTCTTTGGACATTGCAGTGTGCAGCCTTGCTGTCAAGAGAACAAAGGCTTTCTGCAGGGACTTTACAGTCAAATTGCCACAATATCTGTTTCCAGAAGAGTGGGAGGTCACATGAAAGCTGTAACAAAGTAGTAGTGCACTGAGTTTGAAAGGCTCAATCCCACCTAAACAGAGCAGCACAACTCTATCGTGACATTCAAAGCATTCAATATATTTTCTATCATTCTCTGAGATTTTTGGAATCCCGAACAGGACTACAAGAAAGTCTTTCCTCCATCATGACAGTCTGAAGGCCTATCTCCCTTGGGGATTCAAAAAGGAAGGGTTGTTGCCAATGAGTTTTTCAGAGTTATGATCACAAAACACACTTTCTGTAAGATAAACTCCCTGACCCAACCAACAACATGCAGTGTGTACTCCAGCACCTCAGAGATCACCTCCCAAGGTGGACAACAGATGGACAAGCTGTGCACCAAAAGTAAAAAAAAACCATTTTTCAGCAAACATCCACACTGCTGACTTTAGCCTGATGCCTGAGTGAAGCAGGAGGACACACAGCACACCCAAGTTACTAAACCTGCACCCTGTGCAACAGGAAGGACAATGGTCAGAAGAAGGCATCCTGAAATTCCATGCATGTTGCTATGGCACAAGCATCTGATCTTTAGTGCCTGTGGCAAATGCAATATCGTAGTATTGACATGGCTTCAATGTTCATGTGGAGGGAAGAGGGAAATTCCCAGCTCCGCTTTTGAAATGCCATATTTTGTGATAGTAAGCGCATGACCAAGTCTGGAAAATCTTCCTTCAGTAAACTTTTACCTATACAATATTCAGTTATGAATAAGTCCAAACATCTGTAAATCATTATGTACACTAATATGATTTGAAAACTATTTAAAAATACATTAGAAGACTAACAGTTTTACCTCTATTATATGCATTCATATGAACAATTTGCTTGACATATCAGCATGTGCTTGAGAAATGTTGTGTGCATCAAACAAAATACACCATTATTGCAGATTTTACAAAACTAACAAATTAATTGTCATGCATACATCAAGTCTTAACCTATACCTTTCTTAGAGATCTGTATAAATAGGGGCAATGCACAGTCTACATAAAATATATATCATTTATAAAATCAATGCAGAGTGATTTTCAAGCCATATTTATGTAATTGAAATCCAGTATACTTCGCAAAGCAGTTTTTAGTGTGTTTCAATTGACACTGCACTATTAACTTTAAAAACATCCTTTTTGTTTTCAAGCACTGTCCTGCATTTTAGCCAGCAGCTGTTCACATTACTAAACAAAAAAAATAAAAATAGCAGGGAAAGAAAAGAATATAATTAAAACTTCAGAACACTAGCAAAATTGGCTTGTCTTAGATATGCCCCACACAAACCAAACCACTATTATTTGCACTAATTAGCAACTTCAATAGAATGCTAATCAAGAGCTCATAAACTCAGTTTTTCACTAACTTCCTGCCTTGGACCATTTCTCATATAGCTATAACAATAATTCCAACTGGGTCTGGAAAATAAAATGAACTAGTTCCAGACAAAACAGGGAAAGAAAAAGTATTGATACATATTATATTTAACCCTGTCATGACAAAAATCAGTAGGGAAAAATAGAACTTTTCTCTCTAATGAAAGAAGACCCTACCTGAAAGGTAGGGTGGCTTTCCTACCAGCACATAAAACTACAATGTGCTAAAACCCCTCACAAGAGTCCTTTATGAGCTTTTAGGAAGAACACTTGTTAAAAAAAAATTAATCTTTACTCTTGTAATTTTTCTGCTTACTGTCTTTTAAGTAAAAGCCCATCATGGGAACATAAAAATTCCTACGCAAGACATGTCTCTACCCAGATGAAACTAGTAAAAAATACACAATCAAAATAAGTCTCTTCTTGAGTGGTTTCCACTCTGAATAGAATTTAGAGAGTTTAAGAGGGCTGGGAATAATTCCTGCCAGCTTATAAAAGGCCAGTGTGGAAGAAAGAGGTGTTTTACTGTTGGGTACTAGTGCTTACGAAGTTTTCCTCAGGCAGGGTAAGCAGAAATTTACCATATTTTCAACAAAAGCTGAAATCCCCCCCAAATATCCAACAGATATCCTCCTCACCTGTATAAAGTTTTCAAGACAAAACATATCACAGAATCACACATTTCTAGATTCAGACAAATAGGTAGAATAAGCAAAGATGCAGATTTCCAAAGGAGGCACTGCCATCATTACCAGCCTGAGTTACTGCATGGTCAGCACGGAGAGTGGCAGAGGGAGACACACATTTAAATATTGTGTTCTTTCCAGAAATGAGCTTTGGCTGAACTGCTGCAATATGGATATTTTAGGATACAAACAGTTCAAGACATTCTATTTGCTGAAAGCTCAGACTGGTAAATCTGAATGACACAAAGTTAAGATTGTAATCCTCAAAAAAATCCTGCACTCTATATTTAATCCAGACTCCCCATGCATTATAGCATATGTCAAATCAAAGGCATCACACAATTATTTCAGCAAGAAAATAATTTATCAGGTGCACTTGGAGGTCCTATTGGATAAAGAAAAGCACAAACACCTAGGTTCCTCTTAATTTCTTCCACAGATTTTTGACAGTAACTTTGCAGCACCTATTTCAAACACATAATTCTTATGCTTTCTGTCTACACAATTAAAAAGAGATTTCAACTCTCAAGAGTAATAATCTTAAAATTACTTAGAGGTGTTTGTTCAATTTATTTTTTTCTTTTTTACATGTTACTGAGTGGGAGAAAAGTACCACTTTTTTCTTTAACTCTAATTAATGATACATTAGGGATTTGTCTGTAGACTTGTTCTCTGATCAGAGTCTAAGAGGACTGGGAAAGACTGACTGACTCAACTAATATAAAGTGATTCATAAACACAGAAGGAAGTCAGTTATCTAACAGCATCTCTGAGATCAGATTCACAAAACAGGTCTGGTTTAGGCTAAAAGGATGAAAAAATCCCCTTCATTTCACAAAAGTCAAATCATCAGTAATCTTTCAAATAAATAAAACTTTCAAAACCTCTCATTCAAAACTGCTATAGCTCTTCATAAAGGTCTACTTTTTCCTATGACTTTGTACCAGCATTGTAATAGTGCATGTCTGTAGCTTTAAGTCAAAAGGACTGACTTAATAAAAGAAAAATAGCTGACATGAGTCCATAGTAACTTCCAAAGCATTCTCACCATCAACCACTGGCACTGAGAAGAAAGAATTGCATCAACTCATCCTGAAGTGCCAACAAATATAGCTCTTTGCAGGAATAACACAAGATCCTACTCAATACAGCAGTGCAAGGACAGTCTATTTAGTACAGCATTTATGTATTAAAGTTACTTATTAGTAATTGCTGAAGTAAAATTAATCATTGTCACTTCACTTAGAACATTATTAACACTATTACGTTCAAATAGTACACATAATTGCCTTGGAAAATTACTTCACTTCCAATATATTTAGGCATAAGCATTTGCACAGTTTTTAACAGAACTCAAAGACCTCAGCAGTGCCTGTTAAAAAAAAAAAAACAACAAAATAAAATCTGGACCAAAGAAGACCTGAAAATTTTCAGTTTTCATTAGATACTTCCAAATCAAATTTACAGTGGTTCTGTGTATAAAAACAGACAACTATCAATGTTTTCAGTCAACTCACATTTACACATGAACTACACCACTTGTAGCAAAAAGTGACTTCTATTCTCTTACCACTAACTGCTGCATGTTGCTTCAGATATTCCCTTCTGACATTTATGTTCTTCACAAGGCACTGCCTAGCATGAGCTCTTCTCTCTTTCACGGGATCTTTTGCACACAGTGCACAAATAGCCATATATTCTAGTGGCAGCCGTAGTCTAGAAAGGCCTTTGTGAAGCTTCTGAGCAAATATTTGTCTCACTTGGTAACATTCATCCTATTAAAAAAAAAAAAAAAGGCAAAACCAAAACAGATAACTGTAAACTTTTCTTAAAGCAATATAAATTATAAAATACAGCATGGAAGCTCAAGTAAATATGCTAAAACCAATTAGACCTTGAAGCCACTGAAACATAGAAATTGCAAGAATTTTTTTTTAATGCCAAGTCAGAGCATTTAATTGAATTAATCAGCTGAAGCTTGCTTTAAGCTCAGAAGAAGAGCTAAGGTTCAAAAATTGTGCAGGAAGATACCACACTCAGGACTCAAGGCCTAATTTAGCATTGTAGTAAGGCACGGAGTCACTGAAATTGTTCACAGTTGGGTCACTTGCTTTGTAGAGCCAATGTCAAAGATCTGCACAAAAACATTTTATCCACCAGTAACCACCACCATGTCAATTTTGCTGCTATGATTTCACACATTTTCATCAAGACATTAATATTAAAAACTGAATAAAATTCAACAGAATTACCAGATAAGGTGAAACACCAAAGAGAGTACCAAGCATTTCCATTATTCTGTGGAAACCTATGCACTACAATTGACCATGGAAGAGAATTATCTGTGTTTAACAGCTGCCAAAGAACATGAAGTAAAACATTATGAAGGCAGCAAATGTAGTTCTACAGCTTATTCAGCAATGTGTTCCCAGAAAAAGCATGAAGTTTAAATTTTTTTGTATGAAAATAACCTACATAACACCATTTAAGATACGGCAAACCATTTCCCAACATAGGACAAGGAAGCTTAACAGAAACACATGTAGAAAAGACTTTGAAGAAAACATACAGAAAAGCTTAAGGTAAACAAGGTCACCAAAATAGCTTGGCACATTTAACCTGCCAAAAAAAGGTCAAGAGGAAAGATTTATCTCTAAATACATAGAAAAAATGTTAACAAGAGTAAGCAGCTATTTTAGTCAAATGGCAGCTTTGAAGTCAGAAAGGATTGAAGGGGGTTTCCAGTTATCAGTCAACTGGAAGTGCAGGGCCAAAACCTAACCACTGGAAACGCTGGCTCTGCATAATTTGCAAGTGGCATCTAAAGAGATCACAGATTAAATAAAACAATGTTCCCTCTGCCTCCACCAAAAATGAAACTGAGAAGAAACTTTTTTCAATCAAGCCCCATTTTCTCCTTTTTGTACTTCAAGCAATATTCCCTCTCTGTGGACTGAAGCCCTGAAACACCTGCTGCAGCCAGAGTTGAAGTAACCCAAGCCCACACACCCAAACCATGAGATCTGCTCATCATCTCGTCTCCTTACAGCAAATCCACCCCCACAGGAGGCTAAGACAGAACCCTCCTTTCCCTCCCCAGTATCACCTAAGTCTAAAGCCTTTAGGAAGCTCAGAAGAGATGGATGTCTAATTCCTGTTCCAGCAGGGAAACATCTTTGTCTCCAAGGACAAGGGAGGTACAGCTGGTTGCTACTGATGGTATTGTGTGGCCAATTGGAATGACTACAATTCCTTTATCTTTTAATACAGGGAATAACCTTAAATTTGACTCAGTTCTTACACTAAGAAGGAGACAAAACTTAACCAAGGTATGCTATTTTTAACAGCATACACAAACTCCATAAACTAATCCAATTTTATATAGCTACACCTCTGAATTTAATGCAAATTCATCAGAAGTTCACCATTTAAAAGCATTAAAAAAATACCTATTTGCAAAACATCATGTACCACGCAGACACAGCTCTGATTCCTCAATTACACCACCTTGAGTTAACAAAGAAAACTGGAAAAGCTTTGGGATTGTTTTAAACAAATGAAACTTATGCAATCCACAAGATTTATTCTAAATACAATTAAATTGTATTTTCAACAGAAGGCTTATCAGATCTTAAATCTGATCTTAAACCTTGTTAAACACTGAAGTACTACCCTCAGTTACTTTTCACTGTCTCTCAATATGAAGCTCTATTGACATCAAAATTTGTTCTGGAGATCACAGAAGTCAGCTGCTGGTAAGCTTATAAAATTGGCCAAACACATATGCAACTTATTTTACAATTACTAAAACCACATGCATTTCATCATAATAATGCCCCTATTTACCAGTGCCACTTTCACACAGCAATTAGTGACAAAATTTAATTATGTGTTTTGCACTCCAGTCATTAAACATTACAAAATGGCAGCATCAGACAGAAAAAAAAGTGCCAGCACAGAACCTCAGCAGAACCTGTGCAACCATCACAAGCCTTAAAAAGTAAGATGTTTCCTGTTGTTTCATCTGTTTTCTGATGTGCCCACTTAGGGAATCTTTGCTGTGAATTAAATAACACAAAACTAGAGTTGGCCTTGATGTCCCCCAATTTGTGGCTAGACTTGAAAGTGTTAATAATAAAAAAACTTTCAGAGTATTCAGTATCTACCATCAAGAAACAGATTCTAATACTAACCACTCTAAGCATTAACATATATGTATGCATATCCGCACATGCCAAATCTCAAAAAAAAAAAACAGTACCCCTTTTAAGTGAAAAAATCATTAAAGCTATTACAGCTACTCTGCATCTGAACATCTCCATTGAGAAAGAGAGAAAGGAAATTGGAGAAGGCCTGAAAAACACCTACAAAAGTTATTTGTAAGTATTCAAAATCTATTAAGAGCTGCAGTGAAAATGAAAGGCAGAATTCCTGACCTGACAGAGCTTACAATCTAATCTAGAAAACAACGTACAAAGTCACAAAAGGCAAAGAAATATCAATAAATGAAGAAGGAAAAGTGACAGAAATGATACCACAAAGAAACAGATTCTTCTGGAAGCAATGACAAAGCATATGGATATCCACAGGGAGGGGATTACAGACACCCAACATGGCTTTATAAAGGAAAAATCATGCCTGGCTGGTCTAACCTTTTACAATGAAGTGAATGTGCAAATGGATAAGGGATGAGCAATTGATGTCACCCACCTGGATTTCTACAAGGCCTTTGACACAGCTACACAATATTGTTGTCTCTAAACTGGAGCAATATGGGTTTCAGAGATGGACTACTCAACTGATAAGAAACTGGCTGGACGGCCATGTCCAAAGGATTGCAGTAAAAAAAAAAATCAATGTCCAAATGGAGATCAGTAACAACTGGTGTGCTCAGGGGGGAATACTGGGACAGGGATTGTTCATCTTTGTTAATTACACAGATAGGAGGGTTGAGAACATCCCTCAGCAAGCCTGTGGATAACACCAAGCCAAGTGGTGGAATTGATACATTGGAGGGAAGGGCTGCCATCCAGAGGAACCTTATTAGGCTTAAGGATGGGCCCAGGGGAACACCAGGAGGTTTGAATCTCAAGTGCAAGGTCCTGCACCTGGCTCCAGGCAACTCTCGGTATTCATACAGGCTGAGAGATGAAGGGATTGAGAGCAGCCCTGCAGAGGACTGGGGTCACTTGTGGATGAAAAACTGGAGATAAGCTCACAGCCCAGAAAGCCAACCATGACCTGGGCTGCATCAGAGGAAGAGTGGCCAGCAGGGTCAGAAAGGGAATTCTCACCATCTACTCTGCTCTCATGGGACCCCCATCTGGAGTGCTGTGTCCTGCTCCGGAGCAATGGTTTTAAACTGAAAGAGGTGAGGTTTAGATTGGACATATGGAAAAGATTTTTTTACCATGAGGGTGGCAGGACACTGGAACAGGTTGCCCACAGAACTTGTGGACACTCCATCATTGGAGATGTTCAGGGCCACGTTGGATGAGGCTTTGAGCAACTTGTTCTAGTGGAACGTGTCCCTGACCACAGCAAGGGAGCTTAATGGGATGATCTTTATGGGTTCATTCCAGTCCAAAGTATGCTATAATGCTACAGGAAAATGTCATACTAACTGGCTTATAAATGTTGAGAACCCTATTATGTTCTAATTTGAATTTTATCCCTCAAAATTCCCTTTTGAAAATTCAGGGAAGGTAAGCATTAGACACAAAAAAGGTGACAACACATCTGTTAGAATATCCACAAACAGATAAGACTGTTATAGCTGGAAAATAAGTGATAGAAGTGAGAGATAGAGGAGGGCAAAGGGCCTGCACTTTAACATACTAAAAAGAATATCAAAATAATGAAGCAAAATTCTGATAGGAGCTACAAGGTTAACATTTGCAATAAAGATTTGCCACAGGAGGGAAGTGACTGAATGAATGAACAGATTTTGATCACTGGGTTCACAAGAAAACAGAACACGTAAACACTACATTGGCAAGGCTAGTCTGGCATGACATTATCCAGCTTGAGTGTCCTTTCCAGAGCAGAGACAGAACTTATTGGTCATTACACCAAGTGCCTATTTTTGTCTTGACTAATTTTGTTCTGAACTGTAAATTCTTTATAACTCATTTTGAGACAAGACTAACATTTCTGTTCAGTTTTGGAATAGGAAAGCTGAAAAGTATCAGACTTTGCTTTGGGTGTAAAGACCTTCAGTTATTACCACTGAATTCCTGCTGTAGTTTTGCTAGATTTCATCTGCTTAAGTAGTTTAAAGCTTTGTTCCATTTCCCTTGTTTTTCATAGCGTTTCAGAACTGACTAAGAGCTCCTTTTCATAGGAACAGAGAAGCTTAAAATTCACATAAACATAGACAAAACAATATACAAGCCTAATTCAGACTGTCTTACTCTGGTAAAGGAATGATTTTTCTAGCCTAACAATAACCAACTGCAAGCAACTTTAGAAACTAAAAAAAATACTCTGTATTAAAGTAAACAACACCCACACAGGAGCCACACTCTGTATTTGCTAACATTACATGCCAATTTGAAGTCTTCCAACATTTAAAATGGTTTGCAGCTTTTAAAGCTTTAGCTGGACGTAGGAACTAAAATCTAAAATGGCATATAATTATTGCTGCAGACACCTTCTGGACAGGATTCCTTGCAGAGGATTTCGTGACTTCTGGAAAGCCAGGAGAATATCAGCAGCTACACAAATAACACCAACCGAAGTCCCTTCATGACCACCTTACTCTTGGGGTATGAATCAATTTCTGTACAATTTGCTATGCCGACAAGCCAGAAATAGAGAGGGTCCCTATATCTCTACTTACCACTTGGAAGTTATTTCCTTACTATGGGCTCACAGGCAGAAGCTAAGGATGAAAATTCCAGCATCTGCTAAGGAATATATCCCTATTTTTTCTTATATTTGAAGGATGCTAATTATTTTTGCAGACCTCTGCATTCCAAATATATTCTACCCAAGTATTGAGAAATCAAGATCACTGTTTTCACCATAGTTCAATATACTTTACATCATCTCACTTTAACTTGTAGTAATGTTATAATGCAGCTGGGGTATTACTTAAATACATACTGCATATCTTAGTTCATCAGTATTCTAACATTTGACTACTCTAAGTCAGTATTTCCCCAATGGACAGCCCAGTACTACAGATCTAATTTTAATCCACAATGAGCTTTCAGGATTATGAAATGGAGAAATAATTTCATGCTAAGGCTGAATATTTTGCACAAAACCAGATTTGCAGAAATATACGCAACATACAGAACAAACAACTATATACTCATACACCTGCTGATAACCCACAACTCCAACAAATTTCCTTACATTTATGGCTAGTGCACACAGTTGGTACTGTTCTAAGGTGATGATTTCGTGGTAACAAGGTTCTTGTGCCAGCTTCACAATAGCATTCCCAGCAGCCAGCCTCAAGCGAGACATGTCAGGTTTACTGAAAAACAAGCACATGGATTGTGAAAGTTAATTAGTAAAAAAAATTATGTAATTTTTTGACTTAGCTAAATCTAATAAGTTTGCATCACTGAAAAACAAGTACTTCAAAGGAAAAAAATTTCTGTGAACTTAGCCACCCCTATGCTAGCAGAAGCAATTTCAAACTCAAAGTAATTTTCATGGCAGCAGATTTTACAGCCTATTCCCACTTACCATTACCTGGTCCCAACCTGGCAATAAAAATTTTCCATCAAACTTCCTAAAAGTTACACACAGATGTGAAACAATTCTAGCTTTGCGTCCATACTGGCCCTCAGAGACCACACCTAGCAGTAAGATACTTCTGTTCAGCTTGCTGCTCCCCCTTCAGCAGGTGAGTCCTGCCAAAGAAGTAGCCGACCCATTTCTGGTTCCCAGAGTTACCAAAATTCCCTAGCTCAAAATCCATGCTTCAGGCAAACATCAATTAAGATTAATTAGACACTGTAATACATAACCAAGTGAATTCTATTTTAAGACAATAGCAAAATGTCTTTTGAATGCAGCCACTGAAAATATTGTATATCAGATGTGTGGCAAATTTTCTACAGCACAGAACTATGACATTCTAAGCTCCAAAAGGTTTTAATAATTTTTCTCTTGGTGAGCATTAGTTTAAGAAAAAATGCAGATGGTGTTTCAGGAAAATCTCAATTCAAGCTCATATCTAATATCAGTATTTTCAGCAACTGTTAGCATCCTCTGATACTGAAATAGTCTTATTTTATGCTTAGTATAGACTAAAATCAAAATCCTACTACAAAAACATGCAAGATTAAACCTAGCTGTTCTATCTAACCACAAACAGAAAATTTGTATAATCTTGAGTTCTGCAGGACTGTTTATGACTTATAAAATTAAAAAGAAAGACTTAAAAAGGACAGTTGAGATACTATCAATAAAATTCAATATTAAAAAAATACAAGACTGGTGAATTTAACATGATAACATCTCAAAGAAGTCAGTTGTTGATTTAAAAGCAATTCAAGAAAGTCATCAATCCTACTACTTCAAAGTGTAAAGGATGAACAAGAGAAGGGATTTGCTGTCCAAATGGGACCTTGCCTTCACCTGACACTCCAGGCTGAACAGGGCTTTGAAGTAAAAAAAACCCAAAAAATCCCCTTACAGTGTCCCTGAAGGGTAGAGTTCAAGAGGCATAGGGGCAGAGTCACTTTTAGGGCTGATGTGGGCAATAACACCAAGAAGATTACAACATGACTGATGGCCTCAACAGCATCAAAGGCTCCTGAGCCCTGCCACTTAATTCACTTATGTTTAGCAAATTATTAAACACTGTTTAAAAGACAAGTGCAAGCCATGAACACTAAAATTGACTCACACAGAATGACCTCATATCAAGTACAGTCTAAGAGGTTATGTTCTGTACTGAATGGACAGTTTTACTCTCTTCAAAGCCTACTCCAAGTCAGAGGGAGCAGTATCAGGTTTGCACAGAAGGGACACAGTAAGCACTGCCAGAAAGAAGATATCCTTATTGCACTCAATGGGTGAAGAACAAAGGTCAGGAAGTGTCAGCAAGTTCCATGCAGAACTAACAGGCCTGAAACATCATCTCCTCTGCTTCAGGTTTTGAGAGTAATTGTTAATGTATGCAGTATAGCTCACACAGAGACAATGGACTGGCCCTTCTACCAATTTGGAGCTTTCTTGAAAAGCAATATTGAGAATCACAAATTATTACAGGGCTCTTGCCTCATTCAGCAGTGGGTGCGCATTTTCCCTAGTCTTCATTTTGTCACTTATTTACTTAGAGAAGCTCTTCTGGTTGCCTTTGCCATTTCTCACTAGATGTTATCCCAGTTGGGATTTGGCTTTCCTGTCTGTATCTCAGATGGCGCTCCCTGTACTCCTGCCAGATTACCCATCTCTACTTCCTCCCTCTGTTTACCTCATACCATAGAATAGCTGGGGCCAGAAGGGATTGTTAAAGCTCATCTAGTCCAACCCCCTGCAATGAGCAGCACTTGGAGGCCTGTTCAACATGACCTTGAATGTTTCTAGGCATGGGGCAGCTATTACCTCCCTGAGCATCCTGTTTCAGTGTTTCATCACCCTCACCACAAAAAAAAAAAAAATTCTTCTATCTCCAGGCTCCTTTAAGTACTGAGAGGTCACAATAAGACCCTTCCTATTGTGGTCACCCCAGACCCTTCTCTCCTCCAGGCTAAACAACTCCAAATCACTCAGCCTTTCCTCATAAAAGTACTCCAGCCCTCTGATTGTTTTTGAGACCCTTCTCTGAACATGCTCCAGCAGGTCCATGTGTTTCCTGTGCTGAGAGCCCCAGAGCTGGATGCAGCACTTTGTGCAGGGTCTCACCCTCTGAGTGAGCTAAAGAGGCAGAATCACATCCCTTGACCTGCAAGCCACGCTTCTTTTGATGCAGCTCAGGACACAGCTGGCTTTCTGGGATGTAAGCACACATTGTTGGCTCATGTTCACCCTTTCATCCACCAGTGTCCCCAAGTACTACTCTGCAGGGCTGCTCTCAATCCCTTTTTTTGTGTTTGAATTTTGCCAGCAGCACCTTGCTCATCCAGGTACAGTTTGCTGAAGTATCCATCTGCTTTTCTGCTGTGATCACTCTTGAGTACTGAGGGGGGATTTTTAAGTACTAGGTAATTAGCTTTCTTGGGCCCCTCTTCCCTTCAGGCCTTATCCAATGGGACCCTTCAAGCACATTCTTGTAGAGATCCAAGATTGTTCTCGTTAGTCCAGTCCAATCTTGCCTTCTGGCCTCCTCCTTGCCCTCAGGATTTTGAACTTCACCATCTTAGGGTCATTATAGCCAAGGCTATCTTCAATCTTCACATCCCCAGTAAGTCCCTCCTTGTTGGCCTATATGAGGTCCAGCAGAGAGCCTCTCCTCATTAGGTCCTCTACTAGTTGTGTCAAAAAGTTTTCATGAATGCTGCCCTGGATTGTTATGCACTGCTGTGTTGCCCTTGCAGTAGATATCAGAGAGGCTGAATTTCCCCACAAGGGCCAAAGACTGCACACATTAGGTTGTTCTCAGTTGTTTAAAGGCCTCATCCACTTCTTCCTGGTCAGGGGTCCCACAGCAGACACTCACCACGATGTTACCCAGAGCAAACTGCTCCTCAGTCTTAGCCCATAAGCTCTCCATTGGCTCAACGTCCATCCCCAGGTAGAGCTCCAAGCTCTGCGGTTGAAGGGTTACCTCACATGTCACTGCCCTACTTTGAAAGGGTCCCTCCCTAGCCCTCTTAACTTGATTTAAAAATGGAAAACTGATCACATCATTATATGAAGTTTCTACTTCATATAATTACTTTTTGAGTAGAAAAGGAGTGGGAAAATTAAATTTCTGAAACATGCACAGTAAGGAATGATCACTCCAAGCATGAAAACACACAGGGTCTACAGAACTAATTTATTCTCTAACTACTGCATAAGCCAACCATGAGCTCCAAGTACTCATGGGGAAAAGCTAAATTAGTGCCACTCAACTCCCTGGCAGCTGCCATGAATGGTCACATTACAGAACTATAAAACAATTGTTTACAAAGAACTTTAGGACAGATTACACAGTTGCTACAAATATAATATACTAGACAGCTCTCAAGTTTGCAATTTTGCACACACAATATGGTTCTATCTGCATAACTACTGTATAACATTAACTCTACCTGAAAATCAGAACCTTTTTAGACATACTGGAACAATCTACCCATGCCCTTAACTGCTTTTGTAGACATCAATTTTCAATGTTAGCAAGCAATAGCAGCTGACAACTTGTCACTTTTCCTACCACAGAGGATTAAGAAGATACCCAGAAAAACAAGTTGTCTAACAGTCACCTAAAAGGTAAATTATTTATTGAGATTTACACATTTCCTTCTTGCTTTCACTTTTAGAGACCTCAAGATAGATTAGCCTGCCTCCAAGCAGATGTGCCTTGTGTATTAAGTATTTCCACCTGGTTTATACAACACACTATTATTCTTTACTAGAAAGCCCACCTATTGGCATTTGGCATACACAGCAACTGGTACACCAGGAACAGCAAGCTGCATAAAAAATTAAAACCAATTTTCATTGGGAAGGAGGAAGTTGCACAGTTTATTCCTGCAATATGAGTAACAGCCTATTGAAGGAATAAATAAAAGCAAGAATATAAAACCTAAAATGCAGCTGTGTGTACAGCATTACAAAACCTGAGACTCAGCAAACTTAAAGAACCAGCCAAGCTTACTATCACATCTTATGAAATAAAATGTATAAATTTTTAAGCAGTCCAGCAGAGTAGTTTACACACTACTTCAATTAAAACTCTCCCCTCACTCCATCAGCACAGATATGAAAGCATTACCATCTGGTACATACCTTATTTTCCCCTGCTCTGTTAAGTCTCCATCACTGTGTAATATTGTTGTTAGCAGTCTCAGAGTAGAAGTACCTGACTTGCTGTGGTTGTTCTTCATTCCTAGCAACCATCGAACCATCATCTTGATGGCCTGAATCTGAAAAAAAAAATTGATACCAAAAAGTCAAATCATATTAGAAGCCTCATTTTTAAAATAATCTTTATCTTAATTTAATCATATGGTATTTTTTCCCAAGTGCTTTTTGCTGGTACAAACATAAGTCTATCAGGACTGCAAAACATCATTTAAATAATGAAAGATAACCAGACATACTCTCACTAGACAGCAACTTTTCACTGAAAGCCTCTAATATGTATTACAGCAAATAAAAATTATACATTTGGTTAAAGTTTGAGCTGCTTCTTCTATAAGCAATCACCTATTTTGTCCTTTGAAAGCATTTTCTTAATTGAGCTTACATCCATTAAATACTGTGAAATAGGCTAAACAGTTTATACTTACTCAGAAAAGGTTACTGGATCAAAAAGCAGAACACATTTTCATCTTTACATATTCCTAGAATTCACAGAATATTCTGCATTGGAAAGGACCCACAAGGATCAGCAAGTCCAGTGAATGACCCATATGGT
Organism: Zonotrichia leucophrys gambelii; assembly: GCF_028769735.1. Classification (NCBI taxonomy): domain Eukaryota; kingdom Metazoa; phylum Chordata; class Aves; order Passeriformes; family Passerellidae; genus Zonotrichia; species Zonotrichia leucophrys. The sequence goes on from NC_088169.1 coordinate 68,342,420, forward strand.
GACTGAACCCATGACCTTGGCGTTAAATTCCTGTGCCCTATATATTCTCTATTTATCTATGTCATATCTGAGTTTAAATTTAAGACTTGTACTTGAAAAAACACTTAATAGACATCTTGACTGCTAGCAATCTGTACTACAATAACTTACCCTGGTAAAGAATGCTTTTTTCACAGCTATTTAAAGAAAAGCCGCAAAGGCGGGGAGGGATAACTTGGTTTTGCCAATGGAAACATCAAGTGTTTTGAGGCACCATATGCAGAATCCAGCAACTATCATGAAACACTGAATAATTTCACATTTCTTTAGTGAAAATAAAGCATCAATTTGGAGATTAAGTTTGTTTCAGTATTTGAATCCCTTTATCCTTTCATTTTCCTTGCTTATGACAGCAGAGACAATAAAGAAAACAAAGAAGAGTATCTTCTTACAGGAAAATGAAAATGCTCATCTAAATCACATTGATATCCTTTGGGGAAAAAAAAAGGAAACCAAAACAAAACCAAAAGAACCAAAACCAAAACAAAATATGAACTCTGAAGATCAAAACCCAAAAGCTTTAGAAAACTTACACTTTTCGTACATGACAACTTCAAATATTCTCATTAGTGGGAAAAGCAACTCTAGTAACTTTTATATAAACATTCACAATACGAACAAATTAAATTTATCATAGCATAATTGATCTACTCCTTGCAACAAACTGAACCAAAATGGTCCCATCAGATCTCAGGACTACTATTTCTATGTGAGTTTAGTTTTTAGGACTGTAACCCACTTGCCCCACCTTACTGGGTAACACCAGTGAGCTGTAGGATGTCTGTCACTCCAGAACTCAAAATGCAAATGCAGTCTGAGGAGCAGAATTTGTCTTGCCCTCACTTTCAAAGGGTCTTCCACTGAAACAGCTCTAAGTATCCACCAGAAGATTTTAGTAGCATCAAACCCAATATAATAATTGTAACATAACAATAATGGCATCATATATTTTCACAGCTCACAAATTCAGTTTCTTCACGTCATAACCAGGACCTGCAACTGTTAGTGCTTCCCATTTGTTGGGAGGATGGAAATATGACAGCTCTCCTTGGTCTTCAAATAAATGACACATTTGGCCAGAGAACAGACACAGCTACCTTGTCCCTTGACCAATTTCAATCTTTGCTCCTAGTAATTCCCTCCATAATGTTTTTTCCCCAGCTTCATTATCCAAACCTATTCTAGTTTTCCTTCCATGTAGCGAAGTCCTAGTACCACCTCCTTCACAATTTTTGTCTGACCCCACTAGTTTCCCTACTACTTTGCTAGTGTTAATGATGGTATGGTGACATTCCACCAACCATGGAGAATTAAGCATTCCCATGGAATCCGTACAGGGCATGAAAATTCCCCCAGTCACTACTACTGATTACCCAAAGACTAAGTTAGACATGACATGAGTGTGGACTGCTGTCATGTTTTAAATTCTCCCTTTGCAACCAAATTGTGTAGTTATTGAAGGATAATTCCAGTTGAAAGGAGTGTTAGGTCTCCAGTTCAATCCCCTGCTCAAAGGAAGGTCAGCTATGAAATCACACCACATTGTCTCAGTTTTAGGCACTGTGGTGTCAAAAGCCCTCCAAGAATGAAGACTGCACAGGTCTCTTGGCAACCTGCAACCTCTTGCTACCTGTTGCATTGTCTGACTGTTCTCAGGCCTTTCCTTATATTCAGACTGAAGTTCTTATTTCAATTTGTGTTCCATGAGCCTAGAATTCTCCTCCGAGATGAAAAATTATTTTTACACAAAATGAAAAGATAAGAAAGTGAAAATGAGACAGAGCCATATGAAACATAACACTGTAGGAACTACATCACCATTATGGCAGCAGCTGGATAAAACTTTAAAACTGTTTTTTAAAATTAATAACTTTATATCCCAGTGATATGGAAGGAAACAAGAAATATCACTGCTACTACACAAGTCACCTGCACGGTGCACAGTACTCATTACAGGTCACTGCCAAGAGAGACAAAATGCTTTAGAACTCAAGTGTCCAGCGTAGGAATTCCAGTCTAACTCATACAATCATTAATCCAATTCATAGTTAATAGTGTACTGAAACATTTCTCTGCAGAGAGCCTTCCACAGAAGGTTTAGCACTCAAAACTAAGGTTATCCTTGGTCAGTCTACATCTGCTGGCTGGACAATACTAAAATTTAGTTTTCAGCACTCCTTCCCACTTTCATACTCTAACCTGCTAGTCTGAAAATCCTCACTGGATATATAATAATGTTACAAAAGGAAAAAGAGGCTTGAAAAACCAGAGTGAAGAAAAGTCCATGATCAGAGAGAAATCATTCATAAACTAATGGCATTGTCTGGAGCACACATTAAGTTTAAGCTCTGCAGTAGTAATAAAGGTTAATTAAATTTGCAAATCAATTTTCACAATAGCCTGTTTTCACAGCAAATAAATTCTTCTTACAGTTTTCAGGCTTGGCTTCAACCGTAAATTGCCTTAAGAATTTCTGCAGGTTAATTCCTTTCCAAATAGACAGATGTATGAGAAGTTCAATCAATATAAAAGTACATTTTAGAGAGTTATTGCAGCTTCACAAATCATTTATAATAATTAAGAAAAACAATTAATACTTACTACTTCAAGTTACATGTATAATCACTCAAGTGAAATCACGTCTATTTAAAATTAGCACTTCATTAATTTAAAACAAAGGTGCATTCTCTTTAAACCATTTTTGGAGTATACTGTGTAACTATGGAGTTGCACAAACATGAAAACTATCCTTTGTGGAGTTAAAAAACTAAAAGCAACAAATCAAATTCAAAAAAAGCCAAGCCTTTTCAGTAATATGTTCTGTACCGAACTGCAAACGAAAGTACGACCTAGCAGAAAAGAAGGTCGGCTAGGAAGTGTTTAACAATTTTGAGAGAAGGCAAAGAACTTTTTAAAACCAGAGCCACTCTACTCAGAAGATATTAGAAACTAAACAACTGATATAACATAGAGCATAATATAAAAGACAAGCATCTCATTCTGAAAGAAGTGAAAGCAAAAATCTATCCCTGCTCTGAGGGGCATTTAAAAACCAAATACAGATATAGAACATATTTTCCACATCGTGAGTCTATTTCTAATTCATTGAAAAATTGATTGACAGTATCTCTTACAGAGCACAGAAAATGTAATGCACTTTCTTCAAAATAAGAGAAAGCTTGAGACGACATTTTTAAGTAAAGTACCAAAACAAACCCTCCACTATTTTAAAGTGATGTTTTTTTCTCTAATACACATTGCAAACACAGAAAAATAAACACTCTAACCGATTTATTCATTTGAAGAAACTGACAAATCCAAACCCCATTTTTCTTCTTACAAAACAGCACTGAAAGTTTCTTGGAATGGCATAAAAATTCAACAGAAAAAGAAAAGACTTTTAACAAAATTTCTATAGTATTTAACTCCTATATTGAAGAGGAGAGGAAAAAATTTTACTTTAAGTAATCCAGCTATCATCATCACAGTCAAGTGTCAGAAAACAAAACTACACCTATAAAGAGTTTATATAAAAGCTTAATCAAGTGTGTACATAAATTTATGCATAAAATAATAATTTAAAAATATGCTCCCAAGAGCAAATCCTTATTAAGTATTACAAACATAAGAGACAGGAAACATAGTACATGCTACTCACTTTAACAAGGGTTTCAGGAGACACTTCTTCATCTGGGACCCAAAGTTTTGTTGTCTTTTTTCCTGGAAGCTAAACAAAATGTTACATTTGTTACAGTACAGTTACTCTTCAGTGAAACTTGTAACCTTCTCTTTCTGTTTGCTTGAAACAGTACAGCAGCACTCCCTGGTCAGCTGTATGCCTACTGTATCTTACAGAAGAAACCACTACAGAAGTGAGATACCTCACTATCCAAGTATCAGCAAATTCAAGATTAATAAAGGCACTGGTTGTTGTTGTTACCTGAAAACTATTCCTTTAGGGCATAATAGCCATTGCTTTGAAAATAAGTTTTTCCATATCCGGTAGATTGGAACCTCACACACATTTTACTGTTTTAGAGTGTGTATCTTTCCCTAAGCAATTTCAAGCAATGCACGAGTTCATTTTTCGACTTCATAATCACTTCAGAATCAACACAAAATTGTTCAAAAAATTGAAATTCAGTCCTCCATTTAAATAGTGTATTTTAATTTTAAATGTAATATACTTCCTAAAAATCACAACTCACTCAAGATAAGAAACAGAATGAAATCATAACAATTTTCCCTTTTTTAATGAAGGCCAAATCACAAATGATGAAATGCTTGCTATGCAGGTCATCACTTTTGTAAGATTCACAAATCAGTAGAACTCTCCTTTCCTGTACCATGTGTTTTGAAAAGAGTCAAACTACATGAGTAAATCAAAAGACAACTATATACAAAAAGCAGAACCAGCATGCCAGATATCTTCCCAAGAACTTGCTGAGTATGATACTGCAGAAAAAGCATACTCTTAATATAAGGTTTTAAAAATACTCACCCTATCATTCATTAGCAAATCTTTAACAATAAAAGTAGCAACCAAAGATTTCAAAGGGGCAGCAAATTGGTCAGGTGCAAGCATGGCTATATGGCCAATAGTAACCAATGGCGTAATGAGGTGCTCAAAATTGCTTGGATCCAGACTTTTATGCAGTGGCTAAAAAAAAATAAAAAATACAACAAATTCAACTATTTCTGATATAATCTGTGTCTTACTGAAGGGATGGGAATGACTTGTCCTTGTCTATTTCAGAAATACAATTTCAAAAGAACTATTGATTATTTAATTTTAAAGATACATTCACTAGCGCATCAAATCTTTCTCAAGTCAGAGGAAAGGTCAAGATGACAGACAAAATATTTATCACCTCTGGATAGTTCCAAAAGTGACAGCTCAAGCATGACCATTTAGGAAACAATGGATTAAAAAGCCTACTTTCTTGTGGGAGAACAAGATCTCAAGCTAGCAATTCGAGTAATGGACTATGATTCAGCCTTCAAGATAAGAGGCTGAGGGCCACTAATTAAAAAGCACATTTGCAGTTACAGCTAAAAAATTCACTTAGTCTGTACCACAATTCAGTTTTCCTAAATTTCTGCAACCATTTAAATACATTTGACCATTTTCAACAGGGGTAAGGAGTAGCATATGGTTCCTCTTTCTATGAATAGTTCATGGTTCCAGTACACAGCCTAACACTTGGTTTTACTCTACCAGCTCTTAAAATACACAACCTAAAACATGATGAATCACGAGATACAAGAACAGCCTCTACTATCATTCTTCAGGCCAAAATCATGTAAGAACAAAAGGTATGGGGAAAAACATATTTCCTAAATCTGCTACAACTTGCAACTACATCCCTTAGTTTACATACGCAATATAAAAGATCAGTAAAAGTAACTCAAGTATTTAATATTACCTCAAATATCTGTGCAAACTGCGTTTCTTTGCTGGAAAATATTGCATGGATGCAGTGAATAGCATACTTGGCTTGACGAGGGGGTCCCTTCTTAGCTTTATGGTGCAACACTGGAAGCAAAGCACTAAACAGTTGTGTAACAAAACAAATAGACAAACAGACCGAGAGATAAGTAATTTCACAAATTGAAAATTTTCCAAAACATCAAACTAACAAAGAAGTACAGATATACATATAAAAATCACAACACTTCTGCAAAAGCATTAATTGCTTTTGTTTGGGTAATTTCTTCAAAAACAAGAAGAAAAAAATTATTTACATAACTTGCAAGCAAAAAAATCCTAGTTTTTGTTGATAAAATATTATGTGCTAAAATAGGCATTGATATCTGCACAGGTACTAAATGTTCTTTTGGAAATATTTTGGCCTACATATTGCCATTAAATTGCAAGGAATGTTCTGACACTGCATATATATATATATATATATATATATATATATATATATATATAATCTTAGGAAAGAATAAGTAATTCTGAAGGGCAACAATATTAATTATAGCAGTATCAGTGACATACTACCTGTCACCTGTCACTACTTTGGGTACATTCATTTCCCTTCCATTCTTCAAAAAGGACTACAATTTAGTTTTTCAAAATCTCTTTTTGGAAATAATACTTTCTTTCAAAAGAATGCAGGATAACGCTACAGCAGATGAAAGGCAGAGTGAGAACTTCCAAAGCCCTATACAGTAAAGGTCACTGCTCAGAGTAAGATGAACAACTTACGATCGTATGTGAGGAAAGTCTTCTTCAATTTTACTTCCTGTATTTTTGAAAATTTGTAATGCAGCTTCTGCCACTTTTTCATCATCCATTTTCAAGCAAGCAAGGAGAGATTCAAAAGTTTCAGCTGAATGAAATGAGATAGGGTGCGTAAACGAAAGTACCTGCCAAAACATGATGAAAGCCATGTTAACATTTTTTAAAGGTCCACTTATACTAGGACACTTCATCAAGAGTCATTTTCCACTGCCATACTGGAACATTTATAATACTCTCCCTGGTTTTGATTCATGATCCACATTGCTCTTCTTTTTTTTAGTAGCTCCTAAAGTTCTGTCTTTATACATGACTTCATTAGATTTAATTTATTTCCCCAGTCTCAGTTTCTTCTCCTACTATTCTGACCATGTACTTCTCAGTGACTACACCTACATTAACAAGTACTGGGTTACAGCAGGAGCAGGTCTTAGGAGAAACCCAAATGATGCTAAGGAAGCAATATTCATATTCCAGGAGTTTTACTTCAGAGTATTTTTAGAATGACTAAATCCACTTTAGGCAATGCAACACAACATGTGCTTCTGAAGCCCATCTCAATTTTGTTCCTCTGAAAGGAATCCAGCTTGTGTGCCTCCAGACTTCATGTTTGTTTCCTCAGGGGAAGAATTGATTCTGCTCTGAAGTGAAATTCCTGTCTCTAAAATAGCAACACAGATATACTCAATAGGGCCTCTAGTCCCCCAAGTTTTTCATATTAACTTAACAGATTCTGTACCTCTCCTTCAGATTCTTGGACTTGGCTGTTTTCAGGTATGACAGTCCTCCCATGTTAAAAAAAATTAAATAAAGAAACCCTTAATTGATCCTCCTTGAAATGTGGTCTTCTCTTCATTTTTAAGTGGCTGTTGATTATTAGCCTTGTTCCACATAATATTCTGACTCATGGCAGAGAAACAATCCTCAAAATCTACAAAGTTCTTCATATGCCGTTTCCTATTTTAACTAAGTTACCTTCCTTCCCACTTCATTGTATGGCATTCCCAGTGCTGGACTTCTACATTTGTTCTCCCTGTATTATTCTGATGATGTACAGACCTCTTTGTTTCGGGCAGTCTTACTCCTCTTCCTTAAATGTGTCATGCCAGTTCATACAAATATGTAAATACTGACTTGGAAGCCTTCATTCAAGCATATATTCTTTCACAAAATCATTCATTCTTTCTTACTCAGATGCATTCATTCTTGTGTTACTGGGTATCTGCACTTTTATCTAAAAGTTCACACCTGGATAAAGAGATTCATCCTTTCAGGTGAATCTACTCAGTCCTTAGTTCACCTAAAATACTCTGAAAACTTCAGTATAGGAGTCCTTTAGATATTAAGGCCTCTGAAGTCAACTCCCACCTGGACTACTTGACAGCCTCTGCTATGTTAGCCCAGTTTCAAGATTACTCATAGTTGAAATAGGTAAGACCCCAACTTAGGTGGAACACAGAGGAACCACAGTGCTGCACTGATGTACAACAGCACCATGTCTACAAATTGCTGAATTCATGCTCTAATAACCAAAACTGCACTGCTACTGTCTCACACGCAACTACTTTTGGCTTACAGAAAAGTTTCTAAATCATTTTTAAAATAGCCTTACTGATGTGCCAAGATGAGCAAGAAGCACAAAAACCCAAACCAGTTTCTTCCAGGTAGGCACCACATGCTTTTGACTAAAAGCAGTAAGTGCTAATTAAAAATTTATTTTAACAAAGTTTTTTGCAAAGTTTCCTATACTCACTGGCCATCAGGACTATACTTGCCTTCAGCAATTCAAGACCTGCTCTGATTGCCTGGTCAGTAGGTACACCCTCATCTTCATCATCAGCTGTTCCATCTATAGACTTGTTCACTTGTTTGATAAGGGCACTGAAGAGGAAAACAAAATATGATCTTGTAGTTACTGCAATTCCACCATGTATGATTACATCTTAAACTTGTGAAAACAATCTTATTAAAGCAACTTATTTAAAACATAAGCCTACTATAAAACAAATATGTCAACTACATACATAATCTGGTTGCCCTCATCTCCTATCCAAATCAAAGCATTCTGAAGCATTACACTAAAAAATATTTATCCATCATGAATTAAGAACTATATACAAATTACTCTGGAAGGATGACCAAAACAAGAAAACAATTTGAGCATTACAAGCAACAAACTCAATAAGAACTATGCTGAGGTTACAACCCACTACAGATTCTTAATAATTGATGGAGAATAACTGTTTATAATAGTTAGTCTCTAACCAAGAGGAAAAATAATAACCATTTAACAATTCTGCTAAGAGCTGATGATAAATTTATAAGACCTATCTTCTGCATATTTTTCTTGACAGTAAGGCTTATGTCAAATACTGCTGTTAGTTAAATAATCATTTCAGCAAAAATAATTTCAGCAATCCTCCCCACCATAACTTCATTGGCTCACTCTTCCTTGAAGTCTTGCTGCCTCATCATCATAACCTTTACTTCCTCAGTTACATTACTATTTATGTCACTATGAGCTAATATTCTGGGTGGAAAGTTTCAGCTGAATAGTCTGGACAGAAATTTGTTTTAAAACAAATCAGCTGGTCACAAACCATACTTCGTCTGTCAGCAACACATCCACTTTTACTGACAGGTCATCCCAGCTATGCTGAATGACAATGCAATTGTTTCTGTGACTACATTCTGGACAAGGACAGAAAAACCCCTACACAAAGTGAAACAGAAGAAAATAATGCAGGTCACCAAGCCTTAAGCCACATCCACCCAGCCTATTACTGCTTGTGTTTAAAGACAAAGTAAGAAACCTCAGTTTCAAACTCTGTGATCTATGGCCAACAACACACACAAAAAAATACCTGATGGATTCAGTATCAATGTGCACAGGAGCAATTCTCTCAAGAAGAAACTTTATCATTTCCAGGAAAGGATTTGTTGGTTGCTTTGGATTGCCCAACTTCTTTGTTATTTCCCTCTGAAATATAAGTTGTGATTAAATTTCTAATCAATTCTATTCCAAAAATATTCACACTTTAAGAGCAATTCTTACCACACATCCTTCAGCCTGTTTGCAAGAACATGTTGGGCTAACAAGCATTTCTAACTGACTTCTTATTTTTTCATCATCTTCTAGAACTTGTGTGAACTTTTTCATGAAATCTTGAGCTTTCCCTGGATCAGGAAGGTTTCCTTGAAATAACAAAAAAATGTTCACTATTTATGCAAATTGCACAAGTTTGGAACATCATACAAACCACACAAAATCCAAACCAAATGAACAAAAAGAAAAACTACAAAAAAAACCCAAACCATAAAACACCTCAAAACAAGCAGACATATCTATGAGGACATAAATTTATACAAATTTCCTTTGGCTAATTGTTTTCCCTACCCTTCACACTTTTTTTTCAGCAGGTCTAGTTGCTCTTGCTAATGATATTACTAAAAGCTGAAACTGACCTCATACTGTAAAGCCTGAACTCCACAAGAAAATGTACTCTGTATACAGATCACCCAATGCAATAAGTGTGAAAAACATCAAAAAGGGTATTTTTGCTAAATTACCTTTTAAGTAAACATAAGCTTTACAACAAACATTCAAAAACAAAAAACAGCATTTAAAATGCATTAAGGAAACATAAGATTTACAACAGCTCACAACATCAAAAAAAAAAGGCATTTAAAATGCATTTCTTCAACTACATCCTCTTTTTATATTTATGTTTATATTATAGCAAGGCAATTTATTGGCAAAGGACTAGTCTACTATTTAAGATGCTTCATAATTTTTAGTCCAGACAGCGTTAAGCAAAGCTGGTACAGAAGGTGATGTAGCACTACAGGATGGTTGGTTCAAAACAAGCTCTATTATGATTTTGTTTTGCTGTATCGAATTTTTTAAAATAAACTGAGAACTAAAAGTATGAGAAAAAATACAAACTAATGAAAAATAGATTAGTATCATGGCCAATGAAGCAGCACAGTTCATTTTTTCTTCTGTATTTTTTCAAAATTGTGCAGTCTTATGTAGTTTATTTTTTTGCCAGAACTGATGGCATTTTTTTAAAAAGGTGAATTTGAAAACGAATTTTCAGAATTGTAAAACAAGTTTTTCTTCATACTAGTTTTAATGCTATTGGCATGGTGGGCCTGGGGAACAAAAAGTGTTGCTTTTGGGTTGGTGGGTATTTCTTTGTCAATAGTTCAGCTTACACAGAACTTCTTCAGCTTTTGAAGTGCTTTCCTTGCTAGTGAAATCCAAACTCTCTTGCATTCCAATGACATTTACAATATTAAAACCTCTGAAGAGAGGTAAGTTAGTACATAGCTTAGTAGTTTAGTTAACATCTATGAATATATACTCTATAATAAATGTTAAAATAGACATTAACACCCTAGATCATCTAGACCTTGATTAGTCCACAATGCAGCCAAAATGTTATGTGATAGGCTTCATGACTGATGTCTTCTTACAGTAAGAGAGTAATTCTGGTTAGTTGCCTTCGTTCTTAAAAGCATACTGCTGCATCACATTTATCATTATTTGCTTTAGATTTTAATCTGCTGCGAAATGCTTTTTTTATAAACTTACCCCAAATTATTTTTAAAGCAAGAAAGCAATATAGTTCTACTGTAATTTTTAGACACTGTAAATACTTTCAGTGACTTACTTGTTATAACCATCACTTTTGAGAATATAGCTTTACTGCTGGCATCTGTCTGCAAGTCACAAAAGAAAAATGGATTGAGTAAAAATTTTTCATTTTTTATTTCCATTTGAATATTGAGCAAGGAAGATTCCAGACTGCATTAACAACAAGTCAGCATCCATTCTGCTAACACATCAATGTGTTAGAAATCAAAACCCACCACTGCAAATTCAATGTAGACACAGGAAGTAAAAGGTAGATCATCGCTACAGAACAATTACATAAAATACTTTTATCACTTTTCAATCTACCATATAACTTATGAACAGCATGAACGGGCTATTTCTGCAGGGTGTAGTCTCAGAAGAACACCATCATTTTCAGGGCTCCTAGCTGTCACAGCTGAATTCACATGTTCAGACAAAAAGAATTATAAAGGACAGAAATGAGATATAATTTACAGGACTCAAGTAATGCTATCAGCAGACACAAACTTCCCATATTCAAATCTCTTGTGACTCAGGAGAAAACAAAAACTGTACTGTGGAATTTCTTTCACCCTGACTGTTCTGGTCTCCTAATACTACCCAAGTCTTCAAGTTCTGGCTAAAGCTCCCATCAAAAAACATTGAGCAAACTACTAATAATTCAGCCAAAAGTCAAATAACCTGAGGCAAAAGTATTAACTCTATTGAATTATGACAGATAAAAGAAATTTGAGAAACATTTCCTTTAAGAAAATCTGCTGTCACACTTGATCATGGTGCTGGGGCACTTCTACATAATTTTGCATTCATCTGCAGCAAATGAAGATTATACTCCAATAGACACAAAACAGCATTCATCCACTTTTCTACATACGAACAGGGAAGGTTATGTATTTTATTTCACTGTACACCACTGCTGAAGGAGAAAACCAGAGGAGTTGTGATTTATGCTTTTGCTCTTCAGAAAAGTAACTTTAAGGTAAGTTTGGTGTCCCTTCTCTCTTAAGTCAGGAGAAATTATGACCAACAGCAATAAAAATTTCCTTAACACATTTCCAGCCTCCTCAAAAGTGCTTTGTCTGACGAGGCCTTGAAGAGGAAATAAGGAGGATGCTCACAGAGTTTCAGTAAATGGCAGAAGGGTAGACTGGGAAGACTTACAGTTACAGAATAATGCAGGTTGGCAGTGACAACTTTAGGTCACACAGTTGAACTGCCTACTCAAAGCAGGATCAGGTTTTGCTTCAGGCAAACTTCTAGTTGCATTTTAAATATTTACAAGGATGAAGATTTTGCAGTATCTCTGTGCTATCTGTTCCCCTATTTGATCACCCTTACTGCAATCTCTTTTTTTTCTTACTACCTAAGCAAAGGTAACACCTGTACGCTATTTCTTTGTGGTAACATCTGTACACTATTTCTTGTCCTATTCTAGTTTATCTCTGAGAGCTATTACATTGCCTACACTTGGCACAGGGATAACAACCACGGGAGAACAAATCAACAACTAAGCTATAATGATTACATGAAGAAATCAGACAGAAGTGAAAAAGCACACAAAATCTCATTTTCTAAGAGGTTACTATTTGATCTCAGTTTTGCTTCCTGAAATAAATAAATGTTTACATAGCTCTGAATTGCTAATGAATATTTGTCTCAAGATTAGTACTTGGACTGTATGTGATAGTCTCACGTGCCATTGCAGGAAGCAAAAGCTTTGCATCAGGGAATTTTGCTTAATTTAGTATGTCAGTTTACACAAAGTTTTACTTATTTATTCTGGTATTGAGAAATAAAAGCAAACAAACACTGTAAAGAACAGTGTTCAGCTGCCCCTCAGACACCTCTCTTCCTTGCTCTGCTCTATCACAAACCATCAAAATTCTCCCATGTAGTCTTGTTATTCAAGAGAATATCCAAGTGCAGAGAACTAGCATATAAGAGCAAAAAATAGGAAAAAATCCAGATGGACAAACGCAAACACGTCAAAAGCATGCACTGTGTCTTGAATTCAATGCTTATGCTGGCATCAAAACTTTCCTGGTAAATAACCGCATTTGATATTTTACAACTGAAAAAAAACTTTTACAAGTTCTGAAAACACAAGGAAAAGTTGAAATTTCACTTTTAACTGAAAACTAGAAAATATCACGGAACTAGCTCAGGTATTAAATGCATCAATGTTAATATTAAATGCACCAAAGAACATTAAACAGTACATGAAAAGCATTTCAAAACAGTCACCAAGATACAATGAAGCATTGTTGTGCTAGCCTTTACTGCACTTAGAACTTAATATATTACAGCATGTTTTTAACACACTAAGTCAAAATTATTAATTTCACTGCAGTATCTTTTTATTAGCAGGACACTAGCATGTCTAATCAGATACTTTAGATATTCCAACCACACCGCTACCCACTCTTCCTGGTTCAAGCAATTCCAGCAAATGGATAATCATTACATTTTTTTCAGTACAAATATAGACACACACGGAAAATAAAAATCACACACAGAGGCACATAAAAATTTGAGCATGGCAACATTTTCTACTCTATATAATTTCTGTTAAAAAAGCATAAGATCAAACTTCTAGCATTAAAGTCAAGTTTTAATTATATTTCAAAGCATATCAAGAATTTAGTTTTATAATTCCCCTACCCAAACATGAGTAAGAACATAGATGTAACTAAAACAAACTGAAATTCACTTTATGAGAATATCCTAAATGCTCAATAAATTCTCATTTTTCCCTTCCAAGCAAAATCTGCAAACAAGAAAATTAAATTGTAGTCTGGTATCTCCAGTACAATATTTAAGAAATTTCTGAGAGGGAAGAGGAATGAATAACCTGTTGGGACAAAAATATTCCAATTTCTTCAAAGTTACAAATCACATGTAAGATAACAATTTAAGAGGGTTTATAAAGGTACTTATTCTTAATTACTTGATTTGGCAGTCAAAAATAATATGCTGGTTTCCCCCTGTTTCAAGAGCCAGAATAGTCCTGGCAAGATGGAATTCAAACACCAAGGCAAAACATTTTAGAAATTTCTATAATACCCCTTTCCTCTTTAATTTTACAAACACTTAGTATACACATTTCCTTCAGCAAATGTAGTCTAATGGAGTATCAGTTGACTTTCACAGTATTTTCTATCTGCTATTACAAATAAGCTTGAGATAGCAAAAAAGGGAATTAAAAAACAGTACATTAACTAAAACTGCATATTCACTGGGGAATAAAGATAAGTTGAACTCACTTTGGGTTGTTTTATTAGATCAACTAAATCCTTTACTTGATGTCGTAGCAGATTTTGACATTTCCACATTTCATTCAATGCTCTAAAAATAGAAAAAATTAAAAGAATTGTCAAAATTATCTGTTCAAGGAGTAACACAACTGTCCAAAATGAGTCTTTACAGTCTTTTCAATTTTAGACTCAGAAATGTACTTATCACCTCAACTTTCACTGAGTGAGCAAAGGCTAAATATTTCCTAGTAGGATACCATGGAAAATAACTTGGTCATATTAGACCGAAACAAAGTTTCATTTCAGATGCTTAAGTACACTGCCTTTTAAAGGAGGAAGTACCTAATCACTTGTCCATTAAGAACTCATTTGTACAAGCCTGAAATGACTCTTCTAAAAACATACCAAGAAGTAGGTTAAAGCAGATGTTTAAGATTTCTATCACCAAAACAATGTTTTTCTTGCAGACAGGAAGCAGCTACTAGATGAATAAATTGTGAAAAATGGACATGATTAAGTTTATAAGAGATGCATGAAAGATACTCAGCAGAATAGAAAATTAACACACTTTCCAGGAATAGTAAGCCATATAAATAGAAGACACAGCCACATTTACAAAACTTATGGAATTCACAAGTAAAAAAATCATTTCTATATAAATAACTGAACAAATTATGTCCTTAAAATGAGTACAGGAACTGTAGAATTCAGAAGTTACTTGTTGCCTGAAATAACAAGTAACTTTAAATAATCCATTATGCATTTTCATTTAGCCTACACTAAAAATTACTAGAACAGTAAGTTTTTATTTTTAGTATACTATTAATAATTTTAGTTTGTTATAATTGCCATATCTTTGAACAGGGAATACAAGAAATTAAGGGGATTCAAACACCAGTTTTTGTAGTATTGGAAGGCTTTGGGATCTTTTAAGGCATTAATTCATATACAAAGCCTTTTCTAGTCTCTTTCACAGGAAAAAAAGACCCTCTATTTGATTTTCAAGTGACTGAGTACTACTACATGAAAAACAAAGTAAAACTATCTAAAATCAATCCAACAGTGAAGATTACAGCAGTATAACTGCTATTAGTCAAATTCACGTGCATGTACCCATTTTAGGCTGGAGAAGGTACATAACACAATAATAACGAAGGAGGAAAGACAAACAATTAAGTTCTCAAGACAACTTGGCTGCTGCAACAAGGAGCTTATCAATTAAGAAGTTGTCAGGTAAGATTTTGGGCTGATCTACCATATCTGTGTTATCTCTTTGCAGACATGAAAGGACTGGCAAGCCCTCAAGCTTCTTTCCAGATCTTTAACACTATGTTTTTTAGCTGTTTATGGTTGAAATGTACTGCATCTTGTTAGAAAACATCCTGTAAGTTTAGGGGTTTTTCAAAATCTCACTTGAAAAATAGATGCTATTTCCACATTCTGTTTTCTAATAGTTTATAAACTATTTCTGTCCACTGACTTAGGCTACTGATAACAATTCAGAGCTACTTTTATTTAGCATTTTATTAAAAGCTATTTTGCAAGCAGTAAAAAGCAGCACGTACTTCACAGCATTTGAATCCAGTGTTGCATAAAGGTAATACAAACACTTCATCCGTTCGTTTGTTTCCAAGTTATGAGGGACCATGTACTGAGCAAAAATGCGTTCAACAAGTAACCTGAAAGACAGGATTAAGACATTTAAGCTGTGCAGGAAGAACACAGCCTGGAATTGCTGAAACATCAATTCAAAAATTCTCAGCCCTATCTAAACATCAGTTATAGCAAAAAAATTATGGAGATATTAAAAAAACCTAAAGCTCAAGTTATGTGACATAATTCAGCATAAATTAAACAGAAATTTTTCATTATAGAAAACACAATGTTAATGCCGGCATTAGGAGATTTAACAGATCTCCTAAAATTATCAAAGTCAGATGTATTAATCTAGAAGAAATCAAACAATTCAAGAAAGATACTAACTACCAACCCAATAAAATGTTATCATTTAATTTCATTACAAGTCAGTATTGGGATAAATTTATGAACTGACCCAATTTAATTGCCCTAAAATAATACTGCTACTACTAATAATAATGCTTAAAAAAAGGAAATATCATGTTGATTATATCACACAAAATCATGAAGCCCAGAAGGAGAATTCAGATGCCAATCAGAAGGAGTTGACTTTCTTCCACCCTTATCTGGCCCCTTCCCCACAGACTGAGTTTATCCCATGACTTTTGCTTCTGCAATATAAATGCAGGTATATTCCCAAGGGAATTATTAAAAGCTTCTGTGTAACATGAAACTCCTTATTTGGAAAAAGGAGGAGAGAGGCTTGAGCCTGACAGTTACCTAGAAAAGACTGAGAAGAAAATAGAAAAAGAGAAACCAAGCCCACATGCTACTCCTAGACTGAGGTCCAATATTGAGATCAGTATTAATAGAACGGAGCAAACCATTAGAAACAATCATGTATATTTATGCTGGAAAAGAAAACAATACTCCTTATACACATTTGGAGCAGATGATCAAAACCCAAATCCAGCTAGTTCAAAAAGTTTAAGAAACATATCCACAGGTAAGACTGGATTTAAGGATCCAGACAGTCTATTTCCACAGCACCATGAAAAAACTACTTGTTTTGAAGGTAACTTTTTGATGTTTTGCATTTTTGAAAAGACTTGTATGGGTTTGCAACGCCATTAGTATCCAAACACACTGTGAAGGCTCATTTCCAAAGCCAACACGATGACCTTGATTAGTCAAGGCAGACTTGTTCCCAAAAATGTTACCCATGTGCAACCATCTCTTGTTCAATACCAACAACTGTATACAAGGCTACAGCTGGTGTGACAGAGGCACTGCTTTCATCACAAAACCAGGAGAAGGCCCTAATTCACAGCTTCTCTGCTACAGAAGCCTAAATTTCTGCAGTGTGATAGAGCTTGCCCACTGCCACTACACATGCTATCTTTGAAACATACAGGAACAACATGCAAATCTAAACCAGCATTATTCAAGCAGGTTTGCCTCCTAAATTTTAACATAAAAATTAACACATTACTGATATTTAAACAAAGATCCCCTCTACTGAAGCAGTGGCAAAGTACACCTAAGACTTGTGAAATATTCTGACCTCTCACACCCTTTAGAACCATTTTTGGCCTTAAAATAAGAAATAATAAAGTAGAAGAAAACAACACAGGTCAACATCTCGCTGCAGCTATAAAATCAAAATCGAAACAAACAGGATTATCAAGATTCCTCCTTCTCATCAGCACTGGAACACAAAGGAAAAACAGATCTTCATAACAAGTTATAACACTTTGACACTAAATCACCCAGCTTTTACAATTAACTTACCGGTCATCAATGCTGTTTTGATAATATATATGCAGAAGTTTGTCTTTGATCCATGATATCTGTTTTGCAGCTTCTTTTCCTGCTTCTGATTGCAATGAATATTTCTTGTATATCTGTGCAAGTCCCATCATAGCTTCCTTCCTCACTCTCCACTTGACAAAAAGAAATAGCAGCCAGTTTAGCAGGTCAAAACTCAAAACTGAAAAGACTGTAGAATTTTCTGTTACATATTTCCTAATCTACACCAAAATAACATAATTTAATTCACAAAAAAGCTGAACTGAGTTCTCAGTGAAACAGTTTCTCATTAGGATGTATGTTGCATCACGTCTATTACACTAAACTGTCAACACCAGTAACTACCACAGAAGTATGCCTCTTGAATTTAGAATTATTACTGATTTAAGCCAACACCCTTTCTCACACTCCATACTTACTATCTGTATTTCTGTTATGGATGAAACAAGAAAAAGCATGTCACCAAATGAAAAAAAAATTAGGCGATAATTTTTAAAGTTCACCATCATCAAATGTGTTTACTGTGCTTTAAATTAAGTAGCAAACCTCATAAATTTTACCAAATAATGCAATAAATCTAAACTAAAATTCAAGACTATTCAAATTTGCAAGCTACTACCCTGATTTGCAGTCTTTCAATGATCTAACTAAAAGCAAGTAATTTGCAATACATGCAATACATTCTGAAACCTGCTTGAAAAAACTTTTAAGAAAAATGCTAGAATGTTTTACAAAGGTTTTCTTTCATTCAAAAGTTTTACTGGACTAGACAACTAGAACAACATTGTTGGGTTGCAGCCAATTTAATTATTTAAATCACATCTTAAATAAAATACAGCACAATGAAAAATGTAGCATTCTAGTAATGGGAAGAAGGTACCTCATTAAAGATTTCATCAAGGTTTTTTGCTTTATATTGGTTTTCATTTGTAATTTAAAATCAGTATAGCATTTTTTAGAAGTGCTGATTTTAAAGAAGGTGAATATTACAGCTTAGAAGTATAAAACAGCTATTACCAATACTAATTATGTCTTACCCGCTTGTCCAGTGTCCTTTCTCTGACGAAATTTAGCAGGTGATCATTGACAAGCAGAAGATCTTTTTTAGCAGCAGTAACTATGGATACTATAACATCATGCCGTATGGCCTCCTCAGGATCATGTGACCTTACTTTCAGATATTCTGGGGGGAAAACATGAGTAAATGTAAGTATACAACTTCAGCTACTTTCCCCATTAGACAGAAACAGAACAATTATTTTATTCTGTTTGAAGCATCAGCAGTAAGAAACCAATAATTTTTTCTAAGACCAACTGGAATGTCAGTAAAACTTCATATTTGCTTAGAATATTAAAGATGCATATTACTGGCATTATTGAAGTAAGAATTATGTGGCTGCAATTTTTTTTTTTATTATTTCTTATAGAAGTTACACTATGTAGACATTAGCAACTATCATAACCAAGCAGGACTGGAGCTGTAGAGTAGAATAGACAGTGCCTGAGAACTTGCTAACCACACCACATACATTTTAAAGTCTTACACCAGGCTAGAAGCTACTCTCTTCTTGCAGACTCCATGCCTTTTGGCTCCTAGAGCACATTAGCTGCACACCTGCTCACAACTTCTGTATTACCCACAAGCAATCTAGTTCACCTGCTCCAGGAACACTCAAGAGTATGAGCCATGTAAGCATCGTAAGCTGGGACAAATCAAGAAATACTTCAAACTATAATGCTTATTTAGACACATCATAATTTATCCATCTTAAACAATTTTTCTAGATTATTCTGGTACACTGGTATTTTTCTAGATTATTCTGGTACTCATTCACTAACACCAATAATCTCACATTATCAACGCCTAACTGCTTTTACATGTCACATTTGTTAGCTACCTATTGTCAATTTAAAAAGCTGACAAATAAAATGGCAAAGTTCATTTATCTTTTTAGCTGTATTTTAGGCTATTTTAGAAGCACAAAAGGGTAGGAACACCCTAACAGAAGTCAAGATTGCTGTTCACTGCATACATCAGTGCAACGCTGAGAACTTTAAGAAACTTTGCAAATTCAAACTTTATTTTGAATGAAAGAACCAGAGGTTCCTATTCTGTCATGACTATTCAATGACCTGTGAAAGTTTTCAAGTCTCATCTGAAACACTGGCCATTAACATTACCAGTAATAAGCCCAAGTGTCAAATGAGCATATTTCAAAATAATGCTTTGCAGTTATGAAGACTATGAAATTTTTAATTCAAATAAGCCTTTTTAAAAAAACCTATTGTTTCACAGGAACATAAACTGAAACAAATGAAAACCACTGCCATTACACAAAACAATTCTCGTCTCCAATATCAGTGAGCCACAGAAATTTTTAAACTATTTTGCTTTGATAAGCACTCTGGGGAGAGAGAGGAGGGGCAAGCAAAATTATATTTCCCAGAGGAAACCATTAGAGGGGGCACAAAGTCTTTCTGCAATGTAAAAATAAAATAAATTGAAAATACAATTCTGATAATTAAAAATGAAAATATTTTCACCATTCTATTAAGGAAAGACACAGAACCTTTTGGGTTTTTTACGCTGGCTTAATTCAGAATCACAATATATTCTGAGTTGGGAAGGGACCCACAGGGGTCATCAAGTCCAACCCTTATGGCCCAAATGGGGATCAAACCTATGACCATGGTGTTCCATGCTCCAATTAACTGAGCTAATCTCTGGATAACACTGTAACTACAGGGTGACTCCAGCCTGTCTCTACTTGTGTCCAATTTGACAAATACCCAGCAAGCAGGAGAGCAATCCCAGGCACTTTAAAGTCCTTTTAATTCCCTCCTTAGGCCAACTAGGCAAAGATATTGACTCAAAAAAACTACATGTAGGAGTTTGATGATCAGGGGAAGATACAGTCCACAAAGCAAACCAACCAATTCTCATTAATTACATGTGGTTTTTTATTAAGACATGGGAAGCAGCAAATAATAAAGGCTTCCATTGATGCCAGTTGCCTTCTTCCTACAGAGCTCCTGAATTTCAGGCTGTGTTTGATCTGAAGGAGATGGAACTGTGAAGTTGTGGTCAGTTATAAGGACTGTTACGTTTTAGACAGTGACTGTATAAGACTTAAACATTTCAGCTTTGTGCAACTTAAGTCTCCCCTAAGCACCCTAATTAATAAACACCAGGACCATTAGGTTAGGCAGGCTGTCTTTACCTGATCCCATGGTGTTAACTTCAGCAGCAGTTGGGAATGCAATGGGAGTGCTACTGTATGAGAGGGAGAGAGATCTCCCTAGAGGAGGCATTCTTTGTGTACAATCCCCTCAGCCTGAGAAGCAACACTGAAGGCAGGGACTTTACTTAGAATTCCACAATCAATCAGGTTCTGCACAATATCTGACAGCATTATTTGACATTACAGCTGGCCTTTTTGACTCTTCCAGTAGTCTTAAAAATGGTATTTTAATTTCATAATGAAACTGATACCTGTTAAGTCCTTTGCCAGATCGGGGTGGTTCATAAGGCAGTGACTTGCAAATTTGACACACTCAAGGCGAATAGGTACATGGATATCATTAAACCTGGTTAGAAACAAGACAATGCATTACAACTACAATTCCACTTCTACCAAAGCAATCTGTTCATTTTTACACCATATAAAATACTTCTGAAAATGTTTTTTATGCTTCCCATGCATGGTTACATGCATACAGCATCCCTGACTTCATAGTATTAAGTACACCGTCTTTAGCTTTAAAAAAAATTCTCATATTCATTTGTTGATTCATGTTTTGAACATGAAAAGAATTATCTTCTCCTGGTACACACTGAAAACTCCCAGGCAGACAAAAAATTATTAGAAAGATATACAATATATTTTAATTCCTTTTCTGTAATGCTACACCTAACTAACCATGAGAAATGTATCAGAAACTCAAAATTTTATAAGACTGTGACATTCATCCTACTGCATGACAGGCATCAAACAAATGTGTATTTAGTCTGCTACAAATTTTTTCTGAGACGGATCATTTAATTGGATTTCCTTTTGGAAGACTGAACTCAATTTGATGCTTGGAAACTAGTATTTTCACATTTTTAATTATTATATAAGTAATTTTATAATAAAACTGTTGATGCAATTAGTTAGATGCAATTAGATGCAATTAGAAGATAACTTCCAAAATTAAATGCATTTTCAAGCTATCCTCAAAATCCTTGGCATGAAACAACTTAAAAATGTAATTTTAGAACACTGTTGCTATTGAAATTTATTTACCAAAATAAATATCTTAAATAGATTTTAAGGAATACCTGGTTTTAGTAAAAGCTAGTTATGTTTTCAAAAATCAAGAGATTTTTATGAATGCTTCCTTCAATAACACAGCTATTATAACTTCGTGAAAATTTTATTATAACTTGGTGAAAATCTTTAGAAGTGGTAAATGCATATATGTGATCCATAACTAGCAGAAAACAGTTATTGTGAACAAACTGCACATAATCTCAGTGTAACATAATGAAGCATTTTCCTTTGGGCCCAATCAGATGTGGAAATTTTTGATGACATTTCCTGTTTTAAATAGTTAAATATTTTCATGCAAAATACCTTGCTTCAATTAAGTTTCTTCTATTCTTAGAAGTAGCATTTCTTTGAGGACTCTGCTTTTGATGACTGAATGCTATATTATAAACTATGGCATTTGCAATAACTTTTAGAATATATCCTCTTTTACTCAAATCAAAAATATTTTCTTTATAGTAGCCAAACTGGAGTTTCTCATAATTATAAGCTCCAGCTGTATTTTCTATCTGAAATTGGCAGAATATTTCAAAAAACAGGAAATGAAGTATGTTTGCAGCATCATAAATACTACATATTTTTTAAGGTACCCGTACCATTAAAAAAAATTAAACTCATACACAAAGACTGTACATAAAAGCCTCAAGAGCACTTTTAATATCACCTAATACTAAAAACATCCTTTGATGCTGTTTTAAAATTAATCCATCATTGAACAGTTTCACTTGTGAAGAAATTAAAGTATTCATTTTTCTTGACAATGGCAACAAAGCTAGTTAAAAAAAAAAGAGCATTTAAGGAGATGATTTGTAAACGTTCACTCTGTGGAATGACATATGTGGAAGATATGTGTAAAATTGCTTCAGCATTATCTGCCAGAACTCAGATAAAGCAGCAGGAGGGAATTCAGGCTTAGCTGTGTCACTTTAAAAAAAAAAACCAAATCAAATGCATTTGACTTCATTGAATATACTTCCTCCCAGGACAGGAAACTAAACCAGAATATACCTCCCCAGGTAGCACTGCCAAAGTGGTTTGTTTTGAGACGCCAACTCGGAATCCTTTGCCCCAAACATTTTTGCTAGAAGTTTTACAACCTGCAGACGTTCTTCGTTGTCATTGCTCTGGAAAATGAACAGATTTTTCTTAAAGTTAAAAGAAAAACTAATCCAAAAAACAGAGTTCTGTTTTGTACAGTTTTTACACCAACGCACTTCCATATTTCTAGAAATATCACAATACAGCTTAATAGACTTCTCTTATATACAAAAGTCTATCAAGGCAAAGACCCTTCATTATTTTTTTGAGAACACAAAATAATAAAGACTGTGAAAATGAAGAACAATGTTAAGACAAAAAACGCTGTGAATGAAGCCTGGTGAAAAATACATCTTTTTAACACTTATTTACTGTTTACTGATTGTTAGGAAATCTGATATGTGCCTGTATAAGTTCAGACACAACACAAAACTTACAGAAGTCAATCTATGCTTGTGTGGTATACAGTTCTTTAAAACAGTGCCTAATTTCTTAATTAAAAATATTAGTCAAAAATAGCAGTTTCCGGAATACAAATTTCTAGAGAACATCAGATTAAGTACCCAAGATCTGAGATCCACAGGATGTGTCCTGTATTTGAGCCTATATTCAAAACTGCTGAAGTACAACAGATAGTCTTCCTTTTATATTGAAAATGAGCACCAACAGTAAGAGTGGAAATATACCAGAGAAGGCCTTGTTTTATCATTGTTTTGCATCACATTCTTTAATTCAATACACAGAATATGGACCTTAATGCATACTTCAGAAATGTATGTTAACATTTGTGCAGTTAGTGTGTACTCATTATTCATCGTATCTTTTTCCTTTGCTTATTAAAGAAAAGGGAGAAAACCCAATTGGCTGCAACAATTCCTTGAAAATGGGCAGCTAAAATTAATTTCTATTAATTAGGCCAGATTATTGCTTAGGTGATATTACTAACCCATTATTATTCCCATTTTTTTTTCTGGTAAAAGTTAAGAACTGTGTAAAATACTGGGGTTTTTTCCTAGCATCTCTGAACTCTTATTAGTTCAACATCCCCTTCTGAACATGAACAAGACATAAGAGCACAATATAGCTGTTGGAATTCTTTTATACGACACCACAGTTTTAGAGACAAACTATTTCTCCTGACTCAATACCATAAAAGGGCTGAAACGTTTGCCAGCATGTCTTTAATTCAGAACCCTAAGAACAGTAAAAGCATTTGTAAAATCCTTAAAGTAACAGAGCAAGAGAAGTGCAGGATGAACTAACAGTGATATATTACTACAGTACAAAAGACTAACTCTTTGGAATACACTTTAGTATTAAGTATTCAAAGCACTAACAGCAAATCCATTAATAGGGTTTTTTGCATTTGACTAATTTTTTTCCAATTAACATTCACATTGATATTACTGAAAGCATTCTACAACCACCTCCTCTTAATCTGCAATAAATAATAGTTTTTTCTTAAAGAGCTTCAGCCCATTATACTACGAATTCTTGTTCTGTGGGGCATAGTTAAGAACGTCTAATTTCTTTTTTTGGGCTGCATTAGTCCAGCCTTCATGACTTACATCCTATCCTCTCTTGCTTAAACAAAATGCTAAAATACTAAGCATCTCTGAATTTTTTTAGGGAACTAACACAGATTCAGAGCAAGACGCTCCAGAATGTGGAAGAAGGAGCCAGGTGGAGGAGCTGGGAGCACACTAAACATTCACCTACTTAATTATACAGTCAGAAATATAGAGGAAAAAAATGACAACCAAACAGAATAAAACAAACCCACAAAACAACAAAACCCTAAAATATCCTTAATTAGTTGCAGAAGAAGCTTTTGCTGTATCAGCCACTAATCCAATTATAAGACAACCCACTTGTTTCTTGTCCTGTTGTAGAAACAACAAATACCTGTGATTATGGACCTTGGTAAGTAATTATTTGGTTCCTTCTAACTTTTTTACCCTGATGTTGGCTTCCCTGAAACACGGTTATATACACTCCAAGGGGTAACAAAAATAAACCTGCACTTCCTACTGAATGAATACATTGCTGCTACAGTTTGTCTCCTTTATTCTACTTTAATCTCTGCTCTTTTTCTGAGGGTGATAAAAAAGGCATCAAACTCTGAAAAAAATCTTAATCTTTCTCCATTCTGTGAGACACTCTGTACTTGAAGAGTCAGACCCTTCACCTCTTAAGTAAATCCAGCACTCTAATAGTGTTCCATCATGACTTGTCAATACAAATTGACACCAAACACGAATATTTCCAGTTCCCCATACATGGTCCCAGCACACAGGCAGCTGCTCTTTGGCCTAGACATTTGAGTCTGTCAGCAAGAGAAGCTGAAGCCAGTCAGATTGTTACCACTACTGAGTCCAGAAGACTAGGCAGCACTCAGGGCCTGGACAGATTTGGGAATAAGAAGTGGACACGTAACTGAAACTTCTGAAAATTTTAATTACCATACCCAGGAAGAAAGGCAGCTGTAAAATAAGAAGTCATCCTTTTATTGATTTTATTCATTACGTCATATTGGTTAAGTAAAACATTAAGATAAAAGCCTAAATCCCATGACAATTATTTCCAAAACAGTCTATTGATGAGCTTTCCATTCTCTGAACATTTAAATGTTATTTGCTTTCTGTAACAGAAATTCCTAAAATTTAAGTATGAAGTTTGAAAAAAGTTCCTTTCCTTTAGTTTCTTCTACAAGCTGACCTACACAATAATACATTTTTAGCTTTTCCCAAACCCATAGTGCTTCTGTGTCAGTACTAGATCTCTATACACATCACCTTAAAATGCCAAGATCACGCACAAATGACCGACCCTCACGGAAGAGGTTAAATTAAATTAACATAGTGCTCATCCTCCTGTTAATTCCCCAGACTCCTTTCCATAATCAGGCAAAAACCAAATTACTAGTAAGATGCAAACCATGATTTCACAGTTTCACAGAGCTTAACAACAGAGTTCTGCCACCTGAGAACACAGGAGCTTTTTCTTTACATAAATCTATACAGCTAGGGCAGGTTGACCCCAGCCAAAAGCCAAACACTTACCCAAGTCCCTTCTCTCCAACAGAGAGAGGAAGGGAAAAGAAGGAAGGTTAAAAGGCCCATATATCAAGAGAAAAGAGTTCAGTAGGTAAAGAAAAAGCTATGTGTACAAACAGAGCAAAAAGAGGAATTCATTCACTGCCTGCCACTGGCAGGGAGATGTCCTGGCACTTCCTGGAAAGCAGGGTCTCACATAGGGATCACTTGGGAAGACAAACAGCATGAACACAAATTAATCCTTTCCTCCTCCTTCCCCTGGCCTTTTATTGCTGAGCACATCTCCCCTTTCAACCTTCTACTCTACTCAGCCTACCTGGGGGGAGGAGGAAGGGCACAGGGAGAAAGCCTTTACTTGTGCCTTCACTGCTGTACCAAAATGGCAAGGTGCTTGAACACTAGGTGGCCACATCGTTTACATCCCAAATAGTGAGTAGGTTCAACAGTATTAGAGATACCTAAACTTTCACACAAGTTTCATATCAAGAGTTTTTAACCCCTCTTCACATGGTCAAAAATTTATTTGGTCTCTGATGAGAAAGTCCCTGGATTTTACCCCCACTCAAAGAGACAGTCTACAACCCTAAACCCATGAAGATAAACCAGAAGGCTTCCTGATAGAAAGAGTGCAAAAATTTTCATGGAGATGAAGAGCAAGAGATTTGGATCCTGTCAGGTAATGAGTTACAAACTCAAAAGATTTTTGTTTACATCCTCAAAGTCCCATCAAGCCACAAATCAACCAGAAGGCAGAGGAGATGGCTCAGCGAAGCTCAGCTGATGGTTAGGGGAAAACCATCACCACTTCATTTTTTTCAAAGTATGCCACAAAACCAAAACCACAGGATCACAGAGTTATAAAGGTTGGAAAACTAAAATCTTTAAGATCCTTGAGCCCAACAGTTAATCAAGCACCACCATGTTTACGAACGAACTATTACAGGCACTTCCCTTCTCAAAACTTCCAGAGACAGTAATTCCACCACTTCCCTAAGAAGCCTATTTCAATTCTTGACACGTCTTTAAGTGAAGAAATTTTTCCTGATACCAAATCTAAGCTTCCCATGGTGCAACTCAAGGCCATTTTCTCTGGTTCTGTCACTTATTACCTGGGAAAAGAGACCAACTCCCCCACTTTTCTACAACCTCCTTTCAGGTTGTGGTAGAGTGAGTGAGAGATCTCCCCTGAGCCTCCTTTTGTCAAGGCTAAATGTTTAGAAGCAAAGAAATTAGATATTACACAGAAAGTCTGTTCCATGTACAGAATATGCAACTAGAGGTAACATTGCTGATACCAGGAGGAATCCATTCAAATTCATGCAGAACTAGCCAATTTTACACCTGAAACCAAGCTTGCACTTCAGCTTGCAAGTGAGCCAGAATACTTGATATCTTTCTCAGGTAAGTCTGCCATGAATGCACTTCATGTGGCCAAAATTTGTTTTCACTTACTGCTTTTGAAGCCAACGAAAAGGAAATTAATATTTTCAAAAATATAGAGAAAATTATTCAATTTGTCTTCGTAAAGATACTATGTCCCCTTCCGTGTGTTCAGTGCATGCAAGATGAGATCATTCTGGCACATCTCCACAACGCAGTTGTTCAGACAACCACAGCTTTCCTTCAACACTGGACACAAGAGCAAAGTTTTTCACCATGAGATCAACCAGCCATTGGAATAATCTCCTCAGAGAAATGGTAGATTCCCTGATATAGGACATTTTAAGATCCAGCTAGACAGAGTGCTAGGCCATTTTGTCTAGACTGTGCTTTTGCCAAGAAAATTTTATCTAGATGATCCTTGAGGTCCCTTTCAACCTGGTATTCTATGATTCTATGATCATCTGCTAAGAAATAATACAAATCTCCTAAGGAGCAAAGCAGCAATATGAGATCTTGGAAAACACTAACTGTCCCACTACCTCTTAAGCACTACTGGAATATTTGCCTTCTGTAACCACAACTCTGTATTCAAGAGCCATATCAGACAATTTCATAAACAAAAACTGGATCTTCCAGTGAAACTACATATTTCACCTAAATATACTGTACAAACCTTAACTTCAGTACCCAGTAGTCCATGGTAAGTGAGCTCAGGAGGACAAGGCTCCTTAACTGGGCATACAGCGACACAGTACTATGTGCCACATCCAGAAAAGACAAAACCACTGAGTCCAGCTCTGAATGATATGCAGGACTCCCTGAAGCTCTTGGCTATTGTATGGTTAATTTTAATTGACCTCTATTGAAAAAAAACAACTCCCCTCTCCCAATTTTCAGTATGGACTGTCATGCACATTTTTCCTTTACCAGCCACCTAAACCAAGGCTTCATCAAGCATAACAGGGTTACTGCTGTCTAGTTTCTTTTTATTTGAAGCAATAAAAAACTGGCCGTCTTCAACCATAATCACACTGAGTTTCATTGAAATCACACTTTATTCTCAACACACTAATGAGCTATTTACCCATTTAAAAAATGTTGACGCTAGCTGCTCCTGTTCAGAATAAAGCTAAAGCTATTGTTGGAGTGGAAAGTATTTAATCATCACTGGCAGGTTTGCATGTAGAATGAACTTGTGCTGATCTCAGAAAAAACACAGGCTGACCATATTTCAGAACACTTATCTTCAAAATACTCTTCTCACCACAGAAAGATCTTAAAGACCCCTCAACTCATTTAGAACCATTTGGGTTGAAGGGACTTTTAAGGACATCCTCCAACCACCCTGCTGTGGGCAGGAACACCTTCCACTAGACCAGGTTGCTCAAAGCACCACCCAGCACAGCCTTAAAGACTTCCAGAGGTGAAGCACCCACAAATTCTCCAGGAAACCGTTCCAGCATTTCAAACTTTAAACCAGGGGTATCCTATTCCAAAGGGAGGTGCTTTTTTTCTTCTTTAAAAGATGTGTCATTTGACAGCCAATGGGAAACAATAGGCATATATTATTTTTTCTTGTAACCTGAAGTATCAAAAAACACACGTGGAGTAACAAATGATTACAGTGTTTTTGGAATAGCTACAAACTATATTAAGTTCAAGAAGCCAACAAGGAATAAGAGTGGTAAGAATGTAGCTATCAGAACCTACATATCTCCTGGAAACATTGTTAAACTTGATCATGTAGACATCAAACGCAAACCGCTTACCCTTTAAGGGTTCAGACCACAGTGAGAAAACTGTGCTAAGGATGAAGGAGACAGAAAGCAACAAAATACATGTACATCATCTGGAAAGAGCACACTAAACAAAGAACAGAAATGCAAACATGAAAAAAATGTGTTGTAAATTAAGTAGTACAAAGAAAACATGGAAATGCTTAGGGTTGAAATCAGCTAGCTGAAGAAAGAGACAAGAATTTTTTCCGGCCTGGGTAAAGAGGGAACAAAACAAAACAAACAAATAAAAAGTTGACATTGGCTACTGGACTGAATCCAATAAAATAAGACTCAAAAATTACATCAGTATTGAAAATCATGAAACATGAGTCAATGAAGGAGTAGGATGACAATTGAAGAACCTGCAGATTTTAGTGGACTTACAGATGGGAAAGTTACTGCAATTATATGCCATTATGGCAGCAGGTAAGATCAAATGTCCTCTATAGCACCTTCAGCTGCAGAAGTACTATTTTTACTGGAGTGAGACTGATAATTGTTTGCCATTTGTAGGAACAGGAATTAAAGGCTGAAAAAAGGTCTACTTTGAAGACAGACAGCAAGCAGTAAATTGAACCCTACTTCTCTCAGAAATGTGAACAGAATGACAAAGGCATTAAAAAACCCCCTCATCCAGCAAGTGTAGCGTGCCTGCCTAGCAACATTAGGGAAAAGTAATTGGCATGAACAAGCCACTGTGATAATATATATTAGGATAAGAAGAGGCCAAAAGTGCTAGAAACCCAAAATCTGTCCTCTGTACTAAAAACATTCAAACTTACAAGAGGCCCACTGCACATCAGCCCCTCAAGCTTAGTAACAGGTCACATACAAACAGAGTAATACTAATCTAACCACAGGCCCCACAGAAACCCTGTGGAATGACACATAGAATAAAAGTAGTGCAGAATGAAGGGAGAATCAACTCGTGTTACATCACATTTGTCCAAGTGATGGAGACACTTTGAAAAGGAAGTCAAAAAGAAAAATACCTATTAAAATAGAGAGCTAGCACCAGCTACTCTCCAGACATACGAAACAAGCCTGAAAAATCATAAGACATTGCAGCAATTGCTACAAGACATACTGATGCATTCCACCTGTCTTCTTTCATCTGTCACAGAACTACAATTTGGGCAAAATTATTAGTATATATATTCAAAATATGATGTCTTTCACAATAAATAATAAGTAAACCCAGAAATAAAACAGGTCAAGCCCTCAAGTCATCCAAAAAATGGAGTTATTGCTTGAAATATACAAGCCCAAACAATCAACCAACCAAATCCCAAATACACACACACACACACACACACACTATAGGTTAATACACTACAATTTAAATTACATTTTTGAGGAGCTGTATGGGTTTTTCTTTAAACAATGCAGAGAAGGCAATTTTTACACATAGTTATTAGTTCTATTTGCCAAATAATTTGAAGAACTTGTCAGTCAATGAAAAAACCAAAACAATAATGGTCAAAGCATACATGTTTCAAATATATAGAAAGGGTAGAAGTGTTTACCTTAAGTTTGAATTCGAGTTGTGGTAGTACAGAAAGCAAGAGGTGACTGTCAATATTGTATAACTCCAAAATCAAATCAAATACATGCTCTGACAGGTCACTAATTGATGTTTTACCAAGCATGAGGACTTGATTGAAGAACTGGGAAACAAAACAGATTACAAATCAAGAATGAGAGTATACACGCACACTTCTAAATCCTAAAACATTAAGTCACTTTTAACCTTACATTAATTTCACTCCTGAAAGAAAAAGGATGGAATGTGGCACACACAGATCAGGATTCCATTGCAGAAGTCTTAAAATATCATTGTCTTGTATGAAGTATTATACATAAAGGAAAACACATTAAACACGACTTTTGCCCCAGCAAGCCTAAAAATAATTTAGGAAACACGACTTTAAAGGAATTTCAGTGCATCATATATTTTTATAGTGGGACTATATTCAGAGTTATTCCACTATAAAAAACCATCATTTCAAAAGTATTCTAACATTTAAAGCAAGGCTGCAACAACTGGCTAATTACTACACTACACAGCTGACAGGTTAAGGAGTTGAAAGTAAAAGCATAGGAGTTGATAACTGATTGTTCCAGAATTTGTATTCAAGCAGCATAATGCAACTGTAAAGCAAATATTTCTTCTTGGTAAATTTGACATACTTGAGGGAAACTTCCCTCAAACTTCCCTCAAAAGAAAATATTTCCACACTATTTTCAACAACATCCTCCCTGATGGGTAAGAGGCAACTAAAGAGGAATAAATATATATATATATATGCATATATATATATATATATACACACACACACATATATATTATAGTGCATATTACTCTAAGTTAAAGACTGTCTTGAAGAACTGTTTTGCTTTTCAGGATACAGAGTTGCCTGAATGTATATAATCCTGGCTAGGAAACTAACTGATACTGCGTTTTTAATGTATCTCAAGAAAGAAAATTTTCAAACCCACAAAATACCTCTCATGAGAAAGAAAGAAAAGAAGACTCCATGAGCATTCTTCCTATGAAGGAAGATTCTTACTGTACAGACTTCCTGAAAGCTCAGAAAACGGCACCCAGTTTGTAATCTAACCTTACAGATGAAGAAAATTAAAAACACATTCCCATGCACCAACACCTCCCCAAACAGTAGGTTTGAAGTAAGAATTTTTATTGAGCATTTTTAAAAATCTTAGAAAGCACCCACTTTCTAAATGTTGCAAGTCTGAAAGTAACAGAAAGCATTGAAGGTTTTCCAGTGTTTTCAAGCTCCTGAGGTTTTGGATAGATGCAGTAAGACCTGCTAAATCCTCAGCTGCTTAAAAAATAAGAGAGTTATTCTTTTTCCTATTGTGCAGCTCAAGATAGAGCATACTTCTCTCTGATCTTTACTTCCCCTCATCCATCTTCTATTAGTGTCCATGATGTCTACATTCAACTCTGGCACAACCCTCAATTCACTCAGCTTTCTTCTTTACTATCTATTCTTAGACTGCTTCCTCGTCTACTGCTGTGATAACAGCACTAAAATTCTGCTCTATCTTCAATTCTCTTCACTCTATATTGTCTTATCTCCTTACTAAAAGACAAATTTTCCTTACAATGTGCATATGTATTTTTATCAGAACAATATATAAAAATACACTTGGTATTCCAGTCACTCTAAGGATTGAATTACAAGGTCTTCCAAGACAGTAGAAAGCAAATTATCTATTGTATTTCCAAAATCTCAAGTATTAAGTACTTAATAGTTTCTATATGGTAACTAATTAGACTCAAAAGGACAGGTTACGCAGTGCTTCATTAATACGATCATTCTCTCAAAGAAAAATGACAACCTGTAAAAAGTTCTTGTTCAGCCCTTTTCATGTTTTCATGCAACTCATTCTTTTTATAACACTGCTCAGTTACAGAAAGTATTGATTTCCATGTTTGGTTGCAGTTGTCACTTACATTAGTAATGTATGGCTCAATTGCTTGTGCCGTCCTCTTTAGTAAAGCTTTTGCCAAATCATAGGCTTGCTTGTTTAAATTCTGGGGGGAAAAACAAACAAACAAAAAACCATAAGAGTTATAAGCACAAAGATTTATCTAAAAACAAACCCAAGAATTTAAAGCCATCATGTACTGGTAAATGCGTTAAACAAATAGCCCGTTCTTTTTACATTTTCAGTAATAAAAATAATATAGTAAAAGCAAAGCTATTCCAAACAGAGATTTGTAAGGTTCACTGGTAATACTGAGGAAAAAAAACCAGCTCCAGGCAGAAGAGGACTTACTTTGCAGATGCACATCTAAAACTGATGCTCAATGAACTCAGTGCCTGCATTTTACCGCTCCTCCTTATCAGTTTTCCCGAAAACCAGTAAAGTGATACAAAGCAACACAAAGGCATTTAGAGTCACCACAGAAGTGAGACTCTGAACAGAAGTACAGAAAATGCAATTCTGCCCTTGCATCAAGCAGCCACCTGTGAATCACCACCACAGCCTCTCCAACACACCATGCAAAGATAGTCTGCATGTCTGAGACAAAGAAAAAAACCCTAGAATTTCAGTTTACGGGAAAATAAAAACTGAAGTAATACAAAAATTTTAAAAAACATAACCCCTCTTCAGTATTCTTATCCTTCCATTTGTCTAAATGGGTTATTGCTCTATCATTGTTTTCTCCCTTTCCCTACACACATTCTTCACGCTCCAGTTGTTACATCCTTTCTCCAATTTCTAGATCACAAGTATTTTTCAAAAATTTTCAGGAGAAAATGCAACTCAGCCCTTGTGACACCACTGCAGTTGATTAACACACAGAAGAATGAAGAAGTCTTCAATACACAAGAATATGTAGTATTTTAATAGCTAAAAAAACTCTACAAAAATATAGTTTCTACTATATTTATTAGCCTTTGCAATTTAAAAAAAAAACAGTATACTCAGTTTATAATTCAACAGTAAAAAAGGGGCAGTTTGTGGTTGCTTTTTAAATATTTCTCACCATAAAAGGAAGAAAACTTCTTGTAGCAAAATGGAAAGCAAACACAAGGCATCATGCTACAACCCAAGGTATTTCTTTCCTTGGATATGCTGAATGAAAGAGAAGATTTGAAAGGATATGGAGAGATCTGTCTGAAATTTCAAAAACCCTATAGAACTATAGGCTTCTAAACAGCAGTGGGAACAGATTACCATTTTCTGATAATATAAACCAAAAAAGTCTTTTACTGGCCTACTGATAGAATTAAGTCAGGTGAACTTGAAACACTGCAAAGACTCATGCCTTAAGTGTCTGTTTCACTCAAAGCCAATAGAGAAGGTGACTAAAAATTCCAATTCCAGAAAAATACTTTAATATATAAAATTCTTTCATCTTACAACAAAACTGCACAGTTGTTCCATGTCCCAAGAAAGGGAAAACACTGCATACTGGATTGTTCTTTATGGTCAATAATAAAAAAGAAATTTAAAAAAAGGTATTTCCACTGGAATAATTTGTTTTCTATTATTCAAAATTGTAATGGCTCAGGAAAGAAAAGGCACAAACTACTATAACAAGCAATGTATGCCACTTGTAATTCTTGTTCTGATCCTGATCCACAGTTCACCTCCAGCAACAGAAAGAAAACCACTTCCACCAGGGTAAGAGGGAACTCTGGACATGAGCAAGATCTGATTTAGTATAAAACAAGTCTAAACAGCAGACGTAGCACAGGAGAGTTCCAACGGGCAGAACTGTTCTGATTCACATTAATTACAGTTTCAGCTTGTATCTTTTGCACAGCAGCTCACTTCAAAGCTTAATGCTTCCCAAGATAAATGCTAGAAGTGGCTATTTGCAGCCCTGAGTAAGAAGAAAATGTAATGCAAATACCTATCCAAAAAAGCTACAAAGAGGAAAAATAGTCTAGAGCATAAGTGGCTAAGGAAAGTTCGCTATTTTTTCACGCCTCATGTACTTGATTTAATAGTGCCAATAGTCATGACCCTCAAATGTCCAGAGGCCCCACTTTCTGAAAATAACAATATCAAAGAGTCTTAAAAGCACATGAGTTTTCTCCTCATTTTCCAGTTTCAGGGAAAAAGCAGAAACCAGTGAAAGTGGCACCGCCTTAGGTGAAATGAAAACAAGAGCAGCATAGCGTTTACCAAAGTAGGTTCAAAAATCTTTTACAGAACTAAACCTTCTGACTAATTCAACAGGCACAAAAATATCCTAAGCTTCCTTCTCCTTAGGGAGAAATTTTAAAAGGACAACATTGGATTTGACAAATTTCTTCTGTTTTTAGATAAGCTCTTCTACTATTATTATCTGTACAACCTTCCCATATGTTAGGAAAGAAAACTGACGTGTATTTCAAGATCTTTTAAGGATTCAAGAAAGCCCTCATGATGGGGACAATTATCTTAATCAAGATGCCTTTAGGAGCATGTAAAAGCATCCAGTAGGCCTAAGGTTTTTAGAGTCCTGAACAGGGTAGGAACAAAGCCATAGGTTGGCAACACTGTTTAAAATAATCATTAGCAATTACCACATCTTGAAAGAAAAAAATCAAAATAAATATTGATTGATAAGCAGAAACAAAAGAACCACCCCTGAGAAGGCAGAACACAAATCTTCTGCAAGAAAACTGAGGTTACATTAAACATCTGAACGAGACCTTTTCCCCCGAAACTTCCAGGTTTGTTTCAGAAAAGAATAATAATAACCAGTGGAGAACATTCACATTTTTTAAAACTTTGGGAGCCCTCCAGCAATAATATCTGAATAGAGGCTATCTTGGTCAACCACAAGTTCTCTCCTTTGTCTCAATTTCTACCATGATTTCTAGGCATTTCTTGCTAGTATTTCAAGATTTTTATACTTTAGGAAAACATCAACAGTTTTGTCAATTTACTGTTCATACCTGCTTTTCTCTAGAATGAAAATTACAAACTCCTAGTTTTTGACAGAAGAAGCAATGGCAACCTCTCTGACAGTACGGCACACACATTTTTGTGCTCACACAGACAATATTCTCCAGCAGGGTATGCCACAGAGCCAAAATTATTTGTTCTTGCGCAAGGGGATCACAAGTGATGGAAATCCATACACACTTGACTTTTTCTCAATTACTTTTCCAGTTACCTCTCAATAATCAATTTAACACAGATCAAAAAAATATGAGAGTGAAATAATTTTTACCCATCCCTTAAAAGAAAAAAGGTAAGTGCCTTATATTTTATTTACAGGAAATTACTAAGCTAGCATCAATCCAGCCTTTATTTTGTAGTTTTGGGAGAAAAATCAAATGTTAAGTCTGTATCTAGTGCAAATATTCCTGAAAAGCATATTTTTCACATATTATTTACTTGGAATTTGAAAAGCATCTTCAGTTTTATTGTTATTATCAATGGTACAGCAGCTGAATTAGTACCCAAGAGCACCTGATAGAACAGTTTCAAGAGATTCTCTTGTCCTCAGGAAGGTAAAGAGATCAAGGATAGCTGACAAAGAAAAGGCTCAGCTGAGGTGTTGCCAACATAGATAACACTAAATATTAAGCAAATTCCTAGTAGGGACAGTTAAGAATTTAATTGTCAATATCACTTTTTCTAAAACATAGCCATGTAAAGCACGTGGGATGTGAAATGTGGGATTCCCTGTAGCAGTCCTGAGGCTGAAAATGGAACACTGGCAAACACCCAAGGAAATCAAGTACAGTTTGCCTTCTAACACACTGCACAAACACAAAATTGCTTTCAGGTCTGCCATAAAAGCATTGTAACACAAATAGATCATTAAAGGGTGAAGGAAAACTATTAATTTTTCTTGCCTTTTCATACTAACTACCTCTTCTCCCTTGCTGCTAGGTCTTATCTGGGTTTAGGTCACTTAAATTCATTCCTAATATAAACCTACCAAAAGAATTTCACTTGAGTTGATAGAAAAGAACTTACAAAAGGAAAAAAATAATTCAGCTTCAAAATTAGGAGTTAAGCACATGGTCAGACAAGTTAAGCTTGCCATTTTATTGGCTTATGTGACAGCTGTACTAGTCAAGCAAGCCTGTGCACACTCCAGCATGCCTCTTTTCTGATATTGGTGTCAACTGCTTTCAATCAGGTTTACATTAGTATGGCATTTATCCTGACTAAGTGAGATGGATGACAAACTCAAGGGAGATACAGTAGTTTAGAGTTGTCACTACTTCAGTGACTACTAATTATGGTATACAGACATTTGGTAATATATCATTTGCCCAGTATATGCTCTTTATGCCTGAGTTTTTGCAGCCATCCTGTGAACACCATTGCTTTTTACACTTCCCACTCAGGACTACAGACCATAGCATTTTTCCAAATATGAAAAATAGTTGTCTTGGTTTAAGGGGTAACAGCATTGAATTACCCTTTTGTAAACTGCTCAGCTAATTACTACATCTCTTAAAAATATTTATGTAATTTTTGCCTAAAGCTGTCCAGTGCTGAATTTCAGCCACTGGATGAACATTCTGCTCCCAACATATACTTACAGACCACAGGTTAGATAAATTATACAGACTGAGATTTGAGGAGCTCAGTCTTGTTTTACCAATACAACTCTTCTCTACAATGCAGCCATTCAGTTCAAAAGGCCACTACACATTCCCTCTCATACACAACTTTCCTTTTGGGCATATTAAAAATATACCACTGTGTCACTTTCTATAGACAAAACTGTCTCATCTTCAACAATCTCTCGATCTGATCATCTTCAAACAGAGCTAGTAGCAGATCTATGTTCCTTCCACTCTATCAAAGATATTTTTTGGTCCCTAGGAAATCTGGGGATTCCTTACAGACCATTACACCAACGTCTGCCTTTATGCCATTTTTGGTGACCAGCCTGATCATCCAATTTCCCTTTTCCACAACCCACACAGCTGAACAGGAAGTCAGTTCAGCCAAGACACAGTTCTTTTTTGTGGTGGACCTTATCCTTTGTCTCCTTCTAGTTTTGTGCTCAATGGAATAGTGGAAAAATGCTCAGCTCTGAATTTATTACACTTTTCCAACTTGACATCAGTAGCCACAGAAAGTAGTGAGAGGACCCAAATTTTAAATAATTTTAAATAAAAATTCACCATGTGAAGACTTTGAAATGCAACAGAAAAATATGAGAAGTTCCTTTCCATTAGTATGGAAAAAAAAAAGTTAAAGATACTCAGAATACAAGCTGACATTATGTATCTATTTGTTAGAAAGCAGGCTATAAACAAGAATCCTATCCATAGAGAGATTTTGATTAAAAGAAAAACAGCAGAAAATGCAAACCCCCAAACATATTTTCCTTATTAAAATATTCAGTCAGTAATTTTGAATCCACTATGAAACAGAATTGCTTTAGTGCTACAGACATCCTAACAGGATACAAATTCTTCAACTCAAAGACAGTTTATTAAACATGAAACATAAAAATAGCACAGTCAAATCAATTTGAACACAGATGACACAATGAAACAATAGATTCTTAATAACTGAGAACACAAACTGAAGTATTTTGCATATTCTTGCTTTTGTATTTTGTATTCCAAAGCTTTACTTTATAAATCTGGACTTTAGCCACACAAATTTCAGTCTAGTCCTGGCACAAAAGTATTAGACTCCTTGAAGAACACAGCTAAAACATATCCAGTGGTGCAAAAAAAAATTACTGACCTATATTAAGCATTTAGTCTTTCACTGTCAATAGAAAATAATTTACTTATTTACTGAAATTAATGGCCAGTGGTAAAGGCACACTAGTAGGCATTCCCAAGCATCTGTTAATAACCACTTAACCATACACTTTTTAGAAACTACAGCAGTTAGCACCTTCCTGAACATATTTTAAGAAAAAAAAAAGCTATTAGAAGTGTCCAAAATACAGCTAAAGGACACATTCCCTAGATAATTCCCCACAGTCTTTTTTTTTCATGCACAACTTACAAGTGAGTAGCCCATGAGATTTCAGTAGGACACAGTTAAATTCCTGAACTAAGGAGTCAGACTTCCATGCTTTTTAAACATTTAAGTATCACAACACGAGCACAGTTCTGAAGTTTTTCCTTCAGTTCATCTACAGGAGACTTTTTTTTTTTTAAACACGACATGATTTATTAAGGTAAGATAGACATTCCTTGGGCTCTTCCTGAACCACCATTTCTGCACAGAGTTTTGATTCTATGACTTCATAGAAACATAACAATAACACCAAGCCAACTTTTCTGAAATGCAACAGAGCCAATTACAAATCAGCAGTCAAACAACTTTTTCCCTCCCACTAGGGCAGCACCTTAGTTTGAACTGTTGATACAGTATTACATCAATTAAAAACTTTCCAAAGGATGTATGTACCTTCTCTATTCCATTCTACCAGGACTGACGGGCCATAAAAAACCCTGTGTTTAAATTCATATGATATTCAACCTTTTAGATTACTGATACTTTGTTTATGGAAAGTATATCACAGCAATGAAACTTGTCTATTAAAATTACTTGTTTGCTAAAAGAAACCCAGATAATATCAAGACATTTGCTACAGCCATTCTTTCAATTAGAACTACATATCTGAACACATACCTCCAAGAAATCATGATTACAAAACAAACAGTAGAACAAAACAAAACATAAGCCACTAAATCTTACCTTATGTGCTGGCACTAGATTAACTAACACTGTATCCAAAAGTTCCTGTGACACAGTATCTCCCTCACAAATGATAGAGCTCATTAGATCAACCATGTGCATGTGTACTTTTTGGTTATGACCATTGCTGAAATCAAAAACAAGAATTCTTAGTGTAATATCTATGTAAAGTAAAAGTTCTGTTCAGAATATTCCCTGTGGTGATGACAAACAACAAGGAATAAAATCAGCAAAACACAAGTTTTCTTAACAATCAAAGTACTTTGATTCCTTGATTGCATATACCATCATTCTTAAATTTCATGTTCTCCTCATTCCCTACTGCAGTAAGACTCTGTCCCTATCATGAAAAGAAAGTGTATTAGAGCATCTCTCTGCTCTGCCCAGCACTGGAAAGACTTCCTCTGGAGTGCTGTGTCCAGTTCTGGGCTTCCCAGCACAAAAGGGACACACACATCACAGACTCAAGTCCAGCAAAGGTTCATAAAGATGATTAAGGGCCTGGAGCTGCTCTCATGGAAGGAGGGGCTGAGAGAGCTGACATCTTTGGTTTTGCCTTGAGAAGAGATGGCTTAGGAAAGAACTTACTGGTAAGTTTAAGTACCTGATGCTGGGAGCTGAGAAGACAGGGCAAGACTGTCTTTGCACCACAGGCTCAGTGGTGTCCAGGCACAGAACAATACAAGGGCACAGGGTGAAATACAAGACATACCATTCAGACATTTAAAAGGGTGACTGAGCACTAGAAGGTTGCCCAGAGATGGCACAGCCTTTCCATCTTTGGAGATGCCCAAAACCTAACTGGCTACAGTTCTGGGCAATCTGCTCAAGCTGACCTGGTTTGAGCAAAGGGAAAAGGCTGGACTGCCTCTAGCAGTACCTTCTAGAGTCTGCTACTTTTTGAATCATGTTTTCACAGCAATAATCCTCCAAATTCCTTAGAATTGCATATTACAGCATTCATTTTCAATAACAGAACAAAATAAATGCAGTAAATGACAACTAAAGCTAAGTTTCTAAGGAAAAAAAACATAATATGCAGTGTGTCTTGTCTCATTAAAACTGAAAAACCTGACAGTTTTGCTACCTTTAGTTAAACTAAATTACAAAACTCATTAATGCTAAAAGTTAGAACTCGCTGACCCCAATCATGCAGTAAAATACTGTGAAATCTGAGGTTAAAATACTCACTTTATTACTGAAAAGAGCGTTCTATACAGCTGGGTAAAAATCTCATTGCTGTCCTCTAATTCAAAGCATATGTTATAAGACTTGACCCAAGCAATGTTCTGTGTTGGAACAGGAAAAAATAAAAGGAGTAGTTAACACAAGATTCAATTGAAAGATTATGCTTCACAATTATTATAAAATAAGTTATGAAGCTTACCTCAAGCAAATAAAAGTATCGATTGAACTGGGGGCTTTTTGTATCTTCTAAACCTTTAAGTTGCCTTGTTATGAACATAAATATATCCTGAAAAGAAAGAAGTGCTAGTTATTCAATAAACTGCAATTAGACCTTCCATGTAAAATAATTACCTTTTAAAATTACTTGTATTATTTAGTCACTACAAAATATGCAGCAATGACAGACATTATTTCACTACCAAAAAGATCATGTACAAAAACATCATGGAAGATGTCAAGGAGTAATTTAAAAATACTTGATATTTCTTTAAAGGGTTGAGAAGTAACCTTTTCCTAAGGAAACAAATGTTTTTCATTTCCAAAAAAGCATTCAACTTGACAAACACAGCTGCAACTGTCTGGCTGCAGAAGTCAAGAGATGATTATTCAGCAGGACAATGAATTTAATATTTTTACTTCATATTACAATCAGTTTCAAAAGAAGGAGAAAATAGCAGTAGGCAACTACATCTTTCCTAAGAGATGTTATTATATGTTCACTCTGTATTGTTTGTGCATTTCTCAGTCATCAAGATACTGACACAGATAACATCTCTTGCAAAAACTATAAACCAAGTTCCTCCTGCTTCCTCTATCAACTTTCACCACCAGAAGACTCCTTCAGAAAGTCTCACACAGTAAATTGAAGCAGGTTACAAGGAATAAATAGTCAATTATGAACTAAATAGAAACACACAGGAAGCTATCTTCTTAAATTTTTTTTTCACATTCAGGTAATTAACAGATTAATGTAGTTGTGAATTTCCAGCTTACACAACTATATCAAATCAAAATATTTAGAAATAATATCACCAGAAACACTCTTCACAGCCTCAACTATATCTATGTTTCATCCAACAACCTAGGTGTAAATGAAATGGATTCCAAAAGGATATATTCCAAAAGGTATAAAGCTGTCAAAATAGATAGAATAGAGCCTTACTGTTAATACTGAAAATCCATCCAAGAAATAGTCTAAAAAGTGTTTCTGTAACACTTTCAAAATGACCATTTCTCCTAACCCCCCGAGAATAATACACAGACAAAAGACAATAATATGGTTTCTTTTTTCCCAACACTATAACCACAAAATCCAGTCTTAATCATTAAGCTGAGCACTTACTGTGGATCTAGGTAAAATCAAGAATTAGATCACATGTGACATCACCAACTCTTGGAAAAACAGCACAGCAAAACACTGTTCAGAGCTACAGCTACATTCACATTTTAATTTGGTTTGAAACTGATTTTTAAGAGTTAAGGATGATGAGAAGGATCATTGTCTGGTTCACACTTCAGGATCCTTTACAGAGCACACCATCTAGACTCTTCAGCTAGAATTAAACCAAAACATGTAAAGGACAGATCTAATGGTCTCCAACCACTCAGAAGCATTCAGTTCCCATGCAAAAGCTCATCTGAAGAATCCCTCCTTTAAAAATCAGTGCCTGAACACTAGCAGGCCATCAGTCCCCACCCAAAAGGAAAGCTGTCTTATGGAAAACACTGGAAGGTTCTGTAAAATACAAACTGAGACCCAGGGGAGAATAAGAATGAACTGAAGAAGAAAGGGGGCACATGACAGACTGACCAATGCCAAACATAAAAACTACTTAATCTTAGAACCCATGCTCTGTGTTAATTATTTTGTGTTAAACTTTACTTGTAGAGGTAAATCATCATCAGTTCATTTAACCAAGTATCTCAGCTTTTATCCTACAGCTCAGTATGCAATACTTATCTACTGAATGTGATTCAAAGATCCTACTAACTTTCCAATAGAAAGTTCTCATCATTGTGCTGCATATAACTACAGACATTAATGAATAGGATACATGCACAGTAAGGCCAACACCTGAATGGTTCAAATAACAGCATGGTTTGAAAAAGTAAGCATTTACTCCTAAACTATTTTTTCCTCTTCATATTTAAAGACAGCAACACAGACTAAACTCAGAAGTACTCACTAATTTCTAATATCTCGTGTATTATGACCAAACATTTTTCCCTTTTTTTAAGGACATTGCTCCCTCTTTTAAGCACACACAACATGCATTTATAAATTCAAAACACAGGCTAAAATAAACTTTGGCTGCAGCCAAAAAATTACAATAATTTCACAACTGGACAATAGGTTTTCACATGAGGCTGCATAAAGCAAGTCTACATCAGAATCCAGATTTCAAAAACAAAAGTGCTCACACTTCAACTTCAGGGATATTGTTTTGTTTTGAGGATTTGTTTGTTTGTTTGTCTTGGGGTTTTTGTTTTGGTTTGGGTTTTTCGTTTGTTTTGTGGATTGCTGTCATGATGCCAATTAACTGCATAATGGATTCAGTAACCATCAGTGTCATGGCTCTCACCAGAGAACACCTTCAGAGAACTGAAGTTCTGCTACCATTTTACCCTTTTTTAAGGGGTACTTCAGCAGAGACAGGTAGACAGTCCTTCTGTTTCAGTCGTTTTCAATTGACACATATAAATAATTAGTTTATTTTCCCACCAGAAAATTAGATTTGGGCTCTAGGCTTTACACGTACTGAGGAGGGCTCAAAGTTAAAAGTTTTGAGATCGCAGCAGAGCAAACCTACTCCAGGTCTGTTTTTATTCTACTCATGCCATTTTCCATCCCTGTTATCAACTCCCTTTCAATGATCAGCAAAGAATGTAAGATTTACACTGATGATACACACAAAAGAGGAAAACCTGAGATTCCTATCCCTTTCCTCAGCATCCCATTTGCACAATATCTAAGTTATAAAGAGATCCACTGAGTCTGAAGCCAGGGCAAAAAACTTGAGATTTAAGTATTTTCCTCTCACG
The DNA here is from genome assembly GCF_028769735.1 of Zonotrichia leucophrys gambelii. Taxonomy (NCBI): domain Eukaryota; kingdom Metazoa; phylum Chordata; class Aves; order Passeriformes; family Passerellidae; genus Zonotrichia; species Zonotrichia leucophrys. Next base: position 68,385,954 of record NC_088169.1, read on the forward strand.
AAATTAAACCTTTTTAGCAGTCCCCTTTGCCATTTTTAACTTTGGTTTTACACATACAAGAATAGACTCAGCTGCAGTATGGATTTGATATAAAATAGTGGGTAAAAATAGTGCCAAGATATAACCCAAGAGGAAGCATTCTTCCTCTTACCTCTGTCATAAAGTGGAGGGAACTCTTCGACATTTCTATCAGAGCTTGTCCTGCAACCACAAAAGCTGAGTTCAGAAGAAATGGGTTTGCAAGAAACCTACCCCAGCAGCCCTAGGCCAAGGTCCCTATTGTTTGTCTTGTCTTTATTTCTCAAAATATGTTTAAAAAACTGCATCAAGAAACTGAATTCTGAAATCCACACAGATTACAGAACTCAATGCTGGCAACAGAAGTCCCTCATCCATTCCAAGTTCTGTCCCAGCAGTGTTTGCAGTATTCTGATACTTCAGGTATGAGCTCAGTACTGTAAACCTTCCAATATTGGACACTACGAAATCTGAAGCTTAGTAGCATTTGGTAGATCAACTACTCTAAGGAGGAACTTAGTTAGCCCAACCCAGCCCAGTTGGGCTAACTAAGTTCCTCCTTAGAGTAGTTGATCTACCAAAGATCATTAAATCTTAGATCTACCAAAGATAAATTAAAGCTCTAAGCCTAACAAGCAAATGAAAACACATACTAAAACTGAAATAAGAATCAGGACAGCTGAAAACCAGACTTAAATAGAGCACAGTAGAGAAAGCTAATATTCACCTCCAGTTGAAGATGGTGCAATCAATAAGTGCAGGAAGTAGATGTTGTACCTCTGATTACACACTAATTCAGAATTTAGAAAACAGAACAAAGAAAAATCCTTAGATATCTCTCCAGTATGTCTGTTAACAAAAGATGTACTACAGCAGTTGGAACTGCACTGTTTCCCTAATTAGGAAGCACTGCTGCACAACCACTAGATGAGAAATTGAGTGATTTCCTCTTAAGTGATAACAGATAGACCATCCACCACAACCACCTTTCTATCCTACTGTGGAATAAACAAAGACCAAACCAAACTAAACAAAAAAGACCACACACATTTCTAAATCAGGGACACAAAAAAGCACACATTTTTCAGTGTTACTTTCACCTGGCTTTTCCTAGAATTCCCCCAAAACTTAGTTCATCACTTGAGATTCTGACTGCATGAGGGAAACAATTTGATTTTGAGAGTTGGGAACTAAGTTAGATTTCTACCTTAAAAAGTAAAAGAACTCACAAAATAATAAAAAATTTATTTCTTTCTGGAACAAATTAGTCAGATCTGAACTTCCTTTTCAAACCTGACATTTCTCTATCAACCATCTCCATCTAGTGGGATCAGTGATGTCTGTAATTGCAGAATTTCCCAAGCCACATCAAATATCATTTAACTCTGTACAAAAGTACTTTATCTTTGTTTCAATAGAGCCTTTACCTATAAACATACAAGTATCTGCCTCTTGGTAGTTTAATTGGAGATGCAGGGGTATTTCCCCAAGTGAAGGTATTAGCTATCTTGCAAGAGATTGTGATAAAAGCTATACATATAATCAATATTTCTAAAGTAAACTAAGCTACAAATCCCAAAAACAGTTCAATAAAATAATTATTTTCAATACAAATTCAAAACTCTGCAAGTTATTGGAATATGTACTACATAGCCCTTTAAGTCATGGACAACTGACTTGACCAATCCCATCCTAAAATCAAGTGAAAACCTTAAACTGTTTAGGCTGAACCAGAAATAAAAGGAGGCAAAAAGCAGTCGTGACCAATTGTATTAATCACTGAGTGTAAAAACCTGCTGTGGAAAAAGAGGTTTATTTTATTTACCTTCAGTTTATCCGGTGAAGTGTATGGAGCTTCAGGGGCATAAATTCTGAAAATATCGGCAAGACAACATGCTACCAACAAACGCACATCCTTATCAGGATGTTTGAGGAAAAAATCTGAAGCAAGATGTAAAGCAAGATTTAGGTAGAGCTCCTTTTCTTCTTCAGAGTCCTGGTCCATATCCATGAAAGTTTTCACAACCATCTAAATAGACAGACACACATTAATACATAAAATTAAATGTTTCATGTAACAGAACCCTTACTAAAAGTTACTTTTCTGGTTTTCTGCAACTTCTCTCAGAAACATTATTAGCTATGCAGTAATACCTACTTGAGGAATCAGTGTTTTCATTTTTCAGGGCACAGGAAATACCTGGCCAAGTCCTCTATCAACTGCACCAACACACAGCCTCAGCAGAAATACTGAAAGTCTAGTTGTAGACTTCCCAAATCTTTTTGAGAAACCATATAATCAAGCTTTGACAACTGAAGAAATGCAACAGGATTCACTGTTACAGCTTGTTACTGTTACTTAAAAATAGACTGTTACTTAAAAATTCAGACAATGGGAAAACTTTATTAAAAATATTTGGTTTTCTCTCAAATATCCAGTGACGATTTTTTCTTCCTATTCTCTTTCAGTTTCAGGTTTTTTGCCTATTACAGCTCTGAGGAAAATTCTATTCCCTGTGCTGTCCAGAAGCAGAGCCCATGCTTGCAGCAAATGGATATATAAATCCAGGCAGCTGAGTGGCAAGGAGGTTGTCCAACAAGACTAAAATGACCACTAGGATTATGAGGATCCAGTTACTGAAGTCATGGAACAAAAAAAGAGTCTGGGACACCAATTATTTAACATGCTGAATAAAACAAAAGCAGGAAAAGCTATATTTAGTAACTGTTAGTTGGTGAGAATTCTTATATTTGAAAAACTTTATGAAGGAGAGAAATTTATTGACAAAACAAAGTAATTCCTTATCTGACTCACAGAGGCAGAGTTATTCTAAGGAGTTCAGCTCTTGTAAAATTAACAAAATTATACTAAAGCCTTAATTACACAATCCTGAGAATTAAAGCCAAAACTCCTATCTACTTCTTCAGTGCAAGAAGAGATGTTATTCAAAGAATCATAATTTCAAGTCTCAGAATCCTATAACACTGCAAAATACTTTATTTTGCTGTAGTTTGATGTTTGGTTGGGTTTTTTTACCCCTCCAAAAAATTTACTATAACTGGTCAGGGAGTAAGAAGCCCAACTCAAAAAAATCCCAAACTTCTACATAACTAGGATCACAGAAGCTGTGAATCCTTTATAAAAGGCATAGAAGATCAGCAGCTTAGGCAGACACAACTTCCATTGCAAGAAAAAAAGGCCTCCCCAGTCAGGCACAAGACCAGAAGTGCACTGGTGCTCTTATACACTAATCAATTTACAAGTCAGAACTGTTTTCATTTCCATGAAAAGTAGTCTTTTCATACTTCTTGCAACAAGTATGGGTTTTTTCTACTCTGGAAATGAACCTTTCATGTTTTTTCCCTGATAACATGAACATCTGTACAAGTCAGGACAACAAAGATCAGTCATCCTGTCTGCAGAGCAATCCATCAGAGTGTTTAAGGAAAAACAAAGGACAACAGGTTAGTTGTCCTAGCCTGGTTTTCCAGGTTCCTGCAAAGCAGTAAGTTAGAGGACTCCAGAGCCTGAAATCACACCCAGACCACCACAATTTATACTCCTGGAGCTTCATCTTCCAGATGTGGCACATATTTCGTAACCCATTCAATTTTTACTACATCATTCCACAGAAACAAGCTTTGGAATTTACTGGTATGAAACTGACAGAAAAGTGCATTATTAGACTGCTGGTCTAAAATTAGTATTTCATTAGATGATGACTTGGTTCTTGTGTATTAAAAAAAACTGTGGAAAAATGCTTTTCTCACACTACTCATCATTTCCAAGAGTTTATCACCTTCTTTCTGTCTTCAGTGCTAGTTGACAATTGTCACCATTTAGTTTCTATCTCATTTCAAAATCTATTATAAACTTCAAGAAGGCATCAATTCAAAATGCATCAAATGTCCAATGTAAGTTATGCTAATACAGAAATTCACTCTGCATATTTTCCATTTTATTCTCAGATTTCTCAATAATTTGCATTTATATTAATATATCATTATCAACAAACAGCAGAATGTCTGCTTGTGCACAGAAGAGTGATTTTTCCCTAATAATTGCATGAATTTGGCATTTAGAAAAATCAAGAGGCTAATAGTTCACTTATTTATCAACCACTGTTCTTTAGCACTTGCAACTGTGTTTATACTGAAGTTTTGTACATTTGTGGTGTAGCATGCAACATTCAACCTCTTATAAAAGAAATACTTCAGTTTTTTCCCTGCCTGAGCACCAATGAATTCACAGACAGAATAAACAACTAACAAGAAACACAAGACATCTTACAAGGCCCTCTTATTCTGCAAGACAGATCAAGATGACAGAAGGGACTAGACATTCAAGGCCAGAAATGAAATTAAGCTAGAGGAGAAAAATGATTAGTAAGAACTGTGGTGCTGCATTTCCACAAACTGAAAAACATATGCAAGTGCTAACCAAGAATTCCTTCTCTTAGGAATCATTCATATGTAAAGTTATAAATGTTGTCTTTTATTCAATATCATAGAATGCAATATACTCACTGAAGTCCATCAACCAAAATCCCAAAGCCTAGACAAGTTACTGGGGGGAAGACAAGAAGCAACCCTCGTGGTCTGGCATTTTATCTGTTCATTTACCCATAGGTTCAACTGACTTAAAACTACTTCTTCAGAAAATTCCAAATTAAGCTCCTTCATCTGTTAGAATACTTAAGGCTCCCTTCCCACATCTGTTCCCTCCTGTTTCACAGGGCAAGCCCAAGCTGTAGGCACTCCTCCTGCACAATACAGGCCTGCCTTTTTGTGAGAGTACAAAGGTACATGCACAACTGTAGTAACAAAATTAGCCTCCAAATCTGTCCAACTTTCCTGTACACTTAGGCCACATAAAATGGTCAAGAAATTCAAGACAGAAATACATCAAAGACTGTAAGTGTAGTCAAAGCATATATACTAAAGTATAACAAAAATTACCTTCACCATGATACAGGCTAAAACAACAACAATAAAGGTTTTTATAAACAAACCGAAGAGTGTGAAGGCATAAAGAGAATGTATTGAGACGTATACAAATTATTTCCAAAATTATTACTCACTTTCAGAGAGGAAAATACTGGAAAACAATGAAAGTACTGACTTAGCATAGTAGCTGAAATAAAATTTAAGCAGCATTTTAAATTAAGGCAGCTCACTTCTATTTGTGATTTTTAAATGCATTTAAACCTTTTTTGAACAAGCCATTTCAAGAAAGTGGTAGAAGAGAAAGCACAAGAGCAAACAATTTTCTCCTTCTATGCATAGAAAAGGTAAAGCCCAAAGGGGAAAAAAACCCATTCCAGATATAAAATACAGTAATAGGATTATTGAACATCTTTTACAAGAAACCTTAATCTGCAAGCAATTAGTTGCTTACTAACCTTTAGCCTTCTCACCATCTCTTCTTTAGATATTTTATCAGAGATTTCTTTGACTCCTGGAGGATATGTGATTTTTCCATCATTGGCTCTCGTCTTTGAATGAGCCATGATTTCACGGTTTTAAAACTGTGGAAAGAAATTAACAAGACAATGCTGTTTAACTAGTTCATGCTTAACCATATCTGTCCCACTTTGACAAACAAAATCCAACTAGAAATATACCAACAAACCCATACAAACACAAAAAAGGACAAAATATTTTGATTGGTTTCAGTAATCTATACTGTGGGAGACAGCAACAGTTTTGATATGCAGGTAGATTGTCCTAGGACACAACAAAGGTTCCAAGAAGTACACATCAGAAAAAAGCTAAAACTCCTCATTTCAGAATGCCATTGATCTTCACACTACCAAGACACAACCAAGAATCTTACTGTATTGTATGATCTGTTTCTATCTCTTGGCAATAATAAACCCTAGCTAGCTTGGGGGTTCAGACATCTGAAGTGGACATTGTGTCCATTTTTACTCTTTTGGAAAACGCAATTTTTCAAAATGCCTAAACACCAGTGCTGTTAATTGTTACACATCACCAGTTCTAACTCCCCAATACTACCAGGCAAGCAGCAAATAGAGAATGAAAAATAGAAGTCTTTCCTTTATGCCATTAAAGCCAAGTTTTCAAGTGAAAGACTGCAGAAAAGCATGGTATCTTCTTCCTAAATTTTAACTAGGAACACAACTCAGCTACTTGGTTTCTCAGTCCCTTTAAACTGATGCAAATGAAAACTACCATGTAATCCACTCTAAGTTATGCAGAGTTTCATTGCTTTAGAGAAGGAAGCTGAACTGAAATCTTTACTTACATAAAAGCAATCAATACAAAAGACAGTGAAAAAATCTAGATGGCATGTGTGGGAACAATCAGGATCTTAGAAAAAGACTGTACCAGGGCAGTTACAAATGAAGAATGCAACAAAAGAAACAAACTTCTTTGTCATTGTCTTGATATTTTTATTTATTTAGTTAAAAGTATGATCCACTTATAGCAGTCATGGCTGTTCTGAACTGTGAATCCCAAGTATCAGGATTTGTATTCTTCAGTTCATATTTCATGAAAACAACCCAAGTTACAGATTTTGCTTCATCTTCACCTAATCTTTTACCAAACAAAAAGTTAGCACTGGCTTTTTTTTTTTTTTTTTTTTTGCAAAGAACACATACAGCACAACAAATTTTATTTTTGTAATTTAGGAAAACACGAACAGAACAAATATAATCAGATTTCATTCAACAGGCATGACATGCAATGTACTTCAACAGATAGATGAAAATCAACTCAGTTTGTCATCTTCTCTGCCCCTACATGCACCCAGCAGTGGAACAATGCCACATGCTTGCACTTGTAGTGAAAATTGACAGCGACAAAGCTGGGAGGAAACAAAGCTCATTGAAGTAACTTTTTCTAATACTAAAATATGATGCCACTTTTATCCCCGTTATATTTTTTTAACATACTGCAATGACAAGTCCATGTCAAGTCTAGGACTCCTCAAAAGCACACAGAAATTGTAATGAAGTTCACTCTTCTTGCCATATGACACAGATATTACTCTCTACCTTTCAGATGGGATGATGTTATATATTACACCTAAATCCATTTTAACAGCTCATCACAGCAGAAGGGAGACTTGCTTGCCTGAATATGAGAATGCATAAAAGCATCAGATGCTTTGTTGGACCAATCAAACTCACCAACTCAAAAAACAAGCCTAATTGTTTTTGAAAAGCGTGCGACAAGCATCAAAGCTAACTCAAGGGAAAGAACAGGAACTAGGGGAACTGGGGAACAAAACTCCATTTTCCAGTGGTGGATAGCTGTCAGATCAGATCAAATGCAGTGGAAACTTGATTAGAACATGATGATGTAGTCCCATTTGGAGCACATTTTGAAATAATTCAAAGACTGAAGCTCATGCATTACAGTCAAGTTCAACTGTGCAGTCATATGTCCAATGGCCATGAAACCAAGCTTTTAAGCTTCAGTGGCATCCAAGGTTTGCATGAAACTGAACATCTGTATTGTGTTTAGGTGGCAAGGCTTTGGTAGTGGGGGAGGCTGAAGGCAGAGCCCCTGTGGGAAGAGACATGGGGCTGCTCCCATAACAAACAGAGCCAGCTCCAGACAGCTCCAAAATGGACTCATCCCTTGCCAAAGTGGAGCCATCAGTGATGCTGGCAGTGCCTCTGTGATAATGCATTTAAGAACTGACACAAAAATGCTGCACAGTAGTTATTACTAGGAATAAAAGTGTGAAAAACCTGCAGCCACCAAGGTTAGTGGAGAATGAAAATAATCTCCCTGTAATTACCTTGACCCATGAGCATTTTTCTTATTTCCTTCCCTGTTCCATTAAGCAAGAAGAGTGAGAGAGCAGCAGTGTTAGCACCTAACAGCCAGCCAAAGTTACAGACAGGGATGTACACAGCTTATCCCTCCCAGAGGTACAGAAAAAAATTAACAGGACTTCAATTTCTAGAGAATTAATACACCTAGTCTTACAGGGTCAAGAGTAATTCTAAAAAGGTTCTAAGAAATAGAACAAAAAGGATAAAGAATTATAAAGCTTCTAACACTGAGCGAAACAAAAGCCATTCAAAAGAAACAGCAGAAAACAAAACCTATCATTCAAAAAAAAAAAATTTCAATGCTAAGCAAACTTGTACAACAGTTACAACTTCAATTACCTAAGTAAAACTGTGCATACCTAGCTTTATCAAAATAATCTGTGTTGAACACTCAGTGGAATCTAGGATTTTACTTGGGAGCGGGATGGGCGGGGGAAGGTGTTTTGGTGATTCTAACCAAATGCAAGTCTCTGTGATTTCACATTAGACACATCAGCTGTTTCAGTGAACTTCTGTCATGGAAAAAGAAGACGGTAGCAGCTAAGAACAACAGCCTCAAGGCCAGCTGTATGTACAACATGTTGAAAATGAAAATCCATAAGCCAGTGATGTGATATTCAATGACTGAATTTCAAAAAGCTTTTAAAATTCATTTTTACAGATTCAGTGTATTGCAAAAGAAAACAGTCTGAGATGACAAGCATTTTGAAAGAAGGAAATTCTTTCAAAGCATCTTTGAGATTCAACAGACTCAGCTGACAGTTTCTATTTTTTTTTTTAACAAATGGTATTTTAGAGGTTCTCCACCATGTTTTCAAACATCCAGTACTATTCCATATACATCATGAGAAGGGAAAGAGCACAAGTCTTACAAGAAGGGGCTGAGGAAGCTGTGGTTGCTTAGCTTGGAGAAGAGGAGACTCAGGTAGGACCTTACTGCTCTCAAAAACTATCTGAAAAAAGGTGTGGTGATGTGGAGATTGGTCTTTTCTTCCAGGTAATCTATGACAACACAAGAGGAAATGGCCTCAAATGGCACTAGGGAAGGTTTAGATTTGACATTGGGAAAAATTTCTTCACCAGAAGAGTGGTCAGGCATTGAAACAGGCATCCCAGGGAAGTTGCAGAATCACCATCCCTTGCAGTGTTCAAAAGGTAGGTGGATGTAGCACCTGGGGTCATGGTTCAGAGGAGAACACAGTGGTTCTGGGTTAACAGTTGGACTCAATGATCTTAGAGGCCTTTTCCAACCTTAATGATCTTATGAAAATGGAAAATGTTCACATGGATGCCTTTTTTAAGGCAAGAAAGCAATTCAGACCATGAAATGCTTTGCACCATGCAGAATCCCAGCACATAAACTAAACTTTAACATGTGCCCTGTTTCTGCTGTTAGATGAGGATAAAGAGGGGAGAGAGATGTCACAAGAAACTTGAACAAATATATAACAAATTCCAGTCCTAACAAATAGGAATAAAAATCATTACTCAATCAGACTTTGGTTTTTTTAGTTATGTTAAACAGTACTGTAAGCTAAGACTTCAAAAACTATGAAGCAAATAAATATATTTTAAGCTAATAGAGGATTTCAGATACAAACCCTACTCTTTGTACACATGGAGATGATACAGTAATACTTCAGATGTCCAGGAACTGCTTGTGTCAACACAGAAGCACCACTGCAATTGTCATTTCTCAAAGACCTAAAGTCAGGAACCAAGAGCCAGTCTTCAGAAGTATATTGAAAAACAGTATGTATAAAATAGCATGACAAATTAAAAACTAAGTTATAAGGGAGGTGAGGTGCAAGAAACTACTACAGACAAAAGAAAGAAAGATGACAAAACACATACCCTTTGTACAATGACAACAGGAAAACTAAAGCACGGAAAAAACCCACAAGCGGAAGTTACATTTGTTGGACAATAGATCAGGATGGATTAAAAAGTCATCCACCTCTTGTGACAAAAATCACAAGATCATATTTAATGTAAAATTATGACTATCAGCCAGACCACAAATGGGAACAATCAATTAATCTGAACAGAGTTAATTAATAGTAAGTACCACTGCCAAAATTGGTCAAGCTCAAATAAATAAACTACACATGAGTTCTCTACATAATCAGTAGCATCCAACAGCCACTCAGTTCCAGCTAAGTCTACTGGCCATTATATTACTAAAACATTCATAGATGTTTTCTATATAGTAGATAACTTTATGAATAGCTTAACTTCACATATACTACTTGCTCAATACTTTAAAATACTGACTGTGAATATGCAAATAAAATATGGATTGATATCTTGCATATTCAGTATCTATGCAAATATACTTCATAGGTCAATAAATATCATTAGAGGATGTTAAGTCAATGATCTACTGGAGGACTTAAACCACACTCCATTTAATTGTATTTTGTTTGGTTGACACTTTACATTGCCTATGGTGATTTAATTAACTGTGCTAATCATTAAACAAACTGTGCCTTAACACACATGAAGACATCATGTGTCAACAGTGACCTTCCAGAGATACATACATGTGTTTAAATCCTCCAGACAGTTTTGTAGAAGTCTTACCCAAGTGATGAAGCAAACTTTACCAAATCAACCCTTGATTCCTCGCAAGTCTGGCTCCTGTCTTGCTACCACTTCCTCTTAAAAATCCAGAATCCAAACATGAAGACTTAGAAGATCTCCAGAAACAGTGACCAACTTAGCAAACTATCATCATCATTATTATTTTCCAGAACTTTCACTGAAATATATAATTTTCTATCTAGTTATTCTTAAGACAATTTAAAAATAACGTACACAAAATCTAAGAAAGTATACATCAAATTTATGTAGGCTGAGATATATATACTTTTAGATCTTTGTTTGCAAGACATTTTTAATATGCCAGTGAAAATAACACTTTCTTCACGTTCACAAAGGCATTAGAAGCTCAAGTGAATTTAATAAGTGGTTCACATGGAATAAAATTTGAATGTGTAAAGAACTAAATATACATTTCCACAGTTCATACCATCCCAACAAGAAAGTGTAGCCAAAAAAAAGGATTGGCAAATATTAATCAACACTTTCTCCACAACCAAGCAGGATGACCAGTGGCCTCTCACTGTCACAGGCCATTCCATCAACAATCCAAAAACAGTTTAGCAGACGCAAAAACATTTTCCTAAATTGTCTCACTGGACACTGCAAGGAAGTAAAATCTTTTCCATCTCATAAATTACACTACAAATTTTACTCCAAAGCTCTATTCTTTTTTCAATATAGTTTGTAATTTCTTGTTATTATTTTTATGCATTTTTTATTTCTGCAGCCTCAGTGGGTAGCATCCCTGCACGAATTAATGTAAACCATGACAAATGCTTGAAGATCACTTTGTTTCAACAACACAGGACGTATGAAAAAATTTGTCAGATGTAATTTCCACAAAAGATGCAACAAGATATCATTAAGAGATTACTCAGCAACTTACAGAAGTGGAAGAGGCAGGCATCTTTCTCCTTCATTAGTATTATTAATAAAACAAATAACATAACAATTTAAGTCATTTACAGAAATTCTTTATACCCTGGTAAACTCCTGCTGGCATACAGCTGATTGACAACAACTGATCAAGGTGAGAGGTGAGTTTGGCATTAGAGCCTTGCATTATCCAACTGCCACTAAACTAAACCTATTTCCATAATGTCTCTACTGCTAGGGAGTTATAACTTGGCTATGAAAAGCCACTCCAAACTGAAATTTGGCTAGCTGAAACTAATTTTTTTGCTGTTGAATAAAATAGAAAACTTTAGTGTGTTGGACCAAAGGTGCTTACGTAAATCCAGGTTATTCTAGGTATAATGCCTAGACTAATACTTTCCATTCTGTTTTAGAAATGTATCATGTTACACTGTTTACTTAACTATCATTAAATCAAGATACTAGTATTATCCATATCAATAAAATGCTAGCTTCCCATTTCTGGAAGGCAGCATAGTAAGGACTGTTCCAGGAAGAATTTACAGAAGCCATTAATTAAATGTCATCTGGAATGAAGACCCAAATTATAAGGTAAAAGTAACTCTCAGTCCAACAAATGACATTAAAAGTACTGGGTTTCACTACATAATGCCATTAATGGCAGTCCTCAGTCATATATAAGTAACAACCTGTTTAAATTCGGAAATACTTTTTTCAAACTTACACCAGAAAATGCAGCAAAACGCATTAAGTTTCTTTATTAACATACTAACTTTGGAAAATTAAAAGATGTGCAGGTGCTAACTGTGCAAGAAGAAACATCATCACAATATAGAGCAGATTTAGAGGATTCAGAAAAGAACAAGGAAGATTAACAGGTGATACCAAAATCAGCATGTGCGCACTAAAGGGCCTCAAGCAAACAGAGTTGCAATCAGTCAGAGAATGATGCCAGGCAAGTCCTCACTTCCACTGATAAGTTTTTTTTTTCAAACTTCATTAAAGAAACCCTCCCAGAGATTTAGCAAGCAGAAAGTATTCAGTACCAACTTATCTCAGCACACAGCTCTCTCCAGTGGTGTTGCAGACACTTGCAGCTTCCACAAAATGTAAGTGACCCAACTTTAGGTTTCAGCATTTTTCCAGATGTTACTGTTGTCATTTGTCTTTTAATAAAACTGCCCCTTTTTTATGCCATTTATGAAACAGCATTTTCACTGAAACACACTCAGCTTTTAAAAAAAAATTATCAGAAACTATATGAAAGAATTCACCATTAAACCATTCAGCAACCTAAAGAAAAATAAAACTGACTTCTAATTGTGAGATCTCTGCTTTCACATTTCTGCTCAAGACTAAGTAAAAGGGACTGTAAGAATTAAAATGGTTTATTTCTGTGTATGGCTGCAGGAAAAGAAATTACAGAGACAAAAACTGGAAGGCAATAGTAACAGAATCTGACAGAGAAAGAAGAGTGTAGGCTGACTAAATATGATTTTAATAAAATAGACATCTGCAATATATTTGTCAGTTAGCCAAGTACTAGGGAAAACATTCCTTAGGTGGTCACATTATTCAAGCATACTACACAAAATCTTAAGAAAGGACAAACTATGAGCAGTCCTCAGAGTGCTCAAACAGAAGCGATTTGATGGTGTACATAACTCAAACGGGGCAGGGGGTCACAGGCAATGTCCATGCCAAAGGAACAAAATAAAGCTTTAAGCTTTTGTACCCATGACTGGGTGCAAGAAACGTTTTTATACTACTAAGTGAGCTCCAACAACCACTTAGTGAAGTTGCAAGTAGTAATTAGAGCCCTCAAAACAGGACTGTTCTACTACAGAGACCAAAAAATACAAAAATAAAGATAAAATTGAAGCCAAACTGAGATATCCACTGTAAATAAGCTTAAAAAAAACTGCACTTCAGCAGCTAGAATCAAAAAGGAAGTACTGCTGTATAGTAATGACTGTAAAGAAAGAAGTTACTGAAGCATCCTATACAGGATACTGGAGTATCCTATAAAATCAGCTGAATACCCATTTTCAGAGAAATGACAGTTAAACTTTCCTCTGACAACTGGTAACAGGTATCTTTAATCAGAAGTTACTGTGTCTACACTTACAAACTCCACATTTTCCAATCAAAGCAATCACATGGGTGCCATCCAGGAATTCATGAACCTCTGTGGACCAGAAAGTTTTTTAAAGGTATTTAAAAATTAAGGTGCAATACCCTTCAATTTAAAAAATTAAAATTAACTTTAAAAATTGAGGTAGATTGCAAGGAAATAAAAGCAGCACTCCAATTACTAATGCAGTGGGAAAAATAAAAGGGTAATTAAACTACCACTAAAGGTGCACTAGTTTGATATCAGTAATATTTTGAGAGTTTAAGAAAAAATCTTCACACTGAAGTCAGAATTTCAAAAACAGCGATAAATGTAACTTCCAGGTTTATCATATTACCCTGGGATAATTTATGTTTGGTTCATCTGTAATAAAATAATCCACACTTTCCTTGCACCACATACCATTTATTATGGAAGCATTAAATTGGAAGTCATAGGCAGATGGATGCAGAGATGGATGATATTGTCATTCAGTAAAACATTGACAGTTTAGAGCAACAGAAATGTTTGCAAATATAAAGACTGCATATGAGCATCTAAACAAGAATATACACACTAACTCTGCAAAAAAGTCAGCTGTAAGGGGAAAACAACCAGAGTCTAAACACTATAAAGACTATATAGGTGATAGCCTCATGGTGATTTTTCTACTCAGCATTAACGCTAGGACAAGGTACTTCAAGAACCTCCTCTCCTCAGTGAAGATACTCAAGCACACAATCCTGTGCAAGGTGATCTAGGGCAACCCTGCTGGTGATCAGAGAGCTTGGGCCAGGTCCCTGCCAACCTGACCCATCCTGTGAAACAAACTAACAAACAAACAAACCAATGCCCACAAACCCAAAACTCCATCAGCTAACACCCATCTTAAGGTAGTGGCAAGAACTAGCTTGGAATACCATGTGCACCCACCAGCAGCTATCATCCAGACAGTACAAACCAGGAGAAGCGCCCACAAAGTCTATTACAGTGCACAGAGGGGACAAGAAGAGACTGCCAGGAGGGTTAGTAGAAAAGAGGCAAAAATCACCATAAATCACACAAATACCAGGAGATCCCACCCAAAGAAAATGAATCGCGTAAGACAAAAGGTCAAAGATAAATTGCTTAATGAAGAAAAACTGATCACAAGAAGCAGACTTCTAGTTTTTAAATTAAAATTTAAGAATGACTTTCTTGTCAATATCTGAAACAAAATATCCAAATAGAATACCATACAACTTGATCAATATGCAGAGATTAGCCCCTTGCTTTCATATGGTACGTTTGAAAAGCAGACCATGAACTCCACAAAACATTCTTTTTCCAGAATCACCAGAAACACTAGAAGTTCTTAGGCTGATACTCAAAGCAGAGAAGAACTGACAACCAGCCTATGTATCAAAATTCCAAAATATTATGGATGTAATGGTTTATGGTCATAATATTGACACAGCTGTCTTTTACCAGGGAAGTTACTGTAAGATTTAGTAAGCAGGAATTGTTTGTTTCCTTCCTCCAGCTGCTAGAAAACAATTGGAGAAAAGGGGCAGGAGTTACTATTTTTCTTTACATTAACTATTTTCAAAAAACAGTCATAGAAATCTCAGACACCTTGCAATACATAATTTCAAATGATTAACAGCTGTAGTGCTCACACAAGCAGAGAAAAAAACCATGCAAGATTGGCATGGAAGCCATGAGGAAAATAAGGAGAACGTAACAGGAAGCAGGAGACAACTACAACACACAAACATCAGGCACAAATCAAGTTTAACCTCCATGTTGTCCCTTGGGAGGAAACAAGACTTGGTATTATTTTAGTGTACCATTTATTTGGCTAAAAGTGCCTTATTGAGTCTTACCATGAAACTTTGTTGGTTTTTTGTTTTGGTTTTTTTTGGTAAAAATTAAAATTAAACAAATGTCGCCCCCAAGGAAAAAACCCCCAACACTAAGAATATTAAAAAACCAAACCAAAACACCAAAAACAAAGAAAATAAGCAACTAAAATGAAATTTTCAAAAATACTAGTAAGCTATCACAGAAGCAAAATGACATTATGTAAAACTTCACAATGGTCAACCAAGACAAAGTTGCTTTTGTAACAAGTCAGAATTTCTATACCTAAACGAGATGCACTTCCATTCCTAACTTTGCATATAATGTTAAAAAATTACAAAATTATATGCTTTACATCCCACTGCAAATTATTTGATACAGAATTACTAAAGATCAAACAAAGAATGCTAGTGGGATGGATTGAACTGTAAGACCTAAAAAAAGCATGGGTATTCAACTGCAAAGCTGGATGTTGTTCTATACAACAGTGCATCCACTCCTAATCAACATGAATTGTAAACAGACATTTATATTATATCTGCATATAGCAATCTTAGTACCAAAACCACATTCATCTGGGTGTTTTACAAATAGAAGTTGTCTACCCAGATGGCTTCTATCAGTTCAGCTTTTCTTCCCAGCTAAAACATTTTATTTTGCTTTCTGCAAATCTGTGACAGAAAAACAGACTGAAAAAAAGAACCGTGTCCCCAAAGACAGAGAAAGAACCCATAACTGATCCCAAAGTACAAAATATATGAAGACATATTGCAATCAGGTGAACTAAGTTCATTATAAGATCACAAGGACCAGCAACAGTTTCATAATCTAGTCACCTACTGTCATATATGGATCTATCAGTAAGATCACAAAAAAAAATCCTGAAGATTCTTTTAAAACTTAAGACTTAACTTAAGTGACACCTACCTCAAAACTCAACCAACATGTGACTTCTCTGCCAATAACACATTGACTCCTGTAACTTTTTCCAATACAATTATTCATCCCTTACAATTATTTAGCCCTATGATGTTGAACAGGGTTGAATGTTCACAGAATGGCTGAGGTTGGAACTCTGGAGATCACCTGGTTGAATCTCCCTGCTGAAAAAGGGTCACCTAAAACCAGTTTGCCAAGGAGTGTGTCCAGACAGCTTTTGAAGATCTCCCAGGATGGTGACCTTGCAAATGTCCAGAGCAACCTGTGCTGGTTCTTGACCACTGTCATGGTGAAAGCATTCAGAATGAACCTCTTGTGCTCCAGGGTGTGCACATTGCCTCTGGATCTATTACTGGGCACCACTGAGTGGAGTCTCTATCTTCTTTGTATCCCACTTTCAGAAAGTTAAATACGTTAGTACATTTTAGTCCTGTTTTTTGTATAAACAGGAACATATGTACAGCTATGTCAACTTTCTTGAGAGTAAATTTACAAACTCTGGTTTGTTTTCTGTTTAATATTTAGTTACTCTTCAGTTGCAGCTCATCACTCACAGTAGGACGCAAGGAGATGGAATGAAGCTGCATCAGAGGAAGTTCAGATCGGACTTTAGGAAAAGGTTTTTCACTGACAAGTGATCAGTCACCCCTGTCAGAGTTCAAGAAGAGTCTGGACAACACCCAATTATACGATTTAGTTTTAGGGAGTCCTGTGTGGAGCAGGGAGCTGGGCTCAATGACCCTTATGAGTTCCTTCCAGCTTGAGAATTTCTACAGTTCTACATTTGCTGCACAATGACAGACCAACTCGTGGCATGCATCCCTGTGTGGGCCATGCTTCTGTCAGGCTCACATCTGTGCTGATGTGCAGTAAGGACATGGACCACGTTTTACCAGACTGGATCACTGCCCCACAGCACCCTGTAATCCACTCCCCAAGAAGACCTCTCCTCCTACCCTGGAGAGCATTAACAAAAAATCAAATCAAAAACAACGATGAAAAACTGTATACACTCCCCACTGGATTGTGTTGCATAAGTAGCAACCACTAGGACACAAGTAACACCTATAGGAAACAAATGCTTATTCATTTTAAAAGAACAAGGTTTTCCAGTGAAAGGGGGAAGTTTTAAATTATTAATAAAGAAATATAGCTGCTTGCACTATGACTGCATACAATCATGATACAACAGCTCAGAGACTTTCTACCTATTACTTAAAGGTACAAGAACTTTTCATGCACACACAAGAACTGCTCATTGCTCTCTCCTTATTCCCCTGAAGTTAGAAGGTTCACATAGCCAAACCAGACTAACAAACACATCTGGTAAATCCTGCTGACAGCTGAATCCATCTCTAATCCACCTGTCTGTTTACAGCCAGATGTTGCTGTTTCTTTAGCAAAAAAAGCTGGATTTGGTCACACCTCAGCCAGATTCTCAGTTCAAGAGCAGTCTGTATTAATTAAAGACAAAAAGCACAGCTTACCAGAGAAACAGCTGAGGTTTGGACACACTTCTACTAAGAGAGACCAACAGGCTCTATCAGACAAAGGGACTAGAAAGTTTAGGGGTTATAGAAAAGGCATTCAACCAAGAAGCAAAGTTAATGAGAAAGGGAAGAAAAAGAGGAAAAAATAGAAACAAAACACACAAAAATTCCCAAACAAGTAAAAACCCCATCGGCATACATGACAGCTGACATACCCTATTAGCCTTGAGGTCCCTAAAATGCACAATGTACATAAACAGCTGAAGGGAGGGCATCAAGAGGATGGAGCCAGGCTCTTCATTGTGGTGCTGAGCAGCAGGACAAGAGGCAATGGGCAGAAAATGATGCACAAAGTTCCATCTGAAGATGAAGAAGAACCCCTTTTCCACAGGGATGACTGAGCACTGAAACAGGCTGCCTAGACAAGTTGTGAAGTCTCCTTCCCCAGAGACATCCAAAAGCCATCAGGACACAGTCCCAAGTAATGTGCTCTCAGGGACACTGTTGGAGCCAGGGGGCTGGACTAGGTCACCTGCAGTGGTCCTTTCCAAGCTTTTCTATTCTATGGTCCTGTAAAGCCTAAGCCATGTTGAAGAAGGTGAGAGAGGAAGTACATTGAACAGTGTAGGACTGGAAGCCCAAGAGGTCTGAGGACAAACCAGGCAGAGAAGTCAGTCAAGAGAGATCAGAGCAGAAAGATCAGCTGCAGCTGGCAGGAGGGGAATGCAGCCCCAGCAGATCTCAGTCCTTTCAGAGCACAGAGTGTGCAAACACCAGGTTACACTGCCCTTCTGCCAATAACAAATACTTGCAAGAATCCACTGAAAAGCTCTCATATCTCACCCCACATAAAGCTGCTAGAAGAGAAAAACTCATTGCTACTAACAGCATTCCATCAATCAGTCATAGATACAAAGCTAAAGGTTACAACCTAAAGACTGACAGAAGCACATCCATACAGTGAATTTGTTTACTATGTTCAATTAAAAAGGAATGAAAATACAGATATAATTGTAAAATCATTTATAAAGAGTTAAGAAACAGAATTAAAGTTTCTTATACAACATTAAAGAGAATACACACAAAGGAGCTGATATACCTGATCCTTCACTACTTTTTTCCACACACAGGATTTCTTTTTCATTCAAAGCAAAGAAACTATTCAACTTTTCTCCTTATAATATTATGTGTGTCCCTTATTACATTCTATTTAAGCCACACTCTGAAGAGACTTAATTTCTTACTGGGCTTTTGTAAGGGTTAATGGATGTACTATGTTAGCATGCCACAAAAATTAACCTGGTTTTGCAACGCTTTCACTGATTTTTCATTAAAATAAGTATTTGTCTCATTTCATAAATTACTAACCCAAGATACAGACTGAAGTTTAAGAACTAGCAACCAATTTTGCCTATACAGGAATTTAGGAGGAGGAATTTAGGGCAAAACTTTTAAAAGCATGCCAATTTATCCAGCACTGCATCTAAAACTAAAGCATCTGTTGAGCCAAGCAGAAGTAGTCCAGGTCTAGAGCCTGTCTCCCAGGAAATCAATGCACTACTAATAAGCTCTTGTGGGAAGTTTGGTTTAAACAGACTAGCCTGGGATCACAAGAAACTGACAGAAGGAATGAATTCCAGTATCCCAAAGTGACATTCAATCATTCAAATTACTAGATATGCTTCTCCCTTCCCACAGTCCCCTGTCAATTCATTTTACATTTTCGAGCTTTTGGAAAATATGTGCTCTGACTTTGATATGTAGTTCTAATTCCTAAATACAGTGGTTTGAAAATACCCCACATTATAACTGAAGACTACCATTACATATACTTAGAAGGACAAAAATTAATTTAAACGGTTTACCATTTTAAAAAAGAATTTGCAATTTTAATATTGTTTTAAAGCTTTTTTGTATGTAATACAGAAGCTTCAGGGGGCAATGTGCTACTACAAAATAAAAAGTTACTTTAAATGTGCTTTTATATGTATATACAAAATACAGTATGGACAAACTAATGGAGAACTTACTACAGGCAACATTTGTAACTTTGTGGAAAACTTTTAAAGTGTTTCACATTCTCAAAGTACAGATCAGCCAGTCATTTTTAAAAAGTGCAGAATATTTATTCCCCAAAATTGTACATGCATCAAAATCTTTTTTCTTAGCTCTTGGAAGCATTTCTGTAACTGAAGGAATTACAAACTGCATGATCCAAGCAGGGCAAATGGAAGACAAAATGCATCTCCTGTTTTTTGTCCCTCTGAAAAACTTCCTCACAACCCTTCTGAAGAGTTTATCATTGGCTTATTTATTTTTTCTTTCATTTTGAAAACCCAGGAAAGCAAAAGTTACAGCCTTATTCTACCAGTTCATACTCAAAGGAAGAATAGCAAATGTAGACTTTATTATGTACCATGAATTAAGTGAATTTGGCTCACTTAGACTTTTGAAAAGCACTGGGTGGCACTTGGACTGTCCACATGCATAGTCCCTCACAAAAGTTTCCACAAAGTGATGACACAAAAAGCTACAGTTAATTCCATACACTTTGTTTCTGTGTTCAGAAACTACACATAATGCTACATCCTGTGCTGCCAAGTAACAAAATCAAGAAAATTATCAGAGAAAATATCACACCTAATGGCAAGCTGCCTATCATTTCTGTACATTTTCCCCAAGAAAAGTCCTTGACATTTTACAAAGGCAGATGCAGAAAACCTAAAAAAAAAAAAAAAAAAAAACCCACACACCCAAAAACAAAAACAAGAATCCCCCCTCAAAATGTAATTACAAGTTAGTTTCCATGAAGTGTCTTCTGTAACAATTCAATTATTTTTTGTTAAAAACAAAAACCTAACATATGTGGTGACACAGATTTCAAAGAAATCTGATTGCCTTCATTGGAATGTACATCTAAGTAACAAAGCAGTAATAACAGAAGTAAACAGTCAAACTCAAGGTGGCCCAAAGATTATATACATGAAGTTTTGATTTTTCTTTTTTTTCAAGACTTCCTCATGAGCAGTAGAAACATACAGTGAGTAACTTAGGGTTTTGGTTGGTTGTTTTTTTCCTTTCAGTAGTTTTTTTTTGGTTCCCTTTCTTTCTAAGACTTTCAGGATGAAGGGTTTTGACACTGAAGCGAGCTAGAGTGTGGATATATTGGGATGTCTCAGAGACAACCAAAGACTGCTTTGGCAGAAGTTGTGGACAACCACCTTCTCAAGAGTCACTTCCTAAGTTATCACATTTTAGCTGAATCAAATACTCTTTAAAAGAGCTTCAGACTCCTGTCCCAGCACAGGAAAGACATCAGGCAGCAAGGGCTACAAAGTTGATTAGAGGTATGGACCACCTCTCCTGAGAGGAAAGGTTGAGAGAATCGAGATTGTGCAACCTGAAGAAGAGAAGGCTTCAGGCTGACCTAACTGTGACCTTCCAGTACATGAAGGGAGCCTACAAAAAGTATGGGTGGGCTTTTCACAAGAGCATGTAGTGACAGGACAGGAGGGATTGGCTCCAAACTGAGAGTAGGTTTAGGTTAGATATTGGGGAAAAGTCTACTCTGAGGGTAGAGAGACAGTGGAAAAGGATTCCCACAGAGTTTGTGGATACCCATCCCAGGAAAAGCTTAAGGACAGGGGCCTGAGGAACCTAGTTTAGTGGAAGGTTCCCTGTCCATGCCAGGGCAGCTGAAACTATGTAATCTTCAAGGTCTCCTTCAACCCAGGCCATTCTATGTTCTATGAATTTGTAGTTTAGGTGACTACAATGGAAGCAATTAAGACAATAACATTTTGGACTGCTAACTTCATGTCTTTTTTTGTCCATTAAAAAGCATGAAAGCAAAGTATCTCATTTCAACAGCAGAAACATTTACCAGGATTCCTAATTAAGTCAGAGAAAAGTACATACAGTTAGTGTTGTCTGGAACTGATCTTTAAAGAACAGGGTCTGAATTAGAAAAACCCCAGATGGGGTCCTGATCCCTGGTTACGGTACTCCCGTATAAATGGTGACAGACACAAGATGATTAGTACAAACATCCCCATCTGTTCCCAATGAGGTATGGCACTTTTTTTTATTATTATTATTTCTTGAAGCATATTAATACTTAAGTTGTTGTGAGCTGAAAAAATAGAACCAAAGATCAGGCAGTATTAAACAAGCAGAATGTTTTTCCAGTGCTTGGGGCTGGATGCAAAACAGTAAATTCCACAGACAGGGACTAAGTAATAGAGGTCTTAATCCTCAGAACCTACTTCAGGGACTTCTTCACACTTTAGAAAAGGTTGAACAGCAGTGAGACAGACAATACCAACCTTTAAAAAGAATGGAGGTGTTAACATCTGGATTCTTAGAAATTAATATATTACTTGTATTTCATTGAATATTCTTTCAAGTTGGATTTGTTACAGCAAATATTCACATAAACAGCTTTTTTTATTGTGGAATCCTTAATGTTCCAAAGAGGTTTTGAAACAAACCACTAACTTCCTAAAACAACAAAGTTAATTTTCATTCATACGCTTCACTTTTCATAATTTTTTCTCATTTTTACTTCACTGAACTTTATTAAGTTCTGTTATTACTAACAGAGCAAAGCAGACTAAAAAACACCTCAGCTTTTCTACAGGACTACATTCAACTGAAGAGGCTACCAATGGAAAAGCAAGAGGTATGTAATTCAAATACATGCATGGCCTTGACTTTTAGATGTTCAATCTCTGAGGGAAAGAAAATATTCTCTTTTTTAAAGCATATATTTTACAATTCTTTAAAAGCCTTGACTCCTTCCCAGATCTGTCAGTGCTGTTCAGACCATCCAGAGGGTCTACAGAACTGGAAAATTAACACACTTCACCATCAAGCACTATCACACTAAGACACCTTTTAAAAGTTTCCTCAGTTTTCCCTTAGCACCTAGTTTCAGAATTGACTGAAAGCCTCCAATATTCTCTCAGTCTGTCCAAAGATTATTTCAGGTTGCAGTATTGACATTTTGTGCTAAGAGTAAAAACACCATTACTTTAGGTATCTGTTAAAAGAAGAATGATACTGACAAGTGGTAAGATCATTTTCCACATATCAGAACCACTTTTTGATTCTAAAAAGGAACTTCTCTAAAGGCAGTAGGAAAGACATACCTTCCTCTTTCTTGGCATAATATTTGGGGCAGGCAATATAAAGGGATAGGGATATTACAGTGAAACTGATAGGGGAAAATAATGAGTTGCAGTATCACATTTTCCCTCCATCTCCAATTTTGCATGCTTTTACTGTTCAGCTTCACATTTTCTTATTTGTTGCTCCCCTGAAAATTCTCCTTTGAGCAACAAGTAGTCCTTATTACCTCTCCCAATTCAGGTTTAAAGAAATAAAAATCATTAACACCAAACACTTTTAAATGAAAATCCTTTACTTAACCAGAAGACTCATACCCATACATACACATACACCCTCTTACTCTTCTCTAAGGCTATAAATTGTGTGACTGAAGGAAGAGAGGAAAAAGGCATAACCTGAAAGCCTGGTAGAGAGCAATATATCCCAAAAGAAAATGCATCTCTCCCAATTTACAGGAGGTAACAGAACCTCCTGTTCTACAGATAAAAATGGGTAATGCCTGAGGTTATGCCCATATTTCATTACTGTGCTTTTCCAGATGCTAGCAATGACTGTTGGCTTTTATATGGTTAATCACAGCTTAATAACAACTTAGGTGACTTACTCTTCAGTCAATAGGTAAGCATGTTAGATAAAGTCTAAATTCATTATTTACAAGAGAAAAAAGAAATTGCACATAAGTCCTAAACATATGATTTTTCCATTTTAATTTATCTAGTTGTTTCATCAAAAACTGAACCATAGTTTACCCAGTCTGTATACTAACTAGTAAAGAGGATGCAATAAACACATAGGCAAATACTCCACTATAGTATCTATATAAAAAATCCCAAACAAAACACTACACCCCACCCAGACACATCATACCCCCCCAACCCTACAATAATTAAGTTCAAGCTTGCTTCAGACATAGACACAAGATGTCATGCAAGTGCTGAAGTACTAAACTACTTTCTCCAGCAGCGCACTGTTTCAAAGGCTGTGATGAACACGATACACACACCTCTGCTAAACCACCGTACCTGATGGCCTGTCACTGTCAGTCTCCTTTCAAGTGCTCTGAGCATGGCACACATTCAGCTCTTTCCTTTCTTTTTGAGGAGTTACTTTACACAGTATAATATCTAGCATATCTGTACTACATACAAAACGTACCAGGCAAAATTTTTACCACCTGAAAACTGAACCCCACTAGTGTGAAAGGGTAAAACCTGAAAGAATGCATGTCATCTTACTCCCTTCCCAAAACGTGATTTGACACTCATTTTCAACTATAAAGCCACTCAAATTTTCAACGCTCCTTCTACTCCATCCCCAGCGAAGAGAAGTCAATTACAGCCCAAGCACCTACCCGGCAAGCACAAAACAAAGACCAACACGAGAACGCTTCAGCATTTGTGTTAAATGGGAAAACACAACGCCTAACTAAATAATCACAGCTCTCAGAAAGCAACCGCGCAGCAAGCAAGCACAAAAGTCGGAATAAGGCTTGCAAGACAAAATCCAGCTCTGTAGGAACTAGTCTGCTGCAGTTTAATTTTCCAGGACCGTTCACCGTCATTAATTGTTGATTTGTTTTAAAGAACAGATAGTGATTTATTTGCAGCAGGATGAAGTTACGGACCTAAATTCCTGACCGGAGGCTCTCAACGTAAACAACGCATAACCTATAAATTAACCATTCTCCATCTGGCAATTCAGATGTAAAATTCATAGTTTTCCATCTACCAGGCGGCGGCAACCGCCCCCCCCCACAGCTCCCCCCCGTCCTCCCTTCTCGAGCGCTTTCTAACAGAGCCTGATGCAAAGTAGGAGGGGAAAAGAAAGAGGAGGAAAGGAAGGGGGCAAAAAAAGAAAAAAAAAAAAAAAGCTAAGCCAGCATGAAAGAACCGGGCTCGCACACAAGTAGGGACCCAGCACACCGCGGTCTCTTCCCGCTGAGGAGCGCTGCGAAGTGAGGCGCGGAGAGAGCGAAGCGGGCGGGGAGGGGACGGGGATGTCCCCGCGCTCAGCCCGGGCACAGGCGCGGGGCGGCGGGAGCTCCGTGCTGCCCCGCGGAGCGGGGACCGGGCCGGCTGCCCGGGGCAGGCAGCGAGGGCGGGAGGGGACGCCCGGGGCAGGGAGGAAAGGGACACCCGGGAAGCCGCGATCACTCACTCACTCACTCACTCATAGCCACGGGCGAGCAGCCTCCCCGCCCCCCCTCCCCGCCACTTCGCGCCGCGAGGAGCCACCAGCGCTGGGCGCGACACCGCCCGCCGGGCCACCGGGGCGAGGGGGTGACTGCCGGGCCCCCGCGCACCCCAGCCAAGGTCACCCCATCGCCCGGGGTGCCGGGCGGGAGGGGGGGGAAATTTAGTATTTGACGGCGGCCACGGAAAAGGGGGGAGGGGAGCAGCCCCGCGGAGGGGCGAGGGGGATGGGAAGGGGGAGCTCCACCACGGGCCAGGGGGAGCTCTGCCCTCCCGCTCCCCGTCTACTCCCCGTCCTTCTCCAGCGCTCGCCGCGGAGCTCGGTCCGGGCGGGCGCCCCTCACGCCCCCGGGAAGGGAAAATGGAGCGGGGACGGGGTGGGGGTATCCGCGGCCGAGGTGCCGCGCTCCTTACCCCGCCGCAGCCGCCTCGCCTCGCTGGTCGCAGGCGGGTCCGCTCCGCGCTGCCGCCGCTCCGGGCTCGGAGAGGCGCTGCCGCCGCCGCCGCCGCAGCCAATCGCCGCCAGCCCCCTCCCCTTCCGCAGCTCGCCCCGGTCCCCCTGCCGGCTTCAAAATGGCGCCAACTCGTCTCCGGCTGCTCCAATGGAAGCGCCGAGGGGAGCGAGCGCGGCCAGCGCGGGGCAGCAGCGCCCCCTGCGGGCCCTCGCGAGCAGCACCCGCCGCCCGGCCCGACTGGTGCTGAGGGTGGGCCCGGGCCGGCCCCGCTGATGAGCGCTCTGTGGGCGGCTGGGGCGAGCGCTTCCCCAAAACGACGAATTACTAAAAGACTGTTGTGAAAAAATAAAGAATAAAGTCGCTTAACTGCGGAGAAAGAGCAGAAAAAGTAGCGTAAGTCACTCATCTAGCCCTTTGCTTTTGCTTCAGCAAGTGTAAGAGTTTGAGGGGTGTCCTTACAGGAAAACGCAAACAGAAAAGCAGTGTGGCTTCTCGCCACTACAGCTAAAAGGCTTCATTTATTGTAGAATCATAGACTAAGTTGAAAAGAACCCATGAGGATCATCGAGTCCAACACCTGGCCCTGCATAGCACCATCCCCAAGAGTCACACCATGTGCCAGATAGTATTGTCCAAACTCTTCTTGAACTCTGGCGGGCTTGGTGCTGTGACCACTTCTCTGGGGAGCCTGTTTCATGGCCCGACCACCCTCTGGAAGAAGATCTTTCTCCTGACACGTCAGGAGAGCATGTGAGTGTTTAGAAGATTATGGTCCAAAAAACATAAATCACACTCAACACATCTGCTGAAATGTACCCTCGGCTTTGTCCAGTGTGAGAAAAACACTTTGACAGACTGTTACTCAATACATTGTAACTAGTGGTTTAAATCTTTCAGAAGATCCCCTCAGGCTTTCTGAACTTGCTAGTACATTGTACCGAGCATGCCTTATCTTCATTCAGTGCTAAACTACCTCATTGTCTAATGCAGACTGCCTCAGCCCAACCAGAACTATTACATACAAATCACTTTTCAGCCCTCGAAACTCCCCTTGTTCGTATTTTTTTCCCCAGTGACTGATATTTAGTCCACTCATTCTAGGAAAAAAAAAAGAAAAAGAAAAAAGTAGAGAATAAAAGAGAGAAAGGTTTGTCTGACAATTTTATATTGGGAAGGATCCTGGACTCGGAGTCAAGATATAACTCTTTGTTGCGGGTTGAACAATTTCCCCTCAATTCCCCCATTGCTGTCTATATGGGCTCAGCAACTATTAAAGCCTTAGGCTGGGGAACACATCCTTTCCCAGTGGAGCACTTGCAGATGTGTGCAGGGATACTTACAAAGCAGCAGAAAACCGAAACACTTTTTGAACTCTCCTAACACTGCTATTGAAATTGCAAAACCCGGATGACTGCGAAAGTACCAGGGCGCTGAGATGCTCCGTGTTTCTCATGGAGCAGGTCACAGCAGCGCCGCTTCCAGCGCCTGACCAGGGCGCCAGGAGCTGCGGAAGCCCCTCGGAGCGGGACAGGGCGCTGAATAACGGGACCTCCCCCGGCATGCTCCGCCCTTGTTTCCCGCCTGCACCGAGACCCTTCACGACTTTGGAATCGGCTTTTCAGAGGTGGCTCCTCACTCGTCCTTTTCCCACCCGATGTCGGTTCCGCAGTGGCCCTGCGGAGGGAGCCCGTCCGCCGCCGCCGCCGCTGCTCAGCCGCCTTGGAAAGTGCCGGGAATGAGCGCTCTGCCTACGGGAGAGGGCAACACGCACCCGCTCCCTTTTCCACGCAGTCCCCCCGTTGCACAGTTCAAGCGGTGCCAGCCCTGGCTGTGTCCCGGGAGCAGGTTCAGCCTTTCCCCACGAGAAATGTTGCATCTCTCATGAGCAGCTAAATTTTAGGGGATTTGCCACCTCCTGGAAGTATAGGCAAGTTGTGTTACTTACAGAAACTATATACTTGAAAATGATTTAAAATATTTGTGCAAAATAAATATTTTGCTTGCAGTAGGACATATAAGGAATCTCAGTGCCACAGAACTTTCAAGACCAGATCTTTTACACATAGAATCATTTAAGGTTGAAGAACACCTTTAAGATCTCTGTGCCTAACCATTGACTCAGCACTGCCATGTCCACCACTAAACCATGCCCCCAAGTGCCACATTTACATGTCTTCTAAATACCTCTAGGGATGCTCACACCACAACTTCCCTGGACAGCCTGTTCCAGTGCTTGACCACCCTTTCAGTGAAGAAATTTTTCCTAATATTCTAAATCTCCACAGGCACAACTTGAAGCCATTTCCACTTTTCCTGATATTTATTACTTGGAAGAAGAGAGTGATCCTCTCTTTACTACAACTTCCTTTCAGGCAGTTATAGAGAGCAATAAGACTCCCACAGCCTCGTTTTGCCCAGACTAAACAACCCCAGCTCCTTCACTTGCTCCCCTGAAGACTTGTGCTCCAGATTGTGTGTGCTGAAGACACTTTCCATATCTCAGTGTTCAAGTGACAATGATGAGCATAATCAAAGAACACCCTTACACAGCAGTATTCTTCTCACAGCCTTCTGTCTGTAAAAACATTGTGTGAAAACAGAAGACTGCAGTGACAAGGGTCTTTTAGTCCCTACTTTATCAGACTGACAATCTCTCCCCTTGAATAATTTTAGTTATCTTTCTCAATTCATTCTTTAAATTGTTGTGTCCTTGCAGATCAGAACTGTGCACTGTACTCAAGATAGGAGTACATTGAGATTCCTCTCAGAGCAGCAAACTGTCTTCTGTCTTTCTCTCAGTACTATTCTTGATGACACTTTACATCTCTGTTGTTTAGGGTTTGGTTTTTTGGGGTTTTGTTTGTTTGTTTGGTTGGTTGGTTGCTGTTGCAGTTTCAGTCAAAGATTTCAGAGAGCTGATATCAGCAACTTCAAGATTCCATGAACATAGACTTCCAGGTTTGACAGGTAATTCTATGCTTTACCTTACACTGATCTACTTCTCAAAGCCTATCTTTTTACTCACCCCATTTTGTGAGGCCTTCTGGAGCCTTTACACCAGCATCTGATTACCTGAAAGAGTTTAACATCCTGAAAGTATCATTCTGTCTGCATTCCCTTTTCTGGGTCATTAATGAAAATGAAAGATTGTGGCATAAAACAACTTAAGTAAGCCCAAACATTTCTGGGAGAGAGATTTGATAACTTTTCTCCACCTGAGAAAGTAACCAAAAGTACTCTCTGCTTCCATCCTTCAACCATATTTCCAACTCAGCATAGGATATTTACTTCAACTCCAAATTTGTTTGACAAGTTTTAGTAAGAACGGTGCACAAATGCTCTTTAAAAGTACAAGTATGTTCCCTGGTTTGTCCTTGTACTTCCTGACTCACAAACCTGCTGTAAGTCTGTGATTGTGTCACTATCTTCCTTCACAGAAACTGCACTGGCCCTTTCCCAACACATTGTCTTTATCCATTGGCCCTGTGGTCATACTCTTCTATGGAATTGGCCTTTTAGTGTATGTACCAACAACTGTCAAGGCACTATCAGGTTTGTGAAAATGATACTTTTGTTTCCAGCATAGATACTTCCCTCTGTTTCCCTTTTAATTGGGACTCTGAAACAATTGCATCAAAAGTATTTTAATAGCAAAACAATTCAGATTAAATATATGTAATTTACATACTGAGCACTTCACACTGGAAGGGGCCTTTGACATGTAGGAGGGAGGCTTTCTACTTGCAGGTGTAGTGATTTGTCTCAGAGAAAGAAAAATTTATTCATTTATTGGTGTTCCTCTTCAACTAAATAGCTGATAATATTATGAACGTGAGTTAACTTTGCAACTAATTTTAGTATCTCATATGTCTCTTAAGTAATTTGCAAGGAAGCCACATGGAAATGATGACTTTAGATGACTGGAATTTTTAGACTCTTACTCTCTGTGTGTGTGCTGTTTCCAACACTGTCTCCTTGTAAACAAAAATCAAACAGCTGAATAAGACAGTGATGCTCAGAATCTATTAGCTTCAATATATGTGCAATATAAATTTTGAAGTTTAAAAGTACTACTTTCATCTTAGTGCTAACAAGTCTGACTCCACCAGAAATATCTATTTGTGCCTGTCTTGTGGCTGTTTTTTACAGAAGACAAGAGTCATTAAGCACTATATGAAATTTCACAAAAACAAGCAAACCAAACCAAACAAAACCCAACAAGAACAAAACTAGAGAGGATATGAGGATGTGATGATATTCTTCAGGGTGAGGGCTGCAGAAAGCCTTCAACTCCACCTACTCATCTGCTTCCTTCATTAACTAGTTAATAGCTATACTAGGACACCATTAAGATTAAATGACCTTCTAAAGTAAGTCAGTCTATTAAAGCAAGAAGCATTACCCCCTCACAAAACATGTCCTCACCAATCAGCTGTAGATGTATCTTTATCTCTGACTTCTTCCTAAAGAGATCATTGCCTAATTGGAGGCATGCATGGGAAGAGAACAATAAAATGCTACAGGAGCCACAGAAGCAAAAACATCATTTAGATTTTTAATGTCCTAAAACAGAATCTGTCTCTTCACTGCAGTCAGGAAGTGATGGTGCATATTTTGCTACCGAGCAGGGCATCCTTTATGCCTTAACTCAACAAATCAAACCATCTTGCCATCTGATAGGAATAGGTTAGAGAGCATTAATACACAAACCGTTCATCTTCTAAGTATGTTATTGGCCTTTTTAATAGTTTCTTTACATTCTAGTATGACTTAACAGCTGCTTTGTTGCTAAATGTCATGGAATCTTTTTGCTGACCACATTTGCACAATGTATTCCTACAATTTAGCACGAATATAACCTATGGAAGCCAGCATCTAAAAAATCACAGTAGAAAGGGGGAAAAAATGTTCTTCTCTGGTGCCTTGCAGATAGGTATGACAGTAGTGAATATAGTAGTGAATTAGTATTTTGGGAACCTGTACCAGTCTTTCTTTCCCTGGTGATTAGCTCAGTTTGTCAGTGAATTAAATTAGTTTCTCCTCTGAGTTACCTAGAATTGATTTAAGTGCTCTCCATCCTTAATTGAGATGTAGGATAGGAGGTGGGAGAGGATAGTGCATAACTTGCATATTCTTAAGCAATGGCATTAGCATAACAAAATGGGAAAAATTAAGAACTTTCTACTCTAAGTTGTATCTGTAAAGTGAGCGTCTCAGTAGTTCAGCTTTAAGAAATCAAATAAAAGTAATTTCAGGTAAAAGCTGAGTGTCTAAAATGAACATGAATTTGACCAAACCGAGAGGATGCCAATATGGACATAACTAAGAAAGCAGCACTAAATTTTCATAGTATTTGATAGCTTCTTTCCTCTTGCTTAAAAATTAGTATATTAAGCATTAAACACTTGAACATATTGTCCTCTGTAAAATGCTGGGTATTTTTTAGTTGCTATATCTGGTGCTTTCTTTTACTCACAATTTTTGCTTTTACCATTCCCCTGTCTGCCCTCTGTTTAAAGCTACTTTAATGTCCCATTGAATTTCCGCTCAGTCTCCTTCATTTTCATGTAAATGGGAGATGCTATTTAGAGAGTCCCGCAGACTAAGCAGTGACTGGACCTTCACCTTGAGTGTCAGCTTCCTAGAAACTCCCCATGCTCTACTTTGAAAGACATGAATTGTTCTGTTCGGAATCCCGTTTCCTTGGCTGGCTTTCACAACCCAAAATCTCAGCTTTGTTGTGGGCCAGCAGTTGTTATATTGTCTAGAGCACTCTGTCTTAAAAGTTAAATCTCTTCCATTCTTTTAGTACTGTTTTGCTGCAGCACTTGAGACTTAAATGATAGAACATGTATTATGAATTATATATTATGCTTTACTATCAAGAAAAAGCCTATCATGCAGATTTCAGATAAAAATAATTAAATGAAAGGTTTCAAGAACCTCCAAAATAAACTAACTCATTGTTACTTTTATTCTTGCCCCACTATTTTTATCTCCAAAAGGATTCATCCAGTACCAGAAGGGAATCAAATAACTATATTTAAATTACAAAGTAGTTATTTCACAGTCAAATATTAATCTAGCCATGATTTAAACATCACTTGCTACAATCTGTTGAATATATAAAATAATACTCCCATCTCACATAATCAGCAGGCTACCTGGAATAATTTTTTTTGTTTGTAAAAATTTATAACTTTATCACAACCCTAATTCTTAAGTTAAGTTTGAAAATAAAAACCTCTATATTATCTGTGAAAATTAATAAGCAAAAAGCTCTTACTGTATTTTTACCGCTGAAACTTTGATGTGACATTTGCATACCAGAATTCCTCAAAGCTTCAGAAAAACAATTTGGCAAGCAACATTCTTGGTTTCTTGAGTAAACCAGTTCTCTTAAAACTCACCAGAATTTCTCCCTAGAGATAGCTTGATTTAAAGTCAAAGAATTATGCAACAGTATTTCTTAAATCATCTTGAAGCCTCACTTTTTCAAACAAGATTTAGTAAAGTGACAAGACAATCCATGACCCAAGGCCCTTTAGAAAGAGGCACGATTAAATCTAAGTCTGCAACTAGTCCACTTGAACTCAAATAGATGCTATATTTAAGTGTTATTAGAAGAAGAAAGAGCACTCTGCTGTGTCAAGTCTGATAACGAGATCACAAGGTTTAAATGATTGAGCTATCATTCCATATTAATCCTTAAACACAAAAGTCAATCTCAAGTAGTGCCCATTGGATAATTTTTTCTCTTTTAATACCACATGGAGTCTCATCATTCTGTCTATCTGAAATTAGCCTGATCTTATATATTAAAAGGCATAACACAGGCATTTATTGTTTCTCTAACAAATATTTAATTTTCTGTGTTAATACTTTTTATGCCAGCTATCTTCTTTATGCTGAGTTATTTTGGAAAGTTTTATCTAAAATGTTTCTGGAAGCAAATTTAATGGAAACCTTTCCATACACAACAGAATAGTATAATGTTTTTATCAAAAATACCCAGTTCTCAAACAAGAACAAAAGCCACCAGTTTAGACGAGGCAGGACAGCAATTAGGCAACACCATGGGCGGGGAGGAGTAGCAAAAGCATTTTCTCTGGCAGTGCTTTCCTTTTGGTGTGTAATTTGAAATTGCACTTGAAAGCTTTTTTTCCTACTGAACCTGAAACCAGGCCCATGCAGAAGAAAGCAGTGAAACAAATTAGTTTGGTACAAGTATCAGAGATGTCTGCATTGCATTTAAAGCATCAGCTGTACCAGTGAACCATAAAGGAATCAGGACGATCCTCCAAATTGGTCAGTTGCCATCTTCCCTTTTTAATGTAGGAAATCAAAAATTTTTACATATGTAAAAATGAAATGTTAAAATTCAGACTTCTCTGAAAACAAAGAAAAACGTCATCTCTTAATGCTTCTTTGTAAATATTTTCACTTTCAGCCTCTTGGACACTGCTTTTTCCTACCTTGTCAGCTTCTCCTAACAATGTTTTCAATGGAACTTTTTTTATGATCTAGTGCAGGACAAGGAATATGGGGGAATTATTTGCAGATTTTGTCTCAAGCAAGAGACTTCCCACGTAGGAGCTGTAGCAGCTGTAACAGGATCGTCAGGGAAAGTCTATTTCATTATACTCAATGAAGTTGAAAAAATGACATTAGGGTTCTGCCAGTTGTAACATGTGGCTTATTTAATTAGGTACAAGTAATGAGAGAACTCCCCAAATTAAATACATCTGAGACAATTATTACATACACAACCCGAATGCTTGAGAGCTCTGATCTTCAGATATTACCTCCAAAATGTCCATGTGCAGGACTCTTGCTCTCTCTTAATGGTTAGCTTGGGTGTTGCATGACACAGCCTGTGTAGGGAAGCACGTAATTACTACTACAGATGAATAATAGTGGCAAACTGGGAGATTCACTTCAACAGATCACTTCTGATCTAGATTAAAATGATACCGAAGACACATCCTTGCCTTCCAAAAAACCAAGGCCATCACCTGGCACAGGAAAGGAGACTATGCTTTGGTTGCAGGGTTAACTGGAAGGAATGCCTGGCTGGTGGATTTCACCAGTTCTCTTTCTATTTTTTATAGCAAATAATCTAATTTCAGTGACTTTATTAATTGTATACTTTAAAACCTTCATAATCCATTTGGGTAGTGTGACAGAATAAATATTGCAGGTATTTAGAATGGGCGCATCCCTTACTGAAGCTCTTGTGTGCAGTAATGAAATTTGGGGAATTACTGTTACAAGGCTGAGGGGTTTTTCAGGAAAAATGTGGTTTGCCTTGCATAGTATCACAAGATTTGGGGGAAAAAAGTAGTTAGGTGTTATTAAAATTTTATTTTATACATGTGTGAAAACCACCAATCACTTGTTTTTAAAATTTTAAAAATTTAATAGTAATAAAATGCTTATAAAAATAGCAGTACAATTAGAGTAATAATAATTTGGACAATTTGAATTAGGACAATATGAGACAATAGAAACAGTTACTGACGTCCGGGTACCTTTTTCTGGGCAGCAGAAGTCTGAAAAAGGACACCCGTTAACAGAGGATTAACCCTTAAAAACAGCAACCTGTTGCATATTCATGCACTTCGAACATAATGCATAAATTCCATTCATATACAGGATTCTGTCTGGTCATCGTCAACTTCCTCCTCTGAATCCTAACAGCGCCTTCGAGGCAGGAAGAAGTTTGTTTCTTCTGCTAAGAGGGCAATAAATTCTTTTTCTCTGAAAGATTTAGATGTCCTGTGGCTGCTATCTCGCTGCAAGTCCTTTCTTTAAAAAAAGTATCCTACATATCATAGTTTCTACTTTAACATTTTTCATAACCTAAAACTATATTTAACACACTACTTAAGAGAATTAACACAGCATAACTTTCTTACACAACACATATAATACTCATTTTAGTATTTGCGAAAAGCCAATCATAAAATAGGCATTTTTCACGCATGCAGGAGGGAAAGTTGCAAATCCACGTTAAGAACAACACACGTCTAAGAAACCTGGGCGGCTTTCACACTAGGGACAGTCCCCACCGGAGCGCTGCTCACGTTCCGTGACAGAGCAGGACGCCCCCCAAAGCAGACGCCGCCACAGGCCGAGCAGAGCGGCCATCCCGCAGGAAGGCGAAGCCGGACAAATCCCAAATCCCACCCCGGGTCCGGCACCGGGCTCTTCCCGCCGAGCACAGCGCGCGCCGTGCCGGGGCAGGCTCCGCCCCTCGCGGCGCCACGCGCGGGGTGAGGGGGCAGCGGGAGGCGGCGCCATTTTGGGCGTGGGGGGCCGGAGGCGCTGCCTCTGCCGCCGCCGGGAGCCGCGGCCTCGAGGTTCGTGTCCTCCCCCGCGTGTGGCTGCTGCTCGGTCAAGCCGCTTCTCCTCCGCCGCCAGCGCTGCCGCCACCGACCTGTGCCACCGGCGGCGTGGGGATGGCGGTGTGAGCGCGCAGGAGCCGGCGGCTGCTGAGGTTGTGTGACGTGGGCCCGGCGCTGAGGGAAGTGTGTGTGTGTGCGGGAGAGGAGTGGGCTTTGCGCCGTGGGGAAAGGAAGGACGGGCGGCTGATCAGCTCCCCGAGCCTTGGGGCCGGTGGCCGTGCCTCCGCCTCGGACACGCCGCTGCCAGCCCGGTGTGCGAGGGAGCAGCACCTGCTGCCCCGGCTGCGGTGCCGTGTGAGGGCGCTGGGCTTTGCGCCCGTCACAGCCGTGCCACCGTGCCAGGAGAGCCAGCCAGTCCATCTGTCTGTCGGTTCTGCCAAATAGGCCTGATTTTTCCTTTTGGGAAAGGTGTTATGCGGGTTGAGCTCAAGGCCGTGAGGTAGTTAGTTAATTGAATCTTCTGGATGTTTCACAGGTCAGTTAAAGTGGTAAATAAGTCTGGCATCCCTGTGTGCCGGCTCAGGTTCAGTGCTTAGAACCAGTTCTTTACAGAAATGATACAGACCCGGACTTGCCGCGTTCAGGAGGTGAGAGTGTCAGAGAGACTGCATTTTCCTTGAGCATACTTGCTCTGTCCTCATCAAGGACGCAGGCAGATATGCTTTTGAGTGCAGCTTCACTGTCTCCAAGGTTAGCGAGGGACAGTCTGTTAGAGATTAGCAAGAAAGAATATTCCTATGTGGGACAGTCACAGAGCAGCATTTTCTGTCAGTGGAGGTCTTGTCATACAGCAAATGTTCACAGGTTTACTGTTTTAATTCCCCATCATGAAATGGGGTCTGCTTAAACATCATCCCAGAACATGAGGACATAGAAGCTAATAAAGTTACTTTTTTACCCCAGTACTGTGGAGGAAGCAGGACGTTTTTTTTCTAGATGGGGATAGACTGAGTAGAATAGATAGAATAGTAGTAATGCCATACTTGCTTTCTAATAGACAAAAATGAAGTGTGAAGAACGTGGGGGCATGCATACAAAACATAAATCGTGAGAGGAGGAGAGATCATGGTACCGATTCTGAGGAAGAGAGAGAGTTGCATGGCCATGTTTCTTCCCCTTCTAACAGTAATGCTTTCTTCCAGGTACTAAAGTCAAGTGTGGACAGTAACATCTCCGTGCTTTAGCCAGTTTGACATGAGAATGGCAGATTTCTCTTCCTTTGGATGGTAGGTGAGAAAGTGCCTAGAGTAACACCTTTTCTTGTGAGTTTTGTGAGTGAACATGTTGGGCTAATGGCTACTTACAAATCTTCCCATAATACTACCTACAGATCCTTTTCAGATAAAGAAGAAAATTATTTTCCTATCCAGGATGAATGGCATGTGGCACTTTGTTAATATTTAGTTGTGGAAAGTTGAAATGTTTCAGAAAACACTGGAATAAACCTTCCAGTAGGGGAAATGTGTTCTTTTCTGTTTGAAACTGCATTTATTTGGTGGGGAAGAGTTTACTCTTTATTGCATACTGTGTAGTCTTCAAAATCCAAGAAATTCAGACTAATAGATGGATAATGACATAGCATAGTGGTTAGTGCCACCTTGCTTTGTAACAGCTTGTCTCTGAACCTGTCTAGAACTTAGTGGTTTCATTCTTGGAATGTAATCTATTTGGGACAGGGATTTTTATGTGTGTGTTTAATTTTAGAAGACATGCACGCAAATGCTCTTGGTCCCTAACAAAAGTCCTTAGCAGTTCCAAAACCAGAACCATAACAACAGACTGCAGCTTTGATTTTAGGTCTTGCTTGACTTGTTGTAAATTGCAAATGCCGCCCAGAACCTGTTTGATTGGTTACCTAAATGAGTTAGTGGACTTCAGTTCATGTCAAAGAAAACAATCCTCATGGTTGAAGTGTTTGCATTTTGTTTGGGTATTAGTAGTGATCTCAGACATCAGTTTGTGCGTTGGAAATTGGCATATCCTTGTCTTTAAAAGAGATTTCAAACACTTGGCGAAATAACAGCTGGTAGAGAATAGTAGTAACATAGGTCAGAGATTGCTGATGTAATTATTTTTTCAAACAGTCACATTTTAAAAGCATGATTTGTAAATTATTTAAGGCATATCATCAAATGTGACAGCTCGACTGATACAGCACCAGCGTTTTTTACTGGAGATGAGCAATAAGTAATGTAGCAGTCTACTTTAAACCATACTTGGGGTAGGTGATGTGTGTTTTTCTTCTGGGTGAATACATTCTAGTTGAGACCATGGACAGTGTCATAGGCCTGAGTAACTTCAGCTTTTTTATACTTTAAAAATGTGCATGCTGATAGTGTATTCATTCTTTTTTCTAAGATGCTTCATGCTGAAAATACAGCAAGGCTCTTGGAGTGTCAGGACGAAATCGGAATTGAGCCGTATTCTAAAAGAATGAAGTCGACAGAAGGGGCTTGTGAGAAACTTCCTGATGATGATGACAAAGGTACTCAGAAGAAAGTGGATGTTGAGAGAAAATCAAATGGTTGGATACCTACGTGTGCCTTAGATAGCCAAGGGCAACATGAAATGCAGAAGCAAGAGAAAATACCTTCTGGTGCCTTGGGATCCTTGAATGAAGTTCTCCCTGAAAATAATCCAGTACTTAGTCAGCCAATTGATTTAGAAACTGGGCAGAATATAAATCCTCCTTTTACATCAATGAATTACTCTAAAGTTGAAGAAGAGAAGGACCCTTTTATTACAAATAATGGTGGTGAAGATAATACTGAAAAAAGCAGTGCATCATTCTCAATAAATAGAAATCAATCAGATGAAGACTTTTATACAAGCAAAGATTTTATAGGACCTATTTACAAGCCTGCCAAAAGTAACAAGCCGGACAAATCTGGCAATTGCAATGAATGTAGGAACACTGGAGGAGATGAGAATGAATTGTGTGAAAACAGATGTAAAAGAAAGGAGGCGAAGAAGATGCAAGCTGTTTCTGCCTCTGTACCAGAAATAGATGATCAGCTGGATCAGTTCTATAAAGAAATTCGCCAGCTGGAAAATGAAAATTTAGATACTAATGTTCAGGAAAAAGAAACAGAAGTTTCTGAGGAACAACACTCTCCATTTAACTCCAGTCAGAGCTCACAAGAAAATTATCAGCCTGTAGTTTTGGGCAATCCACACCCATTTTATGATAATGGACAGTGTTCTTCGGGGGAACAGAACAGTCAGAAAACAAGCAATGAGCAGCAGTTAGTTGTGGAAACAGGTGGCTGGAAAACTGAAAATACCTTTAATGGCCAAGCAGATACTTGGAACTGCTCAGTGCCTGAATTCAGACCTGCTTGGCAGACTAGAGCATCTTTCAACAAACCTCAGGGACCTTTTCCTCCTAGATTCAGCCATCAATCCCATTTTCAGATATTTGATCCCCCACCTCGAATCCCAAATGTTCCCCCTCCTCAGAATGGAGGATTTCCTTACGAAAGTTACCATGGAAATACTGATACCAGCAGTCATGGTCCATTGCTTGATCAAAATACCAACTATTCTGGTCATGCTGACATCCATAATACTCAGGTCTTCAGGAATGGGAATAATGATCAGAATGGACTCCAAAGTAATGGTTTCTGTGAAACCAGAGAAGAGCGTTGGAATGATCCAAAAGCTGACAGTACAGGAGGAATGCACAACTTTTCTTCATTGCAATTATCTGAAGAAAAATTCAGTTCTTCACAGAAATTGCTTCTAATCTTAAGAGGCCTACCAGGTTCAGGGAAAACCACACTTTCTCGGTAAGTGCAGACTTAAAGCTTGAGAAGTTCATTCAAGTAAAATTTTTTAAGAATTTCTAATGTATCTGTAAGCACTAAGGAAACATCTTAGTTTGTAAATTAGACTCTTAAAATGCAGCAGTTTAAAGCTGTCATTTGTACTTAAAGAGTGCAAGTGGCCGTAAATATTAAAAAGATTTACTTGGGGGTTTTGTCTCCCTCAGAGTTTTGATAACCAGGAGCTCCTCTGTGCTAAATCTAAAATGTTGAGCATCCAATAAATTGCTTAGTCTTTTATTCTGAAATTTTCGTACTAGTATGTGGTGGTCTGCTGCTTTTTTTTTAATTCTTAAATTTAAAAAAACCCTCCCATCAAGTCTAACAATGTCAATTTAACTGAACCAGAAGTCCTTTTTCATGCCCATGTAAAAGTTTTCAAAGGCCATTAGAAGAATGCTGCTGCCCTGAAAATACCTGGTTTTGGTGAATTGAAGAAACTGAGCATTATCTCATTCCATTTTTTCATAGCATGGTCTGTCAATGACTCTTCCTTGTTTGTGAACAACGCACAATAAAAACATTATTTTTTCTTCCAAATATACTTGTTGAAGTCTGACAAGGTTAAAACCAGGTAATATCTCCAACTTGGATTTTCCTTTTGTGGTTTTTTGGCCTATTTTAAAAAGCACAGAAAGTGGACAGAGCATAGATGGTACCTGTGTTAAGTGAAAGTAAGTTTGTCTTGTGTATGTAAAAAAAGAAGTTTTTGAATCAGTACTTACTGATTGTTTCATCCAGAAACTACATCACAGGATGTCTTCTGTAGTTGTCATCTGTTGTATGTGAGGAGTCTGTGGAATAGACTCAGTCATCATGTTCTTATTTGTGTTTTTTAATATAAAGAAGTAACATTCTATTTAACATTCTATTAGTGGATTTTTCCTGGTATTTAGGAGACATATTACAACTAGAAATCTCTAATTTTTTTTTTACATATTTCAGTTGTTTTTACGATAATATTTTTATAGTTACTGATTGCTGTGTTTTGCAAGCCTGCGTTTTTGAAGCTGCATGTCCCCATTTGGTATTAATGCAGTAATTTCTTTAATTTGTGAAGGCAACATAAAACATTTAAAAATAACCCTGTGGAAAAAATGCTGCCTCATTCAGTTTAGAGATTGGATACAACTTAATATGAAGATACGAAATATATTTGTTTTCCGTGTTTGGTGTGCTAAATTGTCTCTAAATCTTTCTCCAAATATATGACTCATATAATCTGAAAAATTGTAAATATCTTCAGGTTTTTAAGAACATGTATTTGTGCTTTTTTTCATCTGTCATTAGTGAGATCAGTTACTAATTTTGTTTAGCAGATGGGAAAATGGGCACTATGAGATCAAGGTTAAGAATAGTTACCAAAAGTGAGTGCAGAATTTGAACAGCATGGGGCTTGCTTTTCAGCATCTTCAATTACATGCAGTTTCATATGTTTAATGCTTGGTTACAGTTGTTAATTCCCATGAAATCATGGGTCTTGGATATCCTTGGGAAAGAAACTTCCCAGAATTAATGCGTGCCGATGGGGAAAATACCTTTTTTATTAGTTAAGTTGTAATAAACATGTTTTGAACATGTTTTTCTGTGTAACATCATAAGAGTTCTGCAGCGTAGCCTAGGACAGCAATGATGTTATATCTGATGCCATGTTAGTACCCACAGGTATCTTTGCAGATATTTGCATTTTTGGCAACTGCAGACAAACTTTTACTATTTGTGCCAGTAAAATAACTGTGAAGGAA
Source organism: Zonotrichia leucophrys gambelii (assembly GCF_028769735.1). NCBI lineage: Eukaryota > Metazoa > Chordata > Aves > Passeriformes > Passerellidae > Zonotrichia > Zonotrichia leucophrys. Next base: position 68,426,400 of record NC_088169.1, read on the forward strand.
AAGCAGAAAACTGGCATTGTCTGTGTGGATCAGCACTAGAGGGGAATGAGGTGGATCTTGTGGGTTTCCCAAGCTGGAAATGACAGCAGGCCAGTAGCGAGACCTTGGAATATCAAATTTCTATGAGTAAGGGTTTTTAAGTACAGGCACTTTTCTTTCTGCCCACAAACTTGACTTGTGTCTGTCTCGAATCTTCCACTGAAGTTTATTTTTGGTTTTGACTCTTCCATTTCAACTAAACAGTTGGAATTTGGGCATGTTTTTTGGAAGAGAGTGGTTGGTGTGAGCTAGTTCATTGTTCTGCTTGGAGGAGGTCTGTCACCATCTCTGGATCAGGTCAGGTGTGTCTTTGTCAGGCCTGAGCTTAAAAACGCCTCAGAGATTTCTCTGGTCTCACCAAACTTCTCTAGTGCAGTACAAACCACCTAAATAAGGAAGTTGTTCCTAATCTCCAAAATGACGTTCTGAAGGCGTAATTTGCATGTCCTACGTAATAACATGTGTTGTTACGTGGTAGAGTGTGGCTCATGTTCTTTGCAGCTTCCCTTCTGATAAGGGAGAGCTTTATTCACTGTAATAGGTCGCCATCAGACCTTTCACTGTCTCCACTGCTAGACTAAACAAGCGCAGCTGCTATTAACCTCTCCTTAGATGTTGGATGCTTGCAGCCATCTTGGTTGCCATCTGTTCAGCCCTCCCATGTTTTTCAGCATGTCTTTTGAATTGGGGAGTCCCACACTGGATACAGTGTTTCAGAATTGACCACACAAGAACCAGGTAAAGTGTGAGTGATCTCTCCTCACCTGATCTACTGGTCATGCTTCCTCTACTAAAGCCCAGGTTGTGATTTGCCCCACCTTGGATGAGGGTACACCATTCACTCATCTCATTTGATGTCCACTGTAATCCTCAGACTCTTTTCAACAGAGCTGCTCAACCACTCACTTCCCTGCCTGTGCTGAGGCTTAGCTTTCATCATTTGTAGAACTTTACTCTTTCTCTGTTGAGCTTCCTGATGTTTTGCTTAGCTCAGTTCCCAGGTTTTTCTGTGGCCTTCTGGATAAGCGCCTCACTGTTCAGCTCTGTGTTGAGCATCACTGCTAATCTGGTGTCATCTATAAGTTCTCTGCCTCATCATCCAGGTTTATGATGAAGATACTGAAAAAGTGATCTTACTCTATCCTTTGTTGTTCTCTGCTTGTTACTGGCTGGGAGATGATGTTGGAAGCTTTGATAATTTCTGAGTATGCTGCATTCATCACTCAGTCCTCATTGACACATGCACTTGTTTCATCAGAGTGTGTTCTGGTCAGTAAAGAATGGCTTGTCTGTTGCAAACCCCACACTGGCTCTTCTTGGTTATCCTAATTTGCTTAACATGTTTGGAAATAGATTCTGAGCATGCACTCCGTTGTTTCCAGGACAGAGCTTAGGTGAGCTTGAGCAGCCATTAGTTCTTTGGGTTATTGTCTTTACTTGCCTTAAATATGAGCACATCAGCCATTTCTGGCTCATTGGGGAGCTCCCCTCATCTCATGGATTTATTTCCTGTGTCCACCTGACTTAGACAATCCCAGCCACTGAGCCTCATACAAAATCTGTTTCTTAACTATCCATTTCCAGTTTTGTATTCCTGTTCATATCCAGTCATGGCTTTTGGTCTGTGCTCACTAATTCCATATCTGCTTCTAAGTACTAAGCTGATTTCTTCAGTTCCATCTCCAGTCTTCATCTCATTTATTCCCAGATTCATTTTCTCCCTGTTTCAGTCAGTGGCATTATTTCCCTCCCAACTTCATTATGCCAATGTCTTCCCTCTGCTTCACTCTGCCTTGGCCCTGTTTCCTAGCTCTACTGCCAGACCAAGTTGCTTGTTCCAGTGTTTATACCACTGTGCTTCCCATGTCCTACTATTTTAGGCCAGTTTTGTTCCTTTTGTTGCCATTTGTGTGATGGGAGAAATGTGTTCTTATAATGCAGTATTGGTCCTGAATCAGCTTCCTGCCACTGCCAGATTGCTCTGTTCAGGATTGGGTTTGCCCTGAGAATCATGAATTCTTTTAACTACTATTTGCTATGCACATGACATTTTAAAGTGTATACCTTGGGCAGATTTAAAAAAAAAGGTTTTGCAGGGCAAACAAATGCATGTACTTTGTCAGATTTCAGTTCTTCAATCCAAAGCTTCTCAGAGAAAAGCTTGGAATAACAAAATACTTTTGTTTAAAAAATAAATGCTTTATTTTTTCCTTGGTTTTGGAAGAGATTGAGCATTTAGTTAAAAATGTTAGAAAGCATTTTGGCTGGACAGATAACCCAGCAGTGATAGCTTTCGCCCAAGTAACCAAAGTCTGCTACAATTAGAAGTAGATGATAATGTGATCTTACAGTCCTGGTAAAAGTTGTAGGAAAAGAGACTTGTATTTTTAAAATATTTTGCTACTGAAGTTGGCAGCAGTTGCAATTTGCCTGTTCTCCATAAATACTTAAGCATTAATTTGAATGAAAGAGCTTAATGAGATTGAAAGAGCACATATTGGTGTCATTTAAGAAGTCTGGTTTTAGTTAAATCCAGTAACATATAAAGACAGTTCTTTCTCTGGGGCCATTTCTCCTCAGAGGGAAATCTTCTGAAGGGAAGAGTTAGAGTTAATGCTTATAGCTGGATGTAGAAGCAGTGGTGTGCTGTTGTTTCTAATTATATATTTATTTTATCAGTGTTATAAACAGTGCTTTTAGAGGAGCATTTACACAGCTCAGTAATGCTGCATATTTTGAAACTATATTTAGTTATTGCCTACTTTTTTCCTCATCCACAATATAGTAGCTATTTTAAATAGGTGAATTATTTATCTTTTTATTATAAAATCATTTATCAAAGTAGGCTAACCAGGATACATTTTTGGGGACTGTTCTAAAAGGATTTGTGTGTGTGCATGCATTGGAAAAAATGTGTATTGGTTTGCTGAGTAGTTAATATCTTGGTTTCAACATGAGATTTTTGTATGTCAGGATAATAGCTTCTATTAGATCAGGTAGTATTTCTGGGAAGAGTAGGTGAGCTGCTTTAATTTCAGTGTCCTACTGTGTTCAAAGGGGGTGTTTGCTTGGAGGGAAGGTTTAGGGTGAAAAGAATGTATTCCAGCAGTTGGATAATATGCTACTCATTTCAAGCATGTACACATACTGACTAACCTGGAATTTGACTCTCAGTGGAAATACATTTATCTTTTTTTTCTTTTTTCATCTCTTAAAAGTGGAGTATTATCTCTGTGGGTTTAGATAGTAGTGATGCTTTCTTTCTGTAGATATGATTTTTGTTCTTTCTGTTCTCTAGTTCATGGGACTGGGAAAAATTTTACTTCCAAGTACATGTTAGAGGTAAATGAATTATGCCATATGATGTCAACCAGTAGTTTTCTGCTTTGAATTTTAGAAGTTTAAATACTGCAAATACAGTTTACTATATTAAATCTGTTATTTCAGTTATATTGGTCCATTAACAGTTGTGGTGTGTTCTGAACTTCAAGGAATACTAACAAACTATTTCAAGAATACACTTTGTTGATGTGTTTGCAAGATTTCGGAGCCCTTGTCACCATAATTCTTTATTGCTGCTAATGATGTGTGGAAGATATATGTGTGGAAGGATTCAATTCAGTGAGTTATTCTCAAGAACATGAACAAATGGAGTCAGTTCTTAGAAATAAAAATGAAAATCAATGTCTCATTAATGCTGAATTGTCAGTTCATATATTTCTATAGATACCTGATGCTCAGGCCCCTAGGAACTGTAGAGGTGTGTCCATCTAGACAGCCAATAGAAGAATCCCAGATGTTATTTGCTATCTTTTTTATTAAGGCAGATGGTTCTTTAGGATATGTGTGTATACTTTCAGCACACAAGGAGTGAGTGTGGAAGACATATCCAGTTTTTCTTGCATTATTAATTGGCAAATGTAGCATACTGTAAATAAGAGAATTGAGCCATGTGTGAAATCACAGCCAAGTAACTTAATGAATATAAAATTGTTAAATATTTTATACAAGAGAGGAAGAGGGATAAAAAAATTGCTGCTGTGTGTGATGTATGGTTTACTGGTGCCATTTGATCTATTTAGAACAAAAATAGATGATTAATCCTCCTGCACTCTTATAAACCAGTGTAATACACACCCTACTGAAAGATCTAGGCTGTAACAAACCCTATAATTTATATAAATATAAATAGATAATATTTATAACAAAACCAATTATTTATCAGTGTTCAAATGAAGCAGCTGAACTTTAAGTGTATCATGCTCTGCTTTCTCAAATACCTTTGCTATTTGTCCTGAAGCAACCATAACGGGCCTGTTGTTGGTGACAGGTGGCAAAACACAGCAAATTCCTTGTGTAGGAATTACATGCAAGTGGCTCTTCCTGCAGATATATATGGGAAAGCTTGGTAACTGAGAACCAGCATATCTTTGTTCCCCTAGGTTATTTGGGATCTGGCCAATTCTTTTTTATTCCTGCCACCTCAGCAATAGTGCAGTCCCACGTACTGCTAGTGCAGTTTGGCTTTTGTAGCCTGTGGGTATGTTGCCTATTTCTGAGCTGGAATAGTTGCCTAAATTTCCATAGATTTCTGAGTGTTGCAGTGGGCTCTGCATGCTCTGTGGCACTAATGGGCTTGTTCTGTTTTCAGATTTAAATATACCACAGAATTAAAAAGAGACAAGGAGTCTCTTAAAGTCCAATCTACACCTGTTCTGTAGGCTGGACTTTAAACAGAATTGTACTGTTGGCTCAGTTATATGAGGTTTTCCTTTAAATGCCCATTGCCAAGGACTTTCTGAAACTAGGTTTACATCTGGCAGAATGGGGAGTTTTCATGATCAGATTGCTTTCTAGACATATTTCCAAGTGAGGATTGAGATGGAAAATGTTAGCAAGTATATTTAATTATCATGAGGTACTTATTGCAGTATAGCCGTAAAATTAGATGAATGCAAACATCTCTTGGGAGTGGAGAAGAAACACTAAATGCAGAAATAGCAGAGAGGAAATATTGCTTTGATTTGGATTAGAATTATTGGTAATATAGATGGGTGTGCTTTTTATAAATCTGTCTGAAGTTTGCAAGAAGTTCAGAAATAGGTCACAGTTCAGTCTATTTAAGTTATATATTTTTTAATGTGTTTATCTAAAAAGTAAAAGTGAGTGTGTTTTTGTGTTTTCCTTTACCAGTGTTCTGCTTGGTGGGAGTTGTGACGGCGTTGTGCTCAGCACCGATGATTATTTCCGCCAGCAGTACGGATACACCTATAATGCTGCTCAGCTTGGTGATGCCCATGAGTGGAACCGCAGGAGAGGTTGGAATGAATAAAAGGCATCCCATTAAGCTGTGTTGTGTAGAGGAAATAGAAGTGTAGCATAACATCTATGAGTATTAGGAGTCTATGTGAAAAGGAGTATATATATTTTAGCAAAGCATATATAGAAGTATTTCAAGTGCTTTTATACTTTAATTCATGTATGTATATATACATTAAATTTTGAACTTCTACAAGGTTCAGAATTAAAAATAGATAACCTTGTTTCTTTGGGCATCAGGTTCTTGTTTCTGCTTCTTTTCATTCCTGCCTGTACCTTGTATTCTTTCTCTCAGAACAGAGTGTTTCAGTCAGAGTAGATTAGTGAAAGAAAATCTGGGGCAGTTTTTTTTTGTTTGAGTTACATGTGGTTTATTAACTTGCACAATTTTTCATTTCAGCAAAGCAAGCAATGGAGCAGGGAAAATCTCCAGTTATAATAGACAACACTAATACTCAAGCCTGGGAAATGAAGCCTTATGTGGAAGTGGTAGGTTTTGTTGCATGATTGTCACCAACTTAGACTCAGACTTACCCTGGCTGCATGGGATAAGTTGATACGTTTTGTCCAGAAACATTTTTATTCAAGTTTTTAAAAAGAGAGACTGCTTATTGATAATGATTAGTAATTGGTGTGGCAATGGTTTAGATCAGTTCAAGAATTGATCTTGACTTTAATTTGCTTAGCCTGAAATGAAAGCTAAGACAGGCTGGGTGTAAGCGAAATTCAGCAAGTACCACAGCAGAGTATGCTGCTGCATCTGTTTATTATATTTGTCTTTTATTTTTTTCTTGTTTTATGTCATCATGATACATATCACACATTTCTTTGCTTGCTGCAGGCTCTAGAAAAAGGATACAGAGTGGAATTCCATGAGCCAGATACTTGGTGGAAGTTTGATCCTGATGAACTAGAAAAGTAAGGTTTCTCTTACACAAATCATGGGACTTTATATATAGAGAGAGAGATAGATAGATAAATATGAATGCATAAATATATATGCAGTACGTTATATCTTATTCAAAATATTTTCTCAAGTTCCTTACCAGTAATATGAAATGTATTTTATTTAAATAGGCATTTTGAGGTGTACATTTACATGGAAGTTTTATGGATAAATAAGTAAACCAGCTCTATCTAGTTGGCCCAAAATGTCAGTATTAAAATTTTATTGGACTTGTGTAGATGTAACTAAGAGTACTGCTGAACATGGGTCGTTGAATTTTTGGGTTCTGAGAGTGCTTGGGAAGCTGCTTATTCTTCTTGGTTAATGTCCTTTTTGTCTCAGATATATCTGCTTTAGGAATCTGTGAGGTATCAAACCAGCTCAAGGATATTTCTTTGTTTGAAAAGTAGTGTAATATTTTCACAGTTGATGACAGAGTTCTCTCACTGATTTTTGTTTTATATACATCCAGCTGACTTTGCCTCTAATTGTTTCAGCTTTGTAGCCCCTACTGTGCACGAAATATGTGTATTTATATATATATATATATCTAATGCTTGCATTACTGACTTGGACTCTGGTTTATAAATGTTCTAAAGTTTTCACCTTTTGCTCGTAAGCTACCACTCACTTGTTTCTAGAGATGGAGTTCTCTCTCTGTAGAGCAATAGTCAGTTTTTCTAGTTTGGCATGCAGCACAGCCAAGTTAGGAATCTTAGTAATCAGGCACTTAAGATTTCCATTACACAAAACAGACTTATTTTCCAGGAAAATTCATGTTTCCAGATGATCTTAACAAGCAACAGGATAAACTGCTGTGTTGTTACTGTTGAATTTTATTGTTCAATTATTAATTGTAGGAGTAAAGTTGATATCTTTCCCAGAGCAAAACCCTTGAACTGTGAAGTGCTGTTACTAGTTTTTAGAAGATTCCTAGAAATATTTTAGCAGTTCTAGTTGCTTTAAATATTTAAACAGAGACCCATTGCTTGGAAACTTTATTTTTTGTGAATTTAATAAAGGTGGTGATGTAAGTTTTCATTTTGTTCCTTAGTTACTTTGGGAGAGGGCTCCTCAGTTTTGTTTCACCAGCAAACTTGCTGAGGGTGCAGTGGTAAAGGGTAGTATGGAAGCATTTATTAGTGGCAGAACTTTTATCAATAAGTTTTTTAGCTTTTATCAAAAGATTCTGTGTTCCTCCATGCTAAACAGTCCTCCTCCCCTGTCTGTTAGGAGCCTTTGCTGGTATGTCTGCTTTGGTTCAGATAGATGACTTTATGCTCTCTCAGCATAGCGAAGCTGCCAAAGAATGAGTGAAGACATGTCTGAAGAGGAGATCCCAGTATTAAATGACGCTATACAGCAAATTGATTTCCTTTTTTAAATCCGTTTCTATGCTTGATGCGATTTTGCTGCTGGTGATTTTATTATCCTGCAAGGAGAAGTACTTCGTCTTTTAGGAAGTGATTATGCACATGTACATTCAATTGTGGATGTGTGTGCACTTTATGTCCAGTGCACTTGAGCTGTAATTTTTTTCTAGGAGTACTAAGATAGTAAAATATTGAATATTGATAGGAAAATATTGAATAACTTTCTGCTTCCACCATTTGGCATTAAATGACTTAGACTTGCTCTTCTCATTTTTTGTCTGTCACAAATGTCAACTGCTTTATAAAATCCACATATTTCTAGAGGGTCAACTTTTTTCTCTATCATTACCCTTGTTCATATTTGTGAATAAAATCAAAACTGCTAAGACTCACCAAGTGATTAGTTCAACATGAAGCTGCTCCTGGGCTGCTTTTGCACAATGTAGAAATTAAAAGCATTTAAACAATGAGCCACGATCACTCCAGCTTCTGGTGTTGTCTCAGGGAAGAGTGTGAGGGAAATGCTCTGCTTAAGCATTTTCTTCACAGAAAGCAAGCTGATAAAATGCACCTTTAAGGAGCCAATGTAATTTTGAATAGTTCTGTGATCACCAGTTCTGCTTCCATTCTGAATGTGAAATTAGGGTGCTACCTGCCACGTGCTTTGAGCTCTTGTCAACTTGATACTTACTTCTTTGTTACAATAATACTCCTCAAGTCCTGAGGGGACTAGTGGTGAGGAATCAGTCTTCTAAAATATTTCTGTATGGAATATTGTCTTTCCAGTGTAGCCTGTTTGTTCCCACTGTTGATTTCTCCTCTGTAGAACTGATGAAGTTGTTAAGGCCCGTACCTCTTCTGTCCCTAGGAGAAAGTACAAAGATGCAGAAATATATTCTCTGTTGGTTTGTTGGGGACATAATTTAGCTTGGACATTATTTCTTGGCAAGAAAAAGTATTGGGTTATGATCAATGCTTGTTTATGCTATCACAACCTTTTGTTTCTGTTTTATGTCTCTTCTTTTAGATTCATTTCCATTACAATTCTGTCAATTCTCTGACATTCAGTTTGTGCATGAGGCTTGTGGTTTTCTTCTGGCAGAGACTGAAATTCTCTGCTAACATGGATTTTAAGGTCCTATTCCATAAATACCAAGGAGATTTTATGTATATGTTTGTATATATATATATATGCTCTCATATAATGTGCTCAGGTTCTTAATAGACCAAGTTCTCCCTGAAAGTAGCTGGTTTCTGAGCACTGCAAGAATAAGACAGCACCTTTGATACCTTTTCCCTTACATGTGTTTCACTACATTTCTGAATTTACAACAAGTGCGACTTACAACTAGTAGATTAAAGTGTTCTGAGTGTGTGTTTTTCTGGTTCAGAACTAAAGTCGCTTCTTCTTCTTCTGTAGAGGTTTCCTGATGAGAAAATATTCTGTCATTAAGTCTTGCAACAGTGCAGTTGCATATTTTATGCTAGTTTGAACATTTCTTTCATAAGGAGTAGTCTGTGCTATTATTAATCTCTACTCATTAAAATCTGTACATGTAAATCCTACATGTAAAATCTGATGAATAAATAGTAAAATCCTTGTAGGGTAATTCAGGTGCATAGTTATAGTGAATAACATCATATTTGTGTATGGAGAAGAGCAACTGTATTGTTTACTGTTACTCATAATATGCAGCTGTGAATTGTTAAAATAAACCTTAGTGCAAGTTGAATACCTTGAGAATGAGGGTATAGTATAATGAAAACAAGTAGAAAAATTGAAAATTTAGAGGGTTTTTTCTTAGAGACTGTACATACAATTTTACACATATATATTTACTTAGATATATAACTATATATAGCTATAAACATACCGAATAATTTATTGTCATTTTTGTTTTTGTAGGAGAAATAAGCATGGAGTCACTCGTGAGAAGATTGCTCAGATGTTGGAACGCTATGAATATCAAATATCCATCCCTATTGTCATGAATTCAGTGGTACCTCCCCACAAAAACACTCAAAGACCACCTCTGCAGAGAAGACATAGGTGGGGAGAAAATACAGACTCATGGAGTTCTTTCAGTATTTCCAGTAGCCAGTAACACAGTTGCAGTCAGTTAATAAGAATCTGTTATTTGCCCTTTTAAAACACATCATCACTTCCAATAAAGTAGTGATTTTCTGTGTTTTAAATAGGCCTATTTCAAGACCCATTTTCTTCTGGAGGTTGTTCTTTTTAATGGACTTGCGTGTAAATAAAATTGTACATTTAATGTTTTTTAAAACTATTAAAGTTGTAAGACCTTGGATTTTAGTAAAATATTTAATATAGTATGGCATATAGCAGTCTTTCTTTGGAAATCTAAGACAATGATGTCATATATTAGATAACTGTTGAGCAGTTTTTTTAAAGAAGGAGTCATATTAAGGATTTTTAAAAGAGAAGTAAAGCTCAAAAAGAAGAGTTTATTTATGTAGTAATCAATTTTAATTATAGTTATTTAGTGTTCTTATCTTTTTGGAGATTTTTTTGAAAGCAGTTATGCTCTGAATTGTCCTTTAGTTCTATTTGGCATATATTGCCAATTGGCAAAATTTTGGCATGTGTTTTTGACTTCAGTTAAGAGGTTTAAATTTTTTGTTGTTGTTTTCTTGGGTTTTTTAGGTTTTTCCCTTTCTTTTTTGGTCTCAGAAGTTCATGTGGCAGCTGAAGCAACATTCTGCCAGTACAGTATTCACCAGTCATAAACTGTGCAACCTGAATTATTTTTTTTTTATTCTCATCAGTAGTATATAAACTGTGATGATGTTGGCACACCACCAACTTGTTTTGTGCTGACTGAAAAAAAACCTAAATTTTATCACTAAACCACTGAAATTTCACAGCTGTGTCTTTCTAAATCAGTTTCTTTCATTTGTGATAAAAATGAAGTTTTAAAAAATTAGGCTGTCAATTCCCAGTCCTCAGTTAGGATGAATCAATTCAATATAAATAGTGGATATAATTCTGTAAAACCATCTTGCATTCCTAATTTTGGCATAGCCAACGTAATCTGTTTAGCACATGACAAAGAATGAGCCAGCATGGAGACTGACTAATTTACTGCTCTTTTTCTCTTTAAAAAATTATGAATTTGTAAGTGTTCACTTTGCCTTTTTTCTAACAGCTTGCTGTATTAATAAAATATATTTGTGTTCAGTATTGTTGAAGTAGTTCAATGCAACAGTTTATATTTTCAGGCTCAAAATTAGGATTTTGTACAGATGAGCACTATTGCTGCCCTGCTAGCTGAAATAACCTAACTACTCTTGACTTCCTTATACACTGAATGATCAAACATTGACTAGGAAATTTTGTCAAGAGCATGAGTATGTAACAAAAAGAATTTAGATGATTATCCACTACTCATTTTGTGTCACAGTATCAGAATTTGAAAACTGCAAAGCCAGCATAATTTCTTAAATTGTAGACAATTTTTCAATAGGCCCTAAAAATTGCTTCATCAATAAAGTCTGAATACCATGAGAGCTGAAAATCAAGCTATATAATGAGGTATCTTTCTGTGGTTTTCTACACCTATTGTGCAAATTTATGTTTTAATTATTTGAGCCAGAATTTAAAATCTCACTAGCACCTGCATTGTTAATATATTGAATTATGTGTTTGTGTGGAAAAGAGATTCCCCAACTATATTAATAATCTTCCTTTATTGTCTGTTATTCATATCAAGTATTTAGTGTATTTTAGTTTTCATTGTTATATTTTTCCATGTCTCAAAAGAATCATGGATATAATTGTAAATGCTCATTAATACTTCAATTATGCCAAAGTTTTTATATTTAAACATGAAAGCACATTTCAAGTGTGAGGAAGATAAAAAGATTTTAGACTCATTTACTCATGCTATAACATGATAAAATTTATTGAGGCTTATGTAATATTCACACAGTGCTAAGGCATGGCAAAAAAAAGCTTATTATTGAAGACTGAAATGGGGTGGTTTAGCAGTATTTATTTGAATAGGTACTAATTTGTACTGCTCTAAGATGGTGCAGCTTTTCTTGTGATGCCTCTTTAATTATCACTGCATGGGAGTGTTTTTGCTGTGCAAAGTGTGCTGATCAATTGGCCTGCAGTTTGAAAAGGACACTTAATGAAGGGAAGCTTTGCAATTTGTGTATCAAACATTTGTAAATTGGTTCATCTGTACAGCTGTATTCTAAGGTAAGTACAGTGACATGATAGGTGAAAACCCACTGGAATTACTGTCCGTGTAACACTTGTGTTTCATGGTATAATCATATTTCATGAGGATATGACAGTCACAGGTCATAGACATATCTCAGAAGTTGATTTTACACTATTTATAGGTAAAAAATTATGTGAAATACGTGTTACAGATACTGAATTTCTCATGCCCTCAAAACCAAGGAAAATTAGTTATTTGGTCAAAATGTGCAAGAAATGTAAGAACTTGCTGCTTAGCTAGACAGAGGATCTGAAAATTCTTACTGTCTGTACTTTCTGTACAGTACTTCTGTTGATGATGATACTGTAACTAGAATGATGGCTTCCCATTGTTCACTTTTTAAATAAATTGCTAGTTCATCATATTTCATGAAATAATAATGTCAGATTGGTTTTTGTTTTTAAATTTAACTAATGCATACAGCCATAATATTATAAGTAAAAATCCTAAGTTTTTCCTGCATACTTGAAACTAGTGGGATGTTTGGTAAGTAAATTTAAGAGCTAACTTTTCTAAGCATGAAATTTACATGAAAATTAATTTGTAGAACATACATAAATTGGTTCATTATCAAGGCATCAATATAGCAGACCACTTAGCATCAGCTTTATAGGGAAAAGTGCTTTTAGTTTTACTGCTTCATCTAAGCTGCTATTTCCTGGTTTATTGGTTTATATCCTGAATTACCAAAAGTTTTCATCAGCATTCATTGGATGATGTAGTTTCCTTATTTTAATTTTGTATAGTTAAGAAAAAAATTGCCACCCCAAGACCAAACCCTAAAAAACCTGTGTGCTAGTGTTGGGTGGGATAAAGTTAGTTGTTTTCAGAATAGCTGATCTGGGACTGTGTTTTAGATTTGCCTGGAAACGTTATTGATAACACAGGGGTGTTTTTGCTACTGCTGAGCAGTGTTTACACAGCATCAAGGCCTTTCTGCTCCTCTCAGATTTGGGAGGGGACAAAGCTGGGACAGCTGACCCTGGCTGACCAAAGGGAGATCCCAGACCTTGTATATAAGGTATATAAGGCTGGAGGAAGAAGGAGTGAGGGGGTTTGGAATGGTGGTGGTTGTCTTCTGAAGTAAGAGTTCCATGTGATGGAGCCTGGCTTTTCTGGGAGATGGCTGAACACCTGCCTGCCTGTGGGAAGTGGTGAATGAATTCCTTGTTTTGTTTTGCTTTGCTTGCATGTGCAGCTCTTGCTTTACCTGTTAAACTGTCTTTATCTCAAACCATGAGTTTTCCCACTTTTACCCTTCTGATCTTCTTCTTCATTCCATCAGGAGAGAGTTGAGTGAGGGGCTGTGTGGGGCTGAGGTGATGCTGGGGATAAACCATGACAGCCTGGTGTAACACTGCTAATTTTTTGAGATGTGATGTTAAATTATCTCCTGTGAGGTATCCTGTCTTCTGTTCTTGTAGCCATACCCTCTTCAGGTTCAATTTAGTTTGCCATGATGCATAATTTTTTAAGCTATTTGTGTTTAAGAAGGCGGCCAAGATTTCATCTGACATCTGTCTCTTGAAGCCTTTTGCAGAGACGGTTGTTTCTCTGCTAATAGATCACTGAAAACAAGGCTTTCTCTAGCTAAAACCCATAACATTTGTATTTATTGTTTGTGTGTCTTTCCTGTTGTAATTTAAACTGTTGGTATTTTCTTCTTTTAGCTGAACAGTAAGTTTCTTTCTCAGTGAATTAGAAGAATTCTCACATTCATGTGTGGCATGTAGTTTTAACTGCTGCTTTCTCCTAGCAATCATGTTCTCTGGAGGAAATGTTTTTGCTCAGTGCTGGTACATCATGGAGATGAGGTGGCTAGGTATGTGTTGAGACTTCAAAAGAGCAGACACATGTATTACAATTCCCTGTAAAAAGTGTTAAAAATACAGTGTTGAAATGAAATTGAAAGTAAGCCCTCATTTTAAGTGATCAGATGTTTCATGTGGATCAGATGTAGAAATATTTCTCTTTGGGGTTTCTAGATTGATGCTTGTCTCATTTTAATGTTGGTGTTCTTGTCCTTTTGAAATAAAAGCAAGAGCAGAGAATAAAGCTCTCTATTAATATCCTAGGTGAAAATCTTGTACATCAGTAAATTTGGTTTGTTTTTTTTTTATAGGCTAATTGGTTGAAATTAGCTTCAAACCTGCCTATTTTGAGATCACAGGAAAAAAAAGTGTGAAAACATAATTGGTCTTATTTTTAAAAAAAGGTAACGGTTTATCAAGGTCTAATCATCTCAAATTTGTCTTAATTTATTACTGTAGTAATGGAGAAGCTGCAAATGGTGGGTTTTGGTTGAGGTATGCTGTCACTGGAATTCTAGATCAAGGATAATAAAAGCATTGAAGTATTTTGTCTGGAATTGGTTTTTGCAGTTTCCTTTTAGCTGATAGTGCTGCCGCTTCATTTCTCTGGTAGGCAGGCAGTCCTTGACCATGTCATGTGTACCTTACTGATTCATGGTGTTCTTGTAACAATATCATGTTGTGCCAGGCCAGAATATATCCATGAAAACCCAAAACAAAACAAAAAAATCAGTTGTACTTGCAGTCTTTTTAATGATGTTAAATTTTTTGTTTTGTTGTCTAAACTACTGATTTTTTAAAAGGCTGAATTCTCTTGGGTCATATTGTTTAACCTCTTTCTAAATTGCTAACAGACTAAGAAGTGCTGCTTTAGCTTACTGAGTAAGCATTTGCTTATTTCTAAGGGATGTATTTGTATCATGTATAAATCAGTCTTAGTCATAGGCCCATAATCCTGTGTGACTGTTATATTATTCATGATACTTTTAGGGTTTTTTTTTCCTTTATTCATTACCTTTAGGTCTGGGTAGCCTGTATTATAGCCTGTAGCCTGTCTATGAGAAATTATTGAACAGCTTATCCCACATCTTGCTCTTAGCCATTAATAGTTTCTGAAGGCTCATGAACCTGGCTTAGGAGTGGAGGGACGGTATTACTTTCCCCCGTTTGGCATTTTCCTGATAGCCTGCAAGATGGATACAGTGTTTTTCAGGGACTTTGACTACAAAAGGATAGATATGGAATAGTCTGCCCGAAGCAGGTCTGGTCTGTATGTCTGAGCTGCATTTGTGGCTCTTTGCAGGCATTTGCTACATGTGCTAAATGCTCAATGAATATTTAGCATTCTCCTTCACTTTATAGAGACTCTGCTTATGGCAGTGCAGCAAAAATTCATTATGTAGGATTATAAATTGAATTCTTTGTATGTAATATGTGGATGGCAGAGCATTGTGTTTCATTCTGTTTCTGCTTTGTTCCTGCAGTCTAAACTGAGTTCCTGATTCTAATACTTTGGTGTCTTTCTTGGTCCTAGGTCTAGGTCCTCTTAGATGAGAAGCAACAGGTGGAGGCTGCAACATCCAATTTGTATTGGATAGTGGCTTGTGTAATCTCATCCTTGGAATATTCAAAATTTTTATTGGCAAGGCACTGAGGAATGAGATCATGATAGTGCTTTGAGCAGAGGTTGGACCACATGATCTCCAGAGGCCCTTTCTGACAGAAGTTATTTGGTTGTAAGTGATGGAGTGAGAGCAGTGTCCAGAATATCAGAAGAGTTAGCCCTTACCTATCAGAGCAGTTTTAAGTCACTAATGGAAGTGCTGCCTGGTCTCAGGGTGTTGGATGCTGGCTGTGATGTTGTTCTTATTCTCAGGTGGACCCTAAGTTTCTGGCTTTAACTAGCAGCAAAACTGGCAGTGCCCTTTATTCTGGTTATGTTGTTTCATAGCAGTGTTGGCAGGTTGTTCACAGGTTCAACAGGTTGCTCAATACCTTTAGCTGCTCCCCTTTTCTCTCCCTCACTGTCCATTTAGCTGTATTGTCTTTCCAGAACTAGAAGATAATAGCATATATTAGTGCTTCTCTAAAATAATTTTTTATTTTCTGTCCAAAGACAAATTTCTGTTGATGCTCACTGAATTGCAAAATTGAAAGACAGTTTTCTGCACCTATTCATCCCCAACACTCTAGGAATAATACAGGACTGTTTTTTAAAAAGTAATAATCTTTAAGGGGCTAATTAATCATGTCTTTTGTATATCTCTAGCCCTTTGGTAAAAGATATTTGAAAAGGAAAATGAGTGAATGCCAGAGTGTAGTATGCAGAAATAGTAAAATTTGGATGCTAGCATGACGAAGTATGGAGATTTGTTGGAAAAGGTGTAATAATGTCCACAGAATGTGCATTTTAACTGAGTGCTCTGTGGTTTCTTAGTATTTCATAGAGCATTTGAGATGCACAGAATGAGTGCAACAAGTGGAACAGATGTTCTGAGTAGCAACGTTGTCTGCAGTTAACAGTATTTGAATTTTAATGTTGCTATAACCTAGGTTAGAGGCTGATTACTTAATATTTGCTGATACTGTTTTCTTTTACTGTCTTCCTGTTGTAACTCCCCCTTCCCCCTTTTTTTTTATTCTTTAACTGCTTTATTCTCATCTGAATACTGTGTGTTTTTAGTGCAGTTGTCTTCATAACTCTGGATCCATCTCCTCCTTCCCTTTTCTTCCCTTCATTATAAACTTGTGTGGAGAGCTACACCTTATTCTCTAACTTTTTCAATGCTTCCAGTCCCTTGCTGATTTAAAAGCTGAGCATATAGTACCCCACCCCCTAAGCTATTTGAATTTTTTTCTTGTTTTATTAAAAGTAGTATTTTGTGTCGTACAGTGTGTTTTTCTTAATTTTTTTTTTCCTTCTTAATTTTACAGTATTGTCTTGTGTTTGTAAAACTCATGCTTTTGTTCTAGAATTACAGTCTGTGCTTTGGTGGATAGTTAGGTCTTTGCTATAATTTTGCTAATTAAAGTTACTTTAAATACAGCTAAAATCTGTTATCTTTCATTGAAAGTTCCTAACAGGGAATAGTTTATTACTTATTACTTATAAACTATTAATAGTTTATTACTATTTAAATCTGCTCTCATTATGCCACTGTTGCTTCCTTAGTCTCCCACCCATATTTTTCTTCAACTTGATTCTGCTTGTGTTTCATCTCAAAATTCATTTTACATTTGTTTTTGGTGTGAATGTGCATTGGTAAGAAAGGTCAATACTTCCCCCTGTAAATCTCATTTTTACTTTTAAAACCCTTTTGTTGTACTTGCTTATCTTTACATCCTGTTACAATGTCTGTCATTTGTGTTCAGGTGCTAGGATGATGTATCACAGGGTGTGGGTCTTTTTATTTTCTGGTTAAAATATTTATTTATTTATTTATTGGAACAGTAACTTTAGAGTGAGTGCATGACAAGATGATTGGTACTGTATTTGCAGTGCATAGCACTGTCATTGGTGCCCATCATGTTCCCTTCAAAGGACTAAATGTGGCCAGAACTTGAAACTGATCCTCTGAGCCTTCATGGGGGAAAGGCTGATGGTGAAACTGCAGGGTTCTTTCTCTGTATTGTAAGCATTCCCCTTAAGATATAATTAGATCACTTGGAGTGTTTCTTCTTGTCCTTTTTTTTCACCTTAACCTGCTTTTTAACACCAATTCATACTTAACAGTGCAGAAAAATTCAAAGAAAAAAATGGCGCTTCTTCTCCATCTGTTGGCATACATCAGTCCATGTATTTTTGAGGGAGTTGTTTTGTTTCTCTTCTCAGTTTCGAATTGTGTCAGGTGAGATATTTATGGCATCTAGAAGAGGTTGAAACAACTTGTTTTTCACTTGTTCAGAAAGTAGGTGTTTCATAGTAGGCACTTGTATATTCAGTACATAAACATGTTTTAAACTGTATATTCAGGATTGATTTCTTTAATCCTGATCAGCATAGACTATGACTAAGGAACCAAATTAGGACATTTAAATCATAAGACATTCATGATTTTCATGAACCAGGCAGGACTAAAATCAGTAAAGTCATCTCACCTGAAATTTCTATGGAGTGAACAGACTGTCATTTGAAACTGAATTGCTGTTACCCCAGGAACGTGGGGGTTTTGGTGGGTGGGTTGTTTGGGTTTTTAACCTTAGAAAGCAAAGTGCTTGCCCTTTGCCATGTATTTGATTAAATGAACAGCTTCTAAAGGCATGCTTTAATCAGACCAATTGCATGCTATTCTCTGTGTACTCTCTAGATCAGGGCCTTTAGTGTCTGGACTATAACAGGGCAGCAGTCTGACTGATTATACATTGCACAGAACTGTATATGCATCATTCCTGTATAAAAATTGGACCAGCTCTTTGAGCATTGTGATTAGTTTATTTTATAAAGGTACTTAAATCTCACCACCACTGGCAAAGCTGTTGAGAGACAAAGGAATAATAAATACTGAGTTACTGATTTAATTCAGTTAGTGGGATATTTGCTAATTTTGGGGCAGAGAGAATTAATTTGCAGCCCTAATGTGCAAACATTTCTTACAAGTAATTTGTAGTGAATTTCCTTGCTGTGAGGCAACCTGACGTTGCTGCTGGAGGTATTCACGTGTTCCCACCAACCACTTCTTTGTCTTAGCCAGACACTTTTTTCCTCTTTGCTTTGGAGAGTTAAATGAGCATAACAACAAAGTATGTACTTCTTTTCTTTTGATGCAGGGTCAAAGCAGGTGAATCTACCTGCAAGGAGAGTGGTAGAGCCAGCAAAAGGTCATAGTGGAAGTACAAGGGCATCATCTGGAGCAAAGCAGGCAAGGGTGACAAAGACTCTTTCTTCAGCAGCAAAGTGCTAATTTGAATCTCAGATGTCTAATGGAATTTCAGCTTTCAGGAAACCCAGTAATGCTGGCAAGTTTTGTGGTTTTTTCCAGGTGCTTGATCACATGATAATATAACCCAATTTTCCATTTGGTTTTGCAGAACTCGATCTTTATCACTCATTTCAGTGCTAAAAGCAAGATATGTAACAAAAAGGCTGGTACCTTGGCTTTTTATTTTTTCATTCCAAAATTTTAACTTCAATTTTTAGTTGTTTCTGAAGCAAAATTAGGTCACGAGGAATTTAAGAATGTACCTGGACTTACCAGATGGGGAAAGTGAAGTGTATCCCAATAAATGCCATCTTAGGCAAGTTGCTCTGCTGTAATTTTTATGTTGAAAACACAGTCCAGAGACTTTGGAGATTAATGATGGCATATATTTCTGAAAGACCCTGTATCTCATTGCTAAATGTCATTCAGAATTGGATTTTAAATTTATCTCCATTTTGCCTGATGATTAGGAAATCATTCTTTACTGGTTGAAAAGCACTGAACTGGCTGCCCAGGGAAATGGTGGAGTCACCATCCCTAGGGGTATTTAATAGACATGTAAATGTGGCACCTGGGGACATGGTTTAGTGATGGGCTTGGTAGTGCTGAGTTAATGGTTGGACTCAATGATCTCAGAGACTTTTTCCAACCTAAATGACTCTATAATTCATTACTGCAGTGACTGCAGGCTCTTTTCTATATCGAGCACACATCAGCTTAGATGCATGCTGGAGGTGAAGTCTGTAAAATTGCAAATAAGTAATTCTTTTGGTTTTGCCATTTTTCAGCAAAATGTGACTAATTGCTTTAGATTAATTAGTTAGTATGTTCTACTTCAGTGAAAGTGCATTTGTTTCTCCAGATGAAAGTGTTGTCTGAGCACTGGCTCTCAGTCAACCTGGTCAATGCTACTTTGAGCAGTAGGATGCAGCGTTAAAGTCACACATAACAGAGTTATGGCAAAAAGCATTTAGTATTGACTAAAGAGTAGGCTGAGAAATTTAAAAGTGTTACAGAAGGGGAATTCCGACTTCAACGAAGATACCATTTTCTTTTTTCAGGTCTTTTTATTACTAACCAGGTTTCTAAATACATAATATGTAGCAAAATTTAAATACCAGCTGAAATTGCACCTTTTTTTTCTTTTCCTTTTGCTTGTGTTGTATGCCTTTAATAGCAGCTCAGTAGCAAATGTCTCTGAAAAAAAAAAAGTCTGTCTCCATGCTGGTTCTTGCATTTTCTCAGTGGTTGTGTGCCATATGGTTTTACAGTAAAAGAAACTTTCAAAAGGCATGTAGGTGGACTAAAAGAGGAGGAACAAAGTTAGTCTTATGAAAACTAGTAGACAATTAGCTTAATTGAATGCAAAAACTTTAACATGATATGGGGCTATACCCCAAGCAGGAAATTTTAGCTATGCCATCACAGAGCATTAGAATATTTCCTTGGAGTAGTATTTTGTTAGAATCAATTGAAAAGCAAAAGTTATCCAGAACCATTAAGTATGTTATTATTCTACATTTTATTATTCTACACTTAGTAGTTCATCACTTTCCTTGTTGCTTTAGTCCTTTCTTTAGGAAATTCATATCTTAATGAAAGTAATTTCCTTGAACTGTTATAAAACCTCCATATTTCCAAAGCACAAAAATTACATAATTATATTTATGATAAACTGTTGAATGTCACTATTCATGATTATATCCAGATGTGCTAAATCATCATCCTGGATCAACATTTGTATTTGTTATTATTTTGACATGCAACAATTTCAATGCAGTAATAGCTGTTAGTTTTTCTGGACCATCCAGGGGATTCTTTTCCCACTGTTTGGTGGATGTGGTTTTTTTCTGTTCTTGCATTCTAAAGTGAATCCTATTCTGTGTGATTTTCCATCCTGATTCAGAATTAATAGTAAGGAGACTAAGAAAGTGTGCAGACCTTTAAGACTTTTTCTCTCATTTTTGCAATTCTGATGCAACATCCCAGCCTAAGAAAGTTTCTATCAGCATTGTCCTGAAAGTGTTGTCAGATGTGTCAGGGGATAGACATGAGAAACATGCTTGCACCAGTATTAGGGAAGTTCATTTCCAGCAGCAGCAGTGCAAATTCACATCTGGAAGAAGTAAGTGATAAGCAAAGTTTATCTACAATAATATCAAGATTGGAGAAGTTCATTCCTTACCTGTGTCAATGCTGACATGGATAATTTAGTTGTCATTTCTGCAGTTGTTCTGGCAGCACAAGGGCTTTTAGGTACAGCAATAAATCCTTCTTGGAATTGGTGCACAGATCTGATGTTTTATTCCCCACTACATTAAAAACAGTTAAAATTGGGATATTATTTTCTATTTCACTGGCAAAGGGGTTTATGAATCTGAAAACTCCAGAGAATTTCCTTGTCTAAAACCAGTTTCAAGTTATGAATTTTCTTCACTAAAGAAGAAAATTAATGTCAAGATTTAAGATATAATCTTGGATTAGTATATGATTTCTGCATATGTGGGCTATAGGTAAGAAAGTAGTCTGTCCAGCTACTATTGCAGGTACTTCACTTTAATGTCGTTTATTTCAGTAGACAAATAAGATCTATTCAATCCTAAAACTTTGCCATCCTATGTCTCTCGTTCTGGAGAGATAGGAGGCATGTTGCTGACTATGGAGTGTATTGTGAACAGAATTCAACATGGTGTGGACATTCCCATGTAAACCATAGGGCACTGTATTGAAAATACACAGATCTGGAAAACGAGAAGTGAATTTTCATTACTTGGAGGAAAGCACCATTTGGACTTAAATGCCAACAGCTGAAGAAAATCCATTTCTTAGTAGGATTTCTTATCTGGATGCTATTATAAGGAAATAAAGTTCATGTGCTTTCCAACAAGACCACTGTGGAGATCTGTAGTGCCCATTGCAGTGATATCAAGGCACCAAGACTTTTGAATCCTGTTGCAGTCAACAAACTTCATCGCTATGCTGAGAAAGCAGCTGCTGTCCTTTGCACTCAGAGAATTAGGAGGGTTTGCTTTGTAGAGTTCAAATTAAGGAAGAACTTAGAGACTAACAGTGAACAAATTTAAGAATTAATAAAGGATAAGGATAGATTCCCATAGGATTCCCATTAATTCCCAGGCTGCCTCCTAGTGATCAGCTTTCCCTCTACATTGACAGTTACCCTTTTATGTTTTCTTTTGTATTGTTTCTCTCAAGAATTTCAGAATACGGCACTTGATAAAGCAGGTAATTTTACATACACATTTCCAAAATTCAACTAATTTTGCCCTATAATTCTAGCTGCTGCTTTGCCTTAGTGTATTGGGCAAAGTACCATCACAAACAAAGACTTTCAGAAGTGAAGAATTACAGAAAAGGAATATGTCTTTGATACAAAGATTTATCAATCAAATTTAACTCTAAAAACTTAATATCTCTGAGCAATTGAAAAGGGAGATGTTAGGTTCCTGGATGGAATCCTAGACTGGGTTTTTCTTACAAGTTTTCATTTCAAGGTTAGCTGGCTGATGGACCAAAGTCAAGATTTCAGAGAAGTCAGAGCTGCTTTCTGTTACATTTGATGAGAAATGCAGACAAAATAAATAAGACTTCTGAAAAGAGCTACAAAATTAACTGTAAACATGTCATTTTTCCTACAGCATCCTAATTTTTCCACAGTGTATTATTTTGTTGGTAATAAAGTATGAAATATTTCTTCCAAATATTTATGATTCAAGACTTAATATACTCAACAGTAAGTATCAGAGTTGCTGTAGTCACTGTGACTTTACATTGTTTGGATTTTGGTTAGTATGTTTTGAATTTGAGTATTTGATCTTAATGGATGACCTTGTCCTCTACCTTGTTACTTTCAGCTCCTCACAGTATTTACTGAAATTTCAGAATAGCACCAGCTTTTCAGGATCTATTATTCAAACATCATGCTAGAAAGGCATCTAGAAACACAATGTTTGGTCTATTGATGATTTGTGATACTTTTTGTAAAGCAAAGTTATTGAGTTCACAGCTGGGTTTACTTAAATGGATTTAATGTTCAGGATTGTCCTGAATTGTATTCATTAGGCATTTGTTTAACAAATAGAAGGTGTTATCCAAGATATTATCAACTGAAAAATGCAGATAGTCTGTGTTTGATCATCGTAGTAACATAAAGTACCTGTTCTTCAGATTGATCACCATGAATACATTATTGCTCTAACTTAGTGGGGGCTTGATTTTTTTATTTGTTTGGGGCTTTACATTTGATCTTCCTTGTTTTCATATAGGGAGAAAATTTTAAGCAAGAACCCTGGATTCCTGTTAATAAAAGCAAAGGAGAAGAAAAAGAGAAAAAGAAACAAAGCAATGAAAAGTAATCGCACAGAATTTACGAAGAAAATGTTATGTGGAGTAGCTCATCATCCAATTCCAGGTGACCATGACGGATCAGAAAGTCAAGAGGATGACTTGGAAGAAGAAAACAAAAAATCAATGTGTACATTCAGCAAAGGCCCGGAGGATCCAGTAAGAGCTTGTGAAGAGCAGCCTAAGAGTAGTGATGAAAGCCTAGAAGAAGCTGCAGGGATTTCAAGAGAGAGTTTTCTGGTTGCTGTGCCTGAGGGCTCAGTGATGTCAAATAGTGCACGGAAAAATGAATTGCCTGTAGAAAGTGACAGTTTGCTTTTAAGAGATGTAAAACCTTTTTGTACTGAAAACCTAACCAAAAATGCATTAGATGACAAGGAAGCAAAGCAGAGGCAGAAAGACAACCTCTGCAGTTTCCTAACAATAAGCAATGATAAAAATTCAGTCCAGGAAACAGAAGGTATTTCTGAAGACTATGATATATCATTGTTAAGCACAGAAAACAAACTGGGATCATGCCAAATTACATGTGAACCTGACTTGGAAGCCAAGAGCGTAAGTTTTAACAGTGAAGAAAAAGAAATCTCTCAGTATTGCAGTTCACATATACTTAATAATGTGCCTGATAACACAGAGGGCAAATGTCCATTTTTAAAAGCAGAAGAAACTGCCTCCAATGCCTGGGCTTTTTTTTCAATTAATTTATCTACTGAGGAGTTGCAGATGGACTTCAATACTCAAGTTTCTCTCTCTCCTCGCTCTGAGGATAAATGTGTAAGTGAAAAAAAATCTCAAAAAGTGAGGAAACCTGAACAGACTCACATGAACAGTTCAGCAGAACTAAACTGCTATCAATCAAATGAGGGATTGGTGAAGGAAAACCATCTTGAAACAGAAACTGAGGAAGCTGGCAATGTAATAAGCAATGGTCTGCCTGCATCTCCAACTGGTAAAGTGCACTTTGATTCCCTAGTGGAAGCCAGGGCTGCCTTCATGCAGGGTTCAAGTGAAGTAAATTTGCCAATAAATGATGCTACACCAATTACACTGAAGAGGAAGAGATACAGGAGAATTGTCAACCTAGCACCAAAGTTTAACCTACCAAGACAGATCTTTGCTCATACAGAGGAAGGGAAGGACATCCCAGTAAGAGAAGATATTCCCCAAAACAGTGTTTTAGAAGTGAGGCAAAAATACTTTCTAAGCAAGAACTGTGGAGAAGCACATGAACAGGACCATGCATTGCAGGAATATTCCTCACCCACTCCGGATGCAGATGCTCTGGTACATAATATTTCTTACACTCATTCAGGACCATGTTCTCCTATATCAAAATATGCCTGCAGGGTTTGTGTCGATTCCAAAACAAAGGAGGAGCAAGCTACTACACTTCAGCCACAACAGGTAGTTAATAAAAAAGAGGACAAGGGTGAACATGTTTCTTCAGAGGTTACAAATGGCCAGCCAGATAATTTGTCTTCTGTTAAAGTTGTTTCTGAGTATCTAGAAGATTCTACTACAATGGCAAGCTGCAGTGAAAATGCAAATGGAGCAGATGACTCTGAGCCAGCAAAGGCATCACAGCCTGAAGATTATCAAGATGCAGATGTGAAATGCAGTTTTCTGGGACTTCCCTTATCATTAGGATTTGCTTTTCAACTTGTGCAGCTCTTTGGTTCTCCAGGTCTTCCACTGGGTATAATGCTTTTCTTACTACTCCTATGTAAAACAAAAAAAACCCACAATCCCCTCAAAACCACAAACAAAAAACAAAGCACTCCCTCCAAACCAAAAAACAAATGAAAAGACTATGGTTAGAAACTAATTTTTATTGCAGTTTTTAGTTAAATATTAATGCTGTTGAAACAAATCACTGCTATTTTGGTGACAGTTTTTAGTTTGTACCTAAAATCCTCCATCTCTGTCAAAGGGGCTTTTGGTTTGGCCTTGTACTTGCAGTCTTTTTAGTAACAAAAATTGACTAACTTTAAATCCAAACATTAAATGCTTGCTGAATTTTCAATATATCCCAGTAAGACTTTTCTGTATTGATTACAGAACTAAATTATGTTTGAATACATCCTACTGAGTAAGACTTTACTGTGATGATTATGGAACTAAATGAAAATGTGGAACAAAATGTGTGCGCTTATATAAAGGCTGCATGTTTGGTTTTATATTCCAGATAGTAACATTCTTTTTTATTTTAATAGAGTTTTCATACACTCTTGTGTGGCTTAGATGCTGTTGAAAAACTTTCCCAAAATCTAATTTGGTTTGAAATTCAATATCAGGCTTACAAGATGTCTTCTGAAAGTGAATGTCTTCTTTTTAAGTGTGCCTTATTAGTAAGTGTCCTGGTGTTGTGTACTTGCCTTCCAGAGCTCCAGATATCTTATTTTTGTGCTTTCAGTTTAATACTTTCAAGTTAGCAGGTAAAAGACAAGCAATCCTCAAAGGAATTGAATGTGCCAGCCACCATGTCCCAGCCTGTATACTGCAGGCTAATGTAATCCCACAGAGCTGTAACCAGTGAAAACAAGAGAGTTTTGTTTGGAAGTCTCCCTAGAACACCTGCTGAAAGAGACATATTCCCTGTGCATAATGTTTTTCAGCTTCTTGAGTCCACATTTAGTGGAGAAACTTTAACTTTCACTTAGCCAACAATTAGGATTAAAAAAAAAAATAGGCCAGTTTTTCAGTATACCTTTACATTTGTTTGTTTCAATAGAATTTAAAGTTAAGCATGAATTTTCATATGAAAATTTTAATCTGACAGCTGAGGAGTAGCTTATTTCATTTATCTGCTCAAACTGACCTCAGGATTCTTTGTTGCTTTTTAAAAGTCCATGGCAATGACGTCTGCCAGAACAATGATGCAAATCATAGGAAGCATTACTTGGCTTTAGGTCCCTAAAGGGGGACATAAAGGACTGCTTTACCTAAATCTGGCACCACACACCAAAGAATTTGCCATATAGAGCTGAAAGTAAGCAAAGAAGTACTGTTGATGTCCTCAATTGTTGCACATAAAACATTTTTCTTCTCCAAACTTGATGAATCTTCATATTTGTGATCTTAAATTTTATAATGTTAGAGGGACTTGGCCATGACTTGAAAACAGGCAACTTTCAAGAAAGAAAAAGAATAACCAGGCATTCAGAAACACTCAGTAGCTTAATGAACCAAATGTCCTTCTCCTCTGAGTCAGTAACAGGTGACATTCTCTGGAGTTTAGGTGAGTTTCCTTTGGAAATAACCTTCAAGAAATACAAATCTACCCCAGTATCTCTCTGAAGCTCTGCCAGCTTGTGACTGCTGACTGCTGGGGTTTTCCCACCAGAATTGTGCCTGGCTGGCCACATTCTCCTTTGTTATTATTATCCTACAATTCCAAAAATTATCCTGCTTTTTTTTTTTTTTTTTGTGGCATTCAGTACATTGACAGACAACTATTTATGGATGCACACATTTGAGAGGTATTATTTTACAACACTTGGAATTACAGTCAATCTTTATTGAAGTTATATAATCCTCCCTTTTGGAAGGGAGGATTTTGGTAAA
Source organism: Zonotrichia leucophrys gambelii (assembly GCF_028769735.1). NCBI lineage: Eukaryota > Metazoa > Chordata > Aves > Passeriformes > Passerellidae > Zonotrichia > Zonotrichia leucophrys. The sequence continues at coordinate 68,452,986 of NC_088169.1, forward strand.
TAAATGTCTTTAGTTATTCTTAAATGGAAGATTTAATTGCATTTCTTGCTTGTATGATCCTTATATAAGTGTAGAATATAATTCAGACAGTTTTCCTATAAAGAACCTCTTTTCAGCTTTTTAAAGAGTGTTAGAGTTAAAGCATTTTAGGAAACACCTTCTCTACTAATAGTGCAAAAACTCTTATAATCAAGCATTTTAAATTTTAAAAGTTGTTAATTAAGTTGAATTTAATTTAATGGCTGAAAACTTTGTTCTTCTTGTGTGTGCCTATTTTTAGGGGAGTATGTGGGGGAAACGAAAGTATGGTAGGAAAGTCTTTGTCTAAATAAAGAAACGAAACCCAAATCTCCTTCCCTCTCTTTCCCCTCATGTGCACTGGCCTTAGATTCCAGAAATTCTAAATTCTGATTTTGCTGCTGGCTCATTTAAATATCTGCTTTAAAAAAAAATTATAAATAACGTGTGCAAAAATCTTAATTCATTGATATATTTTGGCTGTGGAGGGATCTGAACACTCAACTGCAAAAAATATTTTCTTCTGCAGAATCCTTGTTGCCAGATGATTATGTAGTTCCCCTTGACTGGAAAGTTTCAAAGATGATCTATTTACTGTGGAAGACCTCTGTGGAGGTATGAATTTTAGGGGATTTTGGAAGGCTTTCCAATATTTCAGGTGCAAAGGGGAATTCTTCAGTTCTTTGTTAGTAAATTTGCTTTAATATCCATAATGAGGAGGCAGATATTTTTCGTCCTCCTCTGAGTATTTCAAAAACCAGCTCATTGGCATGATAGGATTCAGATTTTAAAATATCAGAAGAGTGCACAACTACTAGTTAAAAAAGGGTGAAAAAACTTTGATACCTGTGTCTTGACCTGACCTATGTTCATTAAGTACAAGCTACCATCATTCAGATGTTTTCTGTCTTATAGTTTTCTCTCATCATCTGAGCAGATCTCATCCTCCATCACCTCTGCTAGAGCTGCAGCAGAGAAGTCATTCTGCGTGACTGTGGGCAAATTAATTCTCTTTGTCTAGCTGGGAAAGTGTTAACTTATAAATTACCTTTTTTTCCTTGTCCAGTAGTGGAAATCAGGAAAATCCTGATTACAATGAACTAGTTAATATAAAATAGAGCATGGACTTTGTTCTTGCCCAAAATAACATCTCTTGTCACATACCTTCTTTTTGCTGGACTAATGTTATCTATTTTAGGAAAAACAGAAACCAAATGGATTGCAGAATGAAGATGGCTTGACTGGTAAGTCTATTCTGTGATACAAAAACTGTATAAAATTCTTCTTATCAGGAGGGGTATTATTATCACTAATTGGTTTTTGTTACCAACTAATGATAATACTCCTTTTTGTGCAAAAGCACAATGATGTGATAAGTGAATTTATGCTGCCGTTTATTGTGTCCATAGTCCACAGAGCTATGGTTGCTATCATCACTTCATTTTTCCTCATCTAAGTGCTAAAATTGCCTTATAAATTTTCCTACATTGAAATATTCCAGTAATTAGCTCAAGTTTATCCATTCTAGATCATAGTGGTATTTAGCATTGTATATTCTTTCTTGAGACTTTAGTTCCCTGAAAGGTTGAGTATCTTCAAGTTAATTAAGCTTCATTAACACTAAAAGTTGGCAGCATAATAATAGAACCATGGAATTATTTAGGTTGGAAAAGACCTATAAGGTCATTGACCCAACCATTAACGCAGCATTGCCCAAGTCTGTCCCTCAGTGCCACATCTCCTTTTTTTTTTTTTTTTTTTAACACTTTGGGAGATGATTATTTCCCTATTTCCTGGGCATCGTGTCCCAATGCCCAGCCACTCTTTCAGTGAAGAAATTTTTCCTAATATCCAACCTAAACCTCCCCAGTGAAACTTAAGGCCATTTCCTCTTGTCCTGGCATTTGTTATCTGGGAAAAGAGACCAAGCCCCACCTGGCTACCTGGCTACACCCTTCTTTTAGGCAGCTGTTGAGAGCAATAAGGTCCCCCCTAAGTCTTCTTTTCTCCAGGCTAGACAACACCCCCTGCTCCCTCAGCTGCTCCTCACAGGACTTGTGCTCTAGACCCTTCCCCAGCTCCACTGCCTTTCTCTGGACATGCTCCAGTACCCCAGAATCTTTTGATAGTGAGGGGCCCAAAACTGAACCCAGAACTTGAGGTGTGGCCTCACCAGTGCCGAGTACAGGGGCACAATCACTGCCCTGCTCCTGCTGGCCACACTACTGCTGGTACAGGCCAGGATGGCATTGGCCTTCTGGGCCACCTGGGCACAGCTGGCTCATGGTCAGCTGCTGTCAAACAGCACTTGAGGTCACACACCTGGGCAGGAAGAGATATCAGGGTTCATGTGAAGCTCTGGACTTCCGCACGCATTAATTCCTGCAGTGGGGAAGCTATGGGATGTGGTTGCTCGTTGTCTTTTTCCGTGATTTCCATATTAATGCACTACATTTCACAGGTTCTCTAACAGGTGTAAAAATACACAACTGCTGATAGAATTTGCTGTCTAAAAGAGGAGAGAAGTTTCTCTATTTTAGGAGAAAGGCTGTTTCTGGAGAGGCAGTGTAAGAGTGGGAATAGACACACACATGCATGGGTGTTTTCTCTCACTCCCCACACCCTATGAGAGACAAACCAGAAAGATTTCATTTATTTTATAAGGCATTTAGGATGCAAAAATAATGAGGATTCTGGTAAAATAAAAGCTTGTTCTAGAAATACTCTATCTTGACACAACAGAAATGAGAGACTATGTAAGGTAATTTCAGGTGGTTTTGGCTGCAGTTTGTAATTTCTTTATTTTTTAGATGATATTATTAATCTTGAAGATCTAAATAAAAATCCCCAAGAGAATAAAGACTCTTCTGAAACACTATCAGACATGGAGTTATGTCAAGATGTGATAGAGGAGAACATCATAACCTGCACTGGCTGTCTGGATGCTGCATTTCATCAGTCATGAGTGACTCTAAAATTCTGCATGAACAAACAGGTAATCAGTCACCTTGTGAATATTTTACTCTTTTATCTTTACCAAGTATCTTTTTATTATATTTGACCAAACATCTAAAGAATATTGTTTGTTATAATTTTTAAGGTGCATTTAGTATCCTCCAATTTACTTGGGTTTTAACTGAGTTAGGGTTGAGGGTTGTTCAGATTTTGTTTCTTTCAAGCCTGGATGGAGAAAAGAGAAGGCAGTATTTTGTTATTAAAGCCATATGATTTTATTTTTTCCTCTGAAATCTAAAACATGTGTGGTGAAGTGAAAGCAGCAGGGTAGGATGCCTAAGAGGCGGAATTTATTCCCATTTTGGTTGCTGTGGCAATCTGTTGTGAGTCATCACAGTCCCACTTTCCTTGTCTTTTCAGCATGGAGAGTAATGCTGGCTCCATTAGGGGTCTTATTATGGAAAGAACTCTAGGAATAATAAAAAAGTATTTCACCAAATTATGAAGGAGTGGCAGTTCTGCTTTTCAGTAGAGAAACAGTAGGAAGAGGTCACACTAAGACTTGGTATATTGAAATGTTAAATTTTCATTAATGTTTTCATTTGGTGTGACAAAGTGTGCTATCATGTTCTTGCTTGTCTCATGAATTTTTGAACCCTTTGGTAACTTGGCAAAGTTTCTTTGGTTTGTTTATGAGAGATATTCTGGGAAGATTGAGATAAAAAGGAAGGATTATGGGTTCCAGCAGGAAAATGCTAGCTTAACATCTCTATCGTTTGCCGTCAGTTGTTCTTTCCAAAATGGAAAATGGACTAATCTGTAGTTTTTAAACAAATAAACTGAGGTACATGGGAACAGAGTAACCTACACCATGAGCAAACTGAGCTATTAAAAGATTCCACATCCTGAGGCTTAAATTGTTCCCATCCAGACATCTCAGGACTGCTGGAATATCATCCACATGGGGTGTGGTCAGGGGGTCTTTGTCACCTGGTGCCCTGTGTCTGACCTGACCATGCCTCCAGTCGATGGCAGGAACAGGTCAAGGAGGTGGGTGTGCACTGTGTTGCAGCTGTTATAAACACAGAAGTTTTCACAGTGGATGTTCATGTCACAGGGGAAGTAGTTGCATACTTTGGGTTGGAATTCAAACCTCTTGGATGGGGTTTAATTTGACTATATGTCATTGATGACAAAAATGACATTGCAGGCTGATTAGCTGGTACCAGCTACCAGTGTAGGAAGATAAAGGAGATTTCTGTGAACCATGTGGCCCAGAGAGCACTGGTTGTGCAGGATGCTCTCAGCACAGATCATTAATAACATCAAGAACATCTGGTAGCAGTATTTTCCTCTTAAATAATCAGATACTACAATATTGGGCAAGCAAATAAAAAATATTTGCACAAAATACTTAGGTCTACACCTGTTAACAATTTTTAGAAGCTACTTATTTATAATATTGCAGTACAAACACTCTAGAAGCAGGATTTTGGCTTACAATCCTGTCTGGATGTCTGTGAGGGCTTGTGTCCTAAGCTATTATCCAGAAATGTCCAGGTTATTGATTAAATATTTATATGCTAAAGAAACAGCTGTGAAGAGCTATGTTCACTTCCTGGGGAGAAAATGGTGAAATATGAAACTTCTTCCTTTTGTGCTTCAAGAAAGAAAAGACACATGCTAGCAGATTATCCTCCCTTATTGTCTATACCTTTATCTGGTTGCTGAATCCAACAAACAGGTTTTTTCCCATCAGATTTACTCCCTTTGTCTGTCTGCTCTGCTACTCCCAAAATTGTTTCAGTCTTCCTCTCCTGCTTGTCATGAACACAGCAGAAATGACCCAGAGCCCTGCATATTTGTCACCCAGCCACTGTGTGCTGCCAGGAAACCCCAGTTTGTTATGCTGTCTTGCAGTCTAACATTCTACTGTGTCAGCTTGTGTTAGTTCTCTGGAATACAGAGTGAGAGCAATGCAGACTTTGCCACAGAAGAAGACTCCCCATCAGTGTTTGGCTTACAAAAAGGCCATGCACTGTCTCTGCAGGGCTTGGCCATTGATATCTATGGTGGAATGGGGAGGTACAGCTGGAGTTTTATGTTGGGGTTTTTTGCTTTGCTTCGTTTTAGTTCAGCATTTGAAATGAGTCAGGGAAGGTCCTGAAGGCTGTTGGAGGAAGAGGATGAGACACCAGAGGTCAGATGGGTTTAGGCTACTCTGGAGTTGGGATCTGCCATCTCAGAGCAGGCTGATGCAAAGGGTAACTGCTGCCCAAAGAGTGAAGTGCCCTTCCTCCCAGCCCTGCTCCAGATAGCAGCTCCAGCAACTGCTGGCTGACACGAAGGCTATCATTAATTCACTAAGCCCACAGCAAACAAATCAATACTTTCCTGCTGGACTGAGGCACTGAGATAAGCTACTGTAAGGTCCAGCTCAGTGCCAAGGCTGGGGCAAGGGAGCAGATGAGGTTGTGCTGCTGCAGATATGAGGAGAGGCCTTGCAGGGTGTCCTGTCTGGGCAGCAGTCAGCTCTGATATCAGGGGCCATGTATTATGCAACCAAACCTTCAGGTAGAGGATTCTTTTAAGCTTTTACAAAAGTAGGATGTTAGAAGAATTAAACTAAGAAAAGTATGTGGAAAGGAAGAAGCATGTCTTGGGGTTTTCAGTCGGCTCATGCTCATTGTCAGGCACAGGCCACGGGGTAACGCAGACCCCACGTGAGTATTCCAATGCTTCCACAATGTCTGCACGCAGGCATTGTAAAAGACAGGTGAGTTTTCCTGATCAATGGTGCCCCTGGCTTTGAGGGATAAGGTTGTCTTACCTCACCACAAAATAATTCCCCTCTGGTTCCTGGTTAAAGCAGATTTGCCAAGAGTGATGTCCCAGAGTGGTTGTGAAACTGCTCAAGTGAACAACTGTAAATGTTGAAATGGATTTCATTCCTTCAAATGTCAGGGGGGAAATTAAAAACAGGAAAATTGAGACATTCCTAACAGAAAGATTTTAAAATCATAGGAAATCAAGGGAGAGCTAATATGATCATTTTGGTCCCTTTAGATTGGAAAGCAAACTGAGCATTACTGGCCAAGTGCAACTTAATCTGTTAGCCAGATGAACATGCTTCTGTATTCATATTGTGTAAGGATGTTTGTATCCCAATGGGAGAGTGAACAGTGTTCCTCTGTGAAAACACAGGGTTAATCTCAAGCTTTTGTGAGAGCTCCTTATTGCAGCATTGGCAGCACATCAGTATTTGTTCTGGAGATTAAGCAAGAGTTCCCAGTTTGAGAAATGTTGAGATCAGTGAAAACAGAATTATTTTGGTGCCTAGAAGTTCTCCTTAGACCAGGACTCACAGATGCCAGTGCAATACAAATGTGTCTGTTCAAGCATTTATCTGCAGGACTACTGCAAGGCAGAAGCTGACATGTTTCTTTTTGAAGTACAGCAGTCAGTAACTCCCTGCAGGAATACTTCTTTCACAAGAGCCCTGAAGGCTGTGGTTTTGGTGGGACAAATCTCTTGATACCCCGGTGTTATCCTCCTTTCCCTGGCTGTGCAATTCCAAGCACTTCCCTTTCATAGCTGTAATGCTTCTGAGTGAGGCAATTCAGCTCTAACATCTAATGAAGACATCCAAAAAGTTTTTGGTCTGAAACAAATTGCTCTGGAGCCCATGAGATCAGGAGGACGTGGGCAAAAAAGCAGGAGTGTATAGCTGGGAGAGGCAGGTCTGATTTTTGGCTAAAATGAAAAAAAATTAATCTGAAGGATACCAAGCAGACTAAAGCAGCCTTCCAGTATTGCTACAGAAAATATCATCCCATGGTCAAACTTCTTCCAGTTGCTACCTTGATACACAGATAATAGTGAAAAAACTTACCTGTCTTTTGATATTTAACCACTAATATTAAACAAAATGAAGCATGAAAAAGTGCACAGAATTATGACCAGAAAACCTCACCTGCATTTTACAGTGCTAACCAGGAAAACCTGGCTTAAAAAATCATTCAAGCAGAGAGTCTAATTGCCTGGGGGAATAAGTGCTGCCCACAGCTGGGTTTTTGGAGCTCTCGAGAAAGAGCAACAATTGGGTTGTGCAGGTGCCTCAAACTAACTCTGTAACATGAAAGCCTGTGAGATCCTGAGTGCATGTAACAGGGGAAACAGTGCACATTGTAACAAAAAATTGAGATGTAGCTGTACAATGGTGGTATTGGCTGAGCAGCTGTTCATTACATAGCGTTTGTGATGTGTAGAGGAAAAAAATATCCATTGTCTTACTCTCCTCCTTATTTTTCAGCTTTGAAGTGGTAAGGTCCTTACTGCCTCTAGTTTTGACATCCAAGTTCTTATCTTCTTCCTTTTCCACTCTTCTTGTATTCTTTTATTTTTCCTTTGCTTTCCATTGACTGCTTCCTCTCCTTTCTTTTTAACATTTTAAAGAAATAACCAACAGCTGAGTATTAGAAACTTTAAAAAACATTGGACAGACTCTTCTCAGTCTGAGGGCTGGGTTATCTGTTAAGTCTTTTTGCTGCCTGTGCTGTTGTGGAACTTCAGCAGACCCTCTTCTTTTTTTTTTTTTTTATTTCAGAAACTTCTCGCTTTAATTCCACCATGGAAGGACTTCAGTTGGCCACCAAGGATTTTAAAAGTGAGGGATAACCTGGAAGAGAGAAACCACTGTAGATTTTTTGGTATACATCTTTGGCCACCTCCCCCCAACACTGCCCCCCAGTATCAACCTCTCTGACCACGTAATAATGATCAAAATTGAGATAACTTTTTGTATGGCAAAAGGTCACTTTCTGAAGCCTTTTGGGATTTACACTATTTCAGTACATCCTCAAGTGTGGCATAAAGAGATTGAGAGTGGAGACCAGAGGCATCTGTCACTATGGGGTGTGAACTTCAGGCTGAGGTATTTCATTCACTTGTATCAGGATCCAGGACATTGGCATAGAAGCAGGCAATGATGCTTACCTGCAGGAAATGGTGCTTGTTTTGTGTCTTAGCTGCCTCCTTCTGCCTTCACCCTCTATAACTGCACCCTTACATAATTGCACCCTTTACAACCTCAGATGGTGAACATCTTCATCTGTCCTTCCTATTCACTCAAACAGGGGTGCACAACTTCCATTCTTTTCTCCTGAAACCAGTCTTTATGCTTCCCCTCAGCTAGACTCATTTGGGAATTTGGGACTACAGAAACAAGAATATTTCACTATGGAACTGATTCAAACATGCTGAAGGAAGGGTGTGTATGGTTTGTGGTAGACTGAGAAGATGTATAACTAGCACTGGTAACCAGTGATTTGATGATTCTGTTAGTGGTGTTGGAAATATTTGTGAATGTAGAGATAAATCATAATTAATTATAAAGAGCAACCTCTGTCAATTATGAGGCATGCGTAAGGCTGGACACTTCCTTGTAGGGAGAGGGAGTGACAGCTGTCACCTCATTTAACAATAAAAGTGTGAGAAAAGATTAAGGAGAAGCAGGAAACTTGGTTGTGTCTACTTGTCAGAAATAATATTTCCCACTTGTGTAGCTTGCAGATCCAGAATATTTCTCCATTTATTCTTTGATCTCCTCTTCCTTACCTTTCCCTACATTTGTTTATACATCAGCTGAAGAGCCAGGACTTGACTGAACTCAGGCTGAAGCTCCACCATGGTCAAATTTGCTGATGCGTCTCCATTTTCTACTTAAATACTGCATCTACATGAAAGCAGTTAACAATGTATGTATTTCTAAATTAATGTTGTTCCACTTGCAAAATTTTCTGGCTGCAGTGTTTGAATTCATCTCCCATGGACATGTGTGTGTTTCCTTGGCTAGAAATGTCCTGCTCTCCTACCAGCAGGACATTATATGAAATGTAAGGGAGAGGAGAAAGGTAGTTCATACCCCTTATAACCACAGCTTCAGAGTTCTGTGTTGTACTAGTGGCAGCAGACAAGTTAGTTTGATTTCAGGAAAATGTCACTCAACACTGTCTTCCTACTTCTATTTATTGAGCGAGAAATCTGAATGCCTCTGTTGTCTTTTACTGAATCCTGGCCTTACAGAATGCTTGAAATAAAAATAGTTTTCAAAATCTCACCGTACTCTTGTATGAGCAAGTCATGTTTAATCTCTTAGTAGAGTGTTGCCAGTTTAAGTTTACTTTAACCCCCTATCTGTGAATTTAAAATTTTCTACCACATTTTCCCCACTTACTTCAGTTAGCGTTGTGTGCCATGTCCCTGGGGAGCTAGGCTTTCTCCCTATGTGGGAACACACTCTTTAGCATTTTTTGGAACCTCAGAACCTAAAGCTCCAGCATTGAGGTTTGGTGGTGGTGTGTGCCTGGGGCATACCTGGAGCTGGCTCCTAACCAAGTTGGGCATGATGCTGTGCATAGCTGTGAGAAAGGAGGGTGTGATACCACTCCAACTCTTTTTTGTTTTATTGCAAACTGTAATTTCTTTGGCTTCTTTGGTAAGCAAGTTAATGGAAATCAGGTTTTCTTTAGAGGACAGAAATCTTTAAAACTTCCTTTACTTTCTCTTATGATAATATGTTTGAAAAAGATAATTAGGGTGGTGTAGTGAGCGTGATGCACAGGATCATTCGTTCAGTGCTCGGCAGTTCTTTAGCTACATCCCCTTGGCATCCTTGTTGCTTCTGTGGTTGAGGAGGACTCCGGTAGCTCGTTGCTAGCAAGGGGACGGGCGGCGAAGTGTCCTTGCATACCTGGTGTCCTGTAACCAGCCCTACTTCTCTTTGGGGCTTTGGTGATTCCTTCCCTTTCGGCCCTGCCCTGTAGTTCGCAATACAGAGAGGCAGCACCTCGGACTGGAGCGCTGTCAGGCTGCTGCCTTTGAGAAACTGGGGAATAATCCTGACTGTAAATAACTGGAGATGGTATCTCGGGCCAAAGTTCCGAGTCTGCGGCGGGTGCCGTAGCTGAGGCTTTGGCTGTGCAGCCGCACACGCCCGTCCTTGCCCGAGTCTCCGCTCCCGGCCGCTTTCGCTTTCGCGGGACAAAGTCTGGGCCGGGCGACATGGAGGGACGCGGGATCGCGCCCGGCCCCGCCCGCGGGGGCCGAGGGCGGCGGGGCCGGGGTCGCGGCGGGGCCCGGGGCCGGGGCCGGGCTGCGGAGCGGCTGCCGCGGGCCCCCGATCCCGGCCCGGCCCCGGGCCCCGGCCCCGGCGGGCCCGGCCCCGAGGAGGAGCGGCTGCTGCGGGCCCTGGGGGCGCTGAGCCTGCGGCCCCCGCGGGACGGAGGGAGGCTGGTGCTGCTGCGGGGGCTGCCGGGCGCCGGCAAGAGCACCCTGGCCAGGTAAGCGGGACCCGCGCCAGAGCACCCTGGCCAGGTAAGCGGGACCCGCGCCCCGGCTCCGGGGCAAGCGGGGCAGCGCTGCGGGAGCGGCTGTGCCCGCCCGGCGCCCGCTGCGGACCCGTCGGGAAAAAGGGCAGGGCTGGGGTCGGAGGGAGCCCCGGCTGATCGCAGCCGCCCGGAGCCCCCCGGCTCCAGGCCCGCTCCTGGCTGCGCTGTCCCCGGCACCTGTGGCTGTGTCTGGGTGTCCTGCCCGTGGGACTGTGCGAGCTCCTGTTCCGAGCCAGCGGTACCTACAGGGATGCTTCTGGTGAGATGGACTGATCACCCCGACCTGGGCGGTACTTGTTCCTTTTCTCAAAAGTGTCAGATTGCTGGTGGCTTTCTTTTTTCTTTTTTAAATTTTATTTTTTTGATTGATTGGTTTTGTTGGGTTGGGTTTTTTTTTTTGTTTTTTTTTTTTTTTTTTTTGTGATTTAGGGTTTTTTTGTGTTTGATCACAAACATGGTAACAAACTTCCTCTCTCTGGCTGAAAATTGGCAACTCTGACTTCTGTTTTTGTAATGTCCTGCACTCCTGGTGAGAGCTTTAGCAGTGTATAAAATGTGTAGAGGAGACCACTCCACGCTCCAACATCTCAAAGGCTGATTGTAAGTAGGTGGAAAGACACAGTGGGGAGTGCTGGGAAGCAGCCCTGCAGTCGGTGTGACGGTGCAGCTGCAGTTTGGTATCAAAATCTCACAGTCTGGTATCACACAGCTCCCAGTGCCACCCACTCCCTATCAGAAGAGGAACATTCTGCCTTCTTACTCTGCTGGGCTGAGGGACCCGTGCAGGGATCATGGGCTGCCACAGGAAGGGCTCTGCTGTCAGAGGTGTGTGATACACTGGCTTCATCCACAGTTTCCTCTTCTCAGTGGAGCACTTCCCTGTCCCACTGGGCCTTCTCCCTCACTGCACTTTGGTGAGGAAAGTTCTTTTATGAATTGCCAAGTGCTGCGTTTTGCTCACACCCAAAAACCAAACCCCTCCCTTCAGATGGCGTGTAAGTGTGGGCCTGCTCCTTCAGGGGGATTTGGGTCTTCTCATAGCACAGTAAGAACATGAAGGTTTGGGGGCATGTTCTCAGGCAGTGCAAGTAACTGTACTTACCTGTACTCTTTAGGTCAAAACACAGGGTTAATTGTCAATGGCACATTTACAAAATCAGTTGTAAGTGTTGTTGTAGTAGTCCTCTGTGAGATGGAGGTTTGAGTATCTTATTGTTTCTAGCCCCTCTTAATTGAATAATTATGTTTAGCTGTTCAACAACACACAGATCAAAAAGCAGCATTTAGTACCTGTCCTTAACCCTGTCCAGCTTGTGAAGGATTGTACCAAGAGAATTCTTTTGCTGTTCTCACACTGCATACATAGCTTTTGGTATTGGTAAATGCTATGTGCTGCACAAGGGCAAGTTTGCAAAAAATGACTGCAACAGATCTCAGTGCAAGATGCCCCGGAGGAGGAAGGTGGTTGTTTATTTGCAAAAGTACTCTGTAAGCTCATTTTATAAATTCAAATTTATTTTCTCAGATTTTATTCACTCACAATGTCACAGCTTAATACTTGCAAGCATCAAGATGAATGTGCTCAGGTGGTCTGCCCAAAATCAGAACAGACAAGGACCATAAGCTGTCCCATCCTCACTTTCTCTGCTGGGTTGCTCTCGGTTGGTGGTGGCAGGGTAGGTTTTGGCCAGGTCTGCTGTGCCATCTCCAGCCAACAGCTCTGATAATGCCATTTTTTTACCCTGCGAATTCTGCTTACTTGGTGCTTTATGAATCTTAGGTGGATTTTTTTCCCATTTATTCATTTTCCCATGTTGCGTGTCTTCATCATCTGCCGCTCTTGGGATAAGGGGAAGGAATGGTGTGGAGAGGCTGGTGTGACCTACTGGCCATCCTCCTGCTCTCAGAGCAAGGGTTTTCCTGTGGCAGGTCACCAGTGCTGGGCCTCAGCTCCGTGCTGGCCTTGGGGGCTGTAATCAGGACCTATCCCAGTTTTATTGCTGTTAATGATCTTGGCTGTGAGTGGGTACCATTGTTTTAGCCTTTGCTCTGTTCTTTCTTCTGGTGCTTTCACACATACCTACATTAATTCTTTCTGCAGATCAGCCAGTATTTCTGTGTTTCTATCACAAACTCTACATCTTTAGGGTGCCCACGAGTCACAAACCATCAATGTTATCACTGGTGATACAGCAACCCAGTGATAGCTCCACTCAAAAGGCCCCATCACACAGTACTAGGAACAACCTGGGATCCATGGCTTGTTTCCCTGACCTTTCAATGTCACTCAGCAGAGTTTGGATACAGCTTTGTAAGCTTTAGTTTTGGCAGTTTTGTTGAAATGATTTCCTCATCCTGGTTGCTCCCAGCTCAGAGCAGCCCTACACTGGCACGGATCAGTTCAGGTCTGGTTTTTGGTTTCTGGCAAAGACAGCAGAGGACCCACATGTGACTACTGAGTAGTCAAGCCAGGATGAGGAGTTGGTCTGCTCACCACCAAGCTTCGCACCTTTCCAGCAGCTTCACTGTTAAGGATGAGCTTCCCTGAGCCACATATTCTAGGTGGCCCCAGCTACCTGCCTTTAACCTTTCACCAAATGTCATGGAAATGTGAAGGAGAGTCACAGCTGGGAGTCACATCTCCATCAGCCTCCTTCAGTGTGCTGGACATGCTCTTCCTGAACACATTGTCCTTGACTTCACAGCGCAGGTTTGTGATCACACTGAGGCAGCTGCTAAGAAAAAAGGTTATCTGAGGTGCAGTGGCAGCTGTACTTCCAAAAATGCCTCCAGAATTTAAGTGAGCCACATACAAGCTCATACCTGCTTCCCCAGCAAACTGCATTGCAGAGTAGCTGCATTTCCAGCTCTTACATTGCTGTGCTGCACAGCTCAGCTTACACCTGATCCTTTATCCAACAGTTTTACTCAAGCTCCATAGGCTGGGCATGAGCAAACTTGTAACTTTTCAGCCACAGCTGTTGATTTATTTCTTGAAATGAGCTTGTTCTTGTACTCCCTTGTGAAGCACAGAACGAGTAATCTTTCGGAACAGGAGAAGGAAAAATGCCCTGGCACTGAGGCATCACTGCTTGGCACAATCTGTGTCTTCTCCAGTTCTCTCTGCTGCTGTTGCCTGGTTTATCCCAGCACCTCCAGTCCTGGGCCAGCTGCTCCCAGCGTTCCCAGCACCTGACCCCACTGCAGCATTGCAGCTCTGACGGGTTCATGGACTTCAGCTCTTGCAGCTCCTCCTCCCTGCATCATTGCTCTGTAGACATCTACCTTTGCCTGAAACCACTTCAGGTGAGCCTCCTGAGTGCCTTGATCAGACAGGACTCGAGCCTGGGGCCTTGGGAGACAGAGCCGTGGTTGGACCCTCCCGGGGTGGGACACGAGGGCTCGGCTGTGCTCTGCCTGCAGGGCCTGGCAGCTCCAGGCAAAGCCCTCAGGGCACCTGGGTTCTTCAAACCCAGTAGACAGTGGCAAGTGCTGGGCATTGCCCCTCCAGATCTCACAGTCCCACTTTCCTGCTGGAGCAAAAGGCTTTTAGACACCTTTGAAATGCCACAGGACCCCTAACGTTTGAAAGAGTGTCCAGAGGAGGTGGTTGCATGTGGTGCCAGTATGTACATGTTCTGGTCTCTGATATTCTGTTCCATGGCCTTCTGAGCACTGAAAATGTTTATTCCAGTCTGCTATCAGAAATTGGTTTATTTTCAAGTTTTCTGATGGAAAAGTATGATAATCTATGGATACAAAATTTATTATGCTCTACCCTTTGCTAAGGAAAGGTTTTCTGCTGTTTCAGAAACTACAGAGGATGAGAAAGCCAGAAGAGAAGGAGGAATGTTTCCTCTGCTTAAAATAAACCTCCTTAAACCCTTTTCTCCTCACCCCTGTGCAAGGTGAAGGAGGTACCATATCCACTGCAGATGAAGACATGTAGTACTGTGCAATTATGTGTCCAAAACAAATCAATACTGAACTTTTCACAGGTGCTGCCTGTCACAATGCAGTGCTTCCAGTTCAGTGGCTTCTTTAAAAAATGCAAACATAGCTCCTATGTGTCCTTTGATCTTGCCAAGAGATTGCAGTGTAAGTGTGCTTATCTATCAGCAGTGGGTAATTTTCTTTTTACAGGGCAGTTCAAGATTTATTCATAAATAACCATGGTCACAAGCTCTCCCATTTTGCATAGCTGGTTTGTATTTTTCTAAAATACAGGCATTTTAATTGCTTCCAGTGATTAAGAGCATGATGTGATTGTGCAGGACCTTTCTTCTAAACTAACCTGAGGTCCTGTGAAGATTGTGGAAGGCTCATTTAGTAAGGACCACATGAAAGGGTTCTTGGTGCTCTCTGGAATGATAAGGGTGAGAAGAAATAGTTTTGCCAGCTTTGTGGGCAATATGGAAGGGATTACAGAAAAGATCTGTCAACTTCAGCAACAGTTTGGTTGTTTTGGAAAGCTAAAAGTTAAAACCAGCAAGATAAACAGAAGGTAAACCATCTTTTTCACACCTCATGTTTTCTTATGTTGCTGTTAGCAGGAGCTCATTTGGTATGAATATAGCAAATGTTACAGTAATTCATAGCTCTCAGCCCATTTTGTCCCATATTTTTCCTCCTTTGAAACACAAGTTTTATCTACTTTAATTATGTGAGGACCATAGACTTACAGATATTCACCTACAGTTTAGATTGCTTAAGGGTTAATATCAAAGCCCTCAGGGCTGAAAATTCAGTAAGGTATGTGCCAAGAAAATGGATTTTAAAATTTGCACGGGTTAAGAACATTTTAAAAAGAAATACTGAGCAAGGAAAAAAAATTAGTCTTGAGAACTTTTATTAACGTGCACATTTTATGTGCCTATTAGTAGCTAAAGGGAAAACACATAGTTTAGCAGTCAGTTTCTTAGAGAAGAAATTGCAATGAGTAAAGCAGTGGGAAATGTGAGGTGCTGAATCACAGGGAGACCTGAATATATCAAGCACTCCACAGCAGTAACCAGAGAAGCATTAGATGTTGCTTCACTTTTCATAATAAGGATTTTTTGACTGAGGCCAAAATTAAAGCAACAAAATTTTACTGTTTGCTAACAGTGTTTAAAACATGATTTTTCTTAAATCAGTTTTCCCAGCAGTAATTTTGTGAATAAAACATCCCTCTGGGGCTAGAAGACAAGGACAGGTAGGTGCTGGAATGATGCATTATAGGGGGTACAGCCCAGTCCTGGCTCCATCAGCGCTGAGTCACTGCTGGCTGGGGTGGAGCCCACCACAAAATAACATTAATTAATCAGCAGATGGTAGAAATTACAGTGGAGACAGAGCAGAGTCAGAAGCTGACATTTATTGAGCTAGATGCACCCTGCAGTCCTAGGGCAGAGCTGCTGCTTGCAGGCAGATTAGGGAACAACTGGTAAATAAATGGTTGAAACAGAGCAGGGTGACAGAATCAAGGTTTTTCTGCCTGTGTGCCTGTTCTGCTGCTGATAACCTGGAGACACCTCTTGCCTTGCTCTTGCCCATGTAGATAAGACACTGAGAAATGGTTATTTTGCAACTTGTGGGGATGGAGGGAGAAGTGTTTATTAGGAAAGCTGAAATGAGTCACAGGGGCTGGAGACCAGGTGTGGTGTGAGACAGCAGGGCAGCAGCATTCATGTCTCAGAGATACAGGGTTTCTTGACTGACCTTTCTTTCTTTTCCCAAGACATTCTGGGCCTTGGGAGACAGGAAATAGAGGGATGATGCCATGGGCTCTCCCTGACTTCTTGCAGAGACTCTCTCCTCCCCCAGCTCTTCTCTGATTGATTAAGAAAAAAGGACAATTCTATATCTATGGACACAAAAAATTCTGGATTAGACACAAACGGGAACACAATCATACATTAAAAGTTGTTGGGGTTTCTTTTTGTTTGTTTGTTTTGGTGTTTTTGTTTGTTTGTTTGTTTTGGAAATTTTTTTGGGGTTTTTTTGTGGTCTCTAAGGACTGGCAGAGGGATGCTTCATATTTAAACCTCCACACAAGGCAGCACTTTCTTCACCTCCAAGAGCCAATAGCTGCCTGTGAGGCAGCTGGTCAGTGTCCAGCAGTGTCCATTTGCTCCCCATGGCATGCCCAGCCTGCAGGAGCACTGCTGGGGGACACACACCCTTGTGAAGTGGGATTGCCCAGTGCCACTCACCACAGCAGTCTGCTTTATGGATCTGCAAATTTGTCTATAAAACATTTTTTATAAACTCAGATTTGTTTAGAAAATTAGCTTAAAAGCTGAAGAGATAAAAGTTACTCAACTCTACAAGAGGAGATTTAAGTGGAGAGACAAGTGATAAGAACCATAAAATTATATAAATTAACACAAAATATTGACTTATCATTCAAATACTTGTTTGCAAATTAAAATTCTAAATAAGTACTACCTGCTTTACAGCCAAAAAAAAACCCCTCAAACCAAACTCACGGTTCTCTGGACCATCTTTACTAAATAACAAATCCTTCCTCCCGGTTATCTTCAGAAATCTCTGAAGATAACAAAATTCCCATCATCAAATTGTCTTGTGACACCAACTTCTATGCCTGGATAAGCAGGTTTGGACTACTGTTTTGGGGTTTTTTTCCCTTTTCTTTACAGTCCCGCTTTCTCAGGTAACTCAGAAGGAGAGCTGAATATATTAATAAGATTAAAGACTCAGATGTTGGTAGTCCTGTGTAGATTTCTCTGCTGAATTAAAGAGATCAAGGCCACGCCTTCAAGCTCCATTCCTTTCTTCCTACGTGTCCATCTACTGATTGTAGTACTTCCAGATCCTTTAAATTGGGATTTTTCAGATGAAGCACTGTGTGTATTTGCAGAGCACTCAAATAGCTCATGGCTGACTGGTCTCTGTTAAAGGGTGTTACCAGGTACTAATTCTTCTTTCATCTTTTATTTTTCCTTGCAGACAGCTGAAACGTGACAACCCCACTGCTGTAGTCCTTAGTACTGATGACTTCTTTATTGAAAATGGTGTCTACGTCTTTGAGCCTGATTTCCTAGAGGATGCACACAAGTGGAACCAGAAAAGAGGTGACTGAACTTTATCCAAGGGCCGTGCAAAATATTTTTGCATTTCAGGCTGTCCTTAAACTTAGCCCCCAGATTAAAATACCTCAAAGTGGTGTCATACAATGTAGTTCATGGGGCATTGGCTAAAAAATACATTTACCACTTCTGATTTGATTTCTTCTGTCTTATAAAAGGGAAATTTGTAAATGAAAACATTTTGGAGGTTGGTAAATATTATTTTAGATTAGGCACTGCTGAATCTTGATGCCCTTCAGACACCAGCCCAGCAGCTGCTCCCTGCAGTACAGGCACTGCAGCCTTCTCCTCTAACTTCTTAGGTGGCTGTCCTGACCTGGAAGGGGGTGAGAATATAATGATAGACAGGAAGAAAACTTGCAGGCTGAGTTTAAGTTTGAGAATTAAACAGCCCAGTCTTTACTCAATGTGTCACACTTTTGTGGCTGTGCTCTGAAGGAATTTGTAGGGATGGTGATGAGATCTCATACTTTGAGATGATGTAACAGGGATCTCCTGCAAATGACAGTGATTTTTTGCTGTTTTAAGTATGTTCTAAAAGAGCTTCAGATCAGCCAGAGGCTGCACCATCTCTTCTGGGCGCTGTCCTTGGCTCCCATTTGGGTGGTAGCTGCAAACCCAGGTCTGGTGGGGAACCAAGTGTGTGAGAGTGGGCAGAGAAAGAGCACTTTGGGGCTAGTAAGGCCTGGCTCTGTTATTTAATGTGTTTTAGCTTTACCTAATGTGTTACATTGCAGCACGCAAAGCAATGAAGAAAGGGAAAAGCCCGGTTATTATTGATAACACCAACATCCACGCTTGGGAAATGAAGCCGTATGTGATGATGGTAGGGAAAGCTCTGATTTATTGCTTTTATATGCCTAGCTATGACATTTACAGGTTGATCTGACTGAAAAGGTTCATTACATGGCTAAAAATATTTACTTCCGTTTTCTCATAGTTCTCTAATTACAGTTAAGAATGGATAGTGTGATGAAGTAGGGGCAGAGGTGCCCATGTAATTATTTAGCTGGTCAGCTTTGTAACTCAGTGAAGGCAAAATCACTTAAAAAGATTAATGGCCTTTGAACCTGCTACTTCTTGGTGATGAGGGCATCATACCCTTCCCAAGTCCTGACATGAATTGAACAGTTCCCAAGCTATTTGTTGACAAATATATCAAGATATGATTTATAATTGTAGTTCATTACTTGTGAAATACACACCATACAGAGTCTTTGACAAGGCATTGGTGTCTCTTGTCAGGAGTTCTGGCGGAGGTGACAATTCTTTTAGTGCAGCTTCATAATGTCATCTTTGTGTCCTTTAGGCACATGAAAATAGATATGAAGTTACATTCCAAGAACCAGATACACCCTGGAAGTTCAATGTTCAAGAGCTGACAAGGTACATAGTTTTCTCTTTGCTGGAACAGACAGCTTCTCTCATTTTGTTGACATGCTCTCAGGTCAGCCTTCTTCCTCTTCATATTAGGAAGAATGTAGCCTGGTAAATGCCAACAGGAGGATTGTTGTGGGAAATTTCCATTACTGAGTACCTGGTCTGTAGTGAATTCAGCCCTGAAAGGGCCTGAAGTGAGTCAGGCAGTAGAAAAGGCAACAAGCCCTGAAGCATGTTTTTGTGCTGTAAGTTTGGTGGGGCAGGAGCTCTGATTTTCATTCTGTATTTTGAGCAGCAGTCTCTTTTGTTTGGGCACAAACTCGAATCTAAGCACTATAGCCAATATTGAGACTTCTGTCTTTAAGAATCTAACCATAACAGATGCTGTCCTGCTGCAGCATGGAGGGATGGTGCATCAGGTGTGGGTAAGAAATGGGGTTCTAGAGGATCTTTGTGAAGATCTTAACACACACACACAAAAAGGATAAAAACACTCTGCACAATGTGGTAGGGTGTAGAGGCAGCTGAATGTGGCTCTAAGAATGTTATGTTGACCAATGACTGCAGGGTTAATGGCTGTAGTCACTGAAAAATTTAGTGCAGGCTGCCTTCCTAGCCTTTAGCCAGCCTGCTGTGAGTTACAGGGAGCAGTGCTCTCCCAGCTAGCAAATCCAGAAGATAACATGTGCTAACTTAGTGCAAGATAACAAGGCATGGGCACTTCATTGCAACGGAAGGATTTGTTTTCTACCAGCCAGGAGCTCTAGTCAAAAATTAACGCTGCTCCTGTGTGTGAGTGATGGACACAAATGGCAGAGGGCCAAGGCCCAGAGTGCTCGTGGCTGCAGGGGAGGCAGGACATGGCAGATGAAGGCCTGGGGACAGGAGAGGACACAGCCTGAGCTGTCAGCCAGCTCTGGCCTCAGCAGCACCAGCCATTGGTAGGGGAGCACTGCAGGGACACAGTCTGATCATGTGTTGTAGGCAGAGCTACTCAGTAACCTGCAGTTTGTTTTATTGCATATTTGACCCACATTGACTTTTCACAGCAGCATTGTAAAGATAATTCACACACGCTCACTGGGGCACAAGCTGCGCCTTACCAGCACTAAATGGCAACCCCAAAGATACTTGGGGTTTGCAAACTCACAAACAGAAATTCCTGGTGGTCTTTGGGAAGACAATTCCTGCTAACTTGTGGAGGGATCATGGCCAGTGCTACTGTGGCTACTCTATCCAGAAAGCCTGGCATGTCTGAGCATTGTTCCCCTCCCTCTCAAACTTGTCATTTATGAGTCTGCCTTGGAGCCTGAGCAGCATCACGTGTGATGTTTCCCTGCTTGCTCTCAAAGCACAGCACTTTGTGACCCTGTCCTTGCTGCTGCTCAGTGTCTGGGCTGGCTGCAGCCCCTGCTGCCATCTCCAGCTGCACACAAGCTCACTGAGGCCAACAAGCTGTTAGTCTGAAACACAGCAGCACTCGTATAAAACACCACACAGGGCTTCTACACAACTCTTATTTTGGATATTTGTCAAATACCTATGTTCCATCTGCCTCCCAAAAATAATGGTGTTACATTTTTCAGCAGTCACGATAATATTCCTAAGAAGTAGGTGGAAATGAACAGTAATTTGTAAAAACAGGCCAGAAAGAGATCAGTGGAGACCTGAACCATTATGCTGAACCTGTCAGGGACTTCAGCAAACTGAAGATAACCCCTCATACCCAGGCAGCTAAATACTTGTGTTTTCTGTTACTTTTGACTCTACAGAAGAAATATTCATCATGTCCCTCGGGAAAAGATACAACGGATGAAAGAACAATATGAGCACAATGTCACCTTCCACAGTGTTCTCCGGTCTGAAAAACCAAGCAGGGATGAGGGAAGCTGCAGTGGAACAAGTGCAGCTTATGGGACAGGTCCCCATCCCACCCACCTTCCTGCCTTCCCAAGGAGGAGACCGGGCTTGGCACGTACCAACGTGACATTTAACTGA
Source organism: Zonotrichia leucophrys gambelii (assembly GCF_028769735.1). NCBI lineage: Eukaryota > Metazoa > Chordata > Aves > Passeriformes > Passerellidae > Zonotrichia > Zonotrichia leucophrys. The sequence continues at coordinate 68,473,816 of NC_088169.1, forward strand.
AGATGTGCATTCCTTGGTGTTCTAATTATCAGGGTACAAGAGTCTCTAGTTTTACATTTTTTTCTAAACTGTTTTTTATTTTTGTGTTTTTCTACTAAATTCCTAAATTTTATTTCTTACAAATCTTTAAATGGCATTGGACCATGCTCTCACAGCTCTACATGACCACTGTAAGAGCACTGAAGAACACTGTACCCAGTACAAACTGTACTCTGTCTCATCCCTCTTCCTCCATGAAAATCCATCCAGGCATATGTGAAATGTACTGGGCTCTACCACATGCCACATTTTGGGTATTTTTTTCTGCATCACAGTCTGACACTAGCAGTAAACATTCCTAATTTATTTCTGTCTTAAAGCCATTGTGGCCAATTCTTTCCCCACACAATTGGCATTTCTTGCCATTTTACTGCTTTATATCTGACTGTATAAACTTTTTGTATCTACTGTTAATGCCTAGAGCATTACTGTAACTTTCAGAAGCAAAGTGAATGATGGCAAAAGTAGCTCAACAGATTTTAGCAAGATTGATGCTGTTCCCTTTCTCCACTGACTGGATTCATGCTGCCCTTACCTTAAACACAAACAGCTTCTCCAGCCTGCAAGCAAAACACTTCAACAAAGCAAACTTAGCTCTTCATCTTGCCAAGACATAGGAGTTCACTGATCCCAAGATGGAGAGGCTCCTGAAATGAAACATTAGTGTTAGGCTTGTGCTTGTTACCTCCTAAGTGGGAACAGGGCTACAGGAGCAGCTCTGAACAGATGAAGCAAAAACACAGACCAAGGAGCTATTTAATAATAACTCTGCATGGCATTTTGCTGTGAGTCAAATAATCATAGCTGTTCTTTAAACCTCCCTTAGTGCTATATGGAAAGTCTGAGGAGAAAAGTACAAGAACTGTGCCAAAATAGCAGAGCAACATTTCAGAATTAAAGTGTTCTGTTTGCTGAAAATAAGAGAACTCTTTATTATGTCCTGTGCCACTTTGGACAGCCAAACAACTATTCTAATGTTGCAGGGGGTAACAAAACTGATGGCTTTAGACTGAAACAAAGATCCTGCTGTAATGTAAGAACACAGAATCAATGGCTTACAGAATGTCATCAAACCCTCAGCCACACTGATGTTATTGTACAATACATCTTTGTGAGAAGTGTTTACATACTAAACTTCAAACTGTTTTGCAAATGAAGTGTTATTTAATGAGTCTGTTTTTGTAATAGAACTTTATTAAATACAATCAAGTTTTAATGTACAAAGTGTAAAAATAATTTGAATTTGAAATATATACAATTCTGTACATGTGCATTAGCAGCGTTTTTGGGATTTTGGTCTTTGTAGCATTCTGTGGGCTGGTAATAAGTCCTCAGGTTCCTTTGGGTTCTTCTGAACAGCCTCAGCTACTTCAGAACTGCTTTTGATGAGTTATTTGCTTCCCCAGTAGACCTGGAACTATTTCTGGATGACAGATCATCAGATAAAGTAGTAGCTGTCGCATTTCTGTTTTCATTTACATAATCCATCTTCTTTTCTTCTGGTATATTATTCATGAGTGCTTGTGTATTAATCATTGCCAGTTCTTCATCAGCAACCAGGTCATTCTCAGGAAGATGGACAGTTTCTCTCACTTTTCTGCAAGGGGTGACAAGGCCAATATTCTGATCTGTCCCCTTGGGTGACTTGCTGTGCTGTAAACCCAAACTTCGTGGAGGCTGAAATGCTCTCTTAACAGATGGAGAAATTACTGAACATATTGGTGTCAGTGGTGGAGGGGCAGGTATGCAACTGAGGAAGTCCATAGCTTTTCTCTTTTTGCTGGTTTTGAGATAGTTTTCATTAACTGCAGCAGGTGAAGGTGTTTTTGCTGACCCTGGTGTGACAAGTTGCATATTTGGTGTGCTAGTTGACAAAGGGCTTGGATGCTTCATTTCAATTCTAGAACAGATCTGGGTAAAAAGAGAAGTTTTATGTTGAATAGAATGTTCTCATGAACTTCCTCAAAAACTTCCAAAAAATGGGGGAATCCCTCTGCCCCTCCCAATATAAAAACACTACATCATCATTCATATGTCACTTAAGTTTGGTATCTCCTGATGGTGATTAATATTATTCCTTCAAGTGCTGATGACTGACAAGTCACTCTTTACCTGTACATTTACATTTTGTTTCTAAGAGCTAAGCAAAATGTATGGAAATTTTTCTATGCCAGATGGTAAGCAATGAAAGCACTCATAAGTCTTCTACTGCCTTGGTCATGTTCTCCACACATGCTTGGTGGTTAAATAAGTAAAAAGAAGAAAAAAGTTTTTTAAGAAAAATCAGGATAGAACACAGGCAAAAAAATATGAAGATAATACACACAAGAGAGATTCTGCATAGCAAATCTTTCAAGCACAGGCCTGAGAATACACTGGATGTCTCATTTTTAAAAGATTATTATGTATTTAATAAACTATACAAATATTAACTAGTTAGTCTATGAAATATATAAACTAAACCTTCAGAATTAAACATTAGCCCTCCCTTTGAAATAGAAAAAGATGCCTTACAAGTTTAAACTTAGTCCCCAGGAACTGATACCATACCAGGGTGTTTCCACTTCCCTTACAAGTCATGGCAGGAAAAATTTTTGTTCTGACTGTGCTCAGTATTCCATGTCAGAAGCAACTCACCACCAGCAGCTTTCATGGGAAACTTGAGTACTATTTAAATCAATTTTTGTCAAGACTGCTAAAATACATTTTCCAGGTGACATCCCTATTAAATCCTAGAAATAGTAAACACTGTCTATAAAAAGACGAGGAAGTAAATTCTCTCAACAAAGGTGGGAACTGCAGAATGCCTTGAAATAAAAATGAATGTACAGATCAAGATTTTTCCCTTCTGTGACATTCACATTGGATAATCTTCACAGTGGGACCAAAGAAGCACTAAATCATCTATAAAGAAAGATGATTCATTTTACTCACATCAATTCAAAATACTTAAAGTATGTTGTGGAAACACAGGCCACAAGGGGAAGTTTTCACATAGTGTTTGGAGGAAGGATAATTTATCTCATGGCTCCTCTGGGGAATAATCCTAAACCCCTACACAAAGAGAAAGCTTCTAATCAGCTTGCATTGCCCTAAAAAGACTGGATGAAATGGACACAGCAGTGAGACCATTCACCACTTGCATAAATCCTTGCTGCATGTGCTGCCAGTATAAACACAGCATTAATCACCAGAAGCTTACCAAACTTCTATCCTCTGCATGGCTGCAGGAAGGAGAAGGGCTCTCCAAACCACATCTTTTAGGTAAACTGGGTGTCAGCAAGAGATTTCTTCCTAGCAAATTCATCAGTTTACTTTCTGCATCAGAGCAAAAGGAGGGCACATTCTGTAAGGGAGAACAGAGTTTGCAATGCAGAATAGTTGGCCTTCAAACTATTTAAGGACTATGTACACTACATTTAAGACTTTCTTTTTTCATCATTATCCCACCAGAATTTTATTTTATATCAAATCAACAACATAGAAGATTCCTGCACTTTCTGTCCATGGCAGATTCCCTATTGACAGGTACAAGATCTTTTGCCACTCAGAGATTCTGTGGCACATCATGACTCATCTGCTGGATGAGTTGGAAAATTAAAAAAAAATAAAATCAAGACATTCAATTCCTCAGGAAAATTGCATTAACATCTTACTTTGTCTCCCAGAAAATTCCCCTCAAATTCAGCATTGTGTGCATTACTTGTTTTAAAGGTTTATCAATACTAACAGACTTTTTGCTGAAGGATGTAACATAGCAGTAGCTAAAAGTAACCATCAAATGACACTTCTACAGGTTTACCTCTATCACACTTTTCAGTTCATTAACCTTCTCTTGAAGATAGCATTCCTTTGGACTGGCTGAGAATAAAGAAAGATCTCCAGCCAGCAGCACGGGAATTTCTGATCTGAATTCAGACTGCCACTGAAGGTTGCTTGCAGAAATGAGTGAGCAGCGGACAACTACGTCTTCAATAGCCAAGTGTCTGAGATCTGTCCAGATCTTTACTGCCACTAAATTATAGCTTTCATCAGACAAGTATACCACAGTAGTGAAACCTAAAAGCAGGAAAAAAGTCTGCATTAAACCTTTACATCTCTTTAAGTGATACTAAAAAAATTCACACGCATCTTGAAAGAGCTATTATGGCAGCCCATCTGCATGGTGACAGGTATCACATACATCTTTCATATTCTACACCAGCTCCCTACTGATTACAGGAAACAACTCCAAGTCTGTGTCTTTAAAAACAGTACTATAGAACTTTTTCTTTTCACCTAGAAGATTATCCACCTCTCCCTCTCCATGAGCTCCAGTGCCTGAATTCCACTCATTCCATGACACTATACACCAAAGAGAGAGTTCATGTACATGCATGATGGTGTTTCTGCAGATGCTGAACACAGATGTGAGAACTTAGGCTCACCATTTATAGAAAATAAAAGAAAAGAATAATAGAATAATAAAATAATAGAAAAGAAATAAAAACGACTTAAATATAAGCTGCTTTTGAGCTTAGATGCTGCCTTACTAACTTCCTGAGCTAATAAGCACAGAGAGTTTTTCTTCAGAAATACAAATTTATCTGCCAGCATGTCACTGGCAAAGTAACATGGCCAGTATTTAGGAGGTTTTCACAGGCCTGAGATGCAGGTACAACACCAAGATAACTCTGACTTTTGGAATCAAGAATTCAGTGCTAATTCAGTGGGAGGACATGGATAGGGTCCACAACATACCTGTTCTGCTAACCGAAATGACAACTCCAACTAAATCCACTTCAGCACATGGTGGCTGAAAAGAAGGATCCAACAAACTGGTGAATTCTAGAGCCTTTCTTGGAAAGAAAATCTGTACCAGCATCTCCTGTGATACCTGATGAAACACAAAACTTCAGTATTTACCACACTTAGAGAGTGTGACACATCTGAATGATGCACCTGTATGCACTCAGAGCACTCACTGCTAGCTGTAGGTACTGAGTTTTCTTGGTGGCTGTTAACTGGACGTGGGTGGAGTCTGCCCTGGCCCTGGGCTGGGATGCCGACAGCTGGAAGATCCTGTAGCGAGCGCCTTCCTTCAGCAAGGAGCACACGTCGGGCAGCGGGCGCCAGATGCTCAGCACTGCTCCTGACAACAGCACGGGAAGCTCAGTCACCCGCTCACTCACCCTCTGAAGGCTTTTAAACAAAATACATCTACAGCACTCCCTCCTATCCAAAAGCCTTAAACCAAGAATCAAACCGGAAATATTAACATGTAAGCTAAAATACTGCTTGGAAACTCTTCAAATCTACCTGTGCTGGCCAGTTACCACATTTAGTTAAAAGTTACTTATAATTTTTCAAGCACTGACCTTTATGTTTTTCTTGCTTTCTGTAGTCTACCACATATAATCTCCATACTGCAGACACATCCCTTTTGTAACAGCCACTTTCTTCTTGTTCTGCTGACTCTAAAGCCTTCTTGAATTGTTCCTGCATCTGAGATTGTTTTTTGTCATTCATCAGCTGTCTGTAAGCCTTCAAGGCTTTTAATTGGTCATCACTGAGATATCCCTGCAACCAAGAGAAGTGGACCTCAGTATCTTTTTTCTTAATCAAAAAACCACAAGATTTTTAGATAGCCTCTTTCTTGAGCATTCATCTGTTAGAAGCAATTTATTTCCAGCTGATGCACTACTAGGACCTGAAATGAGGTATATTAAAACAACAGGAGGCAGCAGTGGTACTGCTGGTACTCAGCTGGTGCTCTCTGCTCTGTGCAGAGATTACACTACACATTGTTCCTACCTGACAACTAGTGAGAAGCCTGCTTGACAGTGTATAAGTAAGGGGAATATTTAATATAACAGGTAGGCTTGCCTGTTTCATATGAAGACATATTAGGAAAAATTTGTGCAAGAATAAAGGAAGAGTTGTACTTCTCCTCAGGCTGCTGTCTCTGAGCTGACACAGTGATTTACACTAAAATGCATCAAACACATCACTTTACTGACCAATACTTCAAGACCCAGATTTCTGTACATGCAGCTCCAGAGACATAGCTACCATTTCATCAAATATGACAGACAAGGATCCTCACTTGCAAAAGGCAAGGCATGTATTTAATTTTTTAATAACTTGCAGGGACTAATCACTTCTGTCTTTATTAGTAAAGGCATAAACACTTAAAAGTTGTGATTTAACTGGGAACAGGGAATGAAGACAATGAAGACAATATAATTATCCAACAATAAAATGAACAGCATGCAAAAGTATGTGTATGAAACTCTAGATTGATGAGATGCATTAAGTTTTTGTATATGCAAGACAAAGCAAAGTAATAAAATTACAAGTGGCATTAACTTTTAATTGTGCTATATCCTGGATTTTTATACCAAGAGAAAATTGCCATCCAATTAATCAATTACAACAAGCCTTCATTACTTTTATTCAAATTTTTTAATATTAATTTATTTAGTAATAAGCATTCTGTAGAAAATATCAAAAGGCAGCAAAACAAAAGAGTAATTTAATGGTCAATTTCAGCAGAAGTTATTAAATTTTAATTTACTCCAAAAGCTTTTCAAAATTAACCCAGTAGTATCTACAGTTACCTCCATATAACCAGGATCAGATGCATTCTGAATTGCTTCATACAGTTCTGCACCATCTTGCAAATTATGGATTTGCTGTCTTGTGACGATCCGCGATCTTGGTGTTCTTCTACTGGTTCTCTCTGTTGAGAAAAAGCCTTTATGTGGAGCACAACCAATACATTTTAAAATGAAGGAAGAAATAATTATGTAAGAAGCACAGCAATATTTAGGCCTTGCCAGAATAAAAATACAAAACACATGTATAGGAATTGATGTGTGTGTGTGTGTGCACGTGCATATATATGCATATCCACAAAATACAGAAAAAAAAATCTTACTCATTCAAATACAACATAGATAGAATATTATCCAAACTTTGGGGTAGCCAGTATCAGTGGCTAGGAGGCTAGTAACTAGTATCACTGGCTAGTTATCTCTTAGCAGAGGGTGGGAGATTTGATGGGCTGCCATGAACCTTCATAGATGCTTGACTACATTTCCTTTATGTCCATCACTTGGTCTTCCTCTCATGCAGCAGAAAAGTCTTAAGGACACCAAGATGTGGGACAGCACAGGCCTGCACACAAAGCCTCCTCAGGACATCAGCTAAATGCTAAGGTGACTTATATTACCCTCTCCTTATGTAAGTCACTTTGCTGCCAGAATTTTGATGAATTCCTTCAGCACAGCAGACTCCTGTGTACACAAATTTACCAAACATAAAACAACGCATGAGGTGTCATAGCAGTGATGTTAAGAATTACAAAGCCATCTCTGATTTCAGCTAAGAATTCCATGCTAGAACTACTGTTGGAAATCACTGGCAGAGGTGGACAGTGTCAGCCATTACAGAATTAGAACACATGGAAGTCGAAGGGACCTCTGGAGGTCTGGAGCACCCTACAGAAGGCTGACCAAGGCTGTCCAGTGAGCTCTTTATTATCTCCAAGGATGGAGATTTCACAGCTTCTCCAGGCAACACTGTCAGTCAACCATCATAGTGAAAAAGTTTCCTGATGTCCAGAGGGAACTTCCTGTGTTCCAATTTGTGCCCATTTGGCTCTGGACTTGTCACTGGACACCACTGACACAAGCCTAGCTCCATCTTCTCTGCACTGTCCTTTCAGGTATTTAAGTACATTGATCAGATGTCCCTCTGAGCCTTCCCCAAGCTCAATGGTCCCAGCTCTCTCAGTTTTTCCTACGTCAGATGCTCCAATTCCTTAAATACATTCAAGGCCCTTGGCTGTAATATCTCCAGTGCATCCACGTCCCTTTTGTGGTGAGGAGTCCAGAACTGGACATGGCATTCCACATGTGGCCTTACCAGTGCTAAACAGAAGGGAAGAATCACCAAGACCTCAACAATCCTCAACTTGTCCACCAGGACACCCAGGGCTCCTTCTGCCAAACTGCATTCCAGATGGGTGATCCCCAGCATGTATTGGTGCATGGCACTGCTCCTCCCCAGGTGCAAGATTTGCAACTTGCTTTGTTGAACTTGATGATATTCTTGTCAGCCCATTTCTCCACCTGCCAAAATCCCTCTGGATGGCAGCATAATCCTCTAGTGTATCCATCACTTGTCCTAATTCTCAGCATCAAACCTGCTGTAGGTACATCCCCCCCTTCTCCAGATCATAAATGAACTTGTTAAAACAGGACTAGGCCCAGTACTCATTGCTGGCTTACACCATGAGTTACTGGCCTCCAAAGAGACTTTGTGCCACTGATCACCACCCTCTGGGCCCTACTGCTCAGAGAGTTTTCTATCCACCTGCCTGCCTGCTCATCCAGCCCATCAGCTCCTCTCCGTGGATCCTAAGGGACACAGTGTCAAAAGCCTTTCTGAAGTCCAGGCAGACAATGCACTGCTCTTGCCTCAACTGCCCAAGCCAGTGATTTCATCACAGAACATTGTCAGGTTGGTCAAACATGGCTTCCCCTGAGTGAATCTTTGCTGAATACTCCAAATCATATTTTTTTCCCTTTTGTGCCTGTTAACAGCTTCCAGGATTATTTCTCCCATCATCACCTTCTCAGGGATCAGGGTAAGGCTGACTGGCCTGTAGATTTCTGGGTGCTCCTTCCTATCTTTTCAGAATACAGCAGACACATTTGCTTTCTTCCACTCTCCAGGCACCTCTACCAATGAACTAATGATCATTCAAAGAGGATCAAAAGCAGCCCCACAGACACCAGTCAGCTCCTCAGCACTTCTGAGTTAATCCCATCATCAGCTATGGACTCACATATGTCCAGTTTGCCTGAGTGCTCTCTAACTTGATCCTCTTCCACCAAGGGTATGCCTTCCTTGCTTCAGGATTTCCCCTGGTCTCTGTGGCCTGGGATTGCCAACCAAGGGCATTTAGTGACTCAGCATGCTCCACGGCCTGTGTCACCAGAGTCCCTGTCCCACTGAGCAGCTCCACTGACCTCAGTATCCACACAGTCACGCAATTACTCAGGAGTAAAGATGCTCAGTCTTGGTGTCCAGGTCTACTGAGATACATCCTAGCAGTGCCCACCTCTGGGTGAAATCTTACAGTGTCATGTCCCTGAAGGCAATGAAATTATTTCTACAATTTTGTAGCATTTCCCTGAGAATCATCTCAAGGATAATTTTTAGTGGCCTGCCTATGAATATGTTCAAAAGGGTTCCCTAGATAGCTGCAAAGCCATGCAAATAAGCACATAACCATTTTGCACCAAAAGGTCTTGACACACAGGAAGTTAAAACCTCAAACAACATAAAACAAAACCAACAACAACAAAGAAAACAACCCAAAATGTCATCTCTGCTTCTCTATCACCATAGAAGATTTTTGACAATTTCTTTTAACTTTTCTGAAAATATCAAAATGTTTTCCTGTTCTTTACAGATGTTCTGAAAGAATGAAAGCCTTACCTTCATGCTTTTCATATTCTGCTTGGATTTTTGCAAAAAGAGCTTCCAGTTTCTTTTGCTGATTCTCTGCATGCTTGGCAGCTTCCCTTTCTTCAGCTCGGCTGTTACGAAAAATGTAGGATCCGGCTGACGTCTTTTCCATCCACTGAAATAAAAAGATTAAAACTAAACCCAGACTTTAAAAAGATAATTTTAAACATTATCTAGCTTCTCTTTCATACTCACTGTTAAACAAAAATGCTTTAAAAATGAACAGGCAGCAGACCTTAAGTTCTTCCTCTGTAACAGATAAAAGGCAGAACCCCACAGCACTGGTTGGTAACTTGTCAAAAACAAGCAGAAGGAGCAGTATCCAAACACAGATGATTTACCAGCTGAAGAAAACGTAGCTTCAAGTAGTGAGTATCAATGTTGTAATTTAGATGATGAATGGATCCCACTGGTAGATACATTAAGATACAAACCATCAAACTCAATGCTAAAAAATACACCAGACTGGATTCTACCCAATCTGTCTTTCCACATCAGCTGTACTGTCTGTTTTAACACCCTGGGTTAGATGCTGTAAAAGAACTATGATGTTGTTCTGCAGATGCTCCTAAACCTTTTCTGCTGAGATGGTGCCACAGGACTAGAGGCTTGTCCAGAACTCTGCCAGAACTGGCTTGCCTGATTTGAAGAGGCCAGTGAGCTAAACAAGGAGATCCATGGCTGCTGAAAGTGGTCCCTTTCCTTCCAATCCCATTTTCTGCACAGTTCTGTCTTCTCCCTAGCACTGGCTCTAGCACGTATCTGACCCCAGCAGACTGTATCACTTTGGTAACTCAACAGACAGCAGTTCATTGTGTGTTCTTAATATTATTATTAGTTACTTTTTCCTAGTTTAATGAATTAAGCTGCTGAAGTAACAGGACCAGGTGAGGTCCAGGTTCAGAACAGAGAAGCAGCAGGGGTGTATAGTGAAAGCAAGGTAAGGAGAGGTTGCAGGACCAATACTTATGAGGAAGTGAATTGTTGAAATAGGCTCTGCCTACCTCATTAATTGCACACCATGTATCTCCTGCATTACTCACAGTTTGACACCTTTAATTAAGGCTACTGTGATTCCTACACTCCTTGGCTCTTGACATAAAAGGAGACAGCCCAAGTCTTCCTATAATTTTGGTATGTTTGAGCAAGAGTCTCAGTGTTCAAAGCAGAAAAAAGTACATCAATCTCCTGACATAGCCAGATACGAAGAAGCATTTGCCTCTCCAGCCTGGAAACCATTTATTGTGATGCAGTTACAGATTACAGTCCCCTTTCTGAGACCTAAATAAAGGTTTGTTCTACCAGGCAGCTCACATAATAAGTGCTGCAATTTCCTCCACTAAAGTAATGATCTAAATAGCTAAGTAATTATCCAAACCGAATACCTTTGCAGAATTCATTCTACATCAACCAACAATAAAGTAATACCTTAGAAAGAAGGCAATGAAAAAACAATCTTAGATATACATGCCAAGTATAACCTGCTCTGAGGAAAGCTAATAAAATATGAAAGTTGTGTCCTGGTTAAACTGCTTACATTAAAAAGATTGATTACTAACAGAAATATTGTTTCTTTTTGTGTCTGGTATTTTTATAAAACCAGGTAGTTGCAGTGAAGTCTGACTGCAGTATTTAAATGTCTGGATATCAAGTGGTATTTAAAATATTTTAAATCTATTTTACACCATAACTACACACTGTATTTTCACTAATACAGAACTTACACAATACAGTCAGCTACATGTAAGAAAAAGTAATCCTACAAATGCTTATAAATATGTGACTTTTTTGTTAATATGTTTATAACAAAACAAGTGCAGTACTTTTTAGAGTACAGAACTGAAATTCAATTATTTCTGGCTTTTTGAAGCTCAAAAAGCAAAGCCAACCAAAAGATACTGAACACAAAATAAAATTCTTATAGCAGGATACACCAATCCTGAAATAATAACATGCACAATGCAGGAACCACTCTTCATTATTTTACACATAATGGTATCTTAAAAAAAATTTAGCTTTCTATATTGTGTCTGATTTGAAAAATGATATAGCAATTCATTAATATAATTGAGATCTCACAGAACCCTGTTAGATGAATAAAATACTTACACCATACCTGAACAGGGTAAGTTCTTTGAACAACCACATCAATACAGCCCACGGCACCGCCCTCACTGTAAAGCGACGGCAGAGGCACGGGGAAAGGTCTGGGATCCCGATGGAATCCCAGCTTGGTGTGCCAGCGCACACGGCGAGTGCTGTTCGCTGAGATCTGAGCAAGGGAAACGCTGAATGAGAAACTGGCACTGCTAAGTCAAAGTTATAGCAACACATTTTATCTACAGGAATATCTATAGATCTATTTTCACACTGACCTCACTAAGAATATATCACTTTTGCACCTGAGCAGATCACATTTTAATTCCTTTCACACTGAAGAATGTATTTTCAACAGAATCTAAAAATCGGAAAAGTTAAAATTCTCTGGGAAATGAGAATGCATGAGACAAACCATTGCTTTGTACCAGAGCAGCAATTTCAGTATTATGCTCTTTAAAGTTAAAGCTCTTTAACTAAACTCAAATAAGCCAAGGTCTTCCCCCACCAGTTCACCCTCTCATTGGTTTCTCCCCTCCCCCCATTCTTCCAATTTCCATATTGTCTGAAATGGATAAATACTTTTTTGCAACTTGGTGTTTAACCAAAGTAAGGAGCTGGAACTGCCAAAACACATAGCAAAACCTGGCAGAATTTTATACTACAAACTTCTCTTCCAACCATATTGAATAACACCCTTGAATGATGCCTTACAAATCTGGTTATTAAACTCCAGCAAAGCTCCATCTGTTTGCAAAGCCCCAGTAACTTCTGTTTACAAAATATGGCTCAACTAAGTAGCATTTATCACCTCACTCAGTCACATCCAATCAAGCTGAACTAATATTTTATTTACCTTTAACATAAGGGAATCTGGGGCTTCCAGTGGTGGACATCCATTTTGAGGACCAACAAGTTCTGCTCCATGCACTATGATCTTCTGACCAACAGTCAGCCTTCTTCTATCTAACAAAGCTTTGAGAGGTGGATCCAGAAGAGCTCTGATCCCATACCAGCCATCAGTAACTTCAATTAAAGCTGCTGCTTTTTTACTTTCCATGTTCTTATTGCTACTGCTAGGAGATACAACTGTGTTCAGTGATATGATTTTGGAAATGCACAGTACAAGTGTTTTACCTGCTGCATCATCTCTTTCCATTATTTTTTTGATTGCTGATCGTTTACTTTTATCCACTTCCAAATCATACCTACAAAAAAGAATTTGTGCTTAGTTACAGCAAACAAAATCCATCACATTGTTTTTATTTAAACACACTTGTAGAAAAGTGGTGGTTACTCATCTGCCTGATTAAGCACCACTGTAGCAAAGCAAATGTTTTCTGCATTTTTGCAGGTAACACACATTATGTTTTTAATGCTGCTGTGTGTAACAATACAAGCATTCTGCTAAGCAGTGAATGCAAGGCAGATGTGCTTATTTTGTAATCCTGATGAACCAGAAAGCACACAGTAACACAAATTACAGCTCCCAATACATTGCTATACACATACCTATATTTCAACTGCAACAGGACCATTTCTGGTGTTAAACATCTGTTAGCAAATTCATGTGGGAACGACACTTCCATGGCTGCCAATTTCCATACAATCCATCTGTAGTGATTGTAAACCCAGGCCTCTGTGATTAGGTTGGGATCCACGCCAGGAGTGTCACAGAGGGCTCTGCAGATAAATTGTTAATAAATTAACCTGAAATCCACTGCAAATTTTAACTTCCCTATTACTTAGACTATTTACACCTTTGAAGAATTTCTCGAAATTTTCCAAATTGACTTTGCTCTCTTTAATGGGCAGTGAGGATCAATCAGTAGCAACATTAATCTACACAGCAAATTTACAATCCTATTTCTTTATTTATAACAACAGAGGTGTACTAAAAATGCACAGTAAAAAACCAGTAAAAATTTCAGAGGCTTTAAAACACCACTGTGTTGGATTTATTCTAGGAGACAAGAGAACTGCTATCTAATAAATAGCATAGCTGTCCCAAGTTCATAAGCAACAGTACCTGTAAAACTCCTTTTTCCCAGCTTTTCCCTCATCTGTAGGTATTAGCCATCCTCCATCAGCAAGCTGCATTCCATTTCCAGCTAACAAATACTCCTTACTGAAAAAGTCTTTGATGAGAAACTGGAAAGATTCTGCATTTGTGCTGTTAACTTGTACGCACTGTTTTGAAACACCATATGTGTATAGCTGAAAAAAATCAGATGGAAAAGACAAAATAATGACAATACAGTAAGAATTCAACAGACAGTTTGGATATCCAGTCTTATAATTTCAGATTAAATATTTCTTTAAGCCTTTGTCTGATCTTGCCATTTCATATGTAAACCATGGAGAATGGAGTATTCCCAACAACTATTTTAGAAGAACAGCTTCACAGTGTACTTTGAAAGTGTTTAAAAAATTCAACAGGTTTGGTACTTTCACAGTACCAAAAGCAAGAGCATTTTCATATAGATTTATCTAAGCTTAAATTTTAACTGTTCTTTTCAACCATCTCTTCATATGCATTTTAATTGGTGGATTTTTTCCTGTTTGATTATAACACTAGAGATTTATGACCTTTATTATTTGGAATAGTTTTAAAAACTGGATATATGCTACTTAAGTACTGTAGCAACTGGTGTAACAGCTACTGTAAATACTTATCTAAAAACTGAAGAATGTATCTATTCAAAAGCTACTGAGTTTTTATTTGCTAGTCCTGAGAAAGAGATGTGAGACAGAAAATAAAAAGATATCAATATACCTCTTCTGTAGAATAGAAGCAAGGAGATTTCTCTTCCACTGCAGCTTTCAGAGGGATTCTACTGCTTGCAGATGTTTTAATGACATAAAGAGTGCCGGGCTGTGAATGAATATTTTGCCTACATTTCTTTTTAATTCTCATTTCCTGCAGATCTCTGGCACAGCGGAGATTTGTCACCATCCTGGCCATAGCTGCAAATTAAAAAAAAACCAAACCAAAACATCAAAACCTTTTAAAAGCATTATCAAGTAAAGATACACAGTCACACTCTAGCAGATTCAAAGCAGCATTTTTTCTATGCCACTCTGCAGATTTTTAGAAATTGCAAGTCTAAATATTAAAAGTTTAATGCATTTAGAAGGCAGTGATTACTGAAGGCATTAGAATATTTATATAAAACAAATTACATATCCATATTAATTTTATATAAATCCCTGAACTCAACTTCCATCCACATACTCTTCTCATATGAAACCAAACTCAATCTTCATAGAAAACTCCAGCTGGAAAGAAATTAGTTGATGACTACAGAATCCATAATCCTGAAATTTTGGCCTGTTACTGCAGGATCTGATTCTGCAAATGTTCATATACCTGTTCAAATATACACAAGTCCTCGTGAAAAAAATCCAGATTATTTGACTGTGAATTATAGAAGTAACCAGATGAACCAGAGCATTCAAGAGAGCTTAGAAGGCATAAGCCCACATTCTTAAGTGGAACAGTTGAGCATTCAACATCTGCCTCATTTTTTGAAAATGACACAATCAACCATTCATATGGCTAAGTCTATATTTTAATTAGAGGACAGAAGGAAAACAAGCTTCTGTAAAAGTGAATGAAGTATAGCAATGTTAATCCAAGGTTCCTAGACTATTTTATCTATGAGGTATATAAGAAAAATCTAATATCAACTGAAACATAAGTTATCTTGTTTCTAAGTACTGAAATATTTTCCTCCTTCTCAATTAACTTTGGAGATAAACAGGATATGCTCTTTTAGGAGTGCAATATAAAATATTAGGAAAGTAGTAATTTCCTAATTTTCCTGCAAAAAAAAAAAAAAGCCTTAAAAAGAAGCTTCTTTTTATTAAAAAAAAGTCTGCAAATTATGCAAAAACCCCTTAAAGAATCAGCTCTGATTGTTAGTATTCACAATAGTTAAGTGAGTAAAATCTGAAAATACCTAAATTGCCATTTTCTAGCTCAGTGTCTGCTGAGTGCTGGATGCAAGGCTGCTCATCTTGAGGGTCAGCAGTATTTTGTTCAGCTCTGATCTGATTTACTTCCATCTCTTTGGTCATACTTTTGCTGATGGGTGAGTCACACCTGCTGCTGCTGCTGCTGCCTTGTTCGCATGTAGAAAATGCCAGCTTGGTTTTGAAGGGCGGAATAAAAGTTTTAGCAGCTTTGCCAGATTTGTACAAACTTCTCGTTTCCTCGCTCTCTTTTGCTGAGGCTTTGCAGGGAGTGGAAAGCCCTGCAGCACTGTCTGAAGAGTGCCTGAGAGCACAGTGCTGAAAAATGGCAGGTTTAGACTGGAATCCTCTGAAGTCTTGATCTGGCAGGGTCAGGGTAGGATTCTTGACTTCGTGTCGTTCTTTAGCTGACCTACAGAAATGCAAACATTTAAGCATACAGGTTTCACCTTCCTGACAAAAATCAGGAGTTTTGTATTCTTAATATAGTAATACAAATTTCAATTCAGTATCAATAAAAAGACAAGATATCAGTCTTTGATATTTAAAAACCAGAATACTTAACTTCTATCTATTGAGAAAAGACACCGTGTAATAGGGTTAGCATATCACTGGTCTACTGCAGCAGCATGTAGTAATGTATGGTAACTTAGTATTTATTTAGTCATAAAATGATTAGCTTTTCATAAAGTTGGGTAGTAAATTTTTACTATATATTTTAGACAGTTACAAAGAAGAACTCTAAAATTTCTCACCCAAAAGGCTGACAAGTTACGGGTTTTAAAGGGACATGGTACATAAACTTTCTTCTGTCTTTGAAAATGCCTGTAATATAATTAGAAAAAATAAATGTTTGAAGTGGCACATTACATAGATAGATAGAAATTTACAGCCACATGCTTTATCTATATTAATGAAAATTAACAGAAATAATTAATTTATAGAAAAGTCTTCAGAGTGGATTTAAATAGCTTTATTCTTTCCTGCCCCCAAAAATGTTTTTTAAACATCTTCCCATAGAGATCTAAGGGATAAGTGCTCACAATACTGAGCTCTCAAGAGTTTGTGTCTGTGAGCCAGCAAGATATTTTTCGGCTCCTGAAAAGGAAATGTTTATCATATCAACTCCAGGTAGGCTCACCATTCCATTTAGAACTCTTTCAGCAACTTTTACTCTTTTATTTGACATTGCAACAAAAAAGCACATTTGCACAAACTCTTCCTTCCATTACTGAAGGACATGCATATCTTGGAATTATCAATGTGACTAAATCATATCTGCCTGGAATGTAAACCCACTTGTGCTATGCCCTTAGGCTGCAAAGAGGAAGTTTCATATGAGAAGTAATTATATAGTAAGTATATCACCAGTAAGTATCTACACAAAGTTAATCAATAAAATATATTCTGTAGATTAACCAATAAAATGCATTCTTCCTATTGAGACTAGAATTTGTGAGATTTAGGATTGTGAGAGAGCAGGTAAATTCATCCTAAACTGGAAATTAAACCAGAGTTCTTGCAGAAGGAATATATTTAGAGTCTATGCAATAAGGCAAATCATTAATCACATAATTTAAAGTCAGCAGAGACGTTATACAGCAGCTTTCCTGAATTTCCATTACTACATTGATAAATGCAGTAGTTAAGCAAACTTATTACATGTTAGGTTATTGGAAATTGAAGAATTCTCAAGATAACAATTGACACTGGATTACTTCTTAGAACACAAGATGACTAAAATTACCATCAGGGGTGCTTTTTGAAGCTTTCAAAGACCTGGGGGAATTCTTTGTTCTGTTAAATTCAAGCAGAAGCTGCCTCTTAATTGGAGGTTCACCTAGAATAAAACCACAGAGTTTTAAAAGTGATGTTCCTTTCAAGTTCAGTTTCAGTTGGATGTTGTCAGGACAACATAACCGTAATTTCTAAATAAAACACCAAAGTCAGAGCAAGCAGAATGAGCAAGTTTTCAGATCAGTTTTCAGGTTTTCATCTCCCCTTCCACAAGGAGTTTCCAGCTAGCCCAGGTCCCTGAACTGCTCTGGGTGTCTGTGCAAGCATCAGTACCAACACTTCAGCCCTAGACAGATCACTTTAGAAGGCCAGAAACTCTCTTAGACCAACAATTATTTTTTGAATCAGACTAGCAATCTCGATACAAGCAAAACATTGTCCTCATCTACAATGCACAAAAAGGTGAAAATGAAAATACTGCTACTCATTTTTCAATGGAAAAACACTAGATATATAGACAGAGGGAAAAAAAAAGTCTGCTCAGAGAGAAAAGGAGCAGCAGATTTCTTCTGTAAGCTTACAGTTAAACAGCAAATCTGGACACCTTCAAAATTACTTATCACAAATTTAGCTTCTACTGTGCATATTTAAGCCTGGAAAGAGTGGATGAACCACCCTGCAGCAAGAAGAGTTTTTGTCACTGACACCCAAGAGAAAGACTTTGAATGTTTCTGTGAGCTAAAAAAACCAACATGACATGCAAAACACCCCCCCAAAACCTAAACCAATGCACAGTGCAGAAATATGGAGTTGAACACACATAAGACACCTACCAAGTGAGTTGTTTTCTTCAAAGTGCCTCTTCCCAAAGGTCTTAATTTGGAAGTTTTTATCCGGTCTGCCCCTGAAGGTCTGCGCAGCATTAATTTGTACTCCAGAACTGGAATAACTGTCTTCCATAAAAGCTCTTGCACTTTCTATAGCCTCTACTTCCAAGTAATTTTTTGGACTTTGGAGATTAGTATTAATTTCTGCTTTAGCAGTAGCACTGCATGAAATTGCTTCAGACTCTGGTTTTGACCACAGATTCAGCTGCCCTTTTCCAAAAGACTCACTTTTCTCTTGCTGAAGGTTATTTTTAAATGATGCTAACTGCTTGTTTTTCTGATTGTATGGTGTGTGCTCAGGCATTTTGACATGGTGAGTGCTTGGAAAATACTTTATTTCCTGAGGGCAGATGTTTTGTAAGTCAGAGTCTTGATTGCAGCTTTTTTCAGTTTTGAGTTCTGAGATCACCTTACCTGTTAAAGATTTCACACGTTGACCACTGTCTTTAACTGAACTAAGCTGATCTGTAGTACAAAGCCCACTACTCAAAAAGTAATCAGATTCTTCTAAAATTGCCTTTGCTTTTTGATAGGCATCTTTAGAAACTTTTACCTGCTTTCCACTAGCAGTGCTGAAGCCAAAAGCAGAATCTGATATCAATTCAGGGCTGGTATCTTCTTGCCCTTTTGATGACACTATCTGCATTTTCCTAGGAAGTACTTCAGTGTGCATTTTAGACTCTTCAACACCTTTCTCAACTAAAAATGCTTCTTGTACATGTGGTGAATGATTATCTTCCATTTCAGAAAAGAGCTGTCTAGCTTTCCTGAGTGACTCTTCTGAAAGCTGTACAGGCTTTCCACTTGCTGTACTAAAAAATCCAGAATTGCTTGTAGAAGCATCTGATGGCTTTATCTGCTTATCTGGAACAAAGTGCCCTAAAAGCTTAATATTCTGCCCAAAGGATTGCTTCTGATAATTTGAAGCAGACTTTGCACCTGCAGATGTGTTTCCTTCTTGGTGACTGCCTTCATCAGTACTTGCATTTACTTCAACAAACTGGGATGTGGCTGAATTAACCTCTTCACTTGTTGTAGCATTGAAAAAATTAGCAGAATCAGGACACTCAGTGTAAAGGACTACAGATGAATTTCTAGCAATTTCTGTTTGATTCCTTCTTGAGTTAGGCTCAATTTCGTATTTTACAGCTTCACTGCAGTCTTGAAACATTTGTCTGACACTTGCTAATGCACTTTCTGAAACAGACACAGCTTTCCCTTTTGCTGTGCTAAACACGGTTTCTTTCAGATCAGCCCTTTGCTTTTCAGCCTCAAGTGCTGTTTCTTTTAACCTCTTAAAATTAGTTTCCTCTTCAGGAAGACTGACTAGTGCCTGGTTTTGGCTAGCACTGGCTACGCTGTCTGTGAAGCAATTTTTATCAGCAGCAGGTTCATTTAAATGTTCTAAGTTGAATTCTTTACTGTCACCATTCATGTAAGAGCAGCTACTTTTTGCATCTAAAAGGAGTGACTGATCAGCTTTACTGTTGCTCTCCTCAACAAATAATGCATTTTTTGTATCTCGAGGCACACAGTTGTCTTCAAGGTCATGTGGTACCTTCATTAAATGCAGAGATGCAGCAGAGTGCACAGGAAAATCATCTATATTTCCTGAATCATCCCTCTTTCTTGGTGAGCAGTCCAACTTTTTCTCTGCAAGGAATTTTCCATCTTCAGACAAATGAGTTCTACTTACAGCATCACTCTTCTGTCCTTTAAGGGATTCCAATTCTGACTTTCCAGTTCTGACATCAGCTTTCTTATGCTCACATGAAGTTACCAAACTCCCTTCAAAAGCTTCACCTAGGTCAACCATTGTATCTTCTTTAGCAGGATCAAGAACTGCAGCATGTTCAATAGGACTGCTCTCTATTGCCTGATTAAAGTGGTCTCCAAGCTCTTCAGCAACAAGCTTTTCATTGAAATCGAGTTTTTCAGAGTCACACTGAGCAATGTTTTCAGTACATAAATCGCAGTCTTTAACACAGTTCTTGCCACATTTCCTTTTCTTGATGAGATTCTCAAAACTGTCATTATGTTCCTTTCCTATATCAACATCTGCAAAAAACTGCTCCGCTTTAGCCAAAAATCCATCAGCAATTGCTATTTTCTTGCCGCTAGCAGTATGAAAACCAGTCAGATAACTTCCTTCCACTTCATTTATCCCAGAGTTTGCCTCTTGTTCAAGAGGTATTTGATAATGATGGTAAGAACCTATTTTTATTCTGCTTTCATTCCCTAGCAGGTCCTTACCATGAGTGGTGTCTTCTGCAATATTTTTACAATTTGTTTTTTCTTTATCAGAGTTCTCCAAAACATTTACATCTCCTTCTCCACACTGCACACTGAACAAGGGCAGAGAATGATCCAAAGCTGCATCAGGAATGGATGTATCACCACCAGGAGCCTGAAATTTTGGTGACAAACATTCATCTTCCTTTCTGTCTTTTCCTGCCTGCTTAGGAGACTGGTTTTCCATTTCGTGTGATGTACTTAAACTGTGCTCTTCTGCAATCATAACAGCATCTTCTAGACATGCTACATGTAATGAGTGGTCTTGCAAATTGCCTTCATCATCTCCTCGATTTAAAATTTGTTTGGAAGTTTCATAATTCTGCTTATGATTTTTAGTGGACAACAGGCTGTTGACATTGTTAATACTACTGAAGCTAACATTTTCAGTATTATTTGCTGATATTTTTGCCTTGTTTTCCATATTTTCCTTGAATGCTGTACTAGTATTTTCCTCATTTTTATTCTGTGCATGGTAGGAAACAGAACCTGTGTGGGAAACAGCATTAATGCTTTTGAAATCTGAAACACCAACAGTTCTTTCTTTGCTTCCTTTTGTCAGGCATCTGGAAAAATGACTGTTAGAAGACATAGATCCTTTGGAATTGTGACATCTAGTACCGGTTTCAGAAGATTTGAACAAATAGTTATCATCATCCAAGTCTCTGAAGAGCTCTGCAGACCTACTCAAAGCTGCTTTTGAAATATTTATTTTTTTACCTCCAGCTGAAGTAAAGCCTATGAAATTAGAAAAGCTGTCCTGCTTAGCTATGGGAAAGCTCTCATCAGATCTACCTTCATCTATGTCTAAGTTAGTAAAAGTAACTTTTTTATCATTTTCATGGAAAAACACTGCATTTTCTTTTTCATTTTTCACCAATTCAGTGTCTTCATTTGTGTCTTCCTCCTGAGTACAATACTTGTCATTTTTTACTTGATTTTCCGATTTAAAAGAGCTATAAACCCCCACATCTTTGCTTGTTTCAGAAATATTTTCTACATTCTTTGTTCCATTTGTTTCTACAGTTCCTAATTGTTGCAAACTGTGACTTTGCATTGTGTTGCTTTGCTTTCTAAACTGTGTAAATTCAAACTGACTACCTGTTTCTTCTAAGATACTGGAAAGTTCAGCAATTTCAGCTTCTTGGCTTGCTGTCAAAGTTTGACTTGCTTCTTGCAAGGCTTGTGGAGTTCTAGGAAAGCTTTTACACAAGCCAACTTTATGTGGAGTAAACTTTGTATGCCTGGGCTCAAGAAAACTTGCCTGTGAATCTGAAGAATCAGATAAATTACTGCCCAGCTTGCTTTTTGAACCTGAGAATAACGCATTTTCCTTTTTAACTTGATGTGAAATGTTTCTGACTCTTTCCATGGAAGAACCTTCAAAGCATTCATTTTCAATATCCTTGAAGAGCATTCTGCCTTTTGCTATACTGGCTTCAGAGAATTTAATCTGCTTATTAGAAGCAGTCTGAAAGCCACTGAAGCCCAGATTCAAACTGCATGCATTAAGATTCACTGATGATTCCTCTTTACACTTAAGGTTCTTGTTTGGCATTTTGCTGGAATACATTGGTGCTACTTGTTTATCTTCTGCAGAAGTGGCTTCATTTAAAGAATTGTTATCTGCACAATCTAATAATTCTTTAGAAATGTCTACAGCTACATTACTGAATGCAGCTGCTTGAGGGCTTTTGCTGTTTTCAGCTGGCTTTGGGTCTTCATTGCTGGCTACATCCTCTGAAAAGGCAGCTGCATCTGTTTCCTCCCCTTGTTTTAATACAGTATTGTCATTTTCTGAGCACTGTATTGCCAAGGGTCTGTGTACCTCTCCACAGTCAACTCCTGATCTCTGCTCTGTAGAATGCTTTTTACTGGGTGATAATTTATTGCAACAGTCACTACTGACTGCAGTTATGCCAAAGTTGATCTGACACAATGTATTATGGGAACTGCTGTTTGTCAGGGATGCAGAGTCACTGTGAATATCAGCCAAGAGTTCCTTGCCCCTAGGAGAAGACCCAAGCTCTTTCAGGCTCTGAGGTACAGCAGCTCCATCGTTCACCTTAGTACTCATCTCCTTATCTTCTTCACCTTTCCCTAAAGCACAGCTTTTAGGGAGACATCTGGAACGTTTTCTTGCCATTAGGCATGCTGAAGTCAGAACTTTACGTTTTATATTTGAGAGATTCTCATTATTTGAAGAATTTTTTGTGTCTTCTTCCGGGGTATTCGATCCTTCTAAGCATTTTATTGATGCAGCAGGTTGATCCTCTCTTGCATTTTCCCCCAAGTCTCTCAGGTCTTGTTGTTTCAGCCTACCACTGAAGGAATTATCAGATGAGTTATCAATTATATCCATTTTTAAAGTAGAAGTGCTGAAGTTCTTCATCCTTGTATTTGATTCCAAATGCTTTCTCTCAGCAGGAAGAAAGTGGTCTACAAGACAAGATATTACAGAGAGAAATTTGAATAAATTTATTCAAACAAACGTAGATTCAGATTTTCATAAAATTTTGGCAGATTAGATAATTTCTATACAAGCTTAACAGCAGAACCCAATGTATCACTTTTGTTCTCAAATGCAAATGCCTTGGCAAGGCTGGAGGTCTGTTTAACCTATATTCTAACAGCCAGAAACAAGAGATTTGACTGCAGCTAATGGTACTAGGTAAAAAAAATATAAATTTTTACTTGTAATGAAATTTCAAAAGATGGGCTTCAACTACTTGTGTCTCAACATAAGGATTTGTTTCAAATTTAAAGTACTTCAACTCCTACCATAAAGTAATTCTTCTAGTAAAAACAGAACTGAAAAAGATAACTAAGCTTGTCAATTACAATAATGGCTCAGGGCACAAGTTTCTATTCCAGAAACTAACCTGTTATGAAAAAAGTTATCACAAGATTACTTGAAAATGATCCTATCCTTATCACTGTATAACAGAACAATCCCATAGGTTGATTCCCAACTGCCCAGCTACTTTTCCAAAACCACAAGATTTTACATGATTTTATCTAAAACATTTACATGAAAGGCTCATAATAAATAATGAATCCTCCACAAATGATGAAAAGCTTAATAATGTACCTTGTTCAACATCACTGGCCACCAGACAGCCTCTAAATTCGCATGCATCAGATTCCAAATGTGGCAATGCAGTATGAATAGGTGATTCAGAGGTTACTTCTTTGTGTATTTTTTCTTCTTGATACAGTAAAGTATTATTTAGTCTATAAACAAATTTCTTGGATCTCTTTCTCAGACTGGGTAACATCTTCAGGTTGTTAACACCAGACTTTGTAAGAGTATTTTCACTGTTTATTAAATGTAGGTCATCACAGTTTTCTGGAGATTTGGCACTACACAGAAGTGGGTGAACGTCAGTTATGACAGATTTGGAAGCTGCTTTTAAACATGTGGAAAGCTTGTCCTGGTGGACTACAGAACCCTCTGTGACGTTTGCATGTCCAATTAAAAAAGAATTACAGTTTAAGCAGCTCATTTTGGAAACTTCAGCTGCACTTCCTTTTACTAACTCTGGATCTTGAACACTCAATGACACAGATTTTACTGGAGTCATTTCCAATGTTGGGTTGTTTTCAGTGTTTTTCATTTCACAGCATTTTTCTGACAAATCCACACTCAAGAGCTTTTGTGCTTTTAACAAGCCTGAAGAGTTCAGGAAAGATGTTTCCACAGCATCATTCTTGGCCATTAGTAATGACTTTTCTTCTAAATTTTCCTCCCTATGTAAGTTGGAGGATGGAGAGCTACATACAGACATCTCCAGGTGAGTTTCGTCAAGACCAGACAAGTTCAGTTGAGACCACTGGCTTGATGGAGAGAGCACACCTTCCTTCACAGGCCTCTCATTCTCAAAGGATTTGGGTGCTCTAAAATCATGCACATCTCCTGAGATCCTAAGAGACTCCAATTCTTTTCCATGTCCTATTAAACAGCCATCTTTATCATCTCCTGCATCTTCACTGGTGTTTTGCAGTAAAGAACCGTTCACTCGAGTACAGTGGCTGTTTTCAGTCCAGCTATTTGTATTGACTTCCTGTGAAATGCTATTCTTCCTTCCATTAGGCTGCTGAGAGGGAACATTCCCCTTTTCTTGTGTTTTATCTGGATTTATCTCATATTTCTCTACTGCATCCAGAGCATGTGGCATCAGCAGAAGAGTTCCACTGGATTCAGCTGGCATATTGAGTGTGTCCTCAAAGCTATCCATCTCACCCAGTAAGCCATCTAACACCTCTGACTCTAGAGTTTAGAGAAGATGGAGAGAAGAAAAGAAGTAAGAAAATCAGCTTTAGGAAATAACTTGGGAACAGTATTGGTAAACAGAGCTTTCAATTTTATAGTCATTACCTTTACCCAGGAGTGAGTAGGTAAAGAAAAATGTTAGAGGAAACAGGAGGCAAAGGAAATACATGTAAATGCCCTGGCCTCCTGAGCTCTGCAGTGGCTAAGGCTGCCAAGATGAAACCTGGCTGCCTCAAAAGAGTATTTTTTCCCTCCTATGGACAGAGAATGAGTAGTAAATTTGACAAGAGAAATATATTGATATTTTCCTTCCAAAATTTATACCTGATGATAGGTACCAGACAGGTTAAGAAGCTGTTGATTTACTGTTATAAAAAGATTAATAATTAAATTGTCTTCTACAATGATATAAAATAGTACAGTATCTAGAAAGATTTAGAAATAGTTTCAGTCTTTTAACTGATAGAAAGCTTTTAAGTAGTTCCATGATTGGCATAAATATTAGAAAAATAATGAGAAATTTTTGTGTTTAGAAATAACATGCAATGGGGGAAAAATAACCCAAACTCTACTATGTAGAACTTATATATGCCAAATAAAAATATTACCTTCTCAAATGTATTAAATGAGACCCACTTATCAGAACATTCCACATTCAAAACCAGGTTTCCTTTACAGACTGCTTTTTAAGGCTTTTTCATATCACAGAAATCATAATAAAGTACCTAGAAAACAGTCCTCTGATTTCCTTATGGCCATAACCAACAGCTTAACGTTTTCCATTAGCTTTTTTCAGGTATAAATTTTTTTAACTTACGACTCTATAACCTTCCCTACTAGAACTTTTAAATAGTGTAATATCCAAAAGGTTTTCCATTTGGAAGTCCATAGAAGATTTCCCAGTACTTGGTCACACACAACAAATTATTTGCAATACATCTACTATAGGTTCCTGCTGATGTTGTAGACATAGAAAGTTACTCATTCTCTTTACTTTCTATTTTTTGCCTGAGTGGTAAATGAGATGTGAAAAAGAAGAAACTGTAACACTACTGATTGAGTGTGCAGGTAGGTCATCTTCCTTCACTAAAGCAGGTTCCTCTGAAGCAACTTCTGTGACCATAACCTTTCATCCTGTGATAAGTTGTCAGTACAGCTTTCTACACAGACACAGCTTATTTGTTTTTACTTAAACAAGAGACATTACTTTTTAGGATTAAAGAAAACAAGGACTAACTGAAAGACTGTACAGATACTGTCTGTACGCTGAATAATCTCATGCCAGGGAAAAAACAAAAATCAGGGAAATTAATTCTGACTTCTAAACTTACTGGAGGGTGATATTATTTGATGATTTGATATCATATGATCTTATTTTCTTTAACTGAAACAAAATATATACTTAATAAAACTTATTGTACTTTATGACACTATTCCAGAGAAAACAAACATCTGAAAGCTACAAATGTGGACCTGTCTTTTTTATACATGGCATCTTCAAATGCCAAATTATCAAAAATGGAAGGTGTAGGAAAAGGGAAACACTTGCAAGTTATTTTCAACTCTAAAACAAATGGTCTTCTTCTCCCTCTTATTTTTCTCAGACATTAACTTATCTTGTCTACTGCACTATGCAATGTAATAGGACCTACTGGAACACAGACCAAGACCAATTAATTTGTGCTTAATTTCTAAAAGTATTTTGCTAATTACAGATTATTTTTATACATTTACTACCAAACACATTCTTTTCAGCACATTTGGACCTACAGTATAAAAACAGGAGGCCTATATCACTCTGTAAGCAACAATGTTTCCTGATGCCAGCATTCTCAGCTCTCCTTATCAAACTCTAAACTGATTCTTTTAAAATTCTTACATGTACCACTAAACCTTATTTTTAGGGCAGGTCATTCAATTCAGATAAGGAGACAAATTCCTAAGGATATAATGTCCTGTCCAGCCAGCATGAATCCTTACATCACCCTTTTACACTCATGCATGCTGCACCAATCTCTGGTAATAATCTCCCATTTTGCCATCATTTCTCAACTGAAATCAAAAAAGCTCCCACTGAAATTTACACTTACACTTGATCACTGATGTGATCTAAAAACATGTCTAAAGACATCCTCCCATGTCTTCTGTATTTTCTGCGTTCAATTAAAGAAATCAGAAACACTTTTTCTCCAAAAGGATTTGTCACATTTTGTACTACCTGTTTTGAACAGGTGAAGTAAATGAAAAAAGGATACAGCAAGAACAAAAACCAAGCTCACCACAGAACAGTGAGTGCTGGGATGAAACTTCATGATAAGAGCTAAGCCTGTTCAATAACTAGAAGCAGTAGTCTTGCTCCCCCTTGAGCCTGTACCATTTTTCTGTCTCAGCTCTCCCAGCCTCACCTCTCCAGCTGCAGCGAGCACACTTCACAGTACTAATCTGGTTGTTGTCCAGGGGCACCATAACCTGACTTTCATGGCTTAACCAGGACACTGATTTAATTCACTGACTCAACAGACACTCTCCTTTATAATGCTAGATTAATTTTACAAATTAGAATAAACTTAGGGACTCAGAGCACACAGCTGGCAGAACAAACCAGCCAGAGAACAGCCCAAAACACAGAATGCACTTTTATCCCCAGTCTTGCTTCACTGAATACTTATTAGGTAAAGCATCAATGCATACCCAAATCTTTGATGTCATCTTCAGCATTTAGCTTTACTGTCTCTGGTACAGACAGCATACTTGCATCACTTATCTCAGGACATTTATCATGCTTGGAAAAAGCGTCATGCAAAATCTGTAAACCAAAGACAAAAGCTGTTATATTATGTACCAGTTAGCAACACTTTACCTGTGATGGACAGAACTCTAAACATTTACTGCAGTACCTGACTCCATCTCTCAAAATGAAAGGTAACATTTTCACAGGTACACGTGAAAAACAAATAAGCAGAAAATCCCCATTTTTAATGAAAATCAAGTTCCATTTTAAAGTCACCTTCAGGGCAGTGAACGGGTTCAGCAGTTTACTGTAATCCTCTCAAAAAGGGAACAAAGGAGATATGAGCAAGGACAAAGACATTTTGCCTGTTTTCATTTGTAACTGATTGTTAAATGTGAAGTTTCAGATCATTAAGGATCAAATTTAAATTTGTACCTGAATCCTTTTAGTGTCACCCTTGGTTTTCAGTCTCAATAGTCATTCAGGTTTCATACACACATTGTCAAATTCCAATTATGCAAGAACTTTCCCTACCACTATCAAAGGACTGAAATTAATACTCAATTTCAACTCTTGATTGTAGAGGTTGAGAGCAACAAGTTATTCCTAAAGAATAACTTCCAAAAATCTGATGGAAGTGGGAAAAAACGGACAAATAGATCTTCAGATAAGTAACAATTCCTAGGTTTGATTCCTCTCAAAATAATACTGACTGCTGCTGAAGCCAAGTGCTTTGGGGGGGTTGGGGTTGCTTTGGTTTTTTTTTTAATAAGCACAGCAAAAAATATTCCTCAGAGGGGGTTATTTGTGGGAACACATTCTGCAACCATGTATTTCAAATTCAGTCTTGTGAGCAGTAACTTTTTTAAAAAGAATCAGATAGGAGAGCTTAAAATGAAAACGACAATTTTTTATTCTTGGCTCAAGGAATGTAAACATGTAATGGAATAGCTTAACTGAAATTGAAGAACAACACAGCTCTTAAAACTACTTACTGTATCAGCCCTTCCATCCTGTTGCTTTGCTTCAGAAACAGAATCATTCTCTCTAGCTTTAGAAGGAGACAGACAAGTCAATTTATTTTCTCCTGAGTAATCAGCTGAGTGTGTTCAAAAACAGCTGTGTTTGGGAGGATTTTGGGAGGATTATTTTAAATTCCACTCAAATCTGTAAATAAACTACTAAAAACTAAAAGTTCTAATTAAAAAGTCATACAGTGGAAGGACAGTGTACAAAGGCAGTTTTGAACCAGCACAAACCACCACAAATCACAGGTTATGGTTTCTGCTATGCTTCCTGTTACCACCTTGAAACAGCACTGCCATTCCCCTTTCAAGGAGTCATGGCATTCCTCCCCATTTCCTCCCAAAACAGCAGTACTACCTTCACTTTTGTTACAAAAGGAGAAAGTGAACCCTCTTTTTAAAATGCCTGAAGAGCATATACTAAAATATTTCATAGACACAACATCTAGGTTCTGTGTAGCAGCTCTTTCTTTTCACAGGTGTCAGAAGGCAGAGAGCATAATATCACTATTATAAAATATTAAGCTTATTAGACATGTGAGAATGAGAGCTCAAACCACAGCTCATCTCCCAGAACATCATCATTAAGGTATGGATACCTCACCCAGCCCTTCTTTTCAGTTCACACCTTTCTGGGCCAAAGAACACCCAAAATGGCACAACTCAATAGCCTTGTGAATAGTACCATGCCTTACATCCCAAAAGTAATTCTCAGTCCTAGGGTTCATTCTTAATATGCCTTCTATGCACTATACAGTGGTAATTTAACAACATGAAAAAGAGCAGTATCAGAAGCTAAGGAAACACATCCAGGTCTTCCCATTTTCTCATGAATTTTCATCAACAAATCATACAGTGAAACTTCATTTTGCTTATCATATGCTAATGAAATCTCACTTTCACCAACACCTTAGGTTGAGGCTTGATGTTTATCATCACTGTTAGTTACTACTGAAGCAATTATCACCTACTCATTCTCATTCACAGCTCTGCTGACACAGCTGTTTGTGCAGCTGTGCAGTAAATGAGCTCCAGGAACTGCCCCATCCAAACAACCCAGGAAATATGAACCCAGGAGCTCGGGTCTTAAATTGGGTGAGTATCCCAGTCCATGCCACTGGATTGATTCTGATGGCAGGCACAGTGAGAGTGGTTAAAATGCTGAACTCAACACTGCTGCTGGGAGGTTAACTCAGCAGGCCACCCTCTTACACTTCATAACAAACCCATTTAACTTAGCCCAGCAGTTCCTAGTTATGTGATAGGGCAAAGCAAACATATCTAATCCTCCTTCTATGCTTTGCTATGTTATTTCCAAATTTATATGCCCTAACCCCTCAGACAAAGGAAGAAAACTTCTGAAAAGTCTTCTGTGTAGAGCTGCATTATCTAAAGGCACCCACTAACAATCACTGTAAGAATTTTGTCTTTTTTTAGTTAAAAAACCAAACAGTTCATACTGAGTGAACTTCCAGCATCAAAACTGGAAGTATTAAACCCTAAGCATTAGCAATTGCTCATTTTAAGAAATACCTATTATCACAGTTTCACCAAGGGTAGGAGGTGTGGCTAAAGAACTTGACCAGGACATATCTGGATCCACTTCTGCTCCCAGACTTTCAGAAATACATTTTGGAGTTCTGACCTAGAAATACATTTAACAATCATATATATAATTTCTATGCCAAATTCTTAATGTACAACTCAGGAAAAGGAAATAAAATGCATGAATAAAATCTGTACCTCCAAAAGTTTTGGTGTGTAAAACAAGCTTCCATATGGACCTGAAAAACATTATGTAAAAAGGACATTAAACAGTAACTAAAAAATATGGATTTTTATCTAGAGATGTAAAATATTTTGTAGAACCAAAAAGTGAAGATACAAACCAGGGTTATTATTTCTCTGAGGTGTTCTGTAAGCGTTCCTCAAAATAGTTGGACTGCAAAAGAAAATTAAAGCCATAATATTAATTTCATGTCTCAGTTTCTTAAAATAATTGAGTATTTCAAACATTACATATATTACCATCTCCATTATTTCTTTTCTTTCACCATGGTTACTTCCCTGACTAGATAAAACACAGATTCCTCCTAACCATCAGTCAATATTTTAAACATTACCATAAGTCTACTATAAACTGTAAACTATTTATTTCAGGAAATAATTTAATTTTCAGTGATGATTTGTCTTACAAGTAATAAATTCCAATGTAACCATGCATTTTATAACAGGCTGCATGAAACTGGGGAAATTGGCTTAACTGACTGGAAGTAAATAATAAGTTTAACTCTTCTTATAATCAACACAAGTACTTTGATAAAATTTATCTGAAATACAGACATTAAGTCTGTAAAAATCAAGGCTATTATTAAAAAAAATCTCAGTAAATATCACAAATAACTTTACTACTTGAGAAGCACATGATACATCACTACTACTCTTTCTTTGGATGTTTGGACTTGGAAAGCTGAAATAATGTTAAAAAATTTTGTATTCCAGCTGTGAAAGAGTAGAAAAATAGGAAGAATGATCACCTGAAAGCAAGGACATCTTTGAATTTAGCTAGTGTTTTATTTTCAACTCACTTAGCAACCTACAAGTATCATAAACATATCAGACATACAAGACTATTCACTGCTCCTAAAGTTCAACAGTCTGGTGGGTTAAATGTTGCTTTTTCCTTAAGGCCCAGATTGTTTTCTATTTGTGTTGACATATTTAGCATACCTAGCAGTGAGGCAGTTGTGGAAGGTACCAGGAGGAGAAGTAAGCATTTCATTTTCTTGGTCTGTTTTTCTTCTTGTGTTACTAGGGCTCATCAAATTCTCTCTATCTACAACATAGAATACAATAATCAGCACAACTTTGCAGAACTCCAGGTAACGGTTTCAATTTTGAAGTTTAAAGCTAAGCTTTCCAAAACGCAAACAAAACCTAATCAAAACAGCAACAACAAAAAACACCAAAACAAAACAAAAAACCACAACCTAATCCTAATTTCTATTCTAGTATTTAAAATATGTTCAAATTTTATATCCAACCAATGCTACACCATTTTTCAAATGCACAGCCAAAAAGACCCCTTATTATGTCACTTTATTGACTTGGTATTAATCAAGTAATATATTCCATTCCATTTCAGTTTTAATGTACTGCATTGTGCCTTTCTTGTCATTGCACAAGTTGTTCTTAGCAAAAATACAACATGTGCAAACATAGGTTTGTGCAGCTTCCCCTCAAATTTACTAAGTCATACACTTATTGATTCAAATAAGCAGCAAAAAGCAAAAATTATTTCCAGAACTGTTGTTGGAGCCACTGCCACTGTCAGCAGCATTTATTTACAAAGCATCTCCAGGCAAAAGACAATGTTCCCACTAAAGCAGTAGAATCCTATGAACAGTGAGACCCTTACATGGACAACCAACTGCTAACAGGAATTTCTACTCTGAGGTTTCCAAACAACCTTAGGATCAGAAATTACACTTTAGTGTGTGCATTTCTCTCTGCTTCTGAGTTCCTGAGTTGATATGCACAGCACAGGTGCATTTCAGTACCATACCAAGGGATGAAATCCATCAGCTCCCATCCAGGCTCCTGTTTTCACAAGAGCCACTGGGTTCTAACCAAGAAAACAGAACATTTCAGGCAGTCACACATGACCTTTGAACATATGCAGACCAAAATGGACCATTTTGAAATAAACAATCATAAGGTTCCTTCCTTTGCCATTTATGAAACTGCCAAATGAAATTCCTGAAATCAAGAATTCCCTAGGGGCTTTCCACTGTAAAATACAAATAGCTACACATTTAGAAGAAACATGTTCTCAGCAGAAGTGAGCAGAAACAAAGAGAGTTACAATATTCCATGGAAGTAGTGTTATAAAGTATACTTGAACTGCAGCATAGCTCTAACCCTTCACAGAATTTGCACAGGATCTAAGAACAATTCTGGTAATAAAAGGGAGTCTTGTGTTTGTCTGTAACCTGGTTAGAAAAGCTTACCAGGAGGACACAGGCACAGCAGGTGTACCAATCACATACTTCAGGAATGGGGTTAAATACTCTTCCAAAGAAGAGATTCTTACAGGCAATGTTGCATATGTTCTCCATAGAAAAGGTTCTTCTTGCTGGGCAAGGAGGGTGGTGCATCAGAAAGGAGCACACTGTCATGAACTTCCATGATGTACTTGGGATTTGGAAATAATATATGAGAAGTACCTCACAAAATTCCTTTTTTCTCCAAATGGAAAAAAAAATGCAGTTTTTTCTATAATTTACAATCTTAGTAACTCAAAGAGATGGGGCTGCTAAAACTTTCCAAGAAAGGTTAAGGAGTGCCCTACAGGTTGCCTCACACTTCATCATGATAAGAATGATAAGGAAAGCTTCAAATGAAGCTTTCCCTTTAAAAGCTTCAAAACTTCTGCATAAAAAAATTAGACTGCTAAAAAAATTCACTTTGATTTGCAGTCCACAGGTTATACTGAGCTCATATCCCCTCATAATAACAGTTCTTAGAATGTTTGGACCACAACAGTATCACTTATACAGGGAATTTTGCTTATATATTACCAGTTTATCACAACCTGAATCCACTATTAATAATAATTCTGCATTTTTATATATGATCTTCAGAAGACTACTAAAATAAGCTTTTTAGTCCCACAGTTCCTGCAGTAGCATTATCTATTACATTAATGATCATCAGCTGCAACAGAAGGTTAAAAAAAAAAAAGTTACTCACTTGCTCCTGTTTTTTTCTGATCTGGCTCTTTTTCAGGAGAAGAAGGTGGCAATATTGCATTTTGTTCTTTAAAGAGCAGTGGGGTTGATGCCAGCTGACTGTATGTAGAGGGTTTTGTCCTTGGGGTTTTAAAAGCTGTTTGATCAAGCCAGCCAGAGGGCCCATCAAGCTCTCCAAAGGCTTTGGGCTCATATGGGGGTGCTTCTGCGCTGAGTTCTTCAAACCAATTAAGACTGATGGGCCCTAAATCTACGAAGGAAAACATACAGGAAATCACATGAAAAGGAAAAAGGTTCCTCCATGGAGGATGTGAAAACATACCAGGCATTTCAATGCTGACAGCAAAACACAGCGCTCCTTCCACTGCCATACTCCTGGTATGCTTGTTTCTAGATGGTTTTGGACTCTGATAACCACAAAATATAAAGAGATTTCTGCCCAAATTCTTAGATCACTAACAAAATAACCAAAGGACCAGAAAAATATCCAGCTTGTTTAAAATCACAAGTATGCTCTGGCTTTTAGTTTCTCATTTTGCTCAGAGTGGCAAGCTAAACAGGTTCCTTTTAAAATCACTAACTACCACAGGTGTCTCCTGCAAAACACTAAGCCTGGTCTACATGTGGGTATGTATAGAGGTGACGACTCTAAAAAAGAAAGTACAAAAGTAACTATATAAGAATATATCATGAAAACAAAACTACAAACAAAAATTTGAAGAAATCTAGGAAATAGGTTTGGGGCAAGAACAGCAGCTAACAACTCACATAAAGCTTTCCTGTGAAACATACAGCAAATATGTATGAAATATTGGTGCCCAGAAAGCAACCTTAATACGAATTACTTTAGATAAGCTGTACCTGATTCACTGCAGTGTGTCTTAAATATTTCGAAGAAAGTTAGTCTTTCCACCGGTTTGCAAGCCATTTTCTTATCCATTAAATTACCGGAACAGTTGAAAAGCCTGAGAAGAAATAAAACACTTTCATACACTGCTGATTGAACACCTTAGGCTGGCTTTCCTGCATTTTGTGGTGTGCCACAGCCCAGCTTGTTTTGCTTTGACTGTGATGTGAGCATTCACACACCACAGTGATGAATAGGGTGGGAAAACAACAGACGAGCACAGGGAATTATACCAGAGATAATGAAAACGCTCAGCAAACACACGACACGATGGAATAGGCAGAACATTTCTGAGGTATTTTAAACACAAATCAAAACCCCACACTCACTACACTACATTAGGATGGAACATGTACTATCACATATATACTCCTACAACCATAACTTACATGTCAAGAATTTGATTCAAAGTTGCTTTCAGGTGGAGCAGACACTGCCAGCTTCACAGTTCCATTTAAAAAACGTGTATAATAAGCCCATAGTGAGACTTCACCGTCTAACACATCTATGCCTTCCACAGTAAACCCCGTTTCCCACACGATGGCCGCGTTACACACGCTGCCTTACCAAAACCGTGGGGAAACGGGCGCTTTAAAAAAGGGTACGGGCTGCATTAAGACAGAACACCGAGGAACTTAACACTGCCTCAGAAGTACATTTTTAAAAGTGCAGTTTGACCAGCCCGCGCTGCTCTCCGTGAGGGGAAGCTCCTCCGGGGCAATGACCGCGCACGGAGCGCGGCCTGTGCAGCCCCGCCGGGTCACCGCGGGGTCACCGGGGACGGGCCCAACCCCCCCTCCCCCTCACCGAGTCACACCCGGTGACTGCGGACCCCGGCGGGCTGTGAGGAGAGGGAGGGAGGCCCGAGGGGCGGCACTGACACCCCCAAAACACAGCGCAGTCCCGGGGCAGGGCCGAGGCACACGCGGGGCCGTTACCTGCCGGCGGCGCCTCGGGCGGGGCGGCGGCCGCAGCATCGCCTCACGCAGGGGAGCGGGGCGGGCGGGGCGGGCAGGGAAGGCGGCGGGGGATGATGAGGGGGCAGCGCAGACCCCCAGCCCGGCAGCCCCGTTCGAAGCTTGGCGCCAACGCAGGCCCGCGCCTGCGCAGCGGGAGCATCCGCCGCTCCCGCCTCCCGGCAAGGAGGCGGCGGAGCGGCCCCGCCTCGGCCTGCCCCGCTCGGGGCCCGGCATTGCGGCCGGCGACACGTGGTGCCCGCCGTAAGGGCTGTCCCGCCTTGGCTGGCTCCGCACAGAGCAGAAAGGCTGCGTGCCGTGAGGCGGGATGGCCGCCAGCAGCGTGGCGTGTAGAGGCGAGGGGGGGCGGTACCGCATCCACGGCTGGCGTGGCCCGCGTTGCTGGGCGACAGCAGCAACACCCACCCCTCGGGAAAAGGCTCTGGAAGGCTCCCAGCGGCAGCGCCGTGGGCAAGTGAACTGTGCAAGCCCCAGACTCTGCTTCTCAGGGGGCTTTGTAGGCCTTGGCACATGAGATGGTTGTTGACATTCCAATAAAGAGAATGTTACTATCCTCCACATACATGTCCATTCCCGCTTTGTCTCTACATTAAATTCTTGGCTTTGGTGATGGAACAACTTCAAGATGTGTGGAACACTCTCTCCACCACCAACTTTGAGTTTACAATCTTCATTTTAGTGGGATGTTCATCTATTCCTGTGCCATAAAGGGGTTTCTTGCTACCTCTCCACAGCAGTCCTTATGTTGCAGTTTTATCACATCACCTACTTAGTCATCCGCCACTTTCATCAGTTTCTTGTCCTACAATAATTTTCCATATACCTTGTCCTTTGAAGGAACTTTAACTTCTAACCTTGTAGTGTTCTGGGAAGCTTCAGTAACTTTCTTCCCAAAGCGTTTTAGAGGAACTCCAACTGCTGATTTAAATGATGGCATGTAGTTTCCAATTTGATTTCTATCCCCATTCCTAAAGCACCTTAAAAACTTCCTTTTTTTGCAGCTACACTGCAATCATTAAGTTTTAACTTGGCTATATCAATACCCTATTTTTGCTTTGATACCGACAGTGCTTTGAAAACCCAAGCAACATGTGGAGTCTTGAGACATTTTTCTTTTAATTACGATGAATATGTTTCCTGAATCTTAATCTCTTTGTGCCCTGTAAAAATGCTGTTTCTTACTCATTTATCTCAGACCCTTGAAAGTGTCAGATACACTGTGAAGGTTTAAAGACATCATCCCTATCAGGTCTTCTCTAGTGTCTCTCTTGATGGCCCAGTGAATTTTATAAAGCAACACATTTATAAAGATGGTAAGGAGTCATACAAAGAAAGGATTTCACATCACTGCAGTTCCAGGGATTTAAGGGTTACATACACAGTAATGATTTAATTACATTATTCTAACTGTATTGCCTTAAAATTAAACTAAAGTGATGTAATTATGGAAGAAGGAAGAAGATTAGACTAATATGCACATGCTTTTATTACTTGCTTGTATTATTAACACATTTCATATACAGATATTAAGCCACTGCTTTCCCTTACTTCAGTTTGTATACAGGATTATATTCCATCTTTTCCTAAAGCGGTTCAGTTGATAGAAAAAGTTCCAGGTAGATAATCCCCAAGTAACAGAAGAATGGGGATACTCTGACTTTTTAATACTAGTCAAGACTTCTTTTCAGAGATGTAATTGCCTAAATTCTTTGCCCAGCTCTCTGGGGAACACCCAGTTTATCAGGACTTTGTTAGTTCCCCAAACTCCTTTTTTTCCCCATCTTTTAGGACCACGAGTAGAAGGAACTGTGAGCAAGCAGGCTTCTCCTCGCTGTGCAGGCCGTGGTTTTCCCAGCTGTGGCTGAATGACATCTCTCCATCATTAGAGTCTGGCAGAGAAGGAAGGCAGGCCGGCCTTCCCTGGCCATCAGCCCCCCTCCCTCCCTCAGCTGCCGCCACTTTCCCCATCAATTAGCAACCATCAGCTCCCCAGGTCAGATAAAAGCAGGGCAGGGACACAGGCAGGGCTAACCCTTCAGGGGCGATAACCATGGACAGCTTCGTCCGTTCTCCCATCGGCCCCTACCAGAACCGGAGGAGCAGCCCCGCTCCCGGCCGCGGCTGGGACACTGCGGCCAGGCAGCCCAGCTGGAAGCAGAGCAAGAGCAGCAGCATCAGCCCCTTCCTCGGCGGCCCTTTCTCGCCGCTGCCCCCCGACTACCTGGAAAGCTACCGGCGGGCACAGCTCCAGGCGCTGCTGTCGCACGTGGGCCCCGCGCTGGCGCCGCGGCCTCGCCGGGCCAGCACGAAGGAGGTGGCGGTGCAGGTGAGCCTGCGGGCCGACGTGGCCGTGCAGTGCTCGCTGGGGCCGCGCACGCTGCCGGCCGCCCGCGCCTTCAGCCCCGCCGGCCTGCGCGCCCCGGGCCGCCTCGCCCTCTACTCACCCGCGCCCGACCGCCGCCTCTTCGCGCCGCCCGACGCCGCGCCGCTCCCGGAGAAGGCAGCGCCGGCAAAGGAGACCCCGACGGTGGACGGCGGCGAGGAGCAGCAGGAGGGCCCGGCGGGGGCCGCGCTGCCGCCGCGCCAGGAGCCGGTGGGGACGCGGCAGGAGGAGACCGCGGCTCCGAGGCAGAGAGCTGCCTTCCAGGTGCGCCGGGGTGGGGCGGGGGGCGAACCTGGAGCAGGGAGGCTCGAAATCCCCTCATGAGCAGCGCGGTGGGCCCTGTCCTGCCCCGGGCTGGCTCTGTCTCACCTAGAGCAGAAGAGCCCCCCGCCTGTGAAAACCCACAAGTGTAGATCAAAGCATGGCAGAGTGGTTTGGGTTGGAAGGGAGCTTTAAGGTCATCCAGTTGCAACCTCCCTTCCATGGGCGGGGATGCCACCCACTAGATTCTGTTGCTCAGAGCCCCATTCAGTACAGCTTCAAATATTTCCTATATGGCTTCCGGGGCAATATTTTTCAGTGTCTCACCATCCTTGGGGAGTAGTATTGAGGGAGCTGGGCTGGGTGCTCTCGGGCTGCTGGAACTCTGTCAGTGAACTCTGTTTCTGCAGTTCTTGGAGCAGAAGTATGGCTATTTCCACTGCAAAGACTGCAAGACCAGATGGGAGAGTGCTTACGTGTGGTGCATTTCTGGAAGCAACAAGGTAGTTAACAAGTAATCTCTTCTGAGACTTGTAAGAATGGCATAAAATCTCTGACAAATTAGATGTTTTGATACAAACTTGAGTACCTGTATACAACACCTTGAATAAGTCTCTCTACTAACAGAACTTGCATTTTTTTCAGGTGTACTTCAAGCAGCTCTGTCGCAAATGCCAAAAAGGCTTCAATCCCTATCGAGTGGAAACAATCCAGTGCCAGGTAAGTTAACTGTACTCCATTAAGACGGTCAGATGTTATATATGCTAATTCTATTAAGTTTGATATTGACTTTATCTGGAAGAAAACTTGACTTCATCAAATTACTAGGAAATGTTATTTAGGAAATGGGTATTGGGGTAGGCCCCCTCCTCATGGATGGCTTATCCAGACAGTTTTCATATAGCATTATGGCTTGCTACATTTATGGTGTTTCTAAGTGAGAAAGCTTTTACACCTTAAATCCACAGGGTTTTTACAAGAGTTTTTAAGTTCTTAAGTATATCAGCCCCAATGTGTTGCTGTTATTAAGGTAAACTAAATGTTAGTCTAACATGAAGTGCATCCTCTCTGATCTACTACTACTAACATGTCTTTGTTTCTTAAGATCTGCTCCAAGACTCGTTGCTCTTGCCCTCAGAGGAAGAGACATATTGATCTCAAGAAACCTCATCGCCAAGAGCTCTGTGGCCGCTGCAAAGGCAAAAGGCTGTCCTGTGATAGCACTTACAGCTTCAAATATGTTGTCTGATCCAAGTGCCCTCTTCTGTTTTGTGCTTTGCACTTTGTCTTTTGTAATGTTTTGACTTAAGGCTTTTGACCTGGCATTGGATAATGGATGAAGACTTCAGTATTATTGTAAAATATAATAATTTAAAGTATGTAATTTCACTGAATATATGCTGTAAATAAAGTTCAAAAAATCTGCACTAGTTTGATATCCCTTAGTTTCAGCCTCCTTGGTTGAAAGAGGAAAGTATATCTGTAAGGAAGCAACCCATTTGATTTCCTAAAGATAGTAGACTTTGTTTTGAAGCCTTCAGGGAATGGTAAGATTCAGGCTACACTAGCAAGTTTTTCCTTCAGTCACTCAAACTGAACTAGGGTGGAAGATGCAAATGTTCTGGAGCACAAAGTCTGGTGTAAATGCAAATGTGTCTTCCCCTTGCCTCTGTCAAATGTATATGTAAAAACCACAGCTGCTGGGTAATCAAAGACTATCTGCCAGAACAGGACTATGGCTGTAAAGGAGGTGGGGAAAGGGTGTAAGCTGCCTATGTTCAAAATGAGGAGGGGAAAAAAACCTTTTGATGGCCGTATCTGTGCCAGTGTAAAAAGCACTCTTTAGGGTAGAAGGAAGTTCAGAGGCTTTCATAGTCAGCAGAAGACCAATGAAACTGTTTTTGCTGTTGTAGTCTTCCGCGCTGAGTTGTGAGGATTTTTTGTCAGGCTGTAGTTACATTTCTCACTCTTTTTTATGAATGGTTTCAGCATAAACCAGGAGCTGGGTATTTTTTGGGGGCTGCTAATCATGGATACCATGTACAACAGTACTAATTCAGACAAGAACACAATTTTCACAACAAGCACGTACCGTGTTGTGACTATATGCAACTTTTATACTTTAGTTAAATGGATGTACTGATCCAAATTTCAAAGTTACTTCACAAAAACAGTTAAGTGTATTTACAGTGTGAATAAGTTACATAGTTGTCAGAATAAAAGTGTCTCAGATGTGCAACAGATTTACATGCATACATTTAACACTGGACAGCAGTTAAATGTAAGAAAAAACCCATATAGTCATGACTTTGTATATATACATTACAAATAAAATAAGACCTCTCTTTGAAGAAACTTAACATGAGAACTTGCATTTCACGTTAATATTTTTACTTTTTATACTCAAAATTTATATTAAATAAAAATATGCATGCTTAACAGTTCAGAAGATTTGACTCTGTGATGGGACTTTCTCCTACAAAATGGCAAGTTAAATTAGGTCAACCATCCTTTAATAGTATAAATATATTCATAAAAGCAAACCTCTAGTAAAAAGCAGCCAAGGTCCTTAAAAAAAAAAAAAGAAAATCTATCAAGACCTTTCATGATCCTTGGGGGGGCCTAAGAACAGACCTCTACACTATGATCCAGTACCTTCAGAGACAGTAGCCAAGTAACATTAGGAAATGTACTTCATAGCAGCTCATTGTTTTAAGATACAGTAATCATATTCAAATTACAGTGTACATTAAATTATAGTCTGTTTACAGTTTGTTTCATATACACAGGCTCTCAGCTTTTGACCAACAAGTTTGTGAGATTCCGTGGCCAGCTTCATTCTGCCCATCTTTCACTCAACTAAATAAGAAAAAAAAAAAAAAGGAAAAAATGTACAAGGTTTGTTTTTTAACAAAAAATACTATTTTGTGAAGGAAACATTGCACTTTTGCCAACCAAAAATTAATTTGCTATAAAGGAAGTATTGTTCAGTGTAGTAGGCTTTGGTATGCAATGGAAGTCACTTCTTCAGTAGTGAGTTGCAGTTGCTCAGTGAAATGCTAACTGGTTTTTGTGCAACACAGAACAAAGGATGTTGTCCCAGGTGCTCTATGCTACCTCTGTCCTTACAGTATTGCTATGTGTTTGAAGTTCAGCCCATCGCTTTTTAGAGGAAATCCTAAATGTAACAAGAGTGAGTACAGTTTGACCAAACCTTTGTAAGGCTGAGAAGACATCGAGCCACCTCACTCCCACAGGACAGCACTCCCAGCTTGAAAGGGGGCCCAAGGGTCCTGTCAGAGACTTGTGCCGGAAACGCTGGAGTCTGGGAGAAAAGTGTTGATGACCCGGTAGCTCTGAGCCCTGCGGATCATGTCGCGGATCTCGATGTTCAGCTCCATTAACTTGGTGCAGATTTCAGTCAGGCTCTGGTTGGAGCCCACCAGTGCATAGGTGCCT
The DNA here is from genome assembly GCF_028769735.1 of Zonotrichia leucophrys gambelii. NCBI lineage: Eukaryota > Metazoa > Chordata > Aves > Passeriformes > Passerellidae > Zonotrichia > Zonotrichia leucophrys. Next base: position 68,515,129 of record NC_088169.1, read on the forward strand.
GTCTGACCCAGGGTTTGGTGGCGGAAGTAAATATTCAGTAGTGTCTGGACTTCATCATCAGAGGTGCTTCCAAAGATATCATTGGGCCACAAAATCCTGCAATGGAACAGGAAAAGAGCAGGCATTTCATTATGGGTTTATTAGCAGAGAGAGGAGCTATGTGACAGAGATCTCTAAAAGAAGAATGAACTTGCACGTGCTTATAAGCCTAAAGCAACTCACTGTTGTACACCACTCATATGTTACTTGTATTCTGGTATCAGGCACTGAGTACACATAAAAGTGCAATTTCCATTATCTAAAAAAATGGTTAAGAAAACTCATTCAAATAGATGTCAGTGAAACTGAGCTGAATGTTAGCTCATACCAATGACATGCACCTGTAAGGAATTAACTCAATACAGACTCTTAAGAGCCTCACAGGACTTTTGATCTACAGAATGTAATTAAACATCTTAATTATTGCAAGCATTTGTTTGATAGTTACTTGTGGCACACCTCTCCAAAAGCCAGTATCAATACCCCCATGTTCCTTGTTGAAACAGTAATTAATGATGCTGATCCTGGGCATTTCATTTCGTTAGGAAGATAATGGATGCATACTTTTCTAAAAACATGAAAACATGTAGCAAAACTTGCCTGCATTCTCTTATTTGTCTGACGGCTTTAACAAGTTCATTGTTTTTCAAACACTCCAGCATGGACTGAATAGCTGCTTCAGTAGAGTTGAATGTGGGCTCAGATTCTGTTGTCAGAGGCTCAGCTGCAATTGCAGCAGTAGCATCCTTCAGATTTTTCTTCAGCTCACTCAGTTCTCTTGACATATTTAACAGCTGTTCCAAGGAGAAAAAGGAGAGATGGCTGTTTTCATTCTCCATAAGCCCCACATGGAGTAGCTACTTCAAGTTTGTCCTTACTACTACATTGGATGTACACATTATGAAAAGGACCCCAATTTAATACAAGGACATTTCTTGATCTCTGTACAATATAGAGAAAAAGTAAACTACAGTTTGTTTTTTTTTTACCTTTGTGCATCCTTTAACATTATGCTGTAGTTTTGGCTTGCTAAAATGCAGGAGCATATCTAAACAAGCTTTTATTTTTCACCCTTGCTACTTTTTTCACATCATAGTGGAAGAACTGAAGAAAGCATGTACTTCTCCTAGCAAGGTGTTGATATTTATTTACAGAACACATGCAGCATCTGACATGATTAACAGATGGACAAGAAATGTATAGCCCTTTCTCAGGTTGAAAAGTTAAAATGGCATAAGATTCATAAATACTTAGTTAGTTAATAATTTCCAAGGATCTACTTTTTCATGCACTTACATGCTAAAAATAATCACTGTCACATGAACTGACAATGGAATTTCCTTCAAGTGATAGCTTGTGGATCCAGCAAAATATGCAAATGTCATAGTGAAATAGCTATTCTTTGTACAATTGTTACCCAGTTCCATGGGCTGCATTATTTATAACAATTTAACAAAGTCTTAACTGTGAAATACACTTACAGAAATCAATTATAAGGAATACAAAATATTTTACAACTTATTTTTAAAACTTACTATACTGCTCTAGCAGTTGTAGATGCCTATTGTCCTGTCTTAAAAGTGAACAGCCTAGTCACAATGTAAGCCAGCCTTCACAACTTACAACATATCCTTAAGATATAATAAATATTCAAACTCATTTTACTCCGACAGCATAACTGATAAAACAATTTCTGTTTATAGGCCACATATAAACTACTGGAATATGTTATAAAATACATATAATCACTTAAAATTTTATTTTACAAAGCAGAGTACAACAACTTCTCCTACTCAATAGTTTAAAATATATACATTTTTCTCCTTACCAGGAGAAAAATACACATGGAATGGTAAGTTAAATGATAATAATTCAGCTTAAAGTGATCACCTCAAAGATATTTCAAAGTATTACATATTTTAAGCAACTGCTGAAAATAAGCCTTATTAACAGTACTGTTCTTGTGAATTTTTTTTAAAGTAAAATTCATAGATATATCTAAAAACAAAAAGATGTTTGGGTCAAAAGTGAGAGTGTGCATGTCAAAATATTTAAAGAAAAAGGTTTGTTAACATTACAGAATTAAAAAACCAGGACATTAAGGTATTTAGTTGATTATGTATGCCTGCATATTTATAGTCAGTGTGAAATAGTGGGATTCTTGTTGTTAAGTCCAGAGAAAGGAAAAATAAGAACATGAAAATAAAGGGGAATTTTCAGTATAGGACTTTGTAGTTTGTTACATACCTCTGGCATGGAACTCACTTCGTGCACTTGTCCAATAAGTTTACAGTAGGACTGAAAAAGCAACAGCAGCTGGAAGTGCAGTTTATATAATCTCTGACAGAGTTCCAATTGCTAAGGAAAGATTTGTAGGAGAAGAAATAATTAATGAATATTAGTGAGTTTAGATAATTTTTGATAACTAACAAAACACAGTGAGATAGTTTGTTCTCAAAAACATTATTTTACTGAAGTATGATCATATACTATTTCAGAAAATAAGTAATGATTTTTCTTCTGCAGCTAAGTCGTATATGACATTGAAAATAAAATTATGACAGCTAGGTCTCATGTAGCACATGTCAGCATCAGACTCAAAATATTCTGTTTGAGCAGCCTCAAAATATTCTGTTTTGGTTAGCTTTACTGTCTCCAGTTTGCAGCCGGAAAGCAGAAACAGAATACAGGGGAAGTGACTTCCCTGCATAGAACATTCAACTCCTGAATTTCAGATAAAGTCATAGATCTCTTCTAAGGGATGGATATCTAAGTCAGAAGCCATGAAACAGTCCAAGATGGTCAAAGCTCCTGCCTGCTCCTCTGAGGAGAGAGAAACAGAGGTGATAAATTCATCTAGGAATGAGAAGGAGGAAATGCCAGCCCTGGAAGTTGAAACACTTTTCATGGATTTTCCACCATCTTAAAGAAACTATACAACAGATGGATGGAGTTTAAGGTGTAGGAGGGTATTTGGCTTCTATGAAGTATTGTCCCAGATTAAGTAGATACTGCTCTATGAATATTCACTTGTTTCTTCCAGTGTAAAGTGCAGCATGACATAAAAGATGCCAGACACATTGAAATCATGGGTGATGGGTACGGCTGCCAGAGAGGTCAAGTTAATATGCTTATAGTTCCTGGTATTCTTGTGTCTAACAGGAGGGCAATCTTGTAGTTCCACAGCTGGATCATGGTGAAAAAGGGAGGAACATTTAATATTCAGCTGGTTATATAAAAAGTGAAAATCCTGCAAGTACAAGTGCTGACCTTGTACTGACCCTTTGGCAGGAAAGCCTGACAGACTTCCAACTGTATTCATTTGCCTACGGTAACAGACACCGTGACCAAGGGTGGGCTCAGTGATGTTTCCATCTGTTTGGAGGAACCTAAGCAGAGTTTCATGCCAAAATTGGCAGAAAAGAAGAAGCTGTTCATGTTTGCTTCTTTAAAGCACTTCATACATGCTTAGTTACCAGCACATGCTGCAGCTCTTTGCTGAATTTAGGACTGTGCAAATGTCAGCACAAACACTAATAAAAAGTACTTTAAGTACATTATAAATGTTAATTTGACTGAAGTGTTTTATTTACATATGGTTCAACATTTAAGTGCCACATTTTTTAATAATAAGCTAAAATTAGAACCACAGTTTAGTGTTGTAGTTCCCCAGATTTCTGTACCAGCCTCACAAGCCTGAGGAGCGAAGGTCAAAAGCAAATTTCATCTTTTTTTCATCAGGGTGAGGTGAACACCAACTATCCATCAGAACAAACAGCCAAGGGCACTGCCAATATGAGGCAGAGTTAGTCTCCTTCTAAAGAGGGTTTGTGGGAGGATAGTGCCAAGCCAGAAGGTGTCAGCCTAGCAGGGTTTGTCCTGCCAATGGCCAGGCACATGGGGCTGCTCACACTTCAGCACCAGGAGAGCAGCAGAGCTCAGCACTGTAAATTTGCCTGGTCTGAGCTCTGTGCCATTCTAGATCTGGTATCTGTGTCATTATGTTTAATGTCTATTACTGGAGGGCAGCACTGGAGTGCTCCTGTCCCAAATGGAAAGGAGGAATTTCAGCAAGGAGGAGGCCTTCAGCAAGTTTGCAGATGACACAGAAGGATGGGATGCTATCCAGGGAGACATGGACTTGAGAAGTGGGCCCATGAGAACCTAATGAGGTTCAACAAGCCCAAGTGCAAGGGGCTGCACCTGTGCTGGGGCAATGCCAGACATGAGGACAGACTGGGAGAGGAACTCATTGAGAGCAGCCCTGTGGAGTTCTCCTGGATGAAGAGCTGAACATGAGCTAGCAGTGTGTGCTCAGAGCCCAGATGGCAAACCACATCCTGGGCAGCATCAGGAGCACCTCTCCTGTGAAGACAGGATGAGAGGGTTTAGCCTGGAGAAGAGAAGGCTTCCAGTACTGAGAGGGGCATATAAAAAACAGGGAGAGCAACTTTTTAAAAGGCAGATCATGGTAGGACAAGGGGCAATAGCTTTAAATAAAAAGAGGAGAGATTTAGATTAGATGTTAGGAAGAATTTCTTTATATGAAGGGTAGGGAGGCACTGGAACAGGTTTTCTAGAGAAGTTGTGGATGCCCTACCCTTGTAAGTGTTCAAGACCAGGCTGAAGGAAGTTGTCAGCAACCTGGCCTAGTGAAAGCTGTCCCTGCCTATGGCAGGGGGATTGGAACTATATGATCTTTAAGGTGTTTTCCAACTCAAACCATTCTATGATCCCACCAGACTGGATATGACAGCAAAGACCCACAAATGCAGAAAGAAGGCTCTGCAGATCTGTGGTAAGGAGCAGATGTGCTAGGGCAGAACTGACTTGTGGGCAGGGACAAAGCCTATCAGAACAGAGAGGCAGGGCATGAGGAACACTGCCAATGAAATAAACCTGCCCAGGGGCTGTTCTCTGTAAGAACAGAGGCTGTAACCAAGGGCACAGAGCACTGCCAAATCTGCCATCGTGTGGCTAACCATTCCCTTCCCAAAATAAAGACAGATTGTTTAGATACAGCCTCCTGGAGATGGCTTTGGCTTCTGTCTTCTCTCAAAGCATGCTCAGGCCTGTCAGGGGCTGGCTGGTGGCCTCCCAGGGAAGGTGCTGAGTGCTCACCCGAGCAAGTGCCAGCCCAGGGACACTCGCTTCCTCCCTGGTCCTGTCCAGCTCCCAAGCAGGGACGCAGCCTGAGGTTCCCCAGCAGGGATCAAATTCACTCTATTCAAATTTTGGAGACCTAGCAACACTACATAGCAGTTACATACACATATAGTTGGAGCTGTCAGGGAGTTAATAATTAATTGAAAACAAACATAGCATCATTAAAAAAAATATCTCATGATAGCTTTTAACACTGGATTTTTTTAGTCCTTGAAGAACAATAATTCAGTTTCACCCTTGTGGCTGCTAACCTGAATGGAAAAAAACTAAGGTCAAACTAATGGTTCTAGCTTGACTCAGTATTTAGTTACTGTATCAAGAAACCCAATTTTTGTTCTTCCTAAGTATTAGAAACCAATAGTGGTGAAACTGTTCATCAACACATACACAAAAGCCATTTGAAATGTAACTTCCAACTATAAATTGTAGTTTTTCACTAAGAAAAATGGATAATTATTAATTTTAAAATAACAAAAAATGTTTCCTGACCCAGCATATTACATCCATTAAAAAGCTTGATTTGTAAAAATGTCTGTAAATGACCATTTGAAACAGCATATGAAAGTGTCAAAATTTTGGCACAGTATTTTTTTATTTCACAACACGTTAGTAAATTATTTTAGTCACCGCATTTAGAACCATGTCTTGTATAGGAAAATTATAACAAAAAAGAAAACATGCTTAGAAGTAAAACAGTAGACTTGGGGTGTATTAGTCCATCCACAGATGGACAAAAAATATCAAAGAACTTCAACTTACTGCAAGAGATTCCATTTGCTACACAGCAAGCATGGCACAGGAGAAAAGGAAAGGAAAGAAAGTATAGTGTCAGTGTAATGCATGCAATAGGAAGCACAGCCCATCTGTAATAGCATAACTTATCAGCAGTATTAGCAATGCTTGCCTCAACCTGATAATTGGTTGGAATATCACATTCAACATGCACAGCATTCTTAATAAAACCAAGCTTTAATTCTAATGATAAATTCCAGTCTAAATATCCTCAGTTAGAGCTTCAGATTTATTAGTTTAGATTTATCCTACCTAGCAGCTCAAGAACTTACAAAATAGTGTTAGAAAACTCTTAAATAATACTTTTAGTTACATTTGTCTTTTTCTTATTAAGAAAAGCTCATATTACAAAGTACTAAAAAAATTAGGAATGATTTTCAAGTGATGAATAAAACTGAACTTTGCTATTTCTATATATTTTCTTGTTTAAAAATACTTCTATTTTTTTACAAATAGATCTAATGAAATTGGCAGGATAAGTTTTATGGCTGCTGGGCTTATTACTTGGCACATTACAATGGAAATGTTTTGCATATAACTTTCAAGTTATGACTATCACAAAGAAAAAAAATGTGTGGAAAATGCCAATTTTGTTTAACTACATGGCAATGCCACAAGTTGAGCCTTGTATCCCTTCCTCTCACCACTAATGATTCACTGGTTTATAATTCTGAAGCTATTAAAATGTCAGTGCAAGTCCTGTTCCAATAATAATAAAAATTCTAATTGACTTACATTAGCATTTCAAAGATTAGGGGACTAAGTGCTCTCTTTGAAACAGAAGTGTTCCTCTTTTCTTTGCTAAGAACATTTGCACTCTGTGTTCACTTAATGCACCTTTTCTTATTTTACAAATATTACAATCTCATTACATTTTTCATGAAGAGAGTCATCATGTAAATGCTGAAAGTTACAAACACAACCACATCTGCCCAGTTACAGCTTGATGTCAGTGCATATGCACACAGTGTTAATAAGCATATGGAATTCTTATTAAAATTATTTACCTTGCCATCAATACAAAGGCAGAAATACAGAAATGTGAAATAATATTAACTTTGAGGAGCCTAACAGAGCATTTCAGTTTTCTTGACAGTGGCCTTACAATTAAGATATGTATATGAAAGTGTTGCTCCAAACCCTGCACTGCTTTTCTATAAAACCATGACAAATTAAGCTTTAAGATCTTGTGATGTTTAATTTTTTTTTTCTTTAACACTACTTGAAGAGTTTCTTCTTGTATTTAGTATTCTTCAAATAAAAAACCTTTATAGCTTGGCTTCCATGCAGTTCACATAAATTAAGCTTTATAAAGCTAAATTCAAGATAAGAAGAAGACAAGAGCAGACAGATCACTGTGTTCCAGTAAACTCACAGGTGTGCTGGCTTGTGTTTTTTCAAATCTTGTTGTCTCTCTTAAACTACTCTGAAGTTTAGCATGCCACCAAGTTTCACTTAGACTTTCAAAAATACTGGAATCCATATATAATTTCTAATTTGCCATGGAATTTACTTTAAAGAAGGGGGGAAGAGGGAGGCGGAAGCAGCAAATAAGTGAATTCCATGGTCTTTTTTGCCAGAAAACACTGTCTCCTCTGTACTGCTTCCAAAACTAGAGCAAGCCAAAAAAAAGGGGTGAGGAAGGGGTTTCACATTACATGAAAAACTTCCTTCTTCACTGGAAGAAAATATACTGGATACTGGATTTCTCTGAGCTACTGATGCTCAGCTCCATATTGCTCTCCAATATCATGATTGTAACTTCCTCCCTCTTTCACCATAAAATGAAAGATTCCTTGGAAGTTGAAAAGAGATTATTTACTGGCTTAAGTGATATTTCTTTTTTTCTGCAGCACCAAGTGGAACAATCATAGCCTTCACATTTTCAATTTCTTGTTTAATTCTTAGAGTAAGGGAAGTGTTTTAGATTAGTGGATAGACACTACACAATCAGTGGTTTTGGCAGCTGAAAATACCAAATGTTTAGAGTACTTGCATCATTTGCCCAATTTTTAAAGCAGCCAGTAAATGTAGCATCTAAGAAGGACACAGTGGCATGTGCAGTTATCTTTTGTCTATAAATTGCCTCCTATGTCATTGAGACTCTGTTGCTCAAAGTAGCATCAAAGCTTACAAATCACACACATCCATTAATGTAATTTGTTGCAATGATAAGGCAGGGGACAGACATTCTGGCACATGAAGTTTTTCCCCAATTTCAGAAAAGTTGCTAGCTCTAGCAGCTGACCTAGACAATTTCTATTTCAAGCCTCTTTAATGTCAGAAGAAGCAATTTTTGCCTTTGCCCATTTTCAGTAATAGTAACAATAGTTAACAAATTATGTGCAATTATTTTGAAATAAGATCTGATTAGAGAAACTGTGCCAAATTAGTTACCAGCATCAAGAGGCATTTGTGACACAAGTATTTGTAACAAGGCTGAATTTGGTCTCACATCTGTCTCATCTGTAAAGGGGTTTGTTTTCTCCTCAAGATTTTTACCAGGTAAGGAGTCCTAAGAATCTAAGATCTCTGCCTTTTGTACAGCAAGCTGTTGCTTTTTCCTCCTTACCATTAATTGTGAACCTTTTCCAGGAGTAGCCTGGTTTTGGGCTTGGCTAAACAATTTTTTTTTTGACAGAAATTTTCAGTAGGATTTCAGGCCCTAGACTAAACCTCAATGAGTTTGAGTCTGGGCAGGTTCCCTTGTGACTACCACTATAAGACAGACTTTCCCCCCTACAATTATTAGATTCTTTAGCCCTTCATGTTGAGGGAGAAGTGGAGAGGAAAGATAAGAAAACAAATACTTGCCAGTCTAGGAGTAATTTTTCCTTGTCCCTTCCTAATTGCATTTCCTCAGTTTCCCTGGCCTTTTCCTCCCATTACACTTTCACTGAATAAACAGATTGTTCCTCTGGGAAAAGCTGCTTCAATTGAGGTGAATGAGTAGGGGAAGAAAAGAAATATGCCTGTTCATCTTGTCAACTTCCAAGGTGTAATGCATTTTGGCCTGAATGAATAATGCTGGGGAGAAACCAGGGACTATAAGAAACCTTCTTTTCAGTCTGTCTGATAGGGAGTATAAATGTCAACCCTGGCTTCACAAAACATACATTTAATTCCAAAACAGAGAACACCTAGTTAGAAAAACCCGCACAGGTCTAACATGGTATCTACTGACTTTTAGATGTGTTTAGGCCAGCAGATATGAGTTCAGGTTATTCCTTCTCCTTAGCATTATTTCTTCACTTTTTCAAAAAAGAAACAATGCAGTTGATCAGCAAGATGTGTCATTCTCCATCCCATTCTATGCATTTCCAAAAGAGAGATGAAGAGGATAAATTAAGCTGTCTACAGCAAGGTATGTAACACCACAGTCTGAAGTCACTGTTCAGGGTGTCTGTACATCAGAGGGAACGGAATGCCCACACACATCTCAGTATGTGTTACAGGTGTCTTTTTTTGACTTCAGGATAGCTCCTTGCAGACCATCACAATTACAGAAGAGACAATATCTCATTTAAATGCACTGGAAAGCAACTAACTTTTGCGTGTTCCAGTGCTAGGTGGGGGAAGATTAAACAATTTTCCCACCGCCTGTGATTGCAGCCAGAGCATTTAGTTGAAAATCAGATTTGCTAATAAGGTCAAGGAAGCCAAAATGCAGGGGTGGCAAGGATTTGGGATTCTTGAAAAATGACATAAAAACAAAAATCAAGGGAGTTCAAAGACAAGAAGACAAATACACAGAGATTGGAAAGAGAGGTTAAGATAAAGATAGAAGAAAATAAAGTGACTTGGAGGAGAAGACAGACAAACTGAAACCAACTTAAGATTAAAACAAGGTATGTTAAAAAATGGTTACAACAGGCTGTGTTCTGAATATGTAACAATTATCTTTTATAAATGAAAATACATGGGAAGAGGAACATCACTTTTTTTTTCTATATGCTGTTTGCTTGCTTCCCAATTTTGGCTAATTCTGTCCAGTCCCCTCTTCTTCCCATCCCTCCACTGTCCTTCTTCCAAAAGGAAACAGCCCAATAAAACAACACTCCTTAGCTCATTATATATCACCAAGATATCATCTGTTTCCTATACTTAGTATATCAAATAACAGTATTAACTGCTGATGGTATTGATATCTGAAAATACAATTCCTTAACTGGAATAAAGAAACATAAACAACAAATCAATATATATGTACATTGGGTTTGAAATTTTTGTTAAAAATTGATAAAGAGATATATTTCCTTAGCTCTAAATACTTATCTGCAGCACAAATAATTTTGCTGGCCATTTTACAGTCATTGTTTTGTAACTACTGATCTAAGTGTATTTCAACCAGGCAATTTTTGCTGTTGGGCAGAAGGAGAATGTAACAGATGAAGATAAAATGGGAGTAACATGGAAGGAGAGTACAGCAGGAATGATTTTCAGAGACACTGTGGAAAACTGCTGCTGCAATGTCTTTCTAAAAGGGAGAGCACAGGGTTAGGGTCAGCTCTGCTTCCTTGTCTAGAGTAGGGCAGCAGAAGTACCTCCTGTGAATACTTCCCATTTCTTGTGGCCAGGACTGAGGCAACAACAATAGCTTCAAGCCTAAAGTGTGAAAACTGGATCATGCCCAAGCCCAGCAGAGAATCAAGGAGGAAGTAGAGCAGACTCTTGTGGGTTTAAGAACAAGGCATATCACACATATTTCACTGTATGGGAGAGAAATAATACTGGCCATTCATTACCTTCTCTTCAGAGTCCCCTGGCTGGCAAGTAATAACTCCATCTCGTGAGCCTCCAGCAAATGTTGCTTTGCAGTTTGCAAGCCACTATTTTCAGAAAGAAATGAAAGAAAATATCAATAAGATCTATGGTTTGATTCAAAGAAAGACAAGCTGTATTTTAGTTTCACAGCACATCATGTAAATAAGAATTTGCAATTGAATTTTTTATTACCACAGACGATGACAATTTGCTTTGACTGTAATTTAAAAAGTGTAGTCTTGATTTCTACTAATATTTCAATGGCATGAACAAAGAAAATTATTAATGAATAGATAGGAGAGAGACCAGGGATATTAAAGATACTGTTGTTTCTAATATTGAGGGATAAAATAGCTACTTTTTAGTTCTGGTTCATATGTCCAGGAAGAAACATTCAATGAATCCAGTATCTGAAACATGTTTTTCTACTGAATGTTAGTTTAAACAGATGTGAGTGGATGTACAGTTTCATAAATACAGTTTCTAAATATACAGATAAGGCAAGAGCATAATTGAGCATACCGAGAGTGTTGCCTCTTTCCTGTTGTTGTATGTGTCCAGGTACTCCTGCAGCTCTAGAACACTGAACTTCAGTTTTTCAAGAAGGCCACAAGAGAGCAGCTGGAGAAATGAAATCAAAGGGTCTGTAAATGTCACTATAAAAGAATGGAAATACTGGTAGACAGTATAGGAAAGATATTGCAAAAGAATACCCAGATTTACATATACTAATACTGAAAAATATTTACATTTATGCAAAAATCTACACTATACTGAAAAATCAAACAGTAAAAGTTGCACCAATGATAACGTGGAATTGAAACTGTGTTCTGTGTTTAATGACTTACTAGAGGACTTCTCTAAAATGGAACAGTACATAAAGCTTAACCAGTTTCTCTCCGCAGCTCTCTGATGATGTAAGGCACAGCTCTTCCATGGTCACAGCAGTGGGCTCAAGACTACACTTGACCAGTCTCTACCTCTAGACTTCACTGTGGGATGTCACACTGTCCTGATGCTGCTGGATAAACATGAGCCAGAATGAAGACAATGGGAAGGGCCATCTCATTAATTCCCTAATATATATTTTTATAGAATTATAGAATAATTGAGGTTGAAAAGGCTTCTGAGATCAAGTCTAACCTTTGACAAATACCATCATGCCAACTAAACCACATCAAAAAGTACCACATCATCTTGTTTTTAAACGCTTCCAGGGACAATGACTCTAGTGCTTCCCTGGGCATCCTGTTCCAAAACTTAACACTGTTTCAGTAAAGGAACTTTTCCTAACACCTAACCTGAACCTCCTCTGGCACAACCTGATGTCATTCCCTCTTGTCCTGTTGCTGGTTGCCAGGGAGAAAAGGCTGCTCACCACCCTGGCTACACCCTCCTTTCAGGCAGTTGAAGGAAGCAATAAGGTCTCTTCTGAGTCTCCTTTTCTCCAGGCAAAACACCCCCATCTCCCTCAGCTGCTCCTCACAGGACTTGTGCTCCAGACCCTTCCCCAGCTCCGTTGCCCTTCTCTGGACACACTCCAGCACCTCAATGTCCTTCTTGCAGTGAGGGGCCCAGAACTGAGCACAGGATTTGAGGAGTGGCCTCACCAGTGCCGACTACAGGGGCACAATCACTGCCCTGCTCCTGCTGGCCACACTATTGCTGACACAGGCCAGGATGGCATTGGCATTCTTGGCCACCTGGGCACAGCTGGCTCATGTTCAGCCAGCACCATCCTCATATCACAGTTGACTCAAATGAAATCATTACACGTATTACCATCTTTCATACTGAACTATGTAAAAAACAGCTGCTTCTTTTTCATTTATGGACCAACTAGGTCCAGCAGGCATCTGTTTTATATTGGGGTTTGGCACATAGGTTCAACACATCATAACTATTCCATGGGTCTATGATTTTATATTGCCCATATGTCACTACTTACTTAATAAAATAATACAGAAAACGAATGGAAATATGGTTCTCAACAAGAGAAATGTAAGATAGGAGGACAATTCCTTTTTGGCATATCTGTTCAGGAGTTGCTCAAAAGTTAAACAGCCAGTAAAATAACACACAGCAATGAAATATGTGCTTTTTGAAAGGAATATACTCACTGTTTCTGCATCTACAAAGAGGGTGGGACATTCTGAACATGATGTTAACATCTGAGAAGACCTCACAAACTTGGAGCCTATTCCTCTCAAGTTGTCTCCCAAGTAACTAGCTGCATCACAGGTTAGGAAGCAGAATCTTTTCTGAATATTCTGGAAAGCAAAATACAATTTATTACATTATTTCCTCAAGTACGAGCTTCTTTCCTTTGTAAACAAATGGGATGGTTGTTTCTCTTTGCATAACAAAGTGCAAAGGAGACCATCTCCCCGTGGAGAGCTGAATGTCTGCTCTAGGATACTGAATAAGTTATTGTGCTGGAGACAGTGTACAGCTGGGCAGCTGTGAAACTAATTACAAATTTCTTCATAACCTACTACTGAAAGACATTCTTTCCTGTAAAGACAAATCAATCTTTATAAGCCTTTTAACCACAGGTAGCTTTTTTTTCTTGTCTCTATAGGGTTAACAGAGCTGATCAGCACATTACTTTTTCTGCCCATTCCGGGCATTGTTTTGTTAATATTCCTGTCAAGTGGCTAATCACATAATATAATGGACATACTAAGGCCAAACAGCAGCATGGAAAAATCAGAAAAAACCTTTTGTTTTCCCCTGTGGGAAGAACCTTTTTACTACAACTTTACTGCTGCTTGGGAAGATTCCAGAAATATTGCACTGCATCCGGGAATTATTCTTCTCAGCAGATTTTTTTAATGTTTTGAGTCCTAAACCAGTCTAGTCTTCCAGAAACATTCGGTGCTTTTCAGTTATTAATATATAAAGTGACTAATGAATAAAAATAATATATTAAACTTGCATTGACTGAAACAATGATTTTGATAAATACCCATCAGTTTTCACTGCCCAAATATATCTCACTAAGGCCTAGTGCTCAGCAGTTAGGAACAACATGAGAATATTTTTAAAAATAAATGTTTGCAACATTTTTATATGATAAATTCCAAGTTACCAAAGGCATTTCTCTGAGGAATGTAGGTTAGGACCTGCACCATGAGTATGCCTCACTGGAGAGAAGCACTTCCCAAATGCCAGTGTGGATGATAGACATACAAGTATTGCCTGTTACTGCTGCTGCACTGGTGCATGGGAGTTAAGTTCCTAAAATCAGGTGAGTGAATTCAGACTTTATTGATAATGGAAGTTGTTGGATTGAATGATTTTCTTTAACTGCTAAATAGGCCCTCACACTGCAGGCTAAACACTACCAATGATTTCTAAAATGGCCAGAGATCCTGTACCAATCAATTTCATAACTACTTATTTGTGAATCTCTCTCCAAAGCATCTCAACTGCCCACCTGAGCACAGTTAGGACCAGGCAGACTGATACTGGTCTTGGTGTTTCCACCATCTTGCTTCCACACAGAAACAAAGTGCTGCAACACCTCATCCAGAGCATGGCACAGATTCTCTGCTGCACTGAGTCTCTTAGAGGCAAGGGTTATCACTAATTACCACCAAACCAGATAAATTACTATTTTTATAAGCAACTAGCAGAATCATCTGAATCATAGGGGTTGGTGAAAACTGGAGATTTACTACTGTGATGTCTTCTGGAAAGAAAGATTCAGCCAAGTCTTCGTGAAACTGTTGCTAGTAACTCTCCTGGCAAAGCAAAGAGATCTAGATTTGATCTTAAACAACAGAAAAGACCTAGCTGAGAACAAAGAAGTGGAAGGAAATTTAAAACGATAGATTATGAAAGAGAATCCAAGACACACTGGTTGAAAAGGACCTCTGGATAACATCTGATAAAACCTTTAACTCCAAGTGGGACTATTGCTGACCCCAGATCGTGTCAGACTTGCTTTTAACTAGCTGAGTCTTAAAATCTCCAAGGTCAGAGCTTCCTCAAGGCTTTGGGTAACCTGTTTAGTTGCTGCAATGCCCTCCTGGGGAACACCAACTGAGTTTGTAAATCTGAGACAGTGAAGGAGACAGATTATAGAAAAAGTAACAGATATTCTTCCTCTACTCCTTTCCTTTTCAGCTATTCAAAAAAGCAACAATCAATCTAAAGCTAAGATGATAATGGTCTTGAAGAGTGTTTTAAATTATTAGGAGTGAAACAGTGAGAGACTGTACTTCCCTAAATATATTTATTTTGTGATTACATGGACTAACAGTTCTATAATAAATTCTCATCTCAGCTATGTCCTTCTGCGTGCAGACTACAGGGGCTAAAATCTATCAAGCAAGGCCTGAATGCAGCATATATTTTATGAAATGGGATTACTGTGAATAGTAATGCCAGCTGTCTGCATATTGTGAATAAATATGTACCTGCATATAGTCACTGTGCTTTGTCTCCATGTAAATATTAAAAAATATTCTCAGAAAGTTTTCTTCTTAACCTCAGATTTCCTCTCCTGGGAAGAGGACTTTACATAACAAAAGGGCTTGATTGTGGAAGGTACTTGCTAGATCTGAGATCTACTTGTTTTGCAGCTGTCTGGTCTGCTGAAAGACATTTAATTTGAGGGAATACAAAGAGGCAGCACTAAAGATAATCCAGAGATCTCTGACTTCTGACTCATTTACAGGAAAAGTACTTCAATAATGTCAGGAATTTTAAACAAGTTTAGTGTGTTGTGGGCAAACATCCAAGACTCCATTAACTTGACACTGGACTGAAATGTAGGTGCCCTGGAAAATGCACTTCTTTCACTTCAGCAAGTATTTAGTTGACAAGCTCCTCCAAACAAGGATTTTGTTTCACAGTCAAGTATTTTGGCAGTACTTTGCATTGCAAGCTTAACACATACAGAACTTGTTTGTGAAATTTCCTGTTAATGAAGGTCAAAAGTCAAAGTTGGCAGATGAATACTGAAGTTTAATAATGCAAACAAAATACAATTCCAGACAAGCTGGGATCTTACGAAAAAATAAGGGGAAATAATACTCCTATGTTTTAACACTGAAAAGAAGAACAAAGTTATTTTCATACACTAAAAATATGGCAGTAACTCCAGCTAAGAATTGTGACTTGTTGATATTATTAACACCTTTTTCTTTCTCCCCCAGTATCAACTGAAGAAAATGAGTAGGGTATCTTCTGAATACAAGACAAGCAAATGAAACATGTAAATTACTAGGATTTGGACTCAAACAGGCATTTTACAAGTATTGTTTAGGTCTTTCATTACACTGCATTATTTATTTTATCTTCTGGACCATGGCACCTGTTCCTTTTCACCTCTTCAAAGAGGAGAATCAAGGACAAATAAGTCTCTAAACACTCAGACAGAGCTATTAACCTCTAGGACTGAGGTTAAGACAGAAAAGCTGACATCATGAATAAACACAGGGTTAACACTCAAGTCAGCACTGGGGTTTGTGTTTTTTTCTTCCAAATGGTTATTTATCAGTGTTTAAAAGAATGTCTATGAGACACCCATATTTAGAGTGGGATAATGTTCAATGGAGGACAATGTGCAGGTAGATAAGATATTCAACTCCAGTGGAGCACAGAGGAAGCATGATGAAGAGATTCTTACTATAGATTGCTTCTTTCGTATCAGGTTAGTCTTAGATGTGCTGAAAGGTCTTGAAACTGTGTGTTTATCAGCCGGGTACCCCCTGATAATAAAACATTGTGTACTCTGAGATCACAGGTACTTAAACTCTGCAGAAAGTTACCTGGCTACTGCTTTCACTGGAGCTGTTTATGCTGGAGCATGCTAAACATCCTGCAGCTGCAGGAGAAACAATTAAAAAAGGCTTTAAAACTAATTACAGGTAACATCAGGCAATAATTTCTTAGAACAACTTGTACATTTGACTCTTTCTTATTTTTTGCAAGATTCTTATCTTTGCAAGCATACAATTTTAGAAAGGAGAAATGTATTTCTTGTCTTCAATCTCTGGAATTTATATTACATGATGGCAGCTGGGTATTTCTATTCAGATGAGTAGGTACAAACCATTGACTTATGCTGGCATTTACATGGACATGCTCATATTTCAAGAGTTTGAGATAAAAGAATAGATTAACAATAGTTTAAGATTAAAAAGGTTATTTCTGTGTCTCTTGCAATTACTGTTCCTGCAGTCTGTTTGTAAAGTACTGAAGAAAACACTCTATAAAGTGGATCTGAATTTTGCAATATGCTCTCCAAACCTGCAAGTATGATGGTATTTTCATGACAAGACCGGTCACAGAAGACAATACTGAAAATGAAAATGTAGTACAGCAGTAATTCTGCAGTATGCAAAATGACAAGGGTTATATATCTAGTAGTTCATTACTGGGGCTGCTATCAAAAACACTAACTGCCACACACAGAAATTATGATTTTGCATCTTAAACTTATCTTCTCACCTTAAACAGGGAAGAGAACACATGAAATGTATAAACTGCACAGGAGCCATCAGAGTCACACATGAGCTGGTTGATATGACTGCGCCAGGCTTCTTCTGCATCATCGCATGCTGCTGGCTGAAATGCAGCAAGGATGGCGGAAAAAAATGGCGAGGGAGGAGGGGAGGCATTTCGATCAACATCTCCAAAACTGAAGGAGGAAACAGAAAAAGGTGGTGAAAGGAGAATACCAAGAAGGTGGCAGATAAAATACACTATAGCAGAGAGATAAAATCACAGGACCAATTACAACACCTTCCTAAAAATATTCATGAATTTTCAAATTACTTTCAAAGGTTGACAAGATGTTTGCTACAATGAGAAAAACCTCCAAATCAGATTCCCTCTCTTCAGACTGTTATCATCTATCTTCCTCCATCCCAGAACACTTGAATTGTTTTCTTGTACAACCATTTCACAGAATAAGGCTGAAACTTCACAGGAGAATAAAGCTCTCTCTCCTTCCACCTCCCCAGGCTAACTGCAGCCTAACTCAGCATCCAAAATCTGAGAGAGCTCCAGATGGCATGTAAAAAAAAAATCTTAAAGTCTTTTTATAATATATACTGGGGTCCAGCCACACTCACAAGGAGCCTTAAGAGCATATAGCTGGGATTTTTAACAATACTGAGACTTTCTTTCATGAGAAATCAGAAGGATGAATACACGTCTGATCTGTTGAACAGTTACCTAAGTAATATCCGCAAATCTTTTAAAATCCTCCTTTTTATTTTAATTAAGCATATTATGTACGTAATTCCTAGCTGCATAGATGTATGTAAATATTGTACCTTATTTTTCCTAGAATTAAAAGCTTGGTTTTGTTTTGCTTTTTTTTCAGTTGTGTGATAATTATGCAGGTAATTAGGGCATTGTCTTCTCACTGCTCCAAACTCATGAGAATTTTATAACTCTTGTGGCTAAAAAAACTATTCCATTAACTACTACCTTGCAATCATTTTGCTGTACATTGTAAAAGAACTTTTTAAATAATAGTGCATCAAAATACCTAGCAAGAGCAAATTGTTCCAGCCTGTCAGCTTTCTCTTCAGTTTCTGTCATATCCAGACTAAGGCTATCACTGCATTCAAATGCTCCAGGGAGTTCATTTGTAGATCCTGAAAGGTCATCCTCATGGACTGCTACATCTTGTTCTTCAGGTACAGCTTCAGCCTAGGGGAGTGAAGGATGATGTCTTAGAAAACAGCAAATTAGTAAGTTAATCCCTCTAATAAATAGAAAGCATTTAATGAAAAAACCCACCTGACAGCATGTTAAACTGCACCGATATAAAGCCACAGATTATAAATTACATTAATCATCTTACACTTCTTCAA
The DNA here is from genome assembly GCF_028769735.1 of Zonotrichia leucophrys gambelii. Lineage (NCBI taxonomy): Eukaryota > Metazoa > Chordata > Aves > Passeriformes > Passerellidae > Zonotrichia > Zonotrichia leucophrys. Next base: position 68,533,728 of record NC_088169.1, read on the forward strand.
AAATACTCTATTTGCTCAACTTTCTGTCTTGGATAAATATTATTTTACACATTTTTTCTAGCAAAGAATTTCAGATTCCAATGCATGTGGCAACAGAGTAAGGAAGTAATTTTTCAGAAAAACAATAGGGTTGTTGTTACTGTCAGTCTGTCCTTGTCTCTTAACACTTTATAGTGTCCAAGACTGTATTAAAGCCTCTCAGAATAAATTTGAAACAATTACTGTCTGGAAGACTCTATGCATGTTTAGAACTGGGAATTAATTTTAGCATGTCATTTACATTCAAGAGGAATCCAAGCATTCTAACAGGCCATTTAAAGGATTATGCTAAGTTTCCTTCCTTTTTCATCTATCAGCACCTAAAGGTCATGATTTCTTTTTGAAACGTTCCAATTCCTCTTGCATTTTCAGTCTGAACAAGTTTTGTTTCAGCTTTAATCTTTTGGCTTTTGTCTGTTTCATCCAAAGCACTTCCTGCAGGGATGACTGCAGTGGGTTGCTCAAACCTTTGTGTACATATGCCCATGTGCATGCACACACATGTGCTGGGAATGAATAGGGAGGGAAATCTGTGGCAAGTGGAATCAAATGAGAAAAGTAGCCCTCTGCAGTTTATCAAGTCTGTTGAATCCTACAGATTAATTATGGGGATTTGTGTTTGTAAAAATTAAACAAGACTTGCAACAGAGGGGACAGGATCAGAAATTAAGTAGAATAATCTTTTGGTTTGCTTTGTTTTCTAAGCAAAAGAGGTAGGAATATTCCTGAGTGTGGGGTGAATTAAATGAATCAGAGCCCAAACCATCTTGAAAAGAGAAATGCAAGCTATATGGCTGAATTAGCAGAATAAGAACCAAAGTACTTGGTAAAAAGTGTAAATGTTTCCTGCTTATTCAACAAATAATTAGTAGTAACCAGTTTCATATATTAAATATTAGCTTGAAAGAACCACTGCATTTTCTTCACTGCAATGACAGAGTGTGTAGGAGGAAAACACATTTTGATGGGATAGAGCAAGGGAGGAAGGAAGAGGGAGCAAACACCTCCCATCCACTGGAGTCTAAAATTATGCCCCAAAAGCAAAATAGAAAAGTGAACTTTGGATATTAGTGGAGGATTGTAGTATACTTCCAGAAATATGTGAGTTTAGGTAACTGGAAAAATACATAACATAGCATCATCTGAATTTTTTTAATCCTCATAGAATTATCCCACTATCTTTAATAGAAAATAAGTTTAACTAATTCAGTGCTGTTAACAATAATATGTGGATTTTGGCATTGGAACATCTAGAAAGAGGCTACATAATCAGTCTGTTTCTCTCAATTGCTGTATCTATTTAAAGGTTGAAATATTTTTGGCTTTGCTTATGAAGCAACAACTAAATATTTTGTAAATTGCTCAAGAAGTAAAAAAACAATTCCTTTGCATTGATGACACCTCATCAGCTCTATCAAAAGAGAAACAGTAAAGAGCTCAGATTTTGTGTTATGAAATTAAGTAAAAATTATTTAGGTGTAAGTTTCAGGTTTTCTGACTAAAAACTAGATAATTTCTTCTTTACATTGACTTCAAATTTTGAGTAAAAATACAGAAGTATGCACACTAGGAGGAAATACCTTTGAGGCAAAACCCCCACCAGTAGGGCATTCTGTGCTGACTGATTCAATCATTTTTGTGACTGAATTGTAATCTGGGCTGTATTTTACACCAATAACAAATCTCTACCAGGACTAGCTGAATTTGCCTGTCAATTCCACAATAAATTTCTCTGATTTTACATTCTTCACTTACTTATTCCAAAGCTTTTCATTTTTGATGAATATTGGCATGTGGGACATTGAAGAGATTTTGAAAGTAAAGATTCCAAACTCACACACATACACTGAACTCCCAAGCTGTGATTTTCAGTTCTTTCTTTCAGTACACACCAACAGCTACTGCAGCTGGATGCATGAGATCAGCTGCAGCTCCCACCTGCAAATGTGTCTGTTCTGACTGCTGCTTCCTGAGCTGAAATTCTGCCAGCTTCTGCTGTTTATGGTTGGTATGTGGTTACTTGTCTACCAACAGTTGTTTTGACAAATGATAATGAGTTTACCTTCTCCACAGCCACTGTTTGGAGAGGTTCTCCTCCTTTCCTATCCTTACAAACACTTCCCTCCTCCTGTCCTTTCTTCTTACTGCAGTGGTTTCTGACACAAACAATTTGTTCAATATTCAGCACAATTCCAACCTCCTTTTCTGTGACCTCTTCTGCAGAAGTTTCCATTCCTTCTGAAACATGCAGTGCTAGCAGTATCAATTTTTTGTGTGGCTGCATTTGGAGGGGGCAAGGGCAAGAAGGAAAGGCAACGATTACAGAAGATATATTCTTCCTCTGCCCCAGTCTCATAACTGCTCTTTCTGCAGAAGTCACTCAATTTAGACATGACAGAGAAGCTTTACTGACAGAAGCCAACAGTATCATCAAGCCACTAATTCACACAGCCTACCCCAAACCAGATTATATTTCTGGAGAGACACTGAAAGGAGTAGGTTCACCTCATCTCTCATGAGCAAGTACTGTCGAACAGAAAATTAAAGAAACCATCCCCATACTGATAATGATTTACCAACCTTGCTTTGTCTTCTTCTTCTGATACAGTTCTCTGAAATACAATCTGCTGAATATGGTTGTTGTATCCTTGCAAATCCTGCCTCCCCACCCCCAGGATGGTTTAATATTGTGGTCATGAATTTAAAATTTCTGCATGTCTGCCAAAAGGCAAGTACTGAATCCAGGGCACACAACTGTACAATAGGGCCCCACATACAAAAATATTTCAGAGAATACACCCATACACCCACCACATGAGCTGGCATATTGTTCTTTAATTCAGCATGAAGAACAAAAGAATATTTCCTTGAAATTGTAGCTTGTAGCCAGTTCATGAACTTGTCTTCTGATGAGCTTGTACTATTTTGGTGCATATGTAGTGCAACATATTTAGGAACCAATAAATAAAATCTCTTAATGAAGAAAGTATAAGTAGAAAGAAAATGGTAGCAAGTGAAGTAGTGCATGAATGAATTGTAGTATGCCACTAGACAGGGGAAGCCAGAATATACTTGATTTCACAGATCAAACTCTTTATGAACTGTAAGCAAAAGAAATTGTAACAGTGTTACATAAAATACAGTCCAGCTGGAAAAGAAAGAAAAAATGTATTCACCTTGGGTCCTTCAGACACCTGGAGATTATTCATACCAGGTAAAGACACATCAAAGCTGGATGTTCCCATGTTAAAATGATGAGGGTCTGCTGAGTTTGTGTCACATGATGTAGAAAGTGAGTCAATATTATTTGCATCCTCAGATGGGGAAAGATTTATAATCTGTTTAAAAGACAATAAAAACACAAAAGAACTGAGTATACAGCCACCCTAACACATGCTGCTTTCATGAACATGCAAAGCAGAGAATGTCTTACAATGCAGTGACAGTGGCTCTCTTATAGACAGAATCCTTTCAATATTTCTGTCATAAAATTTTTATTAAAAGCATCACAGAAGTGAGCAATTAAAATCTGAAACTGTTTAGATTTTCTAAACCTCAATTCTTGTTCTATTTCTTTAAACATTAAATACATCAGAAATATTTACTATTGGCCAACTGTCAAAAATTGTCCCATAGTAAAAAAAGGGCAAATAATAACATCTGATGATTCCTGTGTTTCAAACCTTGTGTTAGAATTCCTGTTTATTTACCTTTGCAAATAAGGGAAAATGCACGCACCTATTTCAGCTCAATAGATTGCATCTGGACAGAGGAAACGAAAAGCCCAGCTTATTTAAACCCACCAGCCTATCTTTTCCTAAATTTCAAGTCTGCAACTTACTAGGTCTGAGTTCTCCAAGATTTGGCTGGTGGTCAGGTCCTCCTCCTCTGATGACTCATCTGAGTCCTCATGGTTCATTTTGTTCAGGCTGGGTGTGCTCCCTGAGAGCTGGTTCTCCTCCATCAGCTGCATGTCACACTTGTCCAGGCTGTCCAGGGAGCGTCTGCGCACTCCCCAGTTGAAGTTGTCCATGCTCTCACCCTGAAATCAGACAGAGGGTCAGCTTGCTTGGTATAAAACTAATCATATACTAAAGTTAGCTCCAGAAATATTTTTATGTAAAAATATAGTAAAAACTGGAAATAAACATTATCTTGCTTGTTCACCTGGAGATAAGAGCAGAAGCATGGAAATGGCAGTTAAATGAACACTCAGTCCTTTCAGTATTAGATATTTTTCATGCATTTGCTAATTTAGGAATTTGTTTTGGTAAGTCCACATATACACACTCCTCGATACCAGTAGAGCAGTGATTGCAAAGGAAAAGTTTGAAAGCTGTTTTAAAGGATTTTTTAATGTTTGAAAGTATTAGAAGCACAGATCATACCAATGGTTCAATTGCAAAATTTATGTTAAATATTTTAGATTCTTTGCTTTATATATATAACCATAATGGTGAGTAGATTTGAACAAACCCTTGCCTTACACAAAAAATGTAATACTTTAAGCAGCACACCTTTTAAACTTTTATTCTAGGCCCATATTGTTTATTACTGAATCTACTGGAATTATTTGAAACTATATTTCAGGAATAGCCTGATAAGCATTGCCTGTGATCTCACATTTTTAAAAAGGCACAGTCAAATGGACCAAACATTTTATATTTCTCAGACTTCCAGTTCTGATCCCACACACAGTTACATAAAGCTGAGTGCATTAAGCAAATAGTGTAACCGTTTGCTTAATGGTTAGGTTGCTGAACTGATAAAAAGATCACTTGATTTCTTCATGTATAAAAATGACCATTAGTTTTCCACCCCTTTTCCATTTATTTACTGTATATATTTCCAGTGGACTGTATGCCTTCCCCTGATTGCAATAATCTCTCGCTCCCTTCCAAGTCTAGCCAAGCTCCTCTCTGGCAAATGCAGGACCACATCCACAGCAGCTCCTGCCATGGACCTCCAGAGGCAAAAGGGGCCTTACGCAGCAAGAAAGGTTTCCCCAGAAGAATTCAGAGGCAGTTTTGGGTACTTGACCCAGGTGAAAGCCCTCAATTCTGCATCAAAATGGGAAGGAAATTTATAGAGAAAAATGTTTCCTTTCAAGGTTCAGGGCTGCCTGTTTTAAACAAGACTCTGTAAGTTGCAATGCTCTTAAACAAGCAAATCAATTGGTGAAAATTCAAGCTGACAGTGATACTTAAATATTAATTTGAAAAAAAATATAGTTCTGTCTAAGAAACAATATTATTGTCAAATAACTGATTATGATTATTTCCTGGCTTTATTTGGATCAAAATTATGATCAGTGCAGTGACTGAGAAAGAGGTCTCAGTTCAGTAAGGCCCGTTAAGCAGAGTTGTGATTTTAAACACTTGAGTGATGCTCCTTTGGGACTATGCAGACATTTACTGAATGGGGACCAAACTGCATAATGTACAATGAATTCAATTGCAATCTTACCTCCTTAACAATCAACACACTTGCACAAATTGATCTTATTTTGCCTCATTACCATTTAATGCAATGGACTGTGGAATTTGAATAGGAGGGAAAGTTCGGTTTCATGACATTAAGCTCACCATTTCATGAACAAATATGATGAAAACAGAAACAAATATTTTTAAGGAAAAAGACAACCCTTCCAATTCACAAGAACATTTAAAACTAAGGAATGCACTATAATGAAGAGAAAATTAAGATGAAATTTTTATGAATCCTGACACATTATTGGAAGAACACTGTGTTTTCATCCTGGGACTGGTATTACATGGTAGTTTTATGTGGAAAAAGAACAGAACACATCTGACTTAAGGAGTCAGACTCTTTAAATCATAAAGATTTAAAAGACTGTTCAGTTCCAAGCTATTTATTTTAACAAATTCTTTGGTTGTCCATTCTCCCCCTCAAACACTGGAGGACACATGCAGCAATTAGACATCCTCCACAAACACATCAATTACTGAACTAACAAATGACAAAATGACATAAATAAGCAAGCAAGCAAAGATGACTGTCATCACACCCTTATTCTCAAGATGCCTTGTAAAGCCATCAGTAAATTTAGCAGCCCATGTCTGTGGGAATATTTCCTGTTGCAGTTTTATTCTGCAATTCCTTAAAGAAGGAAGCCAGCAAAAAGAAGAAAAATAAAAGGGACACTTCCAGGGCATGCAGTTAGAGGGGGTAGTGAATTAAAAGTGAGAGAAGAGGGTGAAAGGGATGAAACGCAATAACTCAAATACCCATAGCATTTGGATTAGTGTAATTTTGCTACAGGGGCACCCAGAACCATACTGAATTTAAACAAGAGGTCAGCACATATCTATGAAGATGGAGATGTTTTTGTAGTCTATTTAGCAATCTCTCTTCCACAGTAAACAAGAAAGAGCAAAAATATATTTGAGACGCTGTTCATTTTTATCTACAGCAGGAGCAAAGCCACTACCCATCTGAAAAGTCACCAGTGGTGCACATCAAGTCAGAGGAAAACAATCACATTCTAAGTGTGTCTGGCCAGCAGGGAGCAGGTACCACACAGAACTTCCTAAAGTCACCACCCTCTGGTGAAGGAGCAGATGTGCCCTTGCAGCTACTTCAAACTTACTACTCCAAGCCCAGGGGAAAGGAGAGACAGAAAGGAAAGTAGTCCTGTGTGGGGGAGAGCAGTAAAGCTCCTCCACAGAGGCAGTAAGAATCATGCAAAACCTCTTTCACACAAATTTTCATCCTTACTGTGCTGACAAAGTATTCAAAGTTAGTGGAAACACTCACATATTGTAGGGCATAGGCAGAAGCCCTGTGGAAGTACATAGCAAGGTACTATTTCCATATGGATGTATCTCTTACAGCACAGGCATTTTGAGACAAAGATTTTTGGGGGTTGTGTTTGCATATTAACTGATATACAAACTATCAGAAACAGATATGCAAAATTCTGTGGTTGCTGATTTCTGTATTATTTGTACTGTATTTCAGTTCTCTCTATGCATTGACAAACTTAAAATTAAAATTAAAAAAAAATTAAATAAAAAAACTTAAAATTTAGGTCCCAAACTGTCAATGACTGATGTGTCTTTTCAGCTTTCCTCACAGGGTAAATGAGTCCAGGAAAGTTGGTAGGACCATACAGCTGGATTAAGTTAGGCTGCAGAAATTAATTTATTTATTCAATTAAACTGAGTCTGACAGCAGTAATGTAAACTGTCTTAAGAGGTCTCAGACATCAGCTTTAGGAAGATGGCAACAGGAGACAATATGCCACAACAGAAAAGGTAAAAATTATACATAATTAGCCCCTAATAACAAATGGCCCAAACTCTATAGATAATGAAGTTTCTACACATTCATAATGCACAAAGATATCACAAGGAGAAAGGGCTCAGTTTGAAAAACACTGATACTAGAATTAAGATCTTTTAAAATTTGTGAAGACTGTTGAACATGTCAAAAGCAAACTTAAAATGAAGCAGAATGTTTGAAAATGACCTCCAAAGTATTTCTAACACAAGACAAAAAATGAAGCACCTGTCAGAATTTCAAGCACACACACACTCACCTACACACACACTGAAGGGGGGAGGCAACAGCAAAACTATGATGTTATTCTACAATATAAATTTGCAAGAAGGCATAACATATGCTGGCACATCTGAGTTCAAGTAGCATTCTTACCTGAAGTTCCTGGGTAGCAGATATAACAGATAGAAAAACAAATAGAAAGAATCTATGTAAAATCACTGCATCAAAGACATCATAGACAAACATTTGCCTACAATTTTAACAAATATTATCACAGAAACTTCAACTCTTCCTTTAAAGTCTGAAAATAACTATTTTTTGCTTTCACATCTTTAGGAAATTTCAAACAAATATACCTTGTTGTCTGGGGATGATCCAAGCATCACTGGCCTGTTAAAATCATATGCACTTTTTTGAAGGACTGATGTTGCTCTTGCTAGCTTTAGTTTTCTAACACTGTTTTTTCATTTTTATGAATGTACCACACTCAGATATGACATAAATGTTACAGTTTCAACTCAGTCATTAGAGAAGTAGCCTTTTACACTAGGTCTAAGTTTATTTTTAAAACAGTAGTAAACCAAATCTGAACTAAACTTTGGAATGCAATCCGTGGCAATTAAAAAACCACTATGTGAAACTCAACATTTCTAATTTTACTTCATATAAAACTAGAGAAGCTTGGTATCTGTTTCATGACCAACTTAAGGCTGCAAAGATATAAATTAATTTAGGCCTCAGTCTTGAAGCTGGCCACATGTATAAAAAAAAATCTTTGCAGAGTCACAGGCCATGAAAGTAAATTTATTTTAAAAGGATTTTTGTGCCCAATTATTTTATACTCTCTGTATAATTTTAAGTGGTGAAGAGAATGAAGAAATTACTGCATTTCAGTGGACAAAAAATTATCAAGTGATCTTCAGTCATAATTGCAGTCCTACATCCTTGTAATACCTTGAAAGCTTTTAAGACACAGAAATTACTGCAGCCAGTGTATTTTTACCAGACAACATGGCATTATTGTTTTATCATTTATCCTTGTTTGGAACCTTGAAGTGCCTTCAATATTTCTCTAATGTATTTTTAACCATTGCTGCCAACTACCCTTTCAGGGTTTTTTTTTTTTCTTCTCTTTTTATTTTTTTTTTTGGTGGGCTTTGGGGTTTTTTTTGTGTTGTTTTTTTTTCCCCTTAGCAAAGTCATGGGCATTTGTGAGCCAAGACTACTAATTTTGATACAGAAATTCCTACTTTGGGAAAATAAGGACTTTGGGACATTTTTTTCCCCCATTTCTTCATTCTTTCTCTTCATTGGAAAAAAAAATTCAGATGTACATGTGTTCACACCTGAGTGTTCTGTTTACCTAAAATTATTTTACTATTGCAATACAAATAGGTAGAAAAATGAATATTTCTTCCTGTACACATGTTCTTCTCAGGGCTAAGAGTGATGACTGAGAGAATTCATGTTAAAAACAAGTCCACAATCAAGACATCTGAGTCTTAAGTCCTTCAAAACAACTAACAATTTCTGAATTTTTAAACAGCAACAAAATTGTTAGACTTGTTTGGCAACAGATATTAATTTTTGGGTTTTCCTGATCAAATAGAAAGAAATGCCCCAAGTTTCATATCAGCAAGGTTAAAGGGTGTAGCCCCCCAAAATTTATCAGTTTTTCCCTTCAGCAGTTTCAGCCCAAGGTGAGCTGACAGCCTTCACCTGTCAAGACTTGATCTGGGTGCTGAGGATTTTGTTTAGCTCCTGCATGAAGTGATGAAATCACAGACACCTCAGCAGAGTGGAAGGTACAGCTCTAAGTGATTTCATTGGCAGTTGCAGCAATAACAGCAGCCTGAAGGCCTGAATTAATGTCTCAGAGGGTTCCTTATGAAACAACAGATTTGGAACAATTTCATTTTATACGTTTTTAATCAGGAAATATATATATTTGCTTAACAATTAATTTTTTACTAACTGTATTTAAAATAAGTTCACTTAAAAGTAAGTTCACCAAAAAGGTATACTAGAACAGAGGCTTTGTTTTCCACTACCAGTTTTGCAGTGTTTCCTAAAGTAGATTCAGAAAGGAAGGGTGTGGTAGTCTTTTTACTGTTACGCTACTGAAATAAACACTAAGTCAAGATCATAAATAATCTGAACCTAAAAGTACATTTATAGCTACGCAGTTAAAGTTTTATGTTACGAGAAGTGTTTAGCAGAAGGAGTATAAAAGTGTTTTAATAAAAAAGCCATTTCAGAGAAAATATACTGTACCTCCCCATCTTCCAGCTCAACATCTAGGAAATCAAAGTCCCTAAAGACTCTGAATTGCTGTTCACTGTTTGAATCATCCATGTTCTCCTGCTCCCTTGCTCCGTCTTCTGAAGAGACCAAGCTCGTCTGGTGCTCAATCAGATCCAAATCACCACAGGAAGAAAAAATCACCTACAATTCAAAGGATTTCTTTTGTTACAAACTGTTCCCTCTGGTTGTTTCTTCCTAAAAGCTGTAATTGGTTATTCAGAAGACTGTATTTCCAGTACACACCTAATTCCTTCACTGAGTATTTTTAGAACACTCTTTATTATTTATGTTGGACAGGTGCCTTCAGATTAAACTTGTACAAAGAAACAACTTCATACTGTGGGAACACATCCAAGAATATTACAGCTACCTCCTAAAGGCTGCAGATTGATGTTGCCTGGATGTTTGTATACATATATAGGAATAAAATTCAGAGAACTTAGCAGAGAAAATACTGTCAAGGGGATGATACAATAAGTTCATTTAAAAAAACCCTCCAGTTAACAAGTTGTTAAAAAATATGTCAAGATTAGAAAATACAACAAGCCGTATTTTTTTCTTTCCTACTGAGTATACTTGTATCTGCAATTTAGTTGCACAAATTAAACAGTTCCTGTCTTGCAGAAACAAAGGACCTGTTCTCCATTATAGAAGTGACATATACCATGTTTAAAAACATTCAGAAGATTTTATTTTTTTTCTGTAGAAAATATTTAGTAAATATTTTAAGAGTTTCCCACCCTGGGTGATCAATCACCCTTTTCCTGGCACCAGATAACACTAATTTTTAAAGAGTAACATCAGAACTAGTGTCTAATGGAAAAATCAGACACACACACCCTTTCCCCTCCCATTTTATTTCTGTAATATAATTTTTTACTTTATAAAGGCTCTGGATTGTTAATACAGAGGTCGTTACTCTCTACTTACTGAGATGGCAAAAGTAAAATCTACAGCATCAGAGATTCTCACAGGAAAACCACACATAGCCCCCAAAGTAAATCTTTGGATTTACTTGGTGAAAGCCATCCACTCCCTGGTCCATTTGCTGAGAAACACAGCCTGGGCCAGTACAAAGGACGGTGACAGCAGCGGCTTCAAACCTACGCAAATCTGGTCAGCAGCCCTGGGAAACACAGTTCTTCACTTTCAATGCTTAGGACACAATGAAACAAAACTGGTCAATACAAGGCTACTTACTGAAGGGTTTTTACTCAGCCCAACTTCCTGACCACACAGGGAAAGGACATGCACCAGCTTTTCCTTTGTCCTTTTCTAGAAAACAAGATGTTTCTCAAGTGAGCATTTTTTAACCACGCATTCTCCCTGTGGCTAGTAACATACATTAGCAATTTTTAATTAGGAGGAACTAAACAAAGAATTAGTCATTAAATGCTCAAAGGATTGCTTTCAGAGCAACTATGCATCAAAGAAACACAAAAATAGCTGTTAATGATTTTGCTGTTTATTATATTTAAATTAGTCTATAAATTCCATTGAATATATTAAGAAAACATTGGCTCATATGCATCACTTCAAAAAGAAAGTTCAGAAACCTAAAATTAAGCACATGCATAATTTTTTTTTCAGAATTGGGCCTGAGTCACTGCTGTATAACCTAATATATTAAAAAAGAGAAAAGAGCAAAAAATAAGTTTACTCAGCATGGCTTTATTTTAACTGGCAGATAAAATCATTAAGGTAATCAAATATCATTTCTAAGAAAATTATTCTTTTTATTGAATTTCCCAAGAAAACTTTAAAAGTTGCACAAGCTATCTACCCTTGCTAAAATTTGAACTCATGCATCGTGTTTACTTAAATCTGACCCAGACTGAAGAGGTCTGAAAGAGATGCATTTCCTGCGAGCTGAAAGAAAAACAGCTTTGGGATAGAAGGTGGACATAACTCAATCCATTTCTGAGTTCAAGAAAGACAGCACACAGGGTCAGATGTTGTGCTGCCATTGCCCCCAGGTTGCGCAGGGCACAGAGGGCACAAGCATTTAAGGACCCAAGCATGTGATAATTCAGCTGCTCTGACTGCAACTTGCTAATGAATAGTGGGCTACCTACCTGAGAGTACTGGGGTCTCTTCCAGCTCACAGGAACAAGGACATTGGAGTTAGATCCTGATGAGGTTGAAGAAGTGCTTCGGGTGACAGCCATTGCCCTGGGTTTGCCATCTCGCCCAGAAGAGCTCTGCAGCTCATCATAGCGCCTCCCAATAATTGGAGTCTTAAACAGAGAGGAATTATTCAGTAGCACCCTGCTTCAGGATGAACTTAGAAGAGCCATATTGCTTCAGTTGGAGGAAAAAAATTATTTTGAAGATCACAGACAGGGATAAAACAAGGACTACAGCAAATTTCACATCACTTGGTGGGTTTCTTATTTTCCACTGTGGATGTCTGAGTAGCAATTGCCATACTCAGTAGCCAGAGCTTATATTCATGGATGGATAATACTCAAAGCAATTGCCACACAAGTTCCTGATATAAGAAAGCTTATAGAGTTTATTTCAAATCTGCACTTCTTGCATATTTTAAATTTTTTTTTCCCTAAGAGTGCTGAACACTTTGGCCCTTTTCCGACAGGTATTGAAATGCTTTCTTGGATTGACAATAGAATACTCAGCATTTTTCAGAACTATATTGACAGGAAAGCAAATAGTGCCATATGCCTTTTTATGCTTGCATTTCCTTTTAAACTCCACAGCTTACTATTATCTGTATCAAATAATCTATAATCCTGCAAACAGTTCTGCAGCTTCCTAACAATAAAGTTACTAGGACCCATTAAAATCACTAGGACCATTTGGTTCTATAAAGTTACAAGGCTTTGCAGGATAAAGACTGCTGCAAGAGAGTCCAGTGAGAAGACAGAATTAAGGTGATAAGAAACAAAACTACAAAAATACCTCTGAAATATCAAAATGAAACTCCAAAGTCTTCCCTGGTAGCTCCTTGGAGGCACTGTTCCACACTCGATGTATTTCCATTTTTGAAAGATCACTATGTTGATAGGAAGGTAGAACTAAACTGGCAGAACGAGAAACTACCAATTTCAGGATATTCAAGGCTTCTCTCCAGTGAATGCTCTAGAAATAATATATTTACTCAGCAAACAGAAAGTGAGATTCACACACATTCAAGATTATTTACATTTTACAGTTGTATTTTTTACCACATAATTAAAATGTAAAATTGGAATATCCATATTCTTTGCCTCTCTTGGCCAGTGACAAGGTGTCTGTGTAACTGCAGAATAATTTCAACATCAGAGACCAAGACTTGCCTAAGGTGTCACTGTTAGGGAACTGGCCCACAAGCTGGGAGACCTGTGGAGAAAGCCAACTTGGCAGAGGATTTTAAATCTCCTACCTGAATGTCTTAATCAGTATGAATAAATATAAAGACCATAGCAGAATCCCCATTTAACAAAAAAGGTGACTTGACATGGGTTTTTACCTCTGTGAATTCCTAGTACTCCCATGTATTTTTCACTTGTCAAGAATTAGGTTCAGATGTCTCTGAAGAGAAGGGCTTATGCCACACCTGCCTTGTGCTAGTAATTAAAGAGTTCTCTGGGGATGCACAGGCCATGAGACATCAGGATGTTTACAAACTTTGTACCACACCAGACACTTGCAGCCCTCCCCTGCTAATCTAGTCTTAAATTCTTACACAGAAAATCAACTTAGAAGAGCAAATGCTGCTAAGTTCCTATAGTAATATAGAGACAATATGGTATTTACCTGTACGTATTTTTCAATGGTTTTTAGCACTTCCATGTTAAACTGCTTCACAGGAATAGCTGACAGGTCCATATAACTAAGAAGACTGTAGATCATCTGTAAGAGGGACTGTTGCATACTAGGAAGGCCCTTTTCTAGCAGCTTTTAAAAGAAAAGTGAATATAACAAAATTTTGAGACATTTCTTCTTAAGCAGAAAGCTACTAGTTTCACAAATAGCAACTGTACTCTTCATCTCTCTTCACTCACTGATTCTACAATGCCATTTTACAATAATTTCACAACTGATGATGGTATACAGGCGTGAGGCAAAAAAGAGGTTAAGTTGGGAGACAAATGCCAGCCTGTTACATTTTATATATGCCTGCCCTAACTTATCCAGAAAACACATTCAGCAGTTGAGTAAACTGGAAGGTAAAATTTATACTGTAATTGGGTAAGCACATCCAATAAAAACAGGGGAGGATTTTTTATGTCTACATTTGCTGGAAGTCAGTGAGAAAAAAGAAAACTTGCTGAAGAAACAAAACTACTACTATTCAGACATCAATAAATATTTATCAAATATATTTCACTGCCAGTGCTCACTGGCTCTAAGTGCCAAAGAAACATTTTCTGTTTAGGAGGAGGTGGAGTCCCTGGCCCCTATTACTGTAGAGAGTAATACAAACAAGGGCTTGATCTAAATCCTGGAATTTTCAGACACCTGAGTGTAGATCTTGGAATACCACAATGAACCCTGAAAATGCTCATACATATGTGTTACAGTAATTCGAGAGGCATACAGACAGCCATGAATTGTTTGTATATGAGTGAAATATCTCAGCTGAGAATTTCCTGGCAGGCAGCATGTTCTTTCACTGGTGATAGGCATTGTCCCACACCACAAATTGCAGAGGCAATCGAACGTTTTTGCTGGAGGTTATCAGAGCCTCAATACTAGACACCATCCTCCCAATTCAGGCTGACAAAAGAGTTCTAACACTGGCTATTTGAGTTATTGGATTCTAGAAAAAAAATTGCTTATAAAAACTCTTAGCTGCCTCCTGCCTTCCATCAGAGAAAAATTTCAATTCTTATCCAAGTGGACTATAATAATTGTTATATATCCTTCTAAGGATATAGAAGGATCAGGTTCCTGTTTTTACTGAATGAGAATGTTTCATGCCAGTGCAAATGGAACCTATTTTATCCCACTAAATATCTTCTGATTTCTTTCATCAGCAAAAGTGGGTAGCAATTAGTGATTCATAAAACAAAGCCAGCAAATTCCATTAACAGCACAGTAAAGGAAACTCATTATACTTATCTATTCCTCTACAAATAGACAGGAAGAATTTTTAAATTAAAGGCTTGGCAACCTGCTTCAGCTCTTAGACACTGTCAGCCCCTCAAATACCTTTACTGAAAATGTGCTTAGCAATTCTTTTTCAAAACAGGGTTACCAAGGGGTTTTAATGCCTTCTATTAGGATCTTGCAATGGAAAGTTTGATTCCTTGTTTGCAATTAGTTTATGTGATGCATGCAGCACATCAGCCATTTCAGTGCAGGATTAGAAGAAAGTATCTGGATGACAGAAAGAATTTTTTTTGTTCTCTGACAGAGGCTGCTGCATCAGATAATCTCTTTTGGGATAGGAAAAGGAATTCTGGGGAAATAATGGGAATTTTGTCTCAAATGGTGTTTAGAAAGCTGTTATAAGAATCTTATCTCTGAAAGTTTGTAATTTCCACCACAGTTTTTACAAATTTGTTGTCAAAAGTATTTGTTGACTGAAACAGCTCTTGGCCCTTAAACCTGACATATTTGGGGACTGTGTCAGTTCTCACTAGCTCAGATGATTATATGTGGTGGTTGTCAGTCCAAGTGTGTCCTTACATACATAATGAATTTGTAATACGAAAGAGTATTTCTGTTTAGAAAAACAGAAAAGGCTGCTATTCAGCAGCCTTAACATGCCTTTGGTGCAATATGAATTCTGAAGTAACAAAAATAGCAGCAAGATGGAGTACTGGTAACACATCGCTGGGATAAGAGAATTCCAGGACAAAGAGTTTCCACTGTATTTGTAGAAAGAAATACAACTGTTCTCAGAATTTTTTTTTTTGGACTCTTGTACATATGACCTGTTTTGAACAATTGTGGATTCCTCTCTTGTTCTGTGTGGTAACTATTGGTGCCTTATCTGGTCTCAGGACTCCACACTGCATTAGCAACATTTGCCCTCTTCCTGAAGCAACAACCACCCCAGAACGAAGTGGAGAAGAGACCCTTCTCCTTCAAGGGCTGCTGGGGTGCTACCACAGGAGACAGTTCCCTTTGTCCCTCCCAGCCTGACAGGGGCTGTGAAGAGATACCCAGCTCTGAGGCAATGCCATGCAGTCAAACAAACGTTTAGAGGAAATAAAGAGGGCATTTCAAAAGCCATGTCTGAGAGACAAGCCATTTCTCAGATTAATGCTTATCTAGGGCATGCTTCCCCTTGCAACACAGATCGTTTAGTTTCTACTGATCCTTTGGTTTTGAACAGGTTATAAATGCTTATGTTTTTACCACCATCTAACAAGGAGGAGGTGGAAAAATCTACCATAAGCATATTACTATGCACTATGGATTCTTGTCCTTTCTTCTCTATTAATAACATTAGCTACTTAAGTTTGAACATGATCCTGGACTTAATGAGTCACCAGTTTAACATGCCAATTCAGATATGCCAAGAATAAGTGTGCTGCAATAATTAAAGTTTAAATTTCAAAAACTAATCTGAAAAAATCTAGCATAAAACCAAAGTAAGGTTTCAGTAATATGTTTGTATGCTGATCTGATTTTGGTTTTGGAGGTTGAGAGTTCTATTGCACTACTGAATAGTGATTTTTCCTCATCTGTAGATTGAGACCTCTCAGTTGTTTTCTAGAAGAAATTAAAATTTTTTCATGAATGGAGAATATGTAAAACTAATTAAGGAGCATTACTTGTCACTGTGAGATTTGCATAATAACAGAGCTCAAATATTTTATTTTGTGCTGGAATCATACTCCTTGATGACAAGCAATGACTTCCCATTGAACAGGTTAAATACAAAATTTTATCTGAGTGGCAATAATTGAAACTTTTACTGTGCTGAGAGCATTTGTTTTCATAGTCTTAATTTAAGTACTTAAATTAAGTACAGTGTCTCATTCTGAAGCTACACCTGTGTTTGAAAGAGTCACTGTTGCAATACAATTTCCTTTGTTATTCTTAAGCACTGCCTGTCTCACAATATCCCTCTGTCCCAAGGGTTGGGGACTGAACCAGGAATGTTAAAGCTTGAGGCTGTGTGTGGCTTTAACATTCAAGTGCAGGTTGCCCAGTGTGGCTCTTAACCTATTTGGCTTTACCAATCGACAGTATATCCCACAGCTGGTATATAGGAAACAGGGGCACATTGTTTATCCTGACCTGGGGATTAACTAGGAAGAAAAGAGCAAACATTCTGAAAGCTGGGAAAAAAATATTCAAAGCCACAGCAGCCTGAATATGATGGTTTCTTGTCTTTTGCTACACCACCAGACTGGCAGCTACTCTATGCCCATATAAATATTCTCCAGACATGACTCAACAGAGCTGTACTCAATGTAAATACAGAGAAAGGAAGTCAGTGCTTACAGCTCTGTCATCCTGCTGCTGCTGGTGTTATGTGAGGAATGCATCTTAATTACAGTAAAAAGCCTGCCTGGCTTGCTGTGGACACAGTAGGTGGTGCCAACCTACAGCAAGGGGAAGCTGTGCAGAAAAGAGTCTCCACATGCATGTCTCAACCCATTTCAAGGGGAGCAGGATCAGGAGCAATGGCCTTTGTGGAGGTGGTGCAGCACTAGTGACCGTACAGAGAGCACTGAGGGAAAACAGAGGGGCAACTGCTTTCTGAAGGCTGGGAAAGCAGAGAAAGAATTTGAACATTTCCATTTTTTACAGCATTTCTTTATTACAAATATAGTTTTCATAGCATATTTTTATTAGGAATACAAGCTTCCACTGTGAAGAAGACACTTGACTCTGGAGGGTTCAATGTCATCAAGAGCTCTAATAGGTCTCTAGAGTATTTGGACTTGAAAAGAGAATGAAAAACCCCAAGGTCCTGTTTAAGGTTCCTACAGGAACCTTCAATGGCTTTCACCATCACTAAAGGTCATGTGAATGATTGCTTAGAGCCTCCATGAGCAAGCAAGGTGAGGAAGCAGCTTGGCATAGTACAGCCTAGTTTGTTCTGGAGCCTAAGCGAGTGTGGGAGCAGCACCTGGCTTTTCAGGCTCTTGCAAGTTTGTGACTAGCCAGTATCAGAAATTCCTGAGGGTTTTTTATAGATCCTTCGGCAGATGCTAGTTAATTTATGTAGAGAGGTGGGTGTCAACCCCTTCTCCAGAGAACCAACTGATAGTATAAGAGGAAATGGTCTCAGGCCAGGGAAGGTTTAAATTAACTGCTCAGAAAAATTCCTTCATGAAAACAGTTTCCCAGCATTGGAACAGGCTGCCCAGGAAAAGGGTGGACTCATCATCCCTGGAGATATTTAAAAGATGTGTAAATGTGGCAGTGAGGGAAATGGTTTACTGGCGGACTTGGCAGAGTTAGATTTGGTGACCTTTCATGATCTCAAAGGTTTTTTCCAGCCTAAAAATGATTTTGTGATTCTGTGATTGCAGAACTGTCTTCTCCCTGGATGAGAGGGGAGACTGAAGGCAACTCAGCAGGGAAGGGATAAATCTGAGAACCCTGTAATAAACTGTTGTCCTGAAAGTGATCTGACAACAAGGGGGGCAATATCAAGCAGCTTTGTGCTAAAGAGCAGAACCGAACCTTGGAGCCCCAGTAACAACATTGCATTAGCACTAAACTCCACAGGTGAAAATGAACATGGGAAAACCTTTGCAGCAAGATGATCCCATTCAGTGTTAGAGGGACGCATTCAAATTTGTATCAAGAACCAGATCCTTATATCAGATGGTATCTTACTATGCTGGAAAACCCATTGTGGAGTTAGTCTTCTGATTTTCCTCAATGGGATCTAAATAAATGTCCAGTTTCTTCTCACTTTCACAGTGGAAAATGCAATTGGCTGACGAAAGAATCTGCTTTAATATGTATCAGCTATTGTTTTAGTGTTAAAATTTTTTTTTAAAGTAATTCTGGTTTTTTTCTGCCAAATTCTGCTTTTATTTTTTTATTATAAATAACAGATACAGAGCTCCCAGTAATTTGCTGGCACATTTCATCTCTTTGGGCTGCTGGGCAACAGAAGAGTTAGAACAGTGAAAAGTTTTTGAAAACTTACCTCAGCCAGATATGTAACCATACTCAAAGTAATATCAGCAAATGCCTCATGAAGGTAACGGCAAACCACATTTACCCAGGTAGCACAGTCCCTTGTATAGCTGTGTGTTTTATAAAGGGTCATGACGTGTGCAAGATTTGACAGCTTGGGATTCTTCTCCTCCAAACAAACCTAATTAAATATAAACATCAAAACATATCAAGAACAAGGCATCTGCATTTATAGGGTTTGAGGATGTACAAAACAGCAAATTATTTTGATACCTGAGCAATCCTTTCGGCTATATCTTTACAAAACTGGTTTGGGCTGTCAAAATGCTGAATTAAATGGGGCAGGAGACACAAAACATTCAGTGGAAATCCTAGAACAAGAAAATACAGAATAAAATATATATTCTGGACAGCAAGAGCCACAGTGATCTTTAAATTGGTGTTTCATGGAAGGTCACAGTTTCAATATAACATTTGCCATAAACTCACACAGACCCTGTCTAGTTGGTCATACCACTGGCCACACCACATTTGTCTTAAAGGGGCCTTAATTTGAAAAACCAGTATGTCATTTAGGCAACAATACTTTTGTAAAGCATGACCTTATTTCTGTGAACACTACTGCCCATTTCTCTTAGAGATAATTTTTATCTTTTCCACTTAATTGGCTTATTGACAGTCTTAACCAGTGGCATTTTCACTACAGCTGCTAAAACACAAAAAGAAATTCAGTGAGCATTGATTAATAAACAACTGTTCTGGTCAGCTGCCAGGCACAGCTTCCACTGTTTTACACTGTTCAAGGTAATAAAAATGCACCAAGTTCCAAGTGCTGTAATTAGCTTAAGTGCTGTCTGGAACTGGGATTCAGATCTTCAGCACCAACTCATAGCTCAAAGTGGTTGACGAAATACCTGCAGCAGCTGCAACAGAGAGCTACAACAAAAGCTGCTCTAGTTCAGGTGGGAGCCCAGAAGTTGACTAATTGTATTTGATACAATCTGCTTTTTGAAAGGAAAGAATTTGTTCTATGAAATTTGTTCATTCCCTCTCATTCTACACAATTAAACAAATTGCTGAAATTAGCATCATGGCTTCCCTACTCTTCCTTTGTATTCAGGGAAAAGGAAAGATACCTCCAGATGGTACTGTCACAGCAATTCAATGTGTGAATTGCCCAACCAAAGCCTGGAACACAGGCACCACACAGGGGCTTAGAGATGGGCAGGCTGCTCATGCCATTCATTCCTCTACGCTGTGTCTAGGGTTGCTATGATTTAATTGTCAAGCCTGGACATTTGTCTTAGTATCTGTGTTTCAGACCAAAAGAGAGGAGTAAAAATCTGGAACAATGCAGAAAACTCTCCTCAAGAAATATAATTAAGAAGTGGCCACAACCTCAGCTAAATAATGGGGAATTTCAAAATGCTATCTTATTTCCCTATAACCCAGGATTCTCTCCTCACTCACTATTGTGCTATTGTACTTTATCTGGAGTGTACAAGAGTTTTTGATTTTTATATTTTTAGAGAAAATACCATGAAACACTAATTTAAAATCAAGCAGTTTGACATAGTTTGAAAACAATTGAACAGAAAAACTGACCAAAGTAGGTAATAGAAGTTTTGACAGTATCTCCTTACACGTTTACTTTGTCACCAATCAGAAATTTTATTTGATGCTAAAGACCTAGAAATGAAATGCTAATAAGATATGATTTCTCTCCTCCAAAACCTTGTTCTGCAATGGATTCACTTTCTAGAAACAGGTCATTATTTCTATGAAATTCATAAAAAAGCTCACCTAGTTCAAAGCAAAATTACATTATGCTATATTCAAAGACAAAGAAAAATAGCTAATTTTTGTTTTGTTCAGATAGCTGAATGAGGTCTGTGACCAAATGCCAATGCAACAGAAACTGAAAGAGAGGAGAGCATAATGGTTTTACCTATAGCTTGAGAGGAATCCACCATGGATATTCGAGACACTGGTGTCAGCAAACTAAAGAGCTGGAGTGTGAGGTCAGTGGTAGTAAGGGAAGTGAATCCTTTCAGGAGCAGCTGCTGAAGTCCTGAGAAGTCTGCCCATTTCAGCTGCCCTTGTAGCTTCTCTAACTTCTCCCGGTTTTCAGCTTTATCTAGTGGCAAATGAGCCAGAAGTTTATTCAGCAACCGCAGTGCCATTAGGTACTCAAACTCAAAATCTGATTCCATCAAAGCCACAGCAACCCAGAAGATGGTGGCCAGTAGGTTGGTTGGATTGTTAATATGGGATGGATCAGTGAGACTGTCCTTTAGAGAGGATGAACTCCTGGTTTTAGAGGACAGGCCTTGCTGGGTGCATGCCTGAATTCTGTCTAGTGTGGCACTGCGTGGTGGGTCTGAGGATTTGTCCACATCTCCAAACTTTTTGGGGACAGAGAAGCTCCTCTGGTGTCTACTCCGCTCAGCAGTGGCTGTGTTGCCACCTGCAGGATTCATATTCAGCTGCCCCGTGCTCTTCCGGTTTGCGGTCAGTTTGGTGTTCGATGATAAATCTGGTGAAGATGAGCTGAAACCAAGATTTAAAACATCCATTACACTGTGTGAATGCACAGCTTGAAAGGGTGCATATTAGATGCAAGCTAAGTATTTTTCAGACTGTAGATAAATATTTAAATGGGAGAAATAGAATACCAAAGCATCTATTGCAGCCTGCCTTCTTTTTTCCAGAAGACAGACTCAGGCCCACAGACCTGACAGAGATGGGATTCACATGGCACTGCACCAAACCAGAGCAGGATAGCCTACAGTCTACATAGGCAAGAATGACATGAGGAAAAGAAATACAGAGCTGTGAAATGACTTATGGCAATTCCCAATGGGACAGTGGCAGAACTGAAAACAACTTTGGTCTTTAAAATGCCCTTATCAATGGAGCAAGCCCTGAACTTAACACAGCTGGCAGGCAAATGCACAATTGCTTGCTGGGTAACTGTGGGCAGAAAAATCTTAATCAGAACCAGAAATATATCCCATTATCCTCAAGAAACCTGTCATGTGTTTGCCCAGGCTCTTGCCAATACAGGTCCTTCTGAAAATTTGCTGTCATTGCATCCTATCCTGCCTGTATCCTAAGATCTCTTCAAGATGTTTACGGAAAGTGTAGGTGTTTCGATTTCTATGACTAATGCCTCCTCATGCACTACCCCATGATGATCCAGACAATACCTATCAATTATCTGCACAGAGGAACTTGCTGTGTTGATACACACAAGGGAAGTTTGCTCTGGAGAACAGCTAATTCCTGACTCTGATCTCATTCCTACCTCATACACTATGAGTCTCTACTGTCTATAGTACTTGAACAGAATCTTATTTTGGAACTAAGTGTCAGGGTAAAGTATATTGCATCCCACTGCTTTCTGGAGTGTTTCCTACTCTTTGTTCCATCTTGCTCTTTGCTGAAATGTGCACTAAAGAAAGATAAACAGCTCTTAGTTTAGGAAGTAGAAGTGTATTCATTCCTCTCTATTCTGTTCCAAGGCACTCCTAGGGCTCTGCCATGGCACAGCATCCTGCCTACAGCTTCAGAAATGACAGCCCTGGTATTTTTGTGCTGCACATAAAGCACGGTAACTTATGGATATTTAAAAAAATTATTTACCTATTCTGTTGCTACTATTAGGAGTCAAGTAGACATTCATGTCCCTCAGTACTATGAACAGCCACATTACAGAGGGAGCCTGTGACTTCTCTCCATGTGCAAAGGTCCGCTTTCAGGCCAAGGGTTTCATAAAGATGGTCAACACATCAAACAAAATCCATGTCTGCACAAAAATCCTCCCTAGTTTTACTGAGAAGAAGCCGTGATAATTTATTCCTGGGGAATACTTGACCTGAGAATGACATGCTGCAGGAAACCAGTACTACAGAACCCGTGTTTCTTCCCAGATACATTTTCAGGTTTATGACACAAAGGTGCAAAAATACAATATTTTTAAAGGATGCTAAAGTAGACTATAGCCAAGTGGCAGCAAGGTAGAATTTACAACACATTGTAACGTTTCATTATTTCAACTATGGCAAAATTTGGCAGAAATGTGCTCATAGTCTGATTCTCAGAAGGTTACAAATGAGGTCAGTCTTATCAAAATTATTTTTTGCTGTTAGACTGCAGAACTGCACACTTAATGTCATAAAATATTGAAAAGAATACAGTTAGAAGAACAGATTCTTACCGTGATAACACCGTCAAAAGATCACTGTTCTTCAAACAGTCAGAGAGATTGTCCACTGCAGCTTCCAAAGTAAGTAGTGCCTCCATTACATACCCCTACCAATGCAGAAGGTTAAGCATTTTAACAACGACATTCCAAAAAGTAACATTTAAAAATCTTTAGTTCATAAAAGGAAGAGGCTCCTACTGAAACCTATAATTTCTCCTGGAAAAAAGCCCCAACATATCAAAGCCACTGCCCTGAACATTAAAATGTCCCTACAAGTATGTTTTATTTTCTGCCTCTGAATGATCTATGAAGGTATGCAAGAAGGGCACATATCTCATCAAGGGATTGGTAATGACACACTGAACCTCTGACTTGCAGGTCACTGATTTAAATTCTACACAAGCAGTTGTGACAGAGTATTACTGTCATCTTGTGGCAGTTTCATTACCTAAATAAAATATGGAGGTGATGTCAGTCTATTTCTTACTGAGAGCCAGTATTTCTCTTTATTAAGTCTTGAATCTTGCTATAAATAGTCTCTGATTGTAAAATTTCAGTCTGTTTAGCTAAACAGAGTGAACATCATAGTGCTGTGAAAGGTCTGTATCAAATTAAGTCAGTGTAAGCTTTTGTATTATTATGGATGGTGCAGATTTCTTTACTCCTAAACATGCTAACTTCTGAGGAATGAGACAGTGTCTAGTTCACATTGTGAGATTACATCACCAGACAGATGATGGATTCCTTAAATCCAAATTAATGAAGTTGCAAAGGAAAAAAGTGGTCATCACAAATGTTTCATTTGGAGTGACAATTACTAAAATTTTCTAGTTGTTCTCTTTAGAGCTATTGTAAGATTGTCACAGCTTGATGAAGGCTTAGCTAAGGTATATATGATTTCAGCATGCTCAAAAGTAACCTATTCCGAGGCCACATTCTACTCTTCATCACATGACTCCAGAACACCTTGTAAAATGGTAATTTGAAATTAAGTAAGCACTGAATCAACAGCTCCAAGAAGCATTGTTTACACATGCATACCTGAATCTCATCTCCATGCTCTCCAATAACTTCCACCAGTCTTGACAGGAGGTCAGACAACGCGTGTGCAGAAAGGGGCTGCTTTAGGGCCCTGAATATCTGGAAAGAGCGACCAGCATAATGCCTGGAAGAGCTTGAAAGAGCTGTTTGTAAAGCAACTTCACTCAGATGCTGCTCCAGATGAAAACCTAAGCAAAAGAACAGAATGCCAATTTTTTTCCCCCCTTTTTTATTACAGACTTTACTGTGGGTCATAAACAGGCTGAACCTACTCTGTGAGGAGGATATGCTCCTTAGTGTATGTTGCAGACACTGAGAAATGGAGGTGAAAGAACATCTGTGCCTTGGGAAATTTTACATTTGTTTTGCACAGAATGCAAGAAAATTAACTGAAAAAAAAATTGGAGTATGAAATTGATAATTTGACTTATTTTTTTTTACAATTCCTGGACAAACTTTCAAGCCATCCAGTATTCTTGCTGCCAGCAACAGTAACTTCTGAAAACTCCCAAACCTGAAGTCAAACTGAATTAGGAGACTTTCTGTCAGCTTCAGAAGGCTTTGGATAAGATCTTTAATATAAATACTGATGCTGCATTCTGCTTTGATCTTGGAAATTATTTAATTAGTGACTGTGCTGGTTTTCAACATGTAATCAGCACATTCCCTATGTTCTAAAAACCATAAAAAATGAAAAATAAACTTTTATTGCCAGAAGAAATTTAACAAAGTCTATTTACTTAGAAGCTGCAATGTATTTCACTAACAGGACACAGAGGAGATTTTATCTGGCAGAATCAATCAAAAGGCTTTCTACCAACAGCTTTGAAGAAATATTCAACACTCAGGAACAGTTTAATCTAACATGATTGTTTCAAGCAATTCTTTCATGTGTCATACATCCTTGTTAAGACATATTTACTGTGCTTCTGCATAAGCAGATGTACTAAGTCACAGGACAAACATTAAGTGTGACCATGAGGGATATTTTTTTAGTTATGAAAGGAAAATATTTACTACCTGACTTGGAATCTTTAAATACAGATACAACATGGCGCAGAAAATTAGTAAGCTGTTCAGCACTCTTGGTGTTCTGATTTTTGGGAGTGATATCTTCATGGCACCAAAGTGGACCAAATGCCCTTAAAGAAATACATAACAAAGTGCAAAATTTCTTTGAGTTATCTGAAATAAATGTAATCAGTTAAAATATATAATCTATACAGGTACTTAGATATTTACAGGTCCATGACCTTGGAAACATGCAACCAAACATAATTTTAAATAAAAGTAAATAAATATTCCTATGTTGTATTTTAAAATAGAAGCTGTGCTGTGTATTTAGCACAGCACAGTTTATATTTTATATTTAGCATAAACAAATCCCTGTTTTTCAATTTAACATTGTGCCTAGAATCTGCTGGCTGTAGCTGGTAGTTAATATTAGTTTCACTATGGCCTTTCACTATGCACTTTACACTTTGTATCTAATTTTATAATAATGAAACTAGCTGCTTCTATTAGCTCATTTCTGAACATAAAACTATCAGTCAATTAAACATTTTATTTCTGTCAGGTAAGATTTTTTTTCTGTTTATTTCTATCAGGTAAGATTTTTTTTTCTGTTTATTTACTACTGACTCTGTAGTGCTTTTCAGTACCTACCTACCACTGTAAGTATCAATAAAAGAGGAATGGGGTCTGTAATTACTATTAGAACTCAGTCATTTTCCTTTAAGTTGCTTCATGAAAGTGTCCATTTCGAGTACAAATGCATCCTCTGCTTATCTGCATTACCTGGTTGTCAGAAACTCAATTAATTTGTTTGCTTTCTCATCTGACTCAGCAGCAGTGTCCACGTCCTCAATTTCTTGTGTAATCTGAGGGAGATTTCCACTGCTGCCTCCCAGGCTGATGCTGGAGGAGGTGGAGCTGGAGCTCAAGCCGGAGTCTGGCACTGGAGAGGACTGGTATTCCCGCAGAAAGTCAAAGCCACCTGCCAGCCAAAGGGGAGGAGATAAAGCTGGAATGCACTGTGGGGCCAGCTCTGCAGCTGGAAGTGTCTGCCAAGCAGCTCTTTCCAGAGTCAGCAGCAGAAACCTTCCACTGGGAAACACGGGGAAAACCTGCAGAACACAACCCTCAAATACTGATGGGAGTGAAAATGGTACTTTGTTTCTAAACGTGTAGAATCTAGAATAAAATGAAAACTATCCAAGTCAAGATTTCTGTTTTTACTGCACAAGGACAACAGTACTTGGAAAACAAATATTCCAGGAATATTCTTTACATTCAGAAATAGGACTTTTTAAATGTGAATTTAGAAGTTGGCAAAGTGCATGCAAAGTTCACTTCTCTGGCCTAGTCTGATATGGAAAAAAACTGCTGGGTGGAATTTTTAGAACGATTATGGTGTCCTAATTTTACAAATGTAATGGAAATTAAGTCACAAGTGTGGCTTCTTTGAACAGCTTTAGTAACTGTACCCACTGGACTCGTCATACAAAATATTTTCAGCATTAGGATGAAACACCTGAGTAAGAGTTCTGCTAGATCAAAAGCTTGTCACAGTTTCAGAGCTAAGATTAAAAACCAAGACCTGTTTTCTTAAGGTTAAACTTCTAGTCATGTTTAGGCTGTACCTACAACAGAAAAAAGTTGCCTTCTGAGAAAAATGGGAGCAGGACAAAATCCATTGCAAATGAGAAGACTCTTAATTTAGTTGCCTGACATTACATGGAACAAACCTGAGCTGAAGCATTTTCAGTTAGGATTCTTTGCTATAGCTACTCACCTACACTCTCACTCTTTATATTAGCTTCTCAAAAACCAGACCAAAATACCAAGTCTTGATAACTTCTGGAACTCCAGAGGGCCAGAATCAGGGTACCAATTACATTTTTTAGACACAAGAATGAAAACAGTTTTTCATTTTGGCAGAAAAGGAGTAATATAATTTTATTGGAAAAATTCTATTCTCTATTTAATAATTAATAGATGTGCACTGGGAAAGAAACCCACCCAACTCCAGACAGGAAATTATTGTGAGATAACTTTTCACAGAAGTTATTCAGAATGAAGTATCTTTGGCCAAAATAGTTCAATCTAGAATACCTATCCCTTCTGCTCATTACTTTAAAATAATTTTGTCGCAGAAAAAAATAGTAATAAGTTGTAATTTTTAAAAAAAAGTCAAATTACTTATTACTTCCTAAATAACTATGGAAATGGCAGTGATATGAGAATCTTTACTTTTAATTTTACACTGTATGATAAAGTTGCTCACCCTCTTACTGACAAGTAATCCTTCACCCACAACTCTTTATTGGTTCTGTGATTCCTTCAAAATGGAACAGAACACTTGCTTTTAGTAATATATGGCAGCAGTAAATCTAACTGGCATCTTTCTACAAATTGGTTCCAACCAACTCCTTAAAAACAGGTAAATTGCTAAAAGTAGTAGAACACTGACCTCAGCAGAGGTCTGAAGTAAGGCTCCTAATGTAGAAAGAGATTTCAGGACAGAAATGCAATGTATCAGTGATATAAAAGGAGGGTGTGTATCATGTGAAACTTAATTTAATAATGGAAAATCTGAGCTGCATATTCTTGCTGCTCTTCCTGTGTCGGAATTATTTATGCATTTCTTTTAAGGGTGAGGAATGATTGTCCTCATTTAGAGTAGCACTGGATCCCTGAGGGGGGAATCAGGAAGTTATTAGCCCTATTAATTTTAAAATACTACATTACATATTTTTGCCTTACATTAGATAACTTTTTCAATATCATGAAAATTTGTCTAATAATAAATTGCATGCATCCCTAGGGTAGTTCACGTGGAATTAGTATTAATGGGAACTGTTCATATTTGCCACTTATTACTTTGACTTATCAAAACCTGGCAGTATGATACAGTGCTCTCCTTGTCTTCATTACCTGTGTAAAGATATTCAGGCAAGTATGCTGGTTGTACTGTCAGAGTCTTGGTCTCATTCATCTCTCTGGTCTGCAGAAGCACAGATGCAATGGCTTGATAGTTGTTATTGCAAGATAATGCAATCAAAAGGTGAAGCAATAACTTTTTACTGTGTTCAAAGACCTCCGGGCGGTAATGGTCAAGACCTAAAAAGAAAAGGTTACAGCAATCTCTGAATATGAAGTAATAATAAACAAGTTCACATTCCAGAAATAGCAAAAATTCCAAGGCAGTTCATGATAACAGTGCAAATAAACAAAAGATGTAGTATTTCCAGACATAGTTACTAGTGTTGTCACTTAAATGTATGTGTATATTTAGTTTCCATTCTGAAGTCTCACACATGAAGTACAACGAATGAGTGGCAACACAGCTTTATGCATTGTCTCACTGCAGGTAATTTGACAGGTCTGGAAAACCATTAAAGATGAGGTATTCCTGATGGTGGTTGTAATTACATTGCTTACCACAGTATCAGACTTTTTAGCACAATTTCAGAATTACTGCAAACTGTAAGAGGCAGATACTGATTTATTAAAAAAGGAACTGACAGACAAATCATTTGAAAAAGAACTTCAACTACCAGTGAGCAGCATGAGACATTAGCCCCTAATTCAGGATGCAGAACTCAAACTGAAGGTCTAGCACTGAAAGACTCTGATTTGGTTTACTGTCAGCTGTTAGATTTTAAAACAGCCAGAATAGTTCACAAATTACAAATACAATGGAAACAGATATTTCTGCACTCTGTTTTAGTATATCTCATTTCGATTCTCTTTCAGTACCCTGCAGTATATTTGAACATACTTTCTCTTCTGTTTAAGAGTAGTTTCAGTGCTGAAAAGGTTAACTTTTTTCTTCCTCAACTCCTCTCTTCTCAGGATATGTCCCTCTTCAAAAAAGCAGCTACTTCATTACTCTGTGTGGCAGCAGCCAACAGATCTTTCAAGTCAGGCATTTTCTACTATACTCTAGTCATGCTGGTTCTTGTTTGGCCTGCAATAATGAAGCTCCTCATGCTGCCACAGTCTGAACACTGTGCCTTTGGCTCCAAAGGGCAATTTTCTGAAGGTCCCATGACCCTTGGTCTTACTCATCTCGCAATAGCCTCCTCCAAAAGAACTGTGGCCATCCTGCCCACCTCTATTTCAGCTTCTTAAGGTTTCTGCTCCTATTCACATTTCTCCATCTACTTCCACCTGCCAGGAGATAACGAACCCATCCTACCTGGTTTCAGCATACATTTCAAAGGATATAAAAAGGTGTTTTAGTTGAAAATAAATTCTATATTGACAACAATGGCAGCTGAAATCCTATTAAACCCTTAGTTGTATAAAAGTATTGGCACAGATCTGCCAACTGGGGAGTGAGAAGGACAGCTCAGTCTTTGTGCTTGGCCAGGGCTGGTCCCTTCTTTAACCTTCAAGAGTTCCAAGGAGGGTAAGCTTCTGTGACGCGGACACATTTCCAAAGGAAAGGAGGCTAGTGTTCAACTAATTTCACACTGGTTGCAAAAGAGATTTTAAACAGCAGTGATTTTCATGCACCAGAGATAGGCAAGTTCAAACCAGCAGTCTGCTTGCCTGCTTCACCCACAGTACTACAAACCACTCAATAACCTATTAAACACACAGACATTGCAAAATTCTTTCATTTTAGTATTTTCTCACTTCTTCCAATAAATTAAAGGATACCAGCTCTCCAGCTAGCCAACATACTAGTTTCCAGTCTGCTTTTCAATCAGATGCATCTGCCTGCGTGAGCTATTGCTATCCTATTCCAACAGGACAGCAATACTTAACTTTTAATTACATTCATACCTTTGGCTAATGTGTGGCATAGCTTCCTTGCAACATCACAAGAGCTCTACTGCAGAATAGAAAAATTTTCCACAGGATGTATAACAACTCTAGAGGAACTGACCTTGAAGCCTGAAAGCTGTGATCTCACTTTAGTTACCACTAAATCGGTTACATTTAGTTAGCAGCTACATTTAATTTTAATTTCACATTTCAGAACTGATAGTTTTTAGCCAAGGAAATGTCTCACATGGTATTACTAAATTTCTATTTATTCCTTATTAAAAATCTCTAATGTTGAAACCTTATTGCAAAAACAACTAATGACATTTTTCTAATTTATTACCAGTATCATAACTCTGTTTCTTCATATGTTTATTTGCATGGCTCCCTGAAGGCTCCTTAAAGCCATCTTAACTGCAAAGGTCACATTGCTCTGTACTACTCTTAAGTTCTTCATTTATTCTTGTCACAATTACTAAGTGTAAGTACCAGTTTTCTCACACTTGTTACAAATCATAGTAAAGATGGTGTTTGATCAGTTAATGGTTATTTGATTTATGAAATCAATGTACTGATATACAAAACCCTATTTAACCAAAATTTTTTAAGCAGAACAGTTGGTAACAGAGTAGCAGTAAAGGAGAACAAGCATCTCCTTCAACATATACTTCATTTTACCACTGTGCTGTAACATCCCAATTTAATCTCTTTTTGCCTGCTGATCAGCAGACACTTCCCAGGCTGACTGTGAATACTTAATGGTAACTATGGTGACTGAATGAGAAGTGAACTGTGATCTCAGCTATAATAAATTATTTCACAACTGCCTGTGTTTATTTGTGAACACTATTATTTATCAACCACGGAAGTCAGGGAATGGCTTTATAATGCTGAATACCCTTGTGTGCTAAAAAATTAGGCCACTCACTTTTGGTAATGTTGAAAGGCAGGACAAGGAAGGTAACAGCCTTCAGATGAACTGTGCTACAGTCAGGAACAGACAGAGCAGTGGGGAAAAATCAATGCCTCAGTGCCCAGGTATATAAGGGAACACACTGATGATAAAGCATTCCATCAACAGTGAAATTAATGAAGCTTTGCTTTCCAGTGGTCTGTGTCCTACCTCCACTAGCTCTGCAGTCCTGGCTCTCTTACAGACTATTTTTCAAAGGCAAGAGACAGCACAGGTGTGTGTTGTTCAGGTTCAAGGTATGTCTAGACTGTCATCACTAACCAAGCTGGACAAAGGCATGAGTTTCACCTCCTTTCCTTGCAGGGGCCATGCCACATATTTTTATAGAGATATTTTAGGAAGTCATTAATCTTCAAATTTCTACACACCTCACAAACTTGGCTGAAATTGGCCTAAATATTAAAAACTTTGAAGTTTCGAGACTAATTGACAGACTGCAGCTGCCTTGGGGTTTTTCTTTTATGGTGGAGAGAGGAAATCATAAAACATGTAAGAAACACAGTACCATAGCTTCAGCAAAACTAAAGTAAAAGGAGGGAGTACACTTATACCTTCCTTCTTGTTCTGTTGGTCTTACCTAAAAAGAGAGCATGTAGCAATAAAGGGAGGTGAAGAGCCCAATCTTCTCTCACACTGTGGTCCACTACCATCTCAGTCATGAAGATAACAGCAATATTGCACCTGGAAGTTGAATCACAACATCAGTTTCAAACCTCTTGGAAATGGGAAAGCACAAACAGGATGCTTATTTCTGAAGAAATACACAATTTATAAATTATCAGATTTGTGGCATTTCTTCTCAGTACAATTAATGCTGAAGCACTTTATTTACAGTATCAAGCAAACAAGTACCCATTACTGAAAAAAACCCTATTATTGTCAATACAAATTATGTAAAATAGGAACTTCAGAATATGCATGGCCTAGTTAGAATAAAAGATCAAAGTGCTATGAATAATAGGCACAGAGGCATGGGAAAAAGAAATTTTCCTTTTCTGTTTCAGTTGTTTCATCAGTCTTATTCTTATCAGTGATGTCCTACATTGTAAACAGGCTTTCTGGTAGAACTGTGAGCTTTCACTGCATGTGGATTTTTGCACTGGAAATCAGCAGAAATTGACTGTATGATTTTCAGGTGTTCTGAATGGTGGGACAGTTGGATTGGTGTTGGTCAACTACTAAGAGGAAGCATCTCACTGTCTGAAATGTCAGAATGAGAAACTGCTCACCTATGAAGGGGTCCTCGGGGTGTGATGGTTTCAGGGAGATAGTCCACGAGGGGTGCCCAACATCCTCCATTGTAAGGCATGGGCAGGGGATGTGGCTGTTTGGTTTCAACAATATTCAATAACCAGCTTGTATATGGAGAAACAGGATCATCTGCATGAAAAAGCATTCAAAAAAGTGCATAAAACTCAAGTCTGATTACCTTTTTTTGCAAAATATTATAGGAGATTTTATGCTAACATATGAGTTCAGCTGTTTGGAACAATGTGATAAGATGCCAAGAGGTTTGCAAATTCCTGTGTTCAATAACAAGTGATGCATTTTTAATCCCTCTTTCATGCTGCTGGAAATTAAAGAGATTCCAGGCAGACAGCACTGAGTGGTAGGAGCAGCAGCTGAATCCCTGCTGTCACTTAGTGGTGCTGGATTCAGATCACAAAGCACCAAGCAACAGACTTTCTCTTCAAAAATGAGGGAAAAGTTCAGCCAACAAAGCTGCTGTCAGAAGCCATCTGCTGCAAGGAGCAGAGTACCAGTGACACATTCTTGCAACGCCTCACCACTGCCCTGCTGAGTGACGCTACAAAGGAAGAAGTTAAATGTCCTGAGTTAGCAAGGAGGCATAAGGAGTGCTAAAAACACCTTCAGGGTAATTTTCTTTCAACAGGGATGAATTATATCTTGAATTTCTCAAAGATGCATTTAATTTTGCTTTATTGTGACAGCTGCTGTTTGTTAATGAGTGTTAGGGTTTTGTCTCCCACCTGTTTATCTGCAATGATGTAGTCAAGTTAGTTATTTCCACCACTTTCTCTCTTGTCCCAGCTGCACAGTTTTGTTCATCTCTTCTGTATTTTGTTCCCTCTCATTCTTCTCGATTTTCTCACTGTTCAGTTTTTATTTCTGAGGTCTGGCAGTTTGTGATACACTGCCATGGAAAGTATCCTTCCTTGGTCTGTTTTTGACATACATTCAAACACTGCCCTTTATGAATTTTTAATTAGTATTATTTTTTGTTCTGTTCCTTCTTTTTTTGTTTTTGTTTGTTTTTTTCTTTTTTATTTTGTTTTTGTTTTGTATATTAGGTAAGCTTAAAACTCAGCATTTTCCTTTTCTTTTTTTTTTTTAACAGCATGTATCTGATGCTTGTCAGCTTTCCCACGGGAAGCAAAACTGTTTTGATGCCTACAAAAGTATCAGAGCTGGATTTTTCTAATGTGCATCACTTCTTAGTTTTAGAAAAACTTCTTCAGATTTCCAGATCTTCAGGAGACTTTCAATGAAGTAGCTGGTTCTCCAATTATTTCTAAAATGCCAACTTTATAAATCCCATTTTTAAGTCTTGGTCTTTTAAGAAACACTTTATATTTTACGGTTACTATTTAGATTTTTAGATTCTCTGGAGGATGACAGATCAGTTACAGATAAAGAAGAATAAAATGACTTAATATCGCAGCAAAGTATGGCATTTTCACATATTCTTAACCAGAATTAACCAGATAATGTTTGTCAAATGCTTTTCACAGAAAAAGCACTGCACAGAATCTACTTATTTCTACCAATTTAAGTGTTTCACAGAACAGTGCTTCATGAAGGTCACACCAAGACCTAGATTCTCACTCCTGTTTTCACAGGTTTATATGCAGACTAAGAAAAAAAAAGAAAAGAAGCACCTTGAAGGTAAACATACAATCCTTGCCTGAACAAAAAAATTTGTGTGCTGCAGAGTGGTGTTCTGCATTTATAATCTCAGCAATACATGAATATTAAATAGATTGGGGAGAGGGAAGAAGCCATACCATCAAATCCTTTGCAGCCTTGGCTGCCTGTCTGAGCAAGTAAGTTAGAAGTTGCATTATGTTTCTTGTAGAATGACAAGAGATATAAAAATTCCTTTCTCTTATTAGAATTCTATATAAATGTCAATAGCTAAGTAAAACACACTTTATTTTCCTTCTAGGTATTCACATACTTGCTAAAGGAACCCCTGTGAGAAGCACACTTTGCATAAATATTCACAGTAGTATAAAACTTGTAGGTATAGGCAGGAAAAAACATTCAGGCACTGGCTGGAGGAGACATTCCAAAAGAGCAAAGAAAATTTCAGTATTTTTAAATTTTTTATCACTCTAAGCTCTTGTCAAAACCAGGTATTTGTGAAGACTGTTCTGATAATATAAATGCTGTTCTGTCTTGAAAGATTGTTCATGCAGATGAGATTAGCACCAGTGCTTCAATTAACATCTGGTGAAGCATTTTAAGTAGCTGCAGAACTAGAAAGCCATAAAAAATTCAAGACAAGTGTACTAAGCCCCACTGAGTTTAAGATGTTGCACACTTTCTTATGTATTTAAACACTGGAGTTTGTACATACACAATATTTTGTCAATACTGTGCTTCATAACTAAGAATAATAGTTGTTGGTGTACATTAAATTATCCTATTCTATTGTGTTTTACAGTCTTTGCATATTTTGCAGAAGAGTATCAACAAAAAATTACTTGGATTAAAAATATATATAAAAACTTCACTTTTCATAACAAAATGCTGTTCCAAAATGATGTCTACAATACCAACCCAAGACATGATGGCAGATATAGAACTTGGCCTGGCTTTAGTAAGCCAGTGATCAAAGTCAATAACAAGATCTTGACTTTTTAACATTTGCTTAATGCCTAGCCAAAATCTGTAAATTGAATTCACGCCAGAAAGGAAGTCAAACCATCCAGCTTTTCAGTTTTGCACTATTGTACATCAGTTTTGCAGTTAACTGGTTTTCTTTGGAATCTCTGCTGAGCACCAGTGTCCATTTACAGCCCATTTAGCAGAAATACATAAAGAACAAGAAGCTTGCTCAGGAGCCCCATCTCCCCTCTATCACTTGTTTGCACAGTGCAGCCCAAGACTGGTTGCAGAGAGCATATAAAAGCTAATGAGGAGATAAAACCTCATATTTGGAAACTCCTGAGCCTCTTTTCATGCTCATATAACAGCACTTGATTTGGAGGGATACGGTGCCAAATGGCACAAATCAAAGTGCTTGTTCTAATGCTCTTACAAGTCTTTTGCCTTGCCATGTAAGAAAGGCCCAATGTGTTACTCCCTGGAGGATTCTCTGCTGCTGCTCTCTGTGATGTTCTGTGGCCTTCAGATGGGTTTGACTCAACCCAGATTAAATGAGGTAAATTAATTAAATGAGATATGGAGGGGAAATAAGGACACTCCCTGCATGATAATGCTGCATCACTGTTTATACAGAACTTAAACAGAGAGGCTCTGCTCGTCATTGGAATGTTCTCCACTCCAACCAAAACACCAGAGATTTCATCAAATTGAATATAACTTACTTTTGTCATCATCATAAGATCCTCCAGAGCTATTACTGTACCTCGATTCTAGTCGGGTATGTGCTCTGATGACATTACTGAACCTTCAAATACAAGAAAAAAAAACTTCATTAAAAACAGTGACATGAAACATCTGGACTTTATGTTTACCAAAAAAAAAGGGCATTTCCTTAAGCATTCACTTTTACACAGGAGTAGACAGCAAATGAATGTAATGCTGATTCTTTCCACAAAACATTTTTGCAGCCAGTTTCTGAGAAGTCTAACAGTGTGCTCCTGTGTCATGAGCCTTTAAAATTTAGCAAAAGGAAACTCTCATGCTACAAATGTGTGATTTTTTTTTTTTAGCATGGTGCTAAAAATGCCAAGGTTGTGGGCTCAATCCCCATATGGACCATTCACTTCAGAGCTGGACACCATGATCCTTGTGGGTCACTTCCAGCTCAGAATATTTTGTGATTCTGTGACAGAGTGGAAAGTCCAAAGCCAAGCCTGCACAGGTACCAAGCAGGGAAAACTACACCAGATCACCCTTCAAGAGGAGAATCCAGCAAATGCCAGAGCAGACCTAACAGAAACGTTAAGGGACATGAGAGCCACAGAAAACTGCTCACAGCTGTCCTCTAATCTTAGATTCATGCTAAGCTGACTTTTCCTGGTGATCTCCTTCGACTTCCTCCACCTTGTGTTCCCAGGGTAATCAGGCCTGAAGTGGAATGAGAGGAGCCACACTGACAGCTCACACACTAGTGATGATCTAAAAACATCACCACTCCAGCAGAAAACTAATTACAAATAACCATGGATCAAACAAGAATATATTGAAGATTTTCTAGACAAAATTCAATTCAATTTCTTACTAATGTTCACACACCTTAGTGCAGGGTATTTCACTATACATCAACATATTACATTGTTTCCAAAGCATGTACCTCATAAGCATGCAATAAATTCCTTGTGCAGTTGACAAAATGCATTGTCAGCCCTCCAATACATGTTTTTCTATCTATGACCCTCATTATTTCATATGTACTGGCATATGAAGTCCATATTAATGGACATTCTAAGATTGACACACTGGTTTTGGAGTGCAGATGCAACTTACAGTCAGCTTCAGTAACATAAATGCCAGCAATGAGTTCAGGCAAATTATTTTCCATTTTCTTCTGAGGTGTCTTTCAGCAGGATCCTGAATACCAGTATCAGGACATCGTAATTTTCCTTTCATTTTTATCATAAAGTCTCTGGCAGATCTGCATTCTAAAAACTTTTTTGAGTCACATTTAAAACTTACATAAGATAAGAAATCCTGACTTGAACTACTGTAAGAGACATTTGCTCAACTTGGCTGTAAATCAACTGAATAAAAATTTATCTTAAAGCTATGCAGCCATAAACATTCATGTAAGGAATAATAAAAAATTCAGAGGAGAAAATGGTTTTATTATCCTTTTAAGTACATTTCTAGTGCAAATGTTAAAAAACAACACTTAGAGTCAAATCTGTTTTACTATCAATTTGAAACACATTGAGTGCCATTTTCTACTTACATTTAAATTAGCAGACACATCTACCTAACCTGACAAAATGCTACTCTAGTTTGTAATGGGAGAGAGTAAGTAATTAAAAAGTTTTGAAGTACAGAAAGGTTTACTCTCATAATTATCTCAGCACATCTAAGCCCTGAACCTTAGGGAAGGAGCATTGGACTACTGAAGTGATACTGGTGACTATCAGTGACTAATGAATACTAATACACTAACTGACAAATGCTATTATAAATTGTCCAAAGTTCTCTTGCAAAACTAAGAGCTTTTCTATGAGAGAAACAATCTATATGTCTGTGGTCTAGGATCTGATGGCCTTTAGGCTTTGCATTTACTCATTTGTCGTTTGTCAGTATGTACCATAAGTAGCAGAAGTCTAAAATGAACACATAATTTATAAGCAAGTTATTTTCCACAGCTGTCCTCTATAAAACATTTCACCTAGACAAAGGAGGTGACCTTGAAATCAATGATATAAATCTGCCAACTAAATTTTACTCACTGTCCATGAAATCAAATAGTGTGATCAAATCTGACTTCATAAAGA
Organism: Zonotrichia leucophrys gambelii; assembly: GCF_028769735.1. Lineage (NCBI taxonomy): Eukaryota > Metazoa > Chordata > Aves > Passeriformes > Passerellidae > Zonotrichia > Zonotrichia leucophrys. The sequence goes on from NC_088169.1 coordinate 68,571,322, forward strand.
TTTTAGTAGGATAATTCCTACAAAACCATGATCTCCTTAGCACAATTCACTGAATGTAGATTTAACAGTTCTTCCTTTACCATCAAACAAGAGTCAGGAACTCGAATCATGAGAATAGCTTAAGAAAAAGATTATGCATCTGCAATAATGCCACTTAGGCTCAATCTGAGCATAGGAGATCCTCACAGAACAATGCAGAACTTTTTTCAACATCTCACCCTCAGCCTAGGAAAACACATATATTTTGGAGGGAAAAAACCCAAGCCACAAACCTTTCATCATTCTCTTTCACCACTCTGTTCTCCTCTGCATCAGGAAAACTATCTTGGCCAGCTACAACAGTGTTACTGCTGGAGGTGGTTCCTGTAAATGAGATGTGAATAAGAACACCTGTTAGATGCAGCAGACAGCACCTGCAAAGCAATAAAAGCCTATAACTCACAGGGGATTTTAGCAGCTACAGTACAAGTGACCATCCTGCAGGTACTTGCACACACGAATGAATAAACACTGTTACTCCTACAGACAGGACCTGCTTCCATGGCTAGATGGTGTTAAGTTCACGTGCTCTGAGAAGCAGATGAACCGAATTATGATCTTCTTACATTAAGCTCATGCTCAAGACATAGTCTATTATTTTTCAAGGATCAGGCAAAACATTTACAAGGTTAAATGTGGGGTTGGTTCTTAAGTATATTTGACTACTGCAGCTTGGAAAAGGCCTTTCAAAACAGAACCGCCACACTCTTAAGGCTCTCAGTTTTCAGGAAACTCTGCTTGATACATCTGCTGTGCTCACTGCATCAGTGATGATTTCTTGTACTAAGTAAAACAGCTACTAGAGAGTGGAGTTTTCTGAAGAGTGGCAGAATTCTGAACAGCATCAAGTATCAGTAGTATGCTATTAAAATAGTTAAGATAATTAAGCAAATGTTAACAAAGCATATACATTATTAGGAATGAAAAAGAACTGTAATTGAGACATGCAACAAGGCCCTGATACTTGTACTTTATGTACACAGGTCTGAAGGGACGCAAAAGTAAGAGATTGTTTTGTGCAAAGAGATGAAGACTCAAAAGAACAGGAAAGCATAAAGAAAACACATTCAGGTCATACCAGAAGCTGCAGCTGAGGCTTTGTTACTTGCAGCAAAACGGTAAAATGGAGGATTATCACAATGTTGGACGATGGGGTTCACTGGGTCGGTTTGCTGCAGCTCAAAAAGGAGTTCTTCCATTGTCTGAATAGTGTTATTGCGACACAGATATATTGCAACCTTCTTTATCTGTTGAAGAAAGTAGCAGTTGTTAAACTCTGACCAAAGTGAATTTCCAAAGGAATCAATGAGTGTTACACTGCCACTAAAATTATCTTGAATGCAAGTGTTGTTCCTGGACAGATACCACAACCACATACAGTTCATACAGAAATAACTCTTCTCACTTTGACATCAAGATCATTTCCCCAGCAGACTGACTCTATGATTTAATTACTTTAAAGGTTTTGCTTACCATTTAAAATGAATTGTTTATGTATATAACTATGTAACATGCACATCTACAAAACTGAGGCTGTGGCCACAAAGTGTAAGCCAGGCTTTGAATTGCTACTCACATCTGTAAGCAAAGTAATAGCTAATGGAAGTAAGGCAGAGCAATTATGTATACAAACTTCATGTATCCTGATTTGAAAAAATCTTAGAGTATCATTTATAGACACTCTGGAAATTTCTACAAATCTTTTAATGAGATCTCAAACCTGCACTGCAGCAACGAGGACTCTTGAGATACTGAGACCAAATTCAGTTGTGTTCTGGAGGGAAAAAACCCTGATCACTATTAAAGGCAGAGACTCCCTCCAGCTCAAAACCACTTGATTCATAAACTGGTGGAGCTGGGAGACCATATGGGGAATATCTCTCTGTGCTTGCCTGCTTTTTTAAAGATGTCCCTAAACAAGTTCATATAGGGGACCTAATATATTAGACTGAACAGACTTTTGACCTCGCCAAGTATTGCTGCTCTTATACTCTTAAATACTTCCATTAAAATAACTTCCTTACTGCTTCTCTTTCCTTTTATTTTTCTTTTCCTTAGAGAAAATGCACATATGCAAAGTCTCTTTTACTGCACTGTGCTAAAAATTTCCCAGGGACTTTCCAGAGACAAATCCATCTCCTTCCTGAGGCTCATTTCTGGTTGGGCTCACAGTGCCATTTTCAGTTTCTCTCACCACTGCAGGGGTCAGATTCCCAACACGAGTTTTTGTTGAAGAGGTTTCTGAACTGTAAATGCTTTAAGAAATCTTTCACTACATAATTTGAAAGAATGGGCAGCTCAGCAATTTGTACTGGAGCACTGGGAAAAAATGCTTAAAGGAAACATAAGAGACAAAGCAATTAATTTAGATGATAAAAAATATTTAAAAAATGTGAGTCAGGCATGCTTTTGGCTTGGACCCACACAGGGAGAACAGATGGCCAAGGCACGAAGCAGCTGGTGACTGCCTCGGGGCACAGGGGGCTCCTAAAGGAGATGGGTAAACTGGCAATTCTGCAGCTCTGTGCTCTTTTAAGCCCAGGTGACCTGGAACACTGCTGATAAACTGTCCAAATGATCTTTATTTGCAAACGTGTATCTGTTATCTGCATAATAATGGAAGACACATGTTTGTGGTATCAGCAGTCTTGTGTAGTTAGCAGAGTTAGGTAGGATTTCTTATCTCTAAACTCCAGGGCATTAGCAAAACACTGAGCAGATGCATGTGATAAGAGCAGTGTATTTCCCTACTCCAGACAAAGCTATCAGCAAAGGAGTGACTCATAAGCACAGTCCAGCTTCCTACAGAAGCTAAAAACTTTTTCAGATTTTGCAAAATCTGAGAATCAGACTTTTAACTCAACATTAGAGAACACAGACTAACTGGGTGGTAAAACACAGGGGAGCCTTGTCAGCTGCTGCTGCCACCAGCCACGAGAAGCTGAGTGGGAGACCAGAAAAGTGCCACAGGCAAAATAGGAGATGCTGAGCAGATGAAGCTGGAGATGTCAGAACAGACTGCTCTCTTTGTGAAGTAAGAGGACTGTACTGTCCTGGAAGAGGACAGGACTGAGAAAGCCAAGGCTTTGAGCCAAAAAAAAAAAAAAGAATTTAATAAAAAAGTGCACTGAATGGAGGAGGTTTGAGGAAAAGCTGCTCAGAGCTGTGGCATGGCAACAGTTATGGAAAAAGTAGGTGCTGAAAGCTTTGGCTTGGCAAGTATCTGGATGGGGGATAAGGTGTGCGAGAGGCTCCTGGGCAAGAGGTAACAGGGTTATCAGGTTATCGGGCTTTTCCAGTCAGGTTACATTTGGAGTCAGCACAGGACTACTACTCCTTCCTCTCAGAAAACTGCCCCGTCCCTTTTGTAAGCTGTCAGAAATGAGGGCAAAACAGCCCTCAATTTCTGCCTTATCTCTAGCAGGTGATTTCCACTTGCTCTCTGCCAACATAGATGGAGACCACCTTAGTCCCAAATCTGTCATAGACTGTAGGATGAGGCAGGTTGGAAAGAAGCTGGGTAGTCCCTCATCTAACCTCCTGCTGAAAGCATGGTCAACACTGAATGGAAAGCCTCTGTAACAATTGAGGGAAAGATTTCATTTCAGATCAACCCCTTTGCTTTCCTCTCATATAAACATTAAGCTTTTTCTTACACCAATTCCACTTTCAAATTTTTCTACTTTTGACTAGCTAGGCATATATATACATTGATTTGAGACTATAGAGCAGTAAACCCTACAAATGAAAGGAAACAAACGTGATGCCTATGATACAACAACATTTTGAGGATTTTTACAGACTTCTTTATTTTCTTTATTCTAGCATGCATAGCAGTCACTATAAACACTTTGGGCAAACTCTTATTTCAGCATCTGTAAATGAAGTGTGTTTATGAGGCTTTTTAGATAAATGTCAGTTTTATTTCAGGGAAATAAATGGAAAGACGCTAACTATTAAAAAAAACCATATTGTAATTTGGCTGGAAAATTCACTAAATTTAGATTCTGTTTCACTCAGCAACTGAGCAATAAGGAACATGGGAATGGAAGTAGCCTGTTTTTCTCAGACAGCCCTGATTTTATTTTAACTTGAATAATAACAATATCCAGCACAGTTTGAGTTGCACATTGCAGCAACTGTTAGATAATTTATGACAGTCATGCAGAGGCAGAAGCTGATATAGTAAGCTTAAAAAGGTTAACTATCTTCTGTCTCTTGATATGTCCCATGGAAAGCTTTAGTCTGCTAAAGAAAAGGATGTAGCATTTTCTGGCAATTTAAGGCCAGTCTCTGTTACTGTCCCCATTCACAGACATGCAAGGTTTCTCTTTGCTTGAGAAAACCCACCTCTCACTTGCAATGGGGTGTGCTCTGCTGCTGAAGGCCGAGATTCGAACTCCATTTCTTTTTTTTAAATTTCCGTTTCCTGGCACTTTTATCCCTGCTATTTCATTTCCTACAGTGTGTTGGGGAGTATGTTGGCATTTCTTGGTTTTGATAATGAAATTAATTTTCTGCAGGTAATAGCCGTTTCCTTCACTACAACCTGTGTAATTAGCAGTAAATAAAACAAAGTGCAAAGACTTACATAGGGTAAAAGGATGGTATCACTGCTAACACCACACAAACTAATGAGGAACTGCAGAGTTATCCTAAGGTTGTTACTCCATTTTTCATTGTTGGCCAAAGCATTCCAGACATTTTCCATCTCTGGTCCAGGAATTTCATCTCCATACTGCAAAGAATCATAGGCATACATTCCTTGAAATATGCAGACTTCCAAACCAAAGCATGTTCTCTTAGAACATTTTCTCACGCAAAAAACCCCCCAGTGAAATGCTGTAAAAAGTTACAAAACAGTATTTTAAATAGCTACCTGACAGATTTCAGAGCAATAAGTATATGTAAAACTATTTAGGTTCTGATCCACAGAAGGACTTAAATCATAAGAGAACATAAATTCTTGAGGACTATAAATTTAGAAAGTATTCCTAAAATTAAGCGGGTTTTATTTGATTGGTACAGACTGTTCCAGTGTAAAATTTCTGGTACTGGAGGGAAAAAACAAAAATTTTACAGGTTAGTTTCTTTGTTTGATTTTTTTTTTTTTTTTTTACCTTGGCTGTCATATACATGAGATTATTAAGAACCAGAGAGGTGGCCTCAGGCGAGCCCCAGCCATTGCCTTTTAGTCCACTTGTGACTGCTATTTCCCCCTCCTTGTCCTTCAGTTCATCTTCTGGAGTGGTAGGGCTCGAGCCAGGGAGGAGCAGTCTGTTGTCTACCAGTTCAATATTATGAAGCCATGGTAGCAGATAGGTAAGCATGATCTGTCTTCCATTTGGATGTGTTGTTGGAAATCGCTGGCTTACCTCTAAAATAGTAAGAGTTGAAAAGGACAGCATATTAATTTATGATCTAAATCCTAAATGCACTGTTTAAATCACATTTCTGACATTTGTTAAACTATCTGATGGTTTTTACTTTGCACACTACAAGCTCAAAAAACCATGTTCTTGAATTTCCTGAAGAGAAACATGGAATTACTTTCATAATAGCAAGCAATTGGTCATATATTCTGTCTAAAATAACTAACTCAGTCTGGGCTTAGAAACAGAAAGTCAACCCTTGTTACTGTGCCATGATGCATATTAAGTAAGGTGGATGCCAGTAAAGAGGAAAAAGGATCATTCAGTTACTGGTGGTTACTCTAGAATTCCAAGAGTTTCTGGAGAATATACAGAACTGTTCTGCAGATTACAAATGCCTCACTGGCCTCCAGGTTTCTAAGCTATACTTCAAATACTAAGGCACTTAGTATACTGAGTTTACAAAAAAAAAAAATCTTGCATATATTGGGATCCTACTTCCTGTGGGAATGTCTATGAAATTCATAGCTGGCTGTCAGTTCAGGAATGCTTGCATACAGCACTTTATATAGTTTACAAAAAAAAAAAAAAAAAACCCTGGCACTGTAAGGCAAAGGGATTTGGAAAATCTGGGATAAGAAATACAGCTTCCTGCCAAAGTGAACCACATTATCTCTCTGTACCAGAACTCTTCTGTAAAATCAGTACAGCAAACATTTCCTTTTTTAACTCACTCCCTGGTTTTTAAAAATTGTGAGGACCCACACTGTTCTCTCCTCCTCATGATTCTAGATGTATAGAAAGGATGTCTCACTTGGACTGTAATATCTGATATATCTGAGATTTTTTAAAATGACACAGTCGTTACAGCAACATGAGTAACAGAGATAATGAACAGCATTTGCTTAATGACAAATGAGCCCTCAGAATTTCCCTACACCAGTTATTTATAACTCATGGTATCTTGGGCACTGAGAAATGTAAGGGTGATGTATTGTTCGTTTACCCTCCCTCCAGCCCCTACAGACTGAGTAAAAACAACATAAAGGGATTTTAAGAGCCAGTAAAAATTCCCACGATTACAGACATTTGCATTCTGCTATTTAAAAACTAGAGCAACACATAAGATTGACTAAACCAGATAGATATGTCTCAAAACATCATTGTTCCCAGGAATTGCCTCAATTCTGATTGGTGCTCCTGCATTAACATTTTTTTCAGTAATTTTGAAAAAAAATAGATTTCTGGTAAAATTAAAAAAAAGTGCTGAGACATGCAGATGCAGCAAATAACAAAAGGTAGAGATCACTCAGAGTAATTTGAATCATTGGTAGAACTGGACACAGGCAATCAATTTGCTCAAAGTTAAAGTCATGTTTATATAAAATGAAGAAATACATCCTCACAATGATGATCTTTGTAAATCCACGTGTAAGAAGAATCCCATGAGAACCCATCACAGTAGAGTTTGCCAATGTCATTTTAACTCACTCAGGACACTTGTAAATTCAAAGTTACCCCAAGGTCACATAAGTGGCACAGAGTCCCCAAAGAGGGTTTCCGTACTTTGTGTGAATACCTCTAGGAAATATATATTGGATTCCTCAATCTGATTTGACCTGAACCAGAATAAAAACAGGTCAAGCTAAATTTATAAACAGAACTGTGGTTCAAAATGGTAGCAGTCTGACATTTGCAAAAATGTAAAGGAGATAATAAGTCAAACAAATACGGGTACCTGAAAAAAGTGGAAGGGTAAGTTCAGGATACATCCTTGCTAGTTCATACGAAAGAAGGGCAAGTGAGACACTATAAAGAGGTGGCAATGGACCATGTGTCCCATACAAGATACTGCCTGGTCTTTGTTCAGCCACCTTTTTTGAATAAACAAAAAGCTTTGATTCAAGGATCTATAAAAGATAAAAGAAAAAAAAGAAGGAATGTGACAATAAAAATTTATTAAATCAGGAAATATCAGCATTTGAAGTTTAGCTATCAGAGAAAGCTCTATATGTTTCAGAGTATATGCTCCAAATATGAAAGACACAATAACATTCATTTTTACATAAATATTCTTGTAAGTTTTTATAGCCAAGACAAAACTGATTGTTTCTTTTCAAAACAAAACTAATGCACAAATAACAGTACTTCATAAGAAGTTCACCAAAAAAGTCTCCAAGGGCAGGAGGAAAAAATTAGCTGATACGTGCCTGCATAAGTTGCATGGAAATTTCATAAATCTCTCTGTTGGTGTCAGATGCCTTGAACAGCACCAAATTTAAAAGCGTCACGATATCAAAAGGATAGTTCCTAGAAGAATAAACAGAACATTTTTGTGAATGCTGGTGAGGAATGCAGATTATATTCACTCTGATTTACTCAGTAATATGGTCTAAAGAGAATGTCATCTTTCTTTTTTCTCTTCGACCATCAGAATATGGGAAAGGGAGCTCTTATGAATACACACTGCATGATCAAAGGACCATCTGGTGAATGGGAAGAAAGAAAGGATTATTTATAATTACCTTGGACCAATGCTTAGGAATGCACTGAGTTACTCTCAATGAGAAATGGAATACCTGTGTCTATGACTGTCGATTCATTTTAATTTATAGCATAAACTGTTTACAGGACAGCCTGACACCCATGAAAGAAAATGGGGAGCATGAAAATTTCCAGTGATAAAGAATTTCTTAAGCCAAGATGCAATTAATATAGTCCCTTTGGACAAAGGACACTATCTCTGATATGAACATTCTAAGGTATTAGACAATTCTATGAAAATTTTTTGCTTTCAAAGAGTAAACACTAAGAAATGCTTCATAAAGTCTGCTATCTATAAAGTCAACGTCAATTTTAAGGTTAAACATATCAAAGTGTTAACTTAATGAGAACATTGTTAGAGGAGTAAATCCCACATCACAATATTTGGATTTGCACTAAATAGGTTTCTGTTTTCTCCTGATGATTTGTAAATGCATTGATTGAATTCTGAACCATCAATTTATCACCCTAGATGCCAGTTACAGTGCTCCTGGATGGGCTGCAGGAAGCCCATTTGGACTTTTTAATATGGCAGATACAGGTGTGGCATGGGACATTCTTGGTCATTTCATATACTGACTGCAAGCCAGGCTCTGTAACTGGCTCTTTGCCCTCCCACTGCTTAAAAAACAAATACAAAAAGAAAATAAATGAAGGGAAGTGGCTTTGCAGAAAGTTGGATGGACACCATCAATTGCTGCTCATTTTATAGGCAGTTTAAGCAGTGGTTTCCTGATACATTTTGATAGATGATAGAGGAAAAACTATTAACAGCTTTCAAATATTAATAAAAATTCCCAGCTTGTTAGAAAGAGGACTTTCCATTCAAAATAAATCACAAAGATCATACTCTCAAGTTTACTGTAAGAATGGAAAAGAATAATTTTTAGGTCACAGTGGCACAGGTAACACAATTTGAGGAAAAACTACTGACTGAAATGGCAATGTTTCTGTGTTCATTAAAATAAAAACCTTGTTAACATCACTGAATTTGCAAACACCAAATTCCATTCATATTTCTAAAAACCTCCATGTAATGCAGCCTCTAATCTAGTTGTTCCTGCAAGAACAAAACAGTTTTGCAGGAAAACGATGAAATTTGTGACTTATTTTAATTTTCCAAATCACAATTATTTCTCTACTGAGTATTTCTCTATGCTGATCAGACATCTTACCAAATTATGTTTTTGAAGAGTAAATTTTCACATTTATTTTAATAAAATGCAACTTGTTGAATTATCTAATTTCTCTATAAATTTTGTCTTTGAAAATGAAAAAAAGGGATAGAGTTTTATGAAGGCCTGATACAAAAGCAATATTTGTACTAATTTCCTCATGTAGCTTTGTGCTTGCTCAGCATTAGCAGTAATGATGATACCAGTTGACAGGAAAGGAACTAAATAAATCAAATGAAAGCCAGTTTATAAAAAGAACATGACTTTCAAGATAATGACAAGTCAAAATAATGACTTTCAAGCTATTGACATTGAAAACATTTTTCCTTTTATAAATTAAATTAAAAACCATGCCAAATCTCTTGAAAACAGATTTATGACCTACATTTAAATAAAACTGTTGTAGTTTTGTTTGTATCTTTCGGAGCAAAATAGCATCAAAATTCCCCAGATTTCAAATGCACCTATAGTAAGAACATCTTCTACCAAGCACATCACTTTGTTTTTGGAATTATGAAAATTAAGCGATACAGTCCCAAAAACTGTTTGAGAATATATGTGTGTAACCAACAGCTCCTAACAACACAGTGAGCAGAACCTCCAGTTTTCTTTACATTTTAAAGTATAGATTAATAAATCAATTAATACCTGCTTCCGCACACAGTTGCAATGGCTTTGAAACACCCAGAGGCAAGCTGGTATGATCCTGTGTAACATCGATCTATTGCCCAGTTGAAGAGATTGATCTGATCAGGATTCAGCTCTAGCAACAGGACTACAACTTCACAGCCAAGCTGGTGAACCTGAACAAATGTCAAAACATGATAGATACATTCATTCTCTAAAATTCTCAAGAGTGACACAGGCAAAACAGGGCAAAAATGGAAAATTCAAGTATGGAAGTAGAAATCAGAACATTTGTAATTGATTTATTTTAGGGACAGCAGAGTTGGAATGTGACTCAGGTTTCAATACTCATCAATGGAAAAAATGGTATGTGCAAAGACTACACGAATGAAATAAATTTTCCAAAATTTGGCACAACGACAAAAAAAAAAGCAGAATTTTTGGAAAATCTAAGATACTTGGTAAGTGTTCTTGGGCAACTTCCTTTTATATCAATTAACTGACTTGTTAACTATTTCCTTCTTCATGTGAATTTCACAGAGCGACAAGCTTTCAAGTTTATCCTTCTTTTGACTAACACAGAAACAAGGCAGACAAAGAAAAATACCTTTTACAAGACTGAAAATGTGTGTTTAATCCAACTACATCAATCAATCTAACAACTCTCCCTACAGACTGTGTATCCCTTAATGCTGGTACCACCGCTGCTACAAACACATCACAACTAAGGCTTGGACTTCTTGCTCTTTCAGTACAGGGTAGTGCTGGCACAGCAAACATCAATGCCTATTAATATTCTGTCACCAAGTGTAGTGACTGCTTGTAGAGACTGCGTATAACTTGCATATATCTTTATAGCTCTGTCCCTAGCAACATTCCAAAATCCCATGTAATTTCTGAAGGATTTTCTCCACAGCTATTCATTCTTTCTATAAATTGTTCAACCTTATTTTTTCCTAATCAATTACCATTCCCACAGCCTCTATCCTCTAGCTGCATCACATGTATTTATTTACATTCTGCTATTTGCCTTTCCTTAGTAGAGTTATGTGGGCTGGTATGAGACTTTTAGGGAGAACAGCAGGACAAAGTGCAAGATACCAAAAGGGAAAGTGAGAGTTGTCTCACTCTCTCCACTTGATATAAATCACCAGTCTACTCCTCCTCAATCAGAGGCAGTTGAGTCAGCTCCAAACACAGAACTATGACTATGTAGGTACAAAGTCAAGTCCATCTTCCCAGAAATGGAAAATGGCAAGATTAATCCATTTCATATTCTTTAAGAGGAAAGAAAACACTTTACAAACTCTTCACTCACTGAGTACAGTGAGAGACTGCTCATCAGTGTGGTATTTTGGTCAGTACTTACACGTAAGTCTTGACAAGCCAGAATGTTATCCAGCCATTTGTAAAGATATCCATCGGGGGAAAGACCCACATTATCAAACACAGGTCCACAGCAGAGCACAGCCGACATGGCCTGGAAGCACACGGAACTTCAGTCACACAAACAGTACCACAACAAACCTTTCAGAATGATTTCAGCCCAGGCCAACAATTTTCAAGTGGCAGGACTGCCACTTGCTTTCTGTTTGGAGGGAACTATGGTGGAATTGGTAACAGCTGGCTGACTGGTAGAATTCAATTATTACTTTGTTACAGATTTTACTGGATTCCAGATCATGCTCAAAGCACTTTGAGGCGAGTACTATCTTCAAGATCTCTTTTGTGATTTTACCCAGTATTCACAAAACCAAGCTGCAAAAACAATTAAAATACACTCAGATGTTTCAATAGCATGTTACTACAAAAGTTAAAACTGTTTTACAGCAAGTGGTGCAGCTTATATAAGTACATAAGCTATTACTTTCCCAACTTACTCATGCAGGGGAGTTGCAACTAGTTTTGCCACAGAAGTACATTATTGCTGAGCATGTCTCCAGGCAAGCGTGGGAGGCATTCCTGAGTTGTACATTGGTACAGATTCAGTATCCTGAGGTACTGCATCTGAACTACACCTAATTTCAGAGCCTAAGAGCTCCTTGCTGAATCTGCTAACCCATTAATGAACAGCTAAGTAAAATTTCAAAATGCATTCTGTTTTTTAAAATAATTAGCCTTGAAAAGTGTCAACAAAGAAAAAAAAATTAACTTCAGTGCTATATTCTATGATACCACTGTACATTTGCATATGAGCATACAAGTTTGCACCAAGTATGCAAATTCAAATTTCTTTGAAGTAAAAGGAAACAGACTCCACAACAACTTGTATTTTCACTGAAAAAACTGCTGTTACTGCTTTGTATAGTGACATTTTAGTACCTTTAATGCACAATACTGATATCTTGTAATCTGGTGATTTCTGTCACTGTAACGGTCCAGTGGTGTGAACATAATACTGAAAGGTCCTGCCCACTGACTGAATAAGATGAACAGGTGATGCCTCAAGCTCTGCTGAGGGAAGAGAAATCTCCTGTGGTGAACTAAGTGAACAGAAATAGAAATAGTTGTGATTTGTTAATATTAAATACACATTCATGTGGCACAATGATGACAGGATTTTCAAATTTCTACAAAAAGAGAGGGGATTTTATATGTTCAGCATAAACTTACTCCAAAGTATCTAAGCTCCTTAAAAAATCTAACCAAGTGAGTAAGGTGCATCTTATTTCTAAGAAACTTCAGTTTTGAATTAATGTATAGTTACACAAACATGTATATCTGACTATAGAAAAAAATAGCATTTAAGGATCTAATTATAAAATCAGCATTTTTCACTGCCTCCTGCATTCCTTTCATGGCAAATATTTACTTGGTTTTTCTGATTCCTTAAATGTGAGCCTAAACAATGCATGTGTCTCACTCTAATACAGTAATAGGTAGGGGGCAATAAATAAAAGAAAATTGGTGGCTCTTTGTTTATGAAAAATATGTGGCATATATTCTGAACAGCTGAATTACCTGAGCAAATGAAAAAAAAGCAGACCTCATCTTCCAGTAATTACATTCAGGCCTTTAAAGCAGAGGCTTTTTTTTTTTTTGTTTTTTGCTAATGTAATTATGTTATATTTCTGAAGTGATATTGCAATATATAAAAAGCATGAAATCAACTGGATAAATTTTTGTGATACAGTTGAGTCAGGTAACATGGGCTAATGTCTCAACACCTTGGGCAATGTTTTCACCACATTTAATATTGCACATTGTCTGCACGTACTTGTATTTTTTAAGGTCTGTCTGAGTTTATGAAGAGTCTGGCAATCAAGTCATATGGGAGAAAATAATAAGAAGAAAACTAGAGTCCCTGGAGGTCATAGACAATTTCTTTGCTAGGCTTTTAAAGAGGTGATTCTTAGACATGACTATTACAAGCTTCATCAAGCTTTATTGGTATTTTTATTTCAATCTTGGTAGACTTCTGAACATTTTCTTTTTCTACATTCCACTTTACATTCATTTTATGAAAATTCAAAAGCAGGGAAAAAAGCACAGACAAAAAAAAAAGGAAAGAAAAAAATTACTTTTCCAATACTTATATTAAATGCATAATTTAGCTCCATACCTGGAACACACTGTATCAAGTTGGCAATCATTGCACTGAAATGTGCTCTCATATCCTTGAGGATCTCAACTTCTTTATCATTTTCAGCCTCCAAAAGCATGCGAGTCAGATCAACATACTCTAAGAACAAGGCTCCAAGGGCTAGTGTATCTCTTTCTAAGGCTCCATTTGTACTAGCATGAAGGAAAGTTGCACATTAATATAGAATAACAGAGTAGTTACACTACAGTTTTCTGCAGAAACACATGCAAATCTCTCCATATCTGATAGACCACACAATTCTTCAAAGAACATACTGACATAATCTCAGTGTGGCAAACACTGAAAATTGTTTCATGTAAAAATCCAGTATTTATGAAGAGTGATAGTCCTACCTGTCACTTATAACACCAGCATCAGCAAGGAGTTCAAAAATTCGCAGTAGCTGCAGTCTTAGTAGATCTCGTCGTTCTCGACGTTTCTTGTTCTTGGAATTTAAAATAACAACCATGTTTATATGCATAGGTGCACACATTAAAAACGAGTAGCTTTAGAAATGCCAGTATCACAGTGAGATTTAAGAATTCCAGTTCAAGAATTTTCTTCACAAAGGAACCCAAGTACTTTTGGATATTCCACTATATCATTGTGCTTATACATCAACAAGGAACTGAATATGACCAATTTTTTGTCTTTGTAAATATTCTTGCAAAAAATATTAACAACTGTCTTAGTACTTATTGAAAATGTGGAAATTAAATAATGAAATACTGGACAAAAATAACTAATATTCAGGGTTCCTGTAGCAAAAACCCATGCTGTCTTCAGGTAACAGGGATATTCATGTTAGTTTAATGTCATCTAGTTTGGGTGCTGGAGGCATTTATAGTAGAGAATGTACATCCAGACCTAAGGAAGGTACTTTAGTGATTAGCCATTCCTGAACTTGGCAATGCTGCAGCACACCATCACGCACATTCAAGTGAGTTCCCTGCAGACACCACTCCAGCCCAGTACTGGATGTGTTGACTGCAGGGGTTTTGCCCACAGCAATGCATCCCTCCCACAGAACAGGACTGCATGGTTGTTAACTGGCTCATTGTATCTCTCTGTCTTCTAGAAAGCTGTCCTTTCTGTCTTCTGTCTTTCCTGGAAGGACATGAATGAAACAAGGCCTGCTCTTTGCTGAAAGGCTAAATTGACTTGTTTGTATTCTGCATCAATCCTAAGCAAAAAACACATGAGAAGGTAAAAAAGCTGTGTTGCACTCAAAGAAACAAGAAAAGCTCAGAGAAAATGCAGATTTTGCTCTTCAAAACTGAGCAATACTAAAATCAAAGGCTTATCTCCTCTAGAACTCTGGCTCTGTCCATGGCCAGCAGTAGATGTGTGGGAGAACAAAATGATGCTTTGTCTGGTATTCTGACCCAGAACTGGCAGAATTGCAGCACCCCAGCCAAAGGTTTTATTCCAGTTATTATGCCATTTGACTTGAGCACTGTTTTTCTCCTGTTACACCTTTAAGGCTCCAGGAAGCACATGTAGAGAAAAAAGCAGTTTTAATACAGTATTTACCAGACACAGTTGCCTCCTGCAGCAGTGTCAGAGGTGATCTGGCAAAGCTCCGTGCCAGCACCCACAGGGCGGATCTTGTGTAATGTCCATTTTGGTTTATCCCTGCAGCTCTTGGCCATGCTGGGAATTCTCCTCCTAGTCACAGCATATGTTCAAGGACGTTGTTTCTGGTGTGTTGGACACCTGCCTGCTGACATGGAGGCCTGCCATGATCCCTACAGCCACACAGCCCATACAGTCACTGCTGGGTTTCCAGGTGGCACAGCTTTGCAGGAGGGTGTCCCATTTATTCATATCAGGGAAAATACAGGAATCAAAATCGCAGTCTCCTGTTCTCATATTTCTCTAGTGACAATTCCATGTGCTAAATTTGCTCTTGCTGCATACAGTAAACTTCTGAATTCTTGAATTCTTGCAGTTCCTTTCCTGAGGGTGCACTGGACATGTATGTCTCCAGAAAAGGATTTTCAAGTCTAAGTTGTCTTAAATGGTGCACAGACAAAATGCAGAGGCAATTGGCTGCACTAAGATGTATTACTCCACTTCTGCCCAGTATCAAAACAAGTGGCCTTCAAATCAGCGACTTCATAGGGATGGAAGCCACACAACAGAATTGAGGTGTGAAGCAATGCAGAATGGAAATGATTGTGGATGTTTACCAGACACAGAATTATTAAGAATTGTCCATGAGCCATCTCAGATTTCTATCTTGGAGCCAGATGGAATGGTCCAAAACTGAGTCAAGGAGGGAAAACTGAGCAGAACTCGAGTCCAGTACTGAAGCTCTCCCTATGGCTTTTGTGTTTAGCTGCACAGACACATCCTGCTACGAAACTGCTTACTGAGGCTACAGATTTTACCACCAGAGGTCTTTAAGAACACAGAATTCTCTCTTGTATGGGTTGGAAGATCTGTTGGGAACCCTTCCAGCACTACTTTCTCTTGTACCTAAAGAGAGCACTATAATGAAAACTCTGATGGAATTTGTCAGTTAACTGAATGTATTTGGAATGAATCCTGTGCCATGTGATCCAGGATGACCCTGCCTGAGCAGGGAGGTTTGGTCCTTTCCAGCCATGCTGTGATTCTGTGATTCCATGATGTTGAAATAGGTAACCCTGCCTGCCCTGAATATAAAAGCACATCTAAATGATGCTACAAAATGTGCTTGCAGCCCAGCTGTGTTAAAGCTTTTTTTTTTTCAGATACTTTAAGTGAATTTCCAATATATGCAATTCCTGTATTAGGAGGTTCTATATTGGATGGGAAATTTTTCCTCAGAATGGAATTCTATATTGTACATTTCAGATCACTGATAGAATTTAAATTAAACTAGGTTTTAATGGAATTATTTTAAATTATACAATTAATAAAATTCTTGTTGGAAACATAATTAATTTTCCAGTTAGTACAAAAGAATATATTTATATTTCAAACAGACAGAATTACTATTTTAAAAATAATTTTTCATTTAAAAAACTAGTACATTTGATTTTTGCAACTTACCTCTGGTCTTCTTTCTAGGGCTTCTTTCATTAGTGGGTGGAGCTCTTCTACTAATTCCCTAAATTAGAAAACCATAAATACTTATTAAAAAAATCTAATGTCCTTTGAAAAGCATAAATATTTTATCCAACATATAAAAATGAAGCTCTAAAGTGCAAATAGAATTTTAAATATATATTTAAGTTACAAGAAAAATAAAACACTTGTATTATAGGCAAATAACTGAGAATATGGTAAGTGGAGAAGTACCTGAAAACAAGCGAATTTGTTCTTCCAAATCCTAATACAAGTGATTCTGTTATTTCTATGCTTTCAAGTCTCATCAAAGGAACTAGCTGCTTTAGTAAGACTCCAACAGATGGAGTTCCAATAGCCTAAAATATATTAAAATATTGTTGAATTTCTCTGGATATCAATATAAAGTAAACACATTTTTTTACAAACAGACATTGTCTGAGAATCAATACATATTTTTAAAACATGCTGGAATGATTTTACAACTACAGATATCAATCAACCAGTCTAACTGGATGTCTGCTACCTGACAATCATCTCAATAATACCTAACAAGTAAATACATCTGGGAAATCTCTTTGCTTTAGTACAGATTATCGCAATTTACTTTATTTGTTGCTTCATTAAAATATTCTAGTAATTACATTTGTGGAGCTACTGCTCCTCTTGGAAGTGTATTTTATATATTATTGCTTCTGACAGGCATATATCCAACAGGAATACAATTTGCATTTGAAATCTGCTTTATTTCCTAGTGTTTTAAATTTATGAATTGGAGTGCTCTACAAAGAAAGAAAGAAAGGAGATGACAAACAAAAGTTAACTTCAAAACACGTGTTCAGACCTTCTATATTTTGAGTGCACATCACCCAGAATGCAAACAAAAAAAAAAGCAATACATTGAAAACACCATGACTCTTGCCAAATATTTATCAACACATCATATCGTACAGATGTTTTAGTTGTTAATTATGTTTGTTATGTAGTTTGCATATATCAAAACATTCCCTAACTGAAATACTTTCATCAGGACAGGGTTTGCAGCTTAAAATTCTCCTAAAGGAATAGTTTACTTGTAACAGGTTGCATCACCTTGTTATCGTAGTTCATGGTTCCATCAGGAGTGGTAGCCATGATCTCTGGTGTTGAAGCACGCAGGTGTCCTGGGCTCATAATACTGGGCTTTGCTACTCCAAAACACAGAATAAGGTAGTTCCTCCACAAAGTAACATAGTTGTCTCCACTGCTTGCTGTGCTTGTTTTCTTTGCATTAACAGGAATACTAGAATTTAAAAATTAATCATAATTCTTAAAACAATCTTCCAGTCTTAATTACAAGTACCAAAGTCTTAATTAAAATATTTTAAAACATTTTAAGAGGAAATAAATCATGCTATGTATCTATCAGCTGCAATTCAACATGACATGAGACACAGGAAACAAAGGTAGAAAATGGGAGCTTTCCACCATACAAGCTACAATTACAAAACTCAAACCTGTGTTGCACCAATTTCTGTGTGACACCTTGCAGGATGAGTTTACATTAAAATAACACAGCCCATACAAAAGAAAGTGAAATTCAGATTATCACTTACTTTGGATCCACAAGAGGCATTATCAGCTGTAGCCTCGTGAAGGCGTATGGCCAAGCATAGCTGAGTGCTGTAGGACAGTGCTTTGGGAGATTCTCCTGCCTCAGAAAACTGAATAGGCAGAGAACCCATGGGTCTTTAACGGACTGTGCAAAAATCCAGACATGGGAAGGACTTTTCACATCATAATGGCTATTCACTAGGACAGCATTCCACTCCACCAGCCACTGCAAATCCACGCTGTGTGTTAAGGGGATTGTTGTCTGTGGAGAGAAAAGATAAATTAACTCTCCTTGCTGTGCTACTCAGAAACCAGGCACAGAGGCAACACATTTGCTTTGCTTTATTATTAATGAAGAGAATGAAAGCACAGAATTCAAACCTTGGCCTCCAAAAACTGCAACACCCAAACCCAGGTGCTGCTCTTTTAGACAAATTTCCTAATTCCTGTATTATGAAGTCAGAATGTCTCTTTCTTGCTCAGTTTCTGTTCCCAGATGCACAGGGGCCCAACCTCCCCACCAGTTTAATGTCTCCTTCTGTGCTGGTTTTGGCTGGGGTAGAGTTTATTTTCTTCACAGTGACTGGTATGGGGCTGTGTTTTGATTTGTGCTGAACACAGGGTTGATAATACAGAGATGTTTTTGTTGTTGCTGAGCAGGACTTGCACAGAGCCAAGGCTTTTTCTGCTTCTTGTACTGCCACGCTGGTGAGGATGCTGGGGGTGCTTGGGAGGCTGGGAGGAGACACAGCCAGGACAGGTGACCCCACCTGACCAAAGGGAGATCCCATACCATATGACATCATGCTCAGGGTATAAAGTGGGGGAAGAAGAAGGAAGAGGGGCGTTTGGAGTGAAGACATTTGCCTTCCTGACACACCGCTATATGTGATGGGGCCCTGCTCTCCTGGAGATGGCTGAACACCTGCCTGCCCATGGGAATGGGTGAATTAATTGCTTGTTTTGCTTTGCTTGTGTGCATGGCTTTTGCTTTCCCAGTTAAACTGTCTGCATCTCAACCCAGGAGTTCTCCAGCTTTCACCCTTCTGATTCTCTCCCCAATCCCTCTGGGGGGAAGTGAGTGAGCAGTTGTGTGAGGCTTAGCTGTTGGCTGGAGTTACTTTTTTGAGTACAAAACATGTGGCTCAAATCCACAAATCCAAAAGTGCCCTGAAAAGGGCACTCAATGTGGACAGGATCATTTGTTGCTTTAAACTCAATCAGGCTGAAAAGAGCCCCAAACTGATTGTTCCTGCCCTCTGGAAATGGGCTTTTCACTAATCTCTAGGACAGCATGCAAAATCAGTCGACTTATGTATCAGTTCTTCTACTGACACTTTTTTATTTAAAATGCTCAATCTCTGCTTCCTCTGATGCATGTCAGACACATCAGACCCCTGAGAGAGCAAAAGGAGAGCTTCACCCCTGCTGTGAATTACTCTGGAGCTTATGCTCAGGTGTGCAGGCAGGGCCACTTCCTGAGGACACAAGGGGGCTGAAGCTGATTCCCTTCTCAAACAGATGACAGCAGTGACTGCCTCTAGCATTAGGTGGTGCTAGCAATATGACTTTCTCAACTGTTCTTTTTTCTGTATGCAGTATCTTCCATATTGTCTGGGACATTGTGGAGCCTTGGAGCTCTTGGGTAGATGGCTGGAGCAGTAAAGCTCTATGATTTCTTTGATTTTTTTAGTAGTATAATTTTTAGTATTTCATGTCTAATATTTGTTATGCAAACAGAAGCAGTAACAGTAAAGTAGTACTTACTGAGTCTGAAACAGCCACATGAATAAAGCTTTCAAGAATAGAAGAACTCAACTGATCCATGACATCAATCATAGGTCTGTCATCATCCTGAATAACACAGAGAATACAAGTTTACTCTTCTGACCAAATTATTTCCCTTCTTATGTTTCTGGGATATGCAACAGAAGCATCTAAAAATTATGACATGATTCTGAAGTAGCTAAAAATATTCATTGTTACCAATGGGTACATTTTGTCTTTTCCAAATTAATCTCAGAACCAGATCCAAACTGTGGTTTGAAATGAAGTTAATTTGTGGCTATAGCTCACTGCTTAGAGAACAAAAGCACATATCAGAAAATCCCAAATGACTTTGGATAGCTAGTATCAAAAGACTGAAAAATTAGCTTACTGTTTATTGAAGCATTCCTTTGCCATGAAAACACATATTTGTGTTCTTAGGCATTTAGATGGCTCACTGAGCTGTGACCGCCAGTACACAACGTGACTCTCCATATTTCTGTACCCATAAAAAAGACTTAGAGGTCTTTACTATAGAAGGAAAATATATGTGAATGATCTGAAAGGTGTCTTATGCTGTGGGTTTTTTCACCCACAAAGGGATGGCACAGGAATGGGTTTCACTTCCAATATAAATTTATAATCTTCACAATACAAAAAAGGCCCATGCTATAGAAAAGGTTTTACAGTGTATTTTACATTGACATAATTCCAAGACAAAATAGAAGCTGCTGTACATTTCCCTTCGTATTCTTATACAGGGCATTTACCATTCATGTTACCTTGTTGAGTCCACAGAAAGGTTTGCAGTGTTAAGGCAAACAGAAACAGTAAGCTGAGATCAAATGCTTTTCTATAAACTAAGCGCATACCTGCTACACTGCAGCAATTACATTAAAAGCAATGGTAACAGCAGTTTTGAGCTTTATCTTCAGGAAATTTTAACTCAAAGTTCCAGAAGAGAAAAATCCTACCTCTGCCTGGCCAAGGGCCAAGAATAAGGAACGGATTTCTCGGAGGATGAGAACAGCCAATTTCCGCGTCGCCACCTGGAAACTGCACAGCAGAACCAGCGCGAATCCTTCAACTGCGTGCAGCACGTTGGAATAGGGGCTCCTTTCAGATTGCATCCTGTGGCTGGATCCGTTTGGTATCAACTGTAGAACAGTGCAAGGGGGGGAAATGGAGAGGTGCAAACCAGGTCTCCAAGAAATATTCGATTAACTAGGACTTATAAAAAATCAAAATGCAGAGGCCATGAGGATGCCAGACAGGGAAACTTGACGTATTCTCTCAAACAATCAAATTTCGTAGCTTTTTGGTTCCACAAAAGCAATGTATGAGCAGAGTCCTTTGAACAAATCCTTTCCTCTAATTTTCAAATAATCTACCCGCTTTTTTCCACCCTCCACTAAAAAATGAATGAATGAATGAGTCAGACGGTGAACACCACACTTTTTCTACTCCAGGTATAAGTAGGACCTTCTTTGGTCCTGTAGCAGCCAACACCTTAGGTAGGTGGCCTCTAGAACCCAACCCCACTAGTAAAGTGTAACAATATATGTAACAAAAAGTATGTGAGAACTCTCTTTTCTACATTTGTATGTACTCCTGTTATTACCTATTAATTAATGGTCCTCTGTGATATAAAACACACATCTTGTTTTCCCAAAGGAAAACATACTCCGTGTGATTAGTTGACAAGATAAGAAGCCTAAAAATCAGTTCTCATAATGAAAATATCTGTGGGACAGTGCAGATGGGAGAAGCAGGAGAAAAGCTGTTCAGTTCCCAGAAATGTTTGTAACACATGGAGACAGCAGGCCACGGTAACAATCAGGTTCTTTGATGTTTCTGAATCAACCAAGGGAAAAGAAGATCCACTTCACTCTTCACAGTGTTCCCACTAGCATTATCAATCTGTTTCAGCCCTGGGAAAATGTCCTTCTGCCACATCTACATACACATACTTCCCTTTATATGCTTTTGTTGATGTGCATATTTCAGTTTGACATGCATTCTCTTATGTTGCTCAACAACAACATCTGCTGTATTACACAAGGACATGGCTGTCCTCAAAAGACACGTGAACTAATTACCTAAAAAATATTTTGCACAGTGAATACTTCTCAGGTGAGTAAATACAAAACACACAAACCACAGCATTATCAAGGAACATAATTTCTGCCTTCGATTAGTAAAAATGTTAGGACACAGATCTCTTGATTGCATACCTCTGCAGATCTGGTTTTAGCCTGCTCAGAAGCTTTTCCTGGAGTGTGTATGACAAGCTTCCATTGCGTAAGCAATTGTAGCAGCAACTTCAGTGAAGTATCAAGAAGGGTATGATGCATATCATTCACTTCACGTAGCAGAAAATTAGTGAAACCAAAGAGTACATCCTCCCGCCAGTCAACAAAGTCAACAAGTAGGCCCTGGAGAGAATTCTGTGCAATGTGTCGAAGTTCATCATCCATATGGATGGACAGCCTGTAAGTAAAAGTAAATGTCGGATAATAAAAGATATGAGGAATGTCTGTCACTACATTAAAGTGATGGAAAATTCCCACTGACAATGGTGCACGAGGCTATATTGGTTTCATTATTGCTGACCTAAATAAACATCCTTGACCTGTTTTCTATATTGTAATTCTTGACACAGCAGAAGATATTCATGGATCAAAAAGAAGTGTGCTCCCCTCCTAAAACAGGGTATCTCTAAAGTACATAATTTGGCAACTTTTCTCAAACTAAATATATTTTTTTATTTATTCATAACTCACTAACTTCCATGTAGGTATGGTAATAAAAGGCTTAGAAATAAATACATCATTTCAGAATTCATGTATTTATTTTTTAAACATGAAATATAAAAATAGAAGAGTCACAACAGGTCAGCTAACAGTTAAAACAAATCTTTAGCCAAGATGCAACTCACAATTAATGAAAGCAAATCTTCAAAAGAATTAAAATTAGGCATTTGAATTAAAAACTGCTTTATGTTTTAAATAACTTAGGATGAGGAAATGCAGAAAACAGCCTCAGGACTTTCTATACTTTTAGAAACACATTGAACACCCTCAAAGTCCTTCTGAAAGACAGTGACATTTCAGATCCCATTTTCAAATTTTATTTTCTTCTCTATTTGCATCATGTTGAAGTCCTTCTCAACATAAAAAAAAAAATTATATTTTCTTTTGACACAGAAATCATCAAACCACTTCTGTGTTAGAAGTTGGCAGAATA
The DNA here is from genome assembly GCF_028769735.1 of Zonotrichia leucophrys gambelii. Classification (NCBI taxonomy): domain Eukaryota; kingdom Metazoa; phylum Chordata; class Aves; order Passeriformes; family Passerellidae; genus Zonotrichia; species Zonotrichia leucophrys. Next base: position 68,594,322 of record NC_088169.1, read on the forward strand.
AAGTAAATTCAGATTAGTGTGTTCTGCAATTTTTGGTTCATTGCCTTTATGATGTATTTTGTTTTAATTACCCATGAGACTGTAATTTTCTGTAGTGTGTTAGAACTCATTTTCAAAGTATTTTATCTACATTTAATCTACATAGTTGAAAAGGAGTACTCATTATAATGAAATGGACAGAAAGCTAGGAGAAAAAAACCCAAAATAGCAAATGGAGTGGAACCAAAGTCCATTCAGTTGGAAGCGTATGATGAGATGTGGTTCATAAAAAATCTGGTTCATTATAGCTGCCTAATTTGGAGGCAGGGGACATTTTATTTAAGTGAAAATAAAACAACTGCCATGAAAATTCACCCCCGGTGAGTATGACTCCAAAAATAACTGTTATGCTTTAATAAGCATGTGACCTTCTATATTTAGTTAGAAACACAGTATTTTGTTGGGATAAGAAACAATAATTTTTGTCTCCCTTTCGGAATGACAAAACCAGATAAACAAGCAAAACCTTTTGAGACCACAATTAAGTCACCCATGAAATGACATTCACAATGACACAAAGCAATAACAGAGAAGAGGATACAAAAGCCATCTCCTAAGCCCAAGTTACTGCCCAGTGGCACTATCTTACAAAATGAAATTCAAATTGAGCTTAAGAATGCATCTATGTATTACCACTCTATGACAGGCAGTGCAGGAAGCAAGTACAAGTTTGTTTGCACTTAAGTCAGTTAAATTTAAGACCTGCTCGGGAATTTGTAATGAATGGTTGCAGTGGGCAGAGAAAGGGCAAAAGGTACAGTATACACTTGACATCTGCTTCATGGTTTATAATTTGAATGCAGCTGTCCTGAAAAAAAAGTGTAGCTGCTGACTTACAGACTGCTTCTGAAAACCACCAAAAGACAGATCTGTTTTGAGCATGAAAAACTCTAACCAAACTGTGAATACAAGAACCAATTAACTCAAAGACGTAACTTTATCTCTTGTGAAAAGAAAATATTTAACAGCTTTCCATCTCAACAGCACAGGCTCCCAGAAATCCCTGGCAGAACAGCTTCTAGGGCTCTTTTAAAAAACAGGGAGAAACTGAAATCTTACCTCTTAGTTTCTTATCCCTGTATTGAGTCTAGTTTCTGATCCAGAACACACAATACTGTAATGCAGTGTTCTCTAGAACTGCAGATACTTACCTTCTGGGCTTACACTTTCAAAACTGGGAGAAGTAGTCAGCCTGGTCTCAAATAAACAGTATTTTTATGGGACAGTATACAGAATGTAGAAACAGCTCTGGTGCTGAGGCATTCTGGTGATTTACATGAATCTTGGCTAGGTATTAATTCTTTAAACAGTTTATTACTTTCTTCCCTGAAGGTATATTTTTAAAGACAGTTATTTTCAGTTCATGCTGTCCTAGGCTAAACAGACCTAATTTTTTCAATTCACTTATCATTTTCCTCCTTGTTCTCTGATCAGTCTCATCTTCAACTACAGTGTCCCAGTTTGCATGCTGTTCTCCAAACCAGGCATCCTTGATATTGATTAGACCAGAAGAAATTTTTGAAAACCTTCTAGACCTATACATGTGAATAAGGTTTGTCTTTTCATACCAACATCACTTCTTTGTATCTGTTCAGTTTGTGATCCTGCTTTGCAATACTGAGACCCTATCCAGTTGTTTCAGCACCAGTCTTCTGAATCATAAACTGTTTGTTAATCGCTTTCCAACCTATGATGTACCTACCTATTTTACCTAATTTGTGATTCCCTTGCTCATACTTAGGAATATGACTTAAAACACTGCCAATGTCTAAAAGATGCTGTAGCATGAGCACACGGAGGAGAGGAGAACAGATTTCCAAAGTTTCCCTTCTTGGAGAAAGGCTGAGCATATAACTGCTTCTGAAGTTGCTCTAGAGAAGCTTCCCCCAGCTCCTCTTGACATCTCACTTCTTTGCAAAGTCAGAGTCAGAAAACTCAGCAAACTTACAGTTGCATTGTCACAGCAGGGCAATTACCCAAGAGACATTTAGAATCACAGCTGACCTTTTCTGAATGAAGTTTGATGATAGAATAAAGATAGACCAGTGGTTATATTGACAATTGTGAGACTTAAGGAGGGTAGCATTAATCTATAAAGAAATTCACACTGGTGTTCAAATTTTCTTAAAAGTAGTGACAGATCTGACCTGGACAATCCTGTGACTGAAGAGCTGTGACCTGAATAGATACGTGCTTTATACCAGCTCAGTTAAGGCCATTAATCAGGATAGAACTCTAGTTAAAATATTGGATTAAAGGAAAACATGTTCTTTTAAATTTCCCTTAAGCAGAATTGATGCAACTGTTTAATAAGGTATCTGTATAATTTAATAATGCAATGATTTAAAACAACCTACAAGTGATTTATTGCAGACAACGTGCACACAAAGAAACCAAGCTGGCCATGCACTACAGCACACCTACTGCTGGCTGATAATCTGGTTTGTTTTGCTGTCTGCACTCTCCACTACTACCAGAATCAATTGTTTTAGCACATCACTGGGAGTTAGTTGTTCATGGAGCAGAAAAAACTGGTTTTGTATCTTGCCTTCTGGCTCCCACATCTGCCATTCTCCCATCTGTGATGTTTGAAAAGCAAGAACAGGGTGGCTTTGCCACAGTTACCTGAGAGCAATATGCTGCAAAGCCCTCTTGGTTCAATTTAATACCCTAATCCACTTACATAAAGAACACAAGCTGGAACCTTGGTCTTGGATAGTTGAACTGAAATATAACAGACTTGTCTATATTGACTGGCACCTGTTATCACAATTAATTGCCACAAGTCCTGAAACCTAAGTGGTGTAGAAGCCATGTGGCAGACTACCTTGTTGAGTGAAGTCTACTCAGACAAATTAAATGGAGGGATATAATATTTTTTAAACTGATATTTTTTAAATTTTATGCTAATAATAATGTAAAAAGGATTTTGTAATATACCACATCTAGCACATTCTGTTTTAACAAAGAGACATGTGGGAATCATAAATCAAAACTAAACCGGTATCTCCTTGTTTTTTCACTACACAGAAAAGATGTTTTCTCCTGTTAACCAGACTGCTGTGATGGTTAGAAAAGTAACATGTTGTGACTTTCTTGTACAACAGTGAATATTATGTAACCTACATACTGATGGGAATGAGTTCTGGAGGACATAACAACTTTTTAACAAAATTATGAACCATAATAAAACCATAGAAACTGTAAAAAGGTGCTAGGACATCTCTGTCTAATTCTGTGGCTCAGCTTTTCACACCGTTCTCCTGGAGCAGTCAATGTTTGTACAACTTACCTTGCCAGCAAGTCGATCAACTCAAGTTTTGACATTCCATCAGGAAGTAATCGAGGAATAGCAGCAACACATGTTCTGAACAGATCAATTTTTGGTTTTCTTTCACCACTGAAAAATTAGAAGAAAATTTTGACTAAACTTAAGAAGGAACTGTGTTAAATGATCCACCTCTAAAGTGCCAGGGGCCTACTGAAAACATCAGGAGGGACAGCTAGGCACTATAATAAAGTAAGAAGGAAACATGAATACATTTTTCCATTGAATAAATGGTATTGATTTTGAGATTTTTCATGCATCATATCTATACATTACTTGGAAAATCAGTTATTAATGATTCGTTTGCTTCTCTCTGAGAGGAACTGGCATATACATAAAAAAGGAGGGAAAATGTAGGAGGATTCCTCCATCAAAATCAGCATTTATATGATGCAAGCTTTGGACGAGGCAATGAGGAAAGAGTTGGGGTGTTCTCCATGGTGCAGCTATATTTCACCCGTTGTAAAAAGAAAATAGCAGATGGGTAACAAGTGCAAATAACACAACTGAAGATACAGAGATTCGTCCCCAACAGAGGACAAGCCTATGGAAAACCATCATGATACATTTTAATAGTGAAAAAAGTGTGCAATTTAGAGGTAGGTATGGTCA